>NC_080028.1:51590964-52872373 GCF_030020395.1 Manis pentadactyla | reverse complement strand
CATAAACTTTTCTTGGGCTGGAGAGATTACTTTTTGTCACTCTTCAGTTATATTATTTCCTGGTAATTTAAATGTGGAATCTTTTTTTTTAATGTTTCAAATTATTAATGTTTTGACAATTCAGATTTTTTATTTAATCCTCTGTTTTCCTTTTATCTCTGAACTATCCTGTCCATATTTTATTCTCCACAGTTCATTTATTTTATATCCTTTACCCTCCAACTGTTCCTTAAAGCTCCAGCTTACATTAACCTTTTTAAGATGTGGACTCATTTAACATCTATGTTTGGAAATAGATATTCCATTTACTTCACCTTTTTTTCACCTACTTCATAAAGGCAGTGTTTCCCTAGTATTTGGGGGGGAAAATACCCAGTTGTGATTAACAATTGCAAAAGGCATATAGTTGCTAAAATTTTTAATTAATTTTGGTTATCTTTTGTGTGTTTAAATAACTGAATTTAATAATAACAGAATTATCCTTTCAGTGTATGTCTATTATAACCTAAAAATGTTAAGTGTGCTTCTAATTCTTATTCTCCTTTCCACTAGTAGAGACAGATTTATAAATACTACACTTGATCTCTCTCATATCAGACAGCTAAATATGTAAAAGTGTAGACTATCTGTAGTTATATAGCTGGATATACAGAAATGTCTATAATATATAAATAAATGTATACAAATGTTTATATTATAGAGTTAAATGCATAGTAATGTATGTAGCATAGAGTAAAATGTATATGAATATGAATTATTATTACAAACCTTCTAGAGTGTTTAAGCCAGCCTTATTTTAAGTGCTTTATATATGTTCAGAAATGTATTTCTAGTAAAAACTTTATGAAGCAGGTACTCGTCATACTTGAAGGAAAATTGAGGAAACATAATAATATGGAGATTAAATAAATTGACCAAGGTCTCTCTGGAAATAAATTATGGCACTGAGATTCAAATTCAGGCACTCTGACTGCAGCATTTGTCCTCTTTAACTTATGCTTACCATGAAATTGTTCAGAAAATATAATTTGATTTCACTGACCAGTGGAAGAAGCATCTTAGGTATAAATAACAATTAACTATGATAATACTAATATGTACACTTAGGAATCACATAAAGTTTCATAGAAGTTCTAAAACTTAGGATGAATATAGTTGTTGAAAAAAGATAAAGTTACAATCATAGCCATCATATATTACAGTTTATATGCTACTTCACTTTTGCAGAAAACTCAGAAAACAGCAAGTTTAGTCCATGCATAGAGTACTAAATATAATTCAAAATTTGGGTAAAATCTCTCCACTATTAACCAAGGGAAAGGCCACTGCTGAGTTTTTGTGTAGCTCCTTTTTTGTGTTCTTGCAAAAAGATGAAGGAGACACAAGTCAATGTTACTTTCATTCATAGTTGAAAGGCTGTTACCAGTTTGTCTATTTGTTCTATCATTATAAAGCAGAAATGAGAACTGTGATAGAATGATGTCTTGGAAAGAGGCTTATGAGACTTACTTCAAAGAAAGTTATTCTCTAGACTAGATAACACTGCAATATATGAAGCAAGGTACTACTCAGTCTTTTTATATTCATTGCAAATATAACCTATTTTCTTATATTAGTCTCTGTTGTAAAGTATGGTATAGTTCTATAATCCAGATTGTGTGTGAGAATATGGAAAACAAAAGGGTAGGAGAGTGTTTAATAAACTTTCATTCTTTAGTTTTATGCCTTTGTTCTTTGCCCTCCATAGGAAACAAATTCTAAATATATTTCATTGACTCTCATTTTCCCAGCCTTGATTTAGAATCCATTTTATAGCTTTATAAATTAGTTAGTACTAAACAAAATGGATGTCATATATGAAGATCTATTTAAATCATTTATGAAATCAGGTAGGGTTAGTTAGGTGCCTTTTCAGTATTTGTATGAGTACACATACAAGTGATTATATATAACATTTTCCATAGTAGACCTCTTTTCCATCTAGCAATCTTCATGTTCCCACACAACAGTTATAAGCCCTTTTGCTAGGTCTTTTATACATTTGTAGTAGTAATCAGTGTTTTTTTTCAATATGTAATATACTGAAAGTTAAAGTCATATATGCAGTGATGAAAGCATATTTTCACCATGAAAGAATGCCGAATGCATTACAAAGTAAATAATCCATGTTTAAGAAAAACTGTTTTTTCATTCTTGCACTGATTATTTAAAAGCAAGGTAACAATCTCCTTGACTAGATGGAAAGAAGTCATTGCCTACTTGTGAAATTATCTCTGCATGTAGTATTTTTGTTTTTCCTCATAATCACCTTCCCCTATTTGTATTGTACTTACATGGTAAGTGCATGTGAGTCAGAATTCTTGCTCTATCATTTATTAGTTTTGATAATACTGAGAACATGAGTTAACTTTTCTAAGAATTTATTTCTTACTAAGGTTTATACTATCTACCTCACAGAATTGTTGTGAAATAAAACAAATAGAATATTAAAATATTTAGTAGAGTATTTACACATTGTACTCATTATAAATAATAGGAGGAGCTACTGTTTTTGTTTTTACTATTCTAAGATCTCAAATGACTTTAATCAATATCTAGTCCAATCTTGGACAAAAATTTTTAAAACATAAGAAAAAGAAAGCAACTCTTAGTTTGTTATAACCATACTTATGATTTGGCTAGCTAAGGTCCTGCTCAGATAAAATGAGGAAGACATTTCCTTTTCAAAATAAGACAGCTAAAGGAGTGATGTATAAATATGTACAGTCATTTATAAATATAAATAAACATTTATATATGTGAATATATAAACCAATGACAATTATCTAGTTTAAAGTTAATCTTGAAAATTTATTTTCAAATATGACAATGTGAAGGTTACTATTTGTAAAAATTGTATATTCTAAAATAAATGTCATTCACATAAGTAGTATTATAATTCTTTAATGGTTGGAAGTATGACAGAAGATTAGGACAATAGTTGACCTATCCACATAGATAATATGACTAAGAACCTACCTTGAGAATCTGAAAGTGTAATTTCCATACTGAAATACACAGTTTTTAAGTGTGGCATTAAGAGACCATAACCTGTTATTTATGTATATATTACATTCACTAGGTACTATCAAATATTGGAACACAAAAACAAAAGAAAATCAGAATTTGGTATCCTTTAATTTTGCTTACCAGAAGTTAACAAAAACATGGTGAAAATTCATTTAACACAGATATCAATTGCCAGAAGAAAAAAAACTAACATTAGTCCTACGGTGTCTGAAGAACTTGATTTTCAGCAGAATCCATTTATAATCCTCAAAGTGACACTGACTCCATTAGAGGCCAAATGTAAGTAAACGATCAAGCTTAACAGAAGTGCTTAAAGAGGCATAAGTCAGAAGAGCTTGAAAGTGAGGGGATTATTAAGGTTAACTGTTGTAAGATAAGGAGGTGAGAAACCTTGACAGAGCAACAAGATAGTTATCACTGCTTTAAGGTAAAAATCATTACTTTAGAAGGGGAATTTAATTTGTTCCTAAATAAAAGAAGATTGATTTTCGTTTTCATTTTGTAGGTTTTATTTTCCTATTGAAAGTCCAATCTGGAGACTGAGGGTGGTAGGAAGGAAGGGCAGAATACCGACCCAGTGAGAAAAGCCTGTTAAGAGAAATTCATAAGTGTGTGTGTGTTTTCTGACTATAAAGAATTGAAAAATACAAGTCCCCAAACAATCAGCAACCTATTTTCATTTAATTTATATTATGTTTTCAACACTAGAAATATTCAAGAAATGAAGAAAATCAATAGAAGAGTGATAAGCCCAGAAAATTGCCAACCTTTGCGTACAAGTTTACCTGAACTCAGTTATTTCACTAATGTAAGTAATTACTGATAATAGCAAAATTATAGTAATAAGATCTTCAGATGTGTCTTATAGCTATCTTTAAAAGAAATTAGGAGACAATTTTCAAGGAGGGGATCAGGATTCAAAAAGCTCTTTCCTAATTAAGTGGGAACAGTTCTCAATTGCCTTTGGTAGAATCTAATCTTCAAAGCATAATGAAGCTAAATTGACAGAAAAACACATACATAGAAAAATATAAATACAGTGGATAAAATACCAAGTCAGCAAAAGTCTACAGCATAAACAGCTTTTTCTTTTTTCCTCTCTAGCTTTTAAAGTCACTATTATGTAAACTTTGGGCTAGGTTCAGTTAAATGTATTCTTTCTTAAATTGTAAATAAAAATAATATCCCTTCTGCACCTACTTTGGAGTTGGTGCTGTATTAGACACTGAAAATACAGATGGGAATTAAATATATTTTCTGCTCTCAGAAATTCAGTTTACAAACAGCAAAAAATGAATGCCTTTCTATACAATGGGCATTATAACAGAGAATACTGAATTATCCTTTAAAAACAGACATAAGTAGTCAATTTCTTCTCTTTTCTACATTACTACCACCAGAGTCAAAAAGTTTAATAATGTAGCAGATTATAAGAAATTATGCCCAGTGGAAACCAGTGACTTTATAAAATGGCTGCAACTGTTTCAAACTTGCATATGGTAGAATTAATAAATCTTTCAGCTTTCATAACTAAATTACCATTTCTTGGTACTGTTCTATCAGAGCCTACCTCCTATCCAACGTATTGTGTAGAGTATGTTGTTCTACTAAGCTTCACATCCATTTCAAAGAGTGTCATGACACATTAGAGGATGGACCATTGCTGCAGAACTGTTAGTGGCTTGAACCATCAAACATTATATGTATCTTCATTTAAATCCTGAAATAGGGCTTTTGCATTCATTACCAAGTTGAACTTCTTTAGAAGAGTACCCACCTAGGGTTGTGGCTGAATCCTGAGTGGCAAAATTCAGAAGGAGATTCATGGCCTACATAGGCTGTAACATAGCCAACCTCAGACACCAGCAGGTTTGTGGGATGCTGAAATTAATTTTCTTGTTAAATTTATAGCCAGTTAAATCCAAATTATCTCACATCCTTGTACTCTTTGAGCATTCTCCAACATGACAGCCTTTAGTTCATCATCATGCACTCCCTTGCTCCTCTCCTCTAACCTCATTCTTTTTCTCCCCCTGTCCTATAATTCATCCTCTCTGTAAACTCCAATCTACAGATAATGATTTCCCTAAATCTTCAGTACCTTCATTCTTCTTTCTAGTTGAAAAATGGCTTGTTGATGAGGAAATGACTTTCATGAAGTCTTTTCTAGTTCCACATTCAAGGAACACTAAAATTATGGTCTAGTGGTCCTCTACTTGGATGCATTTTGTTTGTTTTCACTTACTTGCTCATGAGTGGGCAGTGATTGAATGCAGCTTCTTTGAGACTTAGGCCACTTGACAATTCTCTCCCAATTTTGTCCTGAACTTTTTGTCATTTCTAACACAATAAACACCTTAGAAATAAACTTTATGGATTTTCTTTCCACACCACCTAAATCGCCACCCTGAGTTAACAATTCCTTTTCCAGTCATCTCCAAATTATCTTCCACTAATATCATTTTGGCCAGAAATATCCCTTCCTTCTCATCCTGGAATGTGAAATAATAATTGAAATTAATAACTTTAGATTCCTATCCTTTGAGTCATCCAACTCTGTAATTGTATACTGCATTATTCCAGTATTCTTCTACTTCCTTCCTACCTAAAAGATCCTTCACTTTCTTCCATTTATCGATCAAATTACATATCTCAACAGCTTGCTCAATCTCGTCAATATTCTTAACTCACTTTTCCAATAGCTTTTTCCATTCTATACATTTAGCACAATCACCCATCTGTGAATTTGTCCCTACAGGATGCTAATTTCAAGGATTTTGCATTATGGGCTTTCAGACTTTGAGTATTTCTTTTTTCAGACTAGATTCAGAAATAAACCAGAGTAGGACTGGGTCCAGGGTTAGAGTGGGTCTGACTCAAAAAAAAAACAGACCCAGGGAATAGAAGCCAGAACTGCAGCCCTGGAGATCTGCTCCAGAATACAAATGCACATTACATGGTGCTCTGGAGATTAGTGGGGTTGGGAAGCAAAGATGAGCGGAACACTTAAAGAGACTGAAATTCCAGCCACTTGTGGAGAACAAAGACGCATGACTGGACCCACTGGGACAAAAGTCAGGGAGTTTGAAAGACTTTCCAGCAGCGAGAGGGGTGCTAAAGGGGCAAAGATTATACAGAGTTCACTGTTCAGGTCAAAGGGCACATGGACAAGAGCATCTTGGCATGTACAGACCAGCAAATTGGAAACTCTCAGGAGCTTCAGATGCTCCATTCCCCTGGTTAACGAAACAACCACAAGGCCCCCCCACTGTAGTTCTCAGCCTACTGTTCCTTCCTCCTGGCAGGCTCTGGCTGTCTCCACCATTGCTACAGGCCAGCCAGAGGGTGGCCCTGCCTATGGCAGCTACAAGGGTATAGCACAGAGGCTACTTCCCATGTGTTCAGCCTACTGGACCTGGCAGTAGAGGCAAGCATGACACCCTGGAAGGCAAGAAACCCTCCCAGCCAAGCTCCGTCCTCCCAGCATGTGCTGGTTCTGCTTGCCTGTAACCTGTGCCATTCCTGCTGGTACAGGGCAGCTCCAGAGAGTAGAGCTACTTAACACTAGAGGTTGCCCCCTACACAAACCAATTACCTCATAAGAAACACTAAAAAAAAAAAAAAAAGAAGAAACAGAGGAATTTGTTTCAAACAAAAATTCAATAAAAAAATGCCAGAAACAGGGCTTAGTGAAACTGAAATCACCAATCTTCTTGATAAAGATTTCAAAATAAAAATCATAAACATGTTTGTGGAGTTATGGAAAAATATTCAAGATCTCAAAGAGGACTTCAACAAAGAAATAGAAACTTTGAAAAATACAGTATCTGAAATGAAACACACAATGGAGGGATTTAAAAGTAGATTAGATGAAGTAGAGAAGACGGTAAATGAAATAGAAATTAGAGAACAGGAATGCAAAGAAGCTGAGGCACAGAGACAAATAAACGATCTCTAGGAATGAAAGAATAATAAGCGAGCTGTATGACCAATCCAAACAAAACAACATTCACATTATAGGGGTACCAAAAGAAGAAGAGAGAGTGGTATACAAAGTCTCCTTGAGGAAGTAATTGCTGAAAACTTCCCCAACCTAGGGAAGGAAATAGTTATGTCATGGAAGTACAGAGATCTCCCACACAAGGAACCCTAGAAAGACAACACCAAGACATATAATAATTAAAACGGCAAAGATCAAGGACAAGCAGAGAGTACAGAAAGCAGTCAGAGAGAGATAAAAGATCACTTATAAAGGAAACCCTAAGAGGCTATCAGCAGACTTCACAGTGGAAACCTTACAAGCCAGAAGGGAGTGGCATGATGTATTTAATGCAATGAAAAAGAAGGGCTTCCAACCAAGAATACTCTACCTAGCAAGATAATCATTTAAATTTGAAATAGAGATTAAATAATTTTCACATAAACAAAAGTTGAGGGAATTCACCAGACACAATCCATCCCTGCACTGTATCTTAAGAGACCGTTTTAGATGGAAGTACTCCTAAGGCTAAATAGCTGTCACCAGAGAAAATAAAACCACAGTAGCAAAGGAAGTAGACCAATTAATTACTAAAGAAATACAAAATTAAATCAACTACTCACAAAGTTAGTCTAGGGATACAAAAGAGTATAGAATGTGACACCTACGATATAAAGAGTGTAGGAGGAAGGAAAACAAGGGAAGGAAAAAAAAAAGAACCTTTAGATTGTTAAAATGGAGTAATAAGTGATTTGAGATAGACTGTTAGATAGTAAGGAAGCTATCCTTGAACTTTTGATAACCATAAATGTAAAGTCTACAATGGCAATAAGTACATATCTATCAAAAATCATCCTAAATGTAAATGGATTGACTACACCAACTGAAAGACACAGAGTTACAGAATAAATTAATAAGCAAGACCCATTTATGCTGCATACAAGAGACTTACTTCAAACCCAAAGACATACACAGACTAAAAGTGAAGGGATGGAAAAAGATATTTCATGCATATAATAGGTAGGAAAAACAGGAGGATCAGTACTTATATCAGAACAAAATAGATTTCAAAACAAAGAAAGTAACAAGAGACAAAGAAAGACATTACATAATGATAAATGGGTCAGTCCAACAAGAGGATATAACCATTATAAATATCTATGCACCTAATATAGGAGCACATAAATATGTGAAACAAATACTATCAGAATTAAAGGGGGAACACAATGCAATGTACTCATCTTAGGAGACTTCAACATAACACTCACACTAAAAGACAGATAAACCAGTCAGAAAATAAGGAGACAGAGGCACTGAAAAATGCATTAGAACAGGTAGACCTAAAAGATGTTGACAGAACACTCTATTCAAATCAACAGAATAAACATTCTACTCAAGTGCAAATAGAACATTTTCCAGAATAGGTCATATACTAGGCCACAAAAGGAGCCTCAGTAAATTCAAAAATATTAAACTCATACATATATGGCCAATTAAGATATGAATAAGGAGCCATGGATATACAATGGGGAAAACTCAGCCTCTTCAACAAATGGTATTGGAAAACTGGACAGCCACATGTAAGATAATTGAACTGGATTATTATCTAACTCCAAACACAAAAGTAAACTTGAAATGGATCAAAGACCTGAATGCAAGTCATGAACCATAAAACTCATAGAAGAAAATATAGGCAAAAATCTCTTGACTATAAATATGAGCAACTTTTTCATGAACACATCTCCTTATGCAAGGGAAACAAAATAAAAAATGAACAAATGGGACTACATCAGACTAAAAATCTTCTGTACAGCAAAGGACACCACCTTCAGAATAAAAAGGCATCCTACAATATGGAGAATATATTCATAAATGACTTATCCGATAGGGGGTTAACATCCAAAATATATGAAGAGCACACTCAACACCCAATAAACAAATAACCTGATTAAAAAATGGGCAGAAGACCTGAACAGATATTTCTTCAAAGATGGAATTTGAATGGCCAACAGGCATATGAAAAAATGCTCCCCATTGCTAATTATCAGGGAAATACAAATTAAAGTCACAATGAGATCACCTCACACCAGTTAGGATGGCCAATATCCAAAAGACAAGAAACAACAAATGCTGGTGAGGATGCGGAGAAAGGTGAACCCTCCTGCACTGTGGAGGGAATGTAAATTAGTTCAACCATATGGAAAGCAATATGGAGGTTCCTCAAAAAACTAAAAATAGGAATACCATTTGACCCAGGAATTCCACTTCTAGGAATTTACCCAAAGAAAACAAAATTCCAGATTCAAAAAGGCATATGCACCCCTATGTTTATCATAGCACTATTTACATTAGGCAAGCTATGCAAGCAACCTAAGTGTCTATCAGTAGATGAATGGATAAAGAAGAGGTGGTACATATACACAATGGAATATTATTCCGTCATAAAAAGAAAACAAATCCTAACATTTGCAACAACATGGATGGAGCTAGAGGGTATCATGCTCAGTGAAATAAGCCAGGCAGAGAAAGACAAGTACCAAATGATTTCACTCATTTGTGAGGTATAACAATGAAGCAAAACTGAAGGAACAAAACAGCAGCAAATTCACAGACTCCAATAACAGACTACTGGTTACCAAAGGGAAAGGGTTGGGGAGAGTGGGTGGGGAAGGAGGGAGGGAGAAGGGGATTAATGGACATTATGATTAGTACACGTAAGGTGGGGGGGGCACAGGAAAGACAGTATAGCACAGAGAAGATAAGCAGTGACCCTATAGCATCTTACTACACTGAGGGACAGTGACTGCAATGGCAGTGGGTGGGGAGACTTGATAATATGGGTGAATGTAGTAACCACAATATTGCTCATGTGAAATCTTTGTAAGATTGTATATCAATGATACTTAATTAGGAAATATTCCTAAAACTGAATAATAATGAAAGAAGCCAAGCTGCACATTAAAGCCTGCCATTAAAGGTGACATGTTTGTATATCAACTATATTTCAATTGAAAAACTCTAAATAAAGTAAAATAAAATTGTGGGTCTATTACATACAAAAAAAATAGCCAAAACAAAACAGACCAGGTCTGGGGTTAGCATGGGTCTGACATAAGCTGGACTGGCTCCAGTGCAAGGCCTCAGGTGAATAAGATTTTGGTTTAAGGCTGAACAAGCAGATTAAATTTACCAAAGATAATCTTGAATTACGGTGGCCATAGTAGGAAACTTTTAAACTAAATATAAATAAGCTTACCTATTTATGAGGTGTCCTAGAGAAAAAGGGGTCTATAGGGAGTATTTATTAAAACATTCTAAAGACACACAGCTTTAAATCTAGATTATAGGACTCTTTTGATTTCTATCTTAATTGAAGATCTTTTTTCTGATATAGAGAAGCAGTAGCTGGATAGGTGTGTCAGCCTCTTGATATCACTCAGGTTACCACTCAGTTTTTGAGGAATTAGAAACAACTGTACCTGTCTTGCAAATATAGTCTTTATAAGAACAGAAATGTGGCTCTAGAAACAATTCAAAGCCTATCCTTCTCATCAATCCTAAAACTTACCTTATTCATATCAAAAGGCTTCCAAGTATTATAAAAGATCTGGACTTTGGGGCACAAAGCCCTTCTTGGTGGAATTTGCATTCTTTCTCTGTGCCTTCCAAGATTAAAGATTCTGCCTGGTCTTCTCCAGAAACCAAGAAATATCTTATCAGAAGGAAAAGAAAAAAGGTCAAGCTATTTTGAAAACTAGGCCTATGAAAAATCCTGAAAGTCTTTCCCATAAATGTTAGTAAATAGCATTAGCCATCTGAGCAGGTAACCTTGACTTATCCTATCATCCAGAAGCACACTTTGGACAAAACTGTTCTTTATAAACTAGTGATATGTATTATCATACAGCCTCATGGCTAAAATTTTTAAACAAAAGCTGTAAGATCTATGTTTGCATCTGTCTGTATGTTAAGGTATGTCTATGTACATGTTATAAATGTGTGATTTTTCAGATGGTATTGCCAAAATTAATTGTAAAGCACACAATTTCATTTGCTTAAAGACAAACATTTATATAAATCAAATATACTCTCAGAAATATAGAAACTACCCAAATATTTTTCAAGTTCACATGATTTAGGATAATCTTTGGTTTAATTAAAACAGGTATGTCTTTAGAGTCATCAACTTTAAATTTAATACTTTTATTCTATCTAAGCTTCCTAAAAGTCAAATAAGCTCACATTATCTCTGTCACAAAATTTGTTAGCATCAAAGATAACTTAAGATGATGGTTAGCTGTTTAATGTCTTGAGTAAAAAAGGCACTGATAGGTATTAAACAAATGCTTAAGAGGCATCTCATTAAAACTACCAACAAGAGACCCATCTCAGGATTTCCTGGAGGAGTGCTTTTTCATAGGGAGCCCATTTCCCACCATCCATCCTTTTCCTCACCTCTTTTCTTTCTACCTCATTACCACCTTGTTTCTCAGGATACTGATTCAGTAATAGACCAAGTTCAGCTGCATTTTGGTACTGAAATCCTCCTCTTGCAAATGAGGAAATTGAAAGTGAAACATAATCCTGGTGCTCCTATCCTTGTTAGCTCAGGCACCCCAAGTACATCTTCAGACAACCTTGCTGTCTAGCAAGGTAACTGCTCTCATACAAATATATGCTTAGGTGGAAGCACTTGAATACACTTTTTTGCTGACATAAAAATACAGATGCAGAGGCGGAGCCAACATGGCGGCGTGAGTAGGACAGTGGGAACCTCCTCCCAAAAACATATATACTTTTGAAAATACAACAAACACAACTAGCCCTAAAAGAGAGACCAGAAGACGCAGGACAGTGGCCAGACTGCAGTTACACCAGCGAGAACCCAGCGACTGGTGAAAGGGGTAAGATACAAGCCCCGGCCAGGCGGGACCCGAGCGCCCCTCACCCCAGCTCCCGGCGGGAGAACAATAGGCAGAGCGGGAGGGAGACGGAGCCCAGGACTGCCGAACACCCAGCCCCAGCCATCCGGGCCAGAGCGCAGACACAGTACATGCCCAGGGGGCCCTGGATACTGGGGGAACAGGGAGTAAGATCTCTGAGTGGGTGCTGAAGCTGATGCCCCTGTGACAAAGAAAAGCGGGGGCTTTTTGAAAGTCTTAAAGGGACAGGGACTTAACAGCTTGACGGAAACAACCCAGGTCACGGTACAGCAGCTGGAAATTACAGGGAAAACCAGGTGCACTAACCTCCTGGGCAACAGCTCTGAGACCCCTCACGGAGGCAAACAGTCAAGCAGCCCCCCCATCCATTACCCCACCGGGCGCTGCGAAAGCAGAGAAGCAGCCTGAGACAAACCCCGCCCACAGAAAGGTAAATTTCTCCCTTCCCGCCAGGCAAGACACAAAGACCCAGTCTACACGCAATTACCCAACACAAGCGACTAGGGGTCGCAGTTGTCCCAGTAAAGAAAGGCCAGTAGCAAGTGAAAATTTTGGCCCTCCCAGCTGACAGTCAATAGCACCTGTCAACATGAAAAGGCAAAAAAATATGATCCAGACAAGACTAACCCAGACAGCTTCAGCATCTGCTACATCTTCCCCTGAGAAGGAATCTGGGGAGATAGATTTAGCCAGTCTACCTGAAAAAGAATTTAAAACAAAAGTCATAACCATGCTGATGGACTTGCAGAGAAATATGCAAGAACTAAGGAAGGAGAATTCAGAAATAAAACAAGCTCTGGAAGGACTTCAAAACAGAATGGACGAGATGCAAGAGACCATTAATGGACTAGAAAACAGAGAACAGGAACGCAGAGAAGCTGATGCAGAGAGAGATAAAAGGATCTCCAGGAATGAAAGAATTTTAAGAGAGCTGAGTGATCAATCGAAAAGGAATAATATAAGAATCATAGGTATTCCAGAAGAAGTAGAGAGAGAAAAGGGGATAGAAAATGTCTTTGAAGAAATAATTGCTGAAAATTTCCCCAAACTAGGGGAAGAAATGGCCTCTCAGACCACAGAGGTACACAGAACTCCCATGACAAGGGAATCAAGGAGGGCAACACCAAGACACATAATAATTAAAATGGCAAAGATCAAAGACAAGGACAAAGTATTACAAGCAGCCAGAGAGAAAAAAAAGGTTACCTACAAAGGAAAACCCATCAGGCTATCATCAGACTTCTCAACAGAAACCCTACAGGCCAGAAGAGAATGGCATGATATACTTAATGCAATGAAACAGAAGGGCCTCGAACCAAGACTACTGTATCCAGCACGAATATCATTTAAATATGAAGGAGGGATTAAACAATTCCCAGACAAGCAAAAGTTGAGGGATTTTGCCTCCCACAAACCACCTCTACAGGGCATCCTACAGGGACTGCTCTAGATGGGAGTACTCCTAAAAAGAGCACACAATAAAACACCCAACATATGAAGAAGGGAGGAGGAGGAATAAGAAGAGAGAGAAATAAAGAATCATCAGATTGTGTTTATAATAGCTCAACAAGCGAGTTAAGTTAGACAGTAAGACAGTAAAGAAGCTAACCCTAAACCTTTGGTAACCACAAACTTAAAGCCTGCAATGGCAATAAATTCATACCTTTCAATAATCAACCTAAATGTAAATGGACTGAATGCACCAATCAAAAGACACAGAGTAATAGAATGGATAAAAAAGCAAGATCCATCCATATGCTGCTTACAAGAGACCCACCTCAAACCCAAAGACGCGCACAGACTTAAAGTCAAGGGATGGAAAAAGATATTTCAAGCAAACAACATAGAGAAGAAAGCAGGTGTTGCAATTCTGGTATCAGACAAAACAGACTTCAAAATAAAGAAAGTAACAAAAGACAAAGAAGGACATTACATAATGATAAAGGGCTCAGTCCATCAAGAGGATATAACCATTATAAATATATATGCACCCAATACAGGAGCACCAACATACCTGAAACAAATATTAACAGAACTAAAGGAGGAAATAGAATGCAATGCATTCATTCTAGGAGACTTCAACACACCACTCACTCCAAAGGACAGATCCACCAGACAGAAAATAAGTAAGGACACAGAGGCACTGAACAACACACTAGAACAGAAGGACCTAATAGACATCTACAGAATTCTACGTCCAAAAGCAACAGGATACACATTCTTCTCAAGTGCACATGGAACATTCTCCAGAATAGACCACATACTAGGCCACAAAAAGAGCCTCAGTAAATTCCAAAAGATTGAAATCCTACCAACCAACTTTTCAGACCACAAAGGCATTAAACTAGAAATAAACTGTTCAAAGAAAGCAAAAAGGCTCACAAACACATGGAGGCTAAAAAACACGCTCCTAAATAATCAATGGATCAATGACCAAATCAAAATGGAGATACAGCAATATATGGAAACAAATGAAAACAACAACACTAAGCCCCAACTTCTGTTGGACGCAGCAAAAGCAGTCTTATGAGGAAAGTATATAGCACTCCAAGCATATTTAAAAAAGGAAGAGCAATCCCAAATGAACGGTCTAATGTCACAACTATCAAAATTGGAAAAAGAAGAACAAATGAGGCCTAAGGTCAGCAGAAGGAGGGACATAATAAAGATCAGAGAAGAAATAAATAAAATTGAGAAGAATAAAATAGCAAAAATCAATGAAACCAAGAGCTGGTTCTTCGAGAAAATAAACAAAATAGATAAGCCTCTAGCCAGACTTATTAAGAGGAAAAGAGAGTCAACACAAATCAACAGTATCAGAAATGAGAAAGGAAAAATCACAACAGATCCCGCAGAAATACAAAGAATTATTAGAGACTTCTATGAAAACCTATATGCTAACAAGCTGGGAAACCTAGGAGAAATGGACAACTTCCTAGAAAAATACAACCTTCCAAGATTGACCCAAAAAGAAACAGAAAATCTAAACAGACCAATTACCAGCAACGAAATTGAAGCCATAATCAAAAAACTACCAAAGAACAAAACCCCCGGGCCAGATGGATTTACCTCGGAATTTTATCAGACATACAGGGAAGACATAATACCCATTCTCCTTAAAGTTTTCCAAGAAATAGAAGAGGAGGGGATACTCCCAAACTCATTCTATGAAGCTAACATCACCCTAATACCAAAACCAGGCAAAGACACCACCAAAAAAGAAAACTACAGACCAATATCCCTGATGAACGTAGACGCAAAAATACTCAACAAAATATTAGCAAACCAAATTCAAAAATACATCAAAACCATCATACACCATGACCAAGTGGGATTCATCCCAGGGATGCAAGGATGGCACAACATTCGAAAGTCCATCAATATCATCCACCACATCAACAAAAAGAAAGACAAAAACCACATGATCATCTCCATAGATGCTGAAAAAGCATTTGACAAAGTTCAACATCCATTCATGATAAAAACTCTCAGCAAAATGGGAATAGAGGGCAAGTACCTCAACATAATAAAGGCCATCTATGAAAAACCCACAGCCAACATTATATTGAATAGCGAGAAGCTGAAAGCATTTCCGCTGAGATCGGGAACTAGACAGGGATGCCCACTCTCCCCACTGTTATTTAACATTGTACTAGAGGTCCTAGCCACGGCAATCAGACAAAACAAAAAAATACAAGGAATCCAGATTGGCAAAGAAGAAGTCAAACTGTCACTATTTGCAGATGACATGATACTGTACATAAGAAACCCTAAAGACTCCACCCCAGAACTACAAGAACTGATATCGGAATACAGCAAAGTTGCAGGATACAAAATCAACACACAGAAATCTGTGGCTTTCCTATATACCAACAATGAACCAACAGAAAGAGAAATCAGGAAAACAACTCCATTCACAATTGCATCAAAAAAAATAAAATACCTAGGAATAAACCTAACCAAAGAAGTGAAAGACTTATATTCTGAAAACTACAAGTCACTCTTAAAAGAAATTAAAGGGGACACTAACAGATGGAAACGCATCCCATGCTCATGGCTAGGAAGAATTAATATCGTCAAAATGGCCATCCTGCCCAAAGCAATATACAGATTTGATGCAATCCCTATGAAACTACCAGCAACATTCTTCAATGAACTGGAACAAATAATTCAAAAATTCATATGGAACCACCAAAGACCCCGAATAGCCAAAGCAATCCTGAGAAAGAAGAATAAAGTAGGGGGGATCTCACTCCCCAACTTCAAGCTCTATTATAAAGCCATAGTAATCAAGACAATTTGGTATTGGCACAAGAACAGAGCCACAGACCAATGGAACAGACTAGACAATCCAGACATTAACTCAGACATATATGGTCAATTAATATTTGATAAAGGAGCCATGGACATACAATGGCGAAATGACAGTCTCTTCAACAGATGGTGCTGGCAAAACTGGACAGCTACATGTAGGAGAATGAAACTGGACCATCGTCTAACCCCATATACAAAAGTAAACTCAAAATGGATCAAAGACCTGAATGTAAGTCATGAAACCATTAAACTCTTGGAAGAAAACATAGGCACAAACCTCTTAGACATAAACATGAGTGACCTCTTCTTGAACATATCTCCCCGGGCAAGGAAAACAACAGCAAAAATCAACAAGTGGGACTATATTAAGCTGAAAAGCTTCTGTACAGCAAAAGACACCATCAATAGAACAAAAAGGAACCCTACAGTATGGGAGAATATCTTTGAAAATGACACATCCGATAAAGGCTTGACGTCCAGAATATATAAAGAGCTCACACGCCTCAACAAACAAAAAACAAATAACCCAATTAAAAAATGGGCAATGGAACTGAACAGACAGTTCTCCAAAAAAGAAATACAGATGGCCAACAGACACATGAAAAGATGCTCCACATCGCTAATTATCAGAGAAATGCAAATTAAAACTACAATGAGGTATCACCTCACACCAGTAAGGATGGCTGCCATCCAAAAGACAAACAACAACAAATGTTGGCGAGGCTGTGGAGAAAGGGGAACCCTCCTACACTGCTGGTGGGAATGTAAACTAGTTCAACCACTGTGGAAAGCAGTATGGAGGTTCCTCAAAATGCTCAAAACAGACTTACCATTTGACCCAGGAATTCCACTCCTAGGAATTTACCCTAAGAATGGAGCAATCAAGTTTGAGAAAGACCAATGCACCCCTATGTTTATCGCAGCACTATTTATAATAGCCAAGAATTGGAAACAACCTAAATGTCCATCGGTAGATGAATGGATAAAGAAGATGTTGTACATATACACAATGGAATACTACTCATCCATAAGAAGAGGGCAAATCCTACCATTTGCAGCAACATGGATGGAGCTGGAGGGTATTATGCTCAGTGAAATAAGCCAAGCAGAGAAAGAGAAATACCACATGGTTTCACTCATCTGTGGAGTATGAGAACAAAGGAAAAACTGAAGGAACAAAACAGCAGCGGAATCACAGAACCCAAGAATGGACTAACAGGTACCAAAGGGAAAGGGACTGGGGAGGATGGGTGGGTAGGGAGGGATAAGGGGGGGAGAAGTAGGGGGGTATTAAGATTAGCATCCATAGCGGGGTGGGAGAAAGGGGAGGGCTGTACAACACAGAGAAGACAAGTAGTGATTCTACAACAGGTTGCTACGCTGATGGACAGTGACTGTAAAGGTGTATATAGGGGGGACCTGGTATAGGGGAGAGCCTAGTAAACAAAGTATTCATCATGTAAGTGTAGATTAATGATTAAAAAAAAAAATGCAGTTCCTATGTGGTGACCTCTAATGAGTTCTACACAATGATATAAAGGACATATAAAAGTGTAGGCAAAGGGTCTGTTTGTGTTTATACAGAGGATCAAAGCCTAATTTGGCTACCCCGAAAATGAACTAAGATACGATATGAAAAAGAACTTCCAACATCAGCACTCTCTGGAAGACTCATGCCAGAAGATGATCAGCAAAAAAAAAAAAACTCCAACAAAGATCCACGCACTGTCACAGGTGTAGATGCACTCATCCCACCAGTTCCTGGACTTGCCATGGGAATGATGAAGGAGATATCTAAGCTGGCCTGTGCATACAGTAAAACAAAAAATTGGACTGGATCTATACTGTTGGAACTCAACCAAGAATTAGGAGAAGTGCAAATTGTAGCACTCCAAAATCTTACAACCACAGACTATTTATCGTTAAAAGAACATATGGGATATGAACAGTCCCCAGGAATGGGTTGTTCTAGTTTATCTGAATTCTCTCAGACTGTTTAAGTTCAGTCGGACAATATCCACCATATCATAGATAAGTTTTCACAAATGCCTAAGGTGCCTAACTGGTTTTCTTGGTTTCACTGGAGATGGCTGGTAATTACAGGTATGCTTTGGTTATGTAACTATATTCCTATTATGTTAATGTGTGTGCACAATTTAATTAGTCGTTTAAAACCTATCCATGCTGAAGTTACTCTACAAGAAGATATGTCAAAGAAATAATCAATCTTCCCAGGTTTTCTTCTGCCTGCTACTTCTGTAGCTTTTCTTCTTCCTACCTAATCACAACCTTTAAATAGAACTCGTGCCACATGTCGAATTTACCGAGTATCGTAATTCTTCCAAGTGGTAAAGACACCTCAAGACAAATGCTGGGCATAGAAGCCACAGGGCATAAATATGCAAAGAAGTAAAAAGCTAACCTTTTCAAATGATAAGGCTTCTCTCTCACTTACCAACTTAACATTTCCCTGTATGGCCCCGGAAGATGACTGGTTAGCCAGAGACGGGTAAGATTCCTCAAGGGAGGAACAACCTAAGACAGGCACAGTCGCAGGGGGCCATCTGGTGAGAAAATGGGGAGCAGCAGAGGTGAGGCTTAGAACCTCCCCCCTCATGTTCTGAGAGAAATCTTCTGCATACATGGATGTTTATTGCCCTCGTCTAGCGCGGATTAACACATAGTCTACAGGCACACACCTGATCATCTACATTTGCTCTCTTACAACACTAAACTCTGTTTTCTACCTTTATCTCGTATCTACCTACCACTTCAGCATTTTATTAAAAATAATAATAATAGAGAAATGTGGTATCCACATATAAATCAGGTTTAAAAATCAAATGAATATTCATATTTGAACTGTGTATAGTTCATAATGCATTAACAAAACCGAAAGCTTCTGTGATGACTGCCCTTGCACTGTTCACCATGTAACTTATTCACTATGTAAGAATTTGTACTCCATGTAAGAATTTGTTCGTTATGCATCAGAAGATTGGAGACTGACGAAAATTGGGCTTGGGGTGGATTAATGATTGTGCATTGAGTATTGACCCCCCTATACCGAGATTTGTTGTGGTTAACAACTATTTGATCAATAAATATGAGAGATGCCCTCACAATATATATATATATATATATATATATATATATATAAACACACTTCCAATTGTAAAATAAATAAGTAACCAGGATGTAATGTATAGCATAAGGAATATAGTCAAAATATTGTAACAACTTGGTATGGTGATACCTGGTACCTAGAAATATCATGTATATAAATGTTGAGTCGCTGTGTTGTACACCTGAAACTAATGTAATGCAATGCTGTTGTCAACTACCCTTCAATAAAAAAAAACAAAAAAAATACAGATGCAGGGACATCTCATAGTGCTGTGTTGAGAACTGGAGGGTACAAATGGGAGTTAGATCTCAGATGTGTAAGGCCATTTGGGGAAATCCTAGTAGTTTGTTAATATTTTTAAACATATCTCATATTGGGAACTACTTTATAACAAATTAATTATGGAAGAAAAATACTGCCTGTAAAATAGCTCAAGTGTATAAATTTTAAGTCTAAATAGAACCACTTTGCTGCCATTTGTGGAAGGGAAGCTGTGTCCTCTCTCTAGTTCACGAAAAAGAAGTGAAAAATTCCATGGACTAGGAAAGTTGTTATCAAGTCCAAGCCTTAAACTCAGGCCCTTGATTGTGCGGTCTGTGATTTCATTGGCAGTGACACAGTTTGACAGAAAGGCTTAAATAGCACGGCCTTGCCCAAGGTTACAGAGCCAGTCAGTAGCAGAGTAGGTACTCTGTGACCTTGGTCAAGGCCATGCTGTTTAAGCTGTTATAGAGGGTGTGTGCCAGAGAAAATTAACGTGAAATTTCTATCCCCAACCCACTCTTACAAAGCTGTATGAATCTTGGGCAAGTAACTTAATATCTCAGAGCCTCATTTTTCTAGTCTCTTTTATGGTGAAGGTTTAAAAAATGACAAAAATAGCTAACTTATTGCATGTATTCTCTAAGTCAGAAAGCTCAGTACTAAGTGCACTGCATACCTTAACTCATTATCATCAAGCATTAATGACAGCATTAAAAATTTACAGTAAATTAATAACTGGCAATTATTAATCAATAAATTAATAATCAATTAATCTAATCAATAAACTTGACAGTAATAGTCTTCATAAGATCATTATGATGATTAAGTGATAGAAAATAGGTTAAAGCTCTTTGCCAATCAAAATGTTACACTTGTGTTAACAATAACATATTGTTAAAAACAAGACAATAGGCCCCAAATGGAGTTGCTTATGTCAAGTTCAGCCCCAAGTCACCAAACTGACACTTAATTACAGTTTTGTTCTCCCAGAAAGTGGAATCTTAAAGCAGTCAATCAGAAATCACCTGAACAGCAAAAGTCAGAAAATCTGCCTGAGAGACCTCTGCCTTCACCTAAAGGAAAATAACTTTACAATAACCAACTGGTTTTTCTGCAACAAACAACCAGATGTGGGCACCTGCTGAGCCCTTTGAGCTCACTGCTTTCTCACTGCCTCTGGAGGTTGTGGGTAAATCCCTCTTGGATCCTACCTCCACGAATTTTGCATTATGTCATACTGTACTTTTCTTCCATTTAATTTTCTGAACTTGGAATCTTGGGTCTCCTTTCCAATTCCCTTCTGTTAAAGAGAAACTCTAGAATATTTCTACTTGTTGGAGTCCTCTGCATAAAATAGATGCTTTTTTTTTTTAGAT
The DNA here is from genome assembly GCF_030020395.1 of Manis pentadactyla. Classification (NCBI taxonomy): domain Eukaryota; kingdom Metazoa; phylum Chordata; class Mammalia; order Pholidota; family Manidae; genus Manis; species Manis pentadactyla. Next base: position 52,851,301 of record NC_080028.1, on the reverse strand, counting down.
AATTATTTTTTATTGAAGGGTAGTTGACACACAGTATTACATTAGTTTCAGGTGTACAACACAGTGATTCATCATTTATATACATGATAATTCTAGGTACCAGCTATCACCATACCAAGTTGTTACAATATTTTGACTATATTCCTTATGCTATACATTACATCCCGGATACTTATTTATTTTACAATCGGAAGCGTGTACTTTTTTTTTTTTTTTTGTGAGGGCATCTCTCATATTTATTGATCAAATGGTTGTTAACAACAATAAAATTCTGTATAGGGGAGTCAATGTTCAATGCACAATCATTAATCCACCCCAAGCCTAATTTTCGTCAGTCTCCAATCTTCTGAGGCATAACAAACAAGTTCTTACATGGAGAACAAATTCTTACATAGTGAATAAGTTACATGGTGAACAGTACAAGGGCAGTCATCACAGAAACTTTCAGTTTTGCTCATGCATTATGAACTATAAACAGTCAGTTCAAATATGAATATTCATTTGATTTTCATACTTGATTTATTGTGGATACCACATTTCTCTCTTTATTATTATTATTTTTAATAAAATGCTGAAGTGGTAGGTAGATACAAGATAAACATAGAAAACATAGTTTTGTGTTGTAAGAGAGCAAATGTAGATGATCAGGTGTGTGCCTATAGACTATGTGTTAATCCAAGCTAGACAAGGGCAATAAAACATCCACGTATGCAGAAGATTTCTCTCAGAACAGGGGGGGTGAGGTTCTAAGCCTCACCTCTGTTGATCCCCAATTTCTCCCCTGACGGCCCCCCTGCGACTGTGCTTGTCTTAGGTTGTTCCTCCCTTGAGGAATCTTACCCGTCTCTGGCTAACCAGTCATCTTTCGGGGCCATACAGGGAAATGTAAAGTTGGTAAGTGAGAGAGAAGCCTTATTGTTTCAAAAGGTTAGCTTTTTACTTCTTTGCATATTTATGCCCTGTGGCTTCTATGCCAAGCATTTGTCTTGAGGTATCTTTACCACTTGGAAGAATTATGATACTTGGTAAATTAGATATGAGGCACTAATTCTATTTAGGGACTGTAATTAGGAAGGAAGAAGAAAAGCTATAGAAGTAGCAGGTGGAAGAAAACATGGGAAGATTGATTATTTCTTTGACATATCTTCTTGTAGAGTAACTTCAGCATGTATAGGTTTTAAACTACTAATTAAATTGCGCACACCCATTAACATAATAGGAGTACAGTTACATAACCAAAGCATACCTGTAATTACCAGCCATCTCCAGTGAAACCAAGAAAACCAGTTAGGCACCTTAGGCATTTGTGAAAACTTATCTATGATATGGTGGATATTGTCCAACTGAACTTGAACAGTCTGGGAGAAATAAGACAAATTAACACAACCCATTCCTGGGGATTGTTCACATCCCATATGTTCTTTTAACAGTAAATAGGCTGTAGTTGTAAGATTTTGGAGTGCTACAATTTGCACTTTTCCTAATTCTTGGTTGAGTTCCAACAGTATAGATCCAGTCAAATTTGTTGTTTTACTGTATGCACAGGCCAGCTTAGATATCTCCTTCTTCATTCCCATGGCAAGTCCAGGAACTGGTGGGATGAGTGCATCTACACCTGTAGCAGTGCATTGATCTTTGTTGGGGGTTTTTGATGATCATCTTCTGGCATGAGTCTTCCAGAGAGTGCTGATGTTGGAAGTTCTTTTTCATATCGTATCTTAGTTCATTTTCGGGGTAGCCAAATTAGGCTTTGATCCTCTGTATAAACACAAACAGACCCTTTCCCTACACTTTTATATGCCCTTTACACCACTGTATAGAACTCATTGGAGGTCACCTTTTTTTGTTTTGTTATCATTAATCTACACTTACATGACGAATATTATGTTTACTAGGCTCTCCCCTATACCAGGTCCCCCCTATAAACCCCTTTATGGTCACTGTCCATCAGCATAGCAAAATGTTGTAGAATCACTACTTGTCTTCTCTGTTTTGTACAGCCCTCCCCTTTCTCCCAACCCCCCATGCATGCTAATCTTAATACCCCTTCTTCTTCCCCCCCTCTTATCCCTCCCTACCCACCCATCCTCCCCAGTCCCTTTCCCTTTGGTACCTGTTAGTCCATTCTTGAGTTCTGTGGTTCTGCTGCTGTTTTGTTCCTTCAGTTTCTCCTTTGTTCTAATACTCCACAGATGAGTGAGATCATTTGGTATTTCTCTTTCTCCGCTTGGCTTGTTTCACTGAGCATAATACCCTCCAGCTCCATCCATGTTGCTGCAAATGGTAGGATTTGCCCTTTTCTTATGGCTGAGTAGTATTCCATTGTGTATATGTACCACATGTTCTTTATCCATTCATCTACCGATGGGCATTTAGGTTGCTTCCAATTCTTGGCTATTGTAAATAGTGCTGCGATAAGCATAGGGGTGCACTGGTCTTTCTCATACTTGATTGCTGCATTCTTAGGGTAAATTCCTAGGAGTGCAATTCCTGCGTCAAATGGTAAGTCTGTTTTGAGCATTTTGATGTACCTCCATACTGCTTTCCACAATGGTTTGAACTAACTTACATTCCCACCAGCAGTGTAGGAGGGTTCCCCTTTCTCCACAGCCTCGCCAACATTTGTTGTTGTCTTTTGGATAGCAGCCATCCTTACTGGTGTGAGGTGATACCTCAATGTAGTTTTAATTTGCATTTCTCTGATAATTAGCGATGTGGAGCATCTTTTCATGTGTCTGTTGGCCATCTGTATTTCTTTTTTGGAGAACTGTCTGTTCAGTTCTTCTGCCCACTTTTTAATTGGATTATTTGTTTTTTGCTTGTTGAGGCATGTGAGCTCTTTGTATATTCTGGACGTCAAGCCTTTATCAGATCTGTCAATTTCAAATATATTCTCCCATACTGTAGGGTTCCTTTTTGTTGTATTGATGGTGTCTTTTGCTGTACAGAAGCTTTTCAGCTTAATATACTCCCACTTGTTCATTTTTGCTGTTGTTTTCCTTGCCCGGGAAGATATGTTCAAGAAGAGGTCACTCATGTTTATGTCTGAGAGGTTTTTGCCTATGTTTTTTTCCAAGAGTTTAATGGTTTCATGACTTACATTCAGGTCTTTGATCCATTTTGAGTTTACTTTTGTATATGGGGTTAGACAATGGTCCAGTTTCATTCTCCTACATGTAGCTGTCCAGTTTTGCCAGCACCATCTGTTGAAGACACTGTCATTCCGCCGTTGTATGTCCATGGCTCCTTTATCAAATATTAATTGACCATATATGTCTGGGTCAATGTCTGGATTGTCTAGTCTGTTCCATTGGTCTGTGGCTCTGTTCTTGTGCCAGTACCAAATTGTCTTCATTACTATGGCTTTACAGTAGAGCTTGAAGGTGGGGAGTGAGATCCCCCTTACTTTATTTTTCTTTCTCAGGATTGCTTTGGCTATTCGGGGTCTTTGGTGTTTCCATATGAATTTTTGAATTATTTGTTCCAGTTCATTGAAGAATGTTGCTGGTAGTTTCATAGGGATTGCATCAAATCTGTATATTGCTTTGGGCAGGATGGCCATTTTGATGATATTAATTCTTCCTAGCCACGAGCATAGGATGTGTTTCCATCTGTTAGTGTCCCCTTTAATTTCTCTTAAGAGTGACTTGTAGTTTTCAGAGTATAAGTCTTTCACTTCTTTTCTTAGGTTTATTCCTAGGTATTTTATATTTGTTGATGCAATTGTGAATGCAGTTGTTTCCCTGATTTCTCTTTCTGTTGGTTCATTGTTAGTGTATAGGAAAGCCACAGATCTCTGTGTGTAGATTTTGTATCTTGCAAATTTGCTGTATTCCAATATCAGTTCTAGTAGTTTTGGGGATGGAGTCTTTAGGGTTTTTTATGTACAGTATCATGTCATATGTAAATAGTGACAGTTTAACTTCTTCTTCATCAATCTGGATTCCTTGTATTTTTTTGTTTTGTCTGATTGTCGTGGCTAGGACCTCCAGTTCTATGTTAAATAACAGTGGGGACAGTGGGCATCCCTGTCTAGTTCCCGATCTCAGAGGAAAAGCTTTCAGCTTCTCGCTGTTCAGTATAATGTTGGCTGTGGGTTTATGATATATGGCCTTTATTATGTAGAGGTACTTGCCCTCTATTCCCATTTTGCTGAGTGTTTTTATCATGAATGGATGTTGAATTTTGTCAAATGCTTTTTCAGCATCTATGGAGATGATCGTGTGGTTTTTGTCTTTCTTTTTGTTGATGTGATGGATGATGCTGATGGACTTTCGAATGTTGTACCATCCTTGCATCCCTGGGATGAATCCCACTTGGTCATGGTGTACGATCCTTTTGATGTATTTTTGAATTCAGTTTGCTAATATTTTGTTGAGTATTTTTGCATCTACGTTCATCAGGGATATTGGTCTGTAGTTTCCTTTTTTGGTGGGGTCTTTGCCTGGTTTTGGTATTAGGGTGATGTTAGCTTCATAGAATGCGTTTGGGAGTATCCCCTCCTCCTCTATTTTTTCGAAAACTTTAAGGAGAATGGGTGTTATGTCTTCCCTGTATGTCTGATAAAATTCTGAGGTAAATCCTTCTGGCCCGGGGGTTTTGTTCTTTGGTAGTTTTTTGATTATGGCTTCAATTTCGTTGCTGGTAATTGGTCTGTTTAGATTTTCTGTTTCTTTTTGGGTCAGTCTTGGAAGGTTGTATTTTTCTAGGAAGTTGTCCATTTCTCCTAGGTTTCCAAGCTTGTTAGCATATAGGTTTTCATAGTATTCTCTAATAATTCTTTTATGTCTGTGGGGTCCGTCGTGATTTTTCCTTTCTCGTTTCTGATACTGTTGATTTGTGTTGACTCTCTTTTCCTCTTAATAAGTCTGGCTAGAGGCTTATCTATTTTGTTTATTTTCTCAAAGAACCAGCTCTTGGTTTCATTGATTTTTGCTATTGTTTTATTCTTCTCAATTTTATTTATTTCTTCTCTGATCTTTATTATGTCCCTCCTTCTGCTGACCTTAGGCCTCATTTGTTCTTCTTTTTCCAATTTCAATAATTGTGACATTAGACCATTCATTTGGGATTGTTCTTCCTTTTTTAAATATGCTTGAATTGCTATATACTTTCCTATTAAGACTGCTTTTGCTGTGTCCCACAGAAGTTGGGGCTTAGTGTTGTTGTTGTCGTTTGTTTCCATATATTGCTGGATCTCCATTTTGATTTGGTCATTGATCCATTGATTATTTAGGAGCATGTTGTTAAGCCTCCATGTGTTTGTGAGCCTTTTTGCTTTCTTTGTACAGTTTATTTCTAGTTTTATGCCTTTGTGGCCTGAAAAGTTGGTTGGTTGGATTTCAATCTTTTAGAATTTACTGAGGCTCTTTTTGTGGCCTAGTATGTGGTCTATTCTGGAGAATGTTCCATGTGCACTTGAGAAGAATGTGTATCCTGTTGCTTTAGGATGTAGAGTTCTGTAGATGTCTATTAGGTCCATCTGTTCTAGTGTGTTGTTCAGTGCCTCTGTGTCCTTGCTTATTTTCTGTCTGGTGGATCTGTCCTTTGGAGTGAGTGGTGTGTTGAAGTCTACTAGTATGAATGCATTGCATTCTATTTCCTCCTTTAGTTCTGTTATATTTGTTTCGGGTATGTTGGTGCTCCTGTATTGGGTGCATACATATTTATAATGGTTATATCCTCTTGTTGGACTGAGCCCTTTATCATTATGTAATGTCCTTCTTTGTCTTTTGTTACTTTCTCTATTTTGAAGTCTGTTTTGTCTGATACCAGAATTGCAACACCTGCTTTCTTCTCTCTGTTGTTTGCATGAAATATCTTTTTCCATCCCTTAACTTTAAGTCTGTGCATGTCTTTGGGTTTGAGGTGAGTCTCTTGTAAGCAGCATATGGATGGATCTTGCTTTTTTATCCATTCTATTACTCTGTGTCTTTTGATTGGTGCATTCAGTCCATTTACATTTAAGGTGAATTTTGAAAGATCTGAACTTATTGCCATTGCAGGCTTTTAAGTCTGTGGTTTCCAAAGGTTCAGGGTTAGCTTCTTTACTATCTTACTGTCTAACTTAACTCGCTTGTTGAGCTAATATAAAGGCGGTCTGATGATTCTTTATTTCTCTCCCTTCTTATTCCTCCTCCTCCCTTCTTCATATGTTGGGTGTTTTGTTCTGTGCTCTTTTTGGGAGTGCTACCTTCTAGAGGAGTCCCTGTAGGATGCCCTGTAGAGGTGGTTTGTGGGAGGCAAAATCCCTCAACTTTTGCTTGTCTGGGAATTGTTTAATCCCTCCTTCATATTTAAATGATATTCGTGCTGGATACAGTAGTCTTGGTTCGAGGCCCTTCTGTTTCATTGCATTAAGTATATCATGCCATTCTCTTCTGGCCTGTAGGGTTTCTGTTGAGAAGTCTGATGATAGCCTGATGGGTTTTCCTTTGTAGGTAAGCTTTTTTTTCTCTCTGGCTGCCTTTAATACTTTGTCCTTGTCTTTGATCTTTGCCATTTTAATTATTATGTGTCTTGGTGTTGCCCTCCTTGGATCCCTTGTCATGGGACTTCTGTGTACCTCTGTGGTCTGAGAGGCCATTTCTTCCCCTAGTTTGGGGAAATTTTCAGCAATTATTTCTTCAAAGACATTTTCTATCCCCTTTTCTCTCTCTACTTCTTCTGGAATACCTATGATTCTTATATTATTCCTTTTCGATTGATCACTCAGCTCTCTTCGAATTCTTTCATTCCTGGAGATCCTTTTATCTCTCTCTGCATCAGCTTCTCTGCGTTCCTGTTCTCTGTTTTCTAGTCCATTAATGGTCTCTTGCATCTTGTCCATTCTGTTTTGAAGTCCTTCCAGAGCTTGTTTTATTTCTGTATTCTCCTTCCTTAATTCTTGCATATTTCTCTGCAAGTCCATCAGCATGGTTATGACTTTTGTTTTGAATTCTTTTTCAAGAAGACTGGTTAAATCTATCTCCCCAGGTTCCTTCTCAGGGGAAGATGTAGCAGATGTCGAAGCTGTCTGGGTTAGTCTTGTCTGGATCATATTTTTTTGCCTTTTCATGTTGACAGGTGCTATTGACTATCAGCTGGGAGGGCCAAACTTTTCACTTGCTACTGGCCTTTCTTTACTGGGACAACTGTGACCCCTAGTGGCTTGTGTTGGGTAAATGTGTGTAGGCTGGGTCTTTGTGTCTTGCCCGGCCGATATGGAGGCGTGGTTTGCCTTAGGCTGTTTCTCTGCTTTCGCAACGCCTGGAGGGGTAATGGATGGGGGGGAGGGCTGTTTGGCTGTTTACCTCCGTGAGGGTTCTCAGAGATGTTGCCCAGGGGGTTAGTGTGCCCGGTTTTCCCTGTACTTTCCAGCCACTGGGCTGTGACCTGTGTTGTTTCCGTCTAACTGTTAAGTCCCTGTCCCTTTAAGACTTTCAAAAAGCACTCGCTTTTCTTTGTCACGGGGCATCAGCTTCGGAATCTGCTCAGAGGTCTTGCTGCCCTCTTTCCCTAGTTTCCAGCCCTCCACGCATGCACTGTGTCTGTGCTCTGGTGCGGGTGGCTGGGGCTGGGTGTTTAGCAGTCCTGGGCTCCCCTTCCCTCCCGGCGGGAGCTGGGGGGAGGTATGCTCAGGTTCTGCCGGGCCGGGGCTTGTATCTTACCCCTTTCACCATGCGCTGGGCTCTCGCATGTGTGGATGCAGTCTGGCTGTTGTCCTGTGTCTTCTGGTCTCTCTTTTAGGATTAGTTGTATTTGTTGTATTTTGAAAAATATATATGTTTTTGGGAGGAGATTCCCAGTGTCCTACTCACGCTGCCATGTTGGCTCCCATAAAATAGATACTTTATAATAAGGCCGCCTCCAGTCCTTGAGTGCTGTAGAAATATATTTTATAGCTTACTCTTGAAAAACATAAACCAGTAACTTATTTACATTAGTATATGAACTTTAATATTATTTGGACATAAAGAACATTTCTAAAAAATGTTATGAAGCTTAGAACACTGTGAAGGCAGAAATTACACTCAGTAAAATTATCTGTATTCTTAAACTTTAAAATCTGTTAAGGGAAAAAGACATACGCACAGAAAGTGAATGGGGTGAGCTCACAGAATGTGTGAGGAAACAGGATCCTCCCTTGATATCACTACCTTATATTCGAATGATTAGAAACTGAGTCAACAAAAACTAAAACAGAATAGCTTTTTGCACAACTCTGCCTGAAGAGTTAGTTCTACAAATATATTACTTTTTAAACTCTTTTTAAAAGAATTATCCAGATACCTGGTCATTATAACAGTAGTTTCTTTCTGTTAAACACAGAACATCTGATTATGCAGCCTTTCATTATTTGCTCTAATAGAGAGATTCCCAAATTACATATAGAATATATCATGAAGCAATGACCAATACTGCCTTAACATTTCTCTCAACTAAAGTTTTGACAGGTTTCTTCCTAACTATAGGACTCTGACCTCCCTTTACTTAAAGCATTTACTTTAGAAAACTTGCAGTTGTAAATTTTTCTCTTCCCCTTTGAGATGTAAATCTCCTAGCCTCTTGCTAGTTTCATAAACTAGAAATGTCTTTCTCAAGTACCTGTAAGCCATCCCTTTGAAATATAATCTTCAAGGTAGTGCCTCTATCTCCCAGTCTCCATTGGGGGATACAGCCAAACTTCATTATGCATCAATTAGAAAACACAGATGGCCTAATCACACTGACTAACCTCCTGCTAATGTCTTTCAGTACTTTTCCACTAGGTTACTCAACACTCAAACACTCTCCTGCCTTTTGGTTTAATAAATTAAATTCAGTCTCTCTCCCCTTGTTGTAGTAGCAATGAATAAAGTCTTCCTTGCCAGCTTAATTTATCAAGTGCAGTTTTTCTTTGGCAGCACCCCTGTGAGTCTGCTGTGGTGCCCTGGGGGTTCTACAGAGCACCTTGAGTAAACTGTAACTCTAATCTTGCTTCAATGTCACGGACCTAAGAGGTGAAAAGAGCAGTAAAACAAAAACAAAACAAAAAAAGTAAGAATATTGTTTACAGAATACCTCTCCCACTTTCTCTCTCTTTTCTCCCAATTTTTACCTCACCTAAACTCAGTTTTAAAACAAAATGCAATAGAGGCAAGTTAAGGGATCTTCAAGATATTGGAATTCTACTTTCTAGAAAGTACATTGTTTTCCTCTATCCATTTCATAAATTATACTATGCCTCCGAATTTTCTCCACGGCTCTTTCCTCATCCAACAAATTCTCTCTAAGTTATTTCATCTACTGCTATTACTTCGATTACTATCAATCAGCTATTTTAAAAGGGATAGAAAGATGCAACTTCCAATCGGAAAGAGAAAGCTTCTATCAAATCCATCAAGAGGCATTTCCAAGTTACATGCCCTCCCCACTGCCCAACACCCCATAGGGGATTCTTGCCTTCTGATTGGCTGTTGTTCTTATTATGAGTTATTGCCAAGGGAAGGGATGCTTTAGAAAGAGTATTGGTAACTGTTAAATTCTGATGACCCTTAAATGCATTGTTATGCCTAAAACTTCCTTTCTGAGGTTCAAACATATATGCCTAATGGTCTATGGACATTTGATGTATACTTCAAAATCAATATATCAGTGAAATTATTCCTTTTTACCTAAATTAATTCTGCATCTTATTTCCCTAGGATAATGAATGACATAAGCCAAATTTACTCTACCTCTGAAAAAATAACCCTGAATTACCTTTCTTCAAGGACACTAATGCTATTCAAGGTCAGGTCACCAGGTTTCTCACTTGGATTTTTTTAAGTCTATAATTGTATGTCAGCCATTAACATTATATTATTTTAATTGTAAAAGACATAACATTCCACACAGAAGCCTGCACACAGATGTTTATAGCGGCTTTATTCAAAATCGCCAAAACTTAAAAGCAACCAAGATATCCTTTAGTGAATGGACAAATATCATACATCCAGACAATGGAATATTGTTCAGCACTTAGAAGAAATGAGCTATCAAGCCATGACAAGACAGAGAGTAACCTTAAATGCACATTACTAGGAGAAAAAGTCAATCTGAAAAGGCTCCATCCTATATGATTCCAACTATATGAAATTCTTGAAAAGGCCAAAAAATATATATATATATATCAGTAGTTACGAGGGGTTACAGGAGGGAGGGATGAATAGGCAGAGTACAGAGGATTTTTAGGGCAATGTAAATACTCTGTATGGTATTATAATGATAGATTCATTTCTTTGTACATTTGTCCAAAGTGAGAATATACAACACACAAGAGTGAACCATAGTGCAAACTATGGACTTAGGGTAGTTTTTTTTTTTCCATGCAAGAGATTTTATTATCTGAAAGACAGAGTGGCTGCCCCAGAGGGAGGGTTTTGGGGAGAGAGAGACAGAGACAGAGACTGAGAGACAGAGAGAGAGAGAGAGAGCAGGGGGACAGAGAGACAGAGACAGAGAGAGAGGGCCAACTTAGGGTAGTTTTGATGTGTCATTGTAGGTTCTTCAATTGTGGACACTTGTTCATCAACAATTGTTCATCTCTGATGAGGGATGTTGATAATGGGGGGAGCTATGCATGTGTCAGGCAGGAAGAATATGGACAATCTCTCTACCTCTATCAATTTTGCTGTGAAACTAAAACTGCTCTAAAAAAATTAAGTCTTAAACCACATAATATAAACTTTAACATTTTTAAGTTTCATTAAGTATAGTTACAGTGCTGTGCCACAGATCTCCAAAACTTTATCTTGTAGAACTGAAACTACTATTTACCCATTAGACAATTCTCCATTTCCCCCTCACCCAGGCCCTAGTAATGACTGTTTTACTTTCTGTTTCTATGAATTTGACTATTTTTGATACTTCCCATAAGTGCAGTCATACAGTATTTGTCTTTTTGCAATTATCTTATTTCACTTAGCATAATGTCCTCAAAGTTCATAGGTGATGTAACATGTGACAGGATTTCCTTCCTTTTAAGGCTGAATATCCATTGTATGTATAATGTGTGTATCCCTTTAATTAACTGCCAGCACAGAAGTGTGATTAATTTTATAAAATGTAAGTGTAATGGTATTATTCACTTGTTTTCACCCCATTATCATCCTTTGACATTTGGATAATCTTCAATATAATTGGTTTGTAATTAGTAATTTGATCTGCTCTTTTGTATCTATATAGCCTCATCTCCCACCATTTTCCCTGCCTTGCCTTCTTCCTTATAACCCATAATTTATTTATAGTGAACTTCCACTAGAATCCCAAATTCCTCATGATTGTTATCATTTCTGCACTTTGGTGTTTTGGCCTGGTATTGTCCTCTCAATCATGTACATTCTGTTTTTGTTTAGCAAATTCCTACTCACCTTTCATACTGTACATTAAATGTTAACATCTTTCAGAATCTTTTATAACCACTTCTGACTGAGTCATGTGCTCTTGTTACATGTTCTTACACCAGCCTATATGTTCTTGTTTCAGTGATTTCCACACTTCACTATAACACTTTATCCTACCTCTCTCATTAGGTCACACACATTGTGAGGATGATGATAGAACCTATATTTTTCATTATCTTATTCTAAAAAGTTAACAAAATGACTGCTTATTGAATGATTAATAAATTGGATATTAAATAATTTGATGAATGAGGATTCAGCCTAGTCAGTCATTTCTCATAAACTGTATTTTTAAAATATTAAATTAAATTGCATTGTACTTATCTATTTAGACATGAGACATTAGGACTGAATGTTATGTGATATCATCTAGGAAGTTGTTCAGCAATGTTTGAGAAGCATTTCTGCAATTTAATAGGAACTCAAATCACCAAAATGCTCCATTCCATGAGAACTGAATTTGATTAAGTATTCATGAGTAATGCAAGGGTAAAATGATTCACTGAGAAATTATTGATGTCTAGTTCCAATTCCCTGGCTCCTTATACTTTCAGAACAAACATTTCCTTATTAGGTGAATACAAAGAGTACTAGAACTCAGAAATAAGTAAAAATTCTTGTTTATCTGGTTCTGGTTTAATGAACTCATTTCACAATTAAACCCTTGATAGTTTTTACTAAGTCTAAGCATTTATCTTCATATACTTCAGCTACTTTAGATTACTTGTAACTTTCATTCTGCCCTACTGACCTCCTGGAAAATGTAATTTTACCTTAGATTCCAAATCCTTGGCTGAAATGGCATCATATTTTTCCCACTGTCACTTAACACTGGCTTACCGCCTATGTACTGGGATCTTTATATAGCTTCTATCTTTGATAACCCATTACAATGATATGTCCATGCCTGCCTACCTCAATTACCACCTGCCACTATATTCACCTGCACCCTTACTCCATTTACCAGTCTAGAGGTTCATTTACTTATTCAATGAACCTTTTCTTGAGTGCTTACCATGAGCGAGGCTAGTTGCCTTGCAACAGTGACAAATGACATGAGCGAGCATCAGTATGAAGTACAGTGAACTTCCTAGAGCACAAATTCCAGAACCACGTGGCCTGGATATCTCAGATTTACCACTTATGAGCTGCCACTTGGGCAGTTTACTTAACTCTTACCTTCTGATTCCTTGTTTGATGTGGTCAGACCATCAAAGAAAGAGGCTGCATAAGCCTACAAATACCTTATAGCTAACCACGATACTTCCCTTGAAGTTTATAAATATCTCCATCCAAGTTTCTTGAGAAATAGAAGCATGCCTGAAGATGGCTTTACCAAATGGGAAAAACTTATCTATTTCTTAAGAGCAAATATGGGGACACAATGAGAATCCTTTGTTAGTGGTGGAGAACAAGAAGAACTCAGGGGACATGGAGCTTCGTGAAAAAGGAGATCAGGTTAGCATCAAAGCCTCCGTATGATTTCTGAACTACCTTAGTCTACCTCTTCTGGATTATGCTTAGGGAAGAGGCAAGGGAATCCAACATGCACTCTGTTCATGGAATTCCCAGGGTATTAACCCCAAACATAGGCTGTTGTGTGCTTACAGTCATGAAGACTCCAGAGCCTGCCAAAGGTGCAGATGCAGAGACTAGAACAGTAACTGACAGACAATAACAAACTTGAATTATCCTTTTAACAGTCCTTAACCAAACATGGGGCTAACAGAGCTGACAAAAAAAAAAAGAACTAAAAGCCAGGCAGCTGAAGCGAAAGCAGCCATAGGTCCTCCATTTAAAAATGTGCCAGCCACATTCCCCTGTAGAGAGCTCTAGGGCATCTTAAAATTGAGTAGAAATATCTATAACTAGTTCAAGCTCTGCCAAGTTAAGAGATTTGGCAAATATGGCTTTTGCTTAAAGAACTTCAAAACCTGTCCCATTAATAGAGCAGTGGTCCCACCACATGAAATAGATAGACATTGTGTCTAAGACCATGCAGATATAACAGTCTGGAGGGGCATCATGAGAGACCACAAAGTGGAGAACTGAAGATCACTAGTATTGCAATACCTTAGACGAAAGAGACAGTAACTTCAGAAGTCTATTAAATAGAAGCCAGAGCAGAAAGCTCCAATGAAAAGCAGAGACCAGGAAAGGATCCTTATATAGCCAATTTCAGCTTTCTTTACTGCAATTTAAACAAGTAATACAAAAGAAAACTATATATTCTCAGAATGCTATCTTCCATAATTCTCATGTTCCACAGCCTTGGTGTGACTGCACAGTAGATTCTGTGATGTCAAGTAAGCTACAGCTTGAAACTTGAGTGTCCAAACATGTGGAACACCATCTCATATTTGTTCTCACAAAGCCACTTGTGCATCTCTTTTTGCCCCAACCCCTTTATGGCTCTAGGTCCCCAAGACTTGGGTTGGGAAGCAAGGACAGAACACCTGACCCTTCAGAGGATGTTCAGCAGGGAGGACAAAGAGTAGATCAATATTTGGGGCCAATAAAATAGGAAGTCTTTCATCTAGACTTGCATAACTCATAACCACAAACCATATGTGGCTATTTCAATTTCCAGTAACTAAAATTATATAGAATCAAAATCTGAGTCCTCTGGATTAGGTATATTTTGAGTATTCAATAATATATGCAGCTAGTAGTTACCTATTAGACAGCTCAGATGTACAAAATATTTATATCATTGCAGAAAGTTCTATAAGACAGCATCAATCTAGATGTAGCAATTCCATTCCTAGGCATCTACACTGGAGAAGCCCTCATATATGTGTTTAAGGAAATAAATATAAGAATGTTTATATAGCAGATACATTTATAATAGAGAAACAATATAGGGGCCCAAGTGTCCATCAAAAGGAGAATTCATAAACTGAGTTACATGAATACAGTGGGATACTATACAACATTGAAAATGAATAGTGTGGAGCTAACAAAAATGAATTTATCTTAAATTATTTTATCTTTTGTCTTAAATTAGAAATCTTTATACTCAAATTAAAGATAAATACATTAGTGTGGATGAATACTAAGTTTTAAGAAAGTTATGGAATAATATGCTTAATATAGTTATTTTGTTAACCAGTTAAAGCAAAACCAAACAGTAAGTTGTTTATGATTAATATTTGGTAAGTTGAAGAGAAAAACAAAGGAATAAGAAATGCAAAATTCAGAATAGTGATCTCTTCTAGGGTAGATGGTAGGATGATGTGATCAGGGAGGTATGCAATAGGGACATTGACATTGTTGGGAATTATTCTATTTCTTAATCAAGGACGTAGTTATGATGGTGTTTTTTATTGTATTGTTTTTCACACATTTAAATATCTAAAGTCAGGATGGCAGTACAATCATAGCTAGCCAGGTAGCAGCTGTGATGTAGTTATTTTTGCCTCAGATATACCTTACCCAAAATGATTTCTCTGTTTTCCTTTTTATGCATGCATAAAAATGGTATGTCAAGAATCTATCTAAATCTAAAGTTCTCTTTTAATATGTATTTAAAAATCCTAAATTGCAAGAAAATAAAAATCAAAAGAAAATAAAATGACTGAATTTTAAAAATTAACAATATCTCTTACAAAATAGGAATATTCTACTGTACATATAGAAAAGTATATATTTCAATTTATGATAATGATCATTTATACTTGAATCTACTATACTGCCTAAATTTAGTGTAGTTTTTTAATGGATGGATGGGGCGAGGTGAGCATTAGCATAACAGAATTAAAGTGAAATTTTAATAATCATCTATGGATTGTGAGAAAATTATTCTAAATGGTGACCCATTTATTCAAAACAAAATAGAGAATGTACACTATCTTCTGGTGGGTTAACATGTTCTAGAACTTATCAAATAGGTACAAGATAGTTTATCCAAAGAAAGTGATATTGTTCAGATTCTTATAAGAAGAGATCAATAACTTTCATGACTTAGAAGTTGCAGGTCTCAGGTGTTCATTACAGTTGTAGCTGACCTATCGCATGATTACTTTTCTTTGCAAAGAATGCATGTTCCTGCTCTTTGTTAGAAACCCATATAGAGAAATTTTATCTTTTCCTTGGCGGTCTGCTTCTTGCATAGTACAATGCACCATTACAGAAAAAGCTTAAAGAGATTTCTTGGGATAAATAGAACTTTCCAGCCCTAGTATAATGTTAATGAAAGGCAATATATAGAATATTCTTGAGAGTGAGTGACACACAAAAGAGACAGTTTGGGAACAGATATTTTCTAATTTCATTTCCTTAGACAAACATGGTACAGATTTTAATGGTACTTTTTTAGAAGCATGGGTAGTGGATTCATTAAATTAATTTATAGTGACACATGCAATTCAGCTTTAGCACTATACAAAAGAGTGTTAAGAAGTACAAAAACTTTAATTTATTATCTACTATTTTTGATTGAAAATAAGAACATTTAAAGAGTAGTACTATTTGTTAATTTGTTTCAAGGACTAAAAAGGAGAGAAAGCTTGTTTTTGATTCATTATGTTATCCACTAAAACCATATTTTAGGTCCTCAGTAGCTTTATTACTACCCTTGTTTCCTCTGATCCATTTTTTTCCAAATGCTTTTTTTTTTTTTTTTCCTTACACAAAACCCTGAAAGCTACTTTTGGCTGGCTTTCACATGCCAAAAAAGTTGATATACTAATTAACATTAAAGATTAACCCTTAATAAGACTGTGAATACATCCCCTGTCCCCTAAGGTAAATATCTCCATTCTCATTGCTGACCGAGCTTTTTTTTTTTTTTTTTTTGATTGCTGACAGTTGGGAGAACACAGCAAGATAGAAAGCTTTCATAGGTTTCAGAGACAAGTCCATCCTTTTAGCAACAATTCCTCATAAATAGAGCAGAAGTGGTGATGTGTTCTTCACCATCTGATGCTCTGTAATCATCAGCCTCACAGAGGAGAATAAATGGCCAGGCGCAAAGAATTTCTGCATGAGTCTGAATTTCTCTAGAGAGTTAAAGATACACTGGGTGTAACTTTCCCTATTCGTCTAAACAGGACACAGGTATTAGTTAAAAGCAGTTAAAAGAAAGAAGCCATGGTCTGAAGGTGATAAGAGTTTGCCCACAAAAATGATTAGGGACAGAACTGCACACAATTTATTAGATTTTGAGATCATAAGACAGCTGGATATTTGTTCTGTCAGTAGACACGAGGGGGAGGCAATTCTGAAAATCAAACCAATAGTTTATGTCTCAGAGAACAGAATAGTGCTGATCTAGGTCTATTTCATAAAACTTCCTGTGATGTCAGGGACTCAGAAATAACCCCAGGGAGAAGAAAGGTGGGTTGTGAAGTTTTAAACCTAAAATTGAAAAGCATCCTTGAATTCAATTAGTTTTCCTGGAATTGACTAAATTTTTTGGCAGCAGGTTGAAATAGAAATGTGAGATAAACATAAAGTTGAGCATAAATCAAAACAGACAGTTCTGATATTTGCACATCAGAATATGTATCCTATGAAAATCATAACCACAGAGCATTGCATGTGACTTCGCTAGTTACCATATAATGAATCCTTTTTGAATTAGCAGTTATTCTACCAAGGTAGCCTCAAAGTGTATATGGAATTTCTGGTCATCTTACCGTCCTTGGTTTATAGTGAGCTTAAGTAAACTCAGCCCCCTAAACATTCTTAAAATGATTTTTTACATGAACATCTATACATACCTGTATGTTTTAAGAACATAATTGCATGAGCTTATATTTTCCCCCATTAAGATGAACAAATAAAAATTCATACATGGTATGCAGTGGAAAGCACATGAGAATTAGAACTCAACAAACCTGGGTTTGAATCCCAGTTAGTTACTTAAAGGATAAAATGTATGTAAATTGTCTTGGGAAAATACATATGGAACAAATATCGTTTTGCTTTGTCCTTTCCACTCTATATGCCATGTTAAATTTGATCCATTATTCTTACTTGTAAGGTATGTGAAAACGTTTATTCTATTTGAGTTATCAGTCTCTGAAATCTATAAATGTAATAGTGCAGATGACCACTGTTTTGTTTCTTCATTATTCATTTTCCCAGGTTTTCCTTGAAGATAGAATACTAAAATCGTTTCAGGGCAGCCCCATGTTAATACTCACATTCACAGTCTCCCTTACAGCAATGAATGGCCATGTGACACTAGGCAGCCTATTAATGAAATAGTAATGTGAATTTCAATTAAGCTTTTTGCTTTCCTGATTAAGGAAGGTGATATGGTTATTATTCCTTGTTGGCTCCCTTTTCACTTCTACTTCCTGTACTGGCACAGATTTAGTATCTGAAGCTGCAGCCACCAACTTTTAACTACAATGTAGATGACAAAACATTTTCAGGACATGGAATAGAAAGAGGTAGAGAATGGATTCTCAGTAACATAGATGAACAACTAAAATTCTAGTACATTTTTCACAGAAATAGAAAAAAATCCTAAAATTTGTATGATACCACAAAAGACCCCCAATAAACAAAACAGTCCTGAGAAAGAGGAACAAAGCTGGAGGCACTGTGCGTCCTGACTTCAAACTGTATTACACAGCTATACTAATCAAAACAGTTATGATATTGGCATAAAAACAGATACATGCTCAGTTGAACAGAATAAGGAGTCTGGAGATAAATCCATGCATATAAGGTCAATTAATTTTCAACAAAGGAGCCAAGAAAATGTAATGAGGAAAGGGTAATTTCTTCAATAAATTGTTTTGGGAAAGTTGGCTAGCCACATGCAAAAGAATGAAACTAGATCCCATCTTATATGATACACAAAACAAAATCAAAATGTGTTAAAGACATATATGTAACATCTAAAACCATGAAATTACTAGATGAAAGCTCCTGGACATTGGTCTTAGGAATTCTTTTTTTGGATTTTATACCAAAATCAAAGACAACAAAAGCAAAAAAATGAATAAGTGAGACTCCAAAAACTGATAAGCTTCTGTTCAACAAAGGAAACTATTAACAAAATGAAAAGACAACCTATAGAATGGAAGAAAATATTTGCTAACCATACATCTAATACAGGATTAATTTTCAAAATACAAAGAACTCATACAATTCAATAGCAAAAAACAAGTACCCCAATTAAAAACTGGGCAAAAGACCTGAAAGGACAATTTTCCAGAGACATACAAATGGCCAACAGGTATATAAAAGATATAAAAGGTGCTCAACATCATTAATCATCAGGGAAATGCAAACCAAAACCACACTGGGATATCACCTTACATGTTAGGATGTCTATTTATCAAAAATAAAAGAGAGAGCAAATGCTGGCAAGGATGTGGAGAAAAGGGAACCCTTTTCACTTTTGGTAGGAATACAAACTGGTACAGCCACTACAGAACACAGAATGGAAATTCCTCAAGGAATTAAAAATAGAACTACTAAATAATCCAACATCCCACTTCTAGGTATATGCCCAAAGGAAATGAAATCATTAAGAGGTATCTGTACTCCAATGTTCATATCAGCATTATTCATGATAGCCAAGATATGCAAACAACTTAAGTGTTCATTAGTGGGTGAAAAGATAAAGAAATGTGATATTTATATATAATCACATGTATTTATAAAATTATATTTCTATATTTACAAGTTTATAAATGTTTATAAATATATTTGTGTATTTCTTTTACATATATGTAATGTATATATTTATATATATTTGTATATTTATAAATCTCTCTCTATATATATATACAAACATATTTTCTTTATCCATTCAATTATATATATATATATATATGTATGTATATATAAATATATAATGGGATATTATTCAGACTTAAAAAAGAAGGAAATGAATGAACATGAATGAACCTAGAGGGCATTATGTTAAATAAAACAGGCCAGAGAAAGACAAGTACTGCATGGTACCATTTACATGTGTAATTTTTTTTTTAAGTGGAAATACATAGAAATAGAGAGTAGAAAAGTGTTTGTTGGGGGTAGAGGAAATCAGAAGAGGTTGGTAAATGGGTACAAACTTCCAATTATAAGACGAATAAGGTCTGAGTATCTGATGTATAACATGGTGATTGTAGTTAAATAACTCTACTACATAACTGAAATTTGCTAAGAAAGTAAAACTCAAGGTAAATATGTGGAGATGATGGACATGATAATTACTACATAGGAGGAATCATTTTGAAATGTATATATATAAAATCATCTTGTATACTTTAAAAATAATTTTGCCCTCTGGAAGAAATAATATCATCATTAGTTTAATGGCAGTTAGTATTATCATTTTAATGAGTAACATTCCAAGATCCTTCTAGATTTTGCGAGGAATTAGTGCCAAAAAGGACCAGGTTTATGAAAATATGTACTGATCTGAGGCAAAGACAGCCAGAACTGTCAGTTTTTTCATTATATATTGCAACATGGTTTCTACTATACATAGAGAAATGGACAGGGTACAGACTTGATGATGTGTGTGTGCACATGGAAAAATAGCTCTTAAGTTTTAGGATGGGAATAAATATGGCAAACTATGTCTGATACAATGTTCAGTTGCTAAAATAATTTTCTCTAAATCTCTGATTTTGTGTTGTTTTACCTCTATGGGTTAATTATTGGATTTTATTTGCATAGTATGGGAATAAAAATGAACACTTTGAATAAAAAAGAAAAAAAAAAAACTCTACCAATTGCCTAACTCCAAATGTCTTGCTATACAAGAAAATGAACTATTTGTTTAAGCTATGCTGAAATGGGTTCAGTTATTGCAGTTGAGCACAATCCAGACTAAACAGTAATATGCCATCAGTGCCTTAATCCAAGTAACTAATGTGAATATTAAACCATACATGAATATTAACAGAGATCTATGGCATGCTTGTACAGACATTTTTTATATTGATGGGAATTTATTATTCCACACATCCTATGTACAATTATTAAACATTTTATAAATGTGTGCAAGTCAAATCCATAACTATTAGATTTTATAATAGTGTCATATGAAACTGACTTACAAAAATTATTTGAAAATATTTAATCAAACAATAGTGAAAACATAAAAATTAAAGTTTTAAAAGACTTAAGTAGGTGTTTATACACATCAGGATATCTACTATCAATAAACCAAAAAACAGATAACAAGTATTGGAGAGGATATTGAGAAGCTGGAATGCTTGAACACTGTTAGTGATAGTGTAAAATGATGCCATGTCATGTAAATGTAAATGTTAATACAAATATAAAATGGAAAACAATGTGGATGTCCCTTAAAAATTTTTAAAAAGAATTACTATATGATCCAGCAATTCCACTTTGGGGTATGTGTGCCAAAGAACTGAAAACAAGATCTAGAAGAAACATTTGTACAGCTATGTTCATGGCAACAGTTTTCATGATAGGCAAGAATAAAAACAACCCAAGCGTCTATTGGCAAATGAATGAATAAGCAAAAGGTGGTATGCACAGTCAATTGAATATTATTCAGCCTTAAAAAGGAATGGAATTCTGAAACATGCCACAACATGGACAGACTTTGGGTACTTCATGCTAAATGAAATAATCCAATCACAAAAAGACAAACATTGTACGATTTACCTTATATAAAATATCTAGAGAAGTCAAATTTACAGAGACAGAAAGTAGAATAGAGGCATGGTTGCCAGTGACTGGGGGCAGTTATGGGTGGAAATACATATTATTTATTGGATATTGAGTTGTAAGATGAAAGAATTCTGGAGACTGGTTATAAAATTTGAATGTATTTAACATAAGTGAACTATGAACTTAAAAATAATCAAAATGGTAAATTCTATGTTGTGAATTTATCACAATTAAAAACTGAAAAAAAAGAAATAAGAATTTCCTTGATCTAAATCCCCTCATAATCTCCTGTTTTTTCCTCATAGAAATTCACCTTATATCTTAAAATAATATATTTTCATGTTATTTTTATTTCTTTCATTAAAGATGTAGACTTAACACATATTCAAACTCACCTCTATTCTCTACTTTTCTCAAAATTATGTGTGTATATATATATTTTTTAATTAACTCAACTTCTAATATTGACTCTAACCATTTGTGTGCTGGTTACTCCTGATTCAAGTAATTCACCATGACCACTTTTCCTATATTTAATAATTTATTTTTACTTCCTCGAGTTCCTGGAGTTTATAAGTTGATTTGTACATCTGTTATTTTCTAGGTGTCTATCGCTAATTATTTCCAATGAAATTATAAACTTCTCTAAATAATAATTTCCATATTATATTACACATCAAGTACCCAACCATTCCTTCCTTTCAGCTCTATCATCATGAAGCCTTCATGAAACTTTCTATCATCCTTTTCCAATCTGTACTGTTTACCATATAAGTTTGATAGACAGTTATCTTCTTTGCCTCAATTCTGTGGTAAACTCTGTTTCCCATATTCCTTGTGAATTTCTTTTCTGGCTGACTCTATAATTTAATGTATCAAATTATCCAAAGTTTCCTAAGAAGAGGAATTACATGTTTTAAGAAATTGGTGTTTATAAATGACCTTTTTTATACTCAAAATTTATTAGGAGGGGGGAGGGCAAGGGCTGGGTATACATTTTTTTGCTCAGAATTTTAAAGAGTTTTACATTCTCTTCTAGTATGCAATGTTGTTAATGAGAGATCTTTTCCAATTTGAATTCTTGATCTTTAGTAAATAACCTATTTTCCTTTTTTTTGGTTTTGGTTTCTATGATCTTTGTATTGGGCAATTTCAAAGATTTCTGGCAAGCTTTATTGATCTGTCATATAATGTTTGAAAGCAGTGTACATGGGGAAAGCCAGGCCCTTCTTGTGCTCTTTATGGTGACCATCTAAGGAATCAATCATATTGTTAGAGAACCTCAAATATTAGAATCTATAATTTTTGATTTTCCATTTTTCCTCTGAGGCTACTCAGTTTCTCTATCGGATACTTAAATCTCCTTACAGACTTAGCTGGATTTCATTATTACTGAAGCCAAACAATGCAAGAGAGTTGGAGGAATGAAGACTTTCACTTACTCCTCTGGTTTTTGTGCTGCCTTTCACCAGCTTTCCACTCTGTCCTAATTTCCTAGGACTTTAGTTTCTTTATTTCAATTTATGTATAGAAAACACAATAATCTTTGTGAGAGGAGAGGTGTGTGAACAAGGGAAAGGACCTGAGGATCTCATTACTTCTCATGCATACCCTTATTTATATCCCCTGTTTTTAGACATTTGACTTACCTTGACTTCATCACTGTGCCTGCTGGATTCAGTCCCTGGGGTTTTCTGAGAATATGTGGCTTGAATTATCTTTCTTGGCACTAGGTTTCCCTCTGTGCTGGGCCTTGGTGTTCAGCTTTTTCAGCTCTGCTAAATCCTTTTATTTATTTCCACTACCTACTGATAATACTTACTCACTGTTGTCACATTTTTTTCCCATTAATCTCTGTTTTTGTAGGTTTATATATTTTCTTTCTGTTGCTATCACATTACCAAAGATTCAGCATGGGAGCAGAGGTAAATACTGTCACCTAATCTAGCATGTGATAAGTATTCTTTACATCCTATATGGGGCTGGTGGAAAAAATCTAATGAAAAGGAAATATGAAAATATTGTGTAAATTTCAAAACATGATAGTCATGCCTATGAATATGTTAACCAGTAAAGCTTTATTTTCCTCTTTTTTACAAAAACCTACAATTATTGTTGAAATCTTGACACTACTTCCATTTTCTACTTATTTCTAAAAACTTACTGTATGTTTAAGCTTATCTGCTTTGGAATCTTAGTGTTTAGTTACATCTGGATCCATATATCATCTTACTTAAAACAGTAAACTGATTTTTTACTTCCTCAGCAACCATGGTTTTCATTCACTCTAACATTAAAACTTTTTGCTCCTTTTAAAATGATATTCTATATTTTCTATATGGTATTCTCTTTGACAGGAAGACCAATTTTAACTAGGAAATGGAATGTTTGAAATAAATTGTTTTCCCATGAAAATAAAATATAAACATTCACCCAAGAAATTTTTAGTTTTCTTCATGTGTTCATTTAAACTATAACAGAGCAGGAAAAAAAGAAGTCTACAAAATGCAGGTCATCACATCCACAGTCAATTAAATTAATTAATTAATACAATTCAATTGTAAGATGATTAAGGTAATTGATTTTAAAATAATAATATTGAGTGCTTAATGCTCTAATTGGTTTTACACACATGCATAATGACATCCAGTATTTTACCTTCTTAAATTCCTTATGGATTTGTATGAGAAAAGGCATTCTTTTGAGACTGATATCTGAGTCAGTCACTGTACAAGTCTAAATTGAAAACAAAAACACTAATCTTTTGCACTAAGCCAATTCAATACATACATGCTTGAGCCAACTTTTCAAGTTCTAATTTTATGAGAAATCTGAACAAAAGATGTGAAACTGTTTATTTTCATGTTCACATTCTATTAATATGATGAATAGTGATGAAATACCATTTGACTGTTCACATTAAGTTTATTTTTTGTCTTTTCTTCAAGTATTATTTGTGTACATTCTAAATACATTTAGCTAACATTACTTATTTAGTAAGACAGCATATCAAACTTTTGCAATGAAATTATTCAAATATAAGTAATATTACTATTTTCAATTTTGTGTACTAGAAATTTATGTAAGTATAAATGTTAGATGCACATTTCAAAAAGACTTCTATCTTAATTTGGTAGGAAGCAAATCTCCACAAGATCAAAATTCGGTTTTAAAGAACACCCTAACATATTTGGCTTTGGAAACACACTAATTTCCCATAATTTCTTGGTAAATATCTGCCATAGACAGATAGAGTTTACAAAAACAGATTTCAAAGTTAATTTTATGTTTTTTTTAGAGAACACCTCAAATTTATTCCTGCAAAATGAAGACAAAGTTAATTTGGGGGAATTATTTGAGCATCCTAAAATATACCTGTAGATGTAGATATGGATAGGAGATATAAATGAAATTAATAACTAAGCAGATAGATAAGAGCAATTTCTCCCTTTGCCCAAAGATACTTTGTTTTACAAAGAATTCACTCAGATATGTCTTCAAATTTAATTTAAAATATTTGTATTTCTTTCATGTACAATGCTATAGACTGAATACTTGCTATAGATGGAAAAATTGTTAAGTTGAAACTTAATCCTCAATGTGATTTATTTGGAGGTGGAATCTTTGTCTTCAGGAGCTAATTAGGTCATGAGAGTGGCCTAATGAAGGGGATTAGTATCCTTATAAAAAGAGTGCCAGAGAGGTCCGTGCCCCTTCTGCCGTTTAAGGATGCAGGGAGGAAAAAAGGTCTCTCCAGACACACAATCTGCCAGCATTTTGATCTTTGACTTCCCAGCCTCCAGAACTGTGAGAAATAGTTGTCATTTAAACACCCAGTCTATGGTGTTTTTCTTTATAGCAGGCAGAACTAAGACATACAACTTTTTGAAAACACACATTTTATAACTTGTGCTAAGGATAAATATGAATAAAAAGCATACATTTTCTGGTACGACTAAGTGAATAGTATATTTTAAACCTCAGCCAAAAAATTAAGTATTGAGATAAGCTCAGGGGTCAGTGGCAGGACATCAGGATTCTATTCCTAACTTTGCTATTTCTCTGAATAGTTTTGATGAAGATGTTCCACCGTTTGTGTTTAATTTGTTAATTTTTATAATAAAATGATTGGAATATATATATATAAACTCTTAGTTTCCTGATGGGATGAACATTCCATATATCTATCATGTTTTGAAAACTTCAGGTAATTAAGGTGAGTATACATGAAGATGAACAAAGTATTGGGAATACTGGATTCATCTAGAGATTTGCCTAAATTATCCAGTCATAATGATTGTAGTAAACAGTAGGTGATGCAATTCAGCCTGGAAATAAATTTAGCTTTATATATTTTATATTCATATAATGATAATACTGATTTCCTCCCAAAGTTCATCTCTTGAGTCTCCTTAATCCCTTAGCATCTTTCTATCATTTTCCTACAGCTTCTTAAGTCATTGTATTCTAATAGACTCTCTTTTCTTTAGAGAAAAACCTGGACTGCATGTTAAGATTAATTTTCCCATTGCTGTGCATAAGAAAATAACTAGAATAGCAAAGAAGACATTTGAACTGCATATACTCAAAGCAACACTAAAAACCTGGATGGAGGTCTTTTATATTCTATCCCTTTTGAGAAAGTTAAGTGTTTTTTGTTTTATGAAAGAGAAAAAAGATCTCTACCTATCATGGTGTTTCTTTAGGTCATGGAGAGAAATTATTATTGGGCCTATTAGTTCTCTACAGCTATCTAAAATTAAGTAATGCTGAACAATTTAGAGAAAACATTAGTAACACTAAATATGAAAATAAAGAAAAAAATTTCTACCAAGTAGAAGAAAGCTATACAAGCATCTCAAATGACTACTTAAATGATGGGGAAGTGTGGAACATGATGGATTACAACTCAAGTTTCACAGCTCAAAAAAGGATGAAGGATAGACTGAAGTTAGAATATTTAATTTCCAATTTTTTTTCTAAAATCCTTAATGCAAACTAATACTATGTGAGTAGTCTGTTGGGGAAGAAATTAAATAAAAGAACTGCATTTTACTAAGGTATAAAAAAACACAAGTGAAATACACTATGATTCCTAAATTTAATATAAATTTGGCAAAGCAGAAGCACCATGACAGTGGTGGCCATGAAAACACTAGCTCCAGGAAGTGTACAGCAGTCTTTGAGAGGGTATTGCTCTTCTGAAGGAATTTTAAAAGATTTATTTTTAATATTAAGTAATAAAGAGAACCTAGTTATAAGTGCATGACTTTTACTTGTCTTAAAGTATTTTCAAGGTGTTTTAAGGAACCGAAAATTCAAGCTAAAACTAAATATTAAAAATGAGTTCAACTGTCTTCTTGTTGCTTCCAAAGAACACTAAAATTTACTCACTTTTCGTGAAAGTATTCACCTTTTTTATCCAAAATACATTTATTTGTTTAGAATCCACATGTGATTTTGGAAACAACAGGGAGAAAACTCCACAAATGTAAATAGAAGAGCAAGAATAGGAGAGAGGGTTACAACTGCAATTAAGCTGAGACGAAGGCATGTGAGCCCCAAACCATGGAGTATGGAAATGGTCTTCTGGGACAGTGCAGCTGTGAACATTTGAAATTAAATTGTTCCGAACATTCAAACATTTGAAGGTCACCATGATTTCTAGTGATCTGTTCTTCCTGAAAGGAAAAATCCTAACACTATTGGTAGGACTGAAGCAACTGGTTGAAGAATAGCCCCCTGCCTGGCACAACAGAAATATTATAGGTTTGTTGACTCTAATTTTTTAAATTCAAACTTGCATTTAAAAATTATAGTCTCCATAATATAAAACATTCTCTCAATTATATATTTATATGTTGGTAACTTTGTTTACATTGATCAACTGGAGATAATTTGGTTATATTATCATTATGTTACTTAGACTGAGATTGTTTATGGGTCGTACTCACAGACACTTTCCATAGAGCATGTTGCATTTCAAAGAAAGGTAATCTCCCTTTTTTTTTTGACACAAACAATCTCTAGAAGTTAATCTTTTGAACATCATCACCCTCATTGAAAGAACTGCACAACGATAATTCCCTCCTGGTGGGGAAAAGGGAAGACACAGAACTATGGTGTATCTTCCTTCATAATTCAAAGAAATCTCTTCCCTCCTCCACCTACATTTATGGTAGTAAAAAAGAGGAAAGAGGGATAGGGTGATAATTAGAGATGACAGAGCCATCTTATCACCTATTAATAGGCTCCCTTTTCTCAAGAATCCTTTATAATGAAGCTTTCTTGATTCCTCTTAACCTTTAACTTGATTTCCAGTTACCAATGCAGCAACATTGAAAGTCCCATTCAGTATCTTACTCCTGCTTCATAGAGAAATGATAAACTCTTTGATTAAATATTCAGCAAATAATTTCGCTAGTATTTATTTTAAATAATGCTCATAGACAACTATGAGCAATAATTACTATGGTACCATAAATATTCTAGCATTTTGGAAAATATAACCATTTTAAAAGATAATAGCCAAATTTTCCCTTAGAGAATTTTCTTTGTGTTTCTCTTTCATTCTAGCCATTATATTTCTTCTTACACAAACAGAATAATTTGAACTATTCCAAGCACAGTAAACAATGCTGTTTTCTACCTTTTGATAAAAAAATAGGAACTAATGACAAAGGAAACAAAATAAAGTATATTGTCAAAGAACTGTTTCTGTAAAGACTAATTCCTCCAGAGACGTATTTTAGTAGCAATTATATTAGGAAGGAGGCATTATTTCACAGAAACACTTTTAAATTGGGGATTTACAAAGAGAATATAAATGCAGTAAATATAAAACTTATGCATGTTGATATGGACTTCCATAAGATATAAAATAGATATTTTTTTAATTGGGTTTCCATGTGTTTCATTAGTGTGAAGGCCATTCTAATATTATGAGGATTAACTTTAGGATTATACAGCATGTTTCCTTTACTTTAATACAATCTACATTCAGGAAATTCTGGCAGGAGCTTCAGATTTTATGCTAAAATAGTTTCCCCAACTATCTAGAGCTACTAAACCAGAACTAGCTGAAATTCACAATTTCAGAAACTTAACTCAAATTTTACTGACTCCAAATAATAACTTTAGGATTTCAGTTCTTTTTTGAATATGTATAAAGAGGTACCATAAAAATAACTGTAACCAAAACAATATATTTCAAACTATTTTCATTAAAAAGGATTATGATTTTAATATATTTTCAGGACAAAGTAATATTAAGTAATATTAAGAAATCCTACTTATTCATTGAAGAATATCTATAGGAATTAAGCAAATACTTTAACAGCTAGATAACTTATTCTACTGGTAATTATTTCCATTACAATAGAGCATTATTATTGTAGTATTTGTAATACTACACTGTGAACATATTTTGTTTTTTTCTCAGACAGCTCCATAGAATTTGAAATGTTACATATCTAGGTATGTAAAAATGTATACCTATATATCTATACATGAATGTATATATATGCATATACAGACAAACACATATATGTACATATATTTATATATACACACACACATATATATACACAGCACTCACTGATAAGCTTGCCTAATTTTAACCATATAGAGCAATTCTTCTATGTATTTTAAATCAGATGTCAGTGAAGTTTTTCTCTAAAAGGCCACATTATATTTTAAGCTTTGCAGGCCATTTGGTTTCTGTGGCAACTGTTCAATTTTGCCATTGTAGCATGAAGACAGCTAGAGACAGTACATAAATGAATAAATTAGCTGCATTGCAATAAAACGTTGTTTACAAAAACAGGTGGTGGGTTGGATTTGGCCCTATATTAGTTTCCCAGAGCTACCATAACAAATTACCACACATTTGATGGCTTAAAACAAAGGACTATGGTCTCACAGTTCTGCAACCTGACCCTGCCCCCTCAGCCCCACCATACTACTCTCTGATTTTATGAGTTTGAGCTTTACAGATTCCTCAAATAAGTGGTATCTTATAAGTGTATAAGTAGTATTGGTCATTCTATTCTGGTTAATTTCACTTAAGGTTCCCATGCTTCATCCTTGCTGTTGCAAATGGTAAGATTTCATTCTTTTTTAAAGCTGAATTATATTCCATTATATATATGTACATATATATGCACATATATGTACATTTCATTTGACATTCACCAATGGACATTTAGGTTTCTTCCATGTCTTGACTGTTGTGAATACTGCAGTGCATCTGAGAATGCAGATATCTTTTTGAGATCCTGATTTCAATTTATCTTCCCAGAAGTGAGATAACTAGATTATAAGGTAGTTTTTTTAATATTTTGAGAATCTGCCATACTGTTTCAAGAATGGCACCAAATTACATTCCTACCAACAGTGCAAAAGAGCTCCCCTTTCTCCACATTCTTGCCAGCATTTTTTCTCTTATCTTTTGATAAACAGATATCCTAACAGGTGTGAGGTGAAATCTCATTGTTGTTTTAATTTGCATTTCCTCATAATTGCATTTCCCCATAATTTTCAATATGGATTCAGGTCACAAATCCACCATTGAATTAAGATTACACATTTTTATAATTGGAGAATTGGAAAACACTTTACTTACTTTTCAATAAAATGTGCAACAAAGAATTTTATTCCTTTTTCCAAAATTTCTTAGCTAGAGAATATTTTAAAATACTTTTTAATGTCCTATTCATCCTCTGAAACTTTAAATCAAGGTTAAGTTGAACACTTTTGTAAAAATGTTGGTTTATAAAGTGAAGCTGAATTCACACTACTAATCAAAATAAAGCCAAAATAAATTCATTAAGGTGAATTGATTCAAGATATGAAACACCAGATTAAAACTCTTCATCAATAAGGAAAACACAATTTAGATTAACATAAAATACAAACAGCTTGAAAGCTGAATTTAAAGCGAAGTAAGGTAATGTTTACTCAAGAAATGAATTTTTTAAATGGGTCAACTGAATACTATTGCAAAATGTACAGAAGTTTCTAAAGTTTCACAGGGAATGTCAGCTTATCGACAATCACTAAATTAATTTGTCTACTTTATGCCTGAACTTGAATTGTTCAATTAAGTAATTTGAATGAATGAGCCAACATCTGGTCAATAAGGAGGTATTGAAGGTTAGATGTGATGCTTAGAGGAGTGGCTTTCTTTGACATCATTTCCAATATCCATTGAAAATGTAGCTTTGCTTAAATACTAGAAGCTGTTCCCTGAAATCAATGGACTAAGTGATGAAACTGTCACAAGATTTAAGTGATCCAAAATCATATCGGAAGTAATTATTTTCTATCCTAATGACTTTTCCCAGCCAACTTCTCCCTCTAGTGAGTGCATTTTAGGGTCATGGAAGCAAAAATAGGTCCATATATGTGTATTTTGCATTGGCTAATTTGGTTTATACTAAGTAAGGGGAAAAGTGAAAAGAAGACATCATTATTCTTTGGACATAGAGGCAATATATAGCAATGAGAAAAAAAATGCAACACCAGTGGTTAACACAAAACAATCAAAAGTGTCTAAATAAAAATCCATTCTTTGAAAATACAAATACTCTCATCTGTGAAACTCTAAAAAAGTTGCTTTACAAACTGTTTCTCTCAAGTAATTTCACTCTGTTACCTCTCTCCAAAGGGTATTTGCATTTTAAGTGCTCTCTATAATTATATAAGAATGTGTTTGCCTCCTATCATCATCAAGGGGGATAGTCGGCTCCCATAAATAGAGTTATGTAGAAACATAGCTTAAAGAGTTGGAAAAGTTTCTTAATAGAAATTTGAGCAACACGAACTGCCTGTAATAGGAGTGAGGAGTGTTTCCATGACTCATTTATCCTCATAAGATCTCACATGTAAGTCAAGAAAGTAAAATCTCCATGATATGTTAAATGTCAACTATTCAAAACAAAAAAGTTTTGTAAATATTAATTATATAATTACATCCCCAATCCTCCATTCCATTTGGGAAATCCAACAGAGATTTAGACATTATTAACACAAATTTTAACTAAGAGAAAAGTCACAGGCTTAAGAAGTGCCCTTAAAAAGACCAACATATTCTGTGGTCTAACTCTGTTTCATAAATTTTATTGACTCTCCATCATTTTTCCATCATGGATTTATTTGTCCTGGAAACATTTAGTTATTCTAAAATAATAAATATTTGTCAAGTTCTAAATCCCAGGAAACTTAATTTTAAGAATATGACAAAATGCCTGACTTCACTGAGATTTCATAATCAAGAAAACAAATACGAGTACTATTTTTAGTAGTTTTTAATTCAGTAGGAAGATCACAGCAGATAAGCAGTACAGAGCTACAGATGATGGAGTTTACTATTTTAGTGTTGCTATAGACTGATTATATGTGTCCCCAAATCCATTTGTTGAAGTCCTAACCTCTAGTGTGACTGTATTTGGAGACAGGGCCTCCAGAAAAGCACAGCATGGGGGTTAGGGGCACTGACATGCTCTAGAAATCATAGCATAAGTTTTGACTCTCCAAAAACTTAACTACTAATAGCTTAGTGTTGATCAGAAGCCTTACTGATAACACTCAATTAACACATATTTTGTATATATATTATAGACTGCATTTAATGTATTATATATATATTTATATGTATCATATACTTTATTCTTACAATAAAGCTGGAAAAAATAAAATGCTTTCAGATTGTTACAAATCTCCAAAAAATTGTCCAATGTATGTATTGAAAAATATCTACATATAAGTTGCCCAGTGCTATTCAAATTCATGCTGTTTAAGGGTCAACTGCTATTAAGATCAAAGGAAGTCATAAAGGTGGGGCCTGATCCAGTAAGATTAGTGTTCTAATAAGAAGAGACACCAAAGAATTCGCTCTCTACCTTTCTCTCTGTGCCAGGGCACAGAGGAGAGACCATGTGAGGGCATAGTAATAAGGTAGTCGTGTGCAGCCATGAAGATATTCATAACCAGAAGCTGAATTATCCAGCAACCTGAACTTTGACTTCTCAGCCTCCAGAACTATAAGAAAATAAATTTATGTTGTTTAAAACAGTCTTAATATTAATTTAATTATATATTAAATTAATATTAATTCTGTTATAGCAGAGTAAGCAGACTAAGTGGTAAAGAAGACCTCTCTCTGAGATAAACTTTATGTATGTTTTCTATATGAGCAGAGATTTAAATAATGAAGAAATAAGCCAGTTAGGAGATGAGAAAGATTCAAGAAGGCTGATAAGGAAATTCTGAAATACTTCACATGTCACCTTAAATAAATATTCCATTATACCAAGTGGCAAAGGAGACAGCAAAATCTCATTTCATCAGAATGCTGAAATATACAGTAGAGATAGCAGGTCTGCCTTAAGTTAATAAACCTTTCTAGTATATTTAAAAAATAAAAACCTAATGTACCAACTCTAATAAATAATTCAATGCTGAATTCAATACTATGTCCAGTATTGGGGCAGATGGCAAAAATAAAAAGAGATATTTAATATATATCTGTATATCTCTATACACACCTATATGTAATTTTCATAATAAATATATATGTATGTGGAAAGAAATTAATAAATCATATAATTACATATTTAGTATATCTATCTCCATAAAAATGGCATTATTATTTGTATAACATAACTCTAGTACATGTAAGATCTTGATTCCCACAGTATAATGATAAATTTATGCCACAGAAATAGTATAAAGAGAGAAATCTTCAATTCTAAACTTTAGAAATAGCTACAGGACATAAAAAGGTTATTAGAGTAGATGATAAAAGAGAGGATGAAAATTCTGAGTAATGAAAAGTTAAAATGAATTACATTCTTTAATAAGATGTGACTTTTAAAAGTATCAGTTTATCAATAAAGGGAAAAGGATAACCACGAGCTTTCTGAAATTCATTTGAGCATGATGAGATCACTATAGACTTAGGAAGATCTATATTCATTTCAAGAGGGTAAGTAATAGAAAATAGGTAATGACACAATTATACAATGAAAAAAATCATGTGTAATTGAATATAGATTTAATTTTTCAAGGGAAAAGGAAGACAGATGGTATTATTACAACAGTTTCAATAATAAGTAGATTTCCAAAGATGAGGATGTATTTTAGACACAGAAGTGAAAACAGAAAGTCTTCACAAAAGGAGGCTAGATAAACTTGTTCACACACTACAAACAGGAACACACAGCAGAAACTCTTTAGGTATAAAATTTTGATTATCTTATGAGGAAGATTGCTTACACTAGTAACCTGTTTTCATATCCACTTAAGAGTAGATGACAGACAATTTGTTCTTGAAATGTTCACATGTTTCAGAAGAGGCTAGGTTATGCTTTAGTAGCAAACTTACACTCTCATCTCAGTGGCTTACATAACAAACAGTTTCTGTCAAGGTACATCTCCAGGGCAAGGACTCTATTCTACATAAGCACCCAGGGAATCCAGACTCATAAAGACTCCACAAACATGTAGTTGTACTACCTGAAACACACGCTGTTTTCCAATTAAAGTTTATCTTAGTGTTAAATATATAGGGGTTTGTAACTATTCATAGAAATAACAAACTGTATGAAGACCAAAATATGATCCATATATCTGATATCCTCTGACTGCTCATTGTACAATTTACTCTAGGCTTGGTCATGGAATTTTTAGACTGATGGAAGTACCAACCTGATTCTGCCTGTCTTCGTTAAGCTGGTAAGGTAATTGATGATAATTTAGTTTTCTGTCTTTTAAAAGGCAATTTGTTATATGGGCCTTTTTTAGACATAAATATGGATCTTATTGATGTGAAGAATAAAAGAGAATGACTTCTGTCAAAATATTTACAAATTGTTATGAAGACCAGAGTTTTTCCACTCGAACTATAAATTGCATAATACAATAATTTTGCCATATTGATAGAAGCAAGGATTGTACAACTCACACATTTGATAGGGAGTAATCAAAACTGACCCAGGATACAATAGGAAAATTTACAAGCTAATCAATTATAATATCCAATATTAAGTCAACCACATATCACTTGCAGGATTGTTCTGAGAAATGACATTTTGCAGAACAGTGAGTGTGATGTTTGCTGACCTTGAAGGAGTTAAGAAAGAGGAACAATATCCCATGACCTGAATCAATTCATTATCAACTGTATACCTTGATTTTAAGTACCCTATTCAGGGGATATAATTATTTATTATTCAAGGGAATTTAAATCCATCTATTTCCTGGGCTAATAGCAGGAATACCTGTAATTCAGGGGAAAAAAATCATGCACTACGTTTTTTCTAATATATCTGTATATATTAGGTAGATATATTTAAATAAGAAACATACACTGTGCATGTAAAACACAAAAATAGAAAAAAACAATATGTATAGTGATTATACTTCCTTCTCAAGTTTAATACAGTATCCATTGAAGCAAGCAATGCTTAAAAGACACAAATTCTTAATTTAAAATGTACATCTTACACAAATAATTGAGTTTCACACTATTTGAAATATATTGCTGTATGTTATTAATGGTATGTATAGCAGAGGATCCTTTGTAATTCCTATCCTTTCATGCATGTGAATATGAATTTATTTAATGGAAGTTACTCTTCCTTGATCCCTCCTCAGCTGTACCTTATTTGAAGAAAGGTAAGGTTCTCTCAGTATACTTGGAAATGCCTGGATTCAGAATCACTCACACTAGGTAAACTTACCTAAATCCAGAATATCAACTTTCTGAACTTAAATGAGAAATAGAACTATCAAGACTGAATCATTCATACCTCTCTTAGGGGTTGAGGTAGTAATGTCATATTTTGTCTTTTAGTATTCTTTAAGCATAGTATATGATAGCATGTTCACATTCTAGACTGTAATAAAGACCACTGAGCATATTTTCCTAAATTTTACTTGATAAAAAAGAATATTTAAAAAAATTTTTATGTAAATTTGGAGATATAATTTTTAAATAAATTATATATAAACAACTAGATAAATAAATACTAAATTGTAAATTAGAATTTTTCCTTTTGCTTCTTCAGAAATGAATACAGACATGGTGTTAAGAATGAAATGTAATTGTGTCATTTCTCCAGATTGCTCTCCACTTAAAATTACCATTCCAACTCACACATTTTCTCATAATATTTGAAATATATTTAGTGTTAATCAGGTTTTTTAAGCACAAAGTAAGCTAAAGAATGTCCATTATAAAAAAAAATTCTACTACATCTTCACACACACAACTTATTTATTTACACACAATAAACATTTACTGAACAGCAGCAGGTATTGGACATAATTACTGGCATGGGATTATAATTTGAATGAAACAAAGTCTCTACTTTCAAGTAGTTCACACTATATTGGAGAAGACAGACAGTAAATGAGTAAGTATACAAAAATCTTGCCATATTAATGTTAAGCTTGATTATCTTTATAGAGAAAATAGAGAGGGATAATACACACACACACACACACACACACACACACACACACACTGGGGGATGCCTAATGACTGTGAAAAGGGTTATGCTTTTCATACACAGAGTGTTCAAGAAAGGTCTTTCTATTAATGTGATGTTTAATGGAGACAAGAAGGTGAAAAGGTTGGATGTGCAGCTACCAAAGGAAAAGCATGAAGAGAATGTTAACATGTGCTGTTCAATGACAGAAAATCTCATCATTAAACAGTTATATAATAAATTATTTGACAGTTTTGTTACATCAAAATATATATATTTAAAGTGCTCCTATTTTCCCAGTAGAAAAGAATGCTATAATGATCATCTTTGGAAAAACTCATCTATGATTATTCCCTCAAACTAGATTTTGAGAAATGGAATGTGGAAAGTTAATGTTACCCCAATCTGTTTTGAAAATTTTCAGAGTTGGTATTTATATAGTAAGAAATCAATTAGCCCTCTTTTTTTATTTTCATAATTTATTATTCATTTTTCCTTTTGCATAAAAAAATTAAATACTTGAGTATCATTCTTCATGTATGGTTTTATCACAGTTTTTCTTTCCTTAAATTATTCTAAGAAAATCTTTCCACATTCCTGAATCAAATAATTATTTTGCTATACTTTGCCCTGCCTTTAACATATATTCATTTGGACTAGAATATGCATAATTTTCCCCATTAGAGACTAGGATGTTAGCCTTATTTTATTCTTTTTAAATATAAACACTTTTCCTAATATCTCTTGTAGCATTATCCATTCCTTCCTCATTGTTGCATTATCAGCTTTCTTTTCCATACACTAATTTACTACATATACTGACAAAGAGTTTCCCTTTGACCAAACTCCAGCCAGGTTCCTCTGAACCTCAACTTTGACCAGGCCTCAACTTTGGCTTAAAAAGGCTTAAACAAAACACTAACATAGTTTCTAACAGCTCAAGCTGCACCCTAACATCCTAAATTCCTCTAGTGGTGGATTGCTGTTGCCTTATGGTTAGAGTGGGACTCAGGGGATCAGGGGTGAGCATGAGAGCAGTGCCCCTGTGTCTGGGAGGCCCAGGGTTTCTATAATGTCATTCCAACCAACCTGCATTCGGCCTTTAGCAATTCATTACATTTTCAGACTCACAAGTTTTTGCACATGTGTATCTTAAGTATGCTTGTATATTATCTTTTAACATGTTGAAGAAAGCCACAGGCCCACCAGTGAGCCACTTCTGCTGGGCCAGGCCACCAAACCCAGGGTTTAATGCCCAGTAGCCTAATTGCAGGTTCAACCTCCCCCAGAAACAATTTCTAGCAATCAGTCAGGAGTCTAGTCTTCTGGTCTGCATCTAAGAGGTAATCTGTCACATAGCCTGCTTCTCCCCATAAAGGAAGATAAAACAACTGCATGATGAAAGCCCCCTGCCCTTCCCTGTAAGGGAGGTGACCTTGCCTGAAAGAGTCCTTTTCCTTTGCTGAGACTTCTCGCTGACCCTCCATCCTGTAAACACCTCCCATTTTGTGCAATTCCTTGGGCCATCTCTCTACTTACTGGATGGGATGCTACCCCACTCACGAATTACCTAGTAAAGCCAATTAGATCTTCAAATTTACTCTGTTGAATTTTGTTTTTAACACACATAAGAATTTCTGTCTACAATTCTGATTTCAATCTTTCTTTCTATTATTAGTGATTTGGGCTTTTCTGTCAACATATCCAAAGGCTTTTTTTTTTCCTAGCAATTTTACTAGTTTTCTCTATTTTTGGTCAGCCTAGTTCATTATTCTCTGGTATTCAAGTCCATTTCATGTGAAATACACACACACACACACACACACACGGACACGTATATGAAATACATACACACATATACAAAAACACACACATGCACACATATATATTTAACAGATATTTTTCTTGAATTACAATTTAGTATATTTTCTGCACTGTTGTTTCTGTTTCTTAATATATATACTGTTAAATACATGTTTGATGCTCTTTGCCTATCTTGTCATTTAATGAGAAATTATTTTTGTCATTTTTTTTCCCTTTTTAAAATTATTCATTTTCACCTTCTACTTATTCTAAGGAATTAACTATTGTACATATATTCTTTCTTGCATTCCTTGTGTTTTAGTCTTAACAAGAAATTTTTTTTTTCAATTTTTCCTTAGCAATATCATCTCATTTCTGAATAGTTTTAGCTTTGACTTAGGTTGATCTTTCATTTTATAACTTATTTATTTTGGCTGGCTTAAAATATTAGTTTACAGCTTTTATCTGTGTGCATTTTTAACCGGGTACATACTCTTTTGGTAGGACATTATACCACTCCATTTTATGTGAATCAACCATGGTTCTTTCTTTAATATATTTTTCTGTGAACTTCATATTTCTGAACCTTTAGTGGCAAGGGTAGATCAGAATTGCTTTTCTAGCTTCTTGACTGTAATGCTCTTTTTTCTAATGTCTTGATAAAGTGATAAAAATAATATACACTTGTACTTTCTGAGATGTCATTTTCTATCGCTGTTACCCAGCCTTTCTCTAGATCTTTGTTTTGCTTTGCTCCTATTGTCTCCGTCCTGCTCAGTGCGGATTTGTATGCATATACTAGAAAATACTTCGACTTGTTTTTTTCAGTGTCCATGCGGCTGGATTTTATTCAATTACTGGAGTCTCTACTTCAAACTGTTTATATTCATGTATGCAGTGTAATTTGCAAAGTCATCTCCCAGTTTCCACTACTGTTTTCAACTTGCCCATTGTACTTTCCAGTGAACTCTGATTGGAAAATTTAGTGTTCTCGTGTTCTCAAGTCTATCAGATGTCTTGTTTCTCAGTTTCATTTCCTACTTTTGTCACCTATTTTCTCATGGATATCTAGCATTTTAGGTTTTACTGTTAGAAAATAAGTCAAATTACTGATTTACCAAAAAAAAAAAGAAGATAAACCTGCTTAATAGATCAATCCAGAAGGTCCAACATTTAGTGAACACTTTGTAAAAACAAGAACATAAATTACTTAAATTCCAAAAATGTTCTTGCATACTGTAGTACACTATCATGAAAGAATAAACTTCCAAAGTATGTAGTTCAGCTTGGTATCTGATTTCTCTGCATCACTATTACATGCTAGAAAACTGAGTAAACAATATCCAGCCCAAATCATGAAAATCCAATAAATTTATCTACAGACATAAAAAACCCTCAAAATACTTATTCACTATGTAAGAACTTGTTCACCATGTAAGAACTTGTTCATTATGCTTCAGAAGATTGGAGACTGTTGAGAATTAGGCTTGGGGTTGATTAATGATTGTGCATTGAGTCCCCTATACAGAATTTTATTGTTGTTAACAACCATTTGATCAATAAATATGAGAGATGTCCTCTCAAAAAAAAAAAACCCTCAAAATATATCTACATCATAAATTATTTCTTGGAAACAATTGAGCATTAAGCTGTAGCAAAATGAGGTTTAGGCTAATGATTTTTGGAAAAAGTATATCCAACTCAGAAAAATCCATGGACAACAGCTATACCACAGGCTTTGATTAATTAATTCAGTTTGGAATATAAAATTTAAGAGATTAGAAGGCAAATATTCTGGGGATAAAAAATAATTGTACTTGAGTGTAAGGAAATATATACCAAAATTTTAAGTACACAGAAAACAAGGATTTATTAACTCATAGTACACCAGTGGGATCAGCAATGATAAATCTTTTTGTAATTATAAATGCAAGTGCATTGATTTATCCAACTATTATGATATAAATCTGCTAGTGGCTGAGGGAGGACAGGTAATAGGTAGTCATAGTATGGTTGGGCTAATTCATGATCTGATGTAATAGGAATACAGTAAATGTCCCAAAATGCCAGTGATATATTAGGTGTACTAGCATATTTTGTTAGAACTACATGATGAATACTACAGTAAATACTAAAGAAATTATTTTCTGCTTTATAGAATAGGATCATGTGTGGAGTTAGGAAATACAAGAAATCATTCTTTTTATTACATGCCTTTTAATACCATTTAACTTTTATATATGTATATACTTTTTTATTAAAACAATTAAAAAATAGAACAAAAATAAAATAAAAATAGGTAATTTAGAACTACAGAATAGTAAACTACTCAGAAGACATAGTGATTATTATAATAGGGGAGAAGACTAGGTGATTCTCTTATTACCAATTCAATGATGACGATGATAAAATGAATAAAAACATTATTATTATGAAAATGACTTTCAACCATTCATTCTAGTTAAAGTTGTGTTGGGTTAAATTTTGGGTTTTATCCTTAGTAAGCAAAAATACTACACAGATAAAGAGGTAAGTTTTAGTCTCCCAGGAATGAGAACAATAGTATCAGCTCATCTATCTGTTAGAAGGTTTAACAGGAATGAAAGAAGTTTTCAAATAACCAATACATATATTGATTTATAACATCAATGACCTTGGGTGGTAATAGATACAATGCCTTTTGAGATTTTCATGCCTTCCATTTCTTTTTGTGCTTAAAGACATAGAAATCTTTTAATATTTACTTTTGCCATCTTAATGCAGATGTGTTTTTCCACTCAAAAAGTTTTAGAACTTGATTTACTTGTAGTCTTTACTAGATCATACCTGGAGGTACTGTCACATTACCTTGGTACTCCTCAAACTGTGCTGAATGCTTTCTGGCTTGATTAGAACACTGCTGGCCTTAGGAATCATCAATACCTTCTGCTGCTCACAATAACTAAAGTTAATCAGATCCTTCCTTTTCATGGTCTTGAGATTTAATATAAATGCTGAATGCTTGGGATTCTCTAAAAGGGAAACTTCCATTATTACAATTTTTTCCCCCTTGTGAAGATGAAATATATTTTTAAGAACAACTCAACCTTTGCAATTAATAGAAAACCTTATATGGTTTTTATGTCAATCCTGGGCTTAAGTTCTGGGATCCCAAGGCAAATATTATAGGAAGAAATTTCTTACATACTGATAATTTATATATCAATGTAACATATATTAAATTAACTACATGAAAATGTAAATTCTTATTTATCCAAATTAGACTGCTTCAATGGTTTTTGAAATGGAAGTCCTCATTAATAATAAGCAATTTAGGATAATGAAACATTTTAAATCTAATGCTAATACTTTAATGTAACTGAAGAGATTCTGGTCTTTATGAAAGCAACAGAACATTTTAGAAATATAAGTTCATGCTTGGGAATGTATGATAAATTTACTAACCACAGAATTACTTTTTATATATTACTATACAGTATATACTCCTAAACCCAACTTTTTCATTTTTGCTATTAAGTTTTGCTCCAGAGTTGCCTATGGCATATAGGAGAAATTAATAAATCTAGAGTATTAATTTGTTCAACATTTGTCAATGAAAGTAAAAATGAAGTCTTTCTGAAGTTATTATATCTCTAGTTGTTTTTATTGACAATCATTACAAAGGTCTTGAATCTGAGAACTGAAAATAGCACCATAGGTTTTTCCTCATTATGGGTAAATCTTTTCCTTTCAAAATATCTACTGTGTGAACTGAACTCATTCAGAAAAATCATAACAGTGCTAAAAATAATTGATATTTACTAAGATCTTCATATGTGCTGGACAATGACATTAGCTTTTTCACCTTCGCTCTCTGACTTAAGTGTTATTTTTAACCCGGTTTCAGAGATGGGAAAAGTGAGCAGCTGATCCATGTTTCTCAGACACATGCCATTGACATTAAAGCCTGACCAAATGGTCATTATGCCATTATGGTACCTTTATACAAAACCTTACAATTAAGGGCAGAAATTGTACATCAAGGTTATCTCATTTTGGATGTCACATTTGGAAATGTCATCTCAGTACCCTGACCTCTCCTCCTCCATGGATCTTATCCTCTGCTCTGCTTCAACTGTTTACTAGATGCACACACTAGTTTTTACCCATAACTCCACATCTTCATTGCAATATCCCACCCTCTAGCAACACTTCTAAACTTTATAGCTCATTCCTATGAGTATCCTGTTTCCAAAAATTATTGGACCTTCTGAGACTAAAAATACATTTATTATACCAACGTTTCACTACTGCTTAACTGCCTCATATGATCACCTCCCTTCCTTCAAAATTGAAATCTCATCCATGGTTAAATTACTCCCTTCACTCTATCCTCAACAACTTTGCCACTGTCTACTTTCCTCACACCTACCTGGCAAAGCCTCAAAACAACTTAATTCTTACCTTATTCCTACTCTGCACCTCCACATGTATTGCATTGGACAATGTGTCTGAATTGAGGTAACAAAACCAAAACTCAAACCTAAACAAAACATACTCACAAACATGCCAACAACCCTTGCTCTAAATTTATAAACACTTCAAGTTGTTTTTATAAGCACTTCAAGTGCTGTCAAGTAACCATCATGTATTTTCCCAGTCCACTAATTCATATGAATGTTTTAAACCTTTTCATCTATTCAAACTTCAAAAATCTCACTTTCAGCTGTTAAACTTGCAACTCCACTCTCGCAATAACACTTCTGCTCTCCCACTACATCTATACCAGTATTTTCCTCCTGCTCTCCTGTTATTGCTCCATAAAGTAAGTTTATTTTTACAGTAAGCATCTTCCTTTTCCATTTACTGAGGAATCTCTCCAGCCAGTCTATGTATGTATATTTTCTTACCTTAATCCTTTTCTCTGAACCCAGTACTCATCCACCTACGACACTGCTTTTTCTGCTTTCCTTCCAATTGCTCTCTTCCCACTCTTGCATCAATTATCTGAATCATACTCAACCCACAAATTCACTGAAATCATTCCTGTCAAAGTTACCAAAGATCTCAACATTGTGAAATCTAATTGTCTATTCTCAGTCTTCACCTTACTTGGTCAGCAGCAGTTAACACAACTGATTGCTCAGTTGCTGTTTTTTTCACTTGGCTAAGGGACAGTCCACTCTGATTTTATTCCTACTTCACTAATCATTTCCCTCAGTGCCTTTTCCTAGTTCCTTCTTATCTCCTTGATCTTTAAATGTTGGAATTTCCTGAGGCTTAAGTTTCAAAACTCTCCTCTCCTCTGACTTCACTCAATTCAGTCTTTGGTAATGATATCTAGCCTTATGGCTTTAAAAATCTTTTATATACAGATGATTCCCAAATGTAGGTCTCCAGCTGTACCTCTCCCCCATACTTTAGTTGCATTTATCCAAAGCAGTCAATATACCCACTTGTATGTCTAAGTGGCCTCCTAAACATAACATACCAAAGTCCAAGCTCTCACACTTTGTATCCACACCTACTCTTTCAGTTTCTCCCTTTTTCTGTCAATTGTAATTCACTGCAGTGGGGTAAGCAAATGCTGAAGTCTCTCTTGATTCTTCATATCTCTCACACTCTACAATAGATCCTTCAAAATAAATTTGTTTTTGAAATAAGTATATAACATCATACTGCTTCTATTGCTTCCACCCATGTGTTCAAGCTACCATCATTACCTGTTTTAAATATTACAGTCAATTGTGTTGAGCACAATTATTACTGTTACTTTGGACTGGTGTTGTTATCAGGTATGTGCCTTGTCTGGGCCGAAATTTAATTTCCAGTATAAGGCCCTCCAGAGCTGTATTCTCTGGCATGCTGACCAGCAACATAATTCAACATAAGCATAAGCATGTCAAGCTTCTCAATATCCTAGTTTTCACATAATAGTAAAATAAAGATAAAGGCATTAGATGTAGTGTTCCACATTAACACTGGTTATCTGTCAGATACTAACCACCACCACTCTCTCTCCCTGGCATATTCTTTCCTATCCAATCAAGAGTTCTTCCTTACAATCAATACTAGGGTAAGAATGCACCTACCACAGAGTCTTTGCCCCTGCTGTTTTCTCAACCTTAAATACTCTGTCTTCTTATATCCATGACCCATTCATTGCCTCATCTTTCTAGGTTTCTGCTTAAATGTCAGCATATTAGTGAAGACTTTAGTAATATCTATTCTCTTCCTTGCTTACTTTTCCTTTACAGGATTTATCACTACCTAAGATAGCACCTACCATAGAGTCTTTGCCCCTGCTGTTCTCTCAACCTTAAATACTCTGTCTTCTTATATCCATGACCCATTCATTGCCTCATCTTTCTAGGTTTCTGCTTAAATGTCAGCCTATTAGTGAAGACTTTAGTAATATCTATTCTCTTCCTTGCTTACTTTTCCTTTACAGGATTTATCACTACCTAAGATAATGTACATTTTAACATTTTTCATTAGTTTATTTTCTGTCTCCCTCATGAGGATGTGCACTGTGCAGGCAGAGAATTTTGA
Organism: Manis pentadactyla; assembly: GCF_030020395.1. NCBI lineage: Eukaryota > Metazoa > Chordata > Mammalia > Pholidota > Manidae > Manis > Manis pentadactyla. The sequence continues at coordinate 52,807,452 of NC_080028.1, read as the reverse complement.
GAGTTCTTCTCTGCTATATACCTTGTCCCTAGAAAAATGCTGCCAAAATAGAAAGGCTCACTACATACTTGTTGAATTAATTAATCAGTTAAGAACAAAATAGACAAGATGTCTTGTTAAACATCTAGATAAAACAATACAGTATGGTAAGTCCAGAGAATTACCCACAAACAAAGCAAATAAAAACAGTAAGTACTGGGGGGACCTGCATAGCTGAAGTGGAACAGTAAAAGAAGAGGCACTAGCCTGCCAATAGTTACCACACCCCCACCCTCCCCACCACCACCTTGGGAGCTACTTAATAGAAAAAAATAACAGATATGTACTGGAAGGCTATATTCTTTAAAGATAAATTATTCATCTATGATATAAAATACCATCAAAAATTCTTTGAAGAATGAAGTCAATATGCCATAGCTTTTCAATTAATTACAATTAATGTTTATAGTTTTCCAAAATAGTTCTGGAGGATATTTCCAATGTGTTTTTGAAAGAAAATAAAATAAAACTTACTATGGGAAGGTATCAAAAAGCTTTTCACGATGTGGTAGCCAATAATGCTTTGCTAAATACTTCCAGTTTTAATCCATTCTGGGTTTATGGTAAGGTTGTAAATCCTGTCCCCCTTTTGGTTGAGCACAATTATTACTGTTACTTTGGATTGGTGTTGTTATCAGGTATGTGCCTTTTCTGGGCCAAATTTAATTTCCAGTATAAGGCCCTCCAGAGCTGTATTCTTTGGCATGCTGACCAGCAACATTTCAGACTGATAGATGCTTCATTAATAACCTTAGTTTCTCAATGACTATGATGAATAGACATCTAAGTCCCAATCTGTACTAATTTTCAGTGCAAGTAACATGACAGAGGGGGAAAAAAATCTATCTATCTATCTATCTGTATCTCTATATTTCCGTAGGTCTGTCTCTATCTCTGCCTCTACCTCTATACATAGCCTATTCTCAATGATACAGGAGGGAACCAAGGAAATAACCAAATATATTAATCTAGATACAGTTACACTTCTTTTTAAATTATAGCACATGAAATCATTCTTTAATTACCTTTAATTTTGGATTACCATTCAAAATATATTTTGAAATCAACTGGGATTTTCCTATTGTATCAGTTATATATTCCTGTATAACAAACTTCCAAAATTCAGCAGCTTAATACAGCAAAAATATATTACCTGACAGTGTCTGTGGTCTAGGAACTCAAGAGTGGCTTCACTGGGTTCTCTGTCTCCGGGCTGAAATCAAGGGCTGTGGTCGTCTCAAGTTTTGACTTGGGGAACATCCACTACTAAAGTAATCCATGTGGCTGTTTGCCAGCCTCGGGTCATTACTGATCACGGGCAAGAGTCATCTGTTCCTTGCCTGATGGGCCCCTCTGTAGGGTTGCTGACAAGAAGGCAGCTGCTTTCCCTTCAGAGCAAGCAAAAAAGACAGGGAGAAAGGGTAAGACAAAAGTCACAGACTTCATAATCTCAGAAGTGACTAATATGCTGAATTATCTTTATTAGATACCAATCAGTAGGTCTAGTCCACACTCAAGGAGAGATTACACAAAGGAGTAAACCTGCAAATGGAAATCACTAGAGCCATTTCAAAGCCTGCCTGCAATACCATAACCAGATCCTTTCCTAGTCTCTGACCCACTGTTTTTAAACTTACTGGTTTTTAAAAGATTAAACCTAATTTTTAGAACTTAAAAGGAAATGTACTCTCTTGACCTTGAGATTTATAGGAATAATGTGAGCTGCATATACTTTGGACATTCCTGATCTATAAGCTTTGCATGGTGGATGGTATTTAGAGGCTAATACCTGTTAAACAGCCTGTACTTGCTTATTTTTTTCCCTCAAATCAATTTATCTAACTTTTGAATAGAAGTTGAAGCACTCAGTATGGACCCATTTTTACAAGAACTATGACATCTGAGTCAGCATTCCTTTTGTTTTATATGCTCTGTTTCTCCATCATATTTTAAGTATAAAGTCCCTTAGTGTTAATTGTAATTATTTTGGGGAATAAAAACTGAGGAAAAGTACACATAGACATAGGACAGATAGTGCAGATAGATTGCTTTGTGGCAATTAGAACTCCAAGACATACAGCAATTATTTAAAAATTGAAAAGATTGATACATAGATATCTATAGCAACTCCACTGGTGAATTAAAAATAAAAACCTGTGCCTAACTCATTTGAGCAGTATTGTTCCTTCTTAAAATACCCCTTGGGCATCATTAATTACTCCCAGTACCCCATATATTTATCTGTAGCTGAGGTATCCTTCTGAGCACTGTGTCCTCATATCCAACTTCCTAGAAAATATCATTAACTGGAAAATTTACAAATCCATAAAAGTCTAAGTATTGAGATTTTTAAAATTCTTTAGTAGGTTTTAAAGTTATATATAGAAAACAAAAATCTCCAACCCTTAGCATGACCCAGAAGCTCTGCCAATCTTTCCATTCACATTTTGTACCACTGTTCTCCCTATTTCTATGATACAGTCACACTGACCTTCACTTCTCTTTCCCATAGTCACTTAGGTATTCTCACAAGTGAAACTGTAATTATCTTAAGAAAAGAGTGAGCAAATTATTTATATTTTATACATCCACAAGACAGATGCTACAGAGTAAGGAAACCATTAGCCATACATTATATATTTCTAAATTAAAAGAGAGTTACAAAACACATACACACAAACACATATATAGGATACAACAAAGCTTTTGTCTACGATTAATCTTGAAACTTTTAATAAACAGACACATATAAATATATACATATGTAAATATACACATACAATGTAAGTGTGAGGGATATTTTAAAAAATCCAAGCTTAGTCAGAGAAAGAAGCTTCCTTGTATCCTAAAAATATCAACTTGTAGTTGAATTGAATAAAAGGGTGTTTTTCACTTTTTTTGAAGGTAAGTATAGTAAATATACTTTATTTTTCCTCTTGGAAACAGGACGTATTACAATTGTATGTAAGTTTTATCCACTAATTGGCACTGGATGCTTCACAAGCCAGCTGTCACCTATTTACAAAATTTGAAAATATTTTAGGAGGTTTTACTCTGAATTGAAAAGACCACATAAGAAGAAATTAAATTTTTATTATTTTTTAAATCCTAAAGCCTGCAGTTTCCCTTCTTATTTGGTTTCATATACAATAGGAACTAAATTAAGAAGAAAATATAGTGTAAGTGACAGATGAAAATAGAAAAATATTTTAATTCTTTTTTGGGGATAAAAAAAATGACCCTCAAGATTTGAGTGAATAAATAGTATTCTTAAAGTTACTTTCCCCCATGCCACTCTCTAGTTTCACTTACCCATGTAGTAACACTTGAAGCTAGAAAGTGAAACAAAAGGTTCCAGTTTACTTGAATGGAAAATAAATCACCAAAATTGTTTATTTCTAAATTTGTTATCTCTGGAATAACTTAAAAATATTTCATTAAATTTACAAAGAGTTTTGTGCTTGTCATTTAATGAAAGTAGATTTAGATTTTCCTCCATAATAAAACACAGAAATATTGTTAAGTTGGACAAGAATAACATGCACATTATACCAAAAGTTAGTTTTGTGCAGTGTTTACAAAAGCAAGCCACCCTATGTAAAAAAGCTATTATTTACAAAATGTTATAGTTATAATACTGGAAACTTTGTCATATCAGATTATTTCAATATCCAAAATGCTATTACAGAGTAAAATGAGTTTTCTTTAGTATTGGTACACTAAATGGATTGGAATTGATTTGTTACAACAGAATAAAATAAACTATAGCCTAATATAGATAGATAACTCCCAAGCATGGCTGAGATATTGGCTGTATTTTTGTGTTTAAATTTGGCTGCAAATTTGAGGGAAAGGAAGGTGGTTCTTTACAGTGCCACGGAGAAATAATTTAACCATCTCTGCTTTTATGATTCTTTTATCTACTGGTATCTTTGCAAATCTTTTTCCCTAAAGCTTCTCTGTAGGCCGTCTTCATCCCCAACTTCCATTTTCTAGATTCACCCATGTTTTTATCTTTAGCCTTCAAATTCACTGTAAGGAAAATGGAAGTTCCATGGCTAGGATCCTCACCTAATCCTAATTTTGCCCATTGTGTACATGTGATGATGTAATACTTAGCCTACTGTGCAGGCGCAAGGTTGTATACCTCTTAGCAATTAGCCATTACTGCCAGGTATTGCTATAAAAAGAGCTCCCCTGGTCCTAAAACCAGAGCTTAAGGAAGGGAGCAGAGACTGGGGAGAAAGAGAGCAGAGGCTGGAGCTGAGGCAGAGACTGAGATGGGTTTGCTGCAGGCAGAGGCATATGTGGTTCTAGTGCTTGACCTGCCACCATAAGAATAAAGCTTGGTATGAGCCCCTTTTTACTCCCAAAGTTCCATTTTCCATTTTACCGAATCCATAATGAACTTGCCAGGGCTGAAACCCTCAGGCAATACATTCATCCATGCCCTTTTTCTGTTATATTCCAAATTCTGTTGTTTTCTTATACAGAACATTTTAGCATTTCTTTGTTTCACTGCTACCTTGGGATCCATGCCCTATGAGTCTTAGATTTTATATTCAAAAATGACTATCAAGGTAGTTTCAAAATCAAATGCCATGTATTCTCAAATTACATCACACTCCTAAGACAGAAGTGGTTAAGTTCAAATAAACTACATAGCAAATCTTCTTGTACTTGCATATTTTATAACTAAAATAACGAATTATTTTATAACTTCCTGTACTTATATATTTTATAAACCCTTATATTGTAGTATATTTTTAGACACCAGAGAGTATGTAGAATTCCGCATACCCACCTCCCAACACCATGTGGTTTTCCTTATTACCAACATCTTGCATTAGTGTGGTATACTTGTTATAAGTAAAGAATAAATATTGATACATTATTATTAAATATAATCCATAGTGTACATTATGGCTTACTCTGTGGTGTATAATGCTATGTGCTTTGACAAATGCATATTGCCATATATAACAGTTTCATACAGAATGGTTTCACCACCCTAAAAATTCTCTGTGCTTTACCTATTCATCCCTTCTGAAGGGCTGAAGGGGAGTGAAACATACCACCCTGAAATATGCTTCTTTCACATATTGATTATTTTGAACTGGTTATTTTTAAGCAGCAAACAGAAGAAGCTCTGAAAACTAAGTAGAAGTTATCTTTCTGTAAGAGACATTTACATTTATCAAGGATATTTCCATTTGTAAGGGTATCTCCCTCTCTGTATCAAAAAGAGGATAACTTAATCTTGGAAACTCTTTTAACAATAGATAAAGCAGAAACATAAATCTGCGTAACAACTATACCTTTGTTTACTATGCTTTTCCTGATAACTTCCCATAACTGGCTTACCCCACCCTCAGCATCCTTCGTCTTTAGTTGACCATGATATTTAAAGTGATGCCTTAGGCCATTTAGGGAGTTTGTTAAGTTTTCCTGGGTGTATCTCTTGTATGCAGGAGGTTATTAAACTTATTAAATTTGCTTTTCTTCTGTTAATCTGTTTTGTTAATTAATGGAAGGCAGGGAGTCTCAGGCAAGAACCTAGAAGAGGAGAAGGAAAATTATTTTTCCTCCTCTATACTCCCCTTCTTTCTGGAGAACATTGGGCAACCACTCATCTTTTAACTATCTCTGTATTTTGTATTTTTCATAATGTTATATAGTTGGACTCATATATTGTATAGCCTTATCAAACTGACTTCTTTCACCTAGCAATATTCATTTAATGTTCCTCCATATCTTTTCAGGGCTTGATAGCTTATTCCTTTTTATTGCTAAATGATATTCCATTATGGTTACATCATAGTTTATCCTTTCACCCACTGAAAGACACTATGGGTAAAATTGCAATATTTCTAGAATCTCTCTCCTGGCCTTAATGTATCTCCATATCATGAGGTGTTTCCAAGGGGTGGAGAGAAGTAGTCTATCTCCACATCAATGGATGATTACAAGGGTGGGGGCAATGAGGGCATATCTGGACTGAAGAGGCTGGGTGGGGTCCCTTTTTACAGTCAGGTCATGAGAGACACAGGCAAGCAGAAGTGGACGATTCCTTGTAAGCAATAAATGGGCTTCTCCCACTTTATTTCTCCTTTTGACTGATTTCAGCTTCAAAGGTAATTTGCCCCAGGCTGGGAACTTATTTGCCTCCCAGAGTTAGACATCTTGGCTGATTCAAGTTTTGAGTAATAATGAAAAAGCTGTGATGAACATTTGTGTATAGATTATTGTGTGGATGTAAGTTTTCATCTCAATTGAGTAAATACCTTAGGAAACCTATTAATGTGGTGGTAAAGTGTGGTGAGTGTGTGGTAGGGATGCATTCTATAATCCTATGTTTAAGTCTCAGTTTCCTAGTGGACCTATGACCCCAGGTTATGACTTCACAATTGCTTCCCAAAATTCTTCCTCCCTTAGTTGAGGCAGGAAGTTGGGCAATTTCTACTCCTCCAAGTCATATAACATTTTAGGGAAATTGTTTCTTTTATTTGGGAAGCATTTATTGGGGAGGTCACTGGAAGCTTTTTTCAAAATGCATTCCTCTAAGTGTATGTCAAAATGGTTACTTTCCCTTCCCCCCATGGCTATGCCCAAGGGGATTTTTCTTTGGTCTTCACCAGGAGAACCTGGTAGGGCTCCAGGAGGTGAAAACTCATAAAACTCTGATGGGAGGAAACCTTTAGACTGGTTGCCCAGGAGCTTTTAACCCTCAAGTTGACCTATACTTCAATAAAAGCTTTGCAGTTTACTGAAGCTCCTCTGTAAGAGTCCTTTACTGGGTCCTTTACTTCTGCTTCAGGTAAACTGATCTATATTCTCTGAAGTCACCTTTCTCTGCAGTGTTCAGGATGGTGGGCTCATACTGTGACCTCAATTCTCTGAGAGATCTAAGACATGTTGATTTTAATTTTTTTCAGTCTTTTTTCCTATTGTGAAGTAATGACTTACAAGTTATTTACTGTTGTAGTGAAAATCAGAAATCTTTCGAATGTAGTTTTAATAACAATTTTTTCCCTCACTTTCTCTCTGCTCAGAAGAAAGAGCATGTGGTGAAGGCATAGGCACATCAATATTGTCTGCAAAATTCATGCTTGGAATATAGGTCTAGTATACTATTAGCATCTTTTTAAAAAAAACTAGTGACTATGGCCTTAATGTTCCCTTCAGCTTGACTAACCTTTTGACAGGCTTCCTCCTGACTCTAGGCCTCTGACCTCCCTTTTCTTAGAACATTTACTTTAGAAAGCAGATCACTGCCTCTGTCCTTTATATATGTAAATCTTTTTAAAAATCTCTTGCCAGCTTTACAACCCAGGAACATCTTTCTTCTGTAAGACCTTTTGGAATGCAATCTTCCAGGGAGATAGCACCCCAACTGGCAATCTCTTTGGGAGGCTAGGAGCCTTACTTCAATATTGCCTTGCTCCAAGTTTTAAAACAACCCCCCACCAGGAAGAGAATCTGACTTTCCCTTTGGGCAAAGCCAATCAGCAAACACAAATGGCCTGTGTTCTACATCTCACTCCATTGCTTACAAACCTTCCTATCTTTTGTTTCAGCTGAATCAAGGTCAGACTGACTTCTGATCTCTCTTTGCTATTGCAGTCATGTGAGAGAGAGAGATAGAGAGAGACAGACAGAGAGAGAGAGGGAAAGAAGGGGTGTGTATGAGACAGTGAGAGGGAGAAGAGGGAAAGGGAGAGCATGATAACTGACCAGCAATAAAATTTGAGAATGTAATATAATTCCCATGAACCTCTGTTCACATAAGAGAGAGACAGTAGGATGATAAATAGATGATTATAGATTATATATAAACATACAGTGGAACTCTACATATCTGTACAGAATGAAGTTTTCCAGGAGTGATTCAATATCTAAAAATCTAAATGAATATTAAACTATCGTAAATAAATTATCCCATTTGTTTCACTGTTCAGTGTAAAAGCTAATTTACTAAATTTACTAAATTTGGTTTTTACTAAATTTAAGACTGCCTCAATATCCCTGTTTTTATTAGACTGAACCATAAAAAATTTCCTTTTATGTCAGTATCAGAAATTTCATTGGGATACCTAAATATAATGTAATTAAAATAATGGTCTTTCTTGAAAAGCAATTTTGGCAACCTCTTCATGATCCAGTATTTTAGATAAAATATAATAATCATTACTGCAAATAATAATTATTCAACTTATTATTAACTGGCCCCCAAATATATTAGTGTCACAGTTTTGCAAAAGGGAATCCCCTTAAAAATAATTCCTTTTATCCCACCCCAAATCTATCCACATATATAGAGGAGATTGTTTCCCAATTAGCATCTAATATTCCAGAGATAAGCAGAACAGATGCATGTTCAGCTGAACATAGCACATAAATATGCATTTCAATCATTTGTCTCTTACCTACTTTTGCAATTGTAAATTATGGTCTTTTTAAATTAGACTACACAACAGATGGTGACAAGTTAAAGTGATGTTTCCTTTAATATAAACTACTGTGCCAAGTGATCTCACACTACAACAGCTTATTAATTCCTACATCAATTTATTTACTGCATTAAAATACATTGGATTAAATGGGCTTTCAGCCACATTTACCGTATCATTGAGTGTGGCTTTAAGTAGAATGTCACTGTAGTGCACTCATTCAATCTAAAGGAGGAAAGAATGATGGGTGCTGTGTGCCTAGTAAGAAATCACACCTGTAAAATGACAAGATCCAGCATGATAAGAAATTCAATTTCTTTCCCCACTTTGCTTTATGGGAACAGAGATCTTACATATCAATGAGTATAATAATATGATTTTAAGTAAAATGAGTTTCATAGCCAGTCAACTAATAGATTGCTGGAGTATTTTACCTTCTTCTTGTGTATCTCACAACATTTGTAAATAATGAAAGAAGAAATATATATATATACACATACACATGTACCATACATACAGCAGGGGATGATTATTCGGTGGGCAGTTTTGACTAGTAGTTGCCAATAGATTTAATACAGATCATTAAATATTTATACGTATACATTATTTTAATTTGTGCAAGAGTGTTTGCATATTTCCCCAAAATAATCTGCTTTTAATATTATACACTAGGACATACTTAGTAAAATTCTCCCACTTTATAAATGTTTTGAGTCCATTCATTTTGCCTCTATATGAAAGTTCCCAAATATTATGAATTTGAATGATAGCCTTTTTCATGGTTATTAACATAATGAAGTCAATTTTATAAGAAATGAAGAATTACAACATGTTATAACAGCCAAAGTAATTTAATCCTTTTATACTTTTATTATACTTTTGTATCTCTATATTTCTATTACATTAATGTGTAGAGGCCAAAAAATGTCAGACGTAACTGGAAAGATAATTTAATTTAAATTCAGAATTTTCCTAGTATGAATCAGTTAAGTATAACCATCCCCAGATTATTTTCCAAACAATGAAATTTGTCCCAAGTCAGTGGACGTTTGTGGAGAAACCGCTGATGCATTTTATAAAAGTATCACTGCAGGTATGTTTATTTTCACCTGAAAATTTATCTAGTTCAGATCAATGTCTAGTGTAACCTTTTTGAATGGGCCAAATTCAGTGAGGGTACATATAGGAAACAATGCACTGAGACAATAACCTTTTTACAAAGTGGCTCTTTGCATTTTTCCACAGCCATATGCTGCCTTGCCTCAGAGGCCCTCCTCTAGGTCATCTGTCGGGTGCTGATGTGAGTCATTCATTGGTCCTGCAGGAACCCTCTCAACAGTACAGCTCTCAGACTCTGTGATGCACATCCTAGCTAACCTATTTGAACTTCCTCAGCTCTTGCCTGCCCACTCTGAAACCTCTTACTGCTAAAATTATTCATTCAGTTCCAACAGATACCCATTGTTGGATACCCATCAAGATGGCCATCACCCACCTTCCTTTCTGAATGTATACACTGCCCACCAGAGACTCATACTTTCTTGATGTAATTTTAAGTGATATAGACTTCTCTAATGTTTCTCTTTCTTCAGTCCAACTATCACAGGAAGTTCCATCAGCCCACTATCCTCACAATTCCCCACGATTTTTTTTAAATACATGGCATCCAATTTCTGATATCAGATGGTGACTTCTCCAAATCACTCTCACTAACTCTCTCTCTTGTACACTGACATGTTAATGTAGTTTTGCTTACTCAGCAAGTATCTAGCCAGCAAGTAAGACACTGGCTTTCTCTTTGTGAAGATAACTTTTGTCTCCTCAACCAGCTCTTCTTGAAGTGGGACAGAAGCATCTCTGGAGAAAAGAGAAAGGATATATAGTCATAACCTTCTAGACCAGTGAATCACAGATTCTAGATGTTTCTTTTTCTGTTTTCTTCTCTTATATATTGGCTGGAAGTGGGTAACCAGGAAATTATTATCAGGACCCTTTTTTTATGGTAAATCTTTCATGCATGTGTCTAGTATTTCTCTTTAGAAAATGGAGATACTTATTACATTGTTATAAAGAGATCACAAGGACAAAATTGAAAACTAAGATCCTGTTGTAGAGGTTTTTGTTGTTAATATTTTGGTTGCTTAGTTTTGTATTTTCTCCCCAGACATTACACCCAACTTTCTGAATTTATCTGTAAGCTGATTTTTAATATAACAAAATGTGTTCATACACTTGACTGATAAAGATTATCTCCTCATTTCTAGAATGTACTTGGCAGAAAAATATGTTTTTGAAACTTGAGACAGCAAAAATCTTTTGTTAATTACTCCAAATCTGAAAGATTAATCACTCATCTTTGAAATGTTGTTATAATCAGCACTTCCAAGACTCTGCCAAATGGAATCCATTATGTGGATTACATTTTTTTTGTCTTAATGGAATTTATGGTAAATGCAGTTAATAACTACTAGGCCACAGTGTATATTTATACACATAAGCATTTTCTCCTTAAAAATCATGTTTATATCTAATCAAGTAAGCAATAACTCACAGTGGAATCTTATGTCTTATAATTTTTTGACCAATGAACAGTTACCTTTAAAGAAATTACAGATTGGATTTCTTAGATTGTTTTTAAAGCATTTGGAAGAGGCTTAAATTATTTGTACATCTTAGTCTGTTCAGGATGGCATAACAAATGCCATAAACTTGATGGCTTATAAGCAGCAAACACTTATTTCTCATAGTTCCAGAGGCTGGGAAGTCCAGGACCAAGGACCTAAAGATTCAGTGTCTGATGAAAGCCTACTTTGTGATTCAGAGATCATCTTTTACGCTATGTCCTCACCTGGAGAAAGGGACAAGGGATCTCTCTGGGGCTTCTTTTAACTGAGCACTAATCCCATTCATAATGACTCCACCATCATGACCTAATCACCTACTACAGGTTCCATCTTCTAATACTATCACCTTGATGGTTAGGATTTCATTTGTGGAGACACAAATAATTCACTCTGTAGTAGTACGGTTGTTTTGCCTCCTCAGCTTATTCTAGTTTTCTTAGTTTTCTTTTAGAAAGAAAAAGCCAAGGTTTGTAATTTGTGTGATTTAGTACATAATATTTGTGCAGTTTGTGTTTGTGTGTGTGTGTGTGTATGTGAAAAATCACTGGTAAATGGAGTATGTTGTGCATTTTAGCTAAAAATTATTGAATGTTGTGCATCATTTCACCTCCTGATAATGATTGTCAGTAAAGTTTATGACTTCAATGCACAAACACAGCTTTGAAAAAGTGTTTCTTTTTTATAGACCTCTTTCAGATATGATAAAAAGCCCTTAGCTACCAATGCCATCAAAATGAAATAGAAAAATCCAAACTTAGAGCACTTTACCTTGATAAGTAAAAGAATAGACTTTAAATATGTCTGGTTCCCTGCACCTAACTTAAGAATACAAAATATAGAACAATAAAACAAAGGACTTTCTGAAACAGAAAAAAAAAAAATATGGTAACAACATAAGGGAAAAAAATGCAAATTTCATAAAAATAACATCTGCAAACAAGCGTATTTTACTATTACTGTATTATTAATAGGAAAATATTTATCATACATTATTAGTCAAAGTTGATTTATAAACAATTTTCAGGCTGACCATGTCTAATTTGCATGGGAAAATATATACTCTCACAATGCACACAGTTTTCCCTTTAATGAAAAATGTTAGAGATTTAATAATTACTTTGAGTGTTGTTGGTTTGTATCATGGAGTATACAGAGCCACACAAAAATATCTGTACTTTGATACACTGCAAATATATTGGTGTGTTCAAATTTTCTATTTCTTCCTGGTTTGATCTTGGAATATCATGTTTCTAGTTTATAGGTTTTTCTAGGTTGTCCAATTGTTGACAGATGACTTTTCATAGCAGTCTCTTATAACTATTTCTGTGGTGTCGGTTGCAACTTCTCTTTCATTTTAGATTTTATTTACATGAGTCCTCTTTTTCTTGATGAGTCTAGTTTATGGTTTACGAATTTTATCTTTTCAAAGAACCAACTCTTGGTTTCACTGGTCTTTTATTATTTTTTTAAATCTCCATTTCATTTATTTCTATTCTGATCTTCATTGTTTTCTTCCTCCTATTAACTTGGGGCTTTGTTTGTTCTTCTTTTTCTAGTTCCCTTAGGTATAATTAGATTATTTGAGAATTTTGTTTCTTGAGGTAGGCCTTTAACACTACAAACTTTCATTTTAGAACAGTTTTTACTGCATTCCAAGGATTTTGCACTGTTGTATTTCTGTTTTAATTTTTCTCAAGATTTTTTGAATTTTCTCTTTGTTTTCTTCTTTGAACCATTGTTGTTTAGTAGCATATGCTGTTTAGCTTCCATGTGCTTGTGTTTTTTCCAGTTTTTGTCTTGTAGTTGATTTCCAGTTTCATGGAAATCCAGTTTCCTGAGGTTGGAAAAGATGCTTGGTGTGATTTCAATCTTCTTATATTTATTAAGACTTGTTTTGTGGCCTAATATGTGATCTAGCCTGGAGAATGTTCCATGTGCATTTGAAAAGAATGCTGTTTTTGGATATAATGTTCTGTATATATTTATTAAGTCCATTTGATTAATTGCTATGTGTAGATGTAGATTTGGTGTGTATGTGGGAGGATGTAGGTCCAGGCTCTTTCTATGCCACTGTCTTTGAACCACTACCACATGCCATTTTAATTAGCATCCTTCTATATACATGCGCAATACATGGTACAGAGAGGTTTTGTGATAGACCAGTGTCACAAGTGAGAATTCAAATCAAGATATTTTGTAGAGCATCTTCCCTTAATCTCTATATTCTGGTGTCTCATGATATGCTACCAGAGCTTGAAAAGCACTGTTTTTTAAAATCCAAGAAGAATTAACAGGCTCTCTTGAACATCATGATTTGAACCATTTCCCCAGGTATCCCAGGCTCTCTTTGCACCTATATAAAATAGATTAACTGAATTTCTACCTATTGGTTACTGCAAACATAAGCAAAGCCACTAACCTCCATGCCTCTAAATGCAGTGATTTTTTTAAGATTTAACAACAATAAAAAATAATAGTAACAAGCAGAGGAAGGAGATTAAAGATGGTGGCATGAGAGGAGAGAAAGAGGCTTCCTCCTAAAACTGGATACAATTAGAAAATATAGTTGGCACAACTAATCCTGAGAGAGCAACAGGAAAGAGGATGGAGTCAGACTGCACACACCTGGAGGAAAGAGCAGACCTCAGCAAATGGGGTAACGTACCACAGCTGTGGCTCAGCGGGACCCGAGCCCTTCTCCCACCCCAGCTCATAGGAAGGAGGAAGAGAAACGGAGCAGGGAGGGAGTGGAAGGCTTGGGACTGCTGAATACCTGGCTCCACAGATCTGTTCTGGGAGCACAAACCTATATTACATGGTGCTTTCATGAGACTCAGATGACTATCGGGTTGGCAAGTTAATACAGGCAGGGTTCCTGGGGAGACTGGGATTCCAGCCACTTGTGGAAAGCAGGGATCCATATCCGGCTGCTCTGGGATGAAAACTTATACCTGTGTGCCCGGCCCACTGGCTCAGGCATTGGAGACAGGCACAGCAGCCGGGAGGTGGGGAATTCCCCCAGGCACCAGTACCACTCCTCTGCTACCCCTGACATTGCTTCAGGGGCTGAGCAGTTCCAGAATAGAGCTTCTGGACACTAGAGGGCGCCATATACAAACATGAAACGCCAAAAGAACCTTGTCCAGAGTAAAATTATTAATACAACTCCCAAGAAAGATTTAAATGATATGGACCTCGTGACTCTTCCTGAAAGGGAGTTCAAAATAAAAATCATCAACATGCTAATGGAGGTACAGAAAGACATCCAAGATCTCAGGAATGAATTCCGGTCGGAGATACAATCGTTGAAGAGCATGATGGGGGGTATTAAAAGCAGGTTGGATACAGTGGAGGAGACAATAAATGAAATAGAAACTAGAGAAGAGGAATACAAAGAAGCTGAGGCACAGAGAGAAAAAAGGATCTCTAAGAATGAAAGAATATTTAGAGAACTGTGTGACCAATCCAAACAGAACAATATTCCCATTATAGGAATACCAGAAGAAGAAGAGAGAGAGAGAGGGATAGAAAGTGTCTTTCAGGAGGTAGTTGCTGAAAACTTCCCCAATCTGGGGAAGGAGATAGTCTCTCAGGCCATGGAGATCCACAGATCTCCCAACACAACGGACCCAAGGAAGACAACGCCAAGACACATACTAATTAAAATGGGAAAGATCAAGTATAAGGATAAACAGTTAAAAGCAGCCAGAGACAGAAATAAGGTCACATGGGAAGGAAAGCCCATCAGGCTAACATCAGACTTCTAAGCAGAAACCTTACAGGCCACAGGGGAGTGGCAAGATGTATTTAATGACACGAAGTAGAAGGGCTTGGAACCAAGATTACTTTATCCAGCAAGATTATCATTTAAATTTGAAGGAGGGATTAAACAATTTCCAGATAAGCAAAAGCTGAGAGAATTTAACTCCCACAAACTATCTCTACAGTCTATTTTGGAGGGACTGCTATAGATGGAAGTGTTCCTAAAGTTGAATAGCTGTCACCAGAGGTAGTAAAACCACAGTAAAGAAAGTAGAACAGCTAATTATGAAGCAAATGCAAAATTAAATTAACTATCCCCAAAGTCAATCAAGGGAGAGACAAAAAGTACAGAATTTGATACCTAATATATAAAGAATGAAGGAGGAAGAAAAAGGAGAAGAAATAGAAAATAACCTTTAGATTACGTTTGTAAAAGCATTCTAAGTAAGTTAAGTTAGACTCTTAGATAGTAAGGAGAGTAACCGGGAACCCTTGGTAACCACGAATCTAAAGAATGAAATGGCAATAAGTACATACCTATCAATAATCACCCTAAATGTAAATGGCCTGAATGCACCAACCAAAAGACATAGAGTCACTGAAAGGATTAAAAAACAAGACCCATCTATATGCTGCTTACAAGAGACTCACCTCAAACCCAAAGACATGCACAGACTAAAAGTCAAAGGATGTAAAAAGATATTTCGTGCAAACAATAGGGAGAAAAAAACAGGTGTTGCAATACTAGTATCATACAAAATAAACTTCAAAACAAAAAAAGTAACAAAGATAGAGAAGGACATCACATAATGAAAAAGGGCTCCGTCCAACAAAAGGATATAACCATTATAAATATACATGCACCCAACACAGGAGCACCAGCATATGTGGAACGAATACTAACAGAACTAAAGGAGGAAATAGACTGCAATGCATTCATTTTAGGAGACTTTAACACACCATTCACTCCAAAGGACAGATCAACCAGAGAGAAAATAAGTAAGGACACAGAGGCACTGAACAACACACTAGAACAGATGGACCTAATAGACATCTATAGAACTCTACACCCAAAAGCAACAGGATACACATTCTTCTCAAGTGCACATGGAACATTCTCCAGAATAGACCACATATAAGGCCACAAAAAGAGCCTCAGTAAACTCAAAAAGATTGAAATTCTACCAACCAACTTTTCAGACCACAAAGGTATAAAACTAGAAATAAATTGTACAAAGAAAGCAAAAAGGCTCAGAAACACATGGAGGCTTAATAACATGCTCCCAAATAGTCAATGGATCAATGATCAAATTAAAATGGAGATCCAGCAATAAATGGAAACAAATGACAACAACAACACAAAGTCCCAACTTCTGTGAGATGCAGCGAAAGCAGTCTTAAGAGGAAAGTATATAGCAATCCAGGTATATTTAAAGAAGGAAGAACAAACCCAAATGAGTAGTCAAACATCACAATTTTCAAAATTGGAAAAAGAAGAACAAATGAGGCCTAAAGTCAGAAGAAGGAGGGACATAATAAAGATCAGAGAAGAAATAAACAAAATTGAGAAGAATAAAATAACAGAAAAAATCAATGAAACCAAGAGTTGGTTCTTTGAGAAAATAAACAAAATTGATAAGCCTCTAGCCAGACTTATTAAGAGAAAAAGAGAATCAACACACATGAATAGAATCAGAAACAAGATAGGAAAAATCATGATGTACCCAACAGAAATACAAAGAATTATTAGAGAATACTATGAAAACCTATATCCTAACAAGGAGGAAAACCTAGAAGAAATGGACGACTTCCTAGAAAAATACAACCTTCCAAGATTGACCAAGGAAGAAACACAAAATCTAAACAAACTAAATACCAGCAAAGAAACTGAAGCGGTAATCAAAAAACTACTTAAGAAAAAAACACCGGGCCAGATGGATTTACCTCAGAATTTTATGAGACATACAGAGAAGATATAATACCCATTCTCCTTAAAGTTTTCCAAAAAATAGAAGAGGAGGGAATACTCCCAAATTCATTCTATAAGGCCAATATCACTCTATTACCAAAACCAGGCAAAGACAACACCAAAAAAAGAAAATTAAAGACCAATAACCCTGATGAACATATATGCAAAAATACTCAACAAAATATTAGCAAACCGAAATAAAAAGTACATCAAAAGGATCATACACCATGATCAAGTGGAATTCATCCCAGTGATGCAAGCAAGGATGGTACAACATCCAAAAATCCATCAACATCATCCACCACATCAACAAAAAGAAGGACAAAAGTCACATGATCATCTCCATACATGCAGAAAAAGCATTCGACAAATTTCAACATCCATTCATGATAAAAACTCTCAACAAAATGGGTGTAGAGGGCAGGTACCTCAACGTAATAAAGGCCAGATATGATAAACCCACGGACAACATCATACTGAACAGTGAAAAGCTGAAAGCTTTTTCTCAGAGATCGGGACCAAGACAGGGATGCCCACTCTCCCCACTGTTATTCAACATAGTACTGGAGGTCCTAGCCATAGCAATTAGACAACACAAAGAAACACAGGAATCCAAATTAATAAAGAAGAAGTTAAACTGTCACTATTTGCAGATGACATGATATTGTACATTAAAAGCCCTAAAGACTCCACTCCAAAACTACTAGAACTGATATCAGAATACAGCAAAGTTGAAGGATACAAAATTAACATACAGAAATCTGTGGCTCTCCTATACACTAACAATGAACTAGCAGAAAGAGGAATCAGGAAAACAATTCCATTCACAACTGCATCAAAAAGAATAAAATACTTAGGAATAAACCTTACCAAGGAAGTGAAAGAACTATATCCTGAAAACTACAAGACACTCTTAAGAGAAATTAAAGAGGACACTAACAAATGGAAACTCATCCCATGCTCTTAGCTAGGAAGAATTAATATCGTCAAAATGGCCATCCTGCCCAAAGCAATATACAGATTTGATGCAATCCCTATCAAATTACCAACAACATTCTTCAACGAACTAGAACAAATAGTTCAAAAATTCATATGGAAACACCAAAGACCCCGAATAGCCAAAGCAATCCTGAGAAGGAAGAATAAAGTGGGGGGGGGGGGGATCTCACTCCCAAACTGCAAGCTCTACTACAAAGCCACAGTAATCAAGACAGTGTGGTCCTGCACAAGAACAGAGTCACAGACCAGTGGAACAGAATTGAGACCCCAGATATTAACCCAAATATATATGGTCAATTAATATATGATAAAGGAGCCATGGACATACAATAGGGAAATGACACTCTCTTCAACAGATGGTGCTGGCAAAACTGGACAGCTACATGTAAGAGAATGAAACTGGATCACTGTTTAACCCCATACACAAAAGTAAATTCGAAATGGATCAAACACCTGAATGTAAGTCATGAAACCATAAAACTCTTAGAAAAAAACATAGGCAAAAATCTCTTGGACATAAACATGAGCGACTTCTTCATGAACATATCTCCACAGGCAAGGGAAACAAAAGCAAAAATGAACAAGTGGGACTATATCAAGCTGAAAAGCTTCTGTACAGTGAAGGACACCATCAATAGAACAAAAAGGTACCCTACAGTATGGGAGAATATATTCATAAATGACAGATCCGATAAAGGGTTGACATCCAAAATATATAAATAGCTTACACACCTCAACAAACAAAAAGCAAATAATCCAAATAAAAAATGGGCAGAGGAGCTGAACAGACACTTCTCCAAAGAAGAAATTCAGATGGCCAACAGACACATGCAAAGATGCTCCACATCGCTTGTCATCAGAGAAATGCAAAGTAAAACCACAATGATATATCACCTCACACCAGTAAGGATCGCCACCATCCAAAAGACAAACAACAACAAATATTGGCGAGGTTTCGGAGAAAGGGGAACCCTCCTACACTGCTGGTGGGAATGTAAATTAGTTCACCCATTGTGGAAAGCAGTATGGAGGTTCCTCAAAAAGCTCAAAATAGAAATACCATTTGACCCAGGAATTCCACTTCTAGGAATTTACCCTAAGAATGCAGCAGCCCAGTTTGAAAAAGACAGATGCACCCCTATGTTTATCACAGCACTATTTACAATAGCCAAGAATTGGAAGCAACCTAAATGTCCGTCAATAGATGAATGGATAAAGAAGATGTGGTACATATACACAATGCAATATTATTCAGCCATAAGAAGAAAAGAAATCCTACCATTTGCAACAACATGGATGGAGCTAGAGGGTATTATGCTCAGTGAAATAAGCCAGGTGGAGAAAGACACGTACCAAATGATTTCACTCATATGTGGAGTATAAGAACAAAGAAAAACTGAAGGAACAAAACAGCAGCAGAATCACAGAACCCAAGAATGGACTAACGGTTACCAAAGGGAAAGGGACTGGGCAGGAGGGGTGGGAAGGGAGGGATAAGGGCAGGGAAAAAGAATGGGGGACTTATGATTAGCATGTATAATGTGGGGGGATGCATAGGGAAGGATGTGCAACACAGAGAAGACAAGTAGTGAGTCTACAGCATCTTACTAAGCTGATGGACAGTGACTGTAATGTGGTTTGTGGGGGGGGGGGACTTGGTGAAAGGGGGAGTCTAGTAACCATAATGTTCTTCATGTAATTGTAGATTAATGATAATAAAATGAATTTAAAAAATTAACAAGCAGGAGAAAAATAATAATAATAATAGTACACCAGAGTTGTTCTTTTTCAGCTATGTTTCTGGTTAGAATTCATCCACAGTTGGCCATTTGATTGTTTTGGCCAACTAAAGCAATTATTTTTCTATTACTGCTATGGAAGTATCTTATACTTGAACCTGACTTCTTGAACTCTAAACTCTAGTTTGAAAGCGGAAAAGGAAGGATGAGTTTTACGCTTGCAGGAAATCCACAATTTAGCTGTCATTCTGAAACTATCACAGAACACTTAATTCTTTTTTCTTCTTCTTGATTTTCTTTTCTCACTTAACTGGGAAAAAATATTAGTTAAAAAAAATGTCTTGGTGAACTGAGACTCGTTATTCAAAACAGTTGCTACTCCTCACACATTTGCTAATCTAACAAAGTGTTGCCCAGTCTCCACTAATCACTGACAAATAGGACTGGTGTTAACAATATATACATATTCATGGCATTTCTTGAAGATGGAAAGGCAGACTTTATATAAGACCAATGTGATATACATAGGCACACCTGCAATGGTATATATTAGTGGGTGAGACATTTGACTCAACTCTAAATACAGTATGGACAAGTGGGAATTTATGGCCAAGGAACAGGGTAGGAGTCAGTGAATGAGAAATTACTAAAAGGTGATATCAGGAGTAAGGGGAGATTATGGCTAAACTGACAGAAACCTTGTTCAAGAGATGCCACAGTGATCAAACAGGACCTGCGAGATTATGGAGGATGATGAAATCAATTAGATATCAAGGGTGATAGACATTAAGGGTGGAAAGTTCTTGCTGAACTGACTTGGCAAGATTCTAGCTAAAACGTGACTTACAAGAAAGACCACTGATGACCTAGGAGAAGGTTTAGTAGGAGTCTGACTAAAGTTTGATCAAAGAATTTTTGTCACCAGTGAAGTCCGGTCTTTAAATAGGTAATGATGTCTGGGATTAGTGGTTTCTACAATTATGACAATGGAAGTAAGCAAAAGATAGAGCATTATGAAGTAATATTGTTTTAGACCTAAGTGAGCAAAGAAAGTGCTGCAAGCCTACGTAATAGTCATATTATCTAAATAAAAATCTTTTTTAAAAAAACCTTTCTGTATCCATAATATGGGAAGTATAAGTTAATTTCATTAGGACCAAAATAAAAACCAAATTCACTTACCATGAGGAAATTTAGTGTCTGTGTTTTCCTGTGGGAAGAAAAAGAGTAAATTTATTTGGTCACTGACCTGTTTCTCTCAAAGCACTGAATGTTCTTCCCAGGAAAGAAAGCAGATGGTGTGGTCCAGTTTCTTTATAAATATGCTGGTAACTTACCTACTGATAAATAGACTAATGACATTTGCTAGGACATACCCTATATTACACTACTCTTAGTGGTATTTTTTTGGTTTGGTATTGCTTTTGATTAAAAAACAATCTAGATTATATTGAATTTGATGCATAACTTCCCCAGAAAGCATTATGTATGCTATATAAACAATATATGATTAAAAATTATTTTCTATTTCTAGATAATTGAAAGTTCTTTATCATGTATTTGTCAAATTTTATTAAATGCTTTTTATTTATTTATTTATTTTTAAGAGTTTACTGCTTATGTTTTTTCAATTTTTTATTAAGGTATGATTGATATACACTCTTATAAAGGTTTCACATGATAAAACAATGTGGTTACTACATTTACCCATATTATCAAGTCCCCACCCATACCCCATTGCAGTCACTGTACATCAGTGCAGCAAGATGGTACAGATTCACTATGTGCCTTCTCTGTGCTACACTGTTCTCCCCGTGATCCCCCACACCATGTGTACTAAACATAATACCCCTCAATCCCCTTCTCTCCCCATCCCCACTCAGCCTCCCAGACCCCTCCCCTTTGGTAAACACTAGTTCATTCTATGGGTCTCTGAATCTGCTGCCATTTTGTTCCTTCAGTTTTGCTTCATTGTTATACTCCACAAATGAGGGAAATTATTTGGCATTTGTCTTTCTCTGCCTGGCTTATTTCACTGAGCATAATGTCCTCCAGTTCCATCCACGTTGTTACAAATGGTAGGATGGTAGGATTTGTTTCTTTCTTATGGCTGAATAGTATTCCATTGTGTATATGTACCACCTCTTCTTTATCCATTCATCTACTGATAGACACTTAGGTTGCTTCCATTTCTTGGCTATTGTAAAGAGTGTTGAAATAAACATATGAGTGCATATGTCTTTTTGAATATTAGAAGTTGTTTTCTTTGAGTAAATTCCTAGGAGTGGAATTCCTGGGTCAAATGGCATTCCTATTTCTATTTTTAGTTTTTCGAGGAACTTCCATATTGCTTTCCACAGTGGCTGAGCTAGTTTACATCCCCAACAGCAGTGTAGGAGGGTTCCCCTATCTCTGCATCCTTGCCAGCATTTGTTGTTCCTAGTCTTTTCTATGATGGCCATCCTAACTGGGGTGAGGTGATACCTCATTGTGCTTTTAATTTGCATTTCCCTGATGACTAGCGATGTGGAGCATCTTTTCATGTGTCTGTTGGCCATCTGAATTTCTTATTAGGAAAACTATCTCTTCATATCTTCTGCCCATTTGTTAAATGGGTTATATGCTTTTTGGGTGTTGAGGCATGTATGTCCTTTATATACTTTGGATGTTAACCCCTTGTCGGATATGACATTTACAAATATATTCTCCCAAACTGTAGGATGCCTTTTTGTTCTGTTGATGGTGTCCTTTGCCATACAGAAACTTTTTAGTTTGATGTAGTCCCATGAGTTCATTTTTGCTATTGTTTCCCTTTCTCAAGGAGATGCATTTAGGAAGAAGTTGCTCATGCTTATATTCAGGAGATTTTTGCCTATGTTGTGTTCTAAGAGTCTTATGGTTTCATGGCTTACATTCAAGTCTTTAATCCATTTCAAGTTTACTTTTGTGTATGGGGTTAAACAATAATCCAGTTTCATTCTCTTGTGTGTAGCTGTCCAGTTTTGCCAACACCAGCTGTTGAAGGGGCTGTCATTTCCCCATTGTATGTCCATGGCTTCTTTATCATATATTAATTGACCATAACAGTTGGGTTTATATCAGGGCTCTCTAGTCTGTTCCATTGGTCTATGAGTCTGTTCTTGTGCCAGTATCAAATTGTCTTGATTACTGTGGCTTTGTAGTAGAGCTTGCAGTTGGGGAGCATAATTCTTCCTGCTTTATTCTTTCTTCTCAGGATTCCTTTGGCTATTCAGGGTCTTTTGTGGTTCCATATGAATTTTAGGACGATTTTCTCTAGATAATTGAAGAATGCTGTTGGTATTTTGATAGGAATTGCACTGAATCTGTAGATTGCTTGAGGCAGGATGGCCATTTTGACAATAATAATTCTTCCTATCCGTAAGCACAGGATGTGATTTCATTTATTGGTATCTTCTTTAATTTCTCTCATGACTGTCTTGTAGTTTTCAGAGTATAGGTCTTTCACTTCTTGGTTAGGTTAATACTTGAGTATTTTATTCTTTTTGATGCAATTGTGAATGGAATTGTTTTACCGATTTCTCTTTCTGCTAGTTCATTGTTAGTGTATAGGAATGCCACAGATTTCTGTGTATTAATTTTGTATACTGCAAATTTGCTGAATTCACATATTAGATCTAGTAGTTTTAGAGTGAATTCTTTCAGACTTTTTATGTACAATATCATGCCATCTGTAAACAGGGACAGGTTAACTTCTTCCTTGTCAATCTGGATGCTTTCTATTTCTTTGTGTTGTCTGATTGCCATGGCTAGGATCTCCAGTACTATGTTGAATATTAGTGGGGAAAGTGGGCATCCTTGTCTTGTTCTCCATCTTAAAGGAAAAGCTTTCAACTTCTCGCTGTTAAGTATAATGTTGGCTGTGGGTTTGTCATATATGGCCTGTATTATGTTGAGGTACTTGCCCTCTATACCCATTTCGTTGAGAGTTTTTATTATGAATGGATGTTGAATTTTGTCAAATGATTTTTCAGCGTCTATGGAGATGATCATGTGGTTTTTGTCCTTCTTTTTGTTGATGTGGTGGATGATGTTGATGGATTTTTGAATGTTGTACCATCCTTGCATCCCTGGAATAAATCTTACTTGATCATGATCTTCTTGATGTATTTTTGAAATCGGTTTGCTAATATTTTGTTGAGTATTTTTGCATCTATGTTCATCAGGGATATTGGTCTATAATTTTCTTGTTTTTATGGCGTCTTTGCCTGGTTTTGGTATTAGCTGACCTCATAGAATGAGTTAGGAAGTATTCCCTACTGTTCTATTTGTTGGAAAACTTTAAGGAGAATGGGTATTAGGTCTTCACTAAATGTTTGATAAAACTTAGTGGTGAAGCCATCTGGTGCAGTGATTTTGTTCTTAGTGTTTTGATTACCAGTTCAATTTCGTTGCTGGTAATTGGTCTGTTCAGATTTTCTGTTTCTTCCTTGGTCAGTCTTGGAAGGTTGTATTTTTCTAGAGAGTTGTCCATTTCTTCTAGGTTATCCAGTTTGTTACCATATAATTTTTCATAGTATTCTCTCATAATTCTTTGTATTTCTGTGGTGTCCATATTGATTTTTCCTTTCTCATTTCTGATTCTGTTTATGTGTGTAGAATCTCATTTTTTCTTGGTACATCTGGCTAGAGGTTTATCTATTTTGTTTATTTTCTTGAAGAACCAGCTCTTCCTTTCAATGATTCTTTCTATTGCTTTATTCTTCTCGATTTTATTTATTTCTGCTCTAATCTTTATTATGTCCCTCCTTCTACTGACTTTGGGCCTCATTTGTTCTTCTTTTTCTAGTTTCATTAATTGTGAGTTTAGACTGCTTATATGGGATTGTTCTTCTCTCCTGAGGTAGGCTCATATTGCAATATACTTGCCTCTTAGCACAGCCTTGGCTATGTCCCAAAGATTTTGCGGTCTTGAATTATTGTTGTCATTTGTCTCCATATATTGCTTGATCTCTGATTTTATTTGGTCATTGATCCATTGGTTATTTAGGAGCATGTTGTGAAGCATCCATGTGTTTGTGGGATTTTTCATTTTCTTTGCATAATTTATTTCTAGTTTCATACCTTTGTGGTATGAGGAACTGGTTGGAACAATTTTAATCTTTTTGAATTTACCGAAGCTCTTTTTGTGGCCCACTATATGACCTATTCTTGAAAATGTTCCATATGCACTTGAGAAGAATGTGTATTCTGCTGCTGTTGCATGTAGAGTTCTGTAGATGTCTGTTAGGTCCATCTGTTTTAATGTGTTGTTCAGTTCCTTTGTGTCCTTACTTATTTTCCATCTGGTTGATCTGTCCTTCAGAGTGAGTGGAGTGTTGAAGTCTCCTAGAATGAATCCATTGCATTCTATTTCCCCTTTTAATTCAGTTAGTATTTGTTTCACTTATGTAGGTTCTCCTGTGTTAGAAGCATAGATATTTATAATGGTTACATTTCTTGTTGGATTGACCCCTTTATCATTATGTAATGTCCTTCTTTGTCTCTTGTGACTTCTTGTTTTGAAGTTCATTTGGTCTGATACAAGTACTGCAACTCCTGCTTTTTTCTATTAGTTGCATGAAATATCTTTTTCCACACCTTCACTTTTAGTCTGTGTATGCCTTTGGGTTTAAAGTGAGTCTCTTTTAGGCAGCATATAAACAGGTCTTCTTTCTTTATCCATTCAGTGACTCTATGTCTTTTGATTGGTGCATTCAGTCCATTTACATTTAGGGTGATTATCAATAGGTATGTACTTATTGCCATTGCAGGCTTTAGATTCATGGTTACCAAAGATTCAAGGTTAACTTCCTTACTATGTAAGAGTCTAACTTAACTCAATTAATATGCTATTACAAACACAATCTAAAGTTCTTTTCTTTTTCTCCTTTTTCTTCCTTCTCCACTATTTAATATTAGGTGTCATATTCTGTACTCTTTGTCTATCCCTTGATTGACTTTGGGGATAGGTAATTTAATTTCACATTTGCTTAGTGATTAGCTGTTCTAATTTCTTTACTGTGGTTTTATTACCTCTAGTGTCAGCTATTAAACCTTAGGAACACTTCCATCTATACCAGTACCTCTGAAATACACTGTAGAGATGGTTTGTGGGAGGTAAATTCTCTCAGCTTTTGCTTATCTGGAAATTGTTTAACCCCTCCTTCAAATTTAAATGATAATCCTGCCAGATAAAGTAATCTTCTGCTTCATTGCTTTAAATACATCATGCCACTCCCTTCTGGCCTGTAAGATTTCTGCTGAGAAGTATGATGTTAGCCTGATGTGATTTCCTTCCTATGTGATCTTATTTCTGTCTCTGGCTGCTTTTAACAGTGTCTGTCCTTATCCTTGATCTTTCCCATTTTAATTAGTATGTGTCTTGGCGTTGTCTTCCTTGGGTCCGTTGTGTTGGGAGATCTGTGGATCTCCATGGCCTGAGAGACTATCTCCTTCCCCAGATTGGGGAAGTTTTCAGCAACTACCTCTTCAAAGACACTTTCTATCCCTTTGCTTTGTATGTGATCTTATTTCTCTGTCTGGCTGCTTTTAATAGTCTGTCCTTATCCTTGATCTTTCCCATTTTAATTACTATATGTCTTGGTGTTATCTTCCTTGGGTCCCTTGTGGATCTTCATGTTCTGAGAGACTACCACCTTCCCCAGCTTGGAAAGTTTTCAGCAATTACCTCCTCAAGGAAACTTTCTATCCCTTTCTCTCTTCTTCTTCTTCTGGTACCCCTATAATGCAAATATTGTTCCATTTGGATTGGTCACACAGTTCTCTCAATATTCTTTCATTCTTAGAGATCCTTTTTTCTCTCTGTGCCTCAGCTTCTCTGTATTCCTCTTCTCTAGTTTCTATTTCATTTATCGTCTCCTCCACCATATCCAACCTGCTTTTAATATCCTCCACTCTACTCTTCAATGATTGGATCTCTGACTGGAATTCATTCCTGAGTTCTTGAATATCTTTCTGTACCTCCATGAACATGTTAATGATTTTTATTTTGAACTCCCTTTCAGGAAGTGTCATGAGGTCCATGTCATCTTTCTCATGAGTTATATTAATTTTACTCTGAACCAGGTTCCTTTGGCATTTCATATTTGTATATGTGCCCTTAGTGTCCAGAAGCTCTACTGTCTGGAGCTGCTCCACCCCTGAAGCAATGTCAGGGGTCGCAGGGGAGTGGTATTGGTACCTGGCAGGAGGAAAGAGCTGTTTCCTGCTTCCTGGCTGCTATGCCTGTCTCCACTGCCTGAACCAGTGGGCCGAGCACACAGGTATAAGCCTCTATGCTTTGCATTTGTAGTTGCTGTAGATAGATCTTTCCTCTCGCTGGACTAATGCCAGGATAGGGTTTGCCGGTTTGTGAGCCAGGTGGGGCTGGCCAGGAGAAACGTGCAGTAGGCTGCCTATCACGGAGGGGTTCCTTGGAGTTGTGTAGCCAGCTAGAGAGCTGGAGCCCCTGGAAATCGTGAAAGCTCCCATCCTGCTGGGCAAAGTGCACCTGGACAATTTTGTCTACTTGTCTTTTCTTCTTGGCAGTAAGCTTTGTGCAATCCTTGCCCCTTTAGCAGCCCTCTTGCCAAGGGCTTCCCTGTTAGGAAGTTTCTCAGACTGCCCGTCTTTCTTTTGTCCCAGAGCAGCCAGATATGGCTCTCTGCTTTCCACAAGTGGCTGGAATCTCAGTCCCTCCAGGAATTCTGCCTGTGTTAGCTTTCCAATACCCTAATCATGAGAGTATCATGAAAGCACCAAGAAATGTAGGTTTGTGGTCCCACAGCAGATCTCTGGAGTTAGGTATTCAGTAGTCCCAGGCCTCCACTCCCTCCCCACTTCATTTCTCTTCCTCCTGCCGGTGAGGTGGGGTTGGGGAAGGACTTGCGTCCTGCTGGGCCACAGCTTTGGTACGTTACCCTGCTCCATGAGGTCTGCTCTTTACCCCAGGTGTATGCAGTCCAGTGCAGTCCTCTTTCCTCTTGTTCTTTCAGGATTAGTTATATTAATTATATTTTTGTGTTATATGCAGTTTTAGGAGGAAGCCTGTCTCACCTCTCATGCTACCATCTTTAATCCCCTCCTTTTATTGCTTTTATATAGATGATTAATTTTTCTGTTAATACACATTACATTGATTATTTATCAAATATTAAACCTAACCTGCACTCTGGTATGCAAATTCCCTTTATTTATTATGCATTATCATTTGACTTATTTTTGCATTTTATTTGTTAATATTATCTTGGGGATATGGAAAGTTTTGTTTATTAAACAAATTGGCTTTTTTAAAAATCTAATAGTCTTCTTGTTGGCTTTTGGAAGGTTTGCTGGCTTCATAAAATGAGTTCAGAAGAGTTTCTTTATAAGTTTGTTTTGATTCTCTGGAAGATCTCATTTAAAATTGATGACATTTATTACTTAAACATTTCAAAATATTGATCACTGAATATAGTTTTCTTTGCAGGGAAGTTTTTATCTACACTTTAAATTTCTTTAGTAACCATAGGACCACACAACATTTTTATGAAATGTTCTTATTTGTCAAGTTATATTTTTCAAGACATATATCCATTCATCTAAATTTTAAATTTTATTTTCTTAGAGTGGTACACAATATATTTTATTTTATTATTTTAAATATTTTAGAAATCTACAGTGATAAATCTTTTTCACTCCTAGTATTGACAATGTTACTCCTTCCTTTTATTCTTAATAAGACTTCCTAGAAGCCTAGCCATTTTATTTAATTTTCAAAGAACTTGTTTTGTTTTGCTGATTTTCTCTTTGTACATTTTTTCATTGTATTGGTTTGTTGTTTTTTTTCAGTTATTTTCTTCCTTTTACTTGCATTTGTGCTTAAGTCCTTTTAGATTATTAAAAAAGCTTTATTCACTTATTTTCTTCTTTTCTAATACATAAATTTAGGCTACAAATTTCCCTCTGAGATGGCTTTAGTTCCCTCACAATTGTTATTTGTTATAATTCCATTTTCCAGTTTGGAACACTTCATATTTCCAGTTTTATTTTTCCTTTAAACTATGGGTTATTCAGAAGCACACTGTTTGCTTGCTTAATGGATTTTCCATTTATCTATTATTTAACTCTAACTTAATCCCATTGTTGTTAAGAAATGCATTTTTCTGATTTTAGTCTGTCTTTGGAACTTGTCCAGCTCTCCGTTCCTTTTCCAGTACATGTCCATTTGGTAAGTGTACCAGGTGCACCTGAAAATAATTTTCACTGTGAAGATGTTGGGTGATGTGCTTTATATATGTTATTGTTTCTTTGTTTTTCATGTTATTCAATCAGACGATATTCTTTTTGTTTTCTTATCTACATGGCCCATCAGTTATTGAAAGAAGTTAAAGTCTCCAAATGTGATTGTGAACTTCCTTTTAGTTCTGTCAGTTGGGCCTTATATATTTTTAAGTCAGGTTATTCACGCATACAAATTTATTTGATTATATATGGAACTTTAATTTAACATTTTATTTACATGAAATGTCCCTTTTAAATGTCAGCAATAATTTTTGCCAAAACTGTACTCAAATGATGTTGGTATTACTAAATTTGATTTATTATTTTTACAGTTTGTGTGAAATATTTTTCCTGTCCTTTTATTTTTAATATTTCTGTTTTCTAATACTGAAGCAGATGAGGAGGAATGAATGTTCCTGGATGAAATTTGACTCTTTTCCTTTGCATCGGGTCCCTAAACCTCAACTAACCCATTTAACACTTATCCTATGGTAAATAATATAGATATACAGCATTTCTTTAATAACATATTTTTAGAAAAGGACTTAAGAAAATATTGGCTCTTTATGTAACATTAAAAATTTATTTCACCCATATCACAGATCATAGCTTAATTAAGCTCTGTTTCATAATACTGTCATGAAATGCAAGCATCCTTTTAAATAATATAATATTTAAGTAATATACCTTGCCATTTAAATAATTTAAAATAGCTTAAAAAAATTAAGTAATGTTTGAGAAGGATTCCTTAAGATGGATTGAGGAAGAAAATGGATGATTAAAGAAACATAATTTGACAGATTGACAGAGAAATAATGTAATTGAGCAGTTCAGAGAATATGAAAGCTTTTAAGGTAGAATGTTCATAGTTTAGATAACTTGAATATCAGTGAAGTTGACAAGCCTGGACTTTTTAGTAGTATCTCCTTTGATGCTAAGAATAAAACACTTTGCAGAAGTATGTGCCTTACTATCTACAATATGATAATGTAATATTTTATTTGAAAAAGCTGAAATGAATCAGAAGGACCTGTTTACTTTGTGAAAAAGAATATGAAAAATTTGCCCTTCAACCCTTTTTACCAATAAAGCAAACTACTTTTTTGTCATCTCATTATGTCTCCAAATGACATCTAGCAGCTTAAAATACAATCAGCACTAAATATTAAGCATTCACCAAAGAAAATTTAGATCAAATATTTATATTTGCAATTTTAAAGGAAAAAATGTTAATAGCACTAAACCAGTGATACCAATTACCAAAAGATACAGTGTTGTTGGAAGTGGAAAATGAAAAGACAACCTTTACATTTTCATCCAAGTCATTTTCTCTAACTGCTTTCTGACCAAAAGAATAAGTTCTTCACCGCGAAATTCTGACTGTGCTACACTGTTAGCCAACCTCAAATACATGTGTGAAAAGGAAAAGACGAATATAAACCAGAAGAAATACTAACTTGCTTCTAATTTAGTCTTAAAAATATTTTGTGTTCTTGCTTTTATAATATACTAGTTAGGACTTAAAATTGGAGAGCCTCCTAGACCTGAATGAAAATCTTAGCTGAACTATAAATAAGTTTAATAGAATTGGGGATCTTATATAAAATCAAAGATTCTGTTTCGCATATAACAGGAATAACACCTACTTTATGAATTGCTCACCTGTGATGTTTACTTTTAAGTGTCAATTTAGTTAGGCTATAGCCCCAGAAATTTAATCATACACTAATTAATATAGCTGTTGCTGTGAAGATATTTTGTAGAACATTTACAATCAGTTAACTTTACATAAAGGAGACTACCCTTAATGATGTTGGTAGGCTCAGCCAATAAGTAGAACAGCCTTAAAAGCAAAAATAGCTTTCTCAGTCAAGAAGATATTCTGTCAAGGCTGCAAGAGCCACTCCTGTATGAATTTCAACCCCACCATCTTCCTACAGATTTTGGATTTGCCAGCTCTCAGTCATGTAAGTCCTTTAAATAAATTCCTCAATATGTATATTCCTCCATTTTTGGGGCATACTCTTAACAATACACTTTTCTTTGCAGAGCTATTAATAATTTGTATGAAATCTATCCCTAAAATGTTATTTTGACTATTTTAACAGTTGTTCATACATTAACTGTTACTGGTCAGTTCATCTCATATTTTGGCCTCACATCTATCAAATTTATAAAATTTCTGTTTAATCATATATTCATTTAGATGTTCTAAATAAAAATCATGAATTTTAGCAGTACTGAAAATTTTGCTTCTTCTTTTCTAGTATTTCTATTATTTTTTTTCTTGTGCTAGCCAGTACCTCCAGTAAAATAACAAAAGTGATTTTGAACCTCTTGCCTTGTTTTTGATCACAAAGAGAAAACTTTCAACATTTCACCATCTAGTATGATTTTTAATGTAGTTTTTGTTATATAACATTTAACATCTTTGACAGAACCTGGACAGGAGTAACACATTTTTGAATAAGCCCACCCATCGTCTCAGAGAGACCTAGGTTTCATCTTACTGAGGCTACAAGCATTCTCCAGAGGACACATCAGCAAGCCACAAGTCTACCTGTTCCCTAACTCATCCTCTCAAAAAACCTCCCAAAAAACCTGGCCATAAAAAGCCTTTTAGCCTGTAAGAGACATGATGCCTTCTTTGTTCTGCTGGCTAGAATAGAAGGGTCTCTCTCAGGTTTAGCAATAAACCTGCTTGGACTGTTGATTTTGCATCCTTTCTTTTCCTTTCATCTGGGGCTGAAACCTGGGAATGGGAGCCGAGAGCAGGGGTTCTTTTGGAGCCTAGGAAACAGTGAGCAGCGGCAGCTCATCCTGGGCTAACACCTAGATCCTGAGAGCCTCCTGTGTCTTGCCCTGTTTCCCTTCCCTTCCTCACCCAACATTCCCTCATGAACTCCAGTCCAGGGACCATCTTGCCAGACCTCAGCCTACACATCCACCATTAGCCATCAATCCATTGCCATTCCCAGGAGGGTAAGATTTTGGCTTTCTCTTGGTACTGAGAGAAAGTTAATTCAGTCCCCTTTTCCCTTTTCCTTTCATCTTTTCCCTTCCTCTCTGTTCTCTAGTTGAGAACACCATTAGGATACCCCCTGCACTCTGACTAGGGGTGCATGTTTCCTTTCAGTGTGCAGGAAAATCTCATCCAGCTCTGGGAGCCTACAGGCTCCAGTTGGGATGCCGATTGTAGGGAGACGTCCTGGCAGCCTGTTTCCCAAACCTTGGCCACCTTTTCTCACCCTCCCATAATGGGCAATTCTCCCTCAAAAGCATGAGGAGACATCCCCTCAGCTCTCTCCTATGTAATATTTCCCAAATGGGATTAAAAGGAGACATTAAACAACAACAACAAAAATTGATCTTTTACTCCACTTCTGTGTGGCCCTAAACACAAACTTGATAATGGTTCACACTGGCCAGCTGAGGGCACTTTCAATTTGCAAATTCTCCGAGATCTTCATGACTTCCTCCAGAGGACTGGCAAATGGTCAGAGGTTCCCTAAGTCCAAGCCTTCTTCACCCTCCACGAGCAACCTCCCTTTGCTCCTCCCTCTCCTCTTCACACCCTTCTTGCCGATGACACATTGTCCCTTTTGCACTGAGTTCTTTCTATCCTCATGTCTTCTCTATTTGCCTTATTTTTCATTTAGAGGGAAACAGACTTTTACTCTGATGGGACCTGCAGTTCCCACTTACCTCTGACCTCCCACTGAGAACCCACCTCTCTGGCCTAGCAGGAAGCCCGTAGGAGAACATTGCCTGGGCCAAAACCTCTTCCTCTGCACAGCAGCTTTTTTCTCACAGCTGCCTGCCTCAGCCTAGGCAACCAGAAATGATCTTTCCTAATTAGTCTGTCAGTCTCCCCAGGGACCTTTGCTTCCTACTGTCCCCAGACGAGGCTCCCAGATCTCCAGGAGGTTTGCCTGGCCAGAACACTCCCTTTATGGCTTTTGTTAGCTCTAAGAGCTCAGGTGAGAGCTGAACAAAAACCCTGTAAATCTCCTCCCACTGAACAAAAACCCTCTAAAGTTCTCCTCACCAAACAAAAATCCCCTACCCTGACAACATTGCGCCTGTACACCCTCTTCCCTCCTCTGTTGACGAGCTCGACCCAGCTGACAAGCCTCCGTCTTACCGTCCTCCTCCTCCCAACAGCCTCTGCAAAGCCCAAATCCCTCCCCACCATTGGATCCCTCCCCCTCCTCCTTTCTGCTGCACGTCTGCCTCTTTTAACACAACCCCCTCTCCAAACTCGGCCTTTCCTCCGCCCCAGCCTCAGACACGGCTCTCGTATTCTCACTTCCCTCCCAGTACCTCCCCAGACTGCTTTAAACTCTATCCCACCCCTCAGTGAGGTAACAGGCATTGAAAGGCCCGTTTGCGTTCACGTCTCCTTTTCAATTAATGACTTGGAGCGTATAGAGTTGTTCTCAGAAAATCCTGATAAATTCAGGAAAGAGTTCCTCCACGTTACTCAAATGTACAACCTCACTTGGGGGGACATTTACCTCACCCTCTCATCCACCCTCATGGATGACGAGAGGGAACACATTTAGCGTGCAGCTGAAAATCATGCTGATGAGTTGCACCACCAGCACCCTGCTAATCATGCTCCAGCAGCTCAAGTGGTCACTGGGGCTGAGCCCCAAAACCCCGAGTGGACATACCAACTCAGAGACCTTGGTAGGGCAAATTGTAATCACATGATCACTTGCCTCCAGGCAGGGATTGAAAAAAATAAAAATAAACAGGTCAACTGTGAGTGCCTCAGGGAAGTTACCCAGGGGGCAGATGAAAACCCAGCCCTCTTTAGAACTGCCTTTCAGAAGCCATGATCAAATCCACATACACCAGCCCTAACTCCCCTGAGGGCCTTATTCTCCTACACTTCCACTTCATTTCCCAGTCTTACCCAGTTTTTCCAAATATTAGAAAATGGACCCCAAACACCCCCAAAAAGAACCTGTAGAACTTGCCTTTAAAGTTTTCAACAACTGGGATGAGGAACAAACAACTCAGAAAGAAAAACAGGCTAAAGTCAAATATCAGATTCTGGCCTCCCTAATTCGACCTTCTACTGACAAGCTTGCAAAAGCCTCCAACCCACACCTGCCTGGCAACTGTTTCTTCTGTGGCAGTCAGGGCCACTGGGCAAAAGTTTGCCCTAATCCCAGGCTTCCTACAAAGCTGTGTCCGAACTATGGACAATGGGGTCACTGGAAAGTGGATTCAGCTCTAGGGAAGTCAGCCCCTCCCTTGAGTTCTCACCCCTCCAGGAGACCAGACACATCTAAAGAGGATCTGGAAGCCCTCATGGCCTTGTCTTCAGTGACTGACATGGCCAGGATCTCAAGGCCCCTTCCACAATGACACCAGTGGATCCACGGGTAACAATGGTGGTGGCTGGAAGTCAGGTGTCCTTCCTGGTCGACATGGGGGCCAGCCTCTCTGTGCTTACTTAATGCTTGGACCTTTGCTCCCCTCCTCTATCTCGATTGTTGGAATGAAAGGCTTAATAGACACTCAGGCCCAACATGCCTTTACATTGTTCCTTGGGCCATATTACTTTCACTCACTCCTTTCTGAGGACCACCACCCCCCGCACCATCCCACACCCCCATCATTTGGGATGCAAAAACTTTTAGCCTCACACCCCTCAGAATAGCCCTGAAAGACTCTACTCAAGCTGTTACAGTTCACCAATACTGCCTGAGCCCCAATGGCCATCTTAGCCTCCAACCCATAATCAACCATTTTCTTAAAGCTCAAATCTGCATTCCTACCCACTCCCCCCATAATACTCCCAACCTTCCTGTAAAAAACCTGATGGCTCCTTCTGATTAGTCCAAGAT
Organism: Manis pentadactyla; assembly: GCF_030020395.1. Taxonomy (NCBI): domain Eukaryota; kingdom Metazoa; phylum Chordata; class Mammalia; order Pholidota; family Manidae; genus Manis; species Manis pentadactyla. Next base: position 52,772,727 of record NC_080028.1, on the reverse strand, counting down.
CTCTGAAAGATTAACAAAGCTGTTGTTCCCACCCACTCAGTAGTCCCCAACACCTACACCCTCCTCCCCCATATCCCCCCAGTACTCAATACTTCACTGTCCTAGACCTTGAAGACACCTTCTTTACAATACCTTCAGCCCTGATTCCCAACAACTTTTTGCCTTCACCTGGACAGACCTCTCTCTCTCTCTGTTCACCCAACAACTCACAAGGATAGTTCTTCCCCAGGGATTTTTCTCTCGACCTTGCCCCTAGGCACCTGCTCCAATACATTGATGACCTCTTGCTTTGCAGCCCCTCAAAGAATGATTCTATATCCCACACTATCTCCCTCCTTAGATTCCTGGGGAAAAAAGGAATACTGTGTATCAGAACACAAAGCTCAACTGGTACAGCAAAAGGTCACTAACCTTGGTCTTGACCTCACCCCTACCACTTGCTGCATACCCACCTTCCAAAAACAAGCTATTAATAATTTCCCTTTTCCCATCACAAATTGAGATCTTCTTTCCTTCCTGGGGCTTCTTAGCTATTTTAGACTCTGGATCCCAAATTTCTCACTCATTGCAAAACCCCTTAAGGAGGCCTTCCATGGGGATTCCCAAGAAAGGGTGCTAGAGACAGACTTAATTCCTGTTTCTTTCTGGGCCCTTAAGTGAGCACTCCTCAAGGCACCTCCTTTGTCTCTACCTAACCCTAAAAAACCTTTTTTTCTATTATTAACTAGCAAAAAGGGACAAGTATTAGGGCTACTTGCACAATCAGCCAGGGACTCCCTCCAGTCTGTTGCCTATTTGTCCAAAAAACTCAACCTTGTGATAAAAGGCTGGCGTCTCTGCTCACAGGTCCTAATGTCAGCTGCATTCCTTATCCCTGAAGCCCAAAAAATCACCCTCCACCAGCCCCTATAGGTACACACCTCACATAACCTCTCCGACCTTCTCAGCCACTGGCTCTAAACCTTCTCTCCCCAGCCTGAGTCCAAGTCTTACACTCTCAGCTTCTAGAACACTCAGTTACCTTCTGCTAGTCTTCTGTCTTAACCCCTGCCACCCTCCTCCCAGTACCCAACTGCCCAGACTCCACATCCCAATGTGAGTACACTGAGCTCCTTGATTTCACCCTCACCTGCTTCCATCACATAACTCAGAACATATTCTGGGGTCTCCTGACTGGTTTATTGATGAAGTGCTTCAAAGGCCATCTCTTCCCAGGCAGGGTATGCCATCATTGAGAGATATCATGGTAGCCAATCCTCCTACTGTCTCTGAAAAGTAATCAAGGCAGCAGCCCTCCCTGCAGGGATGACCTCATAGCAGACAAAACTTACCACATTCACCAAAGCTTCTACTCTGGCAAAAGATAAAACTATCAACATCTATATAGACCCCAAATATTCATATAATATCCTGCATTCAAAGCCCAGATCTGACACGAGGGGATTCCTAACAGCAAAAAACACACCTACACAAAATGGACTGCTAATTCAAGATCTCCTAGAGGCAGCACTTCTACCCCATAGAGCTGCTGTCATTCATTGCAAGGGCCATCAACGCCCTAATTCACAGGATAAAAGTCTTGGGCACATCACTCATGGAAATTATGAGGCTGACAGAGCAGCAAACCAAGCAGCTGCCAGCCCTCTCTCCATTCCCCACTTCCTGTTCCATCTTATACCCTCCTACTCACCCCAAGAATCAGCTCTACTCAAAGAACAGGGGTACTACAGGAGGGACGATGGTGGTTCCTCTATGGAAAACTAGTCCTTCCTGAAGGCTTACAAAGTCAGTTTCTTTCATCTTCCCCTGACCAGTTCCATGCCAGATCATTCCCTCTGCTCCAGTTCCTACAGACCCACATACATCTTACTCCTGGTCTCAGGGCCTCCCTACAAAAGATTATCGCCCAATGCTCCATATGCCAAACCACCAACTGTCAAGGCAACCTCAGACCTCCCCCCCTTCCCTACTTATCAGTTCCTGGGATCCCCCCCTGGCACCGACTGGCAAATAGACTTTACCCATATGCCTCCAGTAAAGAAACAAAGATGTCTCCTTGTCCTGGATGACACCTTCTCCGGATGGATAGAGGCCTTTCCTACACCAAACAAAAGATCCTCCACAGTAGCACATATCCTACTCACTGAAATCATCCCCCGCTTTGGACTCCCAACCTCTATCCAAACCCATAATGAATGTGAATTCACCTCACTAATCACCCAACTGGTAGCCTCTTCTCTAAATATAACCTAAAGTTCCATATCCCATATCGACCCCAATCCTCAGGTAACACAGAAAGGGCTAATCACCTTCTCAAACAGACCCTAACCAAGTTTTCCCTCCAGGTTCATCTGGATTGGACTAGGCTCCTACCTTTAGTCCTTTTTAAACTCAGGTCCCTCCCCTGCAAACCTCTTGTGCTCAGCCCCTTTGAGGTTCTATATGGAAGGCCCCTTATTGCCTTCCCCCTTCCCACCTCCAACTCAAACCTACTCCTCCCTCTCTCAAATGCTTTACTTAATACATTTAGACAGCTCATCTGGAACTATGCAGACTCCAGCCTCCCAAAACCCTTTGAAAACCCACACACCCTCACTCCTTCATCCCTACAACCTGGAGACTGGGTATATATGAAGTTCTGCAGCCCCTACCAGGGGCTAAAACCAAAATGGATGGGGCCCTTCCAAGTAATCTTCAGTACTCCAACAGCAGCCTAAGGACCTAAATTAAAAGGTCCTTCCCCCTGGGTCCACTCTCCTTTAAAAAGGCTCTCTTTTTCAGTGCACACCAACATCTCTGAAGATCACCATGCTGTCTCTCATGGCTGAAAAGACCAAACACATGGCTAAACAATACCACGAGTTTCTCTCTTCATAAATTTGCCTGTTTTTTGACCATCCTAATGGAAGAACTCTCCCATTATTCACCCTCTACCTCCTTAGATACAATAATCCAGCACCTATGGCTACAGGGAACCTTCTCAGATTTCTCCCAGAGGCAAATCACCACCTCTACCTCCAGTGTTTTCCTCCAATCATTTCTTTCTCAATAATACTCATCTTCTTAACCCCTAACACCACAACACAGACCTTTCCTAAATACCTCAATAAGACACTCTCCCACATGGCTTAAATCATCCAAACCTTTAATGGGACCATCCAGCCACCCTGCTGGACCTGTCTCCACCTTTCCCAGACAGCAGACTCAGCAACCCCTGCTCCCCTTGGAATATGGGTCAACACTTCTGCAGGGCTACATTCCACTGAGACTGCCAGTGCCAGGGGTACAGCCCTAGCTGAAGGATCCGACATCAGACTTCCAGAGGCTCTAAAAGGTATCAGACAGGCCTTAAAAGCTCACCCATTTTCCCAGTGGGCCATAACCAGTCCCTCCCAAAGTGGACTCCATCTAGCCCATCCTGCTCCTTTGTGCATCTCTCGAGCCCAACAAGATCACTATATCCCAGTCAGCTCCTTAGATCTCTTCCTCTGCAAATCCACCATTCAGCTTCTTCTACCCTCTAATCACCACAATACTTACCATCTGAGAACTTTTTTATGGGTATCTGGGTACACTTCCTTCCAAGGCAGTCTAAATATCACCTCATCTAGATATTGTAAAGACAGAGGAAAACACCCTATAAAAGACACTCCCCTAGCCCAAAGAGGAGCTCAAGAGTGCAAACATCTCAATACTCCCTGATGGCAGAATCTTCCTAAGCCAAAGTTCACCACTCTTAGCCAAGAGAGTTCTACAGTACTGCAACCAGCCTCACCCATCTGCCTCTTGAAGGTTGCAGCTTTTAGCTCCTCCCTCTGAATATGGCACAAATTCGAGGCAGTCCAACATTTACCTCCCAACCCACCCCCAGACCTCCTCCTATTGTCTCAGTTTGATCTTATGGGATGCCTTTCCCTGGAAACAGGCATCTTTTGGGTGTGTGGAGACAAGGTATACATTTGCTTGCCAACACTGGACCAGAGTCTGTACTCAGGGCCTCCTCACTCACACCCTTTCCTTAGCAACATCTGATCTACCCATCCCTATTTCCACCATAACCCATGTCAGGGCACAGTTAGTCCCCTTAATGGTCACCTTAGGAATAATCACAGGCACAGGGACAGGGATCGGGTTCCTAGGAGTCTCTCTTTCAGAGTTCACCAGGCCATTCAAAGAAGTCACTTGAAGGACTCAAAGAGGATTCTGACCAAATGGGACACTTACAAGATCAAGTGGACTCCCTGCCTTCAGTCATCCTCCAAAAACGCAGAGGCCTTGATCTCCTGACAGCTTTACAGGGCAGCATATGTGCTCTACTCCAAGAACAATGCTCTTTCTACACCAACAAATCTGGCCTTATCAGGAGTGGGGCAAAACTTCATGAGAAAGCTTCCAAACTTCTTGAAGGCTCTTCTAATAACCCGCTTCCCCTTCCTCTTCATTGGTCCCTACCCCTCCTGGCCCCTTTAGCCTTTATCACCATCCTCCTCCTTTTTCTTCCCTGCTTAAGTAACCCATTCCAAAGACTTTTATAGGATCAAACAGTGGCCATCTCCCAGGCAATTACTCAAGAACATCTCCAAACGGTCTTCCTGCTCCAAAATATCAGAAAACCCCCTTCATCGCCTCCTCACAGCAGGAAGTAGCCAAGAAAAGAATGGCAACCCATCTTCCTATACCCTTTTAGAGCTGAAATGATAGAATCTGGACAAGAGTGCCATCATTTTGAATAAGCCCACCCACCACCATCTCAGAGAGACCTAGGTGTTATCTTACTGAGGCTACAAGCATTTTCCAGAGGACACATCAGCAAGCCACAAGTCCACTTTTTCCCTGAACTCCCCCCTCAAAAAGCCCACCAAAACACCTGGCCATAAGAAGCCTCTTAGCCTGTAAGAGACGCCTTCTTTGTTCTGCTGGCCAGAGCAGAAGGGACCCTCTCAGTTGTGGCAATAAACCTGCTTGGACTATTGAGTTTGTGCCCCTTCTTTTCCTTTTAACCTTAATGTAAATTTCTTCTATTTTTAATTGCTGAAAAATTTTAAGAATTGAGGCTGTATTTTAACTACCCTTTTTCTGTCCTAATAATACTGATATTTGTATAGATTTTCTAATTCTACTAATCCAAGTGTGAAATTATTATTGCATTTCTAGAACACAACCAACCTTGATTGCAATGTGTAATCCTTTGCAATAGTTTTTAATTTGTTTTAATATTTTGTTTACAACTTTTCATTCTATGTTTATCAGTATGATTATACTGTGGTTTTTTTTCTTAATACTTTTGTCCTTTTGTTACCAAAATTAGGCTGGTTTCATGGTGAGTTCTCCTTTAAAGAAGGCTATGAGAAGGTTTATGTAAAATTGGTCTTAATTTTTCCTTAAATGCTTAGTAGAATTCATGAGAGAATCTTTCTGGGCCTAAATCTTAATGAGATTAAAACATATACTATATAGTCAACTTCTTTATTATTTATACAAGTATTCAGATTCTTAAAATCTTCATCTTTAAGATTAGATAAAATGTGATTTCTTGAAATTTATACATTTAATCTACAGTTCCATAAATTTTTTATAATATCCTTTTATTATGATATTTAATAATTTCCCTTTTTCTTTCTGATATTAGTTGTTCTCTTATTTTCTTGAGGAAATTTGCCAGGGATGTATCAGTTTTACTTGAACTTCCAAAAAATCATCTTTGGGATTTTATTTTTATTCTTGTTATTGTATTTTTGTCCTCATTAATTTCTATTTCTTCTCTTAATTCATTCTTTCTATTTTCTTTGGGTTGAATTTGCTTTCTTCTCTATTCTTTAGACACAGACTTTCTCCCATGAGTCCTGTCTTCCTCTCTTTCTTTCTCTTCTGGTTCATTATTATCTCTTTGCTTGTGAGTAATAGGATATTAAATCCATCCATTGAGTTTTTAATTCTGATTATTATACATTTCAGCTGTGGAAGTTCCTAGTTTTCTGCTATATGTTTAATTTCTTTATATTTCTAAAGTATTAAATATAGGTATTTTATATAAGCCTGATGACTATTATCTGGAGTTTCTATGAATCTACTTTTATTTTCTGTAATTTTCTTTGCTTTTGGTCATGTTCTTCCTCCTCTTCTGGATGATTAATTTTTATTACATGCCAAATACCCAAGAAATTTGTAGAAATAATTAGAGGTACAATATATCATATTAATTTTGGGGGGTATCATTAATATACAATCACATGAGCCACATTTCATTGCTGTTATCAAGTCCCCACCACATACCCCATTACAGTCACTGTCCATCAGTGTAGTGAGATGCTATAGAATCACTACTTGTCTTCTCTGTGCTACACTGCCTTCCCCATATGCCCCTCCCCCACTACATTATGTGTACTAATTGTAAATATCATATTAATTTTTCAGGAATTTACCTTAGCTTCTGCCCTGTAATTGTGGCACATTAGGTCTGTAATGACTTAATCGAATTTCAGGAATTGAGATTATTTGAGCAAGTAAGATTGAGATAGGGCAGGGACCTGGGACAAGCATCATGATTCATTTTCCAAAAAGCCAAGACATAAACAGTATAGTTAAGAACATGAAGGATTCCATCTTGAGGTTAAGATTCCATTTTAAAAACCAGGAAGTTAGGAGGTAAGATTCCTAACATATTCTTTAGCTAACAGACAATAACAACCCACTTTGGGGACAGGGTGGGTAGTCTTGATTGATATGTTCCCATGGGGAAGCTGCTATACTGGAGAGGAACCCACCAATTTCTTGCGTTGTTATTTTGCAGAATTACCTGGAGGACTGATAATAGAGGAGAGGAGCCATAATGTCTCTCACCGAAGATAAGCATTTTGAGACCACTGTACAAGTCTATAACCCCTGGCACTTTGTCACCTTCCTGAAAAATCCTTAAAAGACAGAACCCCAGCCTTTTAGTGAACCTCCTCTTTGAGGTCACAGGCACTCTCCTTTCATTAAGTGCATACCTTTAAATAAAGCTTTCTCACTGCTCAACTAACTGCATTATGTCTCTGTGCCCTTTCAATAGTAAACATCTTTGTAACTTCATTATTTCATTCTATTTTTTAGACTTTAGCACATGTCTTCACTCTCTCTGTGCTACTTCAGCTTCCTTGCTCTCTGCCGCCTTCAAGGAAGCTACCATTCCCTGCTACTCTTGCTTTAATGAATTCCTTCCTCACCTACACTCATCCAACCTGCTTGAGAATTCTTTCTTGTTCAGAGTCAAGAACTCTCCCCCAACTAGGTTGAGGTTTCACCTGTTGTGCAGGAGAGACCTCCCAGACACAGCTGCCTGCCAACGAGATCACCAGGTTAAACTGTTCTGCTCCTGACACGTATATCTGCTGCCTTAGCCCAACTGTGTTAAAACTTTAGCTCAGCTTCTTAGCTACTCATTTTCCTCCAGTAAAAACTGATTTAGATAACAGGGTAAAGGCATTAACTGCTAGTCTCACTTCATTGGACTTCCATCCTGTCCAGATCTGGCCTGAACTTTTTCCACTATATGGTTAGGTTACTGGTGCCTTCAAGCACATATATTATATACTTTTTCTAGTGGAAGGTTGACCCAAATTATGTGTTCTACCACTACCCAAAACTTCTATAGTGCCTTTGACTCAACAGATATTTAATTACCTGAGAAGATAGTTATAGTCTAACACTTCTAGAAAAAGCATAAAGTTTAGCACTCCATTTAAATAATTGTAGATTGCTATTTGTCTTTCAAACATTATTTTCACATGGCTATCAGACCATTTAATTGCTCTCCTTTAATGCTTTCTCCTCAGTCTCCTTTGACAGTTTCCCTTTATTACTTAACATTGCTACTCATCAAGGTTCTGACTCTTGACTTCTTCTCTTTTACATTTATACCCACTTACTTGAGCTCAGTCACATGCCTTTATCTACATGCTAATATTAGGCAGAAAAACAGATATGAGCAGGTAGAGAGACTGACTATAAAGCCAGTAAAGCCCACCAAAAGGGACTCAGAGATACCCAGATAAAACTCACAGAGTCAACACCCTTTGCCATATGAGTTCAATCCACATACTCTGAATCTGGGCTGACCTTATGATTTGCCCTAGTTAATACAAGTGAAATAGAGCAAAGCATGAAACAAGCATAATAATTAATTTTCCTAAAAATGCTGAGATGTAAATAGCATAGTGAGAATGAGAGGAACTTTTCTTGAGGCTAAGAACAGAGAGTTGAAGAGTTAAATTCCTAATATTCTTCAGTAATCAGCCACAGACTAACCTTTAGGCAAAGCAAGCAGTCTTACTTGATGTATTCCCAGTTCTTGAGAGTAGCCAAAAGTTTGTCCCACAGAATTACCTAGAGGATTAGCTATAGACAATGACATATTGTCTCTTGCCAGAGATAGACATAGTGAGACTGCCTAACAGGTCTATGCTCTCCCAGCCCTTTACCTTTACCCTATTCTTGAATTGCCATATAAGACAGAATTCAGGATTTTGGGTGCACCTCTTCTTTTAAGTTTCCCACACTACCCCTTCTTTGAGTGTGCACCATTCTACTTTAAATAAACCTCTCACTACTCAACTTACTGTATTTTGTTGCCATGCTCTTCCAGTGTTAAGTATCCTTGTTATTTTGCTATTTCATTCTATTCTCTAGGCTTATGCACAAGCCTTCACTCTGTCTCTGTTCCATGTTAGATTAGTAAGGAGAGGCTGCTGAGAGGTCTGATTTAGGCTTGCAACTTCCTATCACCTGGGTGACCCAGACAGAATGACAGCAATACGATCATGCTCCTTACAGCCTGCCTGAAAATATCCTTATTTTGCTTTGAGAAGTTCTCAGAACATAATCTAACTTTATCCAGTGCTCTGCAGCTCCCCCAAACCCTGGGATAGTAAAAACTTAAGTTACCATGCCATGCATATCCAGGCAGACACTACTCATCAGGTGACACTGGCTTTAGTTGGCAAGAGAGGGGCTTAAAGATGGTGGTGAGAGAGGTGAGACAGAAACCTCCTTACAAAATCACATATTATATGAAAATATAGCAAATACAACTAATCATGAAAGAACAAAAGGGAAGAAGACGGCGGCACATTGCCTGCACCTGGGGAGCAGAGAAGACCACAAGAAAAAGGGTAAAACACTAAAGCGGTGATCTAGCGAGACCCAAGCCCTTCCCCCACCCCAGCTCACAGGCAGGAGAAAGAGAAATGGAGCAGAGATGGGGTGGAGGCCAGGACTGCTGAATACCCAGCACTGGAGATCTGCTCTGGGATCATGGTACTCTGGAGATTAGTGGAGTTGGAAAGCTAAGACAGACAGATTCCAGCCACTTATGGAAACCAGGGATCCACATATGGCTTCTCTGGGATGAAAGAAAAGCAGGCAATCTGAGAAACTTCCTTATGGAGAGAGGGCTGCTAAAGGGGCAAGTAGCACAGAGCTTGCTGCTCAGGAGAAAGGAAAGGTGGACAAAAGTGTCTGGGAACACCCTGCCCAACAGGTTGGGAACTTTCAGGAGCTTCAGGCACTTCATCCCACTGGCTGGCAAAGCAGCTACAAGGACTCCCACTGCAAAACACAATCTTCTGTGACTCCCTCCCAGCGGGTACCAGCTCGCAAACTGGATGCCCCTCCATTGCACAAGGAGAGCCAGAGGGCAGGTCCACCTATGGCAGCTGTAAGGGCAAAGCATAGAGGCTTTTCCCATCATGCTTGGCCAACTGGCCTGGCATTGGATACAGGCACTGAAGCTGGGAAACAGGAAAGAGCTCTTTTATCCAACCAGCTTCTTAGACCACAAAGGTATGAAACTAGAAATAAATTATGCAAAGAAAACAGAAAAGCCCACAAACACATGGAGGTTTAACAACATGCTCGTAAATAACCAATGGATCAATGACCACATAAAAACAGAGATCAAGCAATATATGGACAAATGACAACAATAACTCAACAATGCAAACTCTGTGGGATGCAGCAAAGGCTATCCTAAGAGGAAAGTGCACTGCAATACAAGTTTACCTCAGGAAAGAAGAACAATCCCATATGAACAGTCTAAACTCACAGTTAATGAAAGTAGTAAAAGAAGAAAAAATGAGGCCCAAAGTCAGTAGAAGGAGTGACATAATAAAGATTAGAGCAGAAATAAATAAAATCAAGAAGAATGAAACAATAGAAAGAATCAATGTAACCAAGAGCTGATTGAGAAAATAAACAAAATAGATAAACCCCTAGCCAGACTTATCAAGAAAAAAACAGAGTCTACACACATAAACAGAATCAGAATGAGAAAGGAAAAATTATTACAGATACCACAAAAATACTAAGAATTATTAGAGAATACTATGAAAAATTACATGCTAACAAACTGGATAACCTAAAAGAAATGGACAACTTTCCAGAAAAATATAATCTTCCAAGGCTAACCCAGGAAGAAACAGAAAATCTGAACAGATCAATTACCAGCAATGAAATTGAACTGGTAATCAAAAAACTATCTCAGAACAAAATCCCTGGACAAGATGGCTTCCCCACTGAATTTTACCAAATATTTAGTGAAGACCTAATACCCATCTCCCTTAAGGTTCTCCAAAAAGTAGAAGAGGAGAGAATACTTCCAAGCTCATTCTATGAGGCCACCATCACTCTAATACCAAGCCAGGTAAAGGCACCACAAAGAAAGAAAATTACAGACCAATATCCCTGATGAACATAGATGCAAAAATACTCAACAAAATATTAGCAAACTGAATTAAAAAACACGTCAAAAAGATTAACCATCATGATCAAGTAGGATTTATTCCAGGGATGCAAGAATGGTACAAAATTCAAAAATCCATCAAAATCACCCACCACATCAACAAAAAGGACAAAACCACATGATCATCTCCATAGATGCTGAAAAAGCACTGGACAAAATTCAACATCCATTCATGATAAAAACTCTCAACAAAATGGGTATAGAGGGCAAGTACCTCAACATAATAAAGGCCATATATGACAAACCCAAAGAAAACATCACTCTTAACAGCAAGAAGCTGAAAGCTTTTCCTTTAAGATTGGGAGCAAGACAAAGATTCCAACTCTCCCCACTTTTATTCAACATAGTTCTGGAGGTCCTAGCCATGGCAATCAGACAAAGAAATAAAAGGCATCCAGATTGGTAATGAAGAAGTTAAGCTGTCTTTATTTACAGATGACATGATATTGTACATAAAAAACCATAAAGACTCTGAGTGAATGGGATTTTAGTGCTTGACCTGCCACTGTGGAAATAAAGTTGGGTATAACCCTTTCTCCCCCCCAAAAAAACCCTAAGAATCCATCCAAAAACTACTAGAACTATTAGCTGTATTCAGCAAAGTTGAGGGATACAAAATTAATACCCAGGAGTCTGTTGCATTTGTATATACTAATGATGAACTAGCAAAAAGAGAAATCAGGAAAACAATTCCATTCACAGTTGCATCAAAAGAATAAAATACCTAGGAATAAACCTAACCAAGGAAGTGAATGATCTATATCCTGAAAACTACAAGACACTCACAAAAGAAACTAAAAAAGACATCAATAAATGGCAATACATCCCGTGCTCATGGATAGGAAGAATTAATATTGTCAAAATGGCCATCCTGCCTAAAGCAATATATAGATTCAATGCAATTTCTATCAAAATACTAATAGCATTCTTCAATGAACTAAAGCAAATAGCTCTAAAATTCATATGGAACCACAAAAGATCCTGAAGAGCCAAAGCAATCCTGAGAAGGAAGAATAAAGTAGGGGGAATTACACTCCCTGACTTCAAGCTCTACTACAAAGCCACAGTAATCAAGACAATTTGGTACTGGCACAAGAACAGACCCATAGACCAATGGAACAGACTAGAGAGCCAAGATATAAACCCAAGCATATATGATCAATTAATATATAATAAAGGAGCCATGAATATACAATGGGGAAATGATAGACTCTTCAACAGCTTGTTTTGGCAAAACTGGACAGCTATATGTAAGAGAATGAAACTGGATTATCGTAAGAGACTGAAACTGTTTACATAAAAGTAAACTCGAAATGGATCAAAGACCTGAATATAAGTCATGAAACCATAAAACTCTTAGAAGAAAACATTGGTAAAAATCTCTTGAATATATAAACATGAGCAGCATTTTTCTGAACACATCTGCTCAGACAAGGGAAGGAAAAGCAAAATGAACAAATTGGACTACATCAAACTAAAAAGCTTCTGTACAGCAAAGCATACCATCAGTAGAATAAAAAGGCATCCTACAGTATGGGAGAATATATTTGTAAATGAAATATCTGATAAGGGTTTAACATCCAAAATATATTACAGCTCAACACCCAAAAAAGAAATAACCCGATTAGAAAAATGGGTGGAGGATATGAACAGACAATTATCCAAAGAAGAAATTCAGATGGCCAACAGGCACATGAAAAGATGCTCCACATTACTAATTATCAGGGAAATGCAAATTAAAACCACAATGAGATATCACCTCACACCAGTTAGAATAGCCATCATAGAAAAGACTAGGAACAACAAATGCTGGCAAGGATGCAGAGAAAGGGGAACCCTTCTATACTGCTGGTGAGAATGTAAACTAGTTCAACCACTGTGGAAAGCAATATGGAAGTTCCTCAAAAAACTAAAAATAGGAATAGGAATACCATTTGACCCAGGAATTCCACTTTTAGGAATTTACTCAAAGGAAACAACTTCCCAGATTCAAAAAGACATATGCACCCATATGTTTATTGCAGCACTCTTTACAGTAGCCAAGAAATGGAAGCTACCTAAGTGTCCATCAGTAGATGAGTGGATAAAGAAGAGGTGGTACATAAACACAATGGAGTATTATTTAGCAATAAGAAGAAAGGAAATCCTACCATTTGCAACATCAATGGAACTGGAGGTTATTATGCTCAATAAAATAAGCCAGGCAGAGAAAGAAAAGTACCAAATGATTTCACTAATCTGTGGATTACAGCAATAAGGCAAAAACTGAAGGAACAAAACATCAGCAGACTCACAGACTCCAAGAAGGGACTAGCCGTTACTCAAGGGGAGGGATAGAGGAGGACCAGTGGTGTTAGGAGGGAGGGACAAGGGGATTGAAGGGTATTATGATTGGTACACATGGTGTGGGGAGTTCACAGGGAGGACAGTGTAGCACGAGAAGACAAGTAGTGACTCTTAGGCATCTTTCTATGCTGATGGACAGTGACTTCATTGGGGTATGGGGGGGACTTGATAATATGGGTGAATGTAGTAACCACAATGTTTTTCATGTACAACCTTCATTAGAGTGTATATCAGTGATACCTTAATAAAAAATAAATAAAAACAAACAAATAAAAGCGTTGGCAAGAGACATGCCCTATGCCTAAAAAGAGTTTGATGAACTTCCTTTATCTCTTTTTGTTTGCTCTTTGCTGCCTACAAGGCAGCCACCTTTCCTTGCTACTCTTGCTTTAATGAAATCCTCCTCACCTGGTACTCTGACTTTCCTGACTCTCTGAACTGACTCTCCTACTCAACACTATCTTTATGTATGTTTTTGAATATTTCAAATTTATATCTCCAGCCAAAACTCTCCTCTAAGTTCTGTGCAGATTAATCTATCCAATTACCTACTAGAATTTCTAAAATTACCCAATTTTCTGCTTGACATAAAATCAACATGTCCTGAACACTACTGTTCTCCATTGGTAAATGGTTTTTGAACAACTTTCCCCTTCTCAGTTAGTAAAAACCCCATCTCCAGGTGAAAAACTAACAATATGCTCAACTCCAGTCATTCTCTGTCAGCTTACATGTGCTGTTTCAGCACTTCTTTTTTCCTCTGTTCTGGAAAAATAAAATATCCAGTCCCTTCTTACCATGTCCACTACTATATGCCTGGGACAAGCCACCATCATTTCCAACCTGGATTAATGAATTATGCTTCAATACTATAATTTAGTCTCAGAATAAAGGCCAGAATAATCTTGTCAAAACATAAGCCAGATCCTATCACTCCTTAAAATACTCCACAGGCTTCCTCTGGCACTTAGGGCAAATGTCAATCATTTACTTCCCGAGTCTCTTCATATACTACCTTTTTTCTTTTGTGACTATTCCAGCTTCTTCTAGAACATCAAATATTTAAATGGTTCCTAATTGAAAAACAGTAACTAATGAATGAAATTCATGAGGATTAGATAAAATGATATATATCTAAATATCTGACACAATTCCCAGTATGTAATGGATAATCAACTGTTTTACTGTCCTTTTCCTTTTTTTATTGACTATATTTAAAAGAAGCATATTTATGTCACATAAGCAAATGCTATTTAAAAATACAGTCTCCATGTCCTGAATCTGCCTAGTTAAGGGCCTTATCTTGAGTGACTCTACACCATATTGACTTTCTAATACTGTACAATTTTTATGATACCTTTTTATCTAAGTGAGTTCTCAGCAAAGAAAACACATCCTGCTACTTACAGAATAAGCACTTAAAATTGTTAGGCTCTCAGCATGTCTATTTGGGCCTCTTTCAATGCTGCTATTAAAAACTAGTAGAGATATTGCTATTAGAGAGTTTGTGATTTCTACTAACCACCACTTTGTATCCATCTCTAAATATTACAAGACAGTTATTCATTGATTTGTCCTTATACAAAGTCCATTACCTGACCATGTTTGACCCTTGAAGAGGTTTCCTCCAAAGACTGACACTAGGTACCTATTACGATTATCTCAGCAATATAACAAATTACTACCTCTGTGAACTTTCAACCATTGACAGTGGCCTTACAGCCTTTATAAGAATTTTACAAGATTATTTGGGCATAACTTCTGCAAAAGAAGCTATTGAGAGGCCTTAGGTTAAATTTCACCAAATATTTGACTGTTGTGTCATTGGTAATATAAAAACAACAGTAGATGAAACACTTCCTTGATTAGAGTAACCTTCAGTTGTGCCTCAGAAGGACTATTTCAATCTGGTTGTTATAACTTACTAGAAAATGTTTTATTATCCACATCATTTGAAAAGCATATTACTAAAATACTTTTTATCTGCTGAACAATATATCCAATACCACAAAGAAAAAAGTGTATTTTTTACTACATAGATTATGAGAAAACACAAATGCAGTCACTATATATTTCCTGAATTAGTCACATGTCAATGATAATGCTAGTTAAGTAACAGTCACAAACACTACTTTTATAGAAAAAAATATTGGAGGCCATTTCTAAAATAAAATTTATAAGCAAAATAGATAAGAATCATTAAATAAATGATGCTGTTTCTTTTACCTTTTTTGAGTTCTAATATCATGGGTGGGAGAAATCAGAACCTATTTCACTTGTAACTTTTGCATCTTTCACAGCTCTTCCCTGTACTCAGGCCTCTAACCAGACAATATTGAGTTATTTTGTATCTTCCTAACCTTTCCTGGAATATGTGGACATGGATGCTACTTTGAACAAAAATGATCATATTTCTAAATATTAGGTGAAAACTAAACTTGACCATATTTCTACTTTTCTTCAAATAGAAATATTCCACAGCAGGGGTATGGAAGAATGTAGTCTACCTTTTTTTATGTGTTTAAATATCTCTTTCTCCACTCATTAACTAAATTATCTATTTATTCAACAAACTTTTTTAAGGAGCTACTAGATGCTACAGACCAGGGTAAAACACATTGTTCTCATATTTAACCCCCTGCAGTCTCATGGGGCAACTGCCACTACTGCTATAGCTCCTTCTACTACTGCTACTAATACAAATTATTCCTTGCATAACACTTAGTATGTTTCAGACTCAGTTCTAAATTCTTTATGTGTATAATTCATATCTCATGTTATTTATTTGTGACAATTCTTTTAGTTAAGGTCACTGTCTTGTAACAGGTAAAACTGAATAGAGAATGTTGACTATTACTCGTAAGTTAATAGCTGTCTTTTGTTTCTAATGTAAGAGAATTACAATGCATTGATAAAATGGATAATCTTACACAAAAATGCCCTATTGCATATATTTTAGGAATCATTTGGTAGAAGAAAAAGCTGATAAACAAAACATAAGCATTTTTTAAATTCATTTTGTTATCATTAATCTACAATTATATGAAGAACATTATGGTTACTAGACTCCCCCCTTCACAAAGTCCCCCCCACAAACCCCATTACAGTCACTGTCCATCAGCATAGTAAGATGCTGTAGAATCACTACTTATCTTCTCTTGTGTTGCACAGCCCTCCCTATGTACCCCCACATTATAAATGCTAATCGTAAGGCCCCCTTTATTTTTCCCCACCCATATCACTCCCTTCCCACCCATCCTCCCCAGTCCCTTTCCCTTTGGTAACTGTTAGTCCATTCTTGGGTTCTGTGATTCTGTTGCTGTTTTGTTACTTCAGTTTTTCTTTGTTCTTATACTCCACATATGAGTGAAATCATTTGGTACTTGTCTTTCTCTGCCTGGCTTATTTCACTGAGCATAATACCCTCTAGCTCCATCCATTTTGTTGCAAATGGTAGGATTTCTTTTCTTCTTATGGCTGAATAATATTGCATTGTGTATATGTACCACATCTTCTTTATCCATTCATCTACTGATGGACACTTAGGTTGCTTCCATTTCTTGGCTATTGTAAATAGTGCTGTGATAAACATAGGGTGCATCTGTCTTTTTCAAACTGGGCTGCTGCATTCTCAGGGTAAATTCCTAGAAGTGGAATTCCTGGGTCAAATGGTATGTCTATTTTGAGCTTTCTTAGGAACCTCCATATTGCTTTCCACAATGGTTGAACTAATTTATATTCCAGCAGTATAGGAGGGTTCCCCATTCTCCACAACCTCGCCAAAATTTGTTATTGTTTGTCTTTTGGATGGTGGCGATCCTTACTGGTGTGAGGTGATATCTCATTGTGGTTTTAATTTGCATTTCTCTGATGACAAGCGATGTGGAGCATCTTTGCATGTGTCCGTTGGCCATCTGAATTTCTTCTTTGGAGAAATGTCTGTTCAGCTCCTCTGCCCATTTCTTAATTGGATTATTTGCTTTTTGTTTGTTGAGGTGTGTGAGCTATTTATATATTTTGGATGTCAACCCTTTATCAGATCTGTCATTTATGAATATATTCTCCCATACTGTAGGGTACCTTTTTGTTCTATTGATGGTGTCCTTTGCTGTACAGAAGCTTTTCAGCTTGATATAGTTCCACTTGTTCATTTTTGCTTTTGTTTCCCATGCCTGGGGAGATATGTTCATGAAGAAGTCACTCATGTTTATGTCCAAGAGATTTTTGCCTATGATTTTTTCTAAGAGTTTTATGGTTTCATGACTTACATTCAAGTCTTTGATCCATTTGGAGTTTACTTTTGTGTATGGGGTTAGACAGTGATCCAGTTTCATTCTTTTACATGTAGCTGTCCAGTTTTGCCAACACCATCTGTTGAAGAGACTATTATATCCCCATTGTATGTCCACGGCTCCTTTATCATGTAATTGGCCATATATGTTTGTGTTAATGTCTTTAGTCTCTATTCTGTTCCACTGGTCTGTGGCTCTGTTCTTGTGCCAGTAGCAAACTGTCTTGATTACTGTGGCTTTGTAGTAGAGCTTAAAGTTTGGGAGCGAGATACCCCCCCGCCCACTTTATTCTTCCTTCTCAGGATTGCTTTGGCTATTCGGGGTCTTTGGTGTTTCCATATGAATTTTTGAACTATTTGTTCCAATTCGTTGAAGAATGCTGTTGTAATTTGATAGGGATTGCATCAAATCTATATATTGCTTTGGGCAGGATGGCCGTTTTGATGATACTAATTCTTCCTAGCCAAGAGCATGAGATGAGTTTCCATTTGTTAGTGACCTCTTTAATTTCTCTTAAGAGTGTCTTATGGTTTTCAGGGAATAGGTCTTTCACTTCTTTGGGTAGGTTTATTCCTAAGTATTTTATTCTTTTTGATGCAATTGTGAATGGAATTGTTTTCCTGATTTCTCTTTCTACTAGTTCATTGTTAGTGTATAGGAAAGCCACAGATTTGTGTGTATTAATTTTGTATCCTGCAACTTTACTGTATTCCGATATCAGTTCTAGTAGTTTTGGAGTGGAGTCTTCAGGGTTTTTTATGTACAATATCATGTCATCTGCAAATAGTGACAGTTTAACTTTTTCTTTATCAGTGTGGATTCCTTGTATTTCTTTGTTTTGTCTAATTGCCATCCATGGCTAGGACCTCCAGTACTATGTTGAATAACAGTGGGGAGAGTGGACATCCCTGTCTTGTTCCCGATCTCAGAGGAAAAGCTTTCAGCTTCTCACTGATCAGTATGATGCTGGCTGTGGGTGTATCATATATGGTTTTTATTATATTGAGGTACTTCCCCTCTATACTCATTTTGGTGAGAGTTTTTATCATGAATGGATGTTGAATTTTGTCGAATGCTTTTTCAGCATCTATAGAGATGATCATGTGGTTTTTGTCCTTTTTGTTTATGTGGTGGATGATGTTGATGGATTTTCGAATGTTATACCATCCTTGCATCCCTAGGATGAATCCCACTTGGTCAACATTAGCATTTTTAACTAGTTTATTTCTCATCCTAAACTAAGATGCAAAAACACATACTTAAGCCCAGGGGAAATAGTGCAAGAAAGAGAGCAGAAATTACTTTTACCTTTTTTCTATTTATTTATACTCACCAAAGTTAAGGAGCAACCCTCCTCTATTTACTTGCCTCAACTAACAAGTATCTAATTATCTTAATTGCATCTTGATTCATATAAATCTTATGGATTATTTCAAAAATAACAAATGAAGAAAATGAAGTTTTGAGAGAGTGTATGTCTCATCTAACACTACCGAGTTAGTAAACAGCTGAATAAAAACATTCATTCAGAAAGTCTAGCCCAACACCCAATATGTTTAACATTACATTATCTTGCTCTCATATCAGATTTATCAGTTTTAGCTATGCGGACTTAGGATGGAAAATTCAAAGGAGAAACTTTACCCATTCTGAATGGCCAGAACAAGTAAATGAGTCTAGTTGAGAGTAATACAGACATGCTATCACATACACAATGAAAAAACTATTGCATTATATGGTACCTACTAAAATATGGAAAAAAAAGAAACAGTCAGTATAGTACAGTTAAGATAGATAATGCCCTTTGGAACTATACAGCCTGTCCTTTGAATTCTCTGCTTCTTACAAGCTGTGTGACTTCAGCAAAATAACTCAATCTCTCTCTGCATCACTTTCCTCATCTTTAAAATACAGACAATAATAGTAACTGCCTCATGATATGCTTTAAATAGTAAATGAATATATGTAAGGTGCATAACAGTGTCCGGTACACAGCACTATCTGAACTACAATTATTGACGTTAGCACTACTCATTGCTCAATACATATTATCATTCAATGTACAAGGAGCTTACAGAGATCTTTTTGTAAAAATGTTAAAAATCATATAAGCCCCCAAAAATATACTTAAAAATTTGTTATTTTATTATCACATATTTCTTGGGGTGTGTTCACAAAGTTCCATTGTGTCCTTAATAAAAAAGCTCAGAGATATTCTATTTGTTCATAACCAAAATGGTTGTGCTTCTCATCAGCATATTTCTTTGTTTTAAAGAATGTTTTTAAATGGTGTGGATATTGGTAAACATATCATGGAAGTGGGTATTTACTTTTTAGTATAAATTGCTAGGAAGCTCAAAGCTAAAGCTTTTACTCATTTCTCTGAGGTCATTTTTTTAAAAGTGAACACTTAACCTTGCCACAATATTTTATTATATTTATTTCTCTGCTCATTAATTCTGTAATGCTGTTTGTTTCCAAGTTGTGCTAATATAAAAATTTTTATGCACTACAACTAGCATTTGCTAACAGTTGCAGATTAATTCCTCTTCAACAGACACTATGATAAATGCTGTATGTATATTAACATAGTTTAACATGTCAATTACTCATCATAACCTTTTAAGTACATTGTATAATTATTAGGATAAAGAACAGAATTGTTCTTTTGGGAGTTAAAACTGAAATACCTTTTCTGTAGATTCCCTAATACTTAGAAAATCAGGTTGCCTGCAAATAAAATTTGTAATTCTTCCTTTCCAAACTATGTTTCTTCATTTCATTTCCTTTTTACATATCACACTATCTAAGGCCTTCAATATAATGTTGAAAAGAAGTGGTTAGTGTGGATATTCATGCCTCATTCTCCATATCAGGGGAAATATGTTCAGTCTTTCATTATTAAATATGATGGTAGCTGTGGGCTTTACACAGCTATCCTTTGTTAGGTTGATGGTTTTTAACCAGAAAGAAGGTTGAATTCTGCTAAATGCTTTTTATAGTTCCTACCATGGCAATCATATGGCTTTTCTTATTCAGTCTGTGAATATAGGAATTACATTGATAGATTTTTAAATATTAAAACAATCTTGTATTACCAGAATAAGCCCCACTTGGTCATCATGTATTAATCTTTTAATATATTACTGGATTTGATATGCTAACTTTTTGTGTCTAGGCCCACAGATTTTGTTCTTGTATAGTTTTTTTTTCTTGTAATATCTTTATCTGGTTCAAGTATAAGGGTAATACTTTCCTCATAAAATTCATTGCACAGAGAAAATACATTTTTCTCATAAAATACATTATTATTTCCTTTTCAATTTTCTAGATATATTTATATAGAATTAGTATTAGTTATTTCTTAAATATTTGATAAAATCATCTATGAACCCATCTTGGGGTACGATTCTTTTTACAGAAAGTTCTTTTTGCTATGAAAGTGATTTCTGTAATGAATATCAGGCTACTCAGCATATTTACTTTTCTTGAATGAGCTTTGGTAATTTTTGTCTTTCAAGGAATTTTTTTTCCATTTTATTTAATTAACCAGATTTCTTAGTAGATGAGTGTTAATAATATTCTTATTATTCTCATTGTCTATGCAGGATTTGCAGTAATATCACCTCTGTCATTCCTTATATTGGA
Organism: Manis pentadactyla; assembly: GCF_030020395.1. NCBI lineage: Eukaryota > Metazoa > Chordata > Mammalia > Pholidota > Manidae > Manis > Manis pentadactyla. The sequence goes on along the minus strand of NC_080028.1, from coordinate 52,751,664 downwards.
CATTTGTGTCATTTCTGTCTCCTAATTTTATTTGTTTCTTTGTTTTTCTCTGTTGTTTCTATATGCAGATGTCTATAGCAAATATATTTATAAAATCATGTAAAAGAGAAAACAAACAATGTACTCCAACAGTTGAATGAACAAACAAGTTGTGGAATAGCCATACAATGAAATACCAGTCGGCAATTACTTTTGGTATCTACAAAAGCATGAGTGAGACTCAAAAAAAGATGCTGAATGAAAGAATTTGGACCAAAAGAGTACAGCTTGAAATGATTCCATTCATTTAAAAAATCAGAAAAGGCAAAAGCTAATCCATAAAGACAGCAAAATCAGCAATTGCCCCTAATTACATAATAATTGATGATATATTAGTCTTTTAATGTATTACTGAATTTGATATGCTAACTTTTTCTGTCTAGGTCCACAGATTTTGTTCTCATATCATTTTTTTTTCTTGTAATACTCTTTTAAAAGGGCATAAGAAAACTCTAGAGTAATCACTATGTTTACATCTTGATTATGGCCATGGTTTCTTAGGTATATGTGTATTTATGAAAACTCATCAAGTTGCACACTTTAAATGTGCTTAGTTTATTGTAAATCATTTATACCTCAATAAAACTATAAAAATAAAATAGCCAAATTTAACAATTTTATGTAGTTAAACCTAGTATCTCTCCATTTCACAAAAAGAGAACCAGAAAGATAAAAGAACAAAATAGTCCTCTAAAGTCACAAAGGTAGTAAGTTATGGGGCAAGATTCAAAGCCACAGAATATATCCCCAGAGTCTGAACACTTAGGAACTATTTTATATTGTCCCATTCATGTTTGTCTGTTTTTAAATTAATTTCCCTCACCAGCCTTCTCTTTTTCAGGTTTTTATATATTACTTACTAGCATTCAAAATAAACAAATTTATATTTATTTAAGTCAATTATTCATTTTTACTATGTATTAATTGGTACTACTGAAACTGTATCATACTATTTTCATTCTACTGAGGTACATTTCAGATCAAATCATTTTTATGAGTTTACTTAAGGGCATATCTCCAAGTAAGCTCACAAATCAACTATTTATCTACAGAACAAATTTGATTATTATTTACAGGTAATGTATCTGAGGGGAAATTGTCCTCAGGCTGTAAGCACTTTTTAAATGCGCTTTCTCACATATGTTATTCATATATAACAGCTGGGGAGACTCCCTACTAGTCCCATGTGCTCCCCCAAGGGTTGGGGCTATTGCTGTTTTAATATTCACCCCACTTTATTATAATTAATGATGTATTAGATGATTTATCTTATATATTAGACAATGAATGATGTATTAGACAACTCAGAAGGGTGGTTGATGTGATTTCCCTGTAACTCTGCAGAGGAAGAGAAAGAAATTGATTAGATAAAAACTCCTTCAAGAAAAGATTTGTTATATTGACCCTTATTTACCCAGAGCAAGAATATAAAAAAAAGTTCACTAAGAATTTGTACAATTAATTAATGTAAAAGAAGAGAAGCCTTGTAGACTAAGAGTACATGTTACAAAGTCAATAACTTACTCCAGTTAGAATATGAGAACTATCAAAAACTGAATTTAACTTCAGAAGATGAAAAGGTCAGATTAAAAAGCATGATGGAGGTACATACTGGAGGGGTATTTGTTCAGTCTTTAAAGTGTCATCACAAAAAGTTGAAATATTTTCAAAAAACAATCTTTTGCTGAGTTCATTGTGCCATATATACATACCTTCTGATATAGTGCTTCTAGAAAATATACCCTTAAAATTACATAGCATTTTCAAGCAATAATTTGAAGGTCCCTGCATATTCATAACACAACTTTTACATATCAGTGTAACTTGAGAAATTTTGCATAACAATATTTCAATTTTTTCTCTAATTGATTAGTAAAGTGATTAGGGTTTTATACTTCGAAATTCCTCAGGCTAAAATATACCCACATATTGTAAGATTTACAAGTCTTACATGATAGCATCAAATAGAAAGAGAGAATTTTAAAAATTGAAAATTTAACTAGCAGTTTTATTCAGAAGTATTATTTCTTGAGATATAAGAATTTCCACATTACTATGTTTAATAATCTGTGACCACTCTCACCATCTTATTTAACTATTCTTTCCTACAAGTCAACTTAATCCTATTTGCTCCCATTTTTTAAATTGATTAATATCCAATCCCTATTGGGACACAAATAACCCCAAAATACTCTACTTGTGAAACTTTCAAATTGTTAAATGTAATTTTAATTATGATTATAATTATAAAAACTAACATGGGTAAAATATTCATTGCAAAGGGAATATAATAACTAATTACATCCAATAAACTCTATTTAACTCAGGTATTTACCTATGCCCTGCATTTACTTCTAAAGCCTAGTTATGTTATGCCTAGTTATATTATAGCCCAGTTAAATATTCCTAAGTACTTTTAGTAATTTTCTGTGAACATGGGAGAACTGAGAAACTCCAAATACTGTGTCTTCAATCTGCTGCTTACCCTCTATCTCTAAGTGAGCATTAATCATTTAAAAATAATAAAATTGTGTATTTATTTTAAACTAAAGAACTATGAACTAAGAACTAAATTCGAAGGTGAAAGGAAAAAAAATCATCTGTTAGAAATTTTAAAAGTAACTATTTGATATTTATTGGCACAACTATTAGACCCCTAAGTTTGATGAAGATAGAAAGCAGGCAAATCTGGGAGAAAGATTTCTTGCTAAAAACTCTTTGATAAGAGCTCTTGCAATCTGTGAGCACTACAGAGAGGTAGGGTCTACTGCCTCATTATCTCAAACACAGAAGGGTGGTTGACATGATTTCCCTGTAACTCCCTGCAGAGGAAGACCAAGAGAACTTGTCTTTGTCACAGACAAGCAAAAGCTGAAGTGGGCTGTTGCATTCTAAGAGCAATAGCTGCATTAGGATAGGCTTGCATTTCTGGCATTTATCCAAACAAGACCTGTGTCTGTTTCCTATAAACTAGATTTAGCCCCACAAAAGAGGAAGAAATGGTACGTATAGAGGTCAGAAGTTCCCTCCACCCCCTCTTCAGGTTCAGTTAACTTGCCGAGCCATTCACAGAACTCAGAGAAACATTTTACCCACGGGATTACTGGTTTATTATAAAAGGACATATTCAATAACAGCCAAATGGAAGAGAGGCACAGGGCAAGGGTATGTGGGGAAGAGGCACAGCACTTCCATGCATTCTGGGAGAGTCATTACCCCCCATATCGCCACATGATCCACCAACCCAGAAGCCCTCTGAACCCCATCTTTTTGGTTTTTTATGGAAGCTTTATTACATATGCAAATTGATTTGAGTTATTGGCCATTGGCAGGGGGTGGGATTGGAAGTTCCAACTGTCTAATGAGATGACTGGTTCCCACGACAGCCAGTCCTCATCCACAGGAAGCCCCTCAGCATCCTTAGGTGCTTTCAAAAGTCACCTTATTAACATAAACTCAAGAGTAGTTGAAAGGGGTTTGTATGACTATCGAGACACCTGTATCATTCTTAGTACTTAGGAAACCACAGTGGTTTTAGGAACTCTGTGCCAGAAATAGGGAGGAAGACTAAATATATATTTCTTATTATAAATCACATTATCACAGTGTGTGTCTATCAAAGGATGGAAGAATTCCAGCAGAAAGGAACTGGGGTGATGCAAGACTCCTAAAGACTGGGATAAATTGTATGTACCTAGGTCAAAGAAATTGTAGAATAAAGAAGCCTAAAAGAGAACCTTTCAAAGTCCCCAGAAAAGACTCCTTGCCAGAGTCAGCTGTAAGTATGCCAGTCCCAGAATTAGCTTACTGTGGAAAATCCTTTCCTGCTCCTTTCCTGGTCTTTTCTACTTCTTTTCCACAATCGCTGGACAGAAACTACCTAATAAGATTAGCAAGGGGTAGAAGGAGGGAGGAAAAGAGGAACAATGGGGAGAAAAAGACAAAAAGAGGCCTTAGCCCTTGTTCCAATAAAAGGCTTCTACTGGCAGCAGGCTTGAGCTAGTTGAGGAGGTTTGCCATTAAAACAATTTCAGAGTTTGGACTAATAATTTATATTCAAAATTCCAATTTCATAACTAAGATTATGTCTGTAATCTTTAGAAAAGACATTATGTGAATTTGGGTAGTCAAAGGAGCAGATATCAAGATGATATGTATATATATGGGCAAATCCTTATGAAGAAAAGAGTTCAGAGCCGGGGAATTCTGAGAGAGCCTTCAGACTTGGAAGCAGGTCTTAGGCCTGTCTCCCTGCAGGACACTGGGTTAAAAGTGTCGCAGACGCAGAACACCTCTAAGAAAGTTTTCCCAGGCAGATGGCAATCTTTAAGTCAAAGGTGTCCATGAGAGGAGTCCTGTGTTTTCGATAAATGTCCCTTTCTAATATTCCTGCTGTGTGCAGCCACTGACTATGAGCAGCCCATGGGATTCAGTGGTGAATCCAAAAGGGCTACAACTACTGGCCGTCAGAAAATCATGCTGCCTGCTGCAGAGAGACATCTGAATGACACGTTTTTATGACCATCAAGTCATATATTAGCGTGAATTTTCACACAGGAAATGATTCACTATATAGATGTTAAATGAATGGTGGGGGATAAAATGATAAGGCACTTTTATTACATCAGGAGATATGTAATTCCAATCCCTGTGCCCTAGAGAGCCCAAGGTCCCCCAGAATCCTGTGGTCACTACTTCGCTTAACATAAAAGTGAAATGACTCAAGACCTATTCACATAATAGGGATATGCTTAGTTCTCATTTGTTATCTACTCCCCCACGCCCTCACCCCCAGGCCCCTAGTGAAGCAGCAAAAGTCAGTTTCCTTGGTTAGTTTGGTGAAAGTAGGTGTGCCACCTGAGTCACTATACACTATATGCAGCTTTGAGGGGAGGGGGTCGTTTCCCTTGCATTTACTGGTCTTGCTTCCTAAAGTTCCCAGGACATGATAATATATAACAATCTATTGGAACAATGTTCTCAAAAGTTTGAAACAATGTCTCTGGGCGTTGCTGCTTAATAAATCACTGCAACAGCAGAAACTTCCAGTATTTCTCAACTGGTAATTTACGTTTAGAAAACATGGTCATGTCCGGTTAACTTAACTACCTGCGCCACCGCACAGCTGCAGCCTGATGGGCGGAGCGCGGTACATGTTCTCCGCACTCCCCAGCCCATGACATCACTGGGCCCGGACCCAGTGACAGCACCAAGCAGACGAAATGTGTGGGCCTAGCATTCCCTTTCCTTGGCTTTCCTTCCTGACTGGTCCTGCTGTTTTCTTTCTTCAAAGTTCCGTCTGCCATTTCAGGAAGAGTCAGAGTGAATCTTTGATTTCTAAAAATCTAAAAGGTTTTGCAATTCCAACTCTCTTATTTCCAGACATCAGAATCCTTATTATTATTATTATTTTAAGCAATGGAAGCCATTTTCCCTAACTCAGATTATCCTCTGGGCCAAGAGCCAGGGCGGGTCGGACGGGTGGAGCACGAGGTTCTCCCGGAGGCGGCTGGGGCTCAGCGAGAGCTGGGTGGGCTCCGGGCTGGCGTCGGGAAAGCCGCGCGGGCCTGAGGGGTGGAGGCGGGAAAGGCAGCCTGGGGCCTGGGCCGCCAAGGCCCCGACCCTGCCGCGCGGCCCAAGGGACCTTCCGTGGAACAGGGCGCGGAATCCCGGGGTCAGGAACGGCCACCTCACAGCCCCAGCCTCACCCTCGCGGTGCCCCCACACACTCACTGCGGCCGCTCCTGCACGGGCGGGACGGTGCGCGGAGGGTCTGCGCTGCGCGGAGAAGGAGCTGCGCCCCCAGGCAACACGCAGGCCAAGCGGCGTGTGAACTGCGCCTGCGCGGGGGGCAAAGCTGCCGTCCCAAGGCTGCCAGGGACCCTGGGCGGCAACTGGGGCTTCTGGCGCAGGCCCTGAGACCCCAGTGCAATGTCTGCCGAGGTCTAAGGCCGCAGCAAACCCGGACCACACCACTGCACATGCTCCGGGCAGGTTGTTCCTTCAGGCCGCAGTGAGATGTCCTAAATTTGTCCTGCAAACTGCCACTGCCCTTCCTAGAGCTTTCCCCTGAGGAGCAGAGGCAGGGCATTGTCCTCTTTCTGACTCAGCCGTTTATCAGCACCTTGCTGTGGGGAAGTTGGTTCCGTCACATTTGTGGCGGGGTAGGAGTGAGCTTTTAAAACGTTATTCCCTGAAAACCTTTATCAGAGCAAGGTTCTGTTCTAGGACAGAGCTCTGGTTCCAGGTAGCCTTGCCTTCCAGAGCAACTCTGATCTAACCCCTTCCTCAGGTAGGACAGCCAGACATCCCCAGCAAAGGCATGTAGGCTGGAGGTCAAGGCCACACTGTGGAGGGGACCGTGGGCATCTTGAGTGCCCACTCCAAATGGAAAGATTGGTGCCACTACAATGGCAGATCAAAGTTTGGGGCTCCAGTTTACCTTCGCCCTGAAAAGGGCTGTGGAGGTCTCAGGGGTTCTTCTGGGCAAGAGGAAGAAGGCACCCAACTCTCCCTCTGCTTTCAGGGAACTGGGACAGAGGCCAAGAGGTCCCATATGTCTCCTGCAATACTGCCAGCTCCTTTGCCGAGGCTGGGCTGGGGAAGGGGATGGAGCGTGTCTGGCCTGGGGCTTCTCAGGACAAATGGGAATAGAGACCACTTTAGAAGGGAGGGAAGTTGAGGGGGGTTGTTTTAAGGTTTTTGATATTTTTCCACTTCTTAAATAAACATGAAATATATATATATATATATATATATAAATCTTACAAAACTTTTGTGGAGTTGGGGATAGGATGGGGCTGGCAGGCAGCCCCGCCTCCCCGGATTACTCTTCATCAAAGTTCTAGCCTCAAAAGGAAGTTGGCAGCCAAGTACTTTTTTTTCACAATTGAAATAAGCCTAGATCAACAGGTTCTCTGAGAAGCCCAGGTTCTTCAGCCTTTGTGCAGAGGTTTGGTCACCTGGATGTAGTTCTGAAGGACTTCCTGGCCTGTGGATCCATCTCACTCTCCACATCTGAAATGTCCACCATTTCCCCAGGCTGCTTACTCAGCATCCAGATGAATTGCTTCTGTTACTAATTTCCTGCAAGAGCTGGTGGTTCTTCTGGCCCACAATTAAATCAAAGGATGTGAATGCATCTCAACTCATTTATAACATCCCACAGCAAAAACGAACTTCATAGGGTAGAAGGATATAAAGGAGCAACTGTATTTCTGAGGCAAAATTTTTGTTTGCTCACCTACGTTAGCAGGTATAGGCTGACCTTTAGTGGGTACTTTTATTCATACATTTTAACAAATTTCTGACTGAACTTTTTTGTAGAAGGCATGGATGTAAACTCTGGGAAAGCAACAGTGAACAAAGGAAAAAACTCCTGCTCTCCTCTTATGCTTACATTTGGTTTGGAAAAATGAAACAAAAATTAAAGTTGTGAAAATAGTACTTTGATGTTATTAAATGTATATATATAATTTACACACACATACATATATATACATTTAAAAACACATATATATGTAAAATACTGGCATTTCAGACTTTGGAAAACAACCATTAATGTCTTTGGTTAGATACTGGAAAAATACAAAACATTTTACAAAGTAATTTATTAAGAAAGTAGATTTTACTATAACAGGGTAGATAAAGCCATTTTTAACTAATGAACTTTTAAACATTATTTGTTTGAAAGCATACTGCATGCTTTTCTTCCATGGAAAATAAGATTCATTAAAACAACATTAATTATTAATAATAATATTTTGTTTGATATAAAATACAGATGCCTTCTTAAGACTGTTGATCAAGGACACTGTTCATACACTAAGAAGCAATAGTCTGGGTTAAGGCCAGAGAAGCACTTTGATTAATGAATTAATGAATATTATTTGAAAGAGTTTATATCTTTTAAGTTTTCAATACACCGAAGGTTCTTTGGTCTATTTTTTAAATTAAGTCAGCTTCAATTCAGTTCTCAGAAAACTGAGGGTAGATAAAAAACTTACTTCTTGGTAAGTCAGGGATAATAACTAAAATCGTGTATATTTTGTGTATATATATATGTATATATATATATAGTACATTTTATTTGTAGGCTTTAGGAGTTCTTAATTTGCAACTGCAAAATTTGACTCTATTTCACTCAATAGAAAATTGTGCTCAAATATATGTACTCTAAGGGTTTGAAGTAATCTTTGTAATATCCTTATGAGATGAATTTTACCCATCTAGGCATTCTCTTTAAGTGTGTTCAAACCTAAATTAGAATACCTCAGGATTAAATTAATAATAACAAGATAAAGAATAATTAGTTTTCCCTTGCCTGCCACAGAGGGCCTACATGGTTCTGCACATCCTGCAGCCTTTCAACAGAAACGCTCGGATTACCTGCAGTCTTTTGCCGTATAAAGCTGGTGACCAGGGCACTGGCTCCTCATCTCACAAGGTTTATACCAAAGATGTAAAGGTTGGTGCAGATTCCCAAGCCTTAATGCTTCAAGGTTTATACCTTTTAGCCAACACTGCAGCTTTTACTATGGGCCAAAGTGAACATTACTGAACAGACCTGGGGAAATCCCAAAGTTACAAAAGATACTGTGACCACTGCAAAATCCATAGACTTAAAAGATAAATATAAAAATATTGGTTGGAAACTTGTTCAGGATGTTGCCAATAACATAAATGAAGAGACTGGGGATGGCACCACTACGGGGCCTGGGCTGGCATGCTCTGTTGCCAAGGAAGACTTCAAAAAGATTAGCAGAGATGCCAGAAGTCAGGGGAAGTCAGAAGAGATGTGATGTTATCTGTTAATGGTATAATTGGTAAATATAAGAAGGAGGCTAAACTTGTGACACTCCTTGCTCATGTTGCCACAATTTCTGCAAATGGAGACAAAGAAATTAGCAACGTCATTTCTGATGCAGTGAAAAAGGCTGGAAGAAAAGGTGTCATAACAGCAAGGGATGAAAAAACACTGAATGATGAATTAGAAATTATTGAAGGTAGGAAGTTTTGTTAAGGTTCTATTTCTCCAAACATTATGAATACATAGAATGGTTAGAAATGTGAATTCCAACTTGTAGGTGTTGCATTGAGTAAAAAGAAAATTTCCGTTGTCCAATCTATTTTATCTGCTCTTGAAATTGCCAGTGCTCATCATAAGTCCTTGTTCTTATTGGTGAACACGTTGATGGAGAAAATCACCCATTTGGAATAGACAAGAAGTTGACCTTCCGGCTGTAACAGCAGACTGTAGAAGGTTGTAGACTTCTTGGATTTGATAGCAATAAAAAGAGCAAGGTTAATGACATGGCTGTTGCTCCTGATAGTGCTCTGTTGGTAGAAGGATTAACTCCCAATCTTGAAGATGTTCAGCCACATGACTTCTGAAAAGTTGGAGAGGTCATTGTGGCAAAACATCTTCTTAAAAGGAAATAGTGGGAAGGCTCAAATTGAAAAATATATTTAAGAAATCATTCAGCTGTAAGATATCACAACTGGTAAATACGAAGGGGAAAAACCGAATGATCATCTGCAAAACTCTCAGAGCAGGTGTGCTGAAATTTGGTGGGGGCAAATGGTGTTGAAATGAATGAAGAGAGAGATGCCTTCGATGCTCCATGAGCCATTTCAGAAGCCATTGTTCTGAAAGGGATTTGTGGTCTTCTCTGATGCATTCCAGCCTTGAACCCAGTAACTCCAGTTAATGAAGATCAAAACTGATATAGAAATCATTAAAAGACCACTAAAACTCCTGCAGTGACCATTGCTAAGTGTATAAATGGTGAAGGATTCTTGATAATTGAGAAGATTAAGCAGAGTGTCTCAGGAGTTGGTCATGCTTAGAAATGATATGAGTGTGATGGAAAAGGAATCGTGGATCCAACTAAGGTGCTAAGAACTGCTTTAGTGGTTGCTGCTGGAGGCGCCTTCCTGTTGACTAGAGCAGGAGTAGTAGTCACAGAAAATCCTAGAAAAGGACCCTGGAGTAAGCAGAATGGGTGCAAAAGGAGGTGGTATGGGAGGTAGCATGTTTTAATTCCTAGAATAGTGCTTTACTATTATTAATGAACTATGAGAGGAAGTTCAAGGTAATGCTCTTCACCAAAAACTTCAAAGAAGTCAGTTGAAGGGAATGGATGAAGGAAAGCCTGGTTGGTGTTTAAGAAAATCATTATAACCATTAGTAAGTGGTTTCAGTTGACAACATATAATGGTTTACAGCTGCTATCACCTACAGATAATTTATTTTGTATTTTTTAATAAAAGACATTTGTAATGTTCCTGATAACTGATGCATGAGCCCTGTGCCAATGCCCTGCTCTCAGCTTAAACCACTGAGGCATTTTTACTACTATTCTGTTAAAATCAGGATTTTAGGGCTTGCCATCACCAGATGAAAAGCTAAGAAGCAGCCTTCCTGTGGCGAATAATATCTATACAGAATAGAGAACGAGTCAATTATGTGACAACATTTGTGAAATAAAAATATGTTTAGACTTAAATAAAATCTAGTTTTATTTGTGAAGAAAATCATATTCAACTTTTGGTATAACTATAAATATTTCTGTTATAAATGTGAATTTTGTTAGGAAATGAAATAGGCATTCCTGTTGATTAAAACTGTGGATAACATGGAAATACGATATATTATGGTAGGTAAAAAAACAGAAATTATTTCTGTGTATTGTAACTTATTCTAGCAATTAATATGTTGCTTAGATTGATTACTAATGTAAAAGATGAAAATCTTTTCCTCATATTTAGAAATAAATTTTCATGCAATAAAGGAGAAGTCACATATGTACAACCCTCAAAACAATCTACATATACTAAAATATTAGATTCAACTTTAAGCATTTTAATACCTTTAACACCTTAGGGTTATTTAATCCCTATTATGCCAGTGAGAAAATTAAAATTGAGACTGTCAATCTTAGTAGAATTTAATTATTGAAACACCAGAATGTCTGCCACAATTCTTTATTCATTTTCAATAAATAAAATTTAGTACATTACAATTTTTCCTTCAATTACTACTTGGAAATCATAGTATCAGGGAAAGTCATGCTCCAAAGTTGAAGAAGATATAGTCCTTAACATCCAGCTTGGGGAAAAAAGAAAAAAAAAACAAAAACATTTAATAATAATGAGTTTCCCAAATATCATACCTGAGAAAACTATGTTGAGTACATAAGGAAAGAAAAGATTAACTCTGACTGAAGGTTGGGAATTGGATTATTCTGGTCTCTTTTGGTGAAAGTGTCAGAAATCCAACTCAAATTATATTAAGGAAAAAAAACTTTTGGTTCATATTAACTAGAAAGGTAAAAAATCAGACTATACACAAGGATGGATGAAGAAACATAAACATTAAAACTCTATCTTAGCTCATATTCCTTCCCATTGCTTTGTCAAATAGCCTATTGCTGAGTAACATTAAGGGTGGATCTTGAAGCTTGCTACCTCAAAAAGTTGATGTGATTGATAAAGCCACAACATAAAGTTGATGTAAAGAGAACATGGAGAATACTTGATCAGTAGTTGCAAGTTGAATAGCTGGTCTGTATACGGTCAATATGACAGTGGTTAATTTGAATTTTGGAGTCAGTAGATGCTGGTTTAACTTCTACATTTGTGTTCCTAGCTGGATGATCTAGGGCAAATCACTTAGTTTCTCTAAACCTGATTCTCCACTTGTCTAAAATGGTACTAACATATCTCATAGGGCACAGGTCTTGTGAAATAATAAAGGCTTAAATACTGTATATCAATATTATTGTATTATTTATTATGCAGACATTGCTTGAGAAAGTAGCTCTTTTGATATGTCTAAAGGGTTATAGAGATAGAGATGGGAAGCCAAGAATAGAGATTATGTTTTTTGTAGATAATTATTTTTTATTGAAGGGTAGTTGACACACAGTATTACATTAGTTTCAGGTGTACAACACAGTGATTCAACATTTCTATACATGATAATTCTAGCTACCAGCTATCACCATACAAAGTTGTTACAATATTTTGACTATATTCCTTATGCAATACATTACATCCCGGTTACTTATTTATTTTACAATTGGAAGTGTGTACTTTTTTTTTTTTGAGAGGGCATCTCTCATATTTATTGATCAAATGGTTGTTGACAACAATAAAATTCTGTGTAGGGGAGTCAATGCTCAATGCACAATCATTAATCCACCCCAAGCCTAATTTTCATCAGTCTCCAATCTTCTGAAGCATAACGAACAAGTTCTTACATGGAGAACAAATTCTTACATAGTGAATAAGTTACATGGTGAACAGTACAAGGGCAGTCATCACAGAAGCTTTTGGTTTTGCTCATGCATTATGAACTATAAACAATCAGTTCAAATATAAATATTTGTTTGATTTTTATACTTGATTTATATGTGGATACCACATTTCTCTCTTTATTATTATTTTTAATAAAATGCTGAAGTGGTAGGTAGATACAAGACAAAGGTAGAAAACATAGTTTAGTGTTGTAAGAGAGCAAATGTAGATGATCAGGTGTGTGTCTGCAGACTATGTGTTAATCCAAGCTAGACAAGGGCAATAAAACCTCCACGGATACAGAAGATTTCTAGAGATTATGTTTATCCATAAGGATATTCCATGATCTCCTAAAACATTGTATTTCCATAGAATTTCCATTGACATTTATCACCACATCTACCTACCCACTAGCATTTGAGTCCTATACATATTGACTGGGATCATTCCACTCAGCATATAAACATGAGCTTATTTCTCCAATCTAAAAAAAAACGTGTATTTTGAATACACCTCTATTGCAGATCAAAATATTTGTTTATACTCAATATTTCCAGTTACCCTTCTTCTACTGTTTTTTAATCTTCCTCTGACATTCTTGTAAAGTCTTCCTATACTCATGTATAAATTGTATTATTGTAAACCCTTGGTAGTGGAATTATGAGTATGAGCATATTCAACTTTATTAAATATTACCAAATAGTTCTTCAAGGTGGTTGTTACAATTTTTCTGCTAATATTAGTGGATAGGGGATTCTGATATTTAGCACTTGACACTTGCTAAGTTTTATTTGTTTTGTTTGCTTGTGGTTGTGTGTGTGTTTGTGTTTATTTCTGTTTATAGTAATAGAATGATAATTCAACATCTTGAAATTTTGTTAATTATAGCATTGAAAGTAATTTTATATAATTCTTTCTGTGTATTATTTATTTTCATTGCTTTTTAGCAGTTTATTGAATACCTTTATATAGTTTAGATATTAATATTGTTAATGTTGGTTGCATGCATTCAAAATGATTTCTCTGCCTGTGGCATGCTTTTTCCATCATATTTTGAGACAAAAAAGGTTCTAATATAAAGAAAGGAAATTTAAATTTATTAGCTTTTCTATGGTGTCTTGTGTTTTCTATCTTCTTAAGAAACCTTTCTTCCTCTGAGATCATAAAGTTATTCTTATATGAATACCTTTAAAGCTTCTAAAGTTTCACCTTTCACATTAAAATTTTTTATTTACCTCAGGTCAATTTTAGTGTAGAATTTAATTTAAACTCCCTGTGTCCAGTTAACTAGTTTGAGAAACTATTGACTAGTTCTTTAGTTTCTCCATTAATCAGGAGTTTAACCTCTGCATGAATCCAGTGTCAGTACATTTCTGCACTTCCTATTTTATTCCGTGGACTTATTTTTCCATATCTGGGCCAAATCTATATTCTCTGATATATAACTTAAGCTAGCAATAAATAATCTAATGTGAAGAGACATATTTTAGATTGAAGAATAAATAAATAGAATCTCAGAAAACTTTTGGAAAACACCAGACATACAAAAATATGTTTAATGGGAGTCCCAGAGAACTGGAGAGAGAAAAGGAGAGGAAAAATATTTGATTAAAAATAGAAAACTTCCCAAATTTGTTGAAAAAACATTAGCCAAGAAGCTCAATAAATCCAGTAGAATAAATACAAAAACTCCCATCTAAAAATTTATAGTCATTCTGTTGAAAGCCAAATGTGAAAATCCTGAACACAGTAAGAGAAAAATGATTCATCATGTATAGAACATCAGTACTACTGCAGACTGTTTCATATCAGAAATAATGGCAGAGGAAAGACAGTGGAGAAACATATTCAAAGATCATAAAAAAGTCTTCCTAACTTTTTGATGTGATGGATTTATTATCTTGATTGTGGTGATGGTTTCACAGATGTATGTCAAAACTCTTAAAATTATATACTTTAAATATGCACAGTTTCTTGTATATGAATTATACCTCAATATATCTGTTAAAAAATGCTATATCCAGTAAAATAATACTTCAAATATAAAAGTGAAATGAAGACCTTCCCACACAATGACTGTGAGAATTTGTTGTTGATAAATCTACCTTACAAGAAATATTAAATGAAGTTCTTCAAATTAAAATGAAATGACATCATACCATAAATAGGAAGATATGAAAAACACCAGAAATGATAACTATATGAATTAATTAAGTCTGGTGAAGGTTGTCTGAGGCTAGAAATGGAAGAAGGGAATAATTTTGAATGAACACAAAAACAACTCTTTGAAGTGACGGTAATGTTCCAAAACTGGATTATTCTGATGGTTGCACACACATATAAATTTTCTAAAATTATTGAATTGTTTACTTAAATGGAAGATGAATTTTATGGTAAAAATCATACCTTAAAAAAAGCTATTTTAAAAAATCAGCCTACCATATTTACAAAATTATAAGCAAAACTAAATGATCATATTAATATATGCCTAAAGGCATTTGACATAATTCAATATGCATTAATGATAAAATCTCTCAGCAATTTAAGAATAGAAGGAAATATCCTTAACCTGACAAACATCATCAATAAAAAACTTACACCTAAACTTATACTTAAAAAAAGACTAAATAGTTTCCTCCTATGACTAGAAACCAGTCATGAATATCTGGTTTCACTCTTTTATTTAAGATTTCACTGCAAGTTCTAACCAATGTGATAAACAAGAGAAATAACATACATACAGACTTGAAATGAAAAACTAAAACTGTTTACAGTCACCAAAGACATACTTGTTTATATAGAAAGTATCAAAGAATAAACCTAAAAGTTCCTAGGAATAAACAAAAAAATTGTTAACAGAATACAAGATCAATATACTGTATCGATTTTATTTATTCTGTATATTTCAATGGCCAATCGAAAGTGGAAATAATTACCTTTAAATTGTTCCAAAATTTAGATATTTTGCTCAAAATATATGTGTAGGAGTAGTATGCTGAAAACTACACAAAACTGACAAAATAAATAAAATACATAAATAAATGGAGATACATCATGTTCACTGATTTGAAAGCTCAATATAATTAAGATGTTAGTTCTCTAAAATTGCTCTATTGATTAAAGAAACCCCAATCAAGTGTCAGTAGGACTTTTTGCAGATGTCTACACTCTAGATATAAATCGTTTATGGAACATAAAATTACTGGATAGTCAAAATGATTTAGAAATAGAACAAAGCTGGAAGTTTCAACATCAGATTTTTAAGTATAACTATATTAAGCTACAGTAATCAAATGAGTATAATCTTTGCAAAAGAATCGACATATAGTGTAAAACATCATAGAGTCCAGAAATAGAAGGACATAAACAGTCAATCTTGACAAAGGTGCAATGGTAATTAAATGGAAAATGGAGAAATGATAGTCTTTGCAACAAAGTGTGCTACAATAAATAAATAAATATAAATATAAAAAACTGAACATCAATATCTGCCTTTGTAGGGAAGGAAAACTTTTCCGTCTTTCCATCTTCTGTTTACATTTTCAGGGTTTGGGCTCTGTCAGTGAAACTGGCTAAAGAGAGGTTAATGAGAGAAGAAGAACAGAAGTTTAATAGTAGGTGCATAGCACTTACAGGTGGGAGTACCCAGAAAGGAGTAACATGAAGAGTTGGTTAGAACTTGGATTTATGTATCATCTTAGCCTAAAACAAATACAAAGGGATTTGGGGCTTCTGACCAGAGGCAACAAGTTATGTAAAGGTAACCAGGAAAATAATGGTAAACAAATATTGTTTAGTAAGGTTTGTTTTGCAGCTTTAAGTTGGTGTTTCTCCATTGATAAGAGTTGTTGTGAGTCCTTCTCTTCAGACTCCTCTTCATCATAGACATTTCTACAACTGGAAATTTCCTTAAGAGATGTAAATTTGTTTAAAAAGGAAAACCTTTGCCCCGTTTTCAGAACTTTTTCTGTGTCAGCTGGCTCTCAGTGGTTTTTAGCTCAAAATAAACAATATGCCAAAGAAGCCTATTTTGGGATGGCATATTCTGATACCTTTCACCTTATACTTTATATAAAAATAATTCAAAATGAATAAAGATCCAAATGTAAATGTAAGACTACAATGTTCTTAGAAGAAAGCTAAAGAAAAAAATCTTCATGACCTCAGTTTATCCTACCTGTTCTTTGTTAAAGCATCAAAAGTGTGCTTGGTTAAAGAAAATGATAATTGGGCTTCATCAAAATTAAAAATTTTTGCTCTGAGAAAGACACTGTTAAGAGAAAAAAGAGAAGCTAAAGAAAATATTTTCTCCGTATTTGTTGAAGGACAATGTGTTAGATAGCTGAATGATATATCACCCCTGAAGCTACACTGACAACAAATATGCCCATAAAAGATGCCCAACATCATTAGTCAAGAAAAAGTACAGATTAAAACCTCCATGCTGGGCAGAGCCAACATGGCGGCGTGAGTAGGACAGTGGGAATCTCCTCCCAAAAACATATATATTTTTGAAAATACAACAAATACAACTAATCCTAAAAGAGAGACCAGAAGACACAGGACAACAGACAGAATACAACTACACCAGCGAGAACCCAGCGCCTGGTGAAAGGGGTAAGAAAGCCGGGACCCGATCGCCCCTCCCCCCAGCTCCCGGTGGGAGAAGAGTAGGCAGAGCGGGAGGGAGACAGAGCCCAGGACTGCTGAACACCCAGCCCCAGCCACCTGCACCAGAGCGCAGGCACAGTGCATGTGTAGAGGGCTGGTTAACTAATGAAATAGGGCAGCAAGACCACTGAGCGGGTGCCGAAGCTGATGCCCTGTGACAAAGAAAAGCGGAGGCTTTTTGAAAGTCTTAAAGGGACACGGATTTAACAGCTGGACGGAAACAGCATAGGTCACAGTCCAGTGGCAGGAAATTACAGGGAAAACTGGGTGCACTAAACCCCTGGGCAACAGCTCTGAGACCCCTCACAGAGGTAAACAGCCAAGCACCCCCCGCCCCCAGTCCATTACCCCTCCGGGCGCTGCGAAAGCTGAGAAACAGCCTAAGGCAAACCCCGCCCACAGAAAGGGATATCCATCCATATCGGCCAGGCAAGACACAAAGACCCAGCCTACTCGCAATTACCCAACACGAGCCACTAGAGGTCGCAGTTGTCCCAGTAAAGAAAGGCCAGTAGCAAGTGAAAAGGTTGGCCCTCCCAGCCGACAGTCAATAGCACCTGTCAACATGAAAAGGCAAAAAAATATAATCCAGACAAGACTAACCCAGACAGTTTGGCATCTGCTACATCTTCCCCTGAGAAGGAACCTGGGGAGATAGATTTAACCAGTCTTCCTGAAAAAGAATTCAAAACAAAAGTCATAACCATGCTGATGGACTTGCAGAGAAATATGCAAGAACTAAGGAAGGAGAATACAGAAATAAAACAAGCTCTGGAAGGACTTCAAAACAGAATGGACGAGATGCAAGAGACCATTAATGGACTAGAAAACAGAGAACAGGAACACAGAGAAGCTGATGCAGAGAGAGATAAAAGGATCTCCAGGAATGAAAGAATTTTAAGAGAGCTGAGTGACCAATCAAAAAGGAATAATATACGCATCATCGGAATAGCAGAAGGAGAAGAGACAGAAAAAGGGATAGAAAATGTCTTTGAAGAAATAATTGCCGAAAACTTATCCAAACTAGGGGAAAAAATGGCCTCTCAGACCACAGAGGTACACAGAACTCCCATGACAAGGGATCCAAGGAGGGCAACACCAAGACACATAATAATTAAAATGGCAAAGATCAAAGACAAGGACAAAGTATTAAAGGCAGCCAGAGAGAAAAAAAAGCTTACCTACAAAGGAAAACCCATCAGGCTATCGTAAGACTTCTCAACAGAAACCCTACAGGCCAGAAGAGAATGGCATGATATACTTAATGCAATGAAACAGAAGGGCCTCGAACCAAGACTACTGTATCCAGCACGAATATCATTTAAATATCAAGGAGGGATTAAACAATTCCCAGACAAGCAAAAGTTGAGGGATTTTGCCTCCCACAAACCACCTCTACAGGGCATCCTACAGGGACTCCTCTAGAAGGTAGCACTCCCAAAAAGAGCACAGAACAAAACACCAAACATAGGAAGAAGGGAGGAGGAGGAATAAGAAGGGAGAGAAATAAAGAATCACCAGACCGCCTTTATATTAGCTCAACAAGCGAGTTAAGTTAGACAGTAAGATAGGAAAGAAGCTAACCCTGAACCTTTGGAAACCACAGACTTAAAAGCCTGCAATGGCAATAAGTTCAGATCTTTCAAAATTCACCTTAAATGTAAATGGACTGAATGCACCAATCAAAAGACACAGAGTAATAGAATGGATAAAAAAGCAAGATCCATCCATATGCTGCTTACAAGAGACTCACCTCAAACCCAAAGACATGCACAGACTTAAAGTAAAGGGATGGAAAAAGATATTTCATGCAAACAACAGAGAGAAGAAAGCAAGTGTTGCAATTCTGGTATCAGACAAAACAGACTTCAAAATAGAGAAAGTAACAAAAGACAAAGAAGGACATTACATAATGATAAAGGGCTCAGTCCAACAAGAGGATATAACCATTATAAATATGTATGCACCCAATACAGGAGCACCAACATACCTGAAACAAATCTAACAGAACTAAAGGAGGAAATAGAATGCAATGCATTCATACTAGGAGACTTCAACACACCACTCACTCCAAAGGACAGATCCACCAGACAGAAAATAAGCAAGGACACAGAGGCACTGAACAACACACTAGAACAGATGGACCTAATAGACATCTACAGAACTCTACATCCAAAAGCAACAGGATACACATTCTTCTCAAGTGCACATGGAACATTCTCCAGAACAGACCACATACTAGGCCACAAAAAGAGCCTCAGTAAATTCCAAAAGATTGAAACCCTACCAACCAACTTTTCAGACCACAAAGGCATAAACTTAGAAATAAACTGTACAAAGAAAGCAAAAAGGCTCACAAACACATGGAGGCTAAACAACACGCTCTTAATAATCAATGGATAAATGACCAAATCAAAATGGAGATCCACCAATATATGGAAACAAACGACAACATCAACACTAAGCCCCAACTTCTGTGGGACACAGCAAAAGCAGTCTTAAGAGGAAAGTATATAGCAATCCAAGCATATTTTAAAAAGGAAGAACAACCCCAAATGAATGGTCTAATGACACAATTATTGAAATTGGAAAAGGAAGAACAAATGAGACCTAAGGTCAGCAGAAGGAGGGACATAATAAAGAACAGAGAAGAAAAAAATAAAATTGAGAAGAATAAAACAATAGAAAAAATCAATGAAACCAAGAGCTGGTTCTTAGAGAAAATAAACAAAATAGATAAGCGTCTAGCCAGACTTATTAAGAGGTAAAGAGAGTCAACACAAATCAATAGTATCAGAAACGAGAAAGGAAAAATCACGACGGACCCCACAGAAATACAAAGAATTATTAGAGGGTACTATGAAAACCTATATGCTAACATGCTGGGAAACCTAGGAGAAATGTACAACTTCCTAGAAAAATACAACCTTCCAAGACTGACCCAGAAAGAAACAGAAAATCTAAACAGAACAATTACCGGCAACGAAATTGAAGCGGTAATCAAAAAACTACCAAAGAACAAAACCTCCGGGCCAGATGGATTTACCTCGGAATTTTATCAGACATACAGGGAAGACATAATACGCATTCTACTTAAAGATTTCCAAAAAATAGAAGAGGAGGGGATACTCCCAAACTCATTCTATGAAGCTAACATCACCCTAATACCAAAACCAGGCAAAGACCCCACCAAAAAAGAAAACTACAGACCAATATCCCTGATGAACGTAGATGCAAAAATACTCAACAAAATTTTAGCAAACCAAATTCAAAAATACATTAAAAAGATTGTACACCATGACCAAGTGGCATTCATCCCAGGGATGCAAGGATGGCACAACATTCGAAAGTCCATCAACATCATTCACCACATCAACAAAAAGAAAGACAAAAAGCAAATGATCATCTCCATAGATGCTGAAAATGCATTTGACAAAGTTCAACATCCATTCATGATGTAAACTCTCAGCAAAGTGGGAATAGAGGGCAAGTACCTCAACATAATAAAGGCCATATATCATAAACCCACAGCCAACATTATACTGAAAAGCGAGAAGCTGAAAGCTTTTCCTCTGAGATTGGGAACAAGACAGGGATGCCCACTCTCCCCACTGTTTTTCAACATAGTACTGGAGTTCCTACTCAAGGCAATCAGACAAAAAAAAAGAAATACAAGGAATCCAAATTGGTAAAGAAGGGGTCAAAATGTCACTATTTGCAGATGACATGATATTGTACATAAAAAATCCTAAAGACTCTACCCCAAAACTATATAGAACTGATATCAGAATACAGCAAAGTTGCAGGATACAAAATCAACACACAGAAATCTGTGGCTTTCCTATATACCAACAATGAACTAACAGAAAGAGAAATCAGGAAAACAACTCCATTCACAATTGCATCAAAAAAAATAAAATACATAAGAATAAACCTAACCAAAGAAGTGAAAGACTTATACTCTGAAAACTACAAGTCACTCTTAAGAGAAATTAAAGGGGACTAACAGATGGAAACTCATCCCATGCTCGTGACTAGGAAGAATTAATATCGTCAAAATGTCCATTCTGCCCAAAGCAATATACAGATTTGATGCAATCCCTACGAAACTACCAGCAACATTCTTCAATGAACTGGAACAAATAATTCAAAAATTCATATGGAACCACAAAGACCCCAAATAGCCAAAGCAATTCTGAGAAAGAAGAATAAAGTAGGGGGGATCTCACTCCCCAACTTCAAGCTCTATTATAAAGCCATAGTAATCAAGACAATTTGGTACTGGCACAAGAACAGAGCCACAGACCAATGGAACAGACTAGAGAATCCAGACATTAAACCAGACATATATGGTCAATTAATATTTGACAAAGGAGCCATGGACATGCAATGGCGAAATGACAGTCTCTTCAACAGATGGTGCTGGCAAAACTGGACAGCTACATGTAGGAGAATGAAACTGGACCATTGTCTAACCCCATATACAAAAGCAAACTCAAAATGGATCAAAGACCTCAATGTAAGTCACGAAACCGTTAAACTCTTGGAAGAAAACATAGGCAAAAACCTCTTAGACATAAACATGAGTGACCTCTTCTTGAACATATCTCCCCGGGCAAGGAAAACAACAGCAACAATGAACAAGTGGGACTATATTAAGCTGAAAAGCTTCTGTACAGAAAAAGACACCATCAATAGAACAAAAAGGAACCCTACAGTATGGGAGGATATATTTGAAAATGACACATCCGATAAAGGCTTGACATCCAGAATATATAAAGAGCTCACACACCTCAACAAACAAAATACAAATAACCCAATTAAAAAATGGGCAGAGGAACTGAACAGACGGTTCTCCAAAAAAGAAATACAGATGGCCAACAGACACATGAAAAGATGCTCCACATCGCTAATTATCAGAGAAATGCAAATTAAAACTACAATGAGGTATCACCTCACACTAGTAAGGATGGCTGCCATCCAAAAGACAAACTACAACAAATGTTGGCAAGGCTGTGGAGAAAGGGGAACCCTCTTACACTGCTGGTGGGAATGTAAGTTAGTTCAACCATTGTGGAAAGCAGTATGGAGGTACATCAAAATGCTCAAAACACACATACCATTTGACGCAGGAATTGTACTCCTAGGAATTTACCCTAAGAATGCAGCAATCAAATATGAGAAAGACCAATGCACCCCTATGTTTATCGCAGCACTATTTACAATAGCCAAGAATTGGAAGCAACCTAAATGTCCATTGATAGATGAATGGATAAAGAAGATGTGGTACATATACACAATGGTATACTACTCAGTCATAAGAAAAGGGCAAATCCTACCATTTGCAGCAACGTGGATGGAGCTGGAGGGTATTATGCTCAGTGAAACAAGCCAAGCAGAGAAAGAGAAATACCAAATGATCTCACTCATCTGTGGAGTATAAGAACAAAGGAAAAACTGTAGGAACAAAACAGCAGCAGAATCACAGAACTCAAGAATGGACTAACAGATACCAAAGGGAAAGGGACTGGGGAGGATGGGTGGATAGGGAGGGATGGGGGGGTAGAAAAAGAGGGGTATTAAGATTAGCATCCTTAGGGGGGTGGGAGAAAGGGGAGGGCTGTACAACACAGAGAAGACAAGTAGTGATTCTGCAACATTTTGCTATGCTGATGGACAGTTACTGTAAAGGGGTATATAGGGGGGACCTGGTATAGGGGTGAGCCTAGTAAACAAAGTATTCGTCATGTAAGTGTAGATTAATGTTAAAAAAAAAAAAAGCAGTTCCTGTGTGGTGACCTTCAATGAGCTCTACACAATGTTATAAAGGGCATATAAAAGTGTAGGCAAAGGGTCTGTTTGTGTTTATACAGAGGATCAAAGCCTAATTTGGCTACCCCGAAAATAAACTAAGATACGATATGAAAAAGAACTTTCAATATCAGCACTCTCGGGAGAACTCATGCCTGAAGATGATCATCAAAAAAACCCCAACAAAGATCCATGCACTGCTACAGGTGTAGATGCACTCATCCCACCAATTCCTGGACTTTCCATGGGAATGAAAAAGGAGATATCTAAGCTGGCCTGTGCATACAGTAAAACGACAAATTTGACTGGATCTATACGGTTGGATCTCAACCAAGAATTAGGAGAAGTGCAAATTGTAGCACTCCAAAATCTTATGACTACAGACTATTTACTGTTAAAAGAACATATGGGATGTGAACAGTCCCCAGGAATGGGTTGTTTTAATTTATCTGAATTCTCTCAGACTGTTCAAGTTCAGTTGGACAATATCCATCGTATCATAGATAAGTTTTCACAAATGCCTAAGGTGCCTAACTGGTTTTCTTGGTTTCACTGGAGATGGCTGGTAATTACAGGTATGCTTTGGTTACGTAACTGTACTCCTATTATGTTAATGTGTGTGCACAATTTACTTAGTAGTTTAAAAACTATACATGCTGAAGTTACTCTACAAGAAAATATGTCAAAGAAATAATCAATCTTCCCATGTTTTCTTCCGCCTGCTACTTCTATAGCTTTTCTTCTTCCTTCCTAATTACAACCCTTAAATAGAATTCATGCCATATATCGAATTTACCGAGTATCATAATTCTTCCAAGGGGTAGACACCTCAAGACAAATACTGGGCATAGAAGCCACAGGGCATAAATATGCAAAGAAGTAAAAAGCTAACCTTTTCAAACAATAAGGCTTCTCTCTCACTGATCAACTTTACATTTCCCTGTATGGCCCCGGAAGATGACTGGTTAGCCAGTGATGGGTAAGATTCCTCAAGGGAGGAACAACCTAAGACAGGCACAGTCGCAGGGGTGCCATCAAGTGAGAAAATGGGGATCAACAGAGGTGAGGCTTAGAACCTCCCCCCCCACCGTTCTGAGAGAAATCTTCTGCATACGTGAATGTTTTATTGCCCTTGTCTAGCTCGGATTAACACATAGTCTACAGGCACACACCTGATTATCTACATTTGCTCTCTTACAACACTAAACTATGTTTTCTACCTTTATCTTGTATCTACCTACCACTTCAGCATTTTATTAAAAATAATAATAATAAAGAGAGAAATGTGGTATCCACATATAAATCAAGTATAAAAATCAAATGAATATTCATATTTGAACTGACTGTTTATAGTTCATAATGCATGAGCAAAACCAAAAGCTTCTGTGATGACTGCCCTTGTACTGTTCACCATGTAACTTATTCACTATGTAAGAATTTGTTCTCCATGTAAGAACTTGTTCGTTAAGCTTCAAAAGATTGGAGACTGACGAAAATTAGGCTTGGGGTGGATTAATGATTGTGCATTGAGCATTGACCCCCCCTATAGAGAATTTTATTGTTGTCAACAACCATTTGATCAACAAATATGAGAGTTACCCTCACAAAAAAAAAAATATATATATATATATATATATATACACGCACTTCCAATTGTAAAATAAATAAGTAACCGGGATGTAATGTATAGCATAAGGAATATAGTCAAAATGTTATAACAACTTGGTATGGTGATAGCTGGTACCTAGAATTATCATGTATATAAATGTTGAATCACTGTGTTGTACACCTGAAACTAATGTAATACTGTGTGCCAACTACCCTTCAATAAAAAAAAAAAAAAAAAAAACCTCCATGCTGTAGTGCTGCACAACTATTAAATTGGCTAATTATTTTTACTGACAATAATAAGTGTTGAGAATCTGAGCAAATGCAACTCTCATACATTGCTAGGGAGAATGCAAAATTATATTCCTGATAAACTTAAACATACTCTTACCACATGACTTGGCAATTACATTCCCAAGTAGTTACTCAGAGAAATAAAATATTTTGGTGACAGAAATACCCTGCAAATAAATGTTCATAGCAGTGTTATTTATAATTGTCAAAACCTAGAAACTACGGGTATATACTCATTCAACGGTGCACTGCTTAAGAATTAAAAACAAAATGCTGTTACATTTGAATCTCAAATGCAGTATGCTTCCTGAAACAGCCTGAATCAAAAGGTTACATACTTTATCATACTGTATTTTCATTTATACTACATTCTGGAAAAATTATAGCTATCAAAAAGAAAAATAATTAGTGGCAGCCATGGCTTGAGATTTGAGGAAAATGGAAATTTCTGTAGTAAGGAAACTCTTCTGCATCCAAGCATGTTTGTGATTACATGAATACATAAATACCTACACACATATATATAAGACCTGAATTCTAAGCCACCTCTGAGAGTTATTCATTTCCCCTGGGTATCTCCCATGTATAGCTATGATGGACATGTTAATAAACTTGTTTTTCTCTTGTTAATCTGTCCTTTACTATAGGGGCCTGAGAACTTAGATGGGTAGAAGGAAAATCATTCTTTACCCCCTTAGAATAGCAAATATTTCTCTGCTTAGAATGAAAAGATCATATAAAGAGTGTATTTTACATGTAACTTAATTTTTTCCTATTTATTTTAAGAGCTGGTAATTGTGCTGATCAGTCTCAGCCCAAGAGACAGGCGGGATATGTAGCCAGGGAATGAATGACCTAGAAGCATTCCTACAAGCAGAAAAGATATGTTCCAAGTAGGTCACACACAGATATGGCACGCATGGCATAGGTTCATCAGCCTGGAACTGGCTGGCTAATGTGAATCAATTCAGAATGGGTAAACAAACACATGGGCTTGAATATAAATGTGAGCACAGTTAGCAAAAATGTTTCAAGTTGAAGAAGGCACAGAGGAGATTCCAAGAGAGAAGAACTGATAATAAGAAATGGGTAAGAAAAAGGAACATAGCAGAAAAAGAAAGGAGCATGAGTATAGTCATACAATATTCTGTACAAAATTTGTATGGGTGTACCACTATTGCAATCATTTTCTATTCCCAGGTGCTTCACTTATGAAGCCTAAAGATTCTCATCTAACCTCTAATACTCGTTATTTCTGTGCCTTCCTTGTCTATGTGCTATCAGAGTGGTACTAACAGTTATATGCTTATCAACAGGAACAGTCTTAATCTTCTCCCCTGGTTCTAGGTAGGTTAATAGTAGGTGCATAGCACTTACAGGCAGGAGTACCCAGAAAGGAGTAACATGAAGAATTGGTTAGAACTCCATAAGTTTCACCATAAGATCAGTGCTGCAAGCATTTTCACTGTGTAACTAATTGGCTGCAAGGCAGTTTTGCTGTAAAAGATAATCACGAAAAGTAAAAGAGGGACATTCATTAAAAAGACATAATGAATGGTGAAAAATTAATAACAATATCGAAAAGACTTGAAAAATTCAAAATATTTGAAAACATTTAAAATGTATGTAGATCCATGGCAATACTGTGCAAATACCTGATTTTGTTTTGTGGATTATACCTAAGCACTTGTCTTCAAAATCTTTCATTTCATATTACACACTGTATTTTGCTTGATGATGCATCTTCTGATTTATCATCATACATTTTCTTCTTTTGCTGAGATATCTCCTTCATTAAAAGAGGTATCAGTTTCCAAAAACTAGGATGCATATTTATAACTAAGCTTTGGATTGGGAAATGCTTCTACACTGTTATTTTCTCTTGGCATATTGTCATATGTCTGTTGATAGACAACGTTCCGAAGATCCATGGGAAATGTGAATTCAAAACTCTGTGCCACTGTATAGACAATTTTGAGGGCTAAGATTTATATAATATGAAAATGGGAGTATTGCATCAATGGAGAATTGAAACCGAACTGTCATCACTTGATGAAACTGAACTGTCAAAGCAAACTGTCAACCAGTTTTTTTTTTTTCTTTTACAGTAAGATTGCCTTATGGCCAATTAGTTATGGAGAAAAATGTTTGCAGTGAAAATGCTTTTGTTGCAAAGATGTCTTTGGCAAAAGACACTTTCAGTGAAAATACCAGACATGCTGTCCCCCATAACCTTCAAAAAATAAAATGTTAAAGTGTGTGACCCTATATTTCAAGTTGCTAGGAAAACAGTGTCTTTAAGGATTTGTACTTGTTTCATTGTTGTTGTTTACCTATTTTGGGAATAAATGAAGAAATGATTATAAAATAACAGTAAATATTTTTAAATAGAATAAAATTTTTAAATAGGTGAGTGAATTGGATTTTCTTATTTATTTATTTCCTATATATGGGATATTAAATAGTTCTTTCAGTTTAATATAATGGCTTTCCTTAAATATACTTAAAAATTTAACCAGATTACAGAAGGTCTTTAGAAAACGCATAACAGCAATTTTACTAAATGATAGCATGATGAAAGATAATGAGTGCTTGCAAAAGCATTAGTTTGAAAACTATGAGAACCAAGATTTATTCAGATATTATTTGATATCAATATAATAAACATATATCTAATTTTCTGCCAACCTTTTAAATTTACATTTAGGATTAAAGGAAGCCAAAATAAAATATGGGCATTATGTAGATATACTGTAGTTGATTAAGAAAAATCATTTAAATGTTTACATAATTGATTATTTAAAATATTAAATATATTCTTGCAATTATTTCCTTCGGTCAAAAACCACATCTGGTTCATTTTTATCTGTTTTGGTCACAATACAATTGGTCATAGTATCAATTCTAATCAAATGTCAAAATTTTATGTGTACAGTTATAATTTCTCTAATAAAAGTCATAGACATATACCTAAATAATTCATACTTATGAAAAGGTTTTTCAATGTTACAGTAATTTTAAAACACATACACTCCACCATTGAAAAAAATTTATGACTTTCTGAAGCATTTGCGAACTACCTAAGAGCACAAAGCTAGGTCTTTACTAATTTGAACAATACTGGAATGAAAACACATTTATTCAAGTGAGAACAAATAAAAGAAACAGCATGGTTATTTTAGGATATACAATAGCTAAGTAACAGTTTATAATAGAATTGTAGATGTAATGCCTATGAAGCTGTTGGCTCATTAGTCTGTCAGGGAATGAAAAGATAAAGGCTGTTGAAAATTCCTTGTACATTATATTCTAACTTCAAATATTTCAAGCCCTTTACAGACTATTTAATCCATTGGTTCATTCACTAAATTCTCTGGTTTTCAAGCTCAAAACAGCAATTATTTTGCATGTGCCCATGCCAAAGTTTAATATCCTTTAATTTGTTATTCTCTTATCTGGTTTATTGGCACTTGCCCTCCATCTTCTATCTCAAATATGTTGTTAGAGTATGTGAACAAGTACTAAATAGAAAGAATAAGTATTGAATGATTTGTGGATCTTTAGAGTAGTAAACAAATGTCTAAAATAAAGAAAAGGTAGAAGAGAGTGTGATTGAAAAGGTAAGTATCAATATTATGAGGAAACTGAATTTCCACCTGTCTGATTTTGCTGGTTTGTAGGCCACCATAGTTTTAAAGCAAAATACGTATTAAATAAGTCTTTAAATTGTTAAGCATGTTCTAATAAAAATGGAAGGTAAACGCCTCTCTGGTTAGTAAAGCTACACAACTCTCTATAGTCTACATCCTTCCGTTTCCCAAATTTTATGTTAATGTCTACTCAGTAAGAGTATGACTTTGAAAGCTCTGCAAACCATACCATTGGTTGAAGAGGAGCAAGATCATATATGTGCTATGAGAAAAACCACTTTCTTTCCTTATAATTTTAGAGCTTGCTGATAGCTATAATGACAATTATATTTAGTTAACTTGTATTTAGTATTTGACAAGTTATAAGGTGCTTTTAATTTTCTCATTTATTTTTCACAACAGCATTGTATATAAAGTGCTGGAAATATTCCTTTCCAGATTAAGTAGCAAAAGATCAGAAGAACTATATGGCATTTCCAAGGTCACACAGTAATAATTCAGGGACTTAGGCTTACTAAAACTTGGAACAATGGAATGAAGAAGCTCTACTCAAAATGATAAACACTAGATGAAATACTATCTCGCCATAGCTGTGTTAAAAATTTTTCTTTTCTATAACTGTTTATATAAGCAACTCCTTATGAGACAGCCTGTTAAGACCATGTCTTTGTGACCCAGCTCACCCACACATATAACCAAATAAGAACTGTTCAGACTTCTGATCAAGACAGCAATTCAAGTTGATATTCCACACGTCACAACAATGGAATGTAAAAAATTAAAAGAGAAAAACATTTAAAATGGTATAAATAAGATTAAAAGTTAAACATTTATCATAATTTTCTGAGTTTCTTAAAGCAGTTAACAATAAAAGGCTGAACAGAATTAACTGGCCAAGTAAGGTAAGAAGATTAATTTTAATGATAAATAAGCATCATCCTTATTTCCTTATGGGAAAACAAAACATAGCAAACACACTTTGTTTTTCATTGATGAAGTTCAGAGACAGGAGACAAGCATCATGAATAATTTTCAAAAAAAGCTGAGATATAAACAGTACAGTAAGAATAAACAGGACTCCATCTTAAAGCTAAGATTCCATTTTAAAAACCAGGAAGTTAGGAAGTAATATTCTTAACATATTTTTTAGCAAACAGGCAGTAAGTCAGTCCACTCTGGGGGCAGGGTTATTGGTCTTGATTGGTATGTTCCCAGGGAGAAGCTATTCTGGACAGGAAGTGACCAATTTCTGGTGTAAAGTTAATTTTGCAGAATTACCTGGAGGACTGATAATAGAAGAGACTTAATGTCTCTCACCAGAGATAAGCCTTTTGAGACCACTTTATGAGTCTATATGCCCTGGTTTTTTGAAAAATTCTTAAAAGAAGGAACACCCAGTCTTTCATCTCACCTCTTCTCTGAGGACACCGCACTTTTTCTCTCTTTAAGTGCATAACTTTAAATAAAACTCTCTCACTGCTCAACTTAATTGCGTTTTGTCTCTGCGCTTTTCCAGAGGTAAGCATCTTTGTTTCTTTGCTATTTCATTCTATTTCTAAGTCTTAGTCTCCGTTTTACTCCTGGTAAGTAGGGAGAGGCTGTTGAGAGCCCTGATTTGGGCCTGCAAGTTCCCGGGCCTGGGTGACCCGGAGGGAACTGGGGCTGCAGTAGCCTGCCTGAAAACCACCTTCTTTGGTAAGTTCTCAGGTCATGATCTCACCCCATCCCTTACTCCATGGCTCCCCAAACCCTGAGATGGTAGGAGCAAGTCCCCACGCAGTGTTACCAGGACACCAAGTGACCCCGGTTTTAAGAAATGGCAAGCGAACCTGCCCTATACCAAGAAAATGTTCAGCAAATTTTCTCTTTCCTTCCCTCACTTTCCTGTTCTCAGGGGCCTACAAGGCAGCTACTATTCCCTGCTACTCTTGCTTTAATGAACGCCTTCCTTATCTACTCATTCGACCTGTCTGTGAATTCCTTGTCACTCAGAGTCAAGAACCCTCCCCTGTCTAGGCTGAGGTTTCACCTGGTACCCAGGGAGAGACATCCCCAGAGGCAGCTGCCCAGCAACATCGTCAAAAACAAATGCAAAAGCACTTAAACAGTAAACTTACGTAATAAACCCCAAACAATGAAAATTTGGTAAAACCGATTAAAATATACAAACAGGCATTTATGTTTAAGTTGATTATAAATTAAGTAATTGAAACTGCTTAATGAGAGAAGCAAACTTTACTTCATTAGGCAAATGCTCAGAATGTATTGGCATAAATTTAGGAATCCCACTGACTGATAGAGAAGGTTAGATTATGGGTGAAATAAACCAGATAAATTTCTAGAACCTCCACGCTGCAGGCTGGGCTCTAATGGGTGTGGAAAGCCACTTCACACAATGTCCTAAGATGAATGCAGACTGAATTTCAGAAGGAATTAATTTCTATGGAGATCTAATTTGGTGTGAGGAGACATGATAGACTTGTGGGGGGAAGTAATTATTAAAGTCAGGTGGATTGCTAGGAGAATATCTGTTCAAAGTCCATTTGTATGAGCTAAAATTGTTTGCCAGGACATTGGGCTGTTTCTGGAGACATGGATAACTATGTCTCCAGATGTTCCAGTAAAAAAAAAAAAAATCTCAGGTACTCCAAGTAAAAAATAAATCAGTGTTAGGACAAACCTAGGACTCACTAATATTGAGGGTGATACAGACTAAACTCAGACTGGCTGAGCTTCATATCAGAAATAATCAAAGTTTCTAGGTAAAAAGCCTTACAGAAGGATACATTGAAGTTACACATGTATAATTTCATTGTATCATTTATAAATCTGTTTTCTCTTTCATTTAATCACAACTTTTCATGCTATTATCAAAAAATATTTCATCTGATATATTATTCTATAAATTATAAATTGGCTGAAGTAAAATAATATGTTCCTACATTTCTAAATAGTTATCTCATTCTTATTTAAATGACCAATAAACTTATTAAATACTGCCTAGTAATGATTACAATGATGATGATGATGGTGATCACTCAGGAAGCAAGGCAAAATAAAATAAAGTAAAAAGCATTTTTAAAGAGGATATAAGTATAAATAGATTTGATATTTATGTTTTTTTGAAAGAAGCATTTTTTGAAAGTTGTGTGCATTACAAATTATAACATTATACATTTATTCTGTGATTTTTATAGTGCATGAACAACTTTGTTCATTTTTTTACCAGTGTATATAAACACATATTTATATAAATAAAGACATACTCTTAACTTCCTCCATATTCCCTCTTATAGGTAGGTGAAAAACATTATTTTCCTAGTAAGGATTTACTCAAATCACACTTACCTGCCTGAATGGAAGACAGAAGTAGCACAGATAGTCCTAAACAAAAGAAATATAAAAACCACATATACTGACTTTTCATTGTATTGTGAGTTACGTGTAGAACATTATAGCTTGCTACTAATGCTACATTTAAGAGGGTGTTAAAATTGGTTTATATTCTTGAAGCATGCACTAAACGGTGAAAAGGAAATATAGAAAAGAAACTTGGTTTGTGGTGACAGAAGCCTTCCTGACATTAAGTGTATGACATAAATCATGTCCTTACTAGATAATCAATGAGAAAAATTGACTGTCTTACTGCAGTTCAGCATTTAAGACAGGCACATGAAGCCAATTATTTGCTCTTTAACTTATCTGCAACATAGTTGAATTCTTGGAATATTCTACCATAAAATGGTACCAAAAAAAATGTACCATTATAGTATGTGTCTCACTTACCACAAAGGAATGATAGGCATGGTGCAAAGTAGTAATTATTTCAGTATTGTTTTGAGACCGGTTCTTCACCCTATCAAAATCCCCATTCTTTCAAGACAACTTACCTGATTTTATCCAGGCATGAAATAAGATACTAAAACAACAAGGTCCTATTAAGGCCTGAATGACCGAGTCTTTTATATGTCCTGAATATTCTCACATATTTGCATTTTCAAAAGGAAATAATGTCATGTGTATATTTTATGATCAGTAGAATTTTAATCATAGAAGAAAAGCACAATGAACAATTTTATCCTGTGCATAATGTTTAGAGTAGATGTGGATAGGACATCCTTACATTGTCTCCTACATTTTTTAGCATATGTAGACAATAACTCTACACCAAAAGCAAGAGTTGAAATCATATTCCATTTCTCTGTTTCACTAACTAAAATCAGAGTACTATGCTATTTCTTTTTTCTTTCACCCTTTTCCTTTTTTTTTACTTTCCTTATTTCAAATGCTGTTTGTGGGATAAACATTATCTCATTACATAGCTTTAGTACTTGGGGTCTAGTATGAATTCTATCCTCTGCACAATGCCTGAATGAATGCCAGTTGCAACCACTTAATGATAAAGCAGAATCATTAGAAGAAAAGCAAACCTAGGGTTTTACTTCATCCAGAGAGTTTAGGAAATTTTTATTGATCTGTTTCTGAACAAGGCTAAGAGGATTGCATTATTTATCTAGCATTGATGTTACCATCCCAGATAAGCAAGAGTCCTATCCATTTTTAACTTTTATGATGAATTCACCTTGGACTTGAATACATCTATTAAACAACCATGGCTAATGTTACATCACTGTATGTGTAATAAAATTCTACAGAGAGAGAGAGGAAAAATTTATGCAGCTGATATCTGAAGAATTATGGAACAGAACTAAAATCCTCTCAGGAATTTTCAAACATCACTGAATTTACCACTTTTCATTTAAAAGCCAAGAAAGAAAACACACACACATGCATGCATACACACAGGTAAACATTTTTGTACAGGTATCTCCCACACATTTTGAAGTTCTCTCTCTCTAATTGAAGTCTGTAAAATGGCATCCCACCTTAGCATTTAAGAAGAGATATTGCTAGTAGAAGGAGAAAGTGATTTCTTGAGATAAACTCATGTGAATAGGGACTTCAGATTGGTATTCAATGCTCTTTGTCAACTGTGTTTCTAGGTGACTTCTAACCTGGTTGTTTTCTTAGTTTAAGAAGAAAAATAGAACCTTTGGGGAAAAAAAAGAAGGCAGAGGCTTACAGCAGTGATTTCTGGTGGCTGAGATTTAGTGAAGGTAAAAACCTATCCTAAACCGTTTATTTTATAGGAAAGGAAATAAAACAGAGAGTGAAGTCATTTTTCCCCAAATTTACATGCAGATGTTCCCTAACAGAGCTTGGAAGAGAACCAGTTCTCTGTCCACTTAATGAAGGCTCCAGATCTGCATTTTGATTATAACTAAAAGATGAGAGAGATTCATAGAATTATTGATGCGGATGTTAATTACTGACAACAAATGGCCTTCCAGGCATGCACTGTAGTGAGCACCATTATTCCATAGAATAAGGCTACAGTCTCACTCTCCATTTTAGGTGACAGCACTAAGGAATAGAGGGCATCAACTAGACCCAAACATTTAAATGTTGATACTATAAAACATAACTTTTCTCTGTGGTTTCTTTTAAAAGTATTACACTTCCTAGACCCCATTGTGCCCTTCCTTTCATTTCCTTTCCATATTGGAAAACAAGAAATGTCACTTTGTTCAAAGAATTCACAGTTTGCTTGGGAGCAAAACAGCAAACAGATAAATAGCAATCCAAAGCAGAAAAGAGCTCTTAGTAGAGTAAGAAAAGTTTCTTTGAGAGTATAGATGATAGTTGCTTAGTTCTTAAGGGAATTGAGGTTTCACAAAGGAAGTGACTTGTGAGCTGGGACTTGACCGTTCAATAGAATTTTGCCAGTGATGGAGAGCAAAGCAGTCAGCAAGGGTAGTACTGTTGAGGGAGCTCAAGGCAGGAAGCAAATAAGCCCAATTGGCACAATTGGTTGCTATTCTTTGTTCACATGGCTTCTGCTACATGATTTATCATTAAATCTTAAAGCACATCAAATCATAAGTAAAAGTGTAACTTCCAAAGATGTCAATGCATATTCCCTGTCCTTCAAGAATAAACTAGTAGCAAGAAAAGATCCTTGAGGCAGAGCAGAGGGAACTAAAGTCTTTTTTATGTATGATGGGGCATGTTTCTTTCCTTTGACAGGTAGAACTTACCTCAGCAATAGAGGTCCCAAAAGGAAATGACTTCCATTCTCCACACTGATGAGGAACTTGTCTTTATTGGCCTCTACAGCACTTAGCACACTGTGGATGTTTAATTAATGAAAGCCTCTCTCACTATAGTGAGTAATGTTGAATTCTAACATCCAGGCTTACCTCTTTCTTTTCCTACAAAGGAAATTTAGAGCTTCCTCTCAAGTGCAAAGTCAAGTGACAAGTTGTAATTCTCTTCCTTCAAATGCAGGGTCAATTACACTTAACAAAAGGTTATTACTTTTAAATCATCTAGTTTAGTGGCTTCTAATCTGGTGACTTTCTCATTGTTAAAAATTATAACCTGATTCGTTTATTCTAGGCCAACTACAATCTGTAGGTAAATGTGAATTTTAAGATTATTAAACAGGATTCCCTTACTATGTCTGTCACAAGAACATTCATGATTTGGCTTTTATCCTTAGTCAACATTGGAATATTTTCTACATTTAATAGACTTCCAAAGTTTTATCCTTGAAAGAAAACCATGACTATCACCTTTAAAAGTATGTTTCTAGTACTAAATGAGGTTGGTTCTACCCTAATATTGAGCTATATTACTGTTCAGAATTTTAAATGAGGATCAGTGAAAGAAATTAATTCTATACTAGAGCATTTTTCTTATCATACTCTTAGTGTAGGTTTAAAAAAGGTGAATCCTGAATAGAAAAT
This sequence comes from Manis pentadactyla, assembly GCF_030020395.1. NCBI lineage: Eukaryota > Metazoa > Chordata > Mammalia > Pholidota > Manidae > Manis > Manis pentadactyla. Next base: position 52,716,482 of record NC_080028.1, on the reverse strand, counting down.
TGTGATGCTATTGGACTATTAAAAAAAAACCCGAAGATTCCCACACAGATCCGAAAGATCCACATATGTGACCTAGAACTACATGACATTACATTGTTGTAACCAGTCTTTATGAGGTAGTTATCATTAATAACAGCACACACTAAAACATGTATAGACACATACACATATGTACCAAATGGTTTGCATTATTAACCAATTACAAAGTGTTTGAAACATAAACATGTTTCATTTTAAAACTGCAATTGTGGGATATTTCAAAAAGAGAAAAAGGGAACAAAAATTCAACAACAAAAACAAAAATAGAAATCTCCAAGTAATATTGATATTGACCCAACATCTCTTAATATTTTCTTAGCAAAATGTAGGCTAGTTATAATAATTGAACAGAATGAAGCCCAAGTCTCAGTTATACTTGGACTATTTTTCAGAAGTTGTGGCTGCATGTAACTTACAGTCTCTAAGAGTAATATGAGTCCATTTTTTAAACCTTTATCTGATCAATTCACTTAGAATTTCATGTTTCTGTCATTTCCTGATATAATGTCAACATTTTCATTTCACTGAGTTTCCTACCTAAAGAAGTATAGTTATGGGATGTTTCTTAAATAGCTTTTAAGACATTTTTATATGTAAAAATAATTGTAGCTGCATAGAAAAATTGCAAATATATTACCAAAAATTCCCATCTACCCTTCATCTAACTTCTCCTAAGGTTAGCATCTTACATAACTAAAGTATAATATAAAAATTAAGAAATTAACATTGCCATAATACTATTAACTAAAATATAGACTCTATTCAGATTCCACTAGTGTTTCAACTAATGATTTTTTTTTTCAATTATAGGATTTAATCCAGGATCTCACATTGCATTGGATATTCATGCTTTTGCTCCTTAAATATATAAATACAATGCCTGGATCATATAGTAGGTGTATGTTTCACTCTTCAAGAATTGAAAAGACTGTTTTTCCAGAATGGTTGTGCAATTTCACATCCACAACAATATATGAGTATTGCATTTCTTCTCAATCTTTTCCAACACTTGCTGCAGCCGGTCTACTTAATTTTAGTGATTCTAATATGTGTCTAGAGATAACTCACTGTGTTTTTAATATGCATTTCTCTAATGGCTAAAAATGCTGATCATCTTTTCATGTGCTTATTTACCATACACATATCTTCTTTGGTGACTTGTCACCAAATTAATGTTCACTCTAATTTCTGATTGCTCATTGTTAGTATATATCAATATACATTCCTGTCAAAGACAATCAAACTTTAAAAAAATAGATATGAAACAACAGATTTTAAGGCACTGAATATTAGGCATTAAAAGATCATGATCTCTGGGAGATGAGAAAAAAATCAAAGCACTAATATTGCCCCCAGGTTACTGTCTTGAGAGAATTTCCATTCTGCTGTGAATGGGAGAAGGGGGGCACTTCTTAAGTTAAGGAAATGGAGGTAGGAATTTGGAGAGCATGTGGCTAGAGTTTATAAGACAGTGTATTGGAGAGGAGAGAGATGTACAAAGGGACGTGTCAGAAATCTGAAGTGGGGGTCCCTGGAGAATTCAGCAGAGTACCAGAAGCACCAGTATGTGAGGAAATTACCATGGATGGAAAAGAAAGCAATTGAAAGCATTATAGAACAGTTTAAGCATTCACACCAGCCAAACGGGTAAACATACAGTTCATGGGGCATGACTGGCCTTCTCTGGTATTGACTGAGCTTTCTTCATGATTTGATTTTGTTTTCTTGGTTAGCTGATCCAAGATTTAGATTATACATCTTCAAACAGAGTCTACCCTCAAATAACCTTGTCTTGCTTTGCATGTGGGCAAGGTCCTTACAATAGTATATTCTCAAAGTCCTCCCTGTCATCATTTGTAATGATTTGTCATACATGTCACTTTTACATATGCAAAAAGCACACAGCACATTGCTCATGTTTTTACTTACACATCGTTAATTATCTATCAAAGCAATAAAAAATTGTCAAAAAATAATTTTGTGGGTTTTTTTGTGAACAAAAAAACTTTATGTTCACTTATTCCATTTCTAATGCTCCTTACTTCTTTGCAGAAATCCAAGATTCTGGCTGGTATCATACGTCTTCTTCCTGAAGAACTTCCTGTAACAGTTATTCCTGTAGTTTTAGTTTGTCTGAAAAAAAGAAACCGTTTACTTCACCTTTGTTTTTGAAAGATATTCTTATCATAAAATTCGATGCTGATTTCATTTCTTTCCATTGTTTAAAGACAAAGCTCCACTGCTTTCTACGTTGCTTGATTTGTGAACTCAGAACATATTCTTAACCCTCTCACAGCATTTGAAGTTTATTTCCTCTATCTTTCCTTTCTAACTGCAATGAGTTTGCTGCCCCTTCCCCCACAAATTTAGTTTCTCTTTTTATGCAGAAGAAAGAAGGGAACAGGGGAGCAGGAATATTAAAAAGTGTTTGCCTCTCTGCTTTTCTTTCCTTCCTCCAGTTATACCACGAGAGAGAGAACAAAAAAATGTTCTCATTTTTTTTTCCCAGTGGGCACTGTGGAGAAAGATGGTGGAGATTCCCCACTAAAATTGCAGCACCCAGAGACTTTACTCTTGCATTTGACTACCTTTCATTAGTATGCCAGCAACTCTAGCTGAACTCACATGGTCGGTGTCTGGCTGTGTCATGTTGAAATATGTTAGCCAGTACTTTGACGGGCTCAACAGAAGTCGCAAGCTTGCTTTTTTTCCAGGTTCTTTCCACAACAAGGTTTTTTTCCAAGCAAGGTTTGTTTGTTTGTTTGCTTATTTGAATTTCAAAAGCACACAGAAAAGTACATCTGAATGATTAAAACAAATAATTTATGATTTTTCTTCTTCATTTCTTGCCTCACCTCTCCAAATGCAATCTAAAAGACAGTTCAAAGATTTATGCTAATTTATGGAGAAAATTATTTATAATTACTGAATTTGATACAAGAATATGTGAGTTCTCTTTTTCTTGAGTGATGAGGGGCACCTCATAATCGTTTGCCCAGAACCGTCCACACACCCTTTTGCCTCTCCTCCACATGCTCCTGCTCATTCTCCCTGGGCTTCATAACACACGCTTGGGAGACAGTTGGCTGGGGTAATCTAATTTTTAGAACAGTTTTGTTTTTTTACTTTCTGAAAGCTAACTGGCCTTTTTAGGATCAAATCCCACTCTTGGCCTCATTGGAGGCCAACAGTCAACAGAGCTGTATGGTGCATCCAGCAGATGTGTTCCTAGTCTCTCACAAAGCTCTCCCTGTCCCACACATAAGTGTCTGTGAAGCCTGGGCCTCCATATCTCCACCCTCCTGAATATTCAAGGCACAAATGCACCAAAGAGATTCATCAGTCCTAAGGGGTCAGGGGAACAGAAAGAGAATTCAAGCACATCCAAGTGAGGCTTGTGTTGAAAGACGATTCAATGATTAGCTCTCCTGTCATGACCCCCTGTGCTCCTGATCTCTCAACATATTAACATTGAATAATGTTCATTTCAGAAGAGGAAGTTAAATTTTCCTTGCCTGGAAAAAAAATGAGGTAGAAACTGAATTTTACTTAAAAGAATATAAGAAAAAGAGAAAGAGAGAATGAGAGACAGAGAGAGAGAAAAAAAAAAAGAAGAAAGAAAGAGAAAGAAAGTTATATTTAATGAATAACCAACTCAATAAGGAGATTTGAAAATCATTCTTACTACATAATAAGGTCTCTGCCTTGGAAAGAAGAAAGATGCCCAGATGCAAAACATGGGGCACAAAATCCACAGCTAGGGTGATCCAGGTTACTTCTTAGAATGCTTTCCTAGAGTTCCTTAAATTCTTCCTATCAATAGTCAAGATTTTTATAGGGAATGTTTCAGAGCATGCTCTTTAGAGGAAGCAAATATCCTCAGCTGTAGGGACAATGTGTACATAGAGATGAAAAATTTGACAGAGAGCTCCAATATTTACCATATTTTGCAACTGACTTTGTTAATGGTAAGCATATGTATAAATTTCCATATATATATGGAAAATGAAATTTCAACATACTTTTGAATCTTAGATTGGGTGACTTAGTTATAAAATGTTAATGTATGTGTTGATTATCACAAAACAGTGTCCAAATTGAAATATTCTAAAGAAAATCATTTTTTAAAATGAATGTGCTCTGATTTGGCAGACAGTAGATTGATTTCTTAAGGGGATAAATTTGGAATTTTCTATATTCACTTTTTACTCCCAGTAGTACCTGGCAGTTCTATGCTCCTATACTGATGAACGTTGAATAAAAAAAGAATGAATGTTTAAGTGAATAACTAACATGGAGTAAAATAAGTCAATCCATGGCCACAAATACTGTTATTTATCTGTTTTCTTTATTTTCCTTTTGCAACATAGCTTTAGAGAGGCTGCACTACTCTGCTTTTGCTGAGGCAAGAAAACAATCCCCAAATCAGTTTACCTCAACAATTAAAACTTATTTCACACTCACAGTGTTGCAGGTCAGTTCTGTTCTGGTGTGCTCTGTCAGCTCTATTGTGCTCAGCTCTCCTCCTCAAGACGTCTTACTCCACAACCCAGGGATACCTCTGACCTGGAGCAAGCTCTCCTCACTGGTGAAGAGACAAAGAAGACTGCCTGAACTGCAAACGTGTATTAGAATCTTCCATTTCATACACAGTGTACTTCACATAGGCTTCCATTTTCTTGCTCAAAGCAAGTCACATGGCTAAGCCTTAAACTAGGCAGAGAGAATGTACTGCACTTACAAGGAGACCTGGTAAGAATGCAGGTGCACGACACTCCTACAGGAAAGGATGGGTTATCAGGAACAATAACACAAAGACCTGATGCATTTTTATTTTATCTATACCTAGAAATTCCCTGAAGTCTATTTTTATGAATGTCACAGTCTTCTGTCATGGTGGATGTGAATACCAGAACATTATTTTCCAAAAATGTTTAGAACCATTCCAGTGTTGTGTACAAATATTTGCCAGATTTACATATTGTTTGAATTCTGAAGATGCATTTAAAGAAACATATTTGTCTACTAAATAAGAATGCTCCTTTCAGGTATTTTCCATCTTCTTAGGATATAAATATTTATTATTATTTATCCAGTTGACATATTCAATTGATGCTCAAAAGCATGAAGTTTTAGGATTACAAATATAAATCTGAAAAAACTCACTAAAAATGAAAGAAAAGGGAGAACACTTACAAAAATATATGAAGATGTTTTAACAAATAACATGTTCTACTGTTAAATGTATCTTAAGTGAAGAAAACACTTCTGGAAAGTATACCTTAGAGGAAAGAAGTCCAACACTTTAAAACATGACTGTCCTGTGGTATCCAAGTTCACAAGTTTCTTCTATGTACTTCATACAATTTAAAGTTTGAAAAATAATAATTAATTATGCCAGGTTGGTTAGGGGAAAATTGAGAATTGTTTACAACTTTGGAAAGTGAGAGAAATAAATGAGGTCAACAGCCTTTTATGACAGTATAAAATTAACTTTTAAATGAAAATGGCAGTTTACATTCAGTGGAGATAGACACGATTTTATCACTATATGAGGAATCACAGAAAGTTTTAAAAAGGAAATATTCCCGGCACATTAATGAAAGAACCCAATCTTCTTTAATCAGTGACAGTTTAAGCTTTAAAATTATATATTTTAATATAAAATATTAGAACTACTCAAAACCACTTTTAAGATACAGACAGTTCTATTGAAATAATCTTAATATTTCTATTCAATAAAAAATTATTTACATCCAGTTATATCAGAGTTCATTAGAATAATTGGACAGAGCATGCTAAGTACTGACAATTTTTTTCCCACTTAACAATATTTTTATTTAGGAAACAGCCTGTTTAATTGGGGGCATAATTATTTTAAATTATCTACTTTTTCTTAGGAAAGTAAACCCTGGTAAATGATTAGTACAAGAGACATTCTTTTTAAACTTTGGTAAGAAAGATTTTTTTTTTAAGTGGAGTAGTACTAACATGTTCTATGTAAAGGGAATAGGAAAGTTGGGCAGAAGCAAAAGGGATCTTGGAACTAGCTGGGAAAACAAAAGACCTGGAAGCAGAAAATTTAAAGAGCAAAATTTTCACCCAATCCAAACCACCACTCTGAGGTAGCAGTTAGATTTGGGAGTAGTTGTGTTAAATGGGCTATTATGAAGTTCTGTGTTCTGGGCTGTATTATATTAAGCCCTCCTCCTTCTCTTTCATTAAATATCCATGTATGTGTATTGTACATAATAGCGCTTAGGTCATTAATAGTGTTTCCAAATGATGAAAAGGTGCTGGCTTGATTACTAGGGATGGAGTTTCGGATGACAGCAGAGCCAACGTATGAAAAAGCCAATTATCCATTTGATGTGGATTCTAACAGCGACCTATCTATTTGTTTATTGAGAAACTGGTATGTGAGTTTCTTCATATGAAAAATAAGCATACACCATACCTACAAATAACAATAACTAGTGTTCATATGGCACTTTAGAATTGCAAACTATTTCTGTGTATTTAGTCCTCACAACAACCCTATGGAGTAAACATTTATATTATCTCATTCACAAAAATGTTATATGTTATATCCAGGAGATTGAAAAATCAGGTCTGGAATCTAGGTTTTTGAAAAGTCAAATTCTTATAAATCTTAAAATAAAGAGCAGTGTTTGAAAAATACATAAATGTTGATCACTGTATAAATATTTCCAGTAGAGAATATTATACCCAGACATCTGTCATTCTGACCTTTAACGAGGTACTAGAAATGTCATGTCTAGCCTAAATAGCACAGCCAATACATGCTGAAGTATTCAACAAAATTCATGCTGAGGACAAATGAGGACAATCTGTCAAGCCAGCTGTTCCCAACACTTGATAACACACTCTCCTTCAGAAAAAGAAGCTTGTCTGTGATAGTCTTCTCTACTCAGTAGTGATAAATGCCAGTATATTAATTATTCACATATTTGATGATTTCCACATATCTAATCTGACACAACATGTGGGGAGGTCTGCACTCAACAGGATGAACATAACACTGCTAAGACATTTTTGCTTATAATGTAACAGAATTTGAAGTTATAGATAATTTGATGTGTCTGCTAACAGGTCAAGGAGGAAGAAAGAAGAGGTAGGGTAAAATGCCATGAGAACTGTTTCATATTTTTCTTTTCCCTAACTCCAACTCATTTATTATCTCTTATAACATTGTTCTTTTAATTTACACTGGATGTTCAAAATGCCAACATTATAATAGGAAAATACGGATTATATTTTGTGTTAAGTTCACCACCATTAAGTCACCTTAAGGTACTTTCTGCCTTTCTTGGTTAGAGAAAAACATTAAAAAAAAAGAAATGTGAAGAAGTATATGACTATTTGACTACTGAATAAAAACTTAGGAGGTTATTAACCAGAAATCATATTAAATAGGCTTTGGAAAATATGTTTTATCAGATATTAATATAAAATTAGCCTAAAGAGAAATAAAACAAAAATGAGTAATCAAGAATGGAGGAGCAATGAAAGGGAATATAAAAGAGGAATGAGGATATGAATCAAGCCATGAGGAAGTCCACACTTAGTATACAGGTAAAGTGCGCAAAATAAATGCAATAAATCTTTTTATATTTCATAAACTTAAAATAAAATTAAAACACACCAGACCTGTAGAAAATACACAACACGTATTTACTGGAAAGGAAATGAATGCATCAATGAAGGCCTCTGGAATTTTAATGGTATAGCAGAGACTGCTAATTGTCTACACAATCCTCATTTTCCCCTTCTTCCTCATTTCTGGGGTGAGAGATGTGTCCTACTAAAATATTATATCTGCCAGTACCTCTTGAAGTTAGAAGGACCATTTAACTAAATTCTCATCAAGAGATATATGTGGAACTATTGTGTGTTATATTGGTGCTTTAGCTGATGATGTTTCCACATATCTTTTACCCAAGGATCCAGTTAGAAGAATCTTCTCCAACCTGGGACTTGCTATTACCATGACAGAAAAAAGAGAAATTTCAGAAGCAGCTGATGATTATTAAAGCTTATGCTTGAGTGTGACATAAGAGACATCCATTCACATTCTACTAGCCAAAACAAGTCACATATCCAAACCCAACTCAATGGGTGGAGAAATATACTACACTTGGAATAAATAAGAGAAAAAAATACACATTTTTATGAGAAAATCTAAAGTAGTTTAAAATTTACTTTAAAGGAAAGGATTAATAATTATTGATGTAAAAACATGAGGAGCTGTCTATAATTATAGCTTGGAGTATCATATTTCCTTCAGCTCTAAGTGCTGTGACAGTTACATTTAGCTTATACATATATAATTACATATGTTAAGGATTAGCAAATATACAAAATTTCATTTATATCATTTTACCCTATCTTACTATAGGAAAAAGTATCTATGGAAAAATCATATATTGGGGAAGACCTTTGTGCAATAGTGACCTGAAGTGTTCCGGCATTCTGCAATATGGAAAATGAAACAGAAGCAAATCATCAAATCAACCATTTTAGGCAATAAAAACAATCCAGAGAAAAATAATATATTCAGAAGTTTTTTTTTCCAGAGAAACAAAAAATATTCAGTGTAAGAAATGCTACTATTTGTGGCAATCTTAGCTGGTAAAACTTAGCAGGTGAGCACTGCAGGTGTACCATCTTAAAGCTGATAGGACAATCCAGTGATTTTGCTATGAACAATGGCAGACTCAGCTGGGCACTGGAGGGGTGTGGATGAAATAAAAATCTGTACCTTTGCTGGCCAAAAATGATCAACTCAGTTTATAATTAATGAGAAAAACCCATATTGTTGTTAGCCTGGAATTGTGGTCTTGGTTTAGGGTGTTTGGAAGTCCAGCCAGAAATTTAATAGAGAGAAAATGGAAGTTAGAGAGATATAAAAAGTCTGTGATCAGCTCTGTAGATATTCCTCACAGACTTCCAAAGTACACGAATGAGGATGACTGAAGCGTACCACTGGAATGTGGAAAGTAAGAAAGACTTGCAAACTGGCTGAAATTTTGAATATGTTCTTTATCCTTGCACAGCTGGATTGGCAGTGGATGGGAGCCCACAGCCTCAAAACTTTTGATTTTGTTTTTTTAAGGTTTAACATTGTATTTTGTGGCTTTTCTTGGTTTATCTTTCAAACTTCTTTTTATTGAAATACATAGTGTTAAATACTCTCAACAAAATAAACAGTACAACAATAAAACGTGCAACAATATGTTACATGCCTGATTTTCAATTAAAACACATGACATACAAAGAGAACAGGAAAGTATGACCCATACACACACAAAAAAAGCAAAGCGGTCAAAATAAACCAACTTTGAGTTAACCCAGGCACAATTTTCAGATTAGGAGATAAGACTGCAAAGCAGTTATTATAAATATGCTTAAAGTGTCAAAGGAAAGTACATGTAATGAATGCAAGAGCTGACTAACAATGAGACAACAAATAGAAAATCTCAGTAAGGGACTAGAAAAATACACAAAATAACTCAGGCCATTCTAGAGTTAAATAGTACAATGACTAAAATAAAAAATTCAATATAGTGTAATGACAGATTCAACAAGGTAGAAGAAACTATCAGTGTATTTGAAGATAGATCATAGAAATTACTTAATATGAAGAACAGAGAGAACACAGATTGAAGAAAAATGAATAAAATATTTGAGAACATGCCCAGCATTTCAACGTAAGTGCAGTGGGAGTCCCAGTAGGAAATGAAAGAGAAAAATGGACAAAAGAAAAATTTTAAGAAATTGTAAATGAAAAATTCTCAAATTTGACAAAAAATATTAACATGCTGATCTAAGAATCTCAACAAGCTCTAAGTAACAAATATCACTACAACTATACACATTATAGCATCTGCCAAAAACCCAAAGAGCACATTTTGCAATTAGGAAGACAAAAATAAAAATTATCATGGAATAATTATTTGATGAAGGGCAGATTTCAAATCATAAAAATGTAAGGCAGAAGATAGTGGAATGAAATATTCACAGTGAAATTCAAAGTAAATTCAACAGGAAAGAAAAAATCTCTTGATATCTTTAAAAATGTTAAGATGATTTAAAGTAGTGATTATAACATGGTATTGTTGGTTTTTTAATGTATGTAGATATAATATACAAAAAATGATCAAAACAGATGAAGAAGAAAATGAAGGTCTGTTGGATCAAAGTTGCTGTATTTCCTGGCTTGAAAAATGCTGTACACATTGATGCTGTTTCCTGGGAAGAACAAAACTGAGGCAGAAATAGGTTGCATACAAGATTTGAATTGAGCTTGAAGCATGTGAGATATGATAAGTTAGCAATGCAGAGGCAGAAGATTTAAATTTGAGTGTCTTCACTACAGAGATAGAATTGAAAGTTATGGGGGGAAAAGACGATGCTGTCCATTAAAGCAACAGGGCACAAAGAGAAGGGGTCTAGAACTAAGCTAGACAACTAAAATATTTGGGAATTCTACATGCAAAAATATTCAACTAGGACAATCAATAATAGTTAAAGAAATGGAATAATATTTAAAGTATGTGTACATACATATCTATGACATTGGATCTGAAGGAAATGAGAAATGAGATGAAAACTAAAGACTGATATATTTAATTAAGGAACTTGAAAAAAATATGGTATATTTTTACATAAGTTTGAGGTATTTGGGGATGATATTAGGAACAAATCCTTTAGTATTTTAGTATGTACCAGGCATCATGCTAAGTATTTTGCACACATATCATTTAATCTAGATAATAACTTTATGAAAAATGAGTTGAAGTATTAAACTATAACTAATCCAGTGTTTCAAATAAGTGAGCTGAGGTTTAAAAGGTTAAGTGTTGAATATACAGTAGCAAGTGGGGAAACCGTGATTCCAACTCAGGCAGATTGACCTCGGAGCCACACATCTAACCACTCTTGCAATCTCATGTTTATAATCTGCTGGAGATGACCCAATAGAGGAGGCAGTTTGATGATGCATAACAGGGAGTAGAAAAGGAAAATGATGCAGTTTGAAAGTGAGGGCACAGGTGAGCAGATTGGCCTTTGATAGTAAAATATCATGTCTTCCATGAATGAGAGTCTAAGACAGATGTATATTCAAGTTGATTTGTAAGTTTTACAGTATTTACATATGTTGATGTGTATTTTTAAAGTTATGAGGCAAAGTATTGAGCTGGACAGCCCTACTAAAAACAGAAATTGACATTTACAAATAGTTTTGATATCACACATGTAATGAGTTACTTTCAGAAGAATCTTTATAAACTTGATGGCTGGAAAGAAGGACAAACTGCTACTTCAGGCCTCAAGGAATTTTCTGAATATTCTTGTATAGGATGACATTGTATATCATGATGTATAGGATGATCTTGTATAGGATGGGTTAATTGGTGGTGTGAAATTAATACCAAAGTCTTAGTTAGAATTAGAGAGGTAATGAGACAATGAGGAACTAAATGCTCCATACAATGATGTGAAAAATTGTCTTTCTGAACTGCAGCCCTGAGTATATCATTCAAGACAGAAGCTGTTCTGAGAGAAGGCAAAACTTATTTTTTGTATCTATTTGAACCCAGGAAGAGGCTGAATATCTGATTCTGATGTTCTGATGATAGTCATTGGTATATGTGTGGGGGAAAGGGAGATGGAGGATTGAATCCTTTCAACATTTTAACAGGTTAGGAGAGAGATTAGTAGAAAAGCAGATTAGCAGAAGAGCAAGAATGAGATAGCTACTCCAGAGAGCAGTGTCAATTGTCTCATTTTAGAAATTTCTCATTGTATTTTCCATGCTATGTCTAAGCTTTCAGGGATGCCATTTCCAACTTTAACGAAAGCTTTAAAAAGTTATTTATGACAATAAAAATTGACCTAGGGTCAGTTTAACCATGTTTGGCTGAGATATGGAAGGATATACAGGATGGATTTCTAGACCATGTGAGCTCTCCCTATGATTTCTTAAAAACAAAACAAAACAAAAGAAAAAAAAGAAAATGAAAAGAATACTTTGGATGGAAAGCCCAATTAAAGGATGGAACTGCTGCAGGCTTGCTGGGTAGGACCTGGAGCTTTCATCTTAGTGTGGGTAAAACGGCAATATTTCCAGAATCTCTTGCCTGGCCTTAGTGCATCTTCATATTAATAAGTGTTTCCAAGGGGTGGAGTAAATTGTCCATCTCCATATCAATAGTTGATTACAAGGGGGCTGTCGAGTGAGCCTGCACCTGGACCAGAGGTTATTTTTTTTGGCTTCTTCCCAGCCAGGACAGGGAGAGACCCAGGTGAATGGGAGTAGACAACTCCTTGTAAGCAGTAAACGGGTTTCTCCTACTTTATATTTTCCCTTTGATTGATTTCAGCTTCAAAGGTTTATTTGCCCCAGGCTGGGAACACATTTTCTCCCCGGAGTTACACTTGGGTATCAGAGGAACAGATTACAATATGACAGATGGAGGATTTCAGAATATTTGTGTTTAATTATGGGATCCTAACTATAATTATTTTGAACTCTGATGCACCATTTAACTATATGTTAGATGAATATCTATCTTTAATATTGAGCAGACAGTACATTTCTGTCTCACCATGATTGCCATTGTTAAATAAATGGGCCATGGAGTAAAAGCACAACTTGGTCAGGTGTTTCTGGCTGTTGGGTTACCTCCATGAAATAAGAGGTTAGTTGTTAAAATTATCCCAGCATTACAATTCTAGATGGCTGCATTATCTGAAAGCGACTGCATCTGAGTAAAAAAGTTGGCCTCTCTGCCTTCATCGTGTATCTGTCTCCTTTGCTGCCTTAACCTTTGAGACAAAGAGAAAAACAAAGGGAAGGGCTCTGCTCAGCTCTGCAGCCTCACAGGTAGACTTGTTGATTATCAAAAGGAGTTTTGCTTACAGTTTGAGAGTTCTGCGAATAGCTCCTTACCCAAAGCTTGCCTCCTCCAGGAGACAGGGAAATAAGTATGAAAATAATTATTGATTACCTTGTTAAAGAGTTTTAGGAGCATAATGACAAGACCTAGGTTGGTGAGAGTCAGCTAGCCAAGGACATGGAGTCTCTCAGCTCTCCTAGGACCCTGGCTGGTGCCCAGACCTTCAGTCATTCCCTTGCCTGCTTCCCTTCTGCTCTCCCTCTCCCTAGGATAAAAGAAGCTTACAATTAACCCTGAGTTAAGACGGTGCTTTGGGACGTTAGTCTGCCATCTTCTCAGTCTGCTGGCTTTGCAAATAGAGTCACTTTACTTTCCTTGCCCCAACTTCTTGTCTGTAAACTTATTGGTATGTCATTCAGGGCCATGGCATGAGCTTGGACTCAGTAACAAGACTTTTTCAGAAGTGATATCCAAAGATCATCTAATTTTTAGTGTTTTTCTTTGATTCTACCTCCCAAGGGTGTTTTTAAAGATCTGGTTACTCTAATATGCAATCACATGTGTCATATGGGAAGTACCATAGGCTATAGGTACTTACAACAGAGCTCTCGAATGAGTGCTGTCTCTGCCAGCTCTCTTGTTCTCTCCTCCTGTCTTCAGTCTGAAGGAGTTAAATATATCAGACTGAAAAAAGAGAAATCATGAAATAGTTAGGTGGGAAAAGAGTAAAGCAGTTGACCACACATCCTTTATTTAGTCATTTTAGGGGAACCTGATTTGTACCTAAGGGAGACATACTTTTAAGTAAATGAATGGTGAACATTTTGATTTAGATCAAATTGAGAATGAAAAGACTGAATTGGAAATCTATGGTATCTGTCTAAATTATTGTCCAACAAGAAAGGAAAATTCAAAAATATTACTGAAACACAGTATTGTAAGAAAAATAGTGTTGTTTTATAACTATCCCAGAGAATCTTTTCATTCAGAATAATTATAACACTCCAAATAAACTGTATATTGGACATGTCTGTTTGCATGTGTATTGTTTTTAAGATACAAGAATATTTTAGAATATAATCTCCATAAGAGCAAGAAATGTGTTTTGTATACTGCTGTATACTTCTAATGCACAGAATACCACCTAGCATATTAATGTTTATAAAAAATAAATACTGTGTGTGATTCTGTAACCTCATTGTTTTCCTAAAGCACTATAATCATGAACAAATATATTATGCCACTTATCAATATCAATTTGTTGCCTTTCAGCTCCAACTTTACTCTTCAGTATAAGAGTGATCCTTCTGATTAGATTTAAATTACTAACATATATAATATATATATATTCATAAGAGGAGAATTCCATAGTAATTTTACAACCATTTAGTATTCCATTAATGTGTGAATTTAACAATATATATATACATATAAGCAATTTACTAATGATAATAACTTTACTTGTTTTAAAACAATAATATTATAAACAGTACATGCTGAATATAGTTTCATATACTTATTTGAGTGATGGTCAGTTGACAGTCTAAGTTAAATTATAAGAATTAAAAATGCTTGATCAAAGACTACATTAATTTTTACTACTCATTCTACATGATCATCATGTAAAAGGAAAGCATTTATGAGAAAGGAAGAAAAACCCAAACAAATCAAAATAGTAATCAGAATTTAATAAGATGTTATAGATTTCTCTGTGGTTGTACTTCTGACATTATAAACATAGATGATTACAGGTGGTTTTATCTTCTATTTTATTTTTCCTTTTTAATGTTAAAAGTTGGGGAAAACATATTTCAGAGTTTCATTTGAAAGCAGATTTCTTTAAATTTGCTTCTAAAGTTAGTAAACAAAAAGAAAAGTAAAAAATATAACAAAGTTTCATGAGTTATCTTGAGCTACTGTCTTAGATTTATACATTGAAATAGACTAAATTCATTTTAGTGTAATGGTTATATGTTTTGAGAATTTGCATAATGATTTTCACTTTACAAGGTACTCTTCCCCAGCCTTAATGAATACACTTTTTAATAATTTTTTGTCATAACTGACTTTAACATATTATTAGTTCATACATGAATGCTAAATATTATCCAATATTCATAAAATCATTATGCAATATAAGCACATATTAGTAAAATGTGCCAAAATATGCTGAAATTTTTTAATTTGAGGAAATTTAAAAATTGACCTTTGGCCTCTCAAAGAATTTCAGATTGTAAGGTTATATTATAAGTATATCCACACTGAGTTTCTGTAAACCCTCTTCTAGGCCCTTTACTCCTAATATAACCTTTTCACTGTTCTTTGGTAATTTTCATGTATAATTATAATCTTCAAATGTTAAAGAGAAGCTGACTACATTTCAATCTTCATAAAGTACTTTTATGTTTATAAAGCACTGTCTTGTCCTACGAATAGTATAAAATTAATCTTGTTCATTCATAAAAACTTCATTGGCTGAATCAATTTATGTACACAAGTGAAAACATAGAAATATTTTACAAGAAACTAGGAAATGGCAAGATTGCTAATACATAAGGAAAGGAATTTTAAGTAATTTTCCATGAATAATAATTGACAAATCATAGAAAGCACTATGACACTAGAAAGTGGAAATTACATTTTCTCTCTCTCGCAAGATTTTGATTTGTCTTAGGAAATCATTTTTCTAGTTATTTTGTGATCATGTCAAAGTTCTTTTTTTGCAAATTATTTAGATTATTATTTTTTTTAATGTCCTACTGTAGTGGGCAACTTCTAAATTAGGTCACTATTTCCTCTACTTCCTGATATTCACAACATGGTGCAATTTCCTAGCCTTGAGCATGAGCTTAACTAAGTTCTTGTTCCTAGCAAATATAATAGAGAAAAGTGGCAGGATGCCACTTCCAATATTGGGTTATAAACGACTATGACTTCCGTCTTATGTACTTTCTCTCCTTCCTCTTCTTACTTGTTCACTCTGATGAAGCAGTCTTACACAGTCTGAGGTATGAAAGTCATACAGAAAAGCAAATCCTCCCTCAGTCCAGCTAGAAATAAGTATATCCCTGGTACATCCCTGCGAGGTACTCTGAACCAGAGGACCCAGAGAGGCTTGATCTAGATTTCTGACCCATATAGCTGTGTGATAAATGTTGCTGGTATAAGCTTTTAAGTGTTGGGGTAACTTTTATTATGTATAAGTATATAATTAATACACTTACATGTTTTGTCCAATATCTTGGACAATTTAAAATTATCATTTTTTAAAAACAGATAGTGAAATAAATAATACTTAAAATCAATCAATATTGCAGTTTATCATCAAATATGACAAATATCTAAAGTGGAAAAGTAAAAGACAAAACCAGAAATATTTCTTCTATCTATTTGGTATATTAACACTATCCTTGCACCCCATTTCTATGGATTCTAGGAATGGGCTATCTAGAAGACAAATAACTTTAGAGTTATCTACTTAAAAATTTCCAATGGATCCAATCCCAACCACAAGGAAATTTTAGCAGAAGTGATGAGATAATTGGAAACTCCTTGTGCTTTAAGATGGAATGAGAATTATGTTGGCTCATAACTCTGACCACACATCATATAAATTGGTTATTTATTAGTTATACCAATGAATGACTCCAGTGAATTAAGCAGATCAACTAAAAGACACTTTCTTCGGTCTATTAGAGGTAATGTTCTGTTACTTGTAAATAAAATAGATATCCTCTGCAAAATGCCATGGATCTTGCTGGTAGTTTTCAGAAATGTTCATCTGAAATCTAGGGAGAAATAAAAAAATCGAATGGGGAAGCACAGTTGCAGAAAGGAATGTGGAGCAATAGAACTGAATAATGAATAGTGAATATAGCACTGTGTGTGTATGTTTTGAGCAAACTTTATAGTATGTCACTTACACATAAAAGTGACAAATCAGAAAAATACAACTCAATACATTTTCACAAAATTAATACACCTGTATCTTCAGCATTCAAATCAAAAAACAAAATGTTACCTACACTCTAGATATTACATTTTAATTCTGTTCTAGTCATCACATTCCTAGAAGGTTAACCACACTAATATGGTACTTTATTTTTTCTTACTTTAAACTTTTCTGTAATGGAAGTATACATTAAGTATCTTTCATTATGGCTTTTCACAATGTTATGTTTGTGACATTAATTTGGTATAGCTGTTGTTTGTTCATTCTCATTATGGCCCAGAATTGCATTGAATATATATACATACATGCCATAATTTATATATCCACTTCACAGCTAAAGGACATTGTATTGTTTCTAGTTTGGAGCAATTACAAACAGTGCTAGAATCAACATTTTTGTTAAGTGTCTTTTGGTCTATGTTTGTATATAATTTTGTTGGTTATAGACTTAGAAGTAGAACTGATGAGTCATCAGCATGAGAATGTTCTGTCTTGGTAGATAATGCCAAAAGGTTTTTCAGAATGGTTAAGTCAATTTATTTTCATAGTATATAAAAGTTTCAGCTACTCCACTTACTAACTAACATATATATTCCATCACTTAAATTTTAATCCTTGGACAGGGGTGGTAAGTGATGGTAATTATGATATTGATGTACATTTCTCAGATTGAAAATGATATTGAATATTTTTCATAGTTATTGGCCAATTTGATATCAGCGTCTTTTTCAGTTTGTTCATTTTTAATTGTGTTCCTTTTTCCAAAATAGATTTGTTGAAATTTATACACTTTGAATATGAATATTTTCTGATAAAAGTGTACCTTTCTTTAAATGTTTGAAGTAATTAAACATTAACAACATTACTCTGGAATTTTCCATTTAAAAATATTTAATTAAAAATTCCTTTGAAAGATATATGAATATTCAGATTTTCCATATCATCTTCTATCATTTTTTTGGTAAACTGAGATTTCAAGAGGTATAACCATTTCATCTAAATTATAAATTTTGGCTAGTGAAAAATATTTAAAAATATAGAGAAAATACAGATACTATCACAAGGCCTCAGTTTATATTTGAAAGTATCAGTGAAATTAAATTGTAGAACAATAAATAAAACAGATTCCGACCAAATTTACCCTAATAGGTAGTAAAAGAGAAACATATTTAAAGAAATGTTTGCAGCTACAAAGCAAACATTCTATACATGTTCAGATTTATGGAACTCTGACTAGCTACCAGGACTGGTCAAGAACATCATTAAAAAACTGTAAAACAAATGAGAGCCAACAGTCTCCAATTACCCTTCCTGGCATATGCTAAGAGATACTCCACTAAGAATCACAATTGATTGCAAAATCAGTACGTGAATTTCAGAGCATCTGCGTTCCTGAATTTTGGAGGCTTATTTTTGAACCATTCCTTCTTATCTCTGCCAATGGAGCCAATACATAAATAACATGTCCTCTCTAACAAGAATTTTTATTCTTTGTATCTAAGTTTGAGAGATTTTTAGAAATGTGAATCTTGGAACATCAAAAAGAGAAAACCACAGTGATACAATAAGAAGTATATTTTTAGTCTTTGTCCCCAGTTCCTGCCATAGAGCTTCTAAAACCTTTGAAATATCCAGAGTGATGTACATCTCTTCTATGCTAATAAGATGACTGATTACTGGGGGGCCCTTAGATAGCTTCAGAATGGGAGATGATCACCAGAAAGCTTTCAGGTCCACCCTGATTTGTGGGGAGGGGAGAAGGCTAGAGGTGGCATTCAATTGCCAGAGGCCAGTGATTTAACCAATCATGCTTATTTAATGAAACCTCCATAAATACCCCTAAATGACTGGGTTTGGAGAGCTACTGGGCTGGTGAACACATCAAGGTACTGGGAGAATGGTGTTCCCATGAGAGCATGAAGCTCCTGCCCCATCACCTAACACCCTGCCCTATGCATCTCTTCCATTTGGCTGCTCCTGAGTTTTATGCTTTACAATAAACTGGTAATAATGAGCAAAGCACTTTTCTGAGTTTGGTGAGCCATTCTAGAAACTTATCGAATCTGAGGAGTGTGTAGTGGAAACCTCTAGCTTCATCCGTGGTTGGTCAGAAGTATGGTTGGCCCCATGTTGTGACTGGCATCTGAAGTGAAAGTAGTCTTGTGCGACCGAGCCCTTAACTTGTGGGGTTGACACTAACTCTGGGTAGTTAGGGTCAGAATTGCATTGAATTCTAGGACACTAGTTGGTGTCCAGAGTCGGAAAATTTGTTGGTGCAAGGAAAAAACCCATGCATTTGGTGTTAGAGTGTTGTGAGTAAAAATAGGTCATATATTTAATGTAGGGTAATAATAGTTCACACATTTAGCTTCTCAGAGTAAACAAGTTTCTAGGATGATTTTAATGGATGGATTATAAGAGAGGAAGACAGGGAAGGCTGGGATAGGATTTTCTAGACATCGACAGAGCAGGGGAAGAAGTATGGGGCCGCCAGAGAGAACTGAACATTTGGAGAACACTCAACTTTCAGTAATGATGAAATAGATTATTTTAAGGGGAAATGGGTAAATGATACAGCTGGCAATATGAAAATTTATTGTTTTGCCCTGGTGGAATGATCTGTAGAGGGAATAGAAATGTTCTTTGCATTTAGAAACGTGTATGCCACTTGTGTCCATGGTGAAGGCTTTTATAATGATGTGTAGAGGTCAAAATTTTAAGCAGTAAAAAGAAAATATTTCAGACAGCATGATTGCTCTCTTGATTTAACTGACAAATTCCAGGGCTATAGAGTAATTCAATACCAGTTATTTCAGGCATATATATAATTACAAAATTACAAATACATACACATTTTATCTATCATCTATCCATCTATTTATTGATTGACTGATTATTTGTATTTGGTTACAAAGAAATTTCTTCAAACCAAAAAAACTCTAAAATGTCACAGATTTCCTCTTATAATGATTTATGATGTCCCCATAGTCTTAGATATTATTGCAAGGTTAACTGAGTTGGGTAAGGCCTTACATTTGAATAACTTTAGAAGAGCTCCTACTCAAAAATTTTGAATTCTATTATTTTCTTCTAACCCTTGAGAGTCTTTAGAAATAATTAGAGATTTCTGGGGGAAAAAAACTTTAAAAATGAGCATCATTTTCTTGATTTGTAATTAAGCATTGTTTAAAATTATCAAGAATCTTCAAAAGTGCTTGTAATTCAAGAATGATCAGCACATTCATATTCTAGTATGTTGTAGGAATTTAAAATATAAAGGTATTAATGGGCCCTATTTCTTACCTTCAGAAATATCACTTCACTGATTACTCTCATTAACCATAAGGTTCCAACAGACCAGTTGATCTAATATCCTATGACCACCACCTTCTCACATGGATGCAGGTTAATCACATGATAAAATGAGAAAATTATAGCTTGCTTGTTTGAGAATGCTTTCAAAACATTGTTCTTAACTATGCCTTGAGATTCACAATGTCAGTTTTTATATAGAGAATTAAGTTTCTCCAGTTAGTGTGAACACAACAATTAAATGGACCAGACAAAATTAAAGACTACTTTGTCCTATAGATTTTTCAAGAGCTACATAAGCTTTCTTGAAGCAAAAGCATATATTTTCATACTTCATACATTTATAACTTATACGTCTTTCAAATATGAGAGTACTTAGCTCCAAATACGAAGCATAAATGGTAGAAAGAGTGCTTTCCATCCTTAACACAATTCTAAGGTTAACTGAAGGAACATTCTTTCAGGAAGAATGTTTGAAATATGTTTAGAGAGTAGAACCATATTGATTACTATAAGTTACAATATGTGGCTGTTTACAAATGTAAATTCTGTTTATTTGTTTCCCTTCTTTGAATTAGCAGCCTTTGAATTCCAAAATTATGTATCTATTATCATTTACCTAGCAATGGTTAAATATGAAAGGAAGATAAGACATAGTGCCAGGGGCGGAGCCAACATGGCGGCGTAAGTAGGACAGTGGGAATCTCCTCCCAAAAACATATATACTTTTGAAAATACAACAAACACAACTAGCCCTAAAAGAGAGACCAGAAGATGCAGGACAGTGGCCAGACTGCAGCTACACCAGTGAGAACCCAGCGACTGGTGAAAGGGGTAAGATACAAGCCCCGGACTGCGGGACCCGAGCGCCCCTCCCCCCAGCTCCCGGAGGGAGAAGAATAGGCAGAGCGGGAGGGAGACGGAGCCCAGGACTGCTGAACACCCAGCCCCAGCCATCCGGGCCAGAGCGCAGACACAGTGCGTGCCCAGGGGGCCCTGGATACTGGGGGAACAGGGAGTAAGACCTCTGAGCAGGTGCCGAAGCTGATGCCCCTGTGACAAAGAAAAGCAGGGGCTTTTTGAAAGTCTTAAAGGGACAGGGACTTAACAGCTTGACGGAAACAACCCAGGTCACAGTACAGCAGCTGGAAATTACAGGGAAAACCGGGTGCACTAACCCCCTGGGCAACAGCTCTGAGACCCCTCATGGAGGCAAACAGTCAAGCAGCCCCCCCATCCAATACCCCACCAGGTGCTGCGAAAGCAGAGAAGCAGCCTGAGACAAATTCCGCTCACAGAAAGGGAAATTCCTCCCTTCCGGCCAGGCAAGACACAAAGACCCACTCTACACGCAATTACCCAACACAAGCCACTAGGGGTCGCAGTTGTCCCAGTAAAGAAAGGCCAGTAGCAAGTGAAAATGTTGGCCCTCCCAGCTGACAGTCAATAGCACCTGTCAACATGAAAAGGCAAAAAAAAATATGATCCAGACAAGACTAACCCAGACAGCTTCGACATCTGCTACATCTTCCCCTGAGAAGGAATCTGGGGAGATAGATTTAGCCAGTCTTCCTGAAAAAGAATTCAAAACAAAAGTCATAACCATGCTGATGGACTTGCAGAGAAATATGCAAGAACTAAGGAAGGAGAATTCAGAAATAAAACAAGCTCTGGAAGGACTTCAAAACAGAATGGACAAGATGCAAGAGACCATTAATGGACTAGAAAACAGAGAACAGGAACGCAGAGAAGCTGATGCAGAGAGAGATAAAAGGATCTCCAGGAATGAAAGAATTTTAAGAGAGCTGAGAGACCAATCGAAAAGGAACAATATAAGAATTATAGGTATTCCAGAACAAGGAGAGAGAGAAAAGGGGATAGAAAATGTCTTTGAAGAAATAATTGCTGAAAATTTACCCAAACTTGGGGAAGAATTGGCCTCTCAGACCACAGAAGTACACAGAACTCCCATGACAAGGGATCCAAGAAGGGCAACACCAAGACACATAATAATTAAAATGGCAAAGATCAAAGACAAGGACAAAGTAGTACAGGCAGCCAGAGAGAAAAAAAAGGTTACCTACAAAGGAAAACCCATCAGGCTATCATCAGACTTCTCAACAGAAACCCTACAGGCCAGAAGAGAATGGCATGATATACTTAATGCAATGAAACAGAAGGGCCTCGAACCAAGACTACTGTATCCAGCACGAATGTCATTTAAATATGAAGGAGGGATTAAACAATTCCCAGACAAGCAAAAGTTGAGGGAATTTGCCTCCCACAAACCACCTCTACAGGGCATCCTACAGGGACTGCTCTAGATGGGAGCACTCCTAAAAAGAGCACAAAACAAAACACCCAACATATGAAGAAGGGAGGAGGAGGAATTAGAAGGGAGAGAAATAAAGAATCATCAGACTGTGTTAATAATAGCTCAAAAAGTGAGTTAAGTTAGACAGTAAGATAGTAAAGAAGCTAACCCTAAACCTTTGGTATCCACAAACTTAAAGCCTGCAATGGCAATAAATTAATACCTTTCAATAATCACCCTAAATGTAAATGGACTGAAAGCACCAATCAAAAGACACAGAGTAATAGAATGGATAAAAAAGCAAGATCCATCCATATGCTGCTTACAAGAGACTCACCTCAAACCCTAAGATGCGCACAGACTTAAAGTCAAGGGATGGAAAAAGATATTTCAAGCAAACAACAGAGAGAAGAAAGCAGGTGTTGCAATTCTGGTATCAGACAAAACAGACTTCAAAATGAAGAAAGTAACAAAAGACAAAGAAGGACATTACATAACGATAAAGGGCTCAGTCCATCAAGAGGATATAACCATTATAAATATATATGCACCCAATACAGGAGCACCAACATACCTGAAACAAATATTAATAGAACTAAAGGAGGAAATAGAATGCAATGCATTCATTCTAGGAGACTTCAACACACCACTCACTCCAAAGGACAGATCCACCAGACAGAAAATAAGTAAGGACACAGAGGCACTGAACAACACACTAGAACAGATGGACCTAATAGACATCTACAGAACTCTACATCCAAAAGCAACAGGATACACATTCTTCTCAAGTGCACATGGAACATTCTCCAGAATAGACCACATACTAGGACACAAAAAGAGCCTCAGTAAATTCCAAAAGATTGAAACCCTACCAACCAACTTTTCAGACCACAAAGGCATTAAACTAGAAATAAACTGTTCAAAGAAAGCAAAAAGGCTCACAAACACATGGAGGCTAAAAAAAATGCTCCTAAATAATCAATGGATCAATGACCAAATCAAAATGGAGATCCAGCAATATATGGAAACAAATGACAACAACAACTCTAAGCCCCAACTTCTGTGGGACACAGCAAAAGCAGTCTTAAGAGGAAAGTATATAGCAATCCAAGCATATTTAAAAAAGGAAGAGCAATCCCAAATGAACGGTCTAATATCACAACTATCGAAATTGGAAAAAGAAGAACAGATGAGGCCTAAGGTGAGCAGAAGGAGGGACATAATAAAGATCAGAGAAGAAATAAATAAAATTGAGAAGAATAAAACAATAGAAAAAGTCAATGAAACAAAGAGCTGGTTCTTCGAGAAAATAAACAAAATAGATAAGCCTCTAGCCAGACTTATTAAGAGGAAAAGAGAGTCAACACAAATCAACAGTATCAGAAACGAGAAAGGAAAAATCACGATGGACCCCGCAGAAATACAAAGAATTATTAGAGACTACTATGAAAACCTATATGCTAACAAGCTGGGAAACCTAGGAGAAATGGACAACTTCCTAGAAAAATACAACCTTCCAAGACTGACCCAAAAAGAATCAGAAAATCTAAACAGACCAATTACCAGCAACGAAATTGAAGCGGTAATCAAAAAACAACCAAAGAACAAAACCCCCGGGCCAGATGGATTTACCTCGGAATTTTATCAGACATACAGAGAAGATATAATACCCATTCTCCTTAAAGTTTTCCAAGAAATAGAAGAGGAGGGGATACTCCCAAACTCATTCTATGAAGCTAACATCACCCTAATACCAAAACCAGGCAAAGACACCACAAAAAAGAAAACTACAGACCAATATCCCTGATGAACGTAGACACAAAAATACTCAACAAAATTTTAGCAAACCGAATTCAAAAACACATCAAAACCATCGTACACCATGACCAAGTGGGATTCATCCCAGGGATGCAAGGATGGTGCAACATTCGAAAGTCCATCAATATCATCCACCACATCAACAAAAAGAAAGACAAAAACCACATGATCATCTCCATAGATGCTGAAAAAGCATTTGACAAAGTTCAACATCCATTCATGATAAAAACTCTCAGCAAAATGGGTATAGAGGGCAAGTACCTCAACATAATAAAGGCCATCTATGAAAAACCCACAGCCAACATTATATTGAATAGCGAGAAGCTGAAAGCATTTCCGCTGAGATCGGGAACTAGACAGGGATGCCCACTCTCCCCACTGTTATTTAACATAGTACTGGAGGTCCTAACCACGGCAATCAGACAAAACAAAAAAATACAAGGAATCCAGATTGGCAAAGAAGAAGTCAAACTGTCACTATTTGCAGATGACATGATACTGTACATAAAAAACCCTAAAGACTCCACCCAAGAACTACTAGAACTGATATCAGAATACAGCAAAGTTGCAGGATACAAAATCAACACACAGAAATCTGTGGCTTACCTATATACCAACAATGAACCAACAGAAAGAGAAATCAGGAAAACAACTCCATTCACAATTGCATCAAAAAAAATAAAATACCTAGGAATAAACCTAACCAAAGAAGTGAAAGACTTATATTCTGAAAACTACAAGTCACTCTTAAGAGAAATTAAAGGGGACACTAACAGATGGAAACGCATCCCATGCTCATGGCTAGGAAGAATTAATATCATCAAAATGGCCATCCTGCCCAAAGCAATATACAGATTTGATGCAATCCCTATGAAACTACCAGCAACAGTCTTCAATGAACTGGAACAAATAATTCAAAAATTCATATGGAAACACCAAAGACCCCGAATAGCCAAAGCAATCCTGAGAAAGAAGAATAACATAGGGGGGATCTCACTCCTCAACTTCAAGCTCTATTATAAAGCCATAATAATCAAGACAATTTGGTACTGGCACAAGAACAGAGCCACAGACCAATGGAACAGACTAGAGAATCCAGACATTAACCCAGACATATATGGTCAATTAATATTTGATAAAGGAGCCATGGACATACAATGGCGAAATGACAGTCTCTTCAACAGATGGTGCTGGCAAAACTGGACAGCTACATGTAGGAGAATGAAACTGGACCATTGTCTAACCCCATATACAAAAGTAAACTCAAAATGGATCAAAGACCTGAATGTAAGTCACAAAACCATTAAACTCTTGGAAGAAAACATAGGTACAAACCTCTTAGACATAAACATGAGTGACCTCTTCTTGAACATATCTCCCTGGGCAAGGAAAACAACAGCAAAAATGAACAAGTGGGACTATATTAAGCTGAAAAGCTTCTGTACAGCAAAAGACACCATCAATACAACAAAAAGGAACCCTACAGTATGGGAGGATATATTTGAAAATGACACATCCGATAAAGGCTTGACGTCCAGAATATATAAAGAGCTCACACGCCTCAACAAACAAAAAACAAATAACCCAATTAAAAAATGGGCAAAGGAACTGAACAGACGGTTCTCCAAAAAAGAAATACAGATGGCCAACAGACACATGAAAAGATGCTCCACATCGCTAATTATCAGAGAAATGCAAATTAAAACTACAATGAGGTATCACCTCACACCTGTAAGGATGGCTGCCATCCAAAAGACAAACAACAACAAATGTTGGCGAGGCTGTGGAGAAAGGGGAACCCTCCTACACTGCTGGTGGGAATGTAAACTTGTTCAACCATTGTGGAAAGCAGTATGGAGGTACATCAAAATGCTCAAAACAGACAGACCATTTGACCGAGGAATTGCACTCCTAGGAATTTACCCTAAGAATGCAGCAATAAAGTATGAGAAAGACCAATGTACCCCTATGTTTATCGCAGCACTATTTACAATAGCCAAGAATTGGAAGCAACCTAAATGTCCATCGATAGATGAATGGATAAAGAAGATGTGGTACATATACACAATGGAATACTACTCAGCCATAAGAAGAGGGCAAATCCAACCATTTGCAGCAACATGGATGGAGCTGGAGGGTATTATGCTCAGTGAAACAAGCCAAGCAGAGAAAGAGAAATACCAAATGAATTCACTCATCTGTGGAATATAAGAACAAAGGAAAAACTGAAGGAACAAAACAGAAACAGAATCACAGAACTCAAGAATGGACTAACAGGTACCAAAGGGAAAGGGACTGGGGAGGATGGGTGGGTAGGGAGGTATAAGGGGGGGCAGAAAAAGAGGGGTATTAAGATTAGCATCCATAGGGTGGTGGGAGAAAGGGGAGGGCTGTACAACACAGAGAAGACAAGTAGTGATTCTACAACAGTTTGCTACGCTGATGGACAGTGACTGTAAAGGAGTATATATGGGGGATCTGGTATAGGGGAGAGCCTAGTAAACAAAGTATTCATCATGTAAGTGTAGATTAGTGATTAAAAAAAAAAAAGCAGTTCTATGTGGTGACCTCTCATTAGTTCTACACAATGATATAAAGGGCATATAAAAGTGTAGGCAAAGGGTCTGTTTGTGTTTATACAGAGGATCAAAGCCTAATTTGGCTACCCCGAAAATGAACTAAGATACGATATGAAAAAGAACTTCCAACATCAGCACTCTCTGGAAGACTCATGCCAGAAGATGATCAGCAAAAAAAAAAAACTCCAACAAAGATCCACGCACTGTCACAGGTGTAGATGCACTCATCCCACCAGTTCCTGGACTTGCCATGGGAATGATGAAGGAGATATCTAAGCTGGCCTGTGCATACAGTAAAACAACAAATTTGACTGGATCTATACTGTTGGAACTCAACCAAGAATTAGGAGAAGTGCAAATTGTAGCACTCCAAAATCTTACAACCACAGACTATTTATCGTTAAAAGAACATATGGGATATGAACAGTCCCCAGGAATGGGTTGTTCTAGTTTATCTGAATTCTCTCAGACTGTTTAAGTTCAGTCGGACAATATCCACCATATCATAGATAAGTTTTCACAAATGCCTAAGGTGCCTAACTGGTTTTCTTGGTTTCACTGGAGATGGCTGGTAATTACAGTTATGCTTTGGTTATGTAACTATATTCCTATTATGTTAATGTGTGTGCACAATTTAATTAGTAGTTTAAAACCTATCCATGCTGAAGTTACTCTACAAGAAGATATGTCAAAGAAATAATCAATCTTCCCAGGTTTTCTTCTGCCTGCTACTTCTATAGCTTTTCTTCTTCCTACCTAATCACAACCTTTAAATAGAACTCGTGCCACATGTCGAATTTACCGAGTATCATATTTCTTCCAAGTGGTAAAGACACCTCAAGACAAATGCTGGGCATAGAAGCCACAGGGCATAAATATGCAAAGAAGTAAAAAGCTAACCTTTTCAAACAATAAGTCTTCTCTCTCACTTACCAACTTTACATTTCCCTGTATGGCCCCGGAAGATGACTGGTTAGCCAGAGACGGGTAAGATTCCTCAAGGGAGGAACAACCTAAGACAGGCACAGTCGCAGGGGGCCATCTGGTGAGAAAATGGGGAGCAGCAGAGGTGAGGCTTAGAACTTCCCCCCTCATGTTCTGAGAGAAATCTTCTGCATACATGGATGTTTATTGCCCTCATCTAGCTCGGATTAACACATAGTCTACAGGCACACACCTGATCATCTACATTTGCTCTCTTACAACACTAAACTCTGTTTTCTACCTTTATCTCGTATCTACCTACCACTTCAGCATTTTATTAAAAATAATAATAATAGAGAAATGTGGTATCCACATATAAATCAAGTTTAAAAATCAAATGAATATTCATATTTGAACTGACTGTATAGTTCATAATGCATGAACAAAACCGAAAGCTTCTGTGATGACTGCCCTTGCACTGTTCACCATGTAACTTATTCACTATGTAAGAATTTGTACTCCATGTAAGAATTTGTTCGTTGTGCATCAGAAGATTGGAGACTGACGAAAATTAGGCTTGGGGTGGATTAATGATTGTGCATTGAGTATTGACCCCCCTATACAGAAATTTATTGTGGTTAACAACTATTTGATCAATAAATATGAGAGATGCCCTCACAAAAAAAAAAAAATATATATATATATAAACACACTTCCAATTGTAAAATAAATAAGTAACCGGGATGTAATGTATAGCATAAGGAATATAGTCAAAATATTGTAACAACTTGGTATGGTGATAGCTGGTACCTAGAATTATCATGTATATAAATGTTGAATCACTGTGTTGTACACCTGAAACTAATGTAATGTAATACTGTTGTCAACTACCCTTCAATAAAAAAAAAAAAAGACATAGTGCCATATCTAAAGCAATAAAGGTCCTGATGACTTAAATCACAATCCACACATGGGTAATTTTATGTCTAATTTTATTAATATAATCATTTTTGTGGATATAAATAAGCCTTCAATTAATTCAGAGAAGAAGAAACAGTGTTGTCTCTATGTCTATTTACCTACCTACCTATTTCTCTATCCAGAGAATGACCAGAACATATTAACAGCATAATTAGAAGGGCTTCCTTATGCTCACACATATGCACAGACATACAGATACTACTAACTATGCACTGTCAGTTCCAATTTCAGGTACTACCACTAGTGAGGCTATTTCATGGCTCATTCAAACACAAATAAGGAAGTTCTGGGAAATACAGAATATTCCTCTTTGCTGAACACATAAAACAGATTCAGTGAATTATATCTCACTTTTGTCTTCAATCCCCAAAGCACCTAAAAGTGATTATTACATGGAAGGTGGCCAATACACATTTGCTAAATTTTAGTTTAACCAATTGACCACAATTCAATTGAAATATGGTTTGGAACTATGACAAATTTTCCTTTTTCCTCTCTCAAGACTGGGTATAACTAGTAATCTTCTAGATGTGAGAGAAAAATAGAATCTAATATGCATCTATCCCAATTAATTATGGCAAAAGTTTATATAATGATTTGTAATTAAAACCGAGCAAGCTTTGACTAAGAATACATCTGATTGCTTCTCTTGAGAAATATAATATGATGTTTATATGAATAAGCTTCTTCATAATTTGAATATATGCCCTTCATGTCCTTTCCAATACTGGAAACATTTAGAGAGAAGATATATAAATGACAAATGCAGGGAACCATTATCAAGGCAAAAGTTATACTATTGCAAAAAGTGTTTATTCCTCTTTAAAAGTCATAATGGGTTACATACTTGCTTTCATATTTGATCTTCTATGACAATCCATTGCTAGTAAAAGCCAAGGAATTTATCTCTATGATAAATAGATTTAGTAACCATAAGCTCCTCAACTGATGAATATTTTTCTCTAAATTCTTTACTGTAATACATGAATGCACAAGTGTTTCCCAGAAGTTCAATATGACTTATAACATCTGAATTTAGATATTAAATACAATTATATTTACTATATGCACTTACTTCATACTTATCATCTTGGTATTTTAAAATAATTTTCCTAAACTATTTTATTATTTTTACTATTTTACTCATACTAAATTTAAATGTTTTTATATTATTCTTACATTTTTAGGTAATGTAATTTTTACTTTTTCATTGACATTTCATAATCAAATTATGGTTTACAACAAAAAATTGTGGAAAAATTTAATATAAGAGTATATGTTTGTAAAATCTTTAAATGTTACAATTCAGCATGTGGCTTATAATCAGATGCACTTGGAATACAATTTGACATTTTTCTGGTTTACATAAGAAATGGTGAATTGTTGTAAATACATTTGATTCAGGGATATGGAGATGGTGGACTTATTTTGCATGAATTACAAATCATTTTATTTAGCTGTATAATTACAGTGGTCATTTACATATGCATTGGGAGGCCATTGCAATATCAATGAAATAATGTGCTACTGGTTTCTACGGTTGTTTTAATGAATAATTTTTAGACCAACACCAACATATTTTTAATAATTGTGCTAAATTCTAAATAATTGTCTTAAATGTTAAATTCCAAAGAACTTATATCTATATATGGCATATATATGACAAGTAACATATATTTGAAGAAAATGCAACAGCCATTTGTGACCTCTGGGCTATCATTTACATATATATGTACACATACACACAAACCTATAATTCACATGTACGTATGAATAACATACATGTACATATATATACATATGACTATATGGTATATTTTGAAAACACAATGCATATATCATAAACTTAAAAAATCAAATTTAGATGTATACTAGAGCTTAAAACAATACCTAATTCTCCTATCAGTTCTTCACTGAAATTAACCACTAAAACATGATCTTTCACAGCACCATCTCAGGTTTTCCAGTAGGCTTTTCATTTCTCTACTGTTTTTTTAAAATCATCTTTTCCATAGTCAATCCGAAATTTTAGCTGCTCACTTAAGAAAATTCTGATTAAGTCTGCTTGAGTCTAATCATTTGTACTTTGAGGATTCAAGTTTGTCTCCAAGTTGCTAGCCCTTGTTTGGGAAGATGCTTCAAGTCTTTAGAAATATTAGGTTCCTTGTGTTTCTGGCTTATCTAGGTGAAGATACTGAATAATTTATTGAGTTGTGCAGCTCAGTAGAATTAGAAGTATTTGTTGTGTATGTAGTTGTATATGGTGACGTGTGGCTGATAGAACCACACTGAGTAAATTAGTAGGGTGAAAGGTAGAAAAATAACAAAATGGAATCCAAGGAATCAATAACATTG
This sequence comes from Manis pentadactyla, assembly GCF_030020395.1. Lineage (NCBI taxonomy): Eukaryota > Metazoa > Chordata > Mammalia > Pholidota > Manidae > Manis > Manis pentadactyla. The sequence goes on along the minus strand of NC_080028.1, from coordinate 52,685,285 downwards.
AGAAGATTGGCAATAGACATTGAATTTGAAAAACAATGCACATATATTAATAGAAGCCAAGACACATGAGATTTCAAAAAGTAGAAAATGTTAAGAATCATCAAATTCCTTCCTGAGGTTAAAAAAAATACATGACCTAAGAAATGGTCATTGGATTTAGCAATTGGGATATAATTGGTGATTTTAGTGACTATAGAACAAATTGGAAACCAAATTTTGGTTGATACTAGAATGAAAGGGATTTGAAGAACTTAAGGTAGTAAATTTAATCTATTATTTTACTTGATTTACATTGTGTCACAATTCTGTAAAAACAGTCAAACCATGAGTATCTTAATATCTTTGTGTCATAAATTACATGAAGTTCTTTTAATATGTTATGTTATTCCACCTTCACAAATACACCATGAGTCAGGTACTAAAATGTTCATCTTATTTATATGACAACTGAAGGGAGTTGAAGAAATTACCCAAGAATTCACAGCAAGGCATGATGGAGGTAGTATATGAAATCATATACATAATCTGACTGCAGGGTCTTTACCTGTGAATTCTAAACACAACCTTCCCTAGTATACTCAATCTCCTTAATTGGACTCTCTAATTTATGAGAACTTTGAGTTGTGAAAAGTATTGACCCCACTAAGTTACTATTTTTTCATGTAAGAAGCTCTTTAGTTTATTTTTCCCAACAAGTCAGTATCAGTGGTTTCCCTAGTTGATGATGTCTATGGTCTACTAAGTAAGGAGAGCTCCAGGAATAATTACGAGAACACTTAGCTTGTCTTTAGACACTCCATTCCCCGCCAAATACAAAAATACTTGACTTTCTATTACTTTGTCTTTTTACCAGCTGACTTTCAGCCTGAAAACTCAATCTGTGCTTTTCCTTCCATTTTGTAATGCTCTTTATTGTTTATGTTCTTAACTCTAACACTGGAGTGTTTTGAATGTATCTCATTACATGAAGGTCCCATACTCCTTATATATGATACACTGCCTTCAGATATTTGATGGTCATTTCTCATTACTGTTTCAAAACAGATATCTTGAGGCAGTTATTCTGACCCAATAATTATTCTCTCCTCAGTCTATATTCTAATGTGAACTAAGATAAGGCATGTGGATGCCTGTCAATGACCTTTCTTGTACTTGTTTCCAATTATTCTGATGCTTCTTTTGTTCAGCTTTCTCCACACAAACATACTGGGATTGTTTACCAATTTAAAGAAGCAAAATCCAGTATGTATCTTTGTTAATGTTGTTCAGCTTGTTAACAAGCCACATACCAACTGCTTTCTTCAAGAAAGAAAAAGGCAAATGGAATTAAAATATATGTAGGCATATTTCTTACACAATTATTTTACTGTATTTTAAATTCTTCTTTTGCATCACACTGGGCTATCAAGGCATAGAAGTAAGAGCCATGTGGGACCTAATGGATGATATACAGTTGGATTTCCCACTGAGATGATGGTTTGCTGGAATGGTCTCTACATATCACCAGAAGATAACTGGCCTTGAACCCCAGATCTCCAAAACCAGAAAGATGACTGTGCAAAGCTTTATGAACTGAAGTTCAAAGATCAGCAAATTATAAACCAATCTGCTTCCTTGTTCTAATCAGCCTCTCCAACTTCTTATCCATAAAATCAGAACCAGCTGACACCCTTCAACAAGACCCTATGATCAAACATACAATTGTGGTGTAGACACAATACAAATATCAAACATTCGTAAGACAGTGAGATATCTCAGTCATGAAAGCCTACACATTTTTACATGAAGCAATTATAGTAATTAGGAAGAAAAGTGAATTCTAAATCTAGGTGAATACAGAAAAGAGATGTTCCTACATGTTTTTGACGGTTATCAAGAGTGTGGTAAAAGCAGCAAGTTACTGCAAGTCCACTATATCAGAGGTGAAAATAGTCACCTGATTCTAGAGTGCCAGTGGCATATGGACATCCCAGAATTTGGATCTGGAGACACCTAACCCTTCCAAGGCTTGCCTCATATAGGCTCATGAGAAGGAGAATGATATTGAATAAGAAATAGACAAGAACTAGAAACTGCAGGAAATGAACAGTATATTTATAGACATGTGATATAAGACCCAACAGTATCATTCATGGAATTTGTGTGTGTGTGTGCTTTAAATGCTTTAAAGAGAAGCATTGATTCCAACTATAGAAATATGTATGATATGGCCACAAAGATCTTCAAAACATAAAAAACAAAAAATATTTTTATCCCAAGTCTCCAGGTCTTTTTTGCAAGCTCTCTCAAGGAGTTTCATACCTTACAGAGAAGATTATATTTGTGATTTTTTTGATGGTTTTTATTATAAAAAGCTCTATGACCTTGTCTGATGACCCTGAATAAGTGGAATCTGTAGAGGATTTGCTTGTTTTCATATTTTCTATTCTTGTATACAGTACTGTCATTATTTATATAAATATGTATATAAATATGAATATATTGTTTATATAAATATACAGATAGATTTTTTCCTAGAAAAAATTTTTTCCAGAAAAAAGAAGGTATTAATTTGACATTTGTAAAGCAAATATATGGCCCATTATTCCCATGATTATTTTCTCAATTGAGAACACAAAAGACTATGAATAAAACTACATAAAATATTTTCCCACCTAGCTTACTACATTCTAAGGGAAAGATACTTATGAATATAGAAATGAATGAATGAATGAATGAATGTACACCTAGATGTACCAGCCCAGACCAGGCAGCAAACAGATGTCCCATAACAAACTTATAACTGAGAAGAGTTTAACAAAATAAAAACTTCTCAAAGGGTTTAGGTAAAGGAAGGTACAGAATCTCAAGGCTAGTGACAACAAAAAGCTGTTGACACAGTGAGGCCTGAAATCACAAGGGGAAGAAGCAGCCTCTGAGCTCAGGGACATACCTGTATGTATAGGGCAGCTTGGCAGAGCTGTGTCCACACTGGAAAGGTAAAGAGCAGATATAACAATATCCTGTCTCATTTTCTTCCCATCCCCTTAACTTCTGCTAGTGCCTTCAACAGGGGAACCAACTTAGAAGACAGAGGACAAGGAAGTCACTCAGGATACAGATCAAAGCTTAGTAGTGTGAGGAAAAGGAAAGGTGTCTAGTACATAGGTAAAATGCATTTTCAATGAAAGTTTACTTTTTCACACATCACATAAAACAGATTATATTTTAAAAGTCTGAAAGGAAGCTCTTCTACAACATCAATAATACTTTGTTCTTGGAAATGAAATTGGGTAAGGGTAGAATTACCTTTATGCACTTTTTAATGAAGGGAGGAGTGAGTCAGGGGGATAAAGATAATCTTTAATCACTTTGGTTCTTTTTTATGTTTACTGAATTTTCCTTACAATCATTAAGTTTGAAATGAAAGTTGAGATTTAATAAAATACTAAAATTGTATCAAAATTGATGTTGTATAAATTCAATTTAATTCCATTATAGTTAATAAGCCATCACTACATTTATCATTTGGCAAATTCATTTTTTTCTAGCCAGAACTTTTAAAAAACAATCATACATAATCTAAACCATGTATCACATTCATAAACTGGAAAGATTTAAGAGAAAATAAGAGGAAGTCATATTAAGTTATTTGTATATGCTAAAAAATAATTAAGTGCTATTATATAAATTATTAATGCATAAATCAATATTAGATAGGAGGTATTTACCTTCTCCATCAAATAAATGAAAAAATTAAGCTTAGAATCTGATAGAATTTGCTAATTTCGTGAGGAAAATAGAATTCCTTAGTTAAGTTCTATTTAACATATATTTCTGAGAACTTACTGTTTATCAAGTATGGTCTCAACAGAGAATAATGATTTCAAAAGGAAGAACCTCATGCAATAACTTTCATCTATCATGTGCAGTTTTACTTTTAATAAGTAAAATATTTGCAATGAAAAATACCAGAACATTATCACTGATATCATATGGATAGATTTTTTGGGGAAAGAACATTTTTGTAAAATCACATCAATCGATTAAAAAGTTGACAAATTATTTTGGAAAGTAAAATTAAGAATTGTGTTTGCAGCAGTTCATGGTATACATACATTAATGACTATGGGGAGAAAAGTACTTAAAAAAATTATGAGTTTTTCAGAACTTTCCTGCATAGATGTCTTACAGATCATTGTATTTAAAAAGGGGGGAAGGAAGCATTTGATCTTAAGGAGACTATATTATTTCAATATTTTAATACTCATAACACCTTTTTTTGTTGTTTCATTTGGGTGGTTCACAGGCAACAAAGAATTGAGTGAATTTGGGGGGAAATTTATTTGCAGTGATTCTTCAATTAAGATCAGAGAACTATTAGAGTACTGCCTTGCCAATGGGTTTCAGCCCCGGGCAAGTTCGCTATGGATTCAGTGTGACCAAAGAAAACAGCAAAACATTCTTGGGGTGAAAGGGTTATACCCAACTTTATTACCAGGTGGCACATCAGTCACTAGAATCCCATCCACTCAGAGCGGCAGCAAGCTGGTCTCTGCCTCTGGGCCCCTCTGCCGGCATAACCTTCCACTGGGCCTCTCTGCCTGCACAGTCGTCCCACACAGCCATGCCTCTGGGCCTCTGTCCTTGGTGCTGTCACCACTCCAGCCTCTGCTCTGCAATCCTGCAGGCTTGCAGTCCTGCCACCCTGTTGCACCCAGAGCACTGGGCAGAGCTCTTTTGGGTGCAGCTCTTATATTGTCAACAGCCATGTATTGCCCACAGGTGTGCAGTGAGCTAGTCAACCAGGGCCAGGTGAAAATCCTGGCCAGAGGAACTCTCATTTTACCCACAAGTACTAAGGATGGATTTTAGAAAGACCATGGGTAGTTTAAAATAGTACAAAAACCATGTATGTAAGTGTGTGTGTGTGTGTTTGTACGTAGGTATGTGTGTTTGTGTGTAAGATAACATGCATTTTCCTAAAGAGGTGATTCCTAGTTTTTATGTCATATTGTAGTGAATGCTGTGACAGACACTTTTCCTTTTGTAATGCAAGTGCATGATTTAAGCTTTGATTGTCAAGACATGCACTTCAAAGACAGCTATGTGGAAAAAACTTTGCCAACTAACTACAAGACTAGATAAAGAGCCAGTCCACTCTTCAACCCCAGTTCCTTCTATAACTGACCATTTAGACCTCTTTATTTTCTCTTCCCATGCTTTATTCCTGCTCTTATGTTTTAAATTCACCAACAAAGAATGAGTCTCCAAACTGCAGACCTCCCACCCTCATGACCCTAATAATAGCAAAAACCCAGGCCGGTGTTCCTTCTCTTCCCATGCCCTTGCTGTGTGCCACAAGTGAATCATGTTATTTCCAGGACTTTTAGTAATAAAGCTTGTCCCTTTCAAAGTTTCCTGATGGTTATTGCTAAAGGCATCTTGCAATCATAATAAGAACCTCAGTCTAGCTCAGCCAGGACAGTGGTTATCAATAGGATGAGTGTGGGTAAAATTGCAGTATTTTCAGGATCTCTCACCTGGCTTTAGTGCATCTCCATATCAACAGGTGTTCCTAGGGGTGGAGAAAGGTAGCCATCTCCATATCAAGGAGTAATTACCTGGGCAACCAAGGGCTTATCTGAACCTGAGAAGTTGGGGGGAGGATTTTGCTTGTTTCAGCTGTGGCAGGAGAGAGAGACACCTGATGGCTTTCTGTAGGCAATAAATGGGTTTTAAACTTTATTTCTCCCTCTGACTGATTTTGGTTTCAGCTAGGTATTTTGCCCCAGGATTTTCTCTCCCTAGAGTTACAGTGAGATAGGCACAAAACACATGTTCAAATGGTTACAATATGCAAAAGATTTTTTTAAAACAATAGCTCTGATTTTGGGGGAATTTTGTTGACAACAAATAACTGGTTCTGCCACATTTACATTTTCATATATTTTGAAAACACAAAAAGAGAATAAATTATATCAATACATCATACTGAAACTCAGAAGCCATTAAATATCATCAGACTCCTGAAAGTTTGAAAATAGAACAATCTAGGCAATCTGGGACCAATCAACATCATGAGTCACCTCTGGGTGCTACTATTTAAGCAAAGAGAATAACTAGTACATGAATGGTGCCCTGAAACAGAATAAGTGTTCTGTTATCTATAATTGATATGTTAAGTGAACTGCAAAGAGCTGGTGACACGTTGCAGTTTGAGTTTCAAATTAGTTCATGGCATACATTTTCTTATAAAATTTTAAAACTTTGATTAGTGAGATAAAGCAAAAAAAAACCCCCTAAAAACCCTGTTCTTACATGTTTTGGGTTTCTTCCCTTTTTAAAATCATAAAGTATGTCACTATTTTCTTCATTTTTTTTTTCAAATTTTTGTGTCTATAGCTCTTTGATCCATTGGTATTTATTTTGGTGTATGGGATGTAGGAACCCTGTGTCATCAAATTATTCTATAATCCATGAGAACAGAATAAACAGAATCATCTTGAGTGAACATTTTCCATGTTATCTTTGGTATAATTTTATTCTGCTTTATGAACACCTTTTGTTTTTGAAGGGGAGGAAGGCAGTCTAACGTCCCAAGATAATATTGGCAGGATTAACACCCACCAGAGCTTCCTGCCCTTGCCGAGAGTCAGCACAGATTTCTCTTATCAAAGAATCATGCATGAAAAATTGGGCCCAGCTTCTTTGATCGTTTTCCACTTATGTCAGTTATGTACCACGTTCTTTTACCTGATAGATTAGTTTCCTAGAGCTACTATAACAACTTCCTGCAAAATTGGTGACTTAACAGGAATTTATTCTCTGAGAGTCCTGGAGTCTAGAAGTATGAACTCAAGGTCCCTTCTGGATACTCCTAGGAGAACCTGTCCCACACTCTCTCCAATCTTCTGGTGGTTGCCAGAGACCACGAGATTCCTTTGCTGTGGCTACATCACTTTAATTTCTGCCTCCGTTGTTTTGTTACCAGCCTTCTTTCCTGTGTGCATCTGTGTATTCTCTATTCTTACAAGAATACCAGTCATTGGACTCAGAGCCCATCATACTCCAGTACGACCTCCTTCTAACTAACTGTGAAAAGACTATTTCCAAAGAGGTCACATTCCATTTCAGGAGAACATGAATGTGGGATCCAGGGGCACTATTCAGCTCACTACAACTAGAAATTGTTTTAATTGGCCCATAATTGAATAGCTTTATTTCTATCGTTTGTGCAATTTATACAGAACAAGAACCCACTTGTAACCCCTTTCCACTATCTCACTTTGTAATGGAATTTCAGCATGTGAACTTAATTTGGTGCCATTAATTTTTATTCCCTTTCAGATGTGAGAACCCTTGTTTTCTAAACAATCCAATTATTGTTATCAAATTCATGCTTCCCGGAAAGCCTGAGGCAATATAACTGAAATATCCTTGTTTCTCTTACTATGTTAATTGAAAAAACCACAGAAACTCTGAAGTTATTTTGGGGAAAGTAAGGCAACACATTTGGACATAAATTTGCACAGAATATTTGAAGATCAGCTCTGACACCCATTGAAACCACAGCTATGTTCTGCCCAGGTCTGTGTTTTGTGAATTCTTTTTGAGGAATTTCTCAAATGGTTTTTACCCACTTATGTAAGAACAGCAGTACTTTACCTGTCCTCATCTGCTCTCACTCTGATCCCATGTAATTTAAATATCAGCACACATAAAAAAATAATCTGCATTTAGTTTGAGAACTTACTGTCCATGGTGGCTGAAATTTCACTTGAGAAGACACATCAGTGCTTTTCAATTGGAAATGCAATTCAACATGCATGCAGTAAAATCTCCTCACTTCTAAGTATTCCCTCTTCTTTCAGTAACAGGTACTTACTCACAAATTCGGAGTGTTTAACTGGGAACATTTGACTATGGTTACAATAGGGACAGGAGATAGTGTGTGTTTTTGCAACTAGAGAGTTTCTTCTGCTCTTCTCTCCTGGGGTGAAACAGTAGTGTAATCAAGGCAGGCCTCCAGCTGTCCTAGTTCCTTAGGACATCAATTAATCCCTGTGTTTCTGAAATTTATCTCTGTTTCTCAGTTATGTGTGTTTTTGGATGTACATTTATTGCCCTCTAAATCACATTCCAATTATGCTAAGGAGGATGGTGAGAGCATGAAACCCAAGCCTAATGCCCCTTGTTGGTTAAAAAATAAATGACTCTCCCACAATTCATACTGATAATTCTATAAATATTGTATTAATTTAACATTGTCTTGGAACTTCAATTTTGGTAATGACACTTTCATGTCTCACTTATGTGGCATCATATTCAAGATTCCTAATATGTATTTATTGCACCTAGAGGGAAGGCTCCAATAACATATTTATCATATAAAATATGAAGGGAAGATAAAAAATTAAAATAGTAATTAATTCTACACTTCAAATCTCATGAAATTGTAATTGCATATTAATAACTATAAGTGGCTTTAGGTCTGATCAAAGAATTTAATTTTTATGATGAAGGAACATTGTTTCCAGAAATAATGTTCTTTTGCACTGGGGTCAAACTAGCATAAGCTACCTCAATAGTCATGGTGTTTAACCTAGCATTCTAGGTAACTTCAATAGTTTATGGCAGAGTTCATATCTTCAAATAAAGATTTCATTAAAAAATCTCATGAGAACATAGGAGTTTATAATTCCAGAGGCTATTCTTCTGACTGTAGATAGCTCTTATAAACAATATAACTGGAAAACATTATTGACCTAATTCGTATCCACCATAACAACCTGATTTACACTCCTGCAGTGATCTATTAAATCCAAGAGGAAATGGATTAGTTTCTTTTTTTTTTAATTTTGTTATCATTAATGTACAATTACATGAAGAACATTATGTTTATTAGGCTCCCCCCTTCACCAAGACCCACCAAACACCCCATTACAGTCACTGTCCATCAGCGTAGTAAAATGCTGTAGAATCACTACTTGTCTTCACTGTGTTGCACAGCCCTCCCCACACAACACCCCCTACATTATACATGCTAATCGGAATGCCACCTTTCTTTTTCCCCACCCTTATCCCTCCCTTCTCACCCATCCTCCCTAGTCCCTTTCCCTTTGGTAACTGTTAGTCCATTCTTGGATTCTGTGATCCTGCTGCTGTTTTGTTCCTTTAGTTTTTCTTTGTTCTTATACTCCACAGATGAGTGAAATCATTTGATACTTGTCTATCTCTGCCTGGCATATTTCACTGAGCATAATACCCTCTAGCTCCATCCATGGTGTTGCAAATGGTAGGATTTGTTTTCTTCTTATGACTGAATAATTTTCCATTGTGTATATGTACCACTTCTTCTTTATCCATTCATCTACTGATGGACATTTGGGTTGCTTCCATTTCTTGGCTATTGTACATAGTGCTGCAATAAACATAGGGGTGCATCTGTCTTTTTGAAACTGGGCTGCTGCATTCCTGGGTAAATTCCTAGAAGTGGAATTCCTGGGTCAAATGGTTTGTCTATTTTGAGCTTTTTGAGGAACCTCCATACTGCTTTCCACAATGGTTGAACTAATTTACATTCCCACCAGCAGTGTACGAGGGTTCCCCTTTCTCCACAACCTCCCCAATATTTGTTGTTGTTTGTCTTTTGGATGGTAGCCATCCTTACTGGTGTTAGGTGATATCTCTTTGTGGTTTTAATTTGCATTTCTCTGATAACTAGCGATGTGGAGCATCTTTTCATATGTCTGTTGGCCATCTGAATTTCTTCTTTAGAGAACTATCTGTCCAGCTCCTCTGCCCATTTTTTAATTGGATTATTTGCTTTTTGTTTGTTGAGGTGTGTGAGCTCTTTATATATTTTGGATGTCAAGCCTTCATTGGATCTGTCATTTATGAATATATTCTCCCATACTGTAGGGTACCTTTTTGTTCTATTGATGGTGTCCTTTGCTGTACAGAAGCTTTTCAGGTTGATATAGTCCCACTTGTTCATTTTGCTTTTGTTTTCCTTGCCCGGGGAGATATGTTCATGAAGAAGTCGCTCATGTTTATGTCCAAGAGATTTTTGCCTATGTTTTTTTCTAAGAGTTTTATGGTTTCATGACTTACATTCAGGTCTTTGATCCATTTCAAATTTACCCTTTCATGTATGGGGTTAGACAGTGATCCAGTTTCATTCTTTTACATGTAGCTGTCCAGTTTTGCCAGCACCATCTGTTGAAGAGACTGTCATTTCGCCATTGTATGTCCATGGCTCCTTTATCATATATTAATTGACCATATATGTTTGGGTTAATGTCTGGAGTCTCTATTCTGTTCCACTGGTCATGTGTCTCTGTTTTGTACCAGTACCAAATTGTCTTGATTACTGTGGCTTTGAAGTAGAGCTTGAAGTTGGGGAGCAAGATCCCCCCCCATTTTTTTCTTCCTTCTCAGGATTGCTTTGGCTCTTCAGGGTCTTTGTTGTTTCCATATGAATTCTTGAACTATTTGTTCCAGTTCATTGAAGAATGCTGGATTGCATGAAATCTGTATATTGCTTTGGGCAAGATGGCCATTTTGATGACATTAATTCTTCCTAGCCAAGAGCATGGGATGAGTTTCTATTTGCTAGTGTCCTCTAATTTCTCTTAAGAGTGTCTTATAGTTTTCAGGGTATAGGTCTTTCACTTCCTTGGTTAGGTTTATTCCTAGGTATTTTATTTTTTTGATGCAATTGTGAATTGAATTGTTTTCCTGATTTCTCTTTCTATTAGTTTATTGTTAGTGTATAGGAAAGCCACAGCTTTCTGTGTGTTAATTTTGTATCCTACAACATTGCTGTATTTCAATAACAGTTCTAGTAGTTTTGGGGTGGAGTCTTTAGGGTTTTTTATGTACAATATCATGTCATCTGCAAATAGTGACAGTTTAACTTCTTCTTTACCAATCTGGATTCCTTGTATTTCTTTGTTTTGTCTAATTGCCATGGCTAGGACCTCTAGTACTATGTTGAATAACAGTGTGGACAGTTGGCATCCCTGTCTTGTTCCAGATCCAGAGGAAAAGCTTTCAGCTTCTCACTGTTCAGTATAATGTTGGCTGTGGACTTATCATATATGGCCTTTATTATGTTGAGGTGCTTGCCCTCTATACCCATTTTGCTGAGAGTTTTTATTATGTATGAATCTTGAATTTTGTCAAATGCTTTTTCAGCATCTATGGGGTTGGTCATGTGGTTTTTGTCTTTCTTTTTCTTGATATGGTGGATGATGTTGATGGATTTTCGAATGTTGTACCATCCTTGCATCCCTGGGATGAATCCCACTTGGTCATGGTGTATGATCCTTTTGATGTATTTTTGAATTCAGTTTGCTAGTATTTTGTTGAGTATTTTTGTATCTATGTTCATCAGGGATATTGGTCTGTAATTTTCTTTTTTGGTGGGGTGACGGTGCCTTCCGTTGAAGTCAAACAGTTTGAAGGGGAGGCGTGGAGCTGAATATATGTACAACTCACTCTGAGAGGACACCCCATGTTTGGGCGCCTGATGTAGTGTGCCACTCATCTTCTTTGGGTGAAATGAGAGAACAAAAAACACAGACAACAGAGACAGACAATGGCTGCAGCCCCGATGAGTCGCAGCACCTTTATTTCTATACTGCCTTTCTCGGACCTAAGCCAAGTACTATACTCATCTTTCCCTTCTCAGGGGGGCAGGCCAGAAGCAGGGGTGGTGTTTTCATACATCCTCAAGGTTTCCCTGTTTTCAGAGTGAGGAGTCTTGGCTCGTCTTCGAGGACAAGATATGTTTTTGGGGGCAGATAACTTCCAAGGACTGCACCGGTTGTTCTCAAGCTTGTGCTTTCCCATGCTGCGTTCAGACATGGGGGAAGATGCTTTGCCATTCTGCCTACAAACATGTGAGAAGACAAAGGCCGTCCCCAACAGTGGGGTCTTTACCTGTTTTTGGTATTAGGGTGATGTTGGCTTCATAGAATGAGTTTGGGAGTAGTCCCTCCTCTTCTATTTTTTGAAAAACTTTAAGGAGAATAAGTATTATGTCTTCTCTGTATGTCTGATAAAATTCTGAGGTAAATCCATCTGGCCCGGGGGTTTTGTTCTTGGGTAGTTTTTTGATTACTGCTTTAATTTCTTTGCTGGTAATTGGTTTGTTTAGATTTTGTGTTTCTTCCTTAGTCAGTCTTGGAAGGTTGTATTTTTCTAAGAAGTTGTCCATTTCTTCTAGGTTTTCTTGCTTGTTAGCATATAGGTTTTCATAGTATTCTCTAATAATTCTTTGTATTTCTGTGGGGTCCGTCGTGATTTTTCCTTTCTCATTTCTGATTCTGTTGATGTGTGTTGACTCTCTTTTTCTCTTAATAAGTCTGGCTAGAGGCTTATATATTTTCTTTATTTTCTCGAAGAACCAGCTCTTGGTTTCATTGATTTTTTCTATTGTTTTATTCTTCTCGATTTTATTTATTTCTTCTCTGATCTTTATTATGTCCCTCCTTCTGCTGACTTTAGGCCTCATTTGTTCTTCTTTCTCCAGTTTCGATAATTGTGACATTAGACTATTCACTTGGGGTTGTTCTTCCTTCTTTAAATATGCCTGGATTGCTATATACTTTCCTCTTAAGACTTCTTCTGCTGCATCCCAGAGAAGTTGAGGCTTTGTGTTGTTGTTGTCATTTGTTTCCATATATTGCTTGATCCTATTTTAATTTGGTTGTTGATCCATTGATTATGTCGGAGTATGTTGTTCAGCCTCCTTGTGTTTGAGGGCCTTTTTGCTTTCCTTCCACAATTTATTTCTAGTTTTATTCCTTTTTAGTCTGAGAAGCTGGTTGGTAGAATTTCAATCTTTTTTAATTTACTGAGGCTCTTTTTGTGGCCTAGTATGTGGTCTATTCTGGAGAATGTTCCATGTGCACTTGAGAAGAATGTGTATCCTGTTGCTTTTGGATGTAGAGTTCTATAGATTCTATTAGGTCCATCTGTTCTAGTGTGTTGTTCAGTGCCTCTCTGTCCTTACTTATTTTCTATCTGGTGGATCTGTCCTTTGGAGTGAGTGGTGTGTTGAAGTCTCCTAAAATGAATGCATTACCTTCTATTTCCTCCTTTAGTTCTGTTAGTATTTGTTTCACATATGCTGGTGCTCCTGTGTTGGGTGCATATATATTTATAATGGTTATATCCTCTTGTTGGACTGAGCCCTTTATCATTATGTAATGTAATTCTTTATCTCTTGGTACTTTCCTTGTTTTGAAGCCTATTTTGTCTTATACTAGTGCTACAACACCTGCATTTTTCTCCCTGTTGTTTGCATGAAATATCTTTTTCTATCCCTTGACTTTTAGTTTGTGCATGTCTTTGGGTTTGAGGTGGGTCTTTTGTAAGCAGCATATAGATGGGTCTTGCTTTTTTATCCATTCTATTACTCTGTGTCTTTCGATTGGTGTATTCAGTCCATTTACATTTAGGGTAATTATTAAAATATATGTACTTATTGTCATTGCAGGCTTTAGATTCGTGGTTGTCAAAGGTTCAAGGTTAGCTTCTTTAGTATCTTACTGCCTAACTTAACTCACTTATTGAGCTATTATAGACACTGTCTGATGTTTCTTTATTTCTGTCACTTCTTATTCCTCCTCCTCCATTCTTTATAGGTTGGGTGTTTTATTGTGTGCTCTTTTGTGTTTCCTTTGACTGCTTTTGTGAGTAGTTGATTTTATTTTTTGCCTTTAGTTAGTATTTGGTTGGTCTGCTTTCTTTGGTGTGATTGTATTTTCTCTGGTGATATCTATTTAGCCTTAGGAGTGCTCCCATCTAGAGCAGTCCCTCTAAAATACCCTGTAGAGATAGTTTGTGGGAGGCACATTCCCTCAACTTTTGCTTGTCTGGGAATTGTTTAATCCCTCTTTCATATTTAAATGATAATTGTGCTGGATACAGTATTCTTGGTTCAAGGCCCTTCTGTTTCATTGCCTTAAATATATCATGCCATTCTCTTCTGGCCTGTAAGGTTTCTGTTGATAAATCTGATGAAAGCCTGATGGGTTTTCCTTTGTAGGTGACCTTTTTCCTCTCTCTAGCTGCCTTTAAAACTCTGTCCGTGTCCTTAATCTTTGCCATTTTAATTATTATGTGTCTTGGTGTTATCCTCCTTGGGTCCCTTTTGTTGGGAGTTCTGTGTACTTCCGTGGTCTGATCGATTATTTCCTCCCCCAGTTTGGGGAAGTTTTCAGCAATTATTTCTTCAAAGACACCTTCTGTCTGTTTCTCTCTCTCTTTTTCTTCTGGTACCACTATAATGTGGATATTGTTCATTTTGGATTGTTCACACAGTTCTCTTAATATTGTCTCATTCCTCAAGATCCTTTTATCTCTCTCTGCATCAGCTTCTAAGCGTTCCTGTTCTCTGGTTTCTATTCCATCAATGGCCTCTTGCATCTTATCCATTCTGCTTATAAATCCTTCCAGAGATTCTTTCATTTGTGTAATCTCCTTCCAGACTTCATCCCTTAGCTCTTGCATATTTCTCTGCAGCTCCATCAGCATGGTTATGACCTTTATTTTGAATTCTTTTTCAGGGGGATTGGTTAGGTCTATCTCCCCAGGTTCCTTCTCAGGGGAGGATATCTGGGTTAGTCTAGTCTGTATCAAATTCTTCTGCCTTTTCATGGTGATAGAGGTAGTTGTGGGGAGTTAGCGCATGTGTTGGCTGGGAGTACATCCCTTCTTGCTGGTTTGTGGCCTTCCTCTCCTGGGAGAACAGCTAACCCTAGCAGCTTGTGCTGGGCAGCTGCACATGCACAGTGTTTCTAATTCTTGCTCTGCCACTGTGAAAGAATCTTTGCCCTGCTGCTGTGGGCATGGCCAGCCTCAGGCTGCTGCTCCACTATTGCAGAGTAGCATTGGAGGCTAAAGGGTTGGGAGGCTGTTTATCTCCATGAGGGGCCTCCAAGCTGCGCTGCTGCCAAGGGGTTAGGGCACCCGGAGTTCCCTGGGATTCCCAGCTGCTGGGCTAAGTGTCCCAGGACCTTTCCATTCAGTTGTGGTGGCCCTGTCCCTTTAAGTCTTTCAAAAAGCACTTGCTTTTCTTTGTCTCAGTGGTGTCAGCTGCGGGGACCCACTCGCAGGTTTTACTGTCCCATTTCTCTAGTATTCAGCACCCCACGCACTGTGTGTCTGCACTGCAGTGCGGATGGCTAGGGCTGGGTGTTTAGCTGTCCTGGGCTCCCTCTCCCTCCCCACTCCGACTCCTCTCTTCCCACCAGGAGCTGGGATGAGGGGCGCTCGGGTTCCCCTGGGCCGTAGCTTGTATCTTACCCCCTTCGCGAAGCGCTGGGTTCTCACAGGTGTAGATGTAGCCTGACTGTTGTACTGTATCTTCTGGTCTCTCTTTTAGGTATAGTTGTATTTGTTGTATTTTCAAAAATATAAATGGTTTTGGGAGGAGATTTCTGCTACTCTACTCACACTGCCATCTTGGTTCCGCTGGTAAGTTTCTTTTAAGAGAGACAGAATGAAGTAGGAAAAAATAACAGCTTTTTTTTTCAAATAAACCAGAAAGCATAACTGGTAAGATTTATTCAGACCAATTCAAATAGTTCAAAGATTGAAGCTAGGCCAAAGAGTGAAGTTACAGTAATAATGGTCTGTTTCTAATTTTTTGTAATCACATCTTTTTGTATCTGTTCAATGAGGCTCATCCTTTGGTTCTTGGATCTATCTGGCACCTAGAAAGGCAAGCAAACATTATTCCACATTCCAGCCTTAGCATCTTGATTTAACTAAGGCTTATTGTTATTTAATTGTTACAGACATCTTCAGATCAAAAATGGACTTCTTGTTATTTGTTGCTAGACTCCACCCTATACAACATAGTGGAGAGATCCAATTCTGGTCTTGCTGTGTGTAAACTGTGTGCCTGCAGGCACGTCACAACCCTATTGAATCTCATATTTACCATCAGTGTAATCAGTCTAATACTACTTTCTGTGTTTACATACAGAATCAAATTAATGCAGGCAAAGAAAAAAAAGTAAAAAAAACCCAAATATTATGTTAAAAGGATGGAATTTCTACAACTACCAGAGAGGTTATATACATTCATCTTCATTCACTCAAAACATGTTAACTGAATACTTATCATGGGCCAGTCTCTGATTTACCTGGTGTGGCTGAGAAGTAAATAAAACAGACTAACAGCCTTGTCATCATGGAGCATACTTTTTAATTCAGAAGGCAGTGTGACAATAAATAAGCAAAGGTGATTTCAGGGCATAGAACATAGAAAGGAAAAAAATGAGAGAATGAGAGGAAGCTAAACTAGATAGATTGTTCATGTACTTTCTAATTACTTTACTAAAATGTATACATATAAATATCTATACACAGCATTATATGTAGTATGTATAAGTACTGTGTAATAACATATATAATATGCACCATAAACATACTATATGTGTATAGTATACTATGTATATACCATTATGTATATTTGGCATATATATTGTGTATATATATATATATATATATATATATATAAAATACCTCACTTGAGGTTTATAGGACTTGAGTCTGGCTTGATGTCTTTCCTTCATCTTGAAACATTGGTCAGTATTCCTTCATATATCGATTCTGCTTCAGTGTCTCTCTTTCCTTCTGGACACCAATTATATGTATGGATCTTTTAACTCTCTTATCCTATCTTCTGCATTCCTTTATAATCTTCAGGCTTGATCTAGGTGTTCTCTACTTCTCTATTTGCTATATTTCAGTCTCCTAATCTTGTCTACTGATCTAGATAACTACTGTTAAACTAATCTATTGATTCCTTACTTCATATATTATACAGTTCTAGGATTCCATTTAATTCTTTTTCATAGATTCAACATCACCTATGACCACCTCCATCTTTTCATCTGTCTTGTTGAAAATATTCATTATAATTATTTTAAAGTTGTTTCTGATAAATCAAGCATCTAGACTACCTATGAGTCTGATTCTTCTACCTCTCATTTTTATTCTTGGTGTCGAATAAGTAAATCTTATTTCCCAGTGTGCTTGAATGAAGGACATTATTTTTATTTATTTTTTAATGTAGAGATTCTACCTGATAATTCCTTCCAATGCATAAGATTTAATTTTCTTCTCTCTGGCAGACATTAGAGTACAGGTAGAGGACCTTGACTTCTGAGACCTTTACTCCTAAAGCTGTAGCATTTTTGGGGTCTCAGTAAAGACTCAACTATTTAGTAGAGATTTTTATTCACAGACCTTGATCTCTAATTCTTTATTTCTGCAGCAAGGTATGATGTCATACCTTAGTCATGTAGAAGTTGCTCTTCTTGGCCTGTAACATACATGCATAGCTGGAATTGGAATGTCTCAAGGGGAAGCTGCAGGCAAAATATTTCCTAACTTTTCTGAGTCCTCTTTTTGGGGGAAGTTCTTGGTGCTTCAAATCCTACAACACTGGTAACTATGAATTTTGAAGTTTGTCTTCTCAGGACAGTGAAACTATTGTAAAAAAATTGGCATTTTAAATATTCATCTAGTTTTTAGTTGCTCTTGTCAGGTCAGTTAATCGTACTCCAACTACTCTGTCCTAGCCAGAGGTGGAGTTTTGATTTTTGTTTTTAAAATAATATTTTTGTTCAATGTGTGGAGAATAATTAACAGTGAAGGGAAGGGTAAAAATAAACAGATAAGTTAGAAGTTACTACAGTATATAGACATGGCATTGGGGGTGTCAGCCTGGGAAAGAACAGGAGAGTTTGATAACTTTGAGAATTTGAAGGACATGGGGGAAAAAAGACAATAGATGAAAATGTGTAGCAATTACGTTAATAAAAAATTATTCCTATTATATATATTTACATTGTAGTTGTGTATTGATTCGTGGGAGATATTTATTTTTCCAAAAACATTGGGTAGTTGGCTGTAGCCATTGCTGAGATAGAAGAGACTGCAGGAGCAATCATATTGGAAGAAAAATTAACAATTATTTTGAGCATGTTAAATTTGAGGTGCCTATTATTTACGGGCATAAAGATGTCTCATAGACATTTGGATGCCTGATTAGAGCTGATGATATAATCTGGGGAATCACCAGCACATAGAACATATTTAAATGCTCGGTGAAGGTATTTAAAGAGAGATATATCTTGGGTAACTTTTTTCTGTTTCCATTTTTATTGGGATTGTTTTAAATTCACATACCAAGTTACAGAGAACTGATACTCTTATATTGAAAACTTCATATAGAATGTCCTTATTCCAAATCAGAATGTTTTCTTTTCCATCATTTCAGATCTCACTTCAAGTTCTCCAACAGTCTTTTAAAGTGTTACTTTTATATACATTTCATATTTCAACTTAATTTTATTTGCCTCTACTAAAAATTAACTGTTATATCTATAGTCCTAAAAAAAAGTCCTGCTAGTCAATCTCATAGCTCTTCCTGTTCCAGAATTATGCCTGCAAATGCCAAGCGTCTGAACTTGCCGTGGGTAAAACAAGTGACTAATCTGGAGAGCCTCATTAAATATGCCACTATTTAGAAAAAGGTATTTTCCTTGAAATGTAGACTCAGTCCTCGTATCTGTCCACAAAAACACCCTTGAAAATCACTATGAGCGTCTAGGAAGAGAAGAGAATAAACTGTGGCCTTTAAAAACCAATGCCACTCAAAAGTAGACTTAACTGTGACATCTGGAGCTGTTTCAAGGTTTTTCAGTATGTAAAGCCTTTTGAATCAGAAAGGCCAGGAGTGTTAAGACAGCAGGAAAGTAATAGAACAAAAACACAAAGAAGCTGCAATAACAAGCTCCCTGGGTAGTTCTTAACCCCGCTCTAAGCACATATGAAAAAGGCTGAATTGAGAGGAAAAATATAATAATAAGTTCTAATTGTTGCTGGGGATAACATAAAGTTTGTCTTAAAAAACTAAAAATCAAAGTAGTTTATTACTTTTCTCAACAAATAAAATAAATTTTACTTATTTCAACATTATACAAACCAGTTTTGTTGACGTGACCATATGGCCAGATTTATTTTTAAAAACTGCAAACTACCTTTCCAGCTTTTCTTAGAGATAGACAAGTCCATAAGATGCGTAATGGCCACTGCATTGTATGTTGAATTTGAAGGGTGAATTTTTAAAAATCGTTTAAAAAAGAGCCAGGGTCAGCTCATACCCTCCTTTTCTTTTCTTTTTTTTTTTTTTTTAAAGCTTTTTGCATTTCTTCGTCTTTACAGTCCATATGTAGATATAATGACTGGATGGAGCTGGAATAATCAATCACCTTGCTAAGGGGCCCAGTGAACAAAGCAGAAAGGACTGCAAAAACCTCAGGCCTAAATATCTTTGAACTGTAACCAAGAAGGTCTGAATATTCCCTTAGACTGGCTAAATTTTAGACAGATTTCTTCTGACTCTAGGTTCCTCATATCCCTTTTCTTAGAGCATTTACTTTAGAAAATTTGTAATGGCAAATTTTGCCCCTCTAAAATGTATATAAGCTTCCTTAAAAGCCTCTTGCCAAATTGATGAGTCAGGAGATATCCTGAAGGCATCTCTTTAAAATATAAATATGGAAGGAAGAGAGCACCCCTATCTCCTGGTCTCTCTGGAAGGATAGGAGCCTAACATCAGTGGGCTTCCTGTTCTAGGTTGTAAAAACTACCTCCGGTCGTGAAGGCAGGAGAAAGCTCACTTTTCCTTCGGTATGGCCAATTAGCAAACACAGACAGCCCACATTTCCCCCAATCCAGCTCTTAAAAACCCTCCTGCTTTTGTTTCAGTGGAACTGAGCTCAATATCTTTCCCCTGTTGCAATATTATTGGACTAAAATTGATTTTTGTTTGTTCCTCTTGTCCAGCCTGATTATTTTTCCCTTTAACAGCTGCCACTCTGGACCTGAGACGCCTACCTCAAGATTTGGTGTTACTTGAAAAAAAATTAATCTCAATCTTATTCCAGTTATTGTTTTTTGTGGAACTGAATCTAATCCCTAATTGATATATAATTCTCTAAGAAAGTCAGAAAATTTTAAATTGAATCACAGCCTATGACCATTTGAAGTTCTATGTTCTTAGGCATATAAAACTAGAGAGGAGAAAAGAAACAAGAAAAGAAACAAGAAAAATACAATCCAAGAATTGAACTAAAAGATTAAAAATCAGTCTTTATAAAACAATAATTTTTAAAAGAGTGTGGAGGTAGGGAGGATTAAGCTTTCTATAGTGAAATTCAATCCTTACTACCTCAAAAATTTATTTCTTGAGAAAATTAAGTAAATTTGTTGAGGGTTTTTTTTTAATAGAGAAAACGACAATCATCTGCCATGTGTCATAAAATCTTTTCAAGAATAAGAATTGAAAAAAAAGTCAGATATTACTTAGATTAATTTGCCTGTTGTTTATTTATGCTTATCCAATAAAAGTACAGAGATTCTTGTTTAGGAAAAACACTAGCACCAACTATCAGTCATTCAGAGTGGAAATATGGAAAAGCAATGCCATACCTAATTAGAGGAGCTAAATGCTGCTGTCTGAATTTATCTAGCTGTTGTAATTTAATCAGAGTTAAATGAGATCATTGTTTAATTAAAATTGAAACTAATTAATTGTTCCAATTGTTTCTATGAAAGATGCAGTTTCTTACCAGATCCGCTTTGATGAAGCGATCACTTGGAACATTGCCTTAGGACCATTGCTGTGAATTGAAGTCATTCACAATGTAATCATGTTCTTATTTTGAAGAGAAAACATTTACTTTTAAGTATTGATCCTCCTAACTGTAATCTCTTTCTTAAAACAAGAAAGTTATTTGTTTCTCAAAATAACTTTTGGAAGAAATAGAATAGGAACTAGAATGATGACAGAAGTTTGATTTTAAAAATTTACTCAATTCTTACTTATTCTTTGTCCTCAAATGACCATTTCCATTTCTACTGACATTGCCCATAAATTTTTTCAATTTTAATTTTGCAAACCATTTCTGTGTTAGTTGACTTGAGTGACGTTTTTATCTGACGTAACTGATTTTTGTTGAACTACTTGCTCCTGATTTTTTTTCCCTCACTAACTCTGCTTTGGTTATGCATTTTTTATCTTACTCTGAATTTATGCCATTTCTTATCACTGCTACCTTTTAATGCTGACTTACATATTGAGGATGTGGATCTGAGAGGGGGTTCAAGATTTGGATGCATTTCTGATGTATGTGGTAGTTTAAAGCCAAGCCATGATGACACTGGCTAGCATGTTTGGGAATCTCCAAGTATTTGAAGCCAGAAGAAAGCCTAGATTTAGAAAACAGCCATGTTAAAAACAATAGTTTTGCCTTCTGGTGACTTTTTTCCTTTCAATAAGTTGAAAGGATTGATACTATTTCTATGATTAGAAGGGAAAACACATCTGTCACCTTATATTTCTCATTGTCACTTCATTATACTTTTGCACTTTGAAATCAAGTTGGCCCCTCTAGCCACCAGGGCGGCAAGGCAACCGAGAGAAATGTGACTCCAGACAGAACTGCTTCACTCTCCATTGCACATAAGTATTCTAATCCTGTGTACTTTGGTGGAAATGGGATATTCTGTCCTAAGTCTAGTTCACCAAAGTATCAGGGTCCAGAGTGTGGATGAGAAAAATAATCAGCTGGACTCATGAACGCTAAAGGCATGGTTGGACCATCTTTGTGTAACCATTCTTCCCCTGGCTAAAACCAGGGGAATGTTGAAATTTCTTTTGTCTAAATAGCCTTATCCAAGTGAGACTTTTTTTTAACAAAAATATTCAAATACAATATAAAATACATTCTCAAGGTAGAAAATGGTTTAGGGTACAGAAATCTCTTTTCCCCTTATGATATCTATTCAAGCTGTTGAGTATATTCATGGCTCAAGGGGAAGGAAGAAATAGAATGAGTCAGAATCCTAAGGAAGTTTTTGCCTTTAATTCATATGCAATCTTTGGTCTTCCATCATCCTTTCAGAGACTCAACTACTCTTCTCTTAAGTTCAGGTTGTGGCTGCCTGAGGGATAGAGACTTGCTGCTAAAAAATATACTTGAAAATACACTGGATGATTTCAAAATCCATAAATTGGCTAAGGAGAACCAGTCTAATCATGGTGCTGACACCAGCTGGCTTTGTTCTCTTGGAAAATTACATTACCTTTTAAAGCATTTCCTCATCTCTGAAAGAAAAGTGATGATTAGATAATTTCAGAGACCTCTTCCATTATTCAACATTACTTGCGTTTTACTCCAGAATGCCCAGAAACTTGTGTGTGTTCTAATATTGTCCACACAATAAGGAGACTAAGAATAGCTAATAATGAGAGAAATACAATTCAACCCTTGCTGTCAAAGAGTCCACTTTGTAATGGGAGAAGAACAATGAGCAAGAAATGTCCTTCTAGAAGTTACTTTTAAACAGACTTTATGTCAAATGGTTGTTATATGGTTAAACATTCTGTTAAGGAAAGAATTGGGAATAAAAAGACAATTACAAAATTCCCATCCTTAAGCAATGCATTGTGCAGTGGAAGATACAACATTAAAACAGGTAATTCAGTGTGGAATGACATTTTCTAAGATGCAGGTATATGCAGATTGTATTAACATACACATGAGGCTTGTATCACTCACTTTAGAGAGTCAGGGAAAATGTATTCTGAAGCTATGGTTTTGGGACAAAGCATATATTTGTAATATCAAGTATTTCTTCAAGAAAAATTCTCCAGATAGCCAAAGACAGCTTCTAATAACCTTCAAGATACTTGCTACACCATTATGTCACAGCTCAACAAGCGAGAGCAAACGAATCCAGGGTACTTGTTTCTTCTTAGTAACCACCTAAAATAATAATAATAACAACAATGATAATAATACACAACCAAATAAATACATGTGTACTTTTATTTAGATATAGAATACTATACTCCAGGCACTGGGCATAGTGCACAAAAATGGCATGAGTCTTTGTTAAACTGACAGTTCTGGGGGAGACCAACAAAAAACAAGTAAACAACTAATAAGTATACAATTGCCAGGTGTGGTTATTGTTATAGAGAAATTAAGTAAAATGTCTTCATAGAAAATAGGGTCAGGCAACTTACTTTTGGCTTGGTGGCTCAGAAAGTCTCGCTGATGAGATCACCCTTAAGCTAAGACTTGAAGGAGGAGAAGGAACTAGATGCGCTTAGCCAAGTGTTGGACTTACAGTCAAATAACTCTGTTTTGCTGGCCTATGACCTGTCATTTGCTGGCTGGTAGGTAGTCCATCCAAGGACAAGTCCACTTGTCTGAAGTACACCAGATACAGATAATAAAATGTGAGAAGTTCTGGAAGACTAAATGGGCATGTTCTGTGAATGAGTGGTGTGTAGCCAGTTCAGTGGGGCAGGAGATTTGACTGTGAAGGGATCAGATTTCTCATGGCTTACTTGGACATATTAAGAAGGCTGGATTTGTTCTTACATATTTAGAGGGGAATTGTCTGTTCCAATTTATAGTTTTTTAAGAGAATGACTATTTTTTTTGGCAACCTGCTCTGCTCATAAAGAAAATCAAAGTAAATGTAGGAGTCAGAAAAAAGACTTAAGGAGATGTTTTACCAAATTATTAGTTTGTCATTTTACTATAATCCTTATACTGAGAAGCTTTGATGTCTACCACCTTCATTCATGTTTTTCCTCCTGTCTTATTAAAATACTAATCTGAATATTTTATATTTATGTGTTGTATCTATAGGAATTATTTAATTTTAAAGCTTCTCTAACAATGGAAAGAAATGCTTCATCCAAAGCTTTAAGAAAAATATTTGGGGAAGGTAAACAATGAAATTTTACTTTGACTTGAGCTATCAAACCTTAATACAGGGTTGCTCCTCCCTGATGCTACCTGTGAGTAAGTACATGCTAAGTGCTTTACCTAATAGGAAGCAACTGAATTATCTTATGATAAAAGAACTTTAAAAATACGTTTTAATGAATTAGGATATATCTGGAGATTGTATTTTGGTTTCAAGAATATTGCATATCCTTGAGAAATTAAATTACCTTAAAAAAAAGCAATATCGGGGCATAGATACTGAATATCAAAGGATAAATACTACTACTGCTATGACTGCTAAAGAAAATAATAAAAAAAATTCTTAATTGTCACCTCATCTCTGCTACACATATTCTTAGATCTTGAGCCATCTTTGCTGTGCTTAAATGACTTCAAACTCCAAATGAGCACTTTTGATTTTCCACTGAGAGTGTTGAAATTAGAAACACATTTTCTCTAGCCATTAAGCATGACTTGAGATGGCTTATGCTAGCCAATTACAGGGTGAAAATGAATTTTCAGATAGCTCTGAATTAAACACGCACACACCCATAATTGAAAAGGAAAGTCCTCTGTCCCTACTATTGTACAGATAAAATGAATCCCCACAACTCACATAGGTTCTTGATTATTTTCTACTGAGGATTATTCACTTCATTGACCAACCTCGTTGAAAAAGATAACTAAAAATGAATCAATCTTTATAGGTTTGCTCCAAAAATAGATATGTACTAAAAATATAGTAATAATCTATATTACTAAATATAGTAATAATCACATAGAAGTAAGTTTATTAAGCACCTACTCAAGTAAGACAGAAAAAAACAACTTTCCAACATTTATAGCCCAGATATTCAAGTTCAAATGAAGAAACTGAGAAAGAATACCTGGAGGAGTAAAATCTGCCACATTCACTCTCAAGAGATAATTTCCCTGTCAACTAATTTTTGTGGAGGCGTTTGCATGAGCGGTCTCAGACAGAGATATGATGAGAGAAGAGAGAGCCAGGGCAGTCACTGCTGTCCTTCTGCTATCAAGTCTCTTTGTGAGGATTTTCAGACAATGTCATGTCAGGGGAAAGTTAATCTCTCAAGGAGTATGTCAGTTAAACAATTTAAAACAAATATCAAAGAGAATTAAAAAGCAATTAAATTAAATAGGTGTGTAAATGCTCACTTCATCATTAAAAAATTGAGATACGATTTTGCAAAATGCTTAGATTTCCAAGTTACTTGCAGCGTTTTGAAGGAAGGGATGAAGCTTTGGAAGGAAACCACATGGATACTTAGCATTTGAATTTCTGAAAGTGTTGCTCAAAGCAACCAATCCCACCAAAGAATATACCAATTGAATAAAAAGAGAGAGAAATGATTACTCTGTGAGTAGACAAATTCCATTTAAACAAGCACCTAAGTTTTCTGACATCTTGTTTTTCTTTCAAAAGATAGAAAAGTAGAAGGAACAAAGGCAGCAATGGCTACTTGGACATAATTATAATTAATGAGAGAAAATAAGTGAGTATTAGAGGACCTGACAAAAAAAAATGCTCTGGTTATATGCTACTTAAATGACTTAATTAGTGAGATACATGGAAGTTACCTGAATCATACACAGTTTCAGGTAGAAATTTGTAACAGGGGAGGAAAATAGACCTGAAAACTTGTCAGACACCAGCATTTAAAAGAACAACAATGGATTTACTCTGATATCCAGACTAATAAGTTCATCATTCCATTCCATAGTGAATAATTATAAAAGAAATAGTCTCTACTATTTACTCTTCTTGTAACATTAAATTAAACTTTTTGGGCCTCATATTTGTCACATATAAAGAAGAAAATAAAATATTTAGGTGAAATGACTATTGCAAATATATATATACTATGGGTGTTTACACACAGACACACATACACATACACACACACCAGTCATAGACATTAGTGAGCTGTTAACAAATAAAAACCATCACTTTCTTAAATTATAAACTCTAAATTGTTAAATTTATTTTCTTTTCTTATCAGCATTACTTTTGGCCAAAAATTCAGTATTCGATTCCAACCTCTCAATTCATAACACGTAACAAAGCAGAGATTCTTTTAACCTCCACTGTGGATGGCCCATTCCAAATGACTACTAATGTATCCTAGTTAGTGGTTCACTTTCCTGTTCCCCACTATAATGACATCTCTGTCCTGAATACTGATTCAGTTGTTGACTAGTTAATCTGCCTCTTATAAACGCTTAGTCCTAGGGGACCAAATTTTCTCTCTGTTCCCCAGGCATAGATTAGGCCCCTTTAAAGCAAGATGTTCACATTTACTGGATTTATTCAGTTCTGACCAGAGATTCCTGCCAAAATCTGACCCTAAAATTTTATCATCTTCTCTCATCATTTCCTTCAATAAGAGAATGAATCTAGATTTTTCTTACAGAAGAAATATCACTTCTTACAGTATCATTTTGAAAATGATCTTGCATAAATATTTAAATGCATATTTATCTAGGACCATTAGGTAGCATTTACAAGCATATTCAAATGAATAGAATTAATTGGATAATAATTTGCTGTTTATTTAATCAACACTATTGCTAACCTGTAAATAAGTGACTGAATGATTTCAGGTAAATACAATAAAAATGGTAAAATCATTTGTACAAGTAGATTTATAATCTCAATGCTGAGCATTAGGTATTCACTTATATTCTATTTCTTACTGCTACAGAATATTTTTTCCTAAATTTTTGCTATGTTGAAAGAGTTCATTATGTATTTACAAGTGTATCTGCAATGTTACACTAATAAAAACATAAATAGTTTTGTGAAGGCTTTATACTCCTTAGAAGCAACAATCTTTATTACGACAAAGGGTTTAAAGTTCCCTGGGGATTAGGATTCTAATTTATTTATCTCTGCATCAAAATGTCTTGCAAAGAGGATGGCATATACTTGGTATCCCATAAATTCATGCTTTTCCCAGTATTTCCTGTGCTATAATACAAATGTATTTATTACAGGTAATTATTTTAAAGTGTGAGAAACATGGCATGCTGGTATTTATTGAGCTAATACATTGAAATACTAAATTTTTCTACTTTTCCACCACTTACCTAGCATATATTTAAAAGTCTGTGAAATTTTACTGAAGTTGGGATGAGGAAGTTTTATAGCTTAGATTTCCAAATTCTAAGTTTTCTAAATTCCAGATTTTTGTTTAGTTATAATTAAAACTTGATTTAACATTTACAAAGTACATTTTGGAATGGGAATAAAGGGACTTAAGCCTTTTGTAGCCTAAGAATGGCATGCTATTTTCATTCTACTTCATATGAAGCAAAGTTTCAAGTTGATAAGATTATAGAATATTGATACAACATTTAGTGGGAATATAAAGAAAATATATGAAATGAAAATACATATGAATATGAAAATAAATAGTATAGAATATGAACATATGAACATAGGAATGTAAAATATATACAGTAAATTCTTTGGATTGAATTTAATGATTGAATGAGAAAGTGGATACCTAGTACTTTTCTATTTTATTTTCTCGGTTGCAATGGGTATTCATCTCTGGCTTTATGAAAGTATGTTGTCTGTTCCTAGTGGTGTAAGGCTTCATTCCATAGGGAAGAATTATCCTAGTAAGGTTTTGTGCCTCTGCTATTCTGTGCAGCTGCTTTTCCCCTTCTGCAGCTCTATATCATGAGTGAGATAGTCTCTCATCTTCCACATTACCCTCAACCTTCCCTGTTAGCATTTGGTAGAGGTTCTTGCAGAAGACCCTGCAAGTGGCTGTGAGTCCCCCTTTGTCTGCAGTTCCTAGGGCATCTATGCTCTTGTGCTAGCCTCTACTGGGCCTATAGCAATTCATTAAAACTTTGACCTGAATTATTTTTACTGGCTTTTATGGTAGCCTGCATCTCCCACAGCTGAGCAAGTGTTTGCATTCTAATTCTGCTTAGACTTCTGTCTATCCTTAATCCTCAGGTTAGTTGTTTGCCCTGTGAACTTGACTCTCTGATGTTTCAAATAATTGTTATTTCATTGACTATTTTTGCTGTTGTATGGGTGAGAGTGGTAGTCTTTTCAGCTTTCTTCACTCTGAGTAAAATTCACAAGTCCCTGGGGAAAACAACATAGAGCAGAACATCCAATAACATACATGCAATCAGAATACAGAAAGGAGGGTAGAGAATGAGCAGAAGAAACATTTGAAAAGACTGTGACTGAGAATTTTCCAAAATTAAGGAGAGACATAAAAACATATTCAAGAAGTTCAGTTATACGAAGTAAAATAAATATAAAACACACCCACGCACACACACACATCTAGACATATAATACACAAATTCCTCCAAACTAAAGAGAAAGAGAAAACCATGAGTATGCCCTAAAATCAAAGGTACAGTACATGCAGATAACAAGAATAAGAAATATGGCAGATTTCTTATGATAATCTATGCAAGTCAGAAGACAATATTTGGAATATTTTATTTTGGGGGAGCAGCTTAATATTATTTTAAAAAGATAAAATTAGTTATGTGTTGTATACAAAATGGAAATTAGTACCAAATTTAAATAGTAACTGAATACAGGATGTTAAAATTAAATTATGAAAATAACCAAAAATAAGTTAAGGAGGAAAAAAGAGAAAAGAAACAAATACAAAAGAACTAGGAAGATGGTATATTTTAATCCAGCTATATCAATTGTTACATTAAATGTAACTAGCCTGAATTTGTCAATAAAAGATAGTAACTGACTGACTGGATTATAAAAGAGAGCTTTATTTTGATGCTAGCAACAATAAGCCTACTTTAGGGGCCAAAAGTAAAATGATGGAAAAAATAGTATGTAGACACCGAATCTAGAGAAACTGACATGGTTATATCAATATCAGAAACAAAAGAAGACTTGAGAACAAGGAAGATTACACAGGATAAAGAGAAACATTATAAAATGATGAAGTGATCAATTCACCGAGAAGATGTAACAATCAAAATTGTTTATGAATAGGACATGTGAGCTTCAAATACATGTGGAAAAAACTGAAATAATGGCTAGAGAAATAGACAATCCACAAATGTAGTGGGAAATTCTCAATAATTGATCACAGAGTATCAGTAAGACTATAGTTATTTTATACCACAAAAACAGAATAAATATTCTTTTCAAAGGCACAGAACATTCATAAAGCTATAAAACCTTCAAAGATTATAAAGCAAACCTTAACAAGTTTGAAAATTCAAATCATGCAAAATATGTTCTTGGACTGTAGGTAACAGAAAGGTATTTGGAAAATTATCAAATATCTGAAAATTAAACAATGAATCCATAAAAAATTGATGTGATAAAGAAGTCACACAGAAATTTAGAATATATTTAGAATAATAGTAATATATGCATATATATTTAATTTAAGTTTCCAACTTAATAAATAAAAGTACAGAGAAGGAAATAATACAGAAAAGAGAAAAATCAATAAAACTTAAAATAGAAGAGATATAGAGAAAATCAAAATAACAAAAAGCTTATTTGAAAAGATCAATATTAATATAGCTCTAGCCAATAGATCAAGAAATATAAAATAAGCAAACTACAAATAATAGGAATGAAGAAACATCATTACAGAACTTACAGATATTAAGAAGAAGAACTGGGTAATACAAAAACTGACTGTATGCCTATATATTTCATAACTTAGAAAAAAATGGAAAAGATACTTGAAATAAATAGCCTGTCCAGTCTCACTCTAGAAAAAAATACAAACTTGACTAGTCCTATAGTTTTTAAAGGATTTGAACTGATAAAACATTCCAACACAAGGCCAGATGAAATTATAGAAATTCTACCAAAGATTTAAGGAGAACATGCTATCAATTTTTCACAAAACTACTTAAACTTGGAAGTATAAAGAAGTGTTGAACTTCCACATATTTGGAATTTTTCTGAAGTCCTTTTTGATATTGATTTCTAATTTCACTGCATGGTGGTCAGAAAACATAATTTGCATGATTTCATTATTTTTAGATTTATTGACACTTATTTTATGTCCTTATATATCATCTATCCTGGAGGATGTTCCCTGTGCACTTGTTAATAAGTATTGTGCTGTTTTGGGTGTAGTGTTCCACACATGTCTGTCTGGTTTAGTTGGCTTATAGTTATGCATTTTTAGTAAAAGCTTGGAATATAAAGTTGTAAAATTGCTATGCTTTTTCATTCTTCAAAAATATTATCCTGACAAATGTCTCTTCCAATTTTAATGTTTTCTTATACTCAAGAAGAATGTTTTATTCTTCTTTGTTTCCCTAGCTATCATAGTAGACATATTTATTAGGTTTAAGGGAATTATTTTATTTTTATGTCTCTCAATTGCTGTGATTCAGTACCTGCACTATAAGATTAAGGACCAAGGTATATACATTAAAATGCAACTGAATTATTTAATGATGCTGTGGCTAGTTGGTTTAGGTTGAGCATTCATAGTAAATGGTTCCTATAACTCATTTCCAAACCCCTTTAATGGTCATGCCTACAGGCCCAAATATTCTCTCATTCAATAAATTATGACTGATAATTGAAAATATATCTATTTTAATTTGCTCTTTAACAAAACACAAGTAAAACAGTTCATGTATTTTCAGTACACTTCCAAATTAAGTAATAAGCATGTTAAAGCCATTTTCCTTTAGTTTAGTTGAAACTATGACATGTGAAAGTGCACTTTTATAATCTCTGTCTGTCATAGAACGCAGTTCCAGGCCCTACTATTTAAAATGAAAATACTTCAGAAACTGCAAAATTAGACAAACTACTAGAGACAGCAGAAACTAAAAGAGCAAAGATAAAAAACCTACTAAAATAGATTGGCAAGTCCCTGTAAAATTGCTGCATGCACAGAACTTGCCAAATTATAGTCATGGTCTTAGGATAAAACATTGCAATAACTAACTTATTAAAGGGCATTAGTTCAGGCTTTATGAATATTTATATCTTCTGCAAAAATTTTGCTTTTGGAATGAAAAGTCAGTCATCAAAACATGCCACAGATGTACTTCCCTTTGAAAAGTGAATACCAGTTATTTAAAACAGAATTCACTTTTTTCTTCATTCTTCTTAAAGCAAGAGTAATTTTCTGAGTAAAAGGCTTTTTGTGAGCATATTGATTATTTCTATCTGCATAAAAATATCTTTCCTAAAATATTAAAATATGAGAATAATTTAATTTGGAAAGTAAATAAGAATATATAAGCTTGTGCAATATTCTTGACTGACCTAGAACAAATTTTAGACATTCTGAATAGGTAATATTGTCTTTCCCCATATCCATAAGTTTAACTTTTAATATTCAGGTCACTTTTCATAATAAATATCTGCTGTACACAGTGCAATGACTACCCCCCCCCCCAACAATGTCCCTGACCTGATCTTAGGAATCTGGAATGTATCACTATATGTGGCAAAAGAGACTTGCAGAGATGATTAAGGTAAAGACCTTGAGGGGGGGAAATTATTCTGTAGTATTTGAGTGGACCGAACATAATCATATAATCCTTAAAAGAAGAAGAAAGAGAAAGACGAGTGCATCAAAGAGACAATACATGAAGACTAGGGCCCTGAGCCAAGAAATGTGGCAAGTCTCTAGAGCTGGAAATAGCCTTCAGCTGACAGCACCAAGAAACCAGGACCTCACTCAGCCCAGCAACTGCCAAAACTGAACGAGCAAGAAGACCATTCTGCCAACATTCTGAATGAACAAGGACACAGACTCCATCCCCCTGCCTCCCCCAGTCTCCAGAGACGAACCAGGGCTTCTAAGCCCTTGATGTTAGCCTGGTGAGACCTGTATGAGACAAGAGATCTACTGTAAGAACAGTAAGGTAATAAACGGACATTGCATTAATCCATTAAGCTTGCCATAGTTTGCTATGGAAGTGATGGAAAAGCAATACCTACTCTATATGTGTTTGGATAGTACAAAACTTCTACTTGATTTTCCAGTGGCTCCATTCTTGGATTGTATGGCTTTGTATGTTCATCCAATTCATTTTATGAAAGTGAAGTTGTTATGCACATATTAACACATCTCTATCTTCTGAGTCATACTAAATAAGTTTAAGAATCATTGGATTGCAAGAGTTACCTACTGTGATCATTCTACAAAGTTCCTGTGAGGTGTGACTGCCTTGCCTGTAGATCTGTCAGATGAATCCTAATGGTGTTGGTAAAATTCATATAATACCAAAGAGAATTTGGTTATAAAGAATAGTCACTTATGTCCTCTGTGGAAATGTGTCCCACCACAGATATGGATGTGAAACAGGTAAGTAACAAATCAGACAGTTTCTGTGAATTTATATTATGAAACCTTTCTTTATGCTTCCTAGTGTTGTTTGATGTAGCTTTAGAAAACAAAATATATAAGTCCTAACTAGTGAAGCATCTTACTATAAGAGAAAAGACTGTAAAGCTTAAATTTCTAATTTGTATGTTCCTTTTGTTTCATTTTTCTTCGTATTTATTTTTAGTGCCAATTTAAAGGTTTATTTACCATTCTGCTATTTTTCTTCTAACAGCATTTTGTTAAGACCCTGCCTGATTTTCACTGGTCTTTAATTCCTCCTCATATTGTTTTGTCTTGAGGTTGTCATCTAACCTGTTACGTATATGCTTATGCAAAACTAAATATCTTTTTCTATGCAAGAGTGAGGTATTTAAAAATTTTCCATCAAACTAGTATTTAGCACATATCCAAGACAATCTTAAGGCCACAAAAATAGAATGGCTGAAACAAAAATTCATTGCTTAAGTTATTTTCCATTAATGCAAGATTTAAAGATGACAAATAGTTAAGGCTTTTCTATAGCGAACTAGTAAGTGAAAGATGTAGACACCATGCTGGTGCTACTTTCACTTCTCTCCTTCTTTCACTTGGAGAGTCTTTTCATGTATTTCCTTGGTAGAAGTTTGGTGACTTAAGCAAAATCAAAATTTTCTGAGAATTTTGGATAGAGTCATGCTTTGAAGATATCACCAGTTCAGTTCCAGACCACTGCAATAAAGCAAGTCAAATGAAATTTTTGGTTTCCCAGGGCATATAAAAGTTGTTTACACCATATTGTAATCTATTAAGGTAATATAGAGCATAGTCAGAGTAGGGTTAGCATAAATCTTAAAGGCCCTAGTATTTTCAGAAGGTACATGAGCATTAGCTTCAACTTCAAGTCACCAGCAGCATTACCTGCTAACAAGAGTCAGCCTGGTCTTCAAAGCTTTGAAGCCAGACATTGACTTCTCTCTAGCTATGAAAATCCTAGATGGCATCTTCTTCAAGAGAAGGCTGTTTTGTCTACATTGAAAATATGTTTTTTAGTGTAACTACCTTCATTAATTATCTCAGATCTTCTGGAGAACTTCCTGCTGCTTTGGCATCATCCCTTGCTGTTCCACCTTGCACTTTTATATTATAGGAATGGCTTACTTCCTTAAACCTCATGAACCAGCCTCTGCAAGCTACCAGCTTTTCTTCTGCAGCTTCCTCATGTCTCTCAGCCTTTATAGAACTGAAGAGAATTGATTAGGACCTTGCTCTGGATCAGGCTTTGGCTTAAGGAAATGTGGCTACTTTGCTCTTTTAACCAGACCACTAACACTTTGTGCATATCAGCAGAAAGACACTTCCCATTCTTATCATTCATGTGTTCACTGGAGCACTTTTATTTCCTTCAAGAACTTTTCTTTTGCATTCACAACTTGGCTGTTTGGTGCAAGAGGCCTGGCTTTTGGCCTATCTTGGCTTTCAAGTCACCTTCCTCATGAGCTTAATCATTTTGAGCTTTTGATATACAGTGAGAGATATGCCTCCCTTCCTTTCACTTGAACATGTAGAGGCCATTGTAAGGTAATTCACTGGCTTAATTTCAGTATTGTTGTGTCCCAGGGAATAGGAAGGCTAAAGAAGAGGGAGACAGATGAGGGAACAGCCAGTTGGAGGAGCAGTCAGAGCACAAATTTATAGATTAAGTCATCTTCTATGGGCATGGTTCATGCATGGCACAATCAAAAGAGTAGCAATTACAATAGTAACATAAAATATCACTGATCACAGATCACTATAGCAAATATAATGATAATGTAAGACTTTGAAATATTTCCAGAATTACCAAAATGTGACACAGAGACATAAAGTGAGCAAATGCTACTGGGAAAATGGTGCCAATAGACTTTTTTGATGCAGGGTTGTCACAAACCTTCAACTTTTAAAAAACACAGATCTGTGATGCACACTAAGACAAAGGGCAATAACACTAGGTATGCCTGTATTTGCAGTAGGACACAGAGTGAGAGCTTAAAAGATCATTGATCTTTAAAGTGAATAGAATTCAAGGAAGTATATGACTGTTCAAGTCTCCTCTCATTTCCTGCATTTCATAAGGATATAGAAGTGACCTTACAGATTATCCAGTACAGATGCACCAAGCCACAGGGAGAGTAAGGGAATGGTCCAAGAATAAGAAGGTAATTAGAAACAATGTATTCTTATCACTCCTAGCTAAGCATATTTTCTTTCTCTGTAAAACATTGTTCTTTACAACATTGCACATCTTCTCCTAAAAATAGAAGAGTGGAATCAAGGAAAATATTCCTTATAGAAAGTTTTATAATAGTCACTCAAGGTAGCTGAAAGGATATAGAAATAGAAAGGTTACAAAGAACACCTCTTTAAAATCATATTCACTCTAATAGGACTTTGACAAATGACCTAATATTTCTTTCTCAATGCTCCCATCTAATTCAGTTTGTATAATAATCCTTTTCTAAATGCATTACCCCAAGTGGCATAACTGAAAATGCTTCATAAAGTTTGTGAATTTAATAGCCGTAACTTCCTATGTATGCATATTCCTTGAGATAAGTTTAGATAAAAGAAGAATCTAGTGTAAAAAAAAAAGCACCCATTTTAATAGCTATTTAATTGTAGCATACTGCTCACTCCCTTAATAAGGAAACCATGCTCTCCAATGGTACATTATTTGAAGCTTCAGCTGGGTACAGACCACAGGGTTGGCAAATTGGTTTGACTTAGTGTGTGGTAATATTTTTGCCTTCTAATATCCCTAAAAGCTGATAATAGGAGTAAACCTGAGCTTCTCATTTTGATGCTACAAGATTTACTGAAATAAAAGCATGTGCTGGATGAAAGAAGAAATGGGCTAGGGGAAGGGAAGCACACTCATTCATGAATTCATTTCTTGAATTCATACGTGCTGCTATTGCTAATATTGAGCCTGAGCAGAGACACTGACAAGTAAATGGTTCTGAAGGAACATGTAAGGCAGCAACTATAATGCTTGCATTACTAGTGATTTTTCTAAATTATTCAAGTACACCCAGGGCCCTGAGTTATCCAGCTGAGTTATTTGACACTTACCTAAGGTGCTAACTCTTCTACAGCTGATGAGGGAGGGAGGAACAGTTTAGATTAAGAAGGAATTTCTATTCGATACAGCAAGTCTCACAGTCCTCCACTAACTGTGGGGGAAGAGAAACCACGAGCATTAAGTGCCTCCCAAGGTACAGAGGACATTTCAAACTACTCAAATATATTTTTCAGAATTCTCATTTCGCAGGTCTTAGAGTAAATAATTCGATATATAACAAAGGTTTATTTGTCACTCCACACGTACTGTACTGTGGGTCAGTTGTGGAGGTGGGAGAGTGTCTCTGCTCTACCCAGTGCATCATTTGGGACCCAGGTTCATTCCATCTAATGGTTTGGTCATTCTGCATGGCTCGAGCATATTCCACTGGAAACTGCATCCCTCTAGCCAATGACCAAAGAGAGAGATATTTTGGAACATAAAGAGGGACATTTTAGTAGCCAGCTTTTCTGTTCACTTTTCACTGGCTAAAACTGGGTCACTTGGCTCCATATGGATGCAAGCACCTTGGGGATGTAATCTGGAAGCTTTTTAAACGACAGAGAGACCATGTTTTGCTAAATAAATCTCTGCTCCAGTAAATAGAATTAAATTATTCAAATAAGCCAAATTAGCACACACATAGGTTCCACACCCAGCAGATACTCCTCTGTTTTCTCTTGGACCCGGCATGTAGCTCATTACTAAAAATATTCTAAATGACACAGTAATTCCCTGTCATCCTTTATTACTAAAACTCAGTACTTACACTCCTTTTATAGCTAGCACAATCAGCTACGATTTTCTCACCTAATAACTAAAACACTTGGTGACACCTTCAACCCACCTCTAGTTCAAATGTTAGTGGTAGTTACTTCAGATATCCCTGAAGATTCAGTTGAGCAATTATCCTTGAGAAGCAGATTTTTAATCAAGGAAATAGGCATAATTATGCACATAGGCTGAGCTTTATGTGATTCTTATTAATGCCTAGCACACAACCCAGGTGTGACACAGCCCTTCTTCCTTTAACTGTTAAATCGCTGAGATTACAGTTAGACTTAATCCAATCAGCAAACCCACCCTCATGTGAAAAGTGAAAAACTGCTGACAGTTGCAAAAACTCCCATTAGTGTTTTTTTAATTGCTGTGTTCTCTAATTATCTCTCTTCACTATCAGGAAGGTGTCACACAAGGCCAGCAAACAATGAAATACATTTGAATATGAAAAAGCCATTTTCTGATGAAAAACTGTAATCCCAGGAGGATCTATGGTACAATACTAAAGGCAGGGAACCTCTTGAAAATGTTTTGTTGACAAAAAATTATAAGAAAAAAAATCAAGGGAAAATAAAAATCTGAAATAGCCTGCAGTTTTATAAATTCTGCCTCGAATTAATTTCAGTGTGAATGCTGGATGCATGTAGTATAATTTATTCTTAATGAAATTACTGGAATATTTTTTAAAATAAGGTGTGCATGTGTTATCTCATAACAGTGAACATTATGCACCATTATAAGAGCAAAAAGGAAATTCAAAATGGAATAGTGTGGTTCCATGCATTATATAATCTTTATGATGGTTTCACAACTATAATCAGCTCAAGACAGGCTGGGTAATGAAAGTCCCTGCCTAGTATTTAATATGAAATACTACTTGTTTAACCTGACTCTGCCACATGTCCACAAGAAAATGTAATCTACATATCATATTTTTGTAAGATCCAAATCTGAATTTAATATCTGGATAATCTGTTTGAGAGAGACTTCCATAAAAAGCTAGTTTGGAGATAATGGCATCATTTTTATCTTCTATAATCCTCTTTTCCTTGACAATCTTTCACGGTAGAGGAATGAAAGTTATGCAGTATACCTCTCTTAATTTAAATTTGCAGTTTCTCACTGAATAGTATGAGCATCCTGAATATGCTCATTTTCATATAAACTGTGGATTATATTCTGTGCAGACAATTGTGAATTCTGCTCAAGGACTATATTAAATACTCTCAGAAATGTTAATATCAAAATGACAAAAACACTAGGTGGTGTTTTGTGAGATGTTAAAGGCAGGAAAGATAAAATGCATAGATATAGGTTTGGTTAGATAGATAATAGATAATCATATGCATATGATCAAATATAACAATATATGTAGTATGTATTATAATTATGTCATGCCATTTTATTATGCTTATTATACCTAAATATATAATAGTCATAAATATATGCAATCATATATACTTAATATGTGATATCTAATAATTCATACATATTTACATCTCAAAGCTTGAAAGTGAGACTAACAATCTCTTTGAACTCTCATTACAATATTCAAGCAGTTAAAAAGTCATTATAGGACATGAAAGATTGATGAATTGTAATTGATAAGTAAAGTGCTGATCTAAATTCTTGAGATCAGAGATATAGTTCAAGGTGATGAAACTTGATGAAAATTATTTTGGGTGGTACAGTGCTAACCATACAAAGAAAGTGTCTGTGAAAGCATCAGGTTGATTTTAAAAACATAACACAGTTTTGTGCTCCCCGGAGATAATGTGTGTGTGATTTAGTTGTTCTGTGGCTATCTAATCAAATGATCCAAAGAATCACATCAAACTAATACCTAATCAAAATGCAAAATGCCTGCATTGATGTGTGAGGCAATTAAGCAATATATTTTAAATGTATTCATTAGATAGAAATTGCAAGTAAATATGATTTTTAGGGTCAGGTCCTTCAAAACCTGAGTCTAAAGTTGAATTCAGCAAAGTTGCAATAATTATCTTAGTCGTTAAAATTCTATGAAGTACCAAATATTGATCTGCTTATCTAATATATCTTCTTGATTGAGGAGAATATTGCAAAAATTTTCCATTACTAAATAAAACACCACCCATCTCTTTCCACAAAATTAAACCAATTTAGTTTTAACTGCACATGTTAATGGTTTACATGAGAACTCACAATGTTTATATGATAGACCTTTAATTTTACTATAAATAGCAGTTATCATAGGGTGATAAAAGTTACATAAATGGTAAAACTTTAAATGTAATATAGTTAGGAGAGTTGGCATTCTTTTAAACATGGTGTTTTATTTTACTCCAGTATATTTTTATTCACTGCAAAATACTGCTGTGTTGCATGAAATGAAATAAAATAATTCAAATGAGAATCTACCCATGCATATAAATGTTTACATGCATTAAAATAAAATTTTCTTCCCACAAACAAATGGAGGACCATTTTCTCTATCTCCTCACAGATTACTTGACACTATAACAGCTACGGTGAGTTTTGTAATACACATTGAAATGTTTCTGAGACATTTCTTAGGGTGTGATGGAAAGGAAGTCAAGGTGTCAAATTGGATGGAAATACACACACACACACACACATCATACATATACTCATTTTCTATATATAATTATGGTCATGAAATCACAAAATGTTGGCAAGACCCCCCTCCCCATGCAGCTGCCTTACACTTATTTGTTTAAATTTAAATGCCCAGAATATCTACTACTTGCCAAGTGTGAGTATATGGCACTTTCTTTCCTCTTTTCATTCCGAGCACCAGTTAAAAAAACAATTGTATCGAATTGAATTACATGTGAATATTTTATGCTGGTCTAATTTCAATTACACTTATACAAAATAAATATAAAGATGAAAATTAAAAAGATGAAAAATAAAATTAACATTGTCTTATCCTCAGACATCACATACATTCACATATATACACTTATATACATATACATATACACACATATGCCTCCTTTCTGTTTTTGTATTATTTCATAAAAGTGTGTTTATATTGCATGTATTATCTTTAATTATAATAATATGATAAAATATATTGCATGCATAGTATATATACTGCACTACATACAATGTAGATTATATATAAAATATATACTATGTATGCTGTCATATATAAATACATATATGTGTACATACATATAAATACACACATATACATATTATAGCCTATACTTTTTGCTTTAATATTACATTTCAATCATTTTCATGGTTAAATATAGTAAGATATGTTATTAATAGTGCCTGAATACTCTGGCATCAAGAGATGCAGTCATGTATTTAATCATTCCTTTGTTTGGGTGAGATAAATGAATAATATTTTTAAGACTTTGTTTCTAAAACTTAACACATTCACATTTGTTCTCAACATTAATGTGTTTTCTTTTTATGTTTATTTGATACTTTGTTTTCTTCCCTGTTTTGAGGAAAATGTGGAGTACACTAAAACCTTAATACAAGATACAATCTCTTCTTGAAAATAATGGTGCTAGAGATGCACTGAACAGATATACACAAAAAAAAGGTCAGACGCATTAAAAGCTTTTTATTTTAAGTTTTGAGGAAAACTGCTGTTTAATCATACACAAAGGAAGAAAGCCAATCAACACAGTTATCAAAATGATTGGTTTAGCTACTGAGTATTTTATGAATTCAAAAACATAGATTTATTACTAAAGCGATGCTCAGAAGTAATGCTATCCATGACATGGATTTATCCTAGTATTTTATCAAGTTTCATAATTAATTTTAGTTTTCTTTTTTTAGTCATTTTCCTCCTTTTGAATATTTATTTTTAATACATTTTTTTCCCTTACTAATTCACAAAATGCTTCCCTGAAGTGTTTTTAATAATAAAATCATTAATTGAATTGAGCAGTTATATACACACAGATGAAACTCCCTGCATTTTCATTTCTGTCATAGTCATGATATTCTTCTTAATTTTCTGTTTATTCATCTATTTCCACCAACATACTCAGTGTTTTTCTAGCTTGTATTTATATAAATCAACTCTGTAAATAAGCTAAGGTGCTTGGGATACATCAGTGACAAACCTAAGAACTCTAACATGAAGTAGCTTACTAAAATTTTGATTTTGTTTCTGTTTTTACAGATGCTCATTTTATTCTAAATAATACAAATATTGGTAACCAAAGTAGATGTTGTGGTAATAACCACAATTAAAAATTAAAAAAAAAATTTAGCAGCTTTTAGAGGTTGTTCAACAGAGAGGAAACTAAGAGCAGAGGTGGAAATTTGGAGACAGAAACGTTCATTGGTAAAAGTGT
This sequence comes from Manis pentadactyla, assembly GCF_030020395.1. NCBI lineage: Eukaryota > Metazoa > Chordata > Mammalia > Pholidota > Manidae > Manis > Manis pentadactyla. The sequence continues at coordinate 52,644,925 of NC_080028.1, read as the reverse complement.
AGAAATTCAAAGTTGACCAGGTTTCCTTCTGAGACGAAGGCTATATGGGCAAACATTAAGAAACAGAAAGTTGAATCAGGCATTTACTGTACCTGGCTGAGTCCATCAAGGCATTAGAGGGAAAAGATGAGCTCACACAAGACTGAGCAAGTTTGCGAGCAAATAATGAAAGCTAATATAATGCAAAATCTTGGGGCCTCTGATATTTGATAAGTCAACAACCTTTAGACCTCAAAAGTAAAAGATGTGATTGAAAAAGGATTTGGATAGCATAAGCCCATTAAGATCTATACCCGCATGTGGGGAAGTTGGGGTTCCTATGGCCCAAGACCTCACCGAACTTAAACCACCTGATGATGTAACTGGCCTGTTGCTAGGCTACCGCTTCCACACCTTTAGGCAATAAGCTATTATTGTGCTATATAGAGAGCTGGGCCCAGTGCTCTGGGCGGAGGTGGGGATGCTAGTGCTGGACCTACTGCCGGGAGAACAAGCTGGGTAATAAACCCTTTCACCCCAAAGAATGTTTTGCTGTCAATTTCTTTGGTCATCACATTGAATCCATAGTGAACTTGCCCAGGGCTGAAACCCATTGGCAAGACACCCCAAGAATGGATTAAGAATAGACTCTTCCCCATCCAAATGTGTTTTTTCAGGCAGCCTCAAGCTGTCCATTTGTTGAGAGAAATCATCGAGGGAGTTAAAAGAGAAATCAGTTTCAGAGGTTTCCTTTGGAAAGGATTTTTGGTTTACTTATTGGCTGATGGAACTGATTAGAAACAAATAGATCTCAAGGTCACTAAGTTTTTGAGGAAATCATGTGGTCAAATAAATTACTGATTTAAAAAGCCTTGCATAGGGGAATCTTAAAGCAACTTGTGGAGCCCCAGACTTTAAGTAAACAGTAAGTCTCCACAAGAAGGCTCATTTCCATCCATTGGGGAAAACAGATAAGGCAGACCTCTTGGACTGTCAAGCCTAGAACATGGATAATTGAGAGGGGAATTCCTCCTGGACAGCAGAATACACGGGTTTGCAAGAAACTTTTCCATTGTTCTAAAAGCAGGACCCACCTGCAGGAGGGTATCATTGTCAAGGGCCAGTGATACTGTATTTTTTCCTATTCTTTCTGATTAAAGTTATGGTTTCCTTGTGCCACCAACGGGCACTCGTATATTTGTATCTGTAGTGGGAAAAAGTGGAGACACATGAATTGACTTCTCATTTTTGCAATACCAGCTTATATGTGGCTGTGTTTAAATGTGAAGACAAGTGCACATAATTCAGAGTCCTTGATTTCTGTGGATAAAATGAGAGTTCCTGTGGCCAGGATTCTCACCTGGCTGTGGTTGACTAGCTCACTGCACACCTGTGGGCAATACATGGCTGTTGACTCTATAAAAAGAGCTCCACCCAGTGCTCTGGCCAGGACACGGTGGCAGGGGTGCAAGACTGCAGGAGAGCAGAGCAGAGGCTGGAGTGGTGGCAGCACCGAGGACAGAGGCCCAGAGGACGGCTGTGTGGGACAACTGTGCAGAGAGGCCTAGAGGATGGCTGTGTGGGACGGCTGTGCAGACAGAGGGGCCCAGAGGCAGAGACCAGCTTGCTGCATGCAGACTCGCTCTGAATAAACAGGATCTTAGTGACTGACCTGCCACCTGGAAATAAAGTTGGGTATAACCCTTTCACCCCAAGAACGTTTTGCTGTCATTTTCTTTGGTCACACTGAATCCATAGTGAACTTGCCTGGGGCTGAAACCCATTGGCACGACAATCTCTGAACTGAAAAAAAAAAGTAACAGAGAAGATTGTGGATTGTTTGGGAAAGAGAATGAGGGCTCTCTGAGTGAGGGAAATACCTGCCATTGGTATTGATGGGTCAGAATGAGAATCTTCCAGAGACAACTTGCTTTCTACCCAAGATTTATGCTCTTTCTTTCATAGTGTCATCTTCCTGGGTTGCAGCTTCCCAGGAAGACATTACCTTTTCAACACCGCTGGTTCTTAGGGACCCACATGAATAACATAATCATTTGCTAAGGACACACAGCATAAGTGAGGAAAAGTATTGGTGTAGAGGGTGAGTAAATCAAGACCATTATTTTGGACAGATTTAGTTGGAAATGGCTATTGGATGTCTGAGTGGAAATGTCAGTGTCAAATATGCAGTTACAGATATCATTTTGGAGTTTTCCTTATTAAAGTCCTTTTGGCTTGTTAATGTTTTCTGCTAATGTTCACTGAGGCATACCCTCAGTCCCCAGCTTGGCATTAAAGGGTCATACTTGTCTCCTTTCCCTACTTGTAGAGCTAGGATTAGAGCTCTAACATTCTAGGAGTCATTTTCCCTGAAGGCAGGTTCCATTTTCCAGTAAGGAAGGAAAGAAGACAGTATAGTGGTTCAAGATGACAAAGTCAGGATATCTGGATATGCATTTTGTTCTCTGACTTCTGGCTCTATAACAATACAGAGTTACTTCATCTTCATAAATTAGTTTCCTCCTATGTAAAATCACATAAACACTTGCCAACTTGATGTAAGGATTTAATGAGCTAACATATGTAACATGTCAACCATAGAAAGTGCTTGAAACATGATAAAGATAATATGACATTAATTCTGATAAGTATATTGATAATTCCCCTTTATGTCATGCAAAAATTTAGTACTACATCACATTATACACTTCTACAGTAAATGCCTCAGTTTTAGAAATGAATGAAAGCTTAATGCTATTATATTTTATTATAATGCCCAATGTTTTCTTTTTAGTAAAACCATGATATTAAACTCCTAGCTTATTCTTTACATGTGATACCTCAAAGCCACAATGTTTTCAAAATGCAGTAAATTATATTTACTAAATATTTTCCTTTGCCAAAAAAAGAATGAAATCCGTTTATACTCTGCCTATTTACATGATGTAGTTTTCATTCCTAGTGTTGAGGCAGTTCGTTTTGATTAAGGGAACAGCAAGCAAATGGAGCTCTTGGTCTTTTTTTAACTACTGACTGCATCAGTCTTCTGGCCTTCTATTCAAACTAAAACCCTTTTCGTGGTTATCTGGTGAAATCTTGGCACATTTGAATGGTTTATTTTCACTATCTTGTCACAATGTGAAGAGTGTATTCTGTCGGATTCTGCCTTAAAACTTAACATCATAACAAACATTTGATTTTTAATGAAAAGTTGAACTAAAGGACATTCTTACCTGACTTTTCTTTGTCTGCTCTGAGGTGCTCATTTTTAGTGAAGTAACTCTCTTTTACAATATGTCAGAGGTTACAGGAATATTTTACATATACTTCAAATGGCATGGCACAAGTTTTCAGCTCATACATTGAATTTGCTTTATTACTAGTAGAATGACAAAATGCTTTCATTTGGCAATCTTGCATGTAAATGTTTTCTATGTGGCGTATTTCCAATGATGAGAGATTTAAAAACTATTTTCAGGTGTTATTTGTCTTGCCCGGAAGGAGTTCTTCCCAAAATGTGAAAGTGGCAGATGACTCATTTAGAATTAGTCCAAGTTCCAAAAGTGGATCATAAATGATCCATGTATAAATAATGCTCCTAAAGTGTCATAAGTGGTGCTATTCACTGGGAACATTTTGATACTTCAACATTTGGCAAACAGAGGCAACAGATTTTAAATCTACTTGCTTTTAGAAAAAGTAGTTTTGATGATTTTGAACTTCGCTGAATTTGCTAAAGTTACTCAATAAGCAAACTATTGAGGATGTATTTCATGCACATAATAAAAAGGCAGAATTCCAAACCAAACAAACAACAAACAAACATATTCCCAGCCAGGTGTTTTCTGAAGTTTATTAAGAGAAATAGGAATGATACAGATGTTCTGGGGACATTCAAAGGTAAATGTCCTGTTGCATGACTTTCAAAGAGAAAGAGTCAAGCAAAACTGCCTTGTTTTCCAAGACTACATTCTGAACTTCTGGTAAACTGGAAATTCTATAAGCACAAATTCTTTCCAATTAATCTAATTCAGAAATTTAATAGATACACTACCTCCTAATGGCAAAACTGCCAGTGAAGGCTACTTGACCCTTGTCAAAATGAAATAAAATGGAAACTTGTGTCAATGTTTGAGTAAAGCACAAAAGAAAAAGAAAATTAATTTCCTTAATAACTAGGTATTCAAATTACTTTAGTTAATAAACATGAATATTTCATATTATACAAGAATATAAAGTGGTTGAGTCATTTAGATGATAAAGATAGGCCTGCACAGGTATGAAGAATTTCTTGGATGAAAACATTCTAGAGGTATATGGAACTGTATCCTGGCTGCATAATTATATATTATAGCAACTGTTCCTTGTTAGAGCCTTAGGATTTACAGAACACTTTAATACACATATCTTATTCAACTATTTATTAATGCATTCAGCATGTGTTTACTAGAACCTACTATATAAATTTGAAGCTGAGTTGGAAATTAAAATTTGGTGCTATTAACATATAGATGGTAGTTGAAATTAGAACAGCAGATAAATACTTCCCAGGAGAATTGGTATTTAGGATAACAAAATGAGTAAATTGACCAAGACACTCTGAAAAAGACTAATATTAAAGATTTGAATAGGGAGAAGGAATATTAGAAAAGAGCAAAGATAACAAACGGATATGGGGTTTCAGACATCGAGGGTAGTCAGAGTGCAGCAGAGAGGGGGTCTTGAATGCTTAAGAAGTTCAGTAAGATAAGGATGAAATGTGTGGCTTTCACAGTCTCAGGATGACTGCTGATTTTGGCAAAGTAAGAAATATTTGTTGTACTTCATAATTAGGTCTGAATAATACATATTCAACACCAACTGGGGGAATTGATTAGTCTTTAAACAAGTTGTATATCATCCATTGGACTTAGATGATTGGTTCAAGAATAAGTAAGTGATCCAAGTTCAGTCAAACAAAAATCTCCCAAGGTATTTTAAAGAGGACTAATGAGAAAAGCGTTATTGCTATTCTTGTGGTGATGAGCACCGTAGGAGAATGAAATATTAACTTTAAAAATGGCCAGAAGGCACCATAACTCCCTATAATCACTTTTTTGCATGTGACTTTCCAATAAGAAAAGGAAGTTATTTTACTTCTTTGTGAATTTAGGCTGGTCTTATAACTTTCTTTAGAAAATATAATGTGGAGGAGTAGATGGTATGCCATTATGATCCTAGAACTAAAGAGGCCTTGCACACTTCTCCTTTCTGTACTGGTTGTTTACCTTCATCAAACTAAACCTGGATAGTCCATTTGATGGTGAGAATGCATATAGGAGAGAAGCAAGTTGCTCTGGGCAAGAGCCAGCTGAACATAGTCACCAGAAGCAGAGTTTACGACTTTCCTAGCTGACCTACAGCTTGCTGAGGCTGCAAGAGGATGGCCAGTTGAGATTAGAAGAAACAGAACTTCTCAACGAAGTCTATTAATAAAACGCTGATGGCCAAAATCATAAGTTAAATAGGGAATCCCAAACTATGGCTTGCAGACCAAATCCAATTTGCTGCCTGCTTCTATAAATAAAGCTTTATTGAAACATTCATTTGTTTATATATTGTCTGTGGTTGCTTTAACACTACCTATATAGTAGTATTGAGTAGTTGTAACCAAGATTTTATGGCCCACAAAGTTTAAAATATATTGGGGAACAGAGGGCAGATTGTGTGATGTAGCCTCTAAGAAGATCCCTCAAGAATTCCACTTCACAACATTTATATCCTGTATTATTTCCTCTCCTGCTTTATGGTGTAGACCTATTAACTCACTCTAACCAATAGAATAAATCAAAATGGTAGGATGTGACTTTCATCATTAGATTATAAAAATAATACGGATTTTCTCTTGGATGTTCTCTCTTGTTCTCTTACTCTCTCAGATTTCTCATTCTGGAGACGTCAGTTACCACATTGTGGAAGAGCCCAGTGGAGACTCATGTAAAGAGAAATGAGGCTAGGATGCTAGAAACCATGTAAATGAACTTGGAAATGGATGCTCCAAAGTTAAGGAAACTGCAGCCTTGGTGGACAGCTCGAATGTGATTTTATGACAGGCCTGGTGCCTGGGGAACCCAGCTACTCATGTCCAGATTTCTGACACACAGAAACTATGATATAACACATATTTTCAACCAGTAAATTTTAGGGTAGTTTCTCAAGCAGTAATAATAATTAATGTGATATTTTACTTCTACTAATATTGAGATTAAAAATCATGATTAATAAAGGGAAAGTAAGACTGAAAAATAATAGCAAGGCTAGTCATGAGGGAATTGTCACACATTAAGTGCAATCATTATTGCTTTTCTTTCTTGGTATTAAATCTGTTTTTAAAATACTTGTAAGAAAACTCTTTCAACAGTTTTAGGCTGAGGTTTTTGCCTCAACCAATGGTAATAGAGTTCTGATAATTCACATTCTCTTTGCTGTCACTAAATAACAGATTATAACAGTGCTCCCAATATTTCCAGCTGTGAATGTAATAAAATACATTTAATGCAATTTGAACTTCATGAACATTTAGATCACATAAATATTGGGTTGGGCTTGTCATTGTAACTGATAATTATAGTACATGTAAGTATATCATAATTTCTGTTTGAAAATTGAATGTATATAACCTTGTACTAATAAACAGTGCCATAAAAAAGAATTGCAATTTGGAATTAGCTTTCTATAAACATTTTGAAAATATTTCATCTGAACTGTTGCATGTAATAGTGCAATAGCTTACAGTTTTTTGGAATGAAGACGTATTTTTAATGACATATATGTAATAATCATTATCTTATTTATTTGGCAGGTAATCATGTTTGATATTCAGGTAGACTGATGAATATCTCCAAATAACTTCATCCTTATTAAACCTCATGGTCAGTAGGTAAGGAATCACAGTCCCTTGGAATTCTTTGCAGTCAGAAGCATAGAATACAGAATAAGCTTTGCTGAAATATTTTTTGATACTAATATTTTTATATTCTTTTGAGTAAGTCATTCAAACTTCTTAAGCATATGTTTATTAAGCTCTGAAAAGAAGTCTGGATTGATAATCTGACAATTCTCCTTCAATATCATAATATAGATAAGGAGTTTGATTTTTCCTACAACTTCCATGGGGTCTTGCCTGAATATTATGGTTGTTAACTCCAGGATTCATTCTATTATGCAGCAGGCAGTTAGTTTAGATATGATTTAACCTGCTCTCAGCTCCTGTATGGGGTTCTAAGTCAATAGGAGCACTCCCATCCTATTACAGAAATTCAGGAAGTTCAGGTCTCACCCAACTAGAAGGAATTTCTCTGCTCTCTAGGGAGTTTTGAGACACAGAAACTCTAGATGATATAAAATGCAAACATGAAACTAAGAACAATAGCAGCCATTTTGTCCATATTGAGGAATGTGATACTGAAGAACTAAGAGGACAATCAGAGAAGCCTAGAGCTAAGAAAACCACATGCAAATAAAACTAGATGTCTGATCAAACAGCCCAAACCCCACTATATCTCTGGACATCTTAATCATTGAGTCAGTAAAACTTATTCATAACTTAAGCCAGTTTGCACTGTGGTGTCTTTTATTGTATTTGAGAATATTCTAATTGTAAAAGGGTCATTGTGAGAAGCAAATGAGAAAAAATTCCTTAAATTATAATGCAATATTTATTAGATAATATTCACCATATCATAACTATGTACAGTAAAGTCTTAAGGAAAAACAGTTGTCCTGTTACTCCTAACTTATCTCTGCTAAGCAATTAATGTATGCCAGGCATTATTCTAAACGTTTTCATCTCCTTCTTTTTAAAACATTTTTAACAGTTTGTGAAATAAGTCTCAATTAACTAATGGTAACAAATTAAATTTAAAATAAAACTGTTATTAAACAGCAGAACTTGGATATAAATGGGTATCTTTCTCATTTCAAACTCTATTTACTTTTCATTGCATCACAATCTCACAAAAGGAGTATTACAGTTATCTCCCACTGTAGTTACAAGATATGGTTCCTTATGCAAATATGTATATTAGCATATGAATGTGTGGGTAGACATACCTGACATGAACATGGAGGATTGCATTAGATTTTTCACTTTATAAAGATGACCCATTTTATACATTCATGAAAAAATAGGAGTGAATAATAGGAAGATAACATATATTTTATTAGTCTTTTGCTTATATTCCAAACAGGATAAGTTACTGACAATGTAACAGTTTAGTTTCAATATTCTAACTCATATTCCTCCAAAGACTTTATCTCACCAGCTTGACATTCAAAACTCTATTGATGACTGCACTCACATAATGTTAAAAATCACTTTTAAAATCCTTTTAACCAATTTCCCTGCATTTGTCATTATCAATCATGTCCTCCTTAGCTTAGGTCTAGAGAAATAATAACAAGATCTCACACTTCAATGCTTTTTTCCCTCATACTTTTCAATTTGCTTCCACATATATGTTGTCGTTTACTAATCATGACATCCTATTAGAGAGCTAAGACAAAATTTTTACCTTCACTCATTTTGCATGTAGAAAACAATAGGCATTGTGAAAGGTCAAGTGTAACAAACTAATTAGTGAGAGCTCCAATATTAAAGTATGATTGTAGTTGTTCAAATTACATCCCAATTGGGGTTTCTTATATCTCAGAAATACTTTTGTCGTATTTGTTCTCCCTTTCCATTATTTGTATGATTTTTCACATCAAGAAGCCACAGTAAGCATGGAGACCACCTCATAGAGGTCTCACTATTCCATTACTGAATTTGCAGGCCTCTATTATACCACAGAATGAAACAACACTTAGAGTCATGAGGAAAACAAGTGATATAAACATATTTCAAACAACATGATTTCTATTTTAAACAATTGATAATATTCGGTTTCAACTTACATTTATCTAAATTATAGGAAATACATATTTAAAACCTCTAGAATAAAACAGTTCTCCATTACAACTGTACCATTAGTAACAATAGTCAACTTTAAAAAAAAACCTCAAGGGAATTCAGTGACATCTTTTCAAAGATAACCTGTTTCTATTCCACAAAAGGGCATGTGCTCAACTGTATCTTGTTTCTTTGATGTCTACTTAATTTTTTAAGAACTGTGACATACTTCTGTTAAGGTTATGATACTTGCTGTTGTTTATACAGTTGTCCATCCTTACCTATGGTTTTGCTTTCTGAGGTTTCAGTTACCTGAGGCCAGCTGGGGTCTGGAAGTAGATGATCCGCCTTCTGAATTATCATGAGAAGGTCAACAGTAGCCCTCACACTGTGTCCCGATGCCCACACCATTCCCCCACTTCATCTCATCAGGCAGGCATTTTATCATCTCACATCATCACAAGAAGAAGGAAGGTGAGTGAAGAACCATAAGATGTTTTGAGAGAGGGAGACCACGTTCACATAACTTTTATTACAGTATCCTGTTATAACTGTTCAATTTCATTATTAGTTACTATTGTTAATCTCTTGCTGTGCTTAATTTATAAATAAACTTTATCATTTATTTATGTGTATAGTGGAAAAAAACACAGCACATATAAAGTTCGATACTCTCCACAGGTTCAGGCATCCACTGTGGGTCCTGGGTCGTATCCCCATGGATAAAGGGGGGACTATATAGCAAGATGAAGGTTCTAAAGTCAATACACCAATTCCTTTTATGCCTGTAATCAATAATTGCCAATGATGAGTAAACATCAATTATTAGTAATGGATGTGGTTTAGATTGTTTTACTTATGTCTGTTTTTAAAGCACTTGTAATGGATTGCTACTGTCAGGTGCATCCATTAAACAGAATTCATTCTGCAGAAAGCACAGAGAAGGGTCAGAATTGTTGACAAGAGATGTTTGATAATGTCAGGCTGCCTCTCTGATTAAAAAATTCACTCTCTGTGATATACTAATAAACCTGACTTAATGATGGACTTCTGCTGTTTTATTTATAAAAGCAAGAAATAGTAGAGTTATTATATATATTCAGATCTTATTGAGCTTGCAACATATTTACTACAAGATCAGAATTTGCGAAAGATTAAACACACAAGTTTTTCCATATGACGTTTGCAAATAAGAGTCAAGACTTTTTATTGGAATAAGGGAATAAGTTACAAACAGTTGAGATGAAGTCCTGCCATGAGGCAGCACATAGCATTGTAGTTTGATACAAACAGTTGAGATGAAGTCCTGCCATGAGGCAGCACATAGCATTGTAGTTTGAAAGTGAAATGTGATTTTTTTTTTTTAGAAGGTGTTATCTTAAAACCCAGAGGAAATCAGTGTGGAGAAAAATTTCAGATGGAAATTTACGCAAAGTATCAGGGCCACGTGTAGAAAAGGAATTTTGAGTAAGACTCACATTTCAAAACTGGAAACCCAAAAACAATAAAAGGCAGGCAAATGGTAGGAAATCACTCAATTCTTTGAGCTTATACCATGAGAGAAAATGGGTCATCAGTGTAAAAACAAATAAGAAATACACATAGATCTGATTCACTTCTCTGCAAAAGAATTACAAAAAAGCTGAACCTATTTGGAATGAAATAAATAATGATCACATTCATTTTTGAAAATACATGATCACTAGCTCATTATTAATTATGCGTAGTAACCCTGTGCCGAGTCCTGTTAGTTTCTCAAGTAAAAAGTGTTATCTCTAATTCTGAAAGCAACCTTGTAGGGAAAACATTATGATAATATTGATTCCATATGGAAAATTGAGATTCAAAGATGTTTAGTAACATGCCCAGGACATTACAGTTAAAACATGATAAAATACAGTTAATCATGTTATATCTTATCAAACTTCTGGTCTAAAATTGGTGTCTTATGTAACAGCTAAGCCAAGAGTAGAACTTAAAATATAGTGTTGGATAAACTTTATAATTTGTATTTTGCCAATAGTCCTTCTCTTGCATGCATCAATTCCCTAGAAATATATTAATGCATTAAATTAAGCAGAACAGCACTTAGCACTATTAATTTACAGGTTGGTGCATGATATCAAAATGCATTTCTTATTACGAAGTTCTAACACTTCTGAACTCCTACTATGAACAGAATTTCTGCTAACAACAGCAGCAGAGGTTGCAGATCATCTTTACTTGACCTGAACCATACTTTCATCCAAACTTTTCTCCAACAAATGTTCAGTATCTGACACATAGCTCTTGTTTTGCCAGGCTCACTAGACACTGGCTGCCCTCATGTGCTTCCCAGCTAACTTCATTCACTCAGAAAGCTACTGAATGTACATAACAAAAGGCAGGAGTTTGTGCTGCTTTCTCCTAGAGGATTTTGTCTGTATTCCACCAGAAACTAGATATTTTAAACGTCCACAGACATCCTTCTTTGAAGGCTTCCCATAATACCTTTTCCTTACCAAGGTTTGTCGGTTGATTAGTTTAATTACATTACATTTAGAATCCTCCAAACTCTGCTAGTTTTTTTTTGAATTATGTAAACTAATTCCTCCACTTAGAACTATTTATTGACACAGAATATCACTGAAGTGTGCATTGAGACAACTAAGATTAAATATAACTGATAAATAAAAATGTAACAGTTTTTTACGGTATCATTGCAATTTTTAAGAGTTCAGCTTACAAGATTTAACACACTTGATTAAAACATGATTCTCCTTTATGTTGTTAAATACCCATAACTTTGTTGTTCCTTATTTGTCTGAACAAAAGTGTTGAGTTATCTGCAGATATTTAAATAGGATTTGCCAGCCAAAGAAAAACTTCAATGTCAAGTTGTTTCTGGCCTTAAAAGGTCTACATAATGAATATTTAATTCTGTAATACAGTAAGCCCAGTATTTCCCCTGGAGTTTATTAAACAGTCCAAACCAGATAGCTGGTGAAGAAGGTTATTTTAAAAGTGGAAAAATCTGAATTTATTGTTTATCACCATTTAAATATTTCTGAAATAAAGAATAAAGCTTAACATAGATTTAAAATTTAGTTAATTTATATAGGAGAAATCCTTCTTTCAGGTAGCATTATAAAGTTTACTTCTTTATTGGTTTTTCTATATAACATAATTAATTTCCAAACATTACAAAAAGGAAATGTGTATCCTGATAAAATCACATTGAAGGTATATTTTCCAATGCCTGTGTTGTATAGAATTTGGTTTGAAGGTTAGGTCATTGCTCAGTTTCTCCAAGATTAGAGATCTAAAATGTTTTGCTTTCTGAAAATAGGGAAGAAAGTGCTTTTACTATTTACCATTGGGAACACTAAGCATTTAACAGGAGAACACGTATTGAAAAGACTGGCAGGGTGTTATCTAAACCTTTCCTTTGTGGTCAAATGCTTTTTGCCATAAACTGAAGTGATTCTATAAGACTTCATTTCACATCACTCTAATAGAATCACACATGATCATATATACCCATCTATTCCATTTCTTAAAAGACTTTTAAAATATTTAAGAAATTGCTATGAACATTTTAAATTGTTATACATTAAATGAAAATGAAAACTAGTTATATCTGTTGAAGCACAGGTTATATAAATTATTTGGGAGAGAAATAATTTAGGAAAGTAAAGTAAAACTAACTAACCATATAATATCTTCTATGACATACTAATTATTTAAATGTTAAAAAAGATGATTGTAATATATGATGTCCTATCCTGCTTTTCCAGAATTCAGTCAGTTGAAACATTGTATAAAGAAGAGGTACATTCCTACCTAATCACAACCTTTAAATAGAACTCGTGCCACATGTCGAATTTACCGAGTATCATAATTCTTCCAAGTGGTAAAGACACCTCAAGACAAATGCTGGGCGTAGAAGCCACAGGGCATAAATATGCAAAGAAGTAAAAAGCTAACCTTTTCAAAGAATAAGGCTTATCTCTCACTTACCAACTTAACATTTCCCTGTATGGCCCCAGAAGATGACTGGTTAGCCAGAGACGGGTAAGATTCCTCAAGGGAGGAACAACCTAAGACAGGCACAGTCGCAGGCGGCCATCTGGTGAGAAAATGGGGAGCAGCAGAGGTGAGGCTTAGAACCTCACCCCCCCTGTTCTGAGAGAAATCTTCTGCATACATGGATGTTTATTGCCCTTGTCTAGCTCGGATTAACACATAGTCTACAGGCACACACCTGATCATCTACATTTGCTCTCTTACAACACTAAACTCTGTTTTCTACCTTTATCTCGTATCTACCTACCACGTCAGCATTTTATTAAAAATAGTAATAATAGAGAAATGTGGTATCCACATATAAATCAAGTTTAAAAATCAAATGAATATTCATATTTGAACTGACTGTTTATAGTTCATAATGCATGAACAAAACCGAAAGCTTCTGTGATGACTGCCCTTGCACTGTTCACCATGTAACTTATTCACTATGTAAGAATTTGTTCTCCATGTAAGAACTTGTTCGTTATGCATCAGAAGATTGGAGACTGACGAAAATTAGGCTTGGGGTGGATTAATGATTGTGCATTGAGTATTGACCCCCCTATACAGAAATTTATTGTTGTTAACAACTATTTGATCAATAAATATGAGAGATGCCCTCACAAAAAAAAAATATATATATATAAACACACTTCCAATTGTAAAATAAATAAGTAACCGGGATGTAATGTATAGCATAAGGAATATAGTCAAAATATTGTAACAACTTGGTATGGTGATAGCTGGTACCTAGAATTATCATGTATATAAATGTTGAATCACTGTGTTGTACACCTGAAACTAATGTAATGTAATACTGTTGTCAACTACCCTTCAATAAAAAAAAAAAAAAAAGAAGAAGAGGTACAGAGGATTAAACCTAGTATTTGGAGCAAAAGATAGCATGTTATTTAAGTAAGTGTTTTTCTAGTCTGTACTTTACTGATCCCTGTTATTCTTATTTTGACTAATTAATGAAATTCATACATTACAGGAAAAAACACAGTTTGCTACTTTTTCTACCATCACACTGCAGTGTTCTTTTTTGCCTAGGAAAACTGCAAAGCATTTAAATTGTCTCTAACTATTCTTTGGCTATCTTTCTCTCCCTCTCTTTAAAGAAAAGTATTTTCCCCCTACTTCCTAGAGGTCATGATCTTTTTCTCCTTTTGAACTCTATATTTTTGGTACCTAGTACTGTGTTGTTATTACAATGAAATCTAAATTCTTACTAAACAAATTAGCAGATGAATCAATTCTACCTTCTTTTTTTCAAACTATGTAAGTGTAGCCCAGAGACAGGAAAAATGGTTAAAACAAACTGAGTGTAGAGCCATTTCTGCCAACAATGAGAATGGAAATATCTCCTTGAGAAGATAGTATTTTGAATTTCAACACATTGCCTGTTTTTCCGAAATAGAAAATAAGGTTCTCTGTACTTGGTCCTCTAGAAGGAGTTAATGAAAGGAAGTGAGTATCTAAGAAATAAGCAGTATAGGGGAAGTTTAGGTCTGCAGGTAGCATGTTCTTTTAGTTTCTTTCTCTGACAATGCCATGATTTCTTCTTCATTTCTGAATATTTTCCTGGATAAAGAATCAGAGATTGGCATTTCTTTTCTTTCAGCACTCGAAAAATGGTGTGCCAGTTTCTTCTGATTGCAATAGTTCTTGTGAGAAAGTTGGTGTCATTAAAATTATTCCCCCCATGTGTAAGGTACTCTTTCATGCTCAACACGTCAATTTTTTTTTCTTGGTCTTTAGTTTTCATAAGTTTGACAAATGATGTGTTTTAGTGTGGTTTTGTTTGAGTTTGTTCTATTTGGAGTTAGTTGTTCAGCTTCTTGAGTCTGTAAGATTATGTTTGTTGCTAAATTTTGGAAGTTTTCAGGCTATTGTTTCTTTGAATACATTTTCAGTCCTGCCCTTTTCTCCTATTTTTCCAGGACTCTGCTGGTACAAGAGTCAAATATGTAGGTATAGTCATATGCTTGAAACTCTGTCTTCTTTTTTTCAGTCTACTATCTTATTGTTATTTATTTAGATTGGGTAATTTCTATTTTAGTTTCTTCAAGTTCACTGATCCTTTTCCTCTGTACATGTCATTTTGCTGTTGAACCAATCTACTGATGTTTTTCAAAAATTTTCATTTCAAAAATTTCTATTTAGTTCTTACTTTTTTGATTTCTTTGATAAAACTTTCCAGTTTTTCATTTGTTTTGAGCATTTCAATAATAATTCATTAAAATATCTTTTTGATACATACATGCTTTGACATCCTTGCAAGGTAATTTCAACCTAAGTATCCATCAACAGATGAATGGAAGAATAAACTGGGGTAGAAATGTATAATGATATATTATTCAGCCTTAAAAAAAAAAGAGATTCTGCCATTTGTGACAACATCAATGAAACTGGAAGACTTTATGTTAAGTGAAATAAACCAGATACACAAAGAAAAAAGAGAACATATATGGCTCACGTCTATATGGAATCTAAAAATGTCAAATGTTTTGAAGCAGAGATTTGAATTGGTGGGGAGGTAGAGGAAATGGAGAGATGTTGGTCAAAGGGTACAAAGTTGCAGTTACTCAAGATGAGTAAGTCTAGAGACCTCATGTAGTATGATGAACATAAAGTAATAATACTGCACTAAATACTGGAAATTTGCTAAGAGAGCTGATTTAAGGTACTCTCAAAAATAAAACTATACAGTTGAAAATTGAGAGGCTGGCAGTGGATGATGTCATCCACAGTCAGAAGAAAATATTGTCTAGAGCAGAAGACCTACTCATAAAATAAGTAGAGGCAGATGAAATAGTTATAGGAATTACTTTTTTTAATTTGTCTATTTTTTTAGTTTGGAAAGAAACTATAGTAGAAACATCAGAGATGGTGTCTGGCACCTAAACAAAATTATTTTAATGAAATGTTCTACACAGATAAAACATAGAAACGTATTTATTCAGACAGCAAAGTGTCCCCACATATATGTAATTGTTATTTTTTCTTAACAAAATGAGGAGTTTCTCCACTGTTGAGTTAACTCACCTATCTTGGATAAAAGCTTTTAATAGATAGCTGGATTATACAGTAATGTATTTGAAGAATACCCAAAGCACAATCCTTATAATTGCAGACACATGACTCATGACTAATAGGCACAGTAGATCCATATTTGAACCAGCTCATCAGTGACCCAGAAGCCTATTAGAGTTAAGACCATGTAGCAGTATGTTAACTTTCCTAAAGCTCTTTCTACATGAAGTGCTGTCTAGTAGTCATTAATTTTCATTATTCCTGATTAAATGGTTCTACTGGTGAGTGCATTAAGATTATCACCTAAAATTAGACTTGGGGAATTCCTGCAGATTTTCTACATTTTTTTCAAAATTCTCTGTTGCATGGGCTAACTGAGGCTCATTCTTTCTGATTCACTTTAGAGACAGAATTATTGTCTTTTGTTCAGTTTTATTTCCTTTTCTGTAACTCATGCATGAGCAAAAAACAAAATGACCACTCTTTACATTCAATGTGGAAGAGTGTTAGATGCTTTGTGGCGCACATTTTATCAAAACAAAAGGCTTTCCCAGCAATGAGTTTCTGTCACTTTTGGTTGTGACACTGTGTCTCACATTTCAATTCCAGCAAGTGTAGTGTCATTAAATATGCCTTGATTCTCCATTAGACACTGTTTTAAGTTTCAGTAAAATTTCCACAACAAAATGGTAGTGCTGCATTACACTTAATAATCCTCCACACTTAATAAATTTATAAAACATGGAACAAAGTAAGATTTATATTGTACCTTTTCTGACTCTAAATTTAGTAACCCTAGACATTAATCCCAGATGTTAAAATCAGAGATGCATTGTGAAAGTGGGGATCGAATATATGATTACATGTCTAAACTTTATTGTTATTCCTTGAAAAGATTAATAATTACATTCAAAAGAAAACAAAAATTCTGGAAAAAAATCAGCATATGCTGTGTACAGCATATGTGTGTTCACTTGCCTCATTAAAAAAAGCTTCAAATCATATTAAATGAAATAAACATGGAGTTTTTTACATGTCAACAAATATTGAGCAAAATCTAGTTAATCATCTTATTAACAAATATCTAGTAAATATTTTATAAATACCTATTAAATAAATATTGTATGTAAGGCATTATTTACTCATTTGATACATCGTTAGCAAGTATTACCTAGTTTAAGAAAAAAATGCCACAATTTAGTTCAACGCTATTATCTTTGCTGCCTCTAACTTACCTGTGCAAAATTCCCTTTACCGGCATCCATGTCTGTCTTGCTCAGGATCATTTGCCACCTTTTATATGTATTTTACTAGAGTTTCTAAAACTACTGTGCTTGTGATCCCGTGAATACACCCCATCTTTTCAGTCATTTGCGTTTTCCACATGCTGTTCACCGTGGCTGTGGAGGATGGTGCCCAGGGCTCACCCTCCTCATCTTTTCACCTACCTAGCAAGGGCTCAGGCGTTGATCTCTCTCTAAAGACTTCTCAGAGGAAAAAATTACAACACAATGTAACTCTGAGAGATTAGGCTGTAGATCTGTGATGAGAAACATTCTGAGTCCCATCTTTGTTAAGTGCAATAGATTTTACAATTTTTTTTCAGTCTTTGCTCTTAATGCCTGAAATAAAAGAAACATCACTTGAGGGTCCATTCACAGAGACTATATAATTAAAGGTTAAAATAACATCTTCAGAGCTTTGAAATAGGATTATTTTGGTTTCTAATCCCAGATTTGTGCATTGCTAATTGTGTGTCTTTAGCCAAGCTACTTTGACTCCTGGTCTCTTCGTTTCCTCATCTATTAAATGCAGTAAGTGCCTGATGGAGAGGTGTAGTCTAGGCATAAATGAGAGAACTTATGTTTGGAAAACACTTCTTACTGTGCTTTATATGTGGTAAAGTAGGAAAAATAAAAAACCTTGTGGGTGTTGTTTTTATGTCTACTGATCAGTCAGCCACTACCTCTCCTTCCTCTATGTTGTCAGATCACGTTAAACATTACTCTTACATATTTATTTCACCCAACTATGACTAGAAATCAAGGCATGGGATTCTATCACTAAACGCTGAATTTCTCTAGGGTAGACACTCATCTTATTCATTTGTATACTTCCTGCAAGTACCTTAGTGCTGGGCATGTAGAAACACTCAATAAATCTTGAATGACTGACTAAATATAATAAAATGGGAATAATTTGCTGGGCTTCTGGATCCGGCTCAAACCCCCCTCACAGGATATACCCTATGATGCATTTTGTCCAAATGTATCTTTCCTCCACCTCAATGGCAGTACTTACTATAGATTTCCATTGCAATATAAAATTCAACGTATGTATTTTTCCTGTAAAAAAAATTAAGAGGACAGAAGCTCTACATTTCCCATCTTTGTATTTGCAATTGTCTCATATATGGCATAAGTTCATTGAAGGAAAAGGCATGGAAGCAAATAAGCAGGAAGCAAAAAAAAATTACACATGCATTATAATAATTATGTGAAAATCAAGCAAAGTACTCTGGAGTGATGGAAGGAGGGCCATTGATTTTGTCTGCAGATCTTAGGGAAAATGCACTTAATATTTGGCATTTGAAATAAACTTTGAAACAGGCATACAGTTTTGATAACAGAAATAAGAAGGTATAATTTATTCTCTCATTCTCTTTGTTGGAATACATTATTATAATGGAAACTCTTTTTTTCAAAGCACATTTATTATGATTTATATTAAAAATATCTTCCTTCCATAAATATGGGTTGACATGGGATGAAAAAAGCAAGGAAATGTCCATGTCCCATTTCTTCCTATAGCTTCTGTCTCAGAAGTGAATATCATGACACAGCAGAGCAGCAACAAATTTTCTTGTATGGTTTTATGCTTCCTAATAATAGAAACTTGGCCTTTCAATAGCAACAACTGCCTCAAAACAATGTTGGTGCATATTTTACGTAAAATATTTTATTGAAACACCATGTGCAGAATGGAAAACGTATGCATGATATGTGTGTAGCTTCTTCAAATTTCACAATGTGAACACAACTGTGTGAGGACCACTCACACCAAAATATGAAAGTTGATCATGAAAACGAGAAACATTTCATGTGCCTCTTCCTTCACATGGTGTCCCAAACGAAACATTTTTGTGAATTACATCAGCAAAGATTAGTTTTTCTTGGTTTTGAA
This sequence comes from Manis pentadactyla, assembly GCF_030020395.1. Lineage (NCBI taxonomy): Eukaryota > Metazoa > Chordata > Mammalia > Pholidota > Manidae > Manis > Manis pentadactyla. The sequence goes on along the minus strand of NC_080028.1, from coordinate 52,625,751 downwards.
ATTTATACACTTGAAATCATACAGTATACACTCTTGATTCTGGCTTTTTTTCAATGAAGATTATAATTAGAAATTCATTTATGTTGTGGCATGTAGCAGTGATTTGTGAGGTTCATTCTTGCTGTTCCATGTAGCAGTAATATATTAATTTATATTACTAAAAATATTATACATGAACATATCACAATTTATGTATTGTATTGTGGATAGTATTTGTTTTTTCTAGTTTGGCATTTCTGCAAATAATGTTGTTTTACACAATTCTATACATCTCCTGATGTGAAGTTAAATTCTATATATCTCTTTTGATGTGAAGTTATACATATGTACTTTGGATACATGCAGAGGAGTAGAAATGCTACATTATAGAATATGCATGCATTTAGCTTCACTATTTTTAAAGTGATTATGCCAATTTACAGATCAACCAATCAATACAGATAATTCCAATCACACCATATGCTCACCAACACTTTGTATTCAAACTTTTTCTTTTAGTTTAAATAATTTGGGAAGATATATACGTAAATAGTTGTGGTTACACCTAATGGTGTTGAATATCTTTTAGCATGGTTATTTGTAATTTTAATATCTTCTATTGAAAAGCATTTTCTAGTCATTTTCCTATTACATAGTCTATGCTTTCTCAATGATCTGTAACAGTTTTTAAATATTAATGTATATGAATCTTTGGTTTGAAATATCCTCTTATTCCTTGGTTTGCATTTTCATTCTTTATGGTTTATAATATTTTTATAAACTGAAGCTCTGAATTTTAATAAGATCCAATTTATAATATTTCCCCTCATTTTTGTTTTTTTGCTGTTTTTATCTTAAAGAAATTGTTTATGCAAAGGAAAGCAGAAGATATTCTTCTGTTATTTCTACTAGAGAAATACCTTTCTTTTTCCAGTTAGGCATATAATTCAACTGGAATTGATTTTTTATGTATGGTGTAAGATAGGAGTCAAGGTTCATTTCTCCGCCATCTGAATATCCAGTTGATCCAGCATAAACAGAGTGGCAATTATTATTACAAATGAAGTGACTATATAAGTAGATTTATATCTGTGTAAGAAGATCTGACTCTATTCTGTTCCACCTGTCTGCTCTTGAATTTTTATTTTAATAACACTGTTTTAATTAATGTAAACTGGAAATAAGCATAACAGGTAATGCAAAACCTTTCAATTTTCTTGTTCCTACGAAAGTGCCTTCACTATTCTTGGTATTTTGCATTTCCATGTAAGTGTTAGATTTATTTTGTCCATTTCCTCAGGCTAAAAAAAACAAACAAACCTTGCAGGAATTTTATTTTAAATTGTATTGGATCCACAGATCAATTTTAAAAGAATTGTCATTTTGCAAGATTAAATCTTTCAATTCATAAAAAGAATAAACCCTCAATTTATTTACAATATTTTTAATGCTTCTAAGGAATATATCAATTAGCTAATTCCAAACACATTTGATAATTTTAATGCTAATACAAATGTATTATTATTATTTCATTTTGTAATAGCTTGTTGAAGTATAGAAATAAATTTAACTTTGTATATTGGCATTGTATCCAGTGATCATGCTAAAACTACTTTATTAGTTCTAATAGTTCACATGTATGTTTTTTGAATTTTCTATGTAAACAATAATGCTTTGTGTTAAGATAGTTTTATTTCTCCTTGTCTCTTTCTCATACTTGTATTTGTTTTTTTCCAGAATAACATAAAATATAAATAGTGTTAACAGACTTCTCTAATTTCCTGGGGAAAGATTCCACCATTTACTTTAGTTGCTTACTATATATATTCATTTATTAAATGAAGGATGACCGCTACAATCCTTAGCTACCCAGATTTTTTTATATGGTTTGTTTTTATTTTGTTTCTTAAACTATGTTTGAGTGCTAAATTTTATCAAATACATTCTATGCATCAAACACAATTTTTCTCATTTAGTCTCCTAAGTAGTGAGGTGCATGTTTGATTTTCAAATATTTAAACAAGCTAACATCCTGAAATCAACTGTAGTTGACTTTTATTTGAATTACTGGTTCTTCAAATGCTGCTGCCATGGTAACTCAGTGAGACCGCTACAAACCCCAAGTGGCTGCTTTCTGATGGCTAGACATCCTAAGAAAAAAAGAAACCCCACAAATATACAGGTCACCTCAATATGTTTTGCTTTTGAATCTTGGCCGCTCATACTGATTACTCTCTAGAACCTTTGAGTACATGTTTTTGGGGATCCCCCTTTCTTTTCTGTCTTTTTAAAAATTTTATCTAGCATTTATGGCCTGATTATATCTATACTGTCAAAGGTAGAAGCAAAATCTTTAATGACTTATTTTCATTATAAAAATTTTTTAATTTCTGAGATTGGGAAACTAAACTGATCCAAATCTAATCTGTGAAAGGCACAGTGACAAAATAACAGCATTTACTTTAACTTATTTTGGGATATCCTTTTATAATTTTGGTATACCAGTTATGAAATAAGACAAAGCACAAGGGTCTTTTGTAATCATACATAAGTGTAGCATGTAAATACACTATCACATTTGCATAAGTGTTTTAATCACAAACACAGAATTTGAAATTGATAGGAATCATATTGATCTTCAGTACTTCCCATTATATTCATATTAATAATGAATGTGACAGATGCATCATAAATATGCAAAAGAGCAACACATCAGCCTAAACATCACCAGTAATTTGTAGACTTACACTCATAGGAAACCACTAATGGAATATAGTGTATTTTCTTTTCTATGAATAGTCAACTGCCATGCATAATGTAACAGTGCAATTGCTAATAGCAGACCCAGTCAGGATCATTTAAACTTGTTTTATGAACTGATCTTTGAAGTGGCCTGTAATAAAATACTTCTCTGCCGTTACCCTGTCCTGATTGTGTAGTTATCCTTTAACTTCGAGCTTTTATTTATAGAAAACACAAAAATGATTACTTTGCTATTTTGGGGATGCATATCATGCTATATCAAATGTAGGAGGATGGTGACCAATTAATACCTAACAAATGAAAGTTAAAGGTCCCTGAAGCATCTGCTCAACATTTAAAAAAAAAATCTCAGACTACTAGAATATTCTTCCAGAATATCCATTATCACAATATAACCTCATGGCATATATTACCAAAATAGCCTTTGTTTGTGTAAAAGATCTCAAAGAAATGGTAACACTGAAGTCATCTGCAGATGAATGGGGAGCAGAGGCTTAGTTGTTGATGTTCACAGAATGATTAACACACCTAAACCCAGGCTCAGTTTTGGAAACTCTGGGAAAATGCTCACTTACAGAGGCATCCTCTTTGATACAATGTCTTAGGGATTTCCGTTCAGGCACAGGTTATATTAGGTGACATAATAGAGGATAAAATAGATGATCCTAGTATTTCACCTCTGTTTGGAAAGCCCCAAGAATTTTGGAGTTTCTATAGGTATAGGATACTGTTGTACATTCTATTTTTAATGCTAAGAAGAGTATCTTTAGCATCTATTTGGCTTTGTCACAAGAGCACTATAAAATAAAATACTAAATTGTAGAGGTATCTCAACCCAGGGGTTTTAATGCTTTATGATACAATATAATGTTTTACTTTTAATAAAGGCAATTAGTGCAAACTGTTAATGTGTAATAACAGTAATCATTGGCTAATTTGAAATTCCATAATAAATATGTAATTATTCATAAAATAGCTTCAATAAATATTTATTTAAATATAAAATATATATCTTTTAAAATTTGAAGAGTAAAGACCAAAAGTAGAGTGTATTTTATTATATTAAAATATGCAAAATCCCAATCTCTGGATTGGAAACTCATTAAAATATAATCAACTAATGCAGTGAAACTCACTTTAGATGGTTGCACATAATTTTTGTGAAATATATTATTTTTAGAATTCAGGTTCATTTGAAGTATATTTTGCTAACCTGTTAAAGTTAACAAATTTTAATACATTAAGTTAATAAAATTTAATAACAAATTTTGAAATAAACTTGATTTTAGCATGTTTATTAACTTAACTGCATTCCTAAAAGATATTTCCACTATATAAAAAGCTGCTGTGCTATCAAAAGCAGTACCATATGCCTTTCATCACCTCATTACCCTGCTTTAGTGTTCTTCATAGAATATTTACTACATCAGTTTATTTTGTATTTATATTTTACATCTTTATTGTCTGTTTCCAATTCTAAAGGAATGTAAATACCATGAAGGTAGAGATTTCTTTCTGATGTTTACTCCCATACTACCAGCACTTAATATAATAATCCCTGCTGGCAAAACAATATATTTATGTAAAGATAGATTTCATGCTTAAATGACACTTATTTAGAATCTTTGTTATTATTTAGCATCATATTTTCCTGAGCATATTTATAAAACTTAATAGATCAATTAATTACAGAAGAATGAAATACAGTTGACCCTTGAGCAACACAGGGATTTGGGGTTCCAACACCCTCACATCTAACTTTTGACCCCTAAAAAACTTAACTGCTAATAGCCTACTGCTGACCAAAAGCCTTATTGGCAACATAAACAGTTGATTAACACGTTTTGTATGTTATATGCATTATATACTGTATTCTTACAATAAAGTAAGTAGAGAAAAGAAAATATTTTTTCAAATTGTTGCAAATCTCCAGAATTTTTTCTAACATGTTATTGGAAAAAATCTGCTTATAAGTGAATCAGTGCAGTTCAAACCCATATTGTTCAATGGACAACTATACAGTACATTTATATGCTTTCTTGAAAGGCAAATAATTTCAGTAGTAAAGTAGTACCATAGGTTCAAAATACTTTTATTTCAACCTTGGCTCTGCCATCATCTCATTGTGGAACTTTTGGTAAGACATTGAAATAAACTATATCATTATTAGTTTTCCTACATTTTCTCTTTATATAATGGAAACCAGATTTTTTTTAAAAGTAAATTTCATTTTTTAATATAGTTGGAAATTAATAACAGATATAATATGGAATTCTAAAGACCACTCATTTAATCCACAAAAAAGCAGTTAAATAAGAAACTGGAGCAAAAAATAAATAAGACAAATTATGAGAAGCAAAATGGTTGATATAAATCAAACCATGTTACTAATTACACTAAATATTATTTTTCTAAATATTGTGAATAAGGATATAAAACAGACTATATGCTAATTCTAAGAAACCTACTTGAAACATAAAGTTGAAACAGGTAAAAAGTATAGACAAAATAAATGATGTCATATTCAATCAGTATTAACCATAAAGTTGGAGTGAATAAATTAATATAAAACAAAGTAAAATATCAGAGCAAGAACATATTACCAAGTGTAAAGCAAAAGATTTCACAATAAAAGAAGAGGTCAGATCATAGAGGAACAAAATGATCTATGTGTGTATCTCAAATAAAGTTGGAAATGTGCATTTCCAAAATAACAGCTCTTCAAAGCACATGAAGCAATAACTGGCAGAAACATCTGTATTAACAATTATATTTAGGATTTCAAAACTCCTCTTTCAGCACTAATAAATAAGTAGAAAGGAGATACTAAATTATAGAAAAGACTTGAACAAAATTAGCAACCACATGAACCTAACTTACACTTATAGAACCCTAAAACCAATGATGTCAGAATTTCAAGTATTTTCAAATGAAAAGGACACATACTTACACAAAAACTTATGTAATATTTTGGACCTTAAAATAAGCCTTTCTAAATTAAAGAGTTTGAAAATTATAATTTTTTTATTGACTCCAACAGAATTAAATTGATAAGCAATAATTGAACTATATATAGATAATACCCAAGTTATTCAAAATTAAAAAATACAAATAAAAGTCAAGGGTCGAAGAGGAAATAAAAATTATATTAGGGATTTTTGAACTGAATAATTAAAATTAAAACACAGCAGATAAAAATCTGTACAATGAACATATAACATTGCTTTGAGGTACTTTTTTAGCTTTAAATACATACATTATAAAAGATAGATATAAATTAAAGATCTGTTTCAATCTAAATATTAAAAAAAGAAACCCAACTTGAACCTAGAGGATGTAGAAGAAAAATTAAAATAATAATAATATACACTAACAAATATCAAATGCACAAATAAAACATAAATTGCAACAGAATTATTTTATTAAATAATCAATACAATCAGTAATTCTCTAGCTAGACCAATCAATAAAAAAAGAGTATTATTACAATACTATTTAAATAAAGCAATCTACAGATTCAATGCAATTCTTAGCAAAATGCCAACAGCATTTTTCAATGAACTAAAGAAAATCACTCTGAAATTCATATGGAACCACAAAAGACCCCGAATAGCCAAAGCAATCCTGAGCAGGAAGAATTAAGCTGGGGTGATTATGCTCCCCAACTTCAAGCTCTACTACAAAGCCACAGTAATAAAGACAATTTGGTACTGGCACAAGAACAGACCCATAGACCAATGGAACAGACTACAGAGCCCTGATATAAACCCAATCATATATGGTCCATTAATATATGATAAAGGAGCCGTGAACATACAATGGGGAAATGATAGCCTCTTCAACAGCTGGTGTTGGCAAAACTGGACAGCTACATGCAAGAGAATGAAACTGCATTATTGTTTAACCCCATACACAAAAGTAAACTCGAAATGGATCAAAGACCTGAATGTAAGTCACGAAACCATAAAACTCTTAGAAAACAACACAGGCAAAATCTCCTGAATATAAGCACGAGCAAGTTCTTCCTGAACGCATCTCCTCCAGCAAGGAATACAAAAGCAAAAATGAACTCATGGGACTACATCAAACTAAAAAGTTTCTGTATGGCAAAGGACACCATCAATAGAACAAAAAGGCATCCTACAGTATGAGAGAATATATTTGTAAGTGGCATATCTGACAAGGGGTTAACATCCAAAATATATAAAGGACTTACACGCCTCAACACCCAAAAAGCAAATAGCCCGATTAACAAATGGGCAAGTATATGAAGAGACAGTTCTCCAAAGAAGAAATTCACATGGCCAACAGACACATGAAAAGATGCTCCATACCACTAATCATCAGGGAAATGCAAATTAAAACCACAGTGAGATATCACCTCACACCAGTAAGGATGGCCAGCATCAAAAAGACTAAGAACAACCAATGCTGGCGAGGATGCGGAGAAAGGGGAACCCTCCTATACTCTTGGTGGGAATGTAAATTAGTTCAACCATTGTGAAAAAGCCATATGGAGGTTCCTCAAAAAATTAAAAATAGAAATACCATTTGACCCGGGAATCCCACTCCTTGGAATTTACCCAAAGAATACAACCTCTCAGTTTCAAAAAAACATATGCACCCCTATGTTTATCACAGCACTATTTATAATAGCCAAGAAATGGAAGCAACCTAAGTGTCCATCAGTAGATGAATGGATAAAGAGGAGGTGGTACATATACACAATGGAATATTATTCAGCCATAAGAAAGAAACAAAACCTGCCATTTGCAACAACATGGATGAAGCTGGAGGACATTATGCTCAGTGAAATAAGCCAGGCAGAGAAAGAAAAATGCCAAATGATTTCCCTCATTTGTGGAGTATAACGAAGCAAAATTGAAGGAACAAAACAGCAGCCGACTCAGAGACTCCAAGAAGGAACCAGTGGTTACCAAAGGGGAGGGATGTGGGAGGGCGGATGGGGAGGGAGGGAGAAGAGGACTGAGGGTTATTATGTTTAGTACACATGGTGTGGAGGATCACAGGGAGAACAGTATAGCACAGAGAAGGCATGTAGTGGATCTGTGGTATCTTGCTGCACTGATGGACAGTGACTGCACTGGGGTATCGGTGGGGACTCGATAATATGCATAAATGTAGTAACCACATTGTTTTTTCATGTGAAACCTTCATAAGAGTGTATATCAATAATATCTTTAAAAATTTAAAGAAAATCTCTTGTTCTCTACTACTTCCAGTTTAAGTAATAGCTAGGCTAGGTATAAGGGTTAGCAATTGTTTATTGTTTTTAGAAGTCGGCTGTTGGTCTAATTATGCTTGTATTAATGTAAGTCATAGGATGTCTATTTCTTAAAATGTTATTTGTTTAAAAAACTTTGGCTTTGCCATTTGGTATCTTTGTATAAAACAAAAAAATCAATTGATCACACATATGTGATTCTCTTTCTGAAGTCTACTTGTTCTTTTGAACAAGGGCATTTATCAGGAATGTGTATTCACTTCTTTAAAAAATCTCTTATGTATTGAGATGATCATATTATATTTCCCTTTATTTTGTAAATATAGCTTTTAACATTAATTGATTTCCAAATATTAGACTTACATTCATTCCATGCATGATGTTTTTTAAATGTCACTGGTTTCAGTTCGCCAATAATTTGTTAAAATTTTTTGCATCTGCAATCTTGAGTGATATTTCCCTGAAGTTATTCTTTTATTTTATTGTCTAATTTTGGAGGATGGCAATGTTTTCAAAATTATCTTCTCAGAGAGATTCCTTCTTTCTCTGTTCTAAAAGTCTTCCTTACATGTGTTATAGACCTCAGCTGCGACATGATCTGGGCCTGAGATTTTTGTTATGGAAATTTTTTTTCAAATATAGTTCATTTTATAGATATAGGGTAATTTCAATTTTCTATCTCTTCTTGTGTCAGTTTTAATAAATTGTTAAGAAATTTCTTAAATTCACCTAAATTGTTGAAAATGTTGACAGGAAGTTGTTCATACTATTCTTTTTATATGCCCTTCTTTCATTCCTGATTTAAATAACTTTAATATTTAATAGTATTCCATTGTGTATATGTACCACCTCCTCTTTATCCATTCATCTACTGATGGACACTTAGGTTGCTTCCATTTCTTGGCTATTATAAATAGTGCTGTGATAAACATAGGGGTGCATATGTTTTTTTGAAACTGAGAGGTTGTATTCTTTGGGTAAATTCCAAGGAGTGGGATTCCCGGGTCAAATGGTATTTCTATTTTTAATTTTTTGAGGAACCTCCATATGGCTTTTTCACAATGGTTGAACTAATTTACATTCCCACCAAGAGTATAGGAGGGTTCCCCTTTCTCCGCATCCTCGCCAGCATTGGTTGTTCTTAGTCTTTTTGATGCTGGCCATCCTTACTGGTGTGAGGTGATATCTCACTGTGGTTTTAATTTGCATTTCCCTGATGATTAGTGGTATGGAGCATCTTTTCATGTGTCTGTTGGCCATGTGAATTTCTTCTTTGGAGAACTGTCTCTTCATATACTTGCCCATTTGTTAATCGGGCTATTTGCTTTTTGGGTGTTGAGGCGTGTAAGTCCTTTATATATTTTGGATGTTAACCCCTTGTCAGATATGCCACTTACAAATATATTCTCTCATACTGTAGGATGCCTTTTTGTTCTATTGATGGTGTCCTTTGCCATACAGAAACTTTTTAGTTTGATGTAGTCCCATGAGTTCATTTTTGCTTTTGTATTCCTTGCTGGAGGAGATGCGTTCAGGAAGAACTTGCTCGTGCTTATATTCAGGAGATTTTGCCTGTGTTGTTTTCTAAGAGTTTTATGGTTTCGTGACTTACATTCAGGTCTTTGATCCATTTCGAGTTCACTTTTGTGTATGGGGTTAAACAATAATGCAGTTTCATTCTCTTGCATGTAGCTGTCCAGTTTTGCCAACATCAGCTGTTGAAGAGGCTGTCATTTCCCCATTGTATGTTCACGGCTCCTTTATCATATATTAATGGACCATATATGATTGGGTTTATATCAGGGCTCTGTAGTCTGTTCCATTGGTCTATGGGTCTGTTCTTGTGCCAGTACCAAATTGTCTTTATTACTGTGGCTTTGTAGTAGAGCTTGAAGTTGGGGAGCATATCACCCCAGTTTAATTCTTCCTGCTCAGGATTGCTTTGGCTATTCGGGGTCTTTTGTGGTTCCATATGAATTATAGAGTGATTTTCTTTAGTTCAGTGAAAAATGCTGTTGGTATTTTAATAGGAATTGCATTGAATCTGTAGATTGCTTTAGGCAGGATGGCCATTTTGACAATAAATTCTTCCTATCCATGAGCAAGGGATGTGTTTTCATTTATTGGTATATTCTTTAATTTCTCTCATGATTGTTTTGTAGTTTTCAGTATGTAGGTCTTTAACCTCCTAGGTTGGGTATATTCCTAGGTATTTTATTCTTTTTGATACAACTGTGAATGGAATAGTTTTCCTGATTTCTCTTTGTGCTAGTTCATTGTTAGTGTACAGGAATGCCACAGAATTCTGTTTATTAATTTTGTATCCTGCAACTTTGCTGAATTCAGACATTGGATCTAGTAATTTGGAGTGGATTCTTTAGGGGTTTTTATGTACAATATCATGTCATCTGCAAACGGGGACAGTTTAACTTCTTCCCTCCCAAACAGGATGCCTTATTTTTTTGCATTGTCTGATTGCAATGGTTAGGATATCCAGTACTATGTTGAATAGAAGAGGGTAGAGTTGGCATCCTTATCTTGTTTCTGATCTTAAAGGAAAAGCTTTTAGCTTCTCGCTGTTAAGTATAATGTTGGCTGTGGGTTTGTCATATATTGCCTTTATTATGTTGATCTACTTGCCCTCTACACCCATTTTGTTGAGAGTTTTTATCATGAATGGATATTGAATTTGTCAGATGCTTTTTCAGCATCTATGGAGGTGATCATGTGGTTTTTGTCCTTCTTTTTGTTGATGTGGTGGAATGATCTTTTTGATGTATTTTTGAATTCAGTTTGCATATGTTTTGTTGAATATTTTTGCATCTATGTTCATCAGGGATATTGGTCTATAATTTTCTTTATTTGTAGTGTCTTTGCCTGGTTCTGGTATTAGAGTGATGCTGGGCTCATAGAATGAGTTTGGGTATATTCCCTCCTCTTCTATTTTTTGGAAAACTTAAAGGAGAATATGTATTAGGTCTTCACTAAATGTTTGACAAAATTCTGTGGTGAAACCATCTGGAGCAGGGTTTTATTCTTTGGTAGGTTTTTGATTACCAGTTCAATTTCATTGCTGGTAATTGGTCTGTTCAGATTTTCTGTTTCTTCCTGGGTCAGCCTTGGAAGGTTGTATTTTTCTAGAAAGTTGTCCATTTCTTCTAGGTTATCCAATTTGTTAGCATATAAGTTTTCATAGTATTCTCTCATAATTGTTTGTATTTCTGTGGTGTCTATGGTGATTTTTCCATTCTCATTTATGATTCTGTTTATGGGTGTAGACTCTCATTTTTTCTTGGTAAATCTGGCTAGAGGTTTATCTGTTTTGCTTATTTTCTCGAAGAACCAGCTCTTGCTTTCATTGATTCTTTCTATTGCTTTATTCTTCTCGATTTTATTTATTTCTGCTCTAATCTTTATTATGTCCCTCCTTCTACTGACTTTGGGCCTCATTTGTTGTTCTTTTTCTAGTTTCATTAATTATGAGTTTAGACTGCTTATATGGGATTGTTCTTCTTTCTTGAGGCAGGCCTGTATTGCAATATTCTTTCCTCTTAGTACAGCCTTGGCTGTGTCCCACAGATTTTGCGGTGTTGAATTATTGTTGTCATTTGTCTCCATATATTGCTTGATCTCTGTTTTATTTGGTCATTGATCCATTGGTTATTTAGGAGCATGTTGTGAAGCCTCCATGTGTTTGTGGGATTTTTCATTTCCTTTGCAGAATTTATTTCTAGTTTCATAGCTTTGTGATCTGGGAAACTGGTTGGTACAATTTCAATGTTTTTGAATTTACTGAAGCTCTTTTGTGGACTAATATATGATCTATTCTTGAAAACGTTCCATGTGCTCTTGAGAAGAATGTGTATTCTGTTGCTTTTGGGTGTAGAGTTCTGTAGATGTCTGTTAGGTCCATCTGTTCTATTGTGTTGTTCACTGCCTCTGTCTCCTTACTTATCTTCTGTCTGGTTGATCTTTCCTTCAGAGTGAGTGGAGTGTTGAAGTCTCCAAGAAAGAATGCATTGCATTCTATTTCCCCTTTTAATTCTGTTAGTATTTGTTTCATCTGTTAGTATATGTGGGTGCTCTTGTGTTGGGAGCATAGATATGTATAATGTTTATATCTTCTTGTTGGATTGACCCCTTTATCATTATTTAATGTCCTTCTTTGTCACTTATTACTTTCTGTGTTTTGAAGTCTATTTTGTCTGATACAAGTATTGCAACTCTAGCTTTTTCATTCTGTTAGTTGCATGAAATATCTTTTCCATCCCTTCACTTTTAGTCTGTGTATGTCTTTGGGTTTAAAGTGAGTCTCTTGTAGGCAACATATAGATGGGTCTTGTTTTTTTATCCATTCAGTGACTCTATGTCTTTTGATTGGTGCATTCAGTCCATTTACATTTAGAGTGATTATTGATAGGTATGCACTTATTGCCATTTCAAGCTTCAGATTCATGGTTACCAAATATTCAAGGTTAACTTCCTTACTATCTGAGAGTCTAACTTAACTTCCTTATTATGCTATTACAGACATAATCTAAAGGTTCTTTTCTTTTTCTTCTCCTTTTCCTTCCTCCTCCATTCTTTATACATTAGGTATCATATTCTGTACTCTTTGTCTATCCCTTGATTGACTTTGGGTATAGTTAATTTAATTTTTCATTTGCTTAGTAATTAGCTCTTCTACTTTCTTTGCTGTGGTTTTATTACCTCTGGTGACAGATATTAAAACTTAGGAACACTTCCATCTATAGCAGTCCCTCCAAAATACACTGTAGAGATGGTTTGTGAGAGGTAAATTCTCTCAGCTTTTGCTTATCTGGAAATTATTTATCCCTCCTTCAAATTTAAATGATAATCTTGCCAGGTAAAGTAATCTTGGTTCTAGGACCTTCTGCTTCATTGCATTAAATACATCATGCCACGCCCTTCTGGCCTTTAAGATTTCTGTTGAGAAGTCTTATGTTAGCCTGATGGGCTTTCCTTTGTATGTGATCTTATTTCTCTCTCCGGCTGCATTTAATAGTCCATCCTTATTCTTATCTTTGCCATTGTAATTACTATATGTCTTGGTATTGTCTTCCTTGGGTCCCTTTTGTTGGGAGATCTGTGGATCTCCATGGCCTGAGAGACTATTTCTTTCCTCAGATTGGGGAAGTTTTCAGCAATTGCCTCCTCAAAGACACTTTCTATCCCTTTCTCTCTCTTCTTCTTCTTCTTCTGGTAACCCTATAACATGAATATTTTTCCATTTGGATTCGTCACACAGTTCTCTCAATATTCTTTCATTCTTAGAGATCCTTTTTCCTCTCTGTGCTTCAGCTTCTTTGTATTCCTCTTCTCTAGTTTCTATTTCATTTATTTTCTCCTCCACCATATCTAATCTGCTTTTAATACTCTCCACTGTGCTCTTCAATGATTGGATCTCTGACTGGAATTCATTCCTGAGGTCTTGAATATCTTTCCGTTCCTCCATTAGCATGTTAATTATTTTTATTTTGAACTCCCTTTCTGGAAGGGTCATGAGGGCCATATCATCTTTCTCAGAAGTTATATTAATGTTACTCTGGACCAGGTACCTTTGGCATTTCATATTTTATATGGCACCCTCTAGTGCCCAGAAACTCTTTTCTCTGGAGCTTCTCAGCCCCTGAAGCAATGTCAGGGGTCTCAGGCAGGTGGTATTGGTGCCTGGGGGGAGGAAAAAGCTGTTTCCTGCTTCCAGGTTGCTATGCCTGTCTCCACTGCCTGAACCAGTGGGCCGAGCACACAGGTATAAGCCTCTTTGCTTTGCATTTGTAGTTGCTGTAGACAGATCTTCCCTCTGGCTGGCCTAATGCCAGGATAGGGTTTGCTGGTTTGTGAGCCATGTGGGACTAGCCGGGAGAAATGTGCAGTAGGCTGCATATCACAGAGGGGGTATTTGGAGCTGTGTAGCCAGCCAGGGAGCTGGAACACCTGAAGATCCTGAAAGTTCTCAACCTGTTAGGCAGAGTGCTCCTGGACAATTTTGTCTTCCTGTCTTTTCTCCTGATTAGTAAGCTCTGTGCTATCCTTGCCCCTTTAGCAGCCCTCTTGCTAAGGGCTCCTTCATTAGGAAGTGTCTCAGACTGCCCGTCTTTCTTTTGTCCCAGAGCAGCCGGATATGGATCCGTGCTTTCCACTGGTGCCTGGAATCTCAGTCTCTCCAGGAATTCTGCCTGTATTAGCTTTTCAATCCCCTAATCATGAGAGTATCATGAAAGCACCATGAAATGTAGGTTTGTGTTCCCAGAGCAGATCTCCAGAGTTAGGCATTCAGGAGACTCGGGCTTCCACTCCCTCCCTGCTTCATTTCTGTTCCACCTGTCTGTGAGCTGGGGTAGGGAAAGGGCTTGGGTCCCACCAGGCCACAGCTTCGGTACGCTACCCTGTTCTGTGAGGTCTGCTCTTTTCTCCAGGTGTATGAAGTCTGGTGCAGTCCTCTTTCCTGTTGCCCTTTCAGGATTAGTTGTATTAATTATATTTTTGTATTATATGCAGTTTTAGGAGGAAGCCTGTCTCACCTCTCACACTGCCATCTGTAATCCTGCCCTCTCTCAGAACAAGAGATTTTTCATATGAGCAAACAATGATGGCTATTATGATCTACGTTTGTTTTACATGCTTTACAAAGATATGTGTAAATATATATATGTATACTTTACAAAGATGTGTAAATATACATATTTATATATTTATGTATATGATTAAATTTATACATTTTATATTCATTTTATTACACTTATATTTTACATTTTATATTTCATACATATGCTTCTCTCCTGGCAGTAATATATATAAAGTAGATATAGGTAAATACATTTTTAAATTTCAGAATTGTTTTAGATTTATAGTAAAACTGCGAAGTTAATATAGAGTTCCAATATATCGTACACCCAGTTAGCCTTATTGTTAGCATCCTACATTACTATGATACATTTTTCACAGTGAATAAAACAATATTAATCTAAATTAATTTAGTTAATTATAGACTAAATTCCAAATTTTAATGAATATTTTATTGGTTTTCTCTGATGACATTTTTCTGTTCAGATTCACATCAAGGGTCCTACTGAAAATATTTTAATTAGCTAATTTAAACTTTTTGTTTAGAAATTCTAATTTCTAGGATTCCTGAGGAACATTTTTTATTGATTACTCCTTTTCCCACATATATGGGCTGTAATTTCCTATTTTTGTGTTATGTGTTATATTTTGTTGTTGGAAACTTTTCACTTTAACACTACAATGTGCCAGCTCTGGAAATGAGACTCACTCGCCACACCCATCTCCATTCCAGGATTTACTCTTGTTGCTGTTTATTTTCATTATTGCTGTTGTTCCTATTGGTTTGTTTAGTGACTTTTATGAACTAAGTTTGTAAAGTCTGTATCCTCTGTTGTGTGTGGATGCTGAAGTCTTGGCTTAGTTAGCAAACACTCAGTTAATAATACACAAAGATCCTTGAGCCAATAAGCCTCCTACCTTTTGCCAATGGACTCTGTTTTCAATGCTCCCATAGCAGTTTATAACTCTACCTTAGTCTTCATTTCCTGCCTTCATAGAGCCTTAATGTCAGCCAGAGTGAGAGAAGCAGGCCATTTCAGGTCTTTTCTGGACAAACACATAGTGCTTGCCTTCTAAATTCCTAGGAATATGCCCTACTTTTAAAAATTCTCCTATGGACAACTTCATTCCCAGCTTTTCCTTTTAAATTTGGTCACTTTCTATTTTGCCCAACTGTTATCATAGCCTCTTGCAAATGCAATGTAAAATAAATGCTGTTGATTGTTTTCCACAAACACCCTGTGGAAAGGCTGTTTGAAGTGAGCAAGCTCTAAGTCAGGTGAAATAAAAGTAACTGTGTGCGTCTGTGACTTTCCATTCAACTACAAGACAGATAAAATAATGACAAATATTAGGGAATGGGCCTTTTCGGAAGTAGCTCCAAATGTGTTTTACCCCCTCCAGTGGTGACTAGGCTGCTGGTTTTCACTGCTGCTCTGAATGTGAGAGTTTTACTTTTAAAGGCTACTATGGAGCTAGAGAGAGGATGATAGAAATAAGACAACTTGAAATGCTTCAAAATTCACTGTTTTTACCAAGATTCAGACAGTTTTCTTGTATAAATGCTTCTCAGATTGTTGCAAACTCCTTGTTAACTTCCAGAGTTCAGGAAAAGTTCACTTAGAAAATATTTTGTTGCAGTCTTATTCCAATTTTAAGATTGAAGTAATTATTTTTCCAAATGCTAGAAATACTAAATTCTTAACGGCTCCCAGCTTTCAAACCTATCTGAGAATTGTCCTTGGGTAAAATAAGCTGTTTGTCTAATGTGCCATACCCTATTCCCAAGGATCATCTGCATGCAATGACTGACAGGTACAAAGGTGTAAAGTTTAGCCACCCATTCCAAAACTGGGACATATTAAAGAGCCATCTCAGATTTGTAGCTTTTCATGGGTTCTGTTAACACCTTTGTTGATATTGACATAGAGTCCAAATTCCTCCTCTCCCATTTTGCTCCCTTTATTTTTCCCATAGATGTAGATTTCAATAGTCCCTAATAAGCTTATTGTATGCTGAATTCCTTATCAATTTCTGCTTTCTTGTTAACCCAAATGGTAACAACTCCTTTGCTACATATCTTCTGGGAAACAAACATAAGACAGTTAAATGTGCAAAGATTTTATTAGGTTAAGTACTTATGAGAACAAATGGAAAGAGATCCTGGAGAAGCTTGGATAGTCATCAGACCTTGAAGGAAGTCTGACCTCAAACAAAAGAAAAAGGGAAAGATATAGGGGTGGAAACGTTCTAGACCACAGTTATATAAAATGTTTACCAAAGTCACTTGAAATTCTTAAATCAAAGTCAGCCCTCAGAGGAGTCTTGTATCTGTCAGGAATTGGTTTGTTTTAACGTCCCTGCTTTAAGAGATATACATTGTCTTAACTTGCTTAATTCTCATGACAAACCTATGAAGTAAGTGGTCACATGCCTCATTTAACTGGTGAGAAATGTTTCACCAGGAAGTTAATTGCCTAAATTTACCCAATCTTTAATTTACAGAGCAAGTGTTAAGCATGGCAATCTGGATCCAGGGTTTGCGCCCCTAGGAACTACGATGTATTGACACTGAGCCACTTGGAATTCCTTGAAGGAAAATGAGACTAGGTCACTTCAAACAGGACCCTGAGATCTTCCCACAACTATATAGCATGTCTTTCTTCCCATAACGAAACATAAGACCATTACCAGAATTGACTGTGCACTGAAAAAAGGGAAATTCCAAACTTTTCAAGATTATTAAACACAGGCTCTGAATAGACCAGGTAATTAAATTCCATTAATATTTCATATCAATTACCATTTTATTTCTGAATACATAATTGGAATAGACAAACTCAGTAATGTTTGTCATTATTCCCATTTTAGACCCTTGAACCATCACATGAAAAAAATAAATTAGGAAAAACCAAGTGGAAGTCCCTGAAAGTTCTCTATTTTACCAGAATAGTAGTAAGAAAGAAAATACATAACTTTGTCCCTGAGAGAACTGTAGTGATTAGTGTGATCAGTAGAGATTTTTTAAATTAAAAAAATATAATTAAAATACAGTTGACAAATAATATTATATTAGTTTCTGGTGTATAACATGTGATTTGATAATTATATACATTATTAAATGCTCTCTTTGTTAAGTGTAGTTACCATCTATGACTATATGAAGTTATTACAATATTATTGTAACATGATATCCTGGGGGGGAAAAAAAATTGAGAAGACATTAGGAGAAGAGAAATAACCCTGAAAGAAAATGTAAATGTTGAATTGACTCAACAGATATCCAGAAGATATTGTTTTAACCTGAAATAATGCTTTTTGTTGTTACTTGTTTTAAACAGGATGCTACTATTACATTTTTTGGAAAGTTCAAATGTTTCATCAACCTTATGTGCCCTTTTAATCCCCACCCCAACCCATACCAAGCTGCTGAAAAACCAGAGTTCCTAGCATGAGGAGCTGAGATAAGAAAATAAAAAATACATTTCTTGCAACATTTTTTTTTGCTCTGGGCAGTAGTTACTCTATACCTACATATCTATATCTCTATATTTTATCTCTATCTAAAGTATTGTAATGACTTCTATAAGTAATAACTGATTTAATCCTCATTATATCCCTATCTAGCAGGAAATATTGTTAATAAAATTTTTTGGCTGAGAAAACAGACCAAGAGCTACTAAGTGCTAAGTAAATTGTCCCCAAATTCACAATTAGTAAAGAAAGTGAGGCAATATTCTGCACTCAAGGAATTAACTCTAAAGACTGTGCAGGCACTTGGTAGGCTGTTAAGATATATCTATTTTCATTCTTATGGGAATATGAGTAAATTAGTCAATTTAATCAGAGCTTAGAGATCAAGCAAGATGAGAAACGTTTTATTTTATTAGGAACTAAGGCAAAGTTTTAAGTTTTACCACTTTTTTCTTTGAAACGATCAGTCTGAGTTGATATGCACAGATTTTATCTACATACATTTATAAACATTCACATATATTTATATATTATTCAAAGGCATAATTAACTTTATTGATAAACAATTTAAGGTACTAGCTTGATGCTACTGGGCATCAATTACAATTCTACAGGGATCTAGCACAGATTTACAGTCACACTTAATGGTATGTCAAATTGTTGGAAGAAAGGTATTGACGTTCAATAATAAAGTAATCAGATTCTCAGAAGACCAGATAGTTCAAACATCTTTCAAAATATGTCATTTATCTAAGTTGACATGCAAAATGCTCTCATATTTCAAACAGTAATGGTAGAAACACCAAAATAAGTATATTTATCTTTGTGGCTGTGTTTTATGGTGCAAGAAAAATACAGAATAAAGGTGAATATTCAAGTCTATCATCTGAAGCCTTGGCCACATATTGCCAAATATTCAGAAACATTTTTTTTGGAACTATATATGATATTAATAATTTTCTTCCAGATGTTGTAGTATCATTTGATACAAGTTTATTATAGCAAGCCAACTTCTGAGATGGCCCCTAGTGACCCCTGCCTCCTGGGATGTATGTTTGTGTTATCCTCTCCCTCTGACTGTGGGCTAAATTTAGTCACTTCATTTTAATCAATATAATATGACAAAGGTGATGAGATGTCACTCCAGTGATCAGGTGGTCAAAGATTGTGACTTCTGTTTTTCTAGCATATTCTTCCTTCCTTCTGGCTGTGGTGAAGCAACTGGCCATGTTGGAAAAAGAAATGAGTGTGAGCCACTGGCCAGTGAGGAACTAAGCCTCTCAGTCCAACAACAATCAAGTTAACTGAACCAGCTGACAACCACGTATGTGAGTATGAAAGCATGTTATTCCCCAGTACAAGTGTCAGATGAGATTTCAGTGCTGGACAGGACATTGATTGTAGTCTTTAAAAAGATTCTGAAGTAGAAGGCCCAACTAAGTGGGCATGTCTTCCTGACACACAGATACTGATTAAGATTATAATATGTGTTTTTTAATTGTCTTATTGTGATTAAATATATATATGTTTATCATTTTAACCATTCATAAGTGCACAGTTGAGTAGCATTATATACGTTCATGATGTAATGGAACCATCACCATTATTTATTATTTAACCATCCTGCAAGAGTCAGTAACATCCCTTCCCCTTGAAGGGGAACCACTATTCTACTTTTTGTCTACGCAAATTTTCCTATGCTAGGAACCTCATGTAAGTAGAATCATGTAATCATTTGCTCTCTGTATTGTATCTGGCTTATTTCACTAAGTACAATGATTGAAAGGTCCATGCAATAGCATATATTAAAATTTTATTCTTTTTGAGGCTGAATAATATTCCAATGAAATATATACCACATTTTGTTTTCCATTCATCTGTTGATGGACACTCATTTTTTAAAAATAATGTTGCCATCAACACTGGTGTACAAATATCTATTCAAGTCCCTGTTTTGAATTATTTTGGATATACAATTAGGGGTGGAATTGCTAAATTATATGGTCCTTCTATGTTTAATCTTTTGTGAAACTACCAAATTGTTTCCCAGCACGGCTGCATCATTTTACTTTCTCAGTAGCAATACATGGGGGTTGTAATTCTCCACATCCTCACCAACACTTGTAATCTGGTGTTTTTAATTAATTAATTTTTATTTTTACAGCCATCCTAGTAAGTGTGAAGTGGTATTTTATCATGGCTTTGATTTGCTTTTCTCTAATAACTACTGATACTGAGGAAGTTTTCATGTGCATATTGACTATTTATATATCTTCTTAGAGGAAATATCTCTTAAGTCCTTTGTCCATTTCTTCTTTTGGCTGTATTTTATTGTTGAACTTTAGGGGTTCTTTATATATTCTATATATTAATCTTGTATTTAGCTTGAAAATATTTTCTCTCATTCATTAGGTTGTCTCTGCTTTCTTGATAGTATTCTTTGATGCATAAATTGTAATTTTGACAAAGTTCAATTTAACTATTTTTTTCTTCTGTTGCCTGTGTTTTGGGTATTATATCCATAAAGTCATTGCTAAATAAAATATTGTGAAGATTTTCTCTAGTGTTTTCTTCTAATGGTTTATTGTTTTAGTTCATATATTTAGATTTTTGATCCCTTTTTGGGTTAAAATTTTTATACAATATTAGTAAGGTACAACTTCATTCTTTTGTATGTAGATGTCCAGTTTTTCAAGCACCATTTATTGAAAAGACTGTTCTTCCCTAATGATTGGTCTTGACACTTATAAAAAACCAGTTGATCATTGTGTGAGTTTACCTCTGTTAAATTGGTTTATATGTCTATTCTTATTCCAGTAACATGCTTTTCAAATTATTGTAGCTTTGTAGTATGTTTTGAAATTGTGAAGTGTGAGTCCTCTGATGTCATTTTTCTTTTCCAAAACTATTTTTAACTAATGCAGGTCCTTTGCAATATATTTGGGGACTAGCTTGTCCATTGTTTTTAAAAAAGGATATAAGAATTTTTATAGAGATTGTGTTAAATCTTTAGATTGCTTTGGGTAGTATTATTTTAACAATATTAACTCCTCCAATCAGTGAACAAAAATGGAAACTTTTCTTTTTAAGTCTTTAATTTTTTTTAGTAGTATTTTTGTAGTTTTATGTATACAATTATTTCACCTCCTTTGTATATTTATTTCCAATTATTTGATTCTTTTAGGTGCTAATATAAATAGAATTTCTTAATTTCCATTTTGCATGATTTGCTGCTGGTCTATAGAAACACGAAGTATTTTTGTGTGTTGAACGTTCACACTACAACTTTGCTGAATTTGTTATTTAACTTTAATAGCTTTTGAATTTTATAATATTTATATAAGATAATGTAATCTGTGAGCAGAGATAGTTCTGCTTTTTGCAGCTCTATGGTGTATTTTTTACTTCAGTTATTATACTTTTCAGCTCCATAATTTTTTGGTTTCTTTTAATAATTTATCTCTTTATTGATATTCTAATTTTACTTACATATCCACAGAATGTTTTTGTCTTTGTCCATGTTTTCATTTAACTCATTGAGCACATTTAAGAGTTGTTTTAAGTCTGTCTGGTAAGTCCAAGTTCTGGGCTTCCCTAGTGACATTCTCTGCTGATTTATTTTGTTTCTTCAAATGTGGGCCATTCTTTCTTCTTTCTTTGTATGATGTGTAATTTTTTTGTTGAATACCAGATACATAAATATTATAATATGGTAAATCTGGAAATTAGACACTTCCTTTCTCCACAGTTTGCTGTTACTTATTTATTTTTTATTATTGAAGAGTATCTGTGTGCTCAGTATCAGCCTCAGGTGAAAGCTTATTATCGTTTCAGGACTGAGTATACATCTTTTCATGACATGTGTGGTGTTTCTAAATTCTCCCATATATGGGGTTGTATTGGAATGTCCAAAAAATAGGTGCAGTGACTTGAATCTCCTGGAAGTTGCTTCAGGTAGTGTGGGTGCAGCAATGGCAGCTCACCTCTGTGCATATACTTCTGCAGTCAGAAGCAGTAATGCACAATCAGAACACAGAACCACCATGTTTGGAGGATCAGTTCCTTATTGTCCACCCTGGTTCCCATACACTGCCCTAGAATCTATGATAACATTCCCACAGTTGTCTTCCATGGAATTGCAGGGTGGGTGATAGATAGTTATAATCAGATTGATTGATGAAATTGACAAAAATTAACCATCCAAGCTCTCCCTGGAAGCTGAAATGTTCACATACAATCCAGAGTTTAAACAGTCATTTCAGACTGTTTCTGCCAGTATACTTGTTATTCAGGTGTAAAGTCGGATTTCTGGTGCTTTCTGCTCTACCATTTTCCTTGACATCAACCAAATACGTGTTTTTTTAAGCCACCAATATTTAGAATAACTAGTTACATAGTAGTAGATGCCTCATGCATTTATGAACATAGAGTCAAATAGATATCAATGAGTAGATGCATGAATAATATTATTTTTGTATAAAAATATGCTGTATTTAAGAGAAGATATGTGAGAAATAAAAGTTTTTAGATGAGATAAATAGAATCAATAAATGAATTAATATGTAAATAAGTGACATGACCAACATCCCAGCTGCATTAAAAGTCAGTATGTATGCTTAGAGCAAACTTTGTCCCATCATACACAAGCTTACTATGATGGGTTATCTAATAAAAACCTCAGGACAAATCTGGTTCTGGTAAAGAACAACCTGGGATACTTGACATATGATTCTAGTTTTATTGAATAGTTTCTACTTAAGTCCCTCCCACCCATACTATATTGCAGAAAAATATTTTTTCTTCAGAAACTTTCAAATATAGTTACAGTTTTTAGAAAAGTAGGACAGTATATTCATCTATGAATTTGTTAACTCAATAGTATTATTAAACACTTATGTAAATCACTGTGTTGGGAATCCTCAAAGAATCAGAACTCATGAATGGATGGTGCCTTCCCACAACTATAACTGCTTAGAATATAATATTTGCCCATATTTGTCTACTAAGTTTTAGAAGGTATTTCTACAAGAAATATTTAGCGGTCATCTTCTGATTTTTCTTAGGTCAATTCTAGTATCCTGAAAATTGCATGGGAGGTGCTAAACTAATAACAATTTTTAAAAATTCAATTTTCTTACAAAACTATAAAAACATTTGCATCAGCACTTTATGTATATAAAGAAATCATTGCAAGATATCTTTATGTCTGTCTTCTAGGAAATCATTTCCATTATCTTGGTATTTTCGTACTCAGTAGCATGGCAATTTTACTGACAAGTTCTAATTATGACTCAAAAGATTTATCAGACAGTCAAATGGTGACTCATGTAACAATGTAAATCAAAGTCCATAAATAGCTCATTTAGATATGAGTACACTTTTTGTCTTCTGTCATTTCATGCAGCATGAGATGCAACTGACTATAATGTTACTACATGTGACTACAATGGGATATTTATCCGTTGTCATTTTTCTGCCCCATACCTACCCTTCTGGATACTTACAATCTATTCTACAGTGTTGGGGCTGTCTGCATACTCTCTTATTGCTTGGGTTTCTGGTAGGAGGTACATGTGGAATATCAGCAAATCAGAAGAAGGGCATAAACTCTCCCTCTCCCATATCCTCTCTTTCAGATAGCATCATTAAAAATGTGCCTTTTCTTTCAGTAATTCTGGTTTTGTTTCATAGTAATGATCATTCTTAAACCACTCTCTGTCTTCATACCTATAATTACTCAATTCCTTTCATGCCAAAGTCTAATCATAGGAGAAATGGGTAATATTCTAAAACATTTTCAAGATTTTATTTACATATAAAAAAAGGATATTAGGAATATTTATTAGATTTGTATTAGTTATCTTTTGTTGCTTTCTAACTGATTCAGCCTAGTAACCTAAAAAATCCAAAGTTAGCATTAATTGAGATAGTATCTGGTTTTCCCAGTATTACATAGTTTAAAATAAACAATGGAAAGAGTGTCTCATAACATGAGAGTCTAGATACATTCTCAAAAATAAGGTAATCTCTGCATTTCTGAGGGATAATTTTGAGGAAAGAAATGGCTCCTTATATTTGGGCAAATTTTTTTCTCATAAAATAAGTTGAGAACTTTCCACATAGAATTAATGATAAATAGTATCCATAGAGGTTAATTTAAAACATACCATGCTTATAATATATGATAATTATACCTATTAATTGTGCATACAGCTATAAGTATTATGCAAATGTGAACATGGTTAGATTCCTACTGAAAATAGAAAAAGGCCAACAAACTCAAAATTGAAACAAAAAGTGATTATTTCTTTAAAATAAATGAAATGTAATTGTACTTTAAAATTGCTGTTGAATATATTTTTTATCCTTTCATGTATATGGAAATATGAAAATTGTTTTTACAGACATGGTCTACTTGTCTTGTAATATAAAGATAATTATTAGGGAAATAGATAAACTGTCTAGACATAAGTGCAAATGTAATTGTGGAAGAGTGGAAGATGATGCATAATGTTTGATGATTATTATTCTTTTTTTTTTTTTTTTAAATAATTATTTTTTATTGAAGGGTAGTTGACGCACAGTATTACATTAAATTAGTTTCAAGTGTACAACACAGTGATAAAACATTTATATACATAATTTTAGGTTCCAGCTATCACCCTACCAAGCTGTTAGAATATCTTGACTATATTCCTTATGCTATACATTACATCCGGGTTACTTATTTATTTTACCATTGGAAGTCTGTCCTTTTTTTTTTTTTTTTTTTTTTTTTGTGAGGGCATCTCTCATATTTATTGATCAAATGGTTGTTAACGACAATAAAATTCTGTATAGGGTAGTCAATGCTCAATGCACAATCATTAATCCACCCCAAGCCTAATTTTCGTCAGTCTCCAATCTTCTGAGGCATAACAAACAAGTTCTTACATGGAGAACAAATTCTTACATAATGAATAAGTTACATAGTGAACAGTACAAGGGCAGTCATCACAGAAACTTTCGGTTTTGCTCATGCATTATGAACTATAAACAGTCAGTTCAAATATGAATACTCATTTGGTTTTTATACTTGATTTATATGTGGATACCACATTTCTCTCTTTATTATTATTATTTTTAATAAAATGCTGAAGTGGTAGGTAGATACAAGATAAAGGTAGAAAACATAGTTTAGTGTTGTAAGAGAGCAAATGTAGATGATCAGGTGTGTGCTTGTAGACTATGTGTTAATCCAAGCTAGACCAGGGCAATAAAACATCCACGTATGCTGAAGATTTCTCTCAGAACAGGGGGGGTGAGGTTCTAAGCCTCACCTCTGTTGATCCCCAATTTCTCACCTGATGGCCCCCCTGCGACCGTGCCTGTCTTAGGTTGTTCCTCCCTTGAGGAATCTTACCCGTCTCTGGCTAACCAGTCATCTTCCGGGGCCATACAGGGAAATGTGAAGTTGGTAAGTGAGAGGGAAGCCTTATTGTTTGAAAAGGTTAGCTTTTTACTTCTTTGCATATTTATGCCCTGTGGCTTCTATGCCCAGCATTTGTCTTGAGGTATCTTTACCACTTGGAAGAATTATGATACTCGGTAAATTTGATATGAGGCACGAATTCTATTTAAGGGTTGTAATTAGGAAGGAAGAAGAAAAGCTATAGAAGTAGCAGGCGGAAGAAAACATGGGAAGATTGATTATTTCTTTGACATATCTTCTTATAGAGTAACTTCAGCATGTATAGGTTTTAAGCTACTACTTAAATTGCGCACACACATTAACATAATAGGAGTATAGTTACATAACCAAAGCATATCTGTAATTACCAGCCATCTCGAGTGAAACCAAGAAAACCAGTTAGGCACCTTAGGCATTTGTGAAAACTTATCTATGATATGGTGGATATTGTCCAACTGAACTTGAACAGTCTGAGAGAAATCAGACAAATTAAAACAACCCATTCCTGGAGACTGTTCACATGTCATATGTTCTTTTAACAGTAAATAGTCTGTAGTTGTAAGACTTTGGAGTGCTACAATTTGCACTTCTCCAAATTCTTGGTTGAGTTCCAACAGTATAGATCCTGTGAAATTTGTTGTTTTACTGTTTGCACAGGCCAGCTTAGATATCTCCTTCCTCATTCCCAAGGCAAGTCCAGGAACTGGTGGGATGAGTGCATCTACAGCTGTAGCAGTGCGTGGATCTTTGTTGGGGCTTTTTGATGATCATCTTCTGGCATGAGTCTTCCAGAGAGTGCAGATGTTGGAAGTTCTTTTTCATATCGTATCTTAGTTCATTTTCTGGGTAGCCCAATTAGGCTTTGATCCTCTGTATAAACACAAACAGACCCTTTGCCTACACTTTTATATGCCCTTTATACACTTGTGTAGAACTCGTTGGAGGTTACCACACAGGAACTGCCCTTTTTTTTTTTTTGCTTTGTTTTTGGTATCACTAATCTACACTTACATGACGAATATTATGTTTACTAGGCTCTCCCCTATACCAGGTCTCCCCTATAAACCCCTTTACAGTCACTGTCCATCAGCATAGCAAAATGTTGTAGAATCACTACTTGCCTTCTCTGTGTTGTATAGCCCTCCCTTTTCTCCTACCCCTCATGCATGTTAATCTTAGTACCCCCCTGCTTTTCCCCCCCTTATCCCTCCCTACCCACCCATCCTCCCCAGTCCCTTTCCCTTTGGTACCTGTTAGTCCATTGTTGAGTTCTGTGATTCTGCTGCTGTTTTGTTCCTTCAGTTTTTCCTTTGTTCTTATATTCCACAGATGAGTGAAATCATTTGGTATTTCTCTTTCTCCGCTTGGCTTGTTTCACTGAGCATAATACCCTCCAGCTCCATCCATGTTGCTGCAAATGATTGGATTTGCCCTTTTCTTATGGCTGAGTAGTATTCCATTGTGTATATGTACAACATCTTCTTTATCCATTCATCTATTGATGGACATTTAGGTTGCTTCCAATTGTTGGCTATTGTAAATACTGCTGCAATAAACATAGGGGTGCATCTGTCTTCCTCAAACTTGATTGCTGCGTTCTTAGGGTTAATTCCTAGGAGTGGAATTCCTGGGTCAAATGGTTTGTCTATTTTGAGCATTTTGATGTACCTCCATACTGCTTTCCACAATGGTTGAACTAACTTACATTCCCACCAGCAGTGTAGGAGGGTTCCCCTTTCTCCACAGCCTCGCCAACATTTGTTGTTGTTTGTCTTTTGGATGGCAGCCATCCTTACTGGTGTGAGGTGATACCTCATTGTAGTTTTAATTTGCATTTCTCTGATAATTAGCGATGTGGAGCATCTTTTCATGTGTCTGTTGGCCATCTGTATTTCTTTTTTGGAGAACTGTCTGTTCAGTTCCTCTGCCCATTTTTTAATTGGGTTATTTGTTTTTTGTTTGTTGAGGCGTGTGAGCTCTTTATATATTCTGGACGTCAAGCCTTTATCGGATGTGTCATTTTCAAATATATTCTCCCATACTGTAGGGATCCTTCTTGTTCTATTGATGGTGTCTTTTGCTGTACAGAAGCTTTTCAGCTTAATATAGTCCCACTTACTCATTTTTGCTGTTGTTTTCCTTGCCCGGGGAGATATGTTCAAGAAGAGGTCACTCATGTTTATGTCTAAGACGTTTGTGCCTATGTTTTCTTCCAAGAGTTTAATGGTTTCATGGCTTATATTCAGGTCTTTGATCCATTTTGAGTTTACTTTTGTATATGGGGTTAGACAATGGTCCAGTTTCATTCTCCTACATGTAGCTGTCCAGTTTTGCCAGCACCACCTGTTGAAGAGACTGTCATTTCGCCATTGTATGTCCATGGCTCCTTTATCAAATATTAATTGACCATATATGTCTGGGTTAATGTCTGGATTCTCTAGTCTGTTCCATTGGTCTGTGGCTCTGCTCTTGTGCCAGTACCAAATTGTCTTGATTACTATGGCTTTATAGTAGAGCTTGAAGTTGGGGAGTGAGAACCCCCCTACTTTATTCTTCTTTCTCAGGATTGCTTTGGCTATTCGGGGTCTTTGGTGTTTCCATATGAATTTTTGAATTATTTGTTCCAGTTCATTGAAGAATGTTGCTGGTAGTTTCATAGGGATTGCATCAAATCTGTATATTGCTTTGGGCAGGATGGCCATTTTGACGATATTAATTCTTCCTAGCCACGAGCATGGGATGAGTTTCCATCTGTTAGTGTCCCCTTTAATTTCTCTTAAGAGTGACTTTTAGTTTTCAGAGTATAAGCCTTTCACTTCTTTGGTTAGGTTTATTCCTAGGTATTTTATTTTTTTTGATGCAATTGTGAATGGAGTTGTTTTCCTGATTTCTCTTTCTGTTGGTTCATTGTTAGTATATAGGAAAGCCACAGATTTCTGTGTGTTGATTTTGCATCCTGCAACTTTGCTGTATTCCGATATCAGTTCTAGTAGTTCTGGGGTGGAGTCTTTAGGGTTTTTTATGTACAGTATCATGTCATCTGCAAATAGTGACAGTTTAACTTCTTCTTTACCAATCTGGATTCCTTGTATTTCTTTGTTTTGTCTGATTGCCATGGCTAGGACCTCCAGTACTATGTTAAATAACAGTGGAGAGAGTGGGCATCCCTGTCTAGTTCCCGATCTCAGAGGAAATGCTTTCAGCTTCTCGCTATTCAATATAATGTTGGCTGTGGGTTTATCATAGATGGCCTTTATTATGTTGAGGTACTTGCCCTCTATTCCCATTTTGCTGAGAGTTTTTAACATGAATGGATGTTGAACTTTGTCAAATGCTTTTTCAGCATCTATGGAGATGATCATGTGGTTTTTGTCTTTCTTTTTGTTGATGTGGTGGATGATGTTGATGGACTTTCGAATGTTGTACCATCCTTGCATCCCTGGGATGAATCCCACTTGGTCATGGTGTATGATCCTTTTGATGTATTTTTGAATTTGGTTTGCTAATATTTTGTTGAGTATTTTTGCATCTACGTTCATCAGGGATATTGTTCTGTAGTTTTCTTTTTTGGTGGGGTCTTTGCCTGGTTTTGGTATTAGGGTGATGTTAGCTTCATAGAATGAGTTTGGGAGTATCCCCTCCTCCTCTATTTTTTGGAAAACTTTAAGGAGAATGGGTATTATGTCTTCCCTGTATGTCTGATAAAATTCCGAGGTAAATCCATCTGGCCTGGGGGTTTGGTTCTTTGTTAGTTTTTTGATTACTGCTTCAGTTTCGTTGCTGGTAATTGGTCTGTTTAGATTTTCTGTTTCTTCCTGGGTCAATCTTGGAAGGTTATATTTTTCTAGGAAGTTGTCCATTTCTCCTAGGTTTCCCAGCTTGTTAGCATATAGGTTTTCATTGTAGTCTCCAATAATTCTTTGCATTTCCGTGGGGTCCGTCGTGATTTTTCCTTTCTCGTTTCTGATACTGTTGATTTGTGTTGACTCTCTTTTCTTCTTAATAAGTCTGGCTAGAGGCTTATCTATTTTGTTTATTTTCTCGAAGAACCAGCTCTTGGTTTCATTGATTTTTGCTATTGTTTTATTCTTCTCAATTTTATTTATTTCTTCTCTGATCTTTATTATGTCCCTCCTTCTGCTGACCTTAGGCCTCATCTGTTCTTCTTTTTCCAATTTCAATAATTGTGACATTAGACCATTCATTTGTGATTGCTCTTCCTTTTTTAAATATGCTTGGATTGTTATATACTTTCTCTTAAGACTGCTTTTGCTGCATCCCACAGAAGTTGGGGCTTAGTGTTGTTGTTGTCATTTGTTTCCATATATTGCTGGATCTCCATTTTGATTTGGTCATTGATCCATTGATTATTTAGGAGCGTGTTGTTAAGCCTCCATGTGTTTGTGAGCCTCTTTGCTTTCTTTGTACAGTGTATTTCTAGTTTTATACCTTTGTGGTCTGAAAAGTTGGTTGGTAGGATTTCAATCTTTTGGAATTTTCTGAGGCTCTTTTTGTGGCCTAGTATGTGGTCTATTCTGGAGAATGTTCCATGTGCACTTGAGAAGAATGTATATCCCGCTGCTTTTGGATGTAGAGTTCTATAGATATCTATTAGGTCCATCTGCTCTACTGTGTTGTTCAGTGCTTCCGTGTCCTTACTTATTTTCTGCTCAGTGGATCTATCCTTTGGGGTGAGTGGTGTGTTGAAGTCTCCTAGAATGAATGCATTGCAGTCTATATCCCCCTTTAGTTCTGTTGGTATTTGTTTCACATATGCTGGTTCTCCTGTGTTGGGTGCATATATATTTAGAATGATTATATCCTCTTGTTTGACTGAGCCCTTTATCATTATGTAGTGTCCTTCTTTATCTCTTGTTACATTCTTTGTTTTGAAGTCTATTTTGTCTGATATTAGTACTGCAACCCCTGCTTTCTTCTCACTGTTGTTTGCTTGAAATATGTTTTTCCATCCCTTGACTTTTAGTCTGTACATGTCTTTGGGTTTGAGGTGAGTTTCTTGTAAGCAGCATATAGATGGGTCTTGCTTTTTTATCCATTCTGTTACTCTGTGTCTTTTGATTGGTGCATTCAACCCATTAACATTTAGGGTGACTATTGAAAGATATGTACTTATTGCCATTGCAGGCTTTAAATTCGTGGTTACCAAAGGTTCAAGGTTAGCCTCTTTAGTATCTTACTGCCTAACTTAGCTCGCTTATTGAGCTGTTATATACACTGTCTGGAGATTCTTTTCTTCTCTCCCTTCTGGTTCCTCCTCCTCGATTCTTCATATGTTGGGTGTTTTGTGCTGTGCTCTTTCTAGGAGTGCACCCATCTAGAGCAGTCCCTGTAAGATGTTCTGTAGAGGTGGTTTGTGGAAAGCAAATTCCCTCAGCTTTTGTTTGTCTGGGAATTGTTTAATCCCACCGTCATATTTGAATGATAGTCATGCTGGATACAGTATCCTTGGTTCAAGGCCCTTCTGTTTCATTGTATTAAATATATCATGCCATTCTCTTCTGGCCTGTAGGGTTTCTGTTGAGAAATCTGACGTTAGCCTGATGGGTTTCTCTTTATAGGTGACCTTTTTCTCTCTAGCTGCCTTTAACACTCTTTCCTTGTCCTTGATCTTTGCCATTTTAATTATTATGTGTCTTGGTGTTGCCCTTCTTGGATCCTTTCTGTTGGGGGTTCTGTGTATTGCTGTGGTCTGTTCGATTACTTCCTCCCCCTGTGTGGGGAAGTTTTCAGCAATTATTTCTTCTAAGATACTTTCCATCTCTTTTCCTCTCTCTTCTTCTTCTGGGACCCCTATAATACGGATATTGTTCCTTTTGGATTGGTCACACAGTTCTCTTAATATTGTTTCATTCCTGGAGATCCTTTTGTCTCTCTCTATGTCAGCTTCTATGCGTTCCTGTTCTCTGATTTCAATTCCATCAATGGCCTCTTGCATTCTATCCATTCTGCTTATAAACCCTTCCAGAGTTTGTTTCATTTCTGCGATCTCCTTTCTGGCATCTGTGATCTCCTTCCGGACTTCATCCCATTTCTCTTGCGTATTTCTCTGCATCTCTGTCAGCATGTTTATGATTCTTATTTTGAATTCTTTTTCAGGAAGACTGGTTAGGTCTGTCTCCTTCTCTGGTGTTGTCTCTGTGATCTTTGTCTGCCTGTAGCTTTGCCTTTTCATGGTGATAGGAATAGTCTGCAGAACTGGGACGAGTGATGGCTGGAAGGACTTCCTTTCTTGGTTTGTGGCCCTCCTCTCCTGGGAGAACAGCGACCTCTAGTGGCTTGTGCTGGGCAGCTGCGCGCAGACAGGGTTTCTGCTTCCTGCCCGGCTGCTATGGAGTTAATCTCCACTGTTGCTGTGGGCGTGGCCTGGGTCGGGCAGCTACTCCAAAATGGTGGAGTTGCGTTGGAGCAGGAGCGGCTGGGAGGCTATTTATCTCCATAAGGGGCCTCCCTGCTCCCTGCAGCCCAGGGGTTAGGGTGCCCAGAGATCCCGGATTCCCTACCTCTGGATTAAGTGACCCGCCCTGCCCCTTTAAGACTTCCAAAAAGCACCCGCCAAAACAAAACAACGACCACCAAAAAAAAAAAAGAAGAAAAAAAAATTTTTTAATTAAAAAAAAGTTTTTAATTAAAAAAAAAAAAAAAGGTGGTTGTTCGTTTTTCTTTATTCTCTGGTGCCAGCCTCAGGCCTCTGCTCACCGGTCTTTCTGCCCTGTTTCCCTAGTATTGGGGTCCCTATCCCTTTAAGTCTTCCAAAAAGCGCTCGCCAAAACAAAACAGCAAAAAAGCAAAAAATAAATGGTCGCGCACTTTTCTTATGTCCTCTGGCGCCCAGCCTCCAGTGCCCGCTCACTGTTCTTGCTGCCCTGTTTTCCTAGTATCCAGGGCCCTGCACTCTGGCCCGGATGGCTGGGGCTGGGTGTTCGGCAGCCCTGGGCTCCGTCTCCCTCCCGCTCCGCCTGCTCTTCTCCCGCCGGGAGCTGGGGGGAGGGGCGCTCGGCTCCCGCGGGGCCGGGGCTTGTATCTTACCCCCTTCGCGAGGTGCTGGGTTCTCTCAGGTGCAGATGTGGTCTGGATATTGTCCTGTGTCCTCTGGTCTTTATTCTAGGAAGGGTTGTCTTTGTTATATTTTCATAGATATATGTGGTTTTGGGAGGAGATTTCTGCTGCTCTACTCACGCCGCCATCTTCCGCCCCTCCTCGATTATTATTCTTATAATGAAAGATCTGAATTATGACGATGGTGTCCAGTATTCTTTTGAAAATAGGCTAGTATATGACAATGAATTTTTTTAAACAAGTGTATTCTGATGATTCTATAAATTTAGTATTTTAAATAAGAATTGGGTTATAAAACATTGCATATATAAGGCTATATTTTCCCCTAAAATTTAATAAAGAAGAGCTCATTTAAAAATGTATGACTGTTATGGCAGTAAATATGCTTTTTGTAGAATCAGCTCTTGGTAAATCCTAATATGCATTTTAATAATCAATTACTGAGCACTAAAATTGGTGTTATAAAATATTTTAGTATCTATTACAGTGTATGATGCATTCATCTTACAAGTTTATGGTAATTTTTATTAACCAATACATTTACCAAAGAGCAATATATTAAATCACAAAATTAAGTGTATGCTTCCTTTATTTTTCCTCTAAGTATCAAAAATACTGCTTTCCCCAACTCATATTTCAATTAAAGATAAAAATAACAAAAATTATTTCAAAACTTTCTCATCTCATAAGAAATCTCATCTCATAGGTAAGTGATTTCACTTTCTTCCCTTACCTATTGTTGTATGTACTTTAAAGTTTTATTGTTTTATAGATACTAGTAAACAGGAAAAATTACAAAAGACAGTATCATGATAATAAACCTACAAGCAACAAGATAAAAATTTTTTTTCTGGCTTCATAATAATTGCTTTTCCTAGATTTCCAGAGGTCAGCCTGACCTCTGGAAATCTAATAATGTAAAGTACTGAAGGGATTGACAATTGTGCAATAAGTTGAAGCTATGTAAATGATTAGACATATAACATTCCGGTTTCGCATGTCAGAAATTTGGAAGTCACCACACCATCCTAACAGCAATAAAAGACTAAACAGACTGAAAAAATCAACAACTCTTCTTGGATTCCTAAGAGAAGGAAGAACATAGAACAAGCCACTTTCCCTAAGATTGGAGAGACAGACAGCAAATAGAAGGAGTCACAGCTTACAGGAGCAGAGACTCCTGAGCAGGAAACAGCACAGAACCAGTGCTGGGGTAGGGAAATATGAACTGTAATGGGCAAATTGCTGGAGTTTCAATGTGGACAATTCTGAAAACTAAAAGTTCCAGGGACACCCTGACATAGAGGGAGCCCCATATTATTGTCAGATTTATCCTTAGAACTCAACCAGCGACCCACGTAAATATTAGAGGGGCAAAGAAACCATTTTGAAATCTACCAGAGCACTCTATTCTTAAGAAGGCCTGACCACAGGGGAAACTAGTTAACCAGAACCTAACCTGCTGGGACATTATTAGAGCCTGACGGACCTGAGGGAAAGGAAATACCAAACTCCAGGTCCTTCAAACCATCTAAAAGGGGAGAAAAAAGTTGAGAAACACTTGCGCAATTTCCTGTCCAAAAGGATAGTTTACTGAAAGACTGAAGTCTAATTATAGGACTATAGAATGCTTCCATTTCCTCACGTCTCACCACCACATTACTAAGGCCTTTTTATAGCAGTTCTTTTTGCCCTGTACGTCCTGTCTGACTATGAGGAAAAATGACCAGGCATATCAAAAGGCAAAAAGCACAATTAGAAGATAAAGCAGGCATCGGAGCCAGACATGGCAGGGAAATTGGAATTATAAGAATGGAAATTTAAAACTATACAAAGGCATAATACACTAACGGCTCTAATGGAAAAAAGCAAACAGTGTAAGAATACATGGGCCATGTAAGCAACAAATGGAAATCCTAAGGAAAAAACAAAAACAAATATGAGAGATAGGAAAAATGTATAACAGAAATGAAGAATGTCATTGATTGGAGACAGATGAGGAAAGAATCTCTGAGCTAAGGGATATATCAACAGAATTCTCTAAAATCAAAGAGCAAAGAAAATGACTGAGAAAAAAAACAAACAGAATATCCACTGACTGTGGGATGACTACAGAAAGTGTAACATACAGTAGTGAGAATTCCAAAAGGAGAAGAGAGGAACAAAGAAATATTTGAAACAATAATGATTGAGAATTTCTCCAAATTAATGTTAGACAAGAAACCACATTCCAGGAAACTCAGAGAATACCAAGTGGGATAAATGCAAAAAAAGAGTACACCTAGGCATATTGTTTCTAAATTAAATAAAATAAGAGATAAAGAAAAAGTCCTGAAAGAAGCCTAAGGGAAGAAATGCCTCATCTACAGAGGAAAATATGAGAATTATATCTGACTTTTCCTTGGAAACCATGCAAGCAAGAAGAGGGTGGAGTGAGATCCATAAAGTGTTCAGAGAAAAACCCACCAACCTAGAATTTCTGTCCTCTGTGATATTATCCTCAAAAAAGTGAAGGAGAAATAAAGGCTGTCTCAGAGAAACAAAAATGAGGGAGTTTGTTGCTAGTAGACCTGCTTTGCAAGAAATGTTAAATGAAGTACTTTAGAAAGAAGGAAAATAATAGAGATCAAATTTATCTACATGAAGTAAGGATGATCACTGAGGAAACATTAAGTGAAGATAAACAAATATTTTTCTTATTCTTAATTGATCTAACAAAGTTTGTTGAAAGTAATCATACTAAGAATATGTTAGATTGTAAATATATCATGTATTTGTATATATTTACATATGTTTTCATATAGGTGAAATGAATGACAGCAATGATGCAAGGTACAGATGGGAGAAATTAAGATTATTTTGTTACTTTAAGTTACTTATACTACCTATTAAGTAACACAGTGTAACTTAAAAGTGGACGTGGATTAGCTATAAAATGTGTATTGCAAAGTCCAGGGTAACCAGTGAGTAAAGAAAAAAAAAAAAAGGAAAACCAATATGTGAAGAAAGGAGAGAAAATGGAATAATGTAAAATGCATTTCAATTGATGTAATCAAAATATGTATTATTGGACGTATAACATGAAGGTCACAGAATCTATAGAAAACCTATTAAAATAAGCTAGCAAAGTGGAAAGGAAGAGAGAAAAGCATTCTCTCAAATAATTCCTAAAACCTACTATTTATGATGGGGAACAAATGATTGACAGTCACAGCTAGATAATCACCTTTATGAGCTACTTAATACAGCACTGATGGGCTTTTTGATTCTAGTGTCTCTGTCTTCAGTATACTTGAGAATCTGGCAGTCAAACCAACAATTAGCAGAATAAGTCCTAAATTGTCATGTTTTTTGTGGTACTAACACCAGAGTCAGGGTCAGATAGTCACTCCAAGATCACTGCTCTCAGTGATACCAGTCGAGTGGCTTAGCTGTAGTCCTGTATGGATGAGCTAGATGCCAAGATCTGAAGGAAGCAGAGAAAAGCATCCAATTACTGGTCAACATCACTAGAAATATTTCCTAATAGTTTACACTTTGGTTGCCCAACATCCATTCACATGCTTCTTTGCATAGTTAAAAGATATTCTGCCTGATTTAATGCAGTCATTCTGCATTCTGTCCAAAACACATTCACCCATCTGCAACATGTTATAAGTTACTGCCTCTAGTCATGACAACTCAATATTCGTCACATAAAATTAAGCATCACAGTACATCTTATATAACAGGATCAATGAATATTTAGGCAGAAGAAAAAACTAGTAAAATTATATAAATATTCACATTTTATAGCAATAAAGAAAATAAGTGTAGAGACAATAGTCTTCATTTCTACAACAAGTCATACAACAAGTTATTTCATGGTGAATTGAGTTTCTTAAATACCCTTAATTTGCCTAAGGTCAGAGTCAGTAGTATGGCAGATTCCAGATTAGGTGGTTTAGCTTCAGAGTCCATGCTGTTGACCTTGGCATGGTTGCTTCTCAGCCCTACCAGCTTTCTATACTTTTCCTGATTTCTGGAATAAGTCATTGTCAGATACTTACATGTCTCAGGATCTTTAGGACATTTCCTAGTCTTCACTTTTCTGTGAAATTTTCTAATGTTCTCACATTCCTTTTAATTTATCTCTTCTATTTATTAAAATTAAAATGTGTGAAACTGTATATATTTTGTGTTTTCAGACTGGCAGGATATGTGATGTTCCTCTGAATGATTTTGATTCCTCTTACAGCCTTCTCAACTTTTCCCTTGATTTTCCCTTTTGTTTTCTCCCTCACATTGCTTTCAAACTTGTATTTATGAAAGCCTTCCTCTTCTAGTTTCTTCTCTATGCATTCCATCATTGTTGAATGCTACATGCAAAGAAAGGGGTAGATTTTGAGAAATAGTGCTCTTTCTCTTATTGACTTCCCGATCAAAGCAGGTCCATATCAGGCAGCTTACACCAGCCACACACAGTGTCAACTCTCTTGTTCTTACACTGCCTTCTTCTCCCTCGTTGGACTATTCCTCCTGAATTAACCTTCCTCAACTATAGGAGATGAAAACAATTTTGGCCTAATATTTAGGTGTGGACACTTTGTTTTGGAAAGTCACCTGGAATGCTGTAGTTCTTCTGGGCACTGATATGCATCTATCTTAGATAATTTGTATTTTTCTACATCATGAAGCCTAATTTATCATAAAATTTTATTGGATTAGAGCCCTAAATATTTATAAATTTCATACAAGTCCATCTGCACATATTTTATTGGGAACATATGGAACAGTGGAAGGAAGTCATTCACGAATACACAAGGATATTAAGTCATTCATATTGTTCATTTAACTCTCAACTGCTTCTTCATTTCTACCTCTAATGGGTTTGTAGAAGCTAAGAGTACTTTGAGTTTCTCAAGAAAAAAGGGGTCACTGTCTACAGTGTACTTCAGAATCTGGCATTCAAACCAACAATTAGTGGAATAAATCCTAAACTGTCACTGCTTTTTACAAAAATAACTGTATTTGACCTGATTTAGTTGGAGGGACTCTTGAATCTCAGAAGTATAATGCCAATTGTTTCTTTTAGATGTACTTTTTCTTTTTGTTGGCAATGTGTTCATTCAGATCTAATTTCTCATGATATGTTTAAATAAAGAATGCTTTAAAATATTCTATATTCTTTCAAATTTCCCTTTTGGTTGATTTTATTTTCCACTTTTTCACACTCAGTCCTCAAGTTCTCAAGCACTTTTTCCTTAACCTTTTCACATCTGAAATTCCTTTTAATTTGTCTTCCTAGATGTGTCTGTCTGGTTCTCCTTTGTATCCTAAATGCTGACTGCAATGCCTGAGTAAAGTAAGAAGACTTTTAAAATATACACAACTTGAATGAATATTGAAGACACATTCTCCAATAAATGCCCAATAAGTAATCAGACTAATCAACTGCTTGCATGACAGTACTTTTCTGCTAAAAAAAAAATGTATTGAATCAACATTTTCTTAGAGTAAATTAGACTTTTCCACCAGTCTGGAAATTCAGGAATCTTTTAAGTTATCTATCAAATTTAAATCCACCAGACTTACTAAATTTTTCACTTTATACTGATAGTGGATCACAGATCTGTAGACTCTTCAAGATATCAGAAAAAATAAAACCCCTGTGTCCAAAGAATATAGAAAGTGGCAAAATAAGCAAACATTTAGCTTAATGATTACTATTGATGTTCAGAAAATTATCTTCTGATTATTTAAAAAATCCTGGAAAATTACAATTATTGCTTGCATGGGTCTAATTTTTTCTCATGTTGCTTTCAAACTTATCTTTATGAAAGCATTCCTCTTCTATTGTCTTCTCTATGTATCTGGTCATTGTTGAATGCTACATGCGAGAAAAGAGGCAACATGAACTTTGGAGCCAGACCACACAAGCCTGAATTGTTACAACTACGGACATTACTTAATCTCCATGTACTTCATTTTCCTAACTTATAAAACATGAATATAATAGTACTTACCCACAGCACATAGCACTCTGGAGATTAGAAGAGTTGGAAAGTAAGACAGGCAGAATACTCAGAGAGATTGTCCCAGCACACTCAGCCCAGCAGGTTGGAAATTTTCAGGAGCATCAGGGGCTCCATACACCTGGCTGTCAATGCAGTGCTGAGGCCTTCCACTGCAATAGGTAGCCTGTGTTTCTTCCTACTATGTTAAAGTCGAATCAGTGCCTGTTACATGAATGATTCTCATGCACTCTCATTTGTTGTTCTTTATTTTAAACCTGGTTTAGTCTTCATATGCAGAATGAAATTAGTAAATAAATAAATAATTAATTAAATGCAGTGAAATCAAAAAGGAAGATTTCCCTTTCTAAAAATATATTTCAACACCATTTTTTTCTGTATAAAGTCTCCAAATTATCACCTAAATGTGTACTGTTCTTTATTAGGTATAACTGCACAGAACAAAACTCTTTAATTCTAGTGTTGCTTTCTCCTTGCTCTCAAACAATGTACACTAAAAAAAAATAGTACTCAATATAGTAATAATTAAAGTAGCAGTTACTGTAAGCATATAATATTAACATATGCATTCCTATATGTAATACTACTGAAAAATTCTTCAAACCATGGGTTTCTGGGTTTCACTAAATAAATTCAGCAATTGCTTCTTTTTTTCATCGTAGTACAGCATCACATTGACTGACTTCGGCTTCAGGGCTTCATGTTAATTTGCCTCATGTTCTTTGATTCATAGTTTGAGATTGTATACTAGAGACGATAGTATGGATAAGCTTTGGGTGAATTTTCTTTCAGTGTATTTGGTCTATTACCCACTGATGAGCAGTGCTAATCAAAATTTGTTATTCATATATGAAGGGAAAGGAAAAAAGAGCACACTGAAATACCAGGACAAAAATATTCCTTACTTTTGAGGTAAAAAATCTGTTTGAAAGTATTCTACAAACAGAAAAATCTCAATAGGCAGCAACTCTGTTTGCTTATATACTATTCAACTGGAAGTAAGTTCCAGTGAGAAAATTCAAGCACCTTGCTTCTTCAATGTATTATTCATTGTAAATCAACAAACACCTGCCCTAGTCCTCCAAATATAAGTTCCCCAGTGGACAGAATGGACTAGGATTTAGATATTCACTTTTTCCAATATTTGATGAAATTCAATATGATGGAGCTATGGGCAGTGACCTTTTCTTTAGTGTGCATACCATGTAATGCCATACTATTGTCATTTTTTGCTTCCATGGAAATCAGCTTCAACTATATTGTTTGAGCAAAAATAAAATATTAGAAATATTTTTGAGAGTTGAAAGCAAGATAATGTAAATTTAAGGACTTGTTTGAGTACCACTCTACTCATAGAAGGAGAGAATTGTATTTAATTAAGCTTCCCAAACATTGAGATGCTGAGTCTATTAAATATAAAGTATATTTTTTTATATAGTAAGTCCTAATAATGATAATACCATATTGTTCCCATGCAATTTTTGTTTGTAAACCACATGCATAATCTGATGCATACATTTGAATGGTAAGAAGTTTTATATTCAGCTAGGGGAAATTTTTTTAGAATTTAAAGGTACAAGCTTAGCTATCAAATTTGCTTTTGATGAGAAGTCAAGAGAAGATCAATGGAAATTCTATAAGTTAATATAAATCCCTATAAAAAGAGGAGGGGGGGAAGATGGCAGCATGAGAAGTGAGGCAGAAATCTCTTCCC
This sequence comes from Manis pentadactyla, assembly GCF_030020395.1. Taxonomy (NCBI): domain Eukaryota; kingdom Metazoa; phylum Chordata; class Mammalia; order Pholidota; family Manidae; genus Manis; species Manis pentadactyla. The sequence goes on along the minus strand of NC_080028.1, from coordinate 52,585,447 downwards.
AAAACCACATATAACACAAAAATACAGTAAATACAACTAATTCTGAAAGAGTGACCAGAAAGAAGACTGCAACAGATGGGTTACATCTAGGTAAAAGAGAAGAACTAACAGAAAAGGGTAAAGTAACAAAGCCACAATCTGGTGGGAACCAAGCTCTCCCCTTACCTCAGCTCACTGGTGGGAGGAATAGAAACAGAGTGGGGATGGAGTAGAAGCCCAGGACTGCTAAATACCCACCCCTGGAAATCTTCTCTGGGAGCACAAACCCATAGCATGTAGCACTCCGGAGATTAGAAGAGTTGGAAAGTAAGACAGGCAGAATACTCAGAGAGACTGAGATACCCACAATGAGACATTCTGGGATCAAAGAAAGGCTGGCACTTTGAAAGACTTCCCAACAGCAAGAGGGCTGCTAAAGGGGTAAGGATTGCACAGAGCTTGCTGCTCAGGAGAAAGGACAGGTGGACAAAATTGTCCCAGCACACTCAGCCCAGCAGGTTGGAAATTTTCAGAAGCATCAGGGGCTCCATACACCTGGCTGTCAATGCAGTGCTGAGGCCTTCCACTGCAATAGGTAGCCTGTGTTTCTTCCTACTGGCCGACATCTGCTTCCAAACCTGCTGCTCCCACCATCGTGCCAGGCTAGCCAGAAGGCAGCTCTGTCTATACCCTTGACCCACTGGCCCTGGCAGTGGAGGCAGGCACTGCAGCCGGGAAACAGGAAACACCTCTTTCCTACTAGCAGGCACCAACGCCACTTGCCTATGACCCCTGCATTGCTCCAGGTGATGGACAGCTCTTGAGAATAGAGCTTCTGGTCACTAGAGGGCTCCACTACACAAAATTATTATTCCATATTATTCATTATGAATATGAAGCAAAAGAACTTTGTTCAAACCAAAATCCCTCAAATACTAGAAAGAGGATTCAGTGAAACTGAAATCACCAATCTTCCTGATAAAGATTTTGAAATAAAAATCATAAACATTCTCATAGTGCTACAAAAATTATTCAAGATATCAGGGACAACTTCAAGAAAGTGATAGAAACTTCGAAGAATAGAGTATCTGAATTGAAACATGCAATGGAGGGATTTAAAAGCAGATTAGAAGAGACAAAGGAGACAGTAAATGGAATAGAAATTAGAGAACAGGAAGACAAAGAAGCTGAGGCAGAGAGAGAAAAAAGGATCTCTAGGAATGAAAGAATATAAAGAGAATTAAGTGACCAATCCAAACGGAACAATATTCGCATTGTAGGGGTACCAGAAGAAGAGAGAGAAAAAGGGATAGAAAGTGTCTTTAAAGAAGTAATTGCTGAAAACTTTCCCAATCTGGGGAAGGAAATAGTCTCTCAGGCCAAGGAAGTAAGTACACAGATCTCCCAACAGAAGGGACCCAAGGAAGACAAAACTAAAACATATAATAATTAAAATGGCAAAGATAGAGGACAAGAACAGAGTATTAAAATCATCCAGAGAGAGAAAAAAGATCAAATACAAAGGAAAATCCATCAGGCTATCATCAAATTTCTCAGCAGAAACCTTATAAGCAAGAAGGGAGTGGCAAGAAATATTCAATGCAATGAAACAGAAGGGCCTGAAACCAAGAATACTCTACCAAGCAAAATTATCACTTAAATTTGAAGCAGGGATTAAACAATTCCCAGGTAAGCAAAAGTTGAGGGAATTTACTTCTCACAAACCATCGCTACAGTGTATTTTAAAGGGATTGCTCTAGATGGATGTGTTCCTAAGGCTAAATAGATGTCACCAGAGAAATTAAAGCTACAGTAAATGAGGTAGACCAACTAAGTGTAAACCAAATGCAAAATTAAATCAGCTATCCACAAAGTCAGGCAAGGTATACACAAAGAGTAAATAATATAACATATATAAAGAGTACAGGAGGAAAAAAAGAAGGAAAGAAAAAAAGAACCTTTATATTGTGTTTATCATAGTGTAATAAGCTAGTTAAGTTAGACTGTTAGATAGTAAAGAAGTTACCCTTGAACCTTTGATAACCAGAAATCTAAAACCTGCAATTGCTATAAGTACATATCTATCAATAATCACCCTAAATGTAAATGGACTGAAGGCACCAGTCAAGAGACATAGAATTACAGAATGGATAAAAAATCAAGACCCATTATATGCTGCCTACAAGAAACTCACTTCAGACCCAAAGACATACATGGACTAAAAGTGAAGGGAGGGAAAAAGATATTTTATGCCTATCATAGGGAGAAAAAAGCAAGAGTTTCAGTACTTGTATCAGACAAAAGAGACTTCAAAACCAAGAAAGTAACAAGAGTCAGAGAAGGACATAACATAATGATAAAGGGGTCAGTCCAACAAGAGGATATAACCATTATAAATATCTATTTAACCAATATAGGAGCACCCAAATATATGAAACAAATACTAACAAAATTAAAGGGGGAAATAGAATGAAATACATTCATTTTAGGACTCTTCAACACACTAATCACTCCAAAGGACAGATCAACCAGAAAGAAAATAAGCAATGAGACAGAGACACTGAAAAACACATTAGAACACATGGACCTAACAGACATCTACAGAACATTCCACCCCAAATCAGCCAGATACACATTCTTCTCAAGTGCATATGGAACACTTTCTAGAATAGATCACATACTAGGCCAAAAAAAGAGCCTCAGTGAATTCTAAAATATTGAAATTTTGCCAACCAAATTCTCAGATCACAAAGGTATGAAACTAGAAATAAATTGTGCAAAGAAAACAAATAAGCCCACAAACACATGGAGGTTTAACAACATGCTCCTAAATAATCAATAGATAAATGACCAAATAAAAACAAAAATCAGACAATATATGGAGACACATGAAAACAGCAGCTCAACACCCCAACTTCTCTGGGACACAGTGAAGGCAGTTCTAAGAGGAAAGTATAAAGTAACACAGGCTTACCTCAAGAAAGAACAATCCTAAATGAACAGTGCAAACTCAAAATGAAACTAGAAAAAGAAGAACAAATGAGTCTGTAAGTCAGTAGAAGGCAGGACATAATAAAGATCAGAACAGAAATAAATAAAATTGAGAAGAACAAAACAATAGAAAGAATTTATGAAACCAGGAACTGGTTCTTTGAGAAAATAAACCCCTAACCAGACTTACCAAGAAAAAAGAGAGTCTACACACATAAACAGAATCAGAAATGAAAAGGAAAAATCACTGTGGACACCACAGAAATACAAAGAATTATGAGAGAATACTGTGAAAAATGATATACTAACAAATTGGATAACCTAGAAGAAATTGACAACTTTCTGGAAAAATACAACTTTTGAAGGATGACCTAGGAAGAAACAGAAAATCTGAACAGAATAATTACCAGCAAAGAAATTGAATTGGTAATGAAAAAACTACCTAAGAAGAAAATCCCTGCACCAGATGGCTTCACTGCTGAATTTTTTCAAACATTTAGTGAAGCCCTAATACCCATGCTCCTTAAAGTTTTCCAAAAATTAGAAGAGGAGAAAATACTTGCAAAATCATTCAGAGGCCAGCATCACTCTAATACAAAATCCAGGCAAAGACACCACAAAAAAAGAAAATCACAGACCAATATCCCTGATGAACATAAATGCAAAAATACTCAACAAAATTTTAGCAAACTGAATTCAAAAATACATCAGAAAGATAATCCATCATAATCAAGTAAGATTTATTCCAGGGATGCAAGGATGGTACAATATTTGAAAATCCATCAACATAATATACCACATCAACAAAAAGGAGAAAAATTACCATAGGTGCTGAAAAAGCATTTGACAACATTCAACATCCATTCATAATAAAACTTCTCAACAAAATGGGTATAGAAGGTAAGTTCCTTAACATAATAAAGGCTGGATATGACAAATGTACAGCCAACATTATACTAAACAGCATAAAGTTGAAAGATTTTCCTTTAAGATCAGGAACAAGATAAGGATGCCCACTCTCCCACTTTTATTCAACATAGTATTGGAGGACCTAGCCACAGAAATTAGACAATACAAATAAATGAAATGCATCTAGATTGGTAAGGAAGAAAAAACTGTCATTATTTGCAGATGACTCAATATTGTACATAAAAAAACCTAAACAATCCATCTCAAATTACTAGAACTAATAACTGAATTCAGTAAAGTTGCAGGATAAGAAAATCAACACATGGAAATCTTTTGCATTCCTATATACTAGCAGAAAGAAATCAGGAAAGCAATTCCATTCATAATTGCATCAAAAAGAATAAAAATCCTAGGAATAAACCTAACCAAGGAAGTGAAAGACCTATAATCTGAAAACTACAGGAAACTCTGAGAGAATTTAAGGATACCAATAAATGGAAATATATTCCATGCTTATGGATAGGAAAAATTAATATTGTCAAAATGGCCATCCTGCCTAAAGCAATGTATTCAATGCAATCTCTATCAAAATATCAATAGGATTCTTCAACAAACTAGAACAAATAGTTCTAAAATTCATATGGAATTACAAAAGACCCTGAATAGCCAAAGCAATCCTGAGAAGGAAGAATAAAGCTGAGGGGATTACACTCCCCATTTTCAATCTCTTCTATAAAGCCACAGTAATCAAGACAATTTGGTACATGCACAAGAACAGACCCATAGATCAATGGACTATAATAGAGAGCACATATATAGATTCACACATATATATCCAATTAATATATGAAAAAGGAGCCATGGATATACAATGGGGAAATGACAGCCTCTTCAACAACTGGTGTTGGCAAAACTAATCAGCAAGATGTAAGAAAATGAAACTGGATTACTGTCTAACTTCGTACACAAAAGTAAACTCAAAATGGATAAAAGAAGTGAATGTAAGTCATGAAACCATAAAACTCATAGAAGAAAACATGGGCAAAACTCTCTTGAATATAAACATGAGCATCTTTTTCTTGATCACATCTCCTCAGACAAGGGAAACAAAAGCCAAAATAAACAAGTGGGACTACATTAAGCTAAAAAGCTTCTGTACAGCAAAGGACATGATCAACAGAACAAAAAGGCATCCTACAATATGGGAGAATATATTTGTAGAAGACATATCTAATAAACATCCAAAATGTATAAAGAACTCATGCCTCAACACCCAAAAAGCAAATAAACCAATTAAAAATGGGTGGAGTGTATGAACAGATACTTCTCCAAAGAAGAAATTCAGATGGCCAACAGGCACATGAAGAGATGCTCCACATTGCTAACAATCAGATTAAATCCACAATGAGATATATCATCTCACACCACTTAGGATGGCCAACATAGAAAAGACTAAGAACAACAAATGCTGGCAAGGATGCAGAGAAAGGGGAACCCTCCTTCACTGTTGGTGGGAATGTAAATTAGTTCAACCACTGTGGAAAGCAATATGGAGGTTCCTCAAAATGCTCAAAATAGACTTACCATTTGACCCAGGAATTCCACTCCTAGGAATTTACCCTAAGGATGCAGCACTCCAGTTTGAAAAAGACAGATGCACCCCTATGTTTATCACAGCACTATTTACAATAGCCAAGAAATGGAAACAACCTAAGTGTCCATCAGTAGATGAATGGATAAAGAAGATGTGGTATATATACACATCGGAATATTACTCAGCCATAAGAAGAAAATGAAATAAGCCAAGCGGAGAAAGACAAGTATCAAATGATTTCACTCATCTGTGGTGTATAAGAACAAAGTAAAAATTGAAGGAACAAAACAGCAGCAAACTCACAGAACCCAAGAATGGACTAACAGTTACCAAAGGGAAAGGGACTGGGGAGGATGGGTGGGAAGGGAGGGATAAAGGGGAAAGGGGTATTACGATTAGCACACATAATGTAGCAAGGGGTTGGGACATGGGGAAAGCAGTATAACCCAGAGAAGACAAGTACTGAGTCTATAGCACCTTAGTACACTGATGAACAGTGACTATAATGGGGTATGTAGTGGGGGACTTGATAATAGGGGGAGTCTAGTAACCATAATGTTGCTCATGTAATTGTACCTTAATAATACCAAAATATATATATATTTATTGAAGGGATATTTGTTAAAATAAACTTTTCTTGGTTTCATATATCTTCATTTAAAAAGTAACTTAAAATTTTTTTTATATAGTCTAGAATTCATTTGCATTACTTTCAATCATATCAGTGTATATGGACTGGTTTAGTAGTAATAGAAATAGTAAAAAATTGTTTTCATTTATCAGGTATTTACCACTTGCAATGCTCTGTGCTGGGCACTCTACATTCATATCATCTTATGTTTCCTCATGAGGAAGATAATATCTCCAATTTCCACATAAAGAATAAAAATACAGCACAAAGTTAGCATGTAGAAGAGCTGTAATTTGAAACCAGGCAGTTGTAGACCTTCATTGTTTTAACTGAAGCATTTTTGCCACAGATTCATGATTGGTTCCCCAAGGCTTAATTATAGCTTTGATTCTAGGGCCTCCCAGGTATTTATAAGGATGAGGTGACTCTTTCTACAAGGAGTTCTAGAGGAATGTTGTGGGGCTGTGGTGACTTTGAGCAAGTAACTGTATCTTTCTCTTTCCAAACTCTTATCAAAGAAGTGGAGTAATAATGTTATTTACTACAATGTCAAAATATTGAGATTTTGTAGCCAGAGATCTTAACACAGTCCTTGGTCCATAGGAAGTGTTCATTAGACAGTAATTATCCTTATTTATTTTTGTACTCTTCCAATTTCCAAGTAGTATAACTGATCACTATCCCTTCATCAATGCAAATATCTTGTGTTCTGGCAACACCAGAGTACTGTTCCTCACACACAAAAATATTTTTCTGCTTATGTTTACTCTGGTTTCTTCATTGGAATTGCCTTTCCTGACTTCTGCCTTGCATCCTCTTCATTCCTTAAGTCCAAGATCAAATGTCATCTCTTCTCCTTAGCTTTACCTGAGCCTGTTAGAAAGAATAATTTATCCTGTAACCTCACAATACTTTTTGCATACCCCTAATATGCCATTTATCACATTGAAATACAATTTATTATTTATAATAACAGCTAATATTTGTTGACCACTTACTATGTGCCAAATATTATGCTAAGCATTTTACATGCATTATTTCAATTTAAGTTTCAAAGTCATCTTCAGTGGCATCTATTGTTATCATTTCTCAGATTCACGCACTTAATTCAGTAATATGTATCAGAAAGAAGTATTTTGCTCAAGTCCACACATACTTTGCAAATTGCTGACCTGGAATTTAACTCAGGACTATATGACAGTGAAACACATCTCTTAATCTCAATTATATTTGAGTAGTAAGTACCACATTCATACCAAGAACCCCACAATAGGGATCATGTCTTATTCATCAAGTTTAATCCTCAGTATCTAGACGAACTTCTGACCAGAGTAGGCACTCAAATATGTAGTAGATGTGTGAATCAAATGATTAACTTCTCTTTAGAGGAGCTAAAGTACCTGAAAATTGCTAATAATGATTTAATACATAAGGATCTTCAACATTCCTAGAAGAAACTTGCTAGAAGACCATAAAGACATAGGCCATTATCACAGAGGCCTAAGAATCAGCTCTAAGCAATCTGTGTCTCTAATAGAAACAACTTGGACACCAAGAACAGGTGAGTTGGGTAGGGGCTGTCTTTAAGATGGCCTTAGATGAGACAAAGTATGAAGGTGCAGAGATCTGCCTTTCAAAGAACTTACCAAATAGTAGAATATATTGCTAAGTAAAGAGTCAAGTCCAATTCAATACATTATGTGATATATGGTTCAAAAGTATACATGATGTTATTGGAGTTAGAAGAAATATTTTCATTATGATAACTGGAGAACATTTCATGGAAGTCACATTACTACTGAGTAAAAGAAAGGCAATATTTTTGACAAATCGCTATCTTAGCAGATGGAATGACAATTGTAAATATACTGAGACTACCAAGTACAAAACATAGCAGGTAATGGCAGATTGTCCAAACTGAGCAGAGTGTAGGTAATGGGAAGAGTTCAGCTGGTAATGGTAAATCGGGGCCTAGTTTATGCTGAGTTATTTTAGATACATTTCAAATCCCTTAGGCAGTCTCTTCCTCAGCTATTTTATACTTAATTGTGGAGCAAAAAAAAGTTAAAGGAAGAAGCAATTACTCATTTGCTGGTAGAGAGACTGCTCATTAGCACAATCATGCATAATAAATGGATAGTAGTTACATGCCAAATTTCAAATTAACAATAAAGCCTTGCCTAACCTTTTTCTCTAAGTTTTGGATAAAAATGTTTGAGTCAAATAGAGCTAAGACTGTTAGGCACTAATAAGAATATGTAAGCACTCTTATTTCATAGAGTTTTCCCTATTAGAAAATAAGAGTAATAATATTATAAAAATGCCATGTCCCTTCTCCTATTCAGTTTTTTCCCAGTGCTTAGCGCTGGGATGTCAGGTACAAGGAATTCTGTGCTGATGTAGCAATTAAATGATGTGGTGCCTGTTTTCACTAGCAAAGGTGATGATTGCATGGAAGAGAATGACAAAAGCATTAGTATATGTCCATGGAAGTCTCTCCAGAATAAAAACATGAGAAGCAGAGACACTTTCATAGGCACTGGACTACTCTTTATTATTGCCCCATCTGTCCTCTGAAATTTATCCCTTTCATCATCTACAATGAAATTTTTAAAAAATTAATAAAAATTGCCCCATAATTTTAGTGTGACTGACTCATTCCAGTCTTGCCTTACTTGGTGGCATTGAAATTAGCCCCTTGGGGTACCATTAAGTTCAGTCAGTATCTAAGTGTAAGTACTTTTACTCCAAAGTTTCAAATCAGATGGTAGGTTCTATATTTGTTTTATATTTCATTTATATTGTATGAGGTACTTTCAAACTCACTTAACAAATGTACATGCCAAGGACCTTGTGTATCATATTTAAAGAACATATTGTTTTTTCATTTTTAGGGGGGCTGACTATTTATAACTTGGGCTTAAACTTTGTTCTTCATTTAAACAAACAGAGGAAGATTTAACTCTGTCATTCCATCTGCTAAGATACCCATTTGTCAAAAATATAGCCTTTCTTTAAGCTCAGTAGTAATGTGACTTCCATGAAATGATCTCCAGGTATTATAATGAAAATATTTCTTCTAACTCCAACAACATAATATATACTTTTGAACCATATATCACATAATGTATTGAATTAGAATTGATTCTTTACATAGCATATATTCTACTATTTGGTAAATTCTTTGAAAGGCAGATCTCTGCACCTTCATACTTTGTCTCAGCTAAAGCCATCTAAAGCCATTTCCTAGTTATTCTTATATAACTATCCAAAGCAGAACATTAACTTCTCCTTTATGTTTTCTTCCCACTCTTTTTCAATTTTATTTACAGAAAGAAAATTAAAGAGATTTTTCTTATCCCCTTCTATGTATTAATACACCATTACAATACCTTTAAATGTTTATTTGATCCAGCTGACAGTATTTTGAGACCTATAAGCTTTTACTGACTATTGGATTATCATTGAGCTCTGTTTGAATGAAAATAGGATATTCTGGGTGTCAACAATAAAACAGTTTCATTATTATAGTATTTCTTCTGTTTCAGGAACCCCTTCCTATCTACTGCAACCTGTTCCTCACAAAAGAGTTTTGTGATTACATTTTTCTAGGCTTTCAACATTCAAAGTGTGCATGTTTAAATACATATGCTTTGTTTGAGCTTCTATCATGGCAGATTTGAATATATCTAATTATTAATTTCAGTATTCTAAAAAGGTTGTTGAACATAAACTATTACCAGCTTTTACTTCAGGTTTATCATCCTGATGCAATACAGAGCTATTCAGGCATTTTCCTATATTATACACACTTATCTTTTATATAAGTATTTCCTAATTATGTGCTAGTGAATAGTGACTTCTACATCCCCATGGTGTTTAACTGAAGTTTGAAAAACCAAATAAATACTGAAATAATTCCCTTTGTTTAAAGCTGCCTATATGTTTCTCTTTTGATATCACCAAAAATTGTGTTCATGCATTTAGCTCATCTATGTTTGGTTCAACATAATTTCAGCCTGGCAGAAAGGTATCATTCATATGAATTTTGATGTTTGTCAAATAACACTGGCAATCTGTGGGTGTCTATTGTGAATATGTTAATCTCATATGTTGAAAATCACCCAGAATTTTGCAAGGACAAAAGAGTTAGTGGTTAAAAGCACAGACTCTAGAAACCCAGGTTTGCCTTCTGGCTCTCACTTGCTAGTTGTGTGACCTAGGACAAGTTACTTAACCTCTCTGTCCCTCATCATGTTTATGTGTAAAAAAATATGTTGCGACATTGTCAGAATTAAATATGTGTGTGTATATGTGTATTTATTTACAAACAGTGATATCTAGAATGCCTAGCTTCTTAAGCCAGTTTCTATGATTATTTGTGAACATCTTTCTTTCCAGCATTAACCCCAAATCAGAGATCAACCAGGAGCACCACTAATTCCCACAGAGACTGCATCAGAGCTTTAGGAAGAAATCTCCGGAAATTTAAAACTTTGAGATGATTATTTTTAAAAATTGCTCTCTCTAGATATGGATTAATGATCATTGATAAAAATGAAAAAAAAAATTTCCTTTGGGGCTTGGAGTCTAGAGTTAGACATTAAGAAGGCAGTATATTAAAAGACCTTTCAACCAAGAATGTGAGAGCAACTGTTGTGCAAATTTAAAGACATGCATTACATCTTCAGGGGCTTATGTGCTTCCCATTACCAAACGCTAACAAAACAATCCCTTCCTCTTTTCTTCCTATTACACTAATTCTCCTACATCCAGCTTTCTTACTTAAACACTGCTTCTTTGGTTTTTATTTTAGTGTTAGGTAGAAATACCACTTCTCTTTCCTGGAACATAGACATCGCCTCTAGACTGATTTCTGCTCTTTAGCACTTAAGCCTGTTTAAAAGTAATTAAAACAAAAATTAAGCCAGAGAAAATTTCAACACCACCAAAAAGATCCACAAACAACCCCAAACTATTATTTGATCCCACTATCCTTTTATCACTTAACTTTTGTTGAATAATAAACTACTCAGAAACTACTTAGTGGCCTAAAGGAACAAACATTTATTATTTCTTAATTTTCAAGGTTGTCTGGGTGGGTCTCTCTGAGTTGGCTTCTATGGCTGGGTGATCAAGCATGACCTCTCCCGATGTCTGACACTTTGCAGCCTGATAGTCTCATGGTTGGGGTACTCAACTGGGATGGCTCATCGCTGTTCACTCATCTTCCAATAGCTTTCCCTGACACTTATAAACTGCTCGTGAATACTAGCACTATCATGGGAGCTTGATTTCCTCCCTTTCCAAGATATATTTGGCAAAAAGTACTGTACCATTTTGTGTTGTATCAGAGGACCATGTGATACGGGTATTTGCACAAGTACACTTTAAACAGCAATGCATGATTTTATACCAGATAGCACTCTTGAGAAATAGACAAGAAAAAAAAGGTGAAATCTCCCAAAAAAGGCTCAACAAAGATTGAAAAATTACTCTAAATTTGAGCCACAGGACAACTACTTCTAAACATTCCAACACCCAGAAATATTTATGACTGATTAACATTTTTACAACTTAAGAAAACTTCTTTGTAGTAAAGCAATTAATGTCAATTATAGAATGCCTTAAGAAAGACTTTGCTTTGATTTCAAAATCAAATAAAAGCACTCTCAATATCTCCGAAGTTGTATTCCCAATTGTATACATAATGCCTAAATCACGCAGCCTAATCTTAAGCATAATTCAGGAAGTTCAGTTAAATGTAGCCAATGCTTTGGAAGCATTGTTTCTCAAATATATTTGCTAAAGTTCAGCAATCTAGACAGAATAGCTTCTTCCTCTATAAAAAATTATCATAAAAATCAATAAGCCTCAGGTATACAAAAAAAAAAATAGAAGTAAGGTATTTCTATTATAATAGGATGTACTATCAAGGGAGAAAATAAAATTGCTAAGATGTACATTAGTTCTTTCCCAGATCTTTTCTAAACATTTCTCTTGTGTTCTTCCTAGAGACCCAGATCCCTGTTCAGTCATCCTCTTTGGTGGTCCTGCCTCTCAATAAATTCATTCTTGTAATTTGAATATATCCTCACCTCACCTATCCCTATCTAAACACCCCATTTCCTTTTCGCTCAGTGTTTAACTGAAACTTAGACATATAATCACATTTAAGAGCAACGATAGACTTGTCAAATAGAAACTGAACATTTTGTAGTAGAAAAAAGGCCTAAAAGGATTGGATTGCCCAAGACCACAGCGTTAAAACCAGATCAGATAGACTAATGTCCTTCTTATTCAATTGTGCATTAGCTTTGCTAATGTTAATAATGACCTAACAGTGACTACCTTCTGGATCGTTGGGCTATTTTTATCTTACAAAGGTCCTCTGGAGTCCAGCGCATTTGTAGCAAAAAATGCCATTCACATTGTACTCCTGAGGCTTTGATTACTCAACCACATACAGCAACAGGTAAAGTCATACGGACATGAAGTTATCATTTTAAATATGAAAAACAATATATATTTGGCTGCAATATTGAAATGCAATTATCAAAACATAAAAGATGTGATATTGTAGCATATGTTCTTATATGAACCAAAAAGAAAATGGATATAAAATATTAGCAAAGTGTGAAGTCTTGTTTAGATTGAATTACAAAATCATACTGCAAAATACTCTGACTTACTTCTTTTAAGAAAAATAAAAAAAGAAATAAGTTGAAATAGAGTCATTTGCTCCCCAAACGAAGACTTAATTCTAATGTCAACTTATTCCAGAAATATGGTCTTTCAACAGTCAATAAGGAGTTTTCTGGTCAGTGTCAAATTTATCTTCGCTTGAGGCCTCTTCATTCTCCCTTCCCCAGAGATGATTGGATAATCTGCATGATAAAACCCTCAGCTCTTCCCACCCAAGGGAGGTGACCTTGCCTGAAACAATCTTTTCTTTTGATAATAATTTCCTTGCCCCGTTCTTCTTCCAATAGAAACCTTCCATTTTGTACAATTCCTGGAGTATCTCCCTATTTGCTAGGTAGGATGCTGCCTGACTCCTGAATTGCTTAAAGAGCCACTGAAAATATTCAAATTGGTTGAATTTTGTTTTCCAATACCTTCTTCCACATATTGACCAAACAATTGCAGTTAAGGAACACTAAAAAGCAATATAAGAAAATATGACTTTATTTCAAGTTTGATGGCTAAATAATCACTAGGCACAGAGTTGTTCATTGTTGACCAGCTTTGTCACTTGGGCCTTTAAAGACTGATTATATGGATAATTTCACAGTACAAAAAAGAGTCAGTGTTATTTTGAGATAGTTGCAACATGATATGAATACATTTTGATATTTATCTTGGTAGCAAGTTCCTATAGATTCCTAAGTTGTAGTTTGTTGCCTACATTCATATAAAAGGAAATGCTAAATTACATTTAGAATTTAATAAAAAATAACAGTGTAATTTGTTTTCCATTCTACATACATACTCTTCCTGAATTCTGATCTAATTTTAGATGCAAGCGGCAGAGTAATAGAATGTGGAAATTTCATCTAGAAGGGTAGAGACTGCACATTAAGAAGACATTTTTAAAGTAGAAGATTAACAGAACTATAAAGTTGGGTGTTTTTTATTATGTCAAAGGATTATATAGGCATCCAGAATGGATGGGTCCTTGAATAACAGAAAAGAGTCATTGTTATGCTATTTTATGGTTAAATTGAGTCAGGAGGAAATTAAAAGATGATTTAGAATCAAAACTACTTATTAAAATTTCAAATAACATGATTGCTAACTTTTTATGTTTTGAGTCTATTTGACTTTAAAATTGTCACATGTACTTGTATGTATGTCAATTCTTCACCTTATTCTGTTCAATTCATAATTGCTTTTCTCCCTGTTTACAAATAATATCAGAAAAAATGTGATCTGTCACACTTTTTACCATCCTTCCAATTAACTGAAATCACAGCTACATCAATGTTCTGATGTTACACGTTTATTCTCCTTAGCCCAGTCTGATCCAGGACCCAATTGCCTCCCACCTGCAATAATGAAATCATCTCCTGTTTTATTGTCTTGCCCAAATTAGGCAGTTAATTAATTAGAATTTTAATTTCTCCAAATCTCAATCTAGTCTACATGGAGCCTATAAATCTTCCTGAAATAAAAATAAGTTTATGTTATTTACTTTAACCTAACAAAAGCCAAAATTTTCCAGTCCTCAAATCATATTTCCACACTATATTGCCCCAATTTATTGCCCCTTATTTATTTGAAAGACCATATAATCCTCCAGTTGATATTTTCACCAATATGTTCTGTGCCTTCTCATGTTAAAACTGTTCAGAATGTTGACTCTGCTGGTTTGAAAACAGTTCACCCATAATTACTCAAAAAAGAAATGGCAGATGGTACAAAATCCAGCTGTTTTTTAGTATTTTTAACATTTATTTGACAGTACTAAAATTATATTTAAATTTAATTAAATTTCTGACATTTAACTAAACTTAAATTTTACTGTAATCTTTCTATCTAATGATCAATTTGACAAGCTACTAATTTTCCTAAAAACAAATATCTTTTAAATGATTGGGATTTAAAGAAAATCACTCATTCACTCATTGGAAAGTCTTTTTAAAAAGCAAGTAAATATTTAAATGATTAAAAAAAGCACCCAAATTGCACACACATACCTAGTATGATTAGAATCAAATAAAAATAGCAAAAAAGTAATTCTCATCCAAGTAAACAACAATACACTCATTCTTAATATAGTAAAAAATTTGATAATGTAAAAAAGAATTATCCATAAACAGTTTTTACAAAAAGCCCCAAAGGAGATCTAAGCAGATATTAAAAGACTAAAAGGTGATTGAATATAGTTGAAATGTCATGAGGTACCTTGGTCAAACATATCACCAATATACATAACAGCTGAAGATGACTCCATTTACAATTGCATCAAAAAGAATAAAACACTTAGGAATAACCTAACCAAAGAGGTGAAAGACCTGTACTCTGAAAAAAATAAGACACTCAGAGAAATTAAAGAAGACACCAATAAATGGAAATACATCCCATGCTCATGGATAGAAAAAATTGATATTGTCAAAATGGCCATCCTCCCCAAAGCAATTTACAGATTCAATGCAATCTCTATCAAAATGCCAACAGAATTCTTCAATGAACTAGAACAAATAGTTCTAAAATTCATATGGAACCACAAAAGACCCCAAATAGCCAAAGAAATCTTGAAAAAAAAGAATAAACCTGGGGGGATTATGCTCCCTAACTTCAAGCTCTACTACAAAGCCACAGTAATCAAAACAATTTGTTACTGGCACAAAAAGAGAGAATCATATCAATGGAACAGAATATAGAGCCCAGATATAAACCCAAGCATATATGGTCAACTAATATACGATAAAAGAGCCATGGATATACAATAGGGAAATGATAGCCTCTTCAACAACTGGTGTAGGCAAAACTGGACAACTACATGTAAATGAATGAAATTAGATTATTGTCTAACTCCCTATGCAAAAGTAAACTCGAAATGGATCAAAGACCTGAATGTAAGTCATGAAACCATAAAACTCTTAGAAGAAAAGATAGGCTAAAATCTCTTGAATTTGAACAGGAGCAAGTTTTCCCTGAACAACTCTCCTTGGGCAAGGAACAAAATAACAAATGAACAAGTGGGACTACATCAAACTGAAAAACTTCTGTACAGCAAAGGATACCATCAGCAGAACAAAAAAGCATTCCACAGTATGGGAGAATATATTTGTGAAGGACTCATCTGATAAGGGTTAACATCCAAAATATATAAAGAACTCTTATGCTTCAATACCCCAAAAACAAATAACCTGATAAGAAATGGGCAGAGGACGTGAACAGACACTTCTCCAAAGAAGAAATACAAATGGCCAACAGACACGTGAAAAGATATTCCACATTGTTAATCATCAGGGAAATGCAAATGAAAACCACAGTGAGATATCACCTCACACCAATTAGAATAGCCACTATCCAGAAGACAAGAAATAAAAAATGATGGTGAGGGTGCAGAGAATAGGAACCCTCCTACAGTGTTGGTGGGACTGCCAATTGGTACAGTTGCTGTGCAAATCAGTATGGAGGTGACTCAAAAAACTAAAAATAGAAATGCCATTTAACCCCATAATCCACTTCTAGGAGTTTACCTGAATAAAACAAAAGCCCTGATTTAAAAAGATGTGTGC
Source organism: Manis pentadactyla (assembly GCF_030020395.1). Taxonomy (NCBI): domain Eukaryota; kingdom Metazoa; phylum Chordata; class Mammalia; order Pholidota; family Manidae; genus Manis; species Manis pentadactyla. The sequence continues at coordinate 52,569,093 of NC_080028.1, read as the reverse complement.
CTCTATTTATCGCAGCACTGTTTGCAATAGCCAAGATGTGGAAGCAACATAAGTGTCCTATCAGTAGATGAATGGATGAAGAAGTGGTATGTCATAATGGAATATAAAAAGAAAAGAAATCCTGCCATTTGCAACAATATGGATAGACCTATAGGATATTATTCTTGGTGAAATAAGCCAGGAGGAGAAGAGAAATACTAAATCATTTCACTTATTTGTGGAATATAAAAACAAAGCAAAACAGAAGGAACAAAACAGCATAAGACTCATAGATACTAGAAGTGACTAGTGGTTACCAAGGGGGTGGGTATTGGTCGGGGCTTGGGAAGTGGAAGGGGTACTGTGATGTACATTTGATATAAAAATAAAATACATAATGGTTGAGTACACTGGGTATCAAGTGACCATTTCCTGTCATCTGGTTTTGGGTACTTGTGCTACAATTTCTGGTCTAGGATTCCTGTTTTCTCTCTGAATATTTAGGTCTTACTTCAATGTCTTGGTCAGGTGCATCTCTCCCATATAGTGATTCCTAATTACACCAGCCCAAAGTGATGATTTTTTTTCTGTCTTTATAGTTAGTTTCAGTTTTGACATATGAGGTTGTCAGAGAAACCACATTCAATCAGTGAGATATTATCTAATATATGACTATATGAATATGTGAATGTCAGTTTGTAAACAACAGATTTTAATCTTAATACCAAATTTGAATCAAACTATGGCACAAATACGAATCATTAACCACATTGTAGAAAAAAAGGATGATGAAACTCTGAATTCCATTTGACATTACCTGAGTCAATCCTACTGTACATCCATTACATACTAATGTATAGTATAGAAAATTAAAGGGCAAAGACTGCAGCTGCCTTCATGATTATTGCTGTAGGTCCATTTTCTCATTCACCATTCACAAAAATACTCAACTATATTATTTTGGCAATTCCTTCTGCTAGTTATACTTAAATTTATGTGCTTGTCCAGATGATAAATTCTACTAAATAAATGATGTAGGGACATCTGGATAGCACTGTTAAATGATAATTAGTATGAGCTTTTAAATATCTTCCTTCCTTATTGGAGGGTAAGTAGAAGTTCCATGGCCAGGATCCACACCTGATCCTAATCTAGTCACTCACTGTGTACGTGCAATGATGTAATACTTAACCTACTGTTCAGGCACATGCTTGCATACCTGTTGGCGCTAAGCCATCATTGCCTCTGCTAAGAGCAGAGGAAAACAGAGGTGGAGGCAAGGGCAGAGGCTGGAGTAGAGACAGAGCCTGGAGTGGAGGCAGTGCCTAAAGCAGAGGCTGGAGCAGAGGCAGAGGCAGAGGCAGAGATGGAGATGGATGGGATTCTAGTGCTTGACCGGCCACTATGAGAATAAAGCTTGGTATAAATCCTTTTACCCACAATTTTCCATTGTTGTTATTCAATCTCACTGAATACAGTGAATTTGCCTGGAGCTACATTTTGGCATAGTTGACAAGATTCACTGCAGATAGAAAAAGAAAACAGAATAAAGCTGTCTTCATGGAATGGGTACTTCAATGGGCTGCCCCTATGGATGGGGAGACACCTGGGCACTCTCAGTGGGCATTTGGTCAGAGATGGCTTGCTTCCTAGAGGAATAGGCCCATCTCCAGGACTGGGGGTAGGTGGAGGTGATGCCTGAGGCAGTAGACGAGGCCCTCTGAAACATAGGGAATTCCTTGGAGAAACTGAGTGCCTGCATGGTGGTGGGAATTATGGGTTGGCTATTTCCTACAGTATTAAAAAAGCCCATAAAAGAGAATGATGTACTTCTACAAGAAGCACAAGAAGAGGCAGCACGAGAATGCATGCTGCACAGTGCTGTGGAGGAGGTGAGGGATGAAGTGGCGACAGATGGAGGTACACTGTTGGGTAGTGATAGATTTTCTGTTAGCACCAGAAGTGGTGGCTGTGTCATTATATTGATACAATGCTCATGTACGATTCTCTTTCAGATCTAGAAGGTGCAGCACCTTGACTGCTGCAACATCTACAGGAGAAAAGATGAGTTCTGAACAGCACCAAGGTTCAGGGACCTGGTTTGTTAGTCAAATTTTGGGAGGTAATCTGTTCAGGTAAGACTAAAGCTACCCAGATGCATTGATAGATAAAGTTCAGGATTTTCCTACCCCCTTGACCATCACATTATTGCAAGAGTTTTGGGTATTTTGGGCTACTGGAGAGTGTTTCTCCCACACTTGGTACAAATTCTGAGGCCCTTATACCATTTGGTATGAAAGGATGTCAACTGGGACTAGGATGAAATATGTGCATCTGTCTTTGCTACCCAAAAATGGGCAATCAAGGACAAGCGTTATAGACCCATTAAGGCCCTGTGAGTTGGATGTCCATGTAACTGAAGATGGTTATGGCTGTGGTCTCTGGTTGTGGCTTGAATGAACTCACTGGTTGCTTTTCCTGTGTATTGTGCAGACCAATAAATGACCAAAACAAGCCAAGAGCATCTCTTTGCAGCCTATGGCCAATGGAGGTAACTGATCAATGCACCCACTTTAAGGGACATGTGCTACAAGAATGGGTAACAATTAGGGATAAAGTAGAAATTTCATGTGCCATATAGTCCTACCAGGGCAGGCATAATAGAGAGGTACAATGGCTTGTTAAAATTGGGCCTGAAGTCAGACACTAATAGTCTATGGAGATGGTCAGTCTGTTTATGGATGGTTCTATGGCATTTAAATGAGAAGCCCCAGAAGGGGACATTGAGCCCTGTAAATATATTAACATGCATTGTGAGGTGAGAATCCTAGAGGGGTGGAGTGTAGGGAAAATGAAAATTACATGGCCAGGATCCTCACCTGCTCCTAATCTACTCACCCACTCTGTACATGTAATGATGAAATACTTAGCCTACTGGGCAGGCACATGCTTGCATACCTACTGGTAATAAGCCATTATTGTATGTGTTGCTATAAAAAGAGCTCTGTCTGGTGCTAAGAGCAGAGGAGAGCTGAGGCTGGAGGTGAGAGCAGAGCCTGGAGCAGAGGCTGGAGCAGAGGCAGAGACAGAGGTGGATGGGATTTTAGTGCTTGACCTACTACCATGAGAATAAAGTTTGGTATAAACCCTTTTACACACAATGTTCCATTGTTATTCAGTATCATTAAATACAGAGTGAATTTGCATGGGCTGAAACCCCCTTTGGCCTGGAGCTATACCTATACACATCAATGGGTTATTGAATTGTCTGGAAATAAAATAAACATTAATCACTAGGTTCCAGCTAAAAAGAATATTGCCTACTTGCCTCAAAATATTTAGTAATCTCTCTCCTCATGGAACACTTTGTTCTAAAATTTGAAACTCAAACTACTGTGCTGTTTTCATTTAAAGACCAAAGACCAGCATTTTTATCTAATAAATAAATAATCAATTTATTGACTCTTCAAGCAATCTGAAGGATGAGCCATGCTCTATCTGAAAACCCACCCATAAGCTTATTCTTTTTATTTGCTTAGTGGCTTGCATTTGTGAACTTTCTTGAAGTTTTATGATATGTGTAAGTCTAAAACTTCAAATCTGCCATTGGCCTTAAAAGAAAGATCAGTGTTTAGTGAATCTGTTTCTTTAGCTAAAAATTAGAAGAAATAAAAAGGTGGGAGGGTAAGATTTTTTTCTATTGTTAACTATGATTATAAGAAAGATAGCCGAGGAAAGGACATTGGCTAATTGATTGATTTATTTTAATCTCAACCATAAGTGGATCCCTCTTTAAACTTTTGGATCTTTCTTTAAAATGAGGCTGTCAGCTCAAATAACCTTTAAATTTCTTGTCAGACTTAACATTGTACCAGGAACTTTACGAGACAGAAGTTATATTTGTGACTATATCTGACAGATTTATGAGATTCAAATAAAAGAAATAATTTTATTCATCCTTTATAAAAACTTCTTTTCTACCCTTTTCTTCATTGAGTGTCTCAGAGGCCCAAATAGCAATATAATTCATATGTTAGTTGCTTCCTGTATTACTTTTGATGCTCATTGCTTTTTTTTTGGTATCATTAATCTACAGTTACATGAACAACATTATGTTTACTAGACTGCCCCCATCATCAAGTCCCCATCACATACCCCATTACAGTCACTGTCCATCAGCATAGTAAGATGCTGTAGAATCACTACTTGTCTTCTCTGTGTTGTACAGACCTCCCCATGCCCCCACCATCACATTATATCTGCTATCCCTCCCTTCCCACCCATCCTCCCCAGTCCCTTTCCCTTTGATAACTGTTAGTCCATTTTTGGGTTCTGTGAGTCTGCTGCAGTTTTGTTCCTTCAATTTTTTCTTTGTTCTTATGTTTCCAAATGAGTGTAATAATTTGATACTTGTCTTTCTCCACCTGGCTTATTTCACTGAGCCTAATACCCTTTAGCTACATCCATACTGTTGCAAATGGTAGAATTTGTTTTCTTCTTATGGCTGAAATTCCATTGTGTATATGTACCACATCTTCTTTATCCATTCATCTACTGATGGACACTTAGGTTGCTTCCATTTCTTGGCTATTGTAAACAGTGCAGTGATAAACATAGGGGTGCATCTGTCTTTTTCAAACTGGAGTGCTGCATCCTTAGGGTAAATTCCTAGAAGTGGAATTCCTGGGTCAAATGGTAAGTCTATTTGGAGCATTTTGAGGAACCTCCATATTGCTTTCCACAATGGTTGAACTAATTTACATTCCCACCAGCAGTGTAGGAGGGTTCCCCTTTCTCCACAACCTCGCCAACATTTGTTGTTGTTTATCTTTTGGATGGTGGCCATCCTTACTGGTGTGAGGTGGTATCTCATTGTGGTTTTAATTTGCATTTCCCTGATAATACCTATGTGGAGCATCTTTTCGTGTTCCTGTTGGCCATCTGAATTTCTTCTTTGGAGAAGTATTTGTTCAGACCCTCTGCCCATTTTTTAATTTGATTTACTTTTTGCTTTGTGAGGTGCATGAGGTCTTTGTATATTTTGGTTGTCAACCCTTTATTGGATATTTCATTTATGAATATATTCTCCCATACTGTAAGGATGCCTTTTTGTTCTACTGATGGTGTCCTTTACTGTACAGAAGCTTTTCAGCTTGATATAGTCCCACTTGTTCATTCTTGTTTTTGTTTCCCTTGCCTGGGGAGATATGTTCATGAAGAAGTTGCTCATGTTTATGTCCAAGATATTTTTGCCTATGCTTTTTTCTAGGAGCTTTATGGTTTCATGACTTACATTCAGGTCATTGATACATTTTGAATTTATTTTTGTGTATGGGGTTAGACAATGATCCAATTTCATTCTCTTACATGTAGCTGTCCAGTTTTGCCAAAACAAGCTGTTGAAGAGGCTGTCATTTCGCCATTGTATATCCATGGCTCCTTTATCATATATTAATTGACCATATATGTTTGTGTTAATATCTGGACTTTTTATTCTGTTCCATTGATGTAGGGGTATGTTCTTGGGCCAGTAACAAATTGTCTTGATTACTGCTGCTTGATAGTAGAGCTTGAGTTGGGAAGCAAGATCCCTCCTGCTTTATTCTTACTTCTCAGGATTGCTTTGGCTATTCAGGGTCTTTTGTGGTTCCATACGAAGTTTAGAATTATTTGTTCCAGTTCGGTGAAAAATGCTGTTGGTATATTAATAGGGATTGCATTGAATCTGTAGATTGCTTTAGGCAGGATGGCCATTTTGACAATATTAATTTTTCCTACCCAAGAGCATGGGATGAGTTTCCACTTGTTAGTGTCCTCTTTAATTTCTCTTAAGAGTTTCTTGAAGTTTTAAGAGTATAGGTCTTTCACTTCCTAGGTTAGGTTTATTCCTAGGTATTTTATTCTTTTTGATGCAATTGTGAATAGAATTGTTTTCTTGATTTCTCTTTCTGCTGGTTAATTGTTAGTGTATAGGAAAGCAACAGATTTCTGTGTATTAATCTTATATCCTGCAACTTCACTGAATTCAGATATTCTAGTAGTTTTGGAGTGAATTCTTTAGGTTTTTTTTACTTACAATACAATGTCATCTGCAAACAAAGACTGTTTGACTTCTTTACCAATATGGATGCCTTGTATTTATTTGTGTTGTCTGATTGCCATGGCTAGAATCTCCAGTACTATGTTGAATATTAGTGGGGAAAGTGGGCGTCCTTGTCTTGTTCCCCATCTTAAAGGAAAAGCTTTCAACTTCTCGCTGTTAAGTATAATGTTGGCTGTGGGTTTGTCATATATGGCCTTTATTATGTTGAGGCATTTGCCCTCTATACCCATTTCGTTGAGAGTTTTTGTCATGAATGGATGTTGAATTTTGTCAAATGATTTTTCAGCATCTATGGAGATGAGATGATCATATGGTTTTTGTCCTTCTTTTTGTTGATGTGGTGGATGATGTTGATGGATTTTTGAATGTTGTACCATCCTTGCATCCCTGGAATAAATCTTACTTGATCATGATGGATTACCTTTTTGATGTATTTTTGAAATCGGTTTGCTAATATTTTGTTGAGTATTTTTGCATCTACATTCATCAGGGATATTGGTCTGTAATTTTCATTTTTGGTGTGGTCTTTGCCTGGTTTTGGTATTAGAGTGATGCTGACTTCATAGAATGAGTTTGGAAGTATTCCCTCTTCTATTTTTTGGACAACTTTAAGGAGAATGGGTATTATGTCTTCTCTATATGTCTGATAAAATTCAGCTGTGAATCCATCTGGCTCGGGGGTTTTGTTCTTGGGTAGTTTTTTTATTACTGATTCAATTTCATTGCTCGTAATTGGTCTGTTTAGATGTTCTGTTTCTTCCTTGGTCAGTCTTAGAAGGTTGTATTTTTCTAGGAAGTTGTCCATTTCTTCTATGTTATCCACTTTGTTAGCATATAGATTTTCATAGTATTCTCTAATAATTCTTTGTATTTCTGTAGCATCCATCATGATTTTTCCTTTCTCATTTCTGATTCTGTTTATGTGTGTAGATTCTCTTTTTTGTCTTAATATGTCTGGCTAAGGGTTTATCTATTTTGTTCATTTTCTCAAAGAACCAGCTCTTTGTTCTATTGATTTTTTCTATTATTTTATTCCTCCCAATTTTATTTATTTTTTCTCTGATTTTTATTATGTCCCTCCTTCTGCTGACTTTGGACCTTATTTGTTCTTCTTTTTCCAGTTTCAATAATTGTGACTTTAGACTATTCATTTGGGTTTGTTTTTCCTTCTTTAAATAGGCCTAGGTTGCTATATACTTTCCTCTTAGAACTGCCTTCATTGTGTCCCACAGAAGTTGAGGCATTGTGCTGCTGTTGTCATTTGTCTCCATATATTGCTTGATCTCTGTTTTAATTTGATAATTGATCCATTGATTATTTAGGAGAATGTTGTTAAGCCTCCATATGTTTGTGAGCCTTTTTGTTTTCTTTTTACAAGTTTTTTCTAGTTTTCTACCTTTGTGATCTGAGAAGTTGGTTGGTAGAATTTCAATCTTTTTGAATTTACTGAGGCTCTTTTTGTGGCTTAGTATGTAGTCTATTCTGAGAAATGTTCCATGTGCACTTGAGAAGAATGTGTATCCTGCTGCTTTTGGGTGTAGTGTTCTGTAGATACCTGTTAGGTCCATCTATTCTAGTGGTTTGTCAGTGCCTCTGCATCTTTACTTATTTTCTGTCTGGTTGATCTGTCCTTTGGGGTGAGTGGTATGTTGATGTTTCCTAGAATGAATGCATTGTATTCTCTTTGCTCCTTTAATTCTGTTAGCATTTGTTTCACATATGTCTGTACTCCTGTATTGGGTTTATATATATTTATAATGGTTATATCCTCTTGTTGGACTGCCCCCTTTATCATTATGTAATGTCCTTCTTTATCTCTTGTTACTTTCTTTTTTTTGAAGTCTATTTTGTCTGATACAAGTACTGCAACACCTGCTGTTTTCTCCCTATTGTTGCATTAAATAACTTTTTCCATCCCTTCACTTTTACTCTATGTATGTCTTTGGGTTGGAGGTGAGTCTCTTGTAAAAACAACATGTATATGGGTCTTGCTTTTTTATCCATTCTATTACTCTGTGCCTTTTTATTGGTGCATTCAGTCCATTTACATTTAGGGTGATTATGGATAGATATGTACTTATTGCCATTGCAGGCTTTAGATTCGTGGTTACCAAAGGTTCAAGGGTAGCTTCTTACTATCTACCCATCTAACTTAACTCTCTTATTAAGCTATTATAAACACAGTCTGATGATTCTTTATTTCTCTCCATTCTTATTCTTCCTCTTCCATTATTTGTATGTTAGGTGTTTTATTCTTTACACTTGTGTTTTCTTTGACTGCTTTTGTGGATAGTTGATTTCATTTTCTTGCCTTTAGTTAGTATTTGGTTGGTCTCCTTTCTTTGGTGTGATTTTATTTGCTCTGTTGACATCTATTTAGCCTTAGGAGTGCTTCCATTTAGAGCAGTCCCTTTAAAATATCCCGTAGAGGTGGTTTGTGGGAGGCAAATTCCCTCAACTTTTGCTTGTCTGGGAATTGTTTAATCCCTCCTTCAAATTTAAATGATAATCATGCTGGATACAGTATTCTTGCTTCTAAGTGCTTCTGTTTCATTGCATTAAACATATCATGCCATTCTCTTCTGATCTGTAAGGTTTCTGTTGAGAAGTCTGATGATAGCCTGATGGTTTTTCCTTTGTAGGTGATCTTTTTTCTCTCTCTGTCTGCCTTTAATTATTTGTCCTTGTCTTTGATCTTTGCCATTTTATTTATTATATGCCTTGGTGTTGTCCTCCTTGGGTCCTCTGTTTTGGGAGATCTGTGGTCTTCCATGGTCTGAGAGACTATTTCCTTCCCCAGCTTGGGGAAGTTTTCAGCAATTATTTCTTCAAATAATCCCCTGAGCTGCCATGGGCAGGGTGGCCCTCGGGATAGCCTAGAGCCCTGTGGGGGATTACAGACACACCAGGTGTGTTCCTCTGTGAGAACGGTGCCCCTTTGTGGCTTCTGGACCTTACTCCAGCTTCCTCTGTCTGTGCTTGGCAGCTGCATGCCAGTGGCAGCCTCTGGCTCTGTCCCAGTTAGATGAGTGCTGGGAGGAGACTCTGAGTGTTTGCTGTGGGCAGGGCTCTTCTCCCCCTTCTCTGCTGCTATGGCAGGTCAGCTGGTTTGCTTGCAGTGCCTCCTGGAGGGAATGAATGGTGAGCTGCTTATCACCATGAGGGTCGTCGGGGCTGGGTTACCCCACAGGGGGTTAGGGCACCTGAAGTTCCTTAAGATTCCCAGCCTGCTGGGCTGAGTGTGCTGGGATGATTTTGTTCAGCTGTTAAGCCCTTGTCTCTTTAAGACTTAAAAAGCACCCCCTTTTCTTTTGTCCCATGGGAGCTGGCTGTCGGACCCGCTCTGTCTCTGACTCGAATTTTACTTTTCTCTTTCTCTAATGTCCTGTACACCATGCAATGTGTGTCTGTGCTCCCAATGCAGATTACTAGGGCTGGGTATTTAGTAGTCCTATGCTTCCACTCCCTCCCCACTCTGACTCCTTTCTTCCTGCTGGTGAGCTGGAGTCAGGGGAGTTCCCAGTTCCTGCTGGGTCATAACTTTATATCTTACCCTTTTCGTGAGATGCTGAGTTCTTGCAGATGTAGATGTAGCCTCACAGTTGTACTGTATCTTCTGGTCTCTCTTTTAGGAGTAGTTGTATTTGTGGTATTTTCCAAAACATATATGGTTTTGGGAGGAGATTTCTCCTACCCTACTCATGCCACCATCCTGAGCCCTCTCTCACTCATTGCTTTTTGATCAGATAATTTTTGTTTTCATTGATTTTCACAGTGTATGAAATTAATATATATATAATAAATATATATAAATATATATATATTTATTAAATATATATAGTAAAATTATATATATATATGTATGTGTGTGTGTGTATATATATATATATATATGTATTTTGGTACTTTAATATAGAGACATATCTTTTCTTTATTTATGTCTTCTCTTTCATTGAGCTGTCATTGAACTTTGGCATCTATAAGTTGCTAATAACTGCACACCCCACTTACCTTGCCTGTGAAGCATCTGAGAAGAAATAGATAAATTGGCTCCCAGTGGAAAAACTTCGCAAATCCACCAGCAATGCACTTTTACTCAGATCTCAACTCAAACCACAATAGTCAGCACTTAATGAATTGATATCACATTTTATGTCTTTCCAGACATCACCTGATGTTTCCTTGTTTGCTGATGCTTTTAGAGATTTCCCTTGTTGATAATGCTTTTGTATTGCTACTGAGCCTAATTTGGCTTTTAGCAGAGCCTTTGAATTTTTTATAATAAAGTCATTTACAGATGCCAGTAGATAAATTAGCACCACAAATGCAGCTAAATTGCATAATCGCACCAATTGATTTTGTGTTATCCTTCAAGATGTATAGATACTGGTGGCATCTCTGTCACTGGGAGGCAGCAAAAGCCAAAGCCCTTCAATTTCCAGAAAACAGGGAAGGCATGTCAAAGGGCCAGAGGAGAGCACACTTCTCCAGGCGACATTCCTGCCTGTTTGTAGATGCTCAATAGAGTGATATCATCTTGCCATGGTGATTAAACACATGTGAGGGCTAACACACATGTACATACATATGTTGATTCTTAAGGGAGTATATAACCATAGAAAACTTCTAGAAATAGGTGCAAAAATTGAACTTGACTTTGTCTTTGAATTATCAAGGTACAAATTAATTTTTATTTTACTTCTTAAATGTATTTGAGTGGGTATTTTTTCTTTTGCTGTTTCTTGAAAATATCTATGTCATAGTAGAATATTATAGGATCGATATGACTGTTGTAGAATCTCCCCAAATTAAGGTGAAACACACAGTGATTTCTTCATTTCATATCTGGATTCCAAACTCTTGGATGACTCTATACCATATGTCCTATGATTGTAGTTGTGGAATGCCAGGGCTGGTCTTTGGAAATGATCACATTTGAAATCTCTTGTGAATAAAGAAAAATCAAATTCTTGGTCTGGGTTATAGAGAGAAAATCATATTATTAGTACATCTCATACTGATTTGCCTTTGGGACTACCTGCACTAAATAATCCTAAAGTGCTTTTGAATCTAGCTTCCAGAGTGCTTTTAGGTCACAAAATCACTTTACTTCAGACTAAATTGAAACTATCAGTGGCATTAAAGTGTCATTTGTTGAGAAAAAAATACCATAGAAAGATGAAGTAGATGGAAATAAACTAAAAAATAAGCTCTAAATTTAACATTATAATTTTTGTCACCAAATGTCCCTCTCAAAGTTAATTCTTTACTAGCCTAGAAATAGCATATATAGTGGAAGGATGAAAAGCTTGGGAGTCACATCAACTTAGGTTTGATTTCCAGCTTTAGCATTTTCTTGCTAGCTTACCTTTTATATTCTTAATTTTCTTATCTATAAGAATGCAATAAGAATAGCCACCTGATATGATTATTGTGAAAATTAGCATCACAAATGATTTAGCATAGTTTGGGACAAATAAGCACATGCAAGTTGTGCCATTTTCTCTTACTCTTTTCTAAACAAAGACTGTGTGGTTGACTGTGATGTGCTCCAAAGACTAAAGGACTTGCTCCCCCAGCTGCTAGAAGCAATCCTCAACTTTTAGCCTTAAACCACAGCAAGCCATTTCCCCCAAGGTGAAGATTCCTTCCCAATCACAGCTACAATCAATGACATGTTTTCGAAAAGTTTACAAAGGCCTAGCTACCTTGCTCTGAATTCAGCAACTCTGAAAAGCTTTCTCAGCTTTATTCCATGCATGGCATAACCTCAGTACTCATTCCAACTGTGGTATAACCCAAATGCTATTTTTCTATACCTGCTTCCTTCCTTCTGTCTGCAGTTGTTCATCCCAAAGCTTTGCCCCCAAAAGCTCCTGTAGCTGATTTCCATCTGAGTCTGCTGTCCAGAGAATGTGAAACCTACACCTTACTGCAAAGTCTACTTTTTATCCTTTGTTTTAGACTTATTCTGGACAGAGATTTCATATATTTTTTTTCTGTAATGTTATTTTTAACCTTTCCATATTATTATATTTAACAAGTGTCTCTTATAAGCAGCATATAAAGTATTGTTTTTATCCAGTCTGACAGTATTTGCTTATCTATTCATATATTAAGCCCATTTGTATTTAAGGTAATTCCTGATATATATGGTTTGACAACTATCTTTTTACTATTTGTATTTTATTTGGTTCTACTAGTTTTTTGTCTATGTTTGTTATTTTTCTTTCTTTCTTTTGGGTTAAGTATTATTTACTTTACTGTTTATTTTTTCACTCTGTGAATTTGTCAATTGAATATTATTTTCCTATTTTGACATTCCTGACTCCTAATCAATATAAATTAGTCTTTTACCACATCCTATACAATGCAAGGCCCTTAAGTTACTCTAAGTCCAGCCCTCTCACTCTTGCCTTTGTGATCTTATTCTTATGTATTTTAGTTCTACCTAGTTTTAAACTTCAAACATTATTATTCTTCTTATTTTATGGAGTCAATACTCATTTGTATTTATCCACAGATATGTTCTTCCCTTTTTCTTCATTCCTGCATGAATTTATGTGTTTTCATCTGGAATCAATTTTTATCTGCCGGAAGAACTCTTTATTAGATGTTTTCTCTCAATGAATCTGATCTGTTTTTATTTATTTTTAAGTCTTTTTCTTGGTTTCTTAATGTCATTTTTGATGGTTATAGAATTAAAGATTGGCAGTTATTTCCTTTTTTGTCCATTAAAGGGTCCATTTTGTTACATTTTGGGTTTCTTAATTTCTATTTAAAGATCCATAAATGTCCTTATTTCTACTCCATTGAAGAAAGTCTATTTCCCTCTGTCTGGCTGCACTTAAGATTTATTTCCATTATGATATTCATCAATTTTACTAACAGGTGCCTCAATGTAGTCTTCTTCAGATTTATCTTGATTGGGGATCATATTCCTTTACTCATCCTTAAATATATACATTACAAAGGTTTTGAAAAATTCTCACACATTCTCTTCAGATATTGCTTCTTCCCTATATACTTTTTGCTCCACCAGTCACCCACTGGGCAGCCAGTCGTGCATGTGTTTGTCTTATTGTTTAAGTCCATAGATATCTTACCGTATTTTCTGTACTTCCATCTCTATTTTTTTCCCTCCATATTGCAATCTTTTAAGATATGAATGACATTTCTATTAAAATTCTTTTCTGTTAACTTCAGTATTTAGAACCTCTTGTGAGTCTATTTAAGTTATGTGGGTTTTCTTCTGCTTTTTAATTGTTCTTTTTTTAGGCACTTTTATTTATATTTTGTTTTATTTAATATTATATATAAAGATAATATTCGAGAGTAAAGATAATTTGAGATGCTGTATTATGTTTCTTTCATAGAATATTTACTTTTGCCTTAATGAGCAGCTAGTGTAAATGAAGATCACTTTAATTTATTTATGGTTTAGCTTATTTGAAACTCAGTTTTAGTATTGTTCTATATACAGTCCACCCTTGTCCTAGAGTATCACCTTTAATGGTAAAAAATGAAATTTTTAGGTGTCTATCATTTCTCCCCCACCTCAGTGGGTTTTGAACTATAATATTTTGTCTTTCTGCCCTTTTCTCTGTGTAAATCTCTGCTCAGCTTCTTGCTTCTAAGACTTTCAGCGATAGCTCGATAACTATAAATGCCAAGAGGAGGGAAAAAAAGCATAGAATGCCAGGCTCATTTCCCTAAACTTTCCTTTTAACCAGGATCTTGGTTCTTTCAGATCATGACTGTCTTGGTAGTTCTCCAACATCTTCCAAGAGATTGTTTTCATATTTCACCAAAATTTTCTAGGTGTTCTCAGCAGGAGGAATGGAGTATATAAGCACATCTACCACAGACAGAAGTTCCAGACTTAATTCATTTCTGTTTCCCCAGCATCCAGTAAAATGCTTGTTCTTTCAATAGTCATGACTTCAGATTTTGTAAACTGATTCAAGGCAAAAAATAACATTTTGTTTGAAGAGACTGTATAGTATTTCAGCTTTATTGTTGTTTAAGTTGTTAGGAACACTGTGATCAGCTGTAAGGCTGGTACAATAATCAGAAGCTAGATTTTAAATGGAATTCCTTGTGTTTGGCTATTGCTGTGAAAGTAAGGGAAAATACTGATTTTCTTTTTTCTATACATTGCAGGGGAATCATCAATTATAGATAGATCCTTTGGTCAAGGATTTAATTTGGGCCCATGATATACAATGAATTATGTCAAAGTAGTAGCTAGGACCTAAATAAGATGTTAGTTCTATCTTTAAGAATCATAGCATTTATAAGATAGTGTAGGGGATAAAGAGCTTGAGTTAAGTACAAAGAAATTCAATAATTATATGCACTGAGTTCTTAAATGCAAGCAACAGAAAGTGATCTGATATAAAACAGAACAGACCTGATATAAAAACAATTTTTATTTATTAAAATAATATTGAATTACTCACAGAATCTGTGGGAGGCCAGGGAATCAGCTTTGCTAAGCAGCAAGAATAATTTTCCATATCATGTTACATTCCTGGTTTAATAAAGGCTGCCGAGTCTCCCTTGCCTCTTTCTTACAAGGACGCTGGTGATTGCATTTAGGGTCCACCTACATAACCCAAGATAATCTTTCCATTTCAAGATCCTAATCACATTTACAAGACACTTCATATATATGTAGATAGACAGACAGACATATAGACATTTACAGATTCCAGAGATTCAGTCCTGATATTATTGGATGGCCATTATTCAGCCAACTGCTAATGTTGCCCCAGAACGAACACAGAAGCAGATATGAGAATGAAAAGTGTCTCCTATAAAGCCTCAAATTAAAGAGATTTGAATAAATGTAAAAGTGATCCACTGTTTTCTTTACTTTTTATTTGGAAAATATAACTTTTTAATCAATGTATATTATTGAATTTGACATGCAGTAGGTCTACTTTTATTATTTATTATTATACTGTTATTTTAAGTGAATTAATAAATAAGTATTTTAAGTGACTTAGTATCAATATATACAACTTGCATAAACAAAAGTCTTTTAGGATCCTCAACAACTTAAAGGGTGTAAACTGAAAAAAAAAAATGCGGAAACTTATTCATTACCAGTACTTACGCGGGAGTAAACTAAGAAAAAGCGAGTTCCTGGGAAACAAGTGTTATGTGTTTTTTGAAGTTTCATATATTCCTTGTATAGTGTCTGAAGTTCAAAATATTAAATCACTATAATTTACCATGTAGCTTGATTTTATATATAATGTTATAAATAATACTATTAATTGATGTTCTAAATATCTTTTTAACCAAATTCTTTGAGTAGTTTTTATAATATCTTTAAGGATATTAGAGAATTTCCTTTAGTTGAAAGTTTCCCAGATTACTTACTAAGCCATTACCAATCTCAGAGTTGTCCAATAACATGATTCTGGATGGCTGCCTTTTAAATCAAAACATCTTTAATCCCCTACCAAGGATACAAACAATATCCTACCAATAATATCCTTGAAATTTCTTCTTCATTTCAAGAGTAATTTGTGGTCTTCGTAAGGTAGTCGTAAGACTGTGTGAGGGCTTCCTCTTTCTAATACATGCCCTCCAACTGCACAAATAGTTGAGCTAACCACTGTGACGTGGCAGTAGCCCCTTTTGGATTACTCTGGACCTCTTGTACAGTTGTGCAAGTCTATGTTCATAGTCACTAGACTGACACTGAACAGAGTATGGGCTTAATTCATGTCTCAATGACACAATTAAAAGCTTGGTCTTTGGAGTCAGATAGAACTTGGACAAACCCTATATCTATCTAAGAAGTTTTTGTAAAAATTAAGGAAGATGCCATAAGGAAATCAGTTTTATTAAATTAGGAAGACTATCATTACAATACTAGGGCATTTCTTTTTTTTTCCCATTCCCTTCTCCCTGTTCCATACATGTGTATATTTCTTAGTCCATTACTGTTAGCTTTTGTCAATGTCTTAGGGAAAAAAAAAAGGAGTGATATGATACCTCCCTTATTAAAAGTTAGTATTCCTGACCAGATTGATATCCTGGTTTTAAGGCCCAAATAGGAAGAAGGTATACTTAGTTTTCCTGCAAGTAAATTATTTCCTTCCCCTCCTTCATTTTCACACTCAACTCACACATTAATTACCTTGTCCATGGTTCCTGGTTTGCTGCTTTAGCTTCCCCATCTTTGGATACTGAACACGGAAACTTCTGTTTAACCTACACACCCAGGTATGACAAATATTGGCCACCGCTTCTGAAGAGTGAGGCGTGTTGTCCAACAGATGCATTAAAACATATATAACATGCTGTTATATGTGGCTCCTAAATATTTAAGGACAAGCTATGAAATAGAGTGCTTTGATTGTACCTTTTTCTTTGTTCTAGATTACTTTTAGCTTTTGGACTGAAGAGGAGTTCAGCTGGGACTACCAAGGAATAGATGCCAAAAAGCATCTCTAGACCATAAATTTACTAAGAGTGGTGGGTAGGGCTTGGTCATCTCTATAAACTTCAAGAAGTGATTGTTGGATAAAAGTACAGGCTTGACAATCTCCTTATGGGAACTGTTCAACCTGAGAGATTTCTATCCATTAGGAGAATTATTAAAGAATATGTGATGGTGTTAAATAACTAATAAATTAATAAAAAATTGGGCCATCTATCTTATTATATCCAGATCTTTTCTTCCAGGGAGCATCCTAAGCATCAGATACTCCTACACACACGTTTCTGACCCAAGCATGGGGATCTGGAACGTCTGAACTTTATGAAATTACTGGCTTCATAAATCAATGCTGTTGCATGTGGATGTTAATAGACATTTGTGTTAAATCCTCCAGGTTATATTCATTTTGTAAAGGTATTTTTCATATATTAACTGGAAAGAGTGGGTTGTCCAGAACTTTCAGATACCTTTTCAAAAAGAGGGAACAAATGGTAGGGGAAGGAGATTTAAAGTCTTTCCTGACAAAGAATGTAAGTAATAACCAAATAGTAATAAACTATTGCTAAAGGAGTTCTGGGATAAATAAATTGAAATAATTAATATTTATACATTCATATATATTTAATAATTGTGACATATTAAACTATGTTGTTTAAACTTCTAAGTTTTTGGGAAATTTTTACGTAGTAATATGTAACTGTATAAGGATATTGGGTTATTCAGATTTTTTTAGAAACACATATGCTATCAGTAAAGAAGATGCTGTAGAGTTTATCAGATCTGAACCTGTTACTTCACTTTTCATACCTAGTGTCTATTGTTTAGCTCATATTGAAATGTTCTCCAATGAATTATGTATAATTTAGACCAAGTAAAGCTAAATAATATTTTAACTGTTAGCCATACAACCAAGGAATATCATTATGTAATTTAATGGAAAATAATATATTTAAGAGATAATATTTCTACCAAATGTTATTAACTTTTGATAAACATTAATCATGTTGTCCTTTAATAATCATATAAAATGCCACTATATACCATTTTACTTATTATTGTGCTGTATTCATGGGGAATTCTTGTATATATTCAAGGCAAAATGGCTTTTGTTTTCATCCGAGCATTTGTTAAATTAGTCTTTCTCTTTCAGGAAATATTTGACTTATGTTTAAATATATTTTGGAATGTTGACAAAAAAACCAAGAATTTTGTGAGTGTACTGTGAACAGTACATGTTTGACAGCATGCGTCAACTTCATCTGAATTGAAAGTTATTAGATTCTTGTAGTCAGTAATCAAAATTCAATTGTATTTTCCTTAGGAAAAACTTCCAGTAATCATAAAAATTGCTTAGAAATAAATATGTCAAAGAAATAAGTTCTCTATTTAAACATTTTGGAAATGCAGTCTGCATGATAATAATACTATTAAACACTGAAGTTTAAGCAGTCTATTGTCCAAGCTGACTAACATTTTCCTCTTGAAGTTATAGTGTCATATTATATTCTTTCCAACTTAGGAAAATGCTATTTAAAAAATACAACAACAACAAAATACAAGGGACATTTTCTAGGCTCACACATATGTTTGTATGAAGCTAATTTTAATGATCTCCGTAACTATTATAGAAAACTGCTCCCTACCCTCCACTTTGAAGTCTTAATTCCAAAGAAGTCCAGCAGTATTCTATTTCATTTTTCTCTTTAAAACAATTCCGTGTTCAAGCAATGCAAAGATATTCCTAACTGGAATAATGTTTAATGCTGAATAAACTTGCTATAGGCCTTTAATGGTGTAATTTTAGATAATGAATCCCCAAAATTAAATACTAAGTTATGGTTCGGAATATGTTATCTTAATGAAAGCATGATAATGACTTCAGGCTATGCATTTTTAGAAAGGTTTGAATGTTTTAAAAGTTTCTTCTTATTAAACAAATAAATAGTTCATGGAAATCATCTTCCATGAACCTCAGCTAAGATATGCCCTTTCCTTTTCCCTGAATGTGGTTTTTCCCTCGGTAAGTCATTTCGTGTCTTCATCTCCTCCCTTCCCACTCTACATCCCACTACTTCCCAAACTCAGCTGTTGGGAAAAGGTCTGAATTGTTTTTCCTCTCTTGGAGAGAGGCTATGTGTCTTATCCTACCTTCTCCAATCTGCTCTCTTTTCTAGCTGTGGTAATTATTCTCCAGGGCCAACTTGGTTCTGGAGCACTGAAACACAAATTCATCTTACCCCATTTAAGAGTAAATGATTCTGCCTCACAGCAGACCTTTTTTTCCTTTAGTACCCTGACAACAGCATCTGAAAGCTTAAGGGTCTTCTAATTTTTTTTGTTGAATGAGATTCATCTCATTAGATTACATATATATATAAAAGTATATATATATAAAAGTACAGGCTGACAATCTCCTTATGGGAACTGTTCAACCTTAGAGATTTCTATCCATCAGGAGAATTATTAAAGAATATGTGATGGTGTTAAATAACTAATAAATTAATAAAAAATTGGGCCATCCATCTTATTATATCCACTTGGAAAGGCTATATATATATATATATATATATATATATATATATATGTGGAAGAAATTGATTTTCTTTATTTTTAGTAAATTTCTCTACCAATCTCTGGTCTCTTTATTAGTTTACCCCTTTGAATGTATGATAATTTATGTACCTAATTCCTCCTTAACACAATCTCTTTTTCCATACACATGGAGAATTTGTCTAATACATTCTGTTTCTAGATATGTAAATATGTTAGCTGTCCATATCATACTTGAAATAAGAATTTTCACAGAAAATGTAGGATTACCCCCTCATAAACAAAGATTGTATTCTTAATAGAGTATTACTTGCAATACATTTATTTATTTATTATTAATAGAGTCACTGGAAAATCAAATTTGAAATAAAGACAAAGTCTTTTTGTTTCTTGTACTATCTAAAACTAAATACAGTATTCTGTTTTCCCCCCAGAGTTCCTCCTTTCCAAGTGAAGAATAAACTAAGTGTAAATGTGTGATAATTGGAAGTTTCCACTTCTAAGAGTCTAATTTTCTTGACAGAGATGTGCTATAGTCAGAAATTTACTTGTAATACATTTATTTATTTATTTTGCTATTATTAATGTGCAATTACATGAGCAATATTATGGTTACTAGACTACTCCTATTATCAAGTTTGAAGGAACAAGACAGCAGCAGATTCACAGAACCCAAGAATGGACTAACTTGCAATACATTTAATAAATTGAAATAGCAGTTGCTTTTTTCTTGATGTTCTGCCTGAAGCTCAACATGTAGATGTACATAATTCATTCTTAGCAGGATCCAAACTACAAGAACAAGATGAGCAAAGCTCAAATTTCTAACTGTAGTGAACAGGAAAATTGTTTTGGAAGAAAATACAGTAAGGAGAAATGAACCTTAAGCAGATTTATAGCAGAAAATACATAGGCTGGCTAAGTTTTGAGGAATTGCTTTACAGTCTATAGAATTTCCATCTTTTTTCCTGCAAATAAGGCTTTAGTTTTAAATTTTTTAATCTCCTTACTTTTTTAGAAAATGAAATTTTATTTTCCTCCTTTTTTCCTCCTCATAATCTCTTTGAATTAGCTTCACTTTTCATATACATTTACCAGTCAGGATTCCTCATATGTCTCCTTATTATACACAATAAACTTAATGCTCCTCTCTGTTCCTTCCATTCATCCCATATGGACACATACATAGGGCACATGTAGACACATAGAAACACATATAACCACAGGTTAAAAGTAAGTGTTACCAATGTAGCATCTGTTGAATGTGTTCAATGGTCATGAGGGACAATAGAAATCCTTGACTTTTTCAAAGATCTATGGTCCTTCAGAATTGTTGCAGTAAGAGTAATAATATTGCATTTCTTAGAATTTTTAGACAGTTTCTAGTCTTGCCCTGTGTATCCATATGTTATGACTGACTGGGATGATTGAATACTCAAATGACCCTAGACAATGCTACAGATTAACATAATGGTGATACCAGAATATTTTTTCTATTTTATTACTTATTCTTTGATTGAAAAATGGAAAAGGCAAAAAAGATGTTAGAAAGGAAGCCCAGACTAAAATCTTGATGGGAAAATAGGAAATAAAAAAGGAACATGAATCTCAGACTAAGCATTTGTCCACTTGATCATATTATTACATAGGATTCCTCTAAGTTGGAAAGCTTGCTCTTGTCAGGAAATTTAGCAAGCAGATCTGTAAGTGGATCATCAGAGGCTGGAAAGCAAGTTTAATCTGATCATAGTTTACGGGAGCATCTTAAAGTCTTACTGAGTTATTTTGTTAATACAGTACCACCTCCTGCATGTAGCTATTTAAGATCTAAATTTAATTAAAGGAAATTAAATACAAAAATCAGTTTTTTAATCTCACAAGCCAAATTTCAAGTGCTCAGTAATAGTCCATGTGGCTACTGGCTATTTTATTGAAGGATGCACATACAGAAATTTTCTATTATTGCATAATGTTCTATTAATCAGCATTGTCTTACAGACATAATCAGTGTGTAATAGATGTAAGTAATGGTGATTTATAAAAGCATTCAAAGAGACCAAGCTGTCTTCTTATGGATTGTAAGTAGGTACAGGGGGAACTTATTAGCTATTCCTAATATCTGTCTTTTCTTTTCCCACAATGTTTAGCTGGGCAAATAAAATCATGCAGAACTGGTGCTATGTCCTCCAATCTCATTTACTGCTAGGTCAAAGCTAGATATAAATGGAAATGCTATATGTCAAATTCCTAGAGTTTTCTTTAAAAGACAGTGAGCTCTAATTTTTGTTCCATATCCTTTCTTCCAACCTCCTACTGAGCATAGATAATGTGTTCCAAACCCTAATGGGCTTTTTCAACCATTAGCTGTTACCCACTAAGGTTGCTGAAGCACTAAGTGGAGAAAAGCCTGTATTCTCGGGGCCCTCATAGAGCAAGGCCACCATGCTAATCCAGAACTGCCTATATCCCGATCATAATATGAAAAAGAATTTCACATGATTTAAGCTTTGTACACGTAGGTCTACAGCATTTACATCTAAGCCTAAGAAATAAGTCTGACTGCAATTGCCTGTGACTGACATTTTTTTGGACTTTTTTTCTTTTTTCCAAGATGGGAAGTATCTCTTTAAATGGTCTTGTTGCAGAGTTAATAGAAACAAATGTTCTGCCTTATATACATTTATTTTCGTAGATAATACCCTTTTCAGTGTTCCCCTCTTTTGTATACTGGAGTAATTTACAGCAAATGGCCTTGTGTAGCCCTCCTATACGTACATTTTGCTTTTGTATTTTAATGGCTTTCTCCTCTTGGCAAATTGCAAGCTCCAGAAGGATAGGTCTTATATTTATTTGTCTCTTCTTCTTCCATATGGTAGACACTTGTTGCATGCAGTCAGGCAAAAAGGAAGGGAGGAAGTAAAGAAATAAGGAAGGATTAGCTAGATGGGATAGGAATGGGGTAAGATCCGTCACAAGGAAATATGGTGAATGAATAGGAGGATTATGAAGTTTTCAATGTGGGAGAAATCAGACACTGACTTACTAACTACATGGGAAACTCCAAAAATAGTTTTATCCTGTGGAATCACACTTGGATAAATCACATATGAGAATCTTTCATTTGGCTTGCCCACACAGCTCCTAAAAAGGAGATAGTCTTGGGATAGAGGTTTGTTAGTCACATAATGAGAATGCTTGGTCCTTTGGAGCTTGTATACAAACCTCTTTAATATTAGTTTATATGAGTTCAACGGAAGCATTGGTCATGGGGCAACCTCAGGAGCTCCACTCCCATAAAGACTACAATAGTCACAGGAATAAAGAAATAATAAGTAATTAAATAGGTATATTATATAATATATGATTATAAACTATATATAATTATGAAATTTATATAATTATATTTAATACAAATTTATATGTATTTATTTATAATATTTATGGATATTTAAAATTACCCATGTTCTCATGGACATTTGTTTTATATTTTGCATTCTAATCTATCACTACTTTACATATTATTTTGTTCAAATTTTTTCCGCTTTGGACATTGTGAGCTCTTTCAGTTGGTATATCCCACCATTGTGGCTTTTTTTCCTTTTTGGGCCCTTCCTGACTTTTTGGCACTACAAGAGGCTCATGTTGTGTATTTGCTATATATTTCCTGTTCCAGTCCTAGAACAGCGAGGTTTAATTGGTTTCTTTAGTATAAACATAATAATAAGTGCTGAACATATTCAATACCACTGGGGTAGACTTGCTTCTAGGCTATCTCAGCTGACAGAGTAAGGAAATAAATGTGTATATACTAAGCTGTGTATACACACCTAACTATGAGTATCTCTATAGGTAAATCTCCATATACTAAACCAAACATGAGCTGGGGACTCATGTCTGTGTCTACTCCATTACCACATGGATCCTGATAGCCTCCTCCCCTTGTTTACCTCTCACTCCCTACTCCAATACTGGAAACCTGATTCCCACTATCGCCCATCCATTTCCTTTACTGTTTAATTCCAGTACAAGTGCATAGCAGTATCAAACTTGTAACCTTGACCTTCCCTGAGAAACAATTTTATCAAATAGAGTACAATGCTTATTTATGTATAGTTTTTTTTGCATTTAGTCTTCCAGACTTCACTCATTTCCAAAGTTACCTTATCACCAGATTTTTCACCCATGAGTGAGCATATCTCTTATATTTGTAATACACTTAAATTGTCTGTCACACTCTTCATTTCATCCTGCAGTCCCTCATCTCCAAATACTTAAAATATTTGCATACATTAATGTTCACTCTCTGTGCTCTAAAGTTCTATGAGTTTTGACTAATGAACAGTATCTTGTATATACTAATACAGTCTCAAACAGAATAGTTTCACAACCCTAAAAATTCCCCTGTTTCAATCTATTCAACACTCAACCCTCCCTCTGAACCTCTGGCAGCCACTAATCAATTTGCTGTGGCTATAGTAATGCCTTTCCCAAATGTCCAATAATTGGAATCATACAGTATGTAGTCTTTCCACACTTATTATGCATTTACCATTCCCCCATGTATTTTCCTGACTTAATAGCTCATTTTCTTTCACTATTGAATAGTGTTTTGTTTATTGGTTTTACCCATTAAAAGACCTCCTGCTGTCTCCAGTTTTTAGAGATTATGCATAAAGCTGCTTTAAACATCTGAGTGAAAGTT
This sequence comes from Manis pentadactyla, assembly GCF_030020395.1. Classification (NCBI taxonomy): domain Eukaryota; kingdom Metazoa; phylum Chordata; class Mammalia; order Pholidota; family Manidae; genus Manis; species Manis pentadactyla. The sequence goes on along the minus strand of NC_080028.1, from coordinate 52,545,300 downwards.
TTATGTGTATATAATTTTCAAATCAATTTGGTAGATATCTAGGATTATGATTGCTAAATATCATGGTAATATTGCTTTTACTTTATAAGAAACTCCCAAATTGTGGTCCAAAATAGCTATATCATTTTACAGTCCCACCAATAATGAATGAGAGTCATATTGTTCTTCACTTTCTCCAACATCTGATATTGTCAGGTTATTATTATTTTTAAACATTTAGCCATTTTAATAGGTGTTGTAGTGGTATTTGTTATTTTAATTTACAGTTCACTAATGAAAATTATGTTAGACATCAACAATACATTTATTTTTCATCCTTAATGTAGCTTCTTTTCTGGAGAAGTATCTGTTCAGATCGTAAGTTCATTTTAAAACTAGATTGTTTGTTTTCTAAATTCTACCATTTGCAAAAACATGGATGGAGGTAGAGGGTACTATGCTCAGTATCTTATTGATGAGTTTTAATAATTCTTTATTTTGGAAATCCATTATTAGATACATGTTTTACAAACATTTTCTCCCAGTCTGTGCTAGTGGTTTCATTCTATTAACATTTTCATTCCCAAAGAAACTTTAAAAACAAGTTTAATGAATTCAATTTCTCAATATTTTTTAATAGATTGTGTTTTTTGTGTTATGTCTGAGAACTCATCACCACACCCAAGATCAAATATATTTTCTCTCATATATTCTTCTAGAAATGTTATAGTTTTGCATTTATCATTTAGGTCTATTGTCTACCTTGAGTTAATTTTTGTATCTAGAAGGGTTTGTATTTAGATACCCTTTTTTTTTTTTTTTGCAAATGGATGCCAAATTATTCTATCACCGTTTGCAGAAAAGACTATGATGTCTCCACTGAATTATCTTTGCTCGATTGTCAAAGAATACCTGAATAGATTTGTATTGGTCTATTTCTGGATTCTCACTGATATTCCATTAAGCTAGGTGTGTATTCTTTCATCAATACACTGTGTAATTGAAGCTTTCTGGTTAAATTTATACCTTGAAGGGTTGATTTGCTAACATTTGAGAATTTTTGCATTTAGGTTCATGAGCAATATTTATATTTTTCCCTCTTTGTAATATCTTCATTTGGTTTTGATATTATGGAAATGCTTGCCTCAAAGAATGAATTAGAAAGTGTTCCCTCTGCTTCTATTTTCTAGAAAAGATTATAGAGAACTGGTATTATTTCTTTCTTAAATATATGATGAAATTCACCAGTGAGACAAAATAGAAGAGATGCTTTCTTTTTTGGAGATTATTAATTTTTTATTTTATTTCTTTAATAGGTAAAAACCTTATTACATTTTCTCCTGTGTGGGTTTTGGTAAGTCTTGAAGAAAATGGTCCACTTTATCTAAGATACCAAATTTTAGGAATTTTATTCTTTCATTATCCATAGTGTCTGTTGGATCAGAATTCTTCAACATAATATGGCTGTTGTTTTAAGTCATTAAGTTTGGAGATAGTTTGTTGCATAGCAATGTACCTAGAACATAAAAAATAATGGAGATATCATGAGAACACTTTAGAATATGGCTAAAAAACCAACTATAGGAATTTATCACTCACATGATGGACTATGAATACAAAGCCAAATTATACAATAGAAACCATATAATACGTGCTTAATATATTCTTAACATTATACTAATAACTTTATTTGCATCCTGCTGTATAATTCTCATAATAACTATATATGTACTATGATTATCTCTTTAAAAAATAAGAGAAGGTCTGGGTACAGTAATTTAAGTGTCACAGACACATCAAGGCCTCACAGATACCAGCGGAAAGCTCTGAACCTGGGAAGGCCAAATGTGAGCAAGGGGGGAGTTCAGCCCTTTACATCCTGTTCCAACTAATCACTGGGTGCAGGCTGCTCCAAAGGAGCCCCTTAACTCATATAAAGTTCAAAAAGAAGATATACTACACTATTGTGATAGAAATAAGAAGAGGGTTCCCAGTTGGTGGAAGTATTGACTGGAATTGGAGACAAAGTATGCTTCTGGGGAGTTTATTCTGTTCTGTCTATTGATCTGCATTTTGGTAATAGGAATATGTTTGTTTTTTGAATATTCCTTGTGCTTCACATTAGTAACTTGTAAGTTCATTTGCATTTGGAACCTCAAAATGTTTTAAAATCAGCTGTGCAAATCCTGATTGCTCATCATTACAAAGTTGAGTTTACTTCGAGAATGCAAGGTTGGTTTAAATTTTAAAAATGAATTACTGCCATTCACCAGACTAAGAGAATAAAGAAAAAAAATGTGCAAGAAAGCCTTGATAAATACTATTATTGGAAAAAAGACTTTCTATAGACATTGTCTTCTCACCATCAAGAACTTTTGGGCCATCTCTTAGCTGTATTCTTTTCTAATCATCATTAAAGATGCAAATCCCCTCAACAGAAAATCTGACTGGCTTTCTTTTGGTTATGTCCACACTCTTCTGCTCCTCTGATAAGGATTAGTTACTCTTGTCCCTGCTGTACAAAAAGTGGACTAAAATTTAAAAAATAGGAAAAAATAAGAGATGAGCACTTCAATGTTTGTTTTAATAAAGAGTCATTTGAATAAATCAGTGGACTATGAGGTTCCAAGGTACAGATACATAAAATGAAATTTCATATATTCTGAGCTATAAATGGTTCACTGTGATTGGAAAGAAGGATATAAGTGAGAAAGTTACTGGATATAAAGCAGCACAGGTAGACAAGAACCAGATCTCAAATGACCTGTTAGCCTATGTAAGTAATATGGAATTAGTGTTAAAGTAATAGGAAATCATTGAAGCATGCAAAGTAGAATGGATATGAGTTAACATGTGCTTTATTTAAGAAAGAGCATGCTGGTATCTGTGATGAGAATGGATACAAGAAGAGTGAACTTCAAATACAGAGATTAATTGTAATCCAGATGTGAAAGGAAGAGGACCTGAATTGGTAATGGAGTGAAGAGAACGGGATAAATTTAATTGTATTTTATAAGTTACCATCCATAAGGCTTAGTGTCTAGCTGAGTATACAGAAGTAAGGGGGGTGAAGATTCAAAACTGAAGGGTCTTAGAATAGAGGATGAGTTTGGTTACCAATGGAGACATAAAAGAAGGATGGGTGAATGTGAAAAAGGTAAAGATAATGAATCCATTTAATCTATTTTGGATTTAAGTTGCCTGTTGGTCATTACTGGAGATATTCAGTAGGCTTTCGGAGATACAGGTTTCTTTTGAATTTATATATAAACTATCACAAAGTGGTGAACAACTATTTAAACTGTCCCTTCAGTCTGGAACTCTTTCCCTAATCTTTTCCTCCTTGAATGTACCTATACCTTCTTAAGGGAGATGTGTTCAAGTGTCACTTCTGAGAAACTTTACCTGTTGTGATTCCCCACCCATAAAGATCAAAGAGCACTTTCACTTCTTCTCTACTGTCTTTTCCTTAGTACATCCCATGCAGAAGCTCTCCATATCCAATCTAACATGGAATTTAGAAAAATTATTTATGTTTATTTAGAGTTTAAACAATACAAGGGTAAGCATTTGGTACATCCTCTCTAAACTGTATCTTTAAAACCTAGCAATCTTCTTTATCAACTATAGGTATATGATTATAGGTACCAAATAATGAAACAATGAATGAATGAATCTGTGCACAAAAACAGAGATGCTATGATAGCTCCATCATACCTAGTACTTAAAATGTCTGACATGTAATAGATACACAATAAATAATTTTCATTATGAAAGACCAAGAAGTAGAAAATTCCTTATACTCTATAATAAATTCATAAATATATCTGAACTGCATGCATTTCATGTATTATCATTTCCAACATCATACTTTAATAATATACATCATATTAAGAGTGTGCTTTATATACATCCTTCCCTATGTGTAATTTGGCCATCATTTCAGGGCACTAGAATTTTGCAACATTCTTTTGCACTCCATTGTAACACTTTACTCTTTTCTTCATTATTTCACACTTTAGCTATCAATTATATTGAGAAATAATGACAAAAAACTAAATGGCATTCTAATTCACTTTGGAAGTGCATCTTTAAACACTCTTTGTCTGGCTAATGCACCATAATGGAAAATGCACAGCAAATATTGTATTTCCTAGACATCAGTTAGCCATTTCATCTTGCTACATTTACAAGCACAATCCTGATTTTATCTTCCTACATTCTAGTTGTGGTTGAAGACTGTTTACATATGGAATTATATGAGAGTTTGTGTGTGTTTGTAGGTATGGCATTGCTGGGGGAAAATATACTGAGTGTAATGACATTTCCAAATAAAATGAGACTTGGTTCTATTAGTAATAGTTTTGAAATGGTAATTCATAGTGATCTTTATCAAATGCACTATAAATGTAATTGCCTTTAATAGCAGAGGACACTGCTTTCACATTTTTAATGTCTTTGATTTTCTAATTGTAAGCATATTTTGTACCGCATTCTTCATGAAATTTTATTTTTTAAAATTCTTTCATGTTATTTGTGTCAATCATTGAAAATTCAACAGTAATGATATTTATTTCAAATAGCCTTGCTATCTTTCCTGCTGCCTTTAATTTGTTGGTGGCTAATAAAATACATATCAAAGCTTCTTATGAGATATTTAACATATTAGCCAATATAGGTCAAAATGAAGCTATATGAGTAGGATTCAAGGCTGTAGTTGAGGAGCTTTCCAATAAAGAATTTTGTTCCTAATCATTGTTTTTCTCTTCTTGTGTTTTAGGAATCACTTAAGTTGTTCTGTGGGACTGATATTTGCAGAAATCAAATCTCTGTAAAAGTGTGGCATTTCTCTATTGAACAAAAAGAAGTACATGGGAATCATTATTTACAAATTGTTCTGTGGCTGAAATTATGCCCCGCCCTACCTTAAATAGGGTGAAGTAATCTAGGGGAATTAGTTCTTGCTTTGGAATCAGAAATATGAATTTAAACCACAAAACAGATAATTCGTTAATTATTTTAACTTATAGAAGTTAATTAACTTGTGGACCTCAATTGCTATGTACAAAATAGGTGCACAATGACTTATATCACATTGTAAGAATTACGTGAAATGTCATAAAAAAATACTACCATAGTGCTTACTATGTGCTGAGTTAGGTTCTAAACTCTTATATATACATATATATATTTACATAAATCATTATACATTATATGAGTATATACACATGCAAAATTCATCAAAGTAGACTAAGATTTATAAATTTTATTGTATGTACCTATCTTAGTAAGAAAATAAAGAGAAGCAATGTTCTAAAAATCATATATAGATTATACATATATGTATGTTTTTGAGGATAGAGTCCTGTATACATAACTAGGATAAATCCCATTACTCTAATAATGAAAGTTTGTGATATTTGAACATGAAAATTGCATGAGAGGAAAAAGTTCAGTGCTGTTTGGAGAATGAAACACCAAATCCAATAGTTCTCTTTTTCAATATTAGTCAGGTATATAACATATAGTTCTTGTTATTCATAATCCTTAGGTAACATGAAAATTGACTGTAACTCTGGGGGGTGGGAAATCCCAGGGCAAAATACCTTTGAATCTGAAATCAGTCAAAGGGAGAAATTAAGTGAGAGAAACCAGTTTATTTCTTACAAGAAGTCCATTTCTGCTCTCCTGTGTCTCTTGTGACCTGGCTGCAAGAAGAAGAGGCCCCCACCCAACCTCTCTGGTCCAGATATGCCCTCACTGGCCCTTGTAATTACTTACTGATATGGAGATGGACTACTTCTCTCCACCCCTTGGAAACATCTATTGTGTGGAGATGCACTAAAGCCAGGAGAGGTTCTGGAAATATTACAATTTTATTCACATTGACTATTATTGATTCTTGGACATAAAGCTCATCAAAAGCCTAAAAACATGATAGTAATTCAGTATGCCCAGGATTGTTCAGAAAGAATTAACACAGGATAAGGCCCCCAGATCATTTGAATGTGAATTTCCTGAAGCTCTCAAGAACATGAACAAAACACCTAGTCCCAAGTTAGCAGGTTTGTGAATAATGTATGGAAAAGAGAAGTGTCCTATCAGCATTCTGGGATGGGACCAGTGAAGAAAATGGTATAATTGTGAGAAGTTCAGAAGACTGTACATTTTTTTTGAGAAATGAGCCCAAAGAATATATGCAAAACTTGGAAAATATGACACCCAATTATTTTAAAAACAGAATTTGGTTATCAAAATGATTGTAGGGATTAAAAATCATCTTTCATTATTCTATTCCTAAGGAATTTCAAAATCCATCTAAAGCAATAAAAACTGCTTTAATATTATTTTTATACACCTATACCTTATTACTCATTATTTGGGATTTATATCTGCCCTTGACTCCTGTCTGATAATTTCTTTGAATACTTGCTGAACAATTATCTTCTTTAACAGTGGAGAAGCAAAGATAGAGGTGAAAGGTATAGCTCACTCAATTAACAATTTTTCATTTTTACTAATTTTTAACACTTTCAACAATTCCTGTTGCTAAATGGCCTGAGCTTCCACTTAATGCTGCGAATCAGTGTAATCTAGCAAATGTTAACAGAAATGGTAACAGTTAGACTGATGTAAATACCATGTTCCCATGAGCCCAGAATCTTATTCCTGAATAAGTCTTATAAAACATAAATTGAGGATGTATGTCGATGTTTTAATGAGAATAATAATAATGAAGAACCCAAGTAAATCTCAATACAACTAAATCTGTAATAAAATGAAATGTTATTTCCCTAAATTTTATTTTTAAATTTATGAGAATTGTGAAAAACATTCAGATTATTAAATCCCTACTATTTTGTCAGTTTCTAAGCAATATCAAAATTTTTTATCTCAAATTTTTACTAAAATGTGGAAGTATCATCACTATTTTGTATTACTTCCTTTTTTTTTTTAAGGTACTACTGGTAAAGCCAGGATTTATTGTTATTGAAGGACACCATGTATTTATTTCAAAAAGAAAACTAAATCTGGATGAATAAGCAACTCACAAATTAACTGCTAATTAAACATCTAAAGTCACCACAAAATCAGGGATTTTGCAAATACTTTCTTGTGTGCAACAGTCGTTTGTGTGTATGTATGTGTGTGTGTGTGTGTGTGTTTAACAGAGAAAAAGAGAGAAAGAGGAGGGCAGAGGTGGGTAAAACTAGTTTGGCCTCCTTGCTCAGCTGCAATGGACCGCTTTCCATCTGTCATATCCGAGGTTATTTTTTATCAGCTGAATCAATTAGTTCGCACAACAGAATTTACTGACTTAGTTTTATTTCCTTACGTACCCTCTTGAAAGAAATATTGTTTTACACGAACAAACCCCTTTCCTGAGCAAATACCAAAATGTTTACTTGTGTTTTTTACACTGAGGGGAAAAACACATACAAAGCACACCATTATTTATTTGTTTGGTGTTTTGTTCTCCACAAAGCAAAAATCATAAATAACAGCCAGTAGAGGACAGAGACTCAGCCTTTAATAATATCGTTCAGGGAATACATCACTTAGCATAGAAAATGTTGTATAAAATTCGTATCCATAGCTGTTTACAGAGGCTAAAAAGAACTGTTGCATTTTGCAATGCCAGCACAATTCTCCACAACATTGAGAAAGATGCTGCATGCTCTGTCTTTTTTCACACTTATTTTTGGTATCCGGAGCTGTTTCAGGGTTATATTGATTTTCATTCCGGCTGTGGTTGATTAATGTTTCAGGAAGGATTCTGGTGCATTAGGGCAGGAGCTGCATAGAAATATCAGTGCATTTTCTGAGGTCACAGTGGGGCAGAGTGAGACAAAATCAACCCACCTATCTGGCAATGTGTACACACAATCAAATTAATCTTTCAAATTGACAGCCACATGGACTGGTTAACAGGAAGCCTGACACTCTTTTCAACATTTGCTATTGTTATTAACGGTCTGTCAGCAATTTCTGGCAACCAATAAAATGTTGGCATTTTGTGAGAACATTAGTGATCTTTTTTTTTTTTTTGAAGATTTAATCTCTAGGTTAAGCATGTTCACCTTATAAATTTGCTTCCCAGAAGGTACATTCTTCGGTAATTGCTTTTCCTTGATAAGAATTTCTCACTCATTACAGGAAAACTGCAAATGTAATAGTTAAGGGACGATTCCATTGTAGTAACATTTTTCATCCTGACCCTATTCCTAAGGTTGAGAAATTGCTCGTCAGTTTAATGTTTTCTATTTGCTTCTTTGCCAGCTGCGTTTTTCTATTTTAATAGCTCATTTTCCACCATGCACAATTCCCTTCTTCATATCAGCTTGGCTTTTTCATTATATGACTATTACATGATGCTCACAGATTTCTCTGAACCTATTAAAATGTTCAACATATTGCCATCCAGAAAAACAATCATACCTAATTAATGAGACTTTACAAACCCCTCTATTTCTAAGAAGGAAATACATTTTGTAGAAATAACAGATAACCATTTAGACCCACTGGGCTTGAAATGTTACATTTTAAAGAAATGTTAATGATTATGGTGAATACAAATACACTGAATAAAACAGATTCAGTAATTTAATTCAGCTGTATCAAAGGTTATCTAAAATAGAACTTTGGAAGAAATCAACACTTTTGTTATCTTTGTTCTCATTTGTACTAAAATTATACAGCGTACAGAGAACATGATTAAAAATTCAACTAGACTAAAGGTAAAAGTTAACCAGTAGATGAGAGGAGCCAAGATGGCAGCATGAGTAGAGCAGCAGAAATCTCCTCCCAAAACCATATATATTTTTGAAAATACAACTATTCTTAAAGAGAGACCAGAAGATACAGTACAACACCCAAGCTACATCTACACCTGCGAGAACCCAGTGCCTCACGAAGGGAGGTAAGATACAAGCTGCAGCCTGGCGGGACCCGAGCACCCCTCACCTCAGCTCCCTGGCGGGAGGAGAGGAGTCGGAGCAGGGAGGGAGAGGGAGCCCAGGACTCCTAAATAGCCAGCCCTAGCCATCTGTACCAGAGTGCAGACACACAGTGCATTCATGGGGTGCTGGAAACTAGGGAAACAGGACAGTAAGACCTGTGAGTAGGCCCCCACAGCCAGCACCCCTGGGACAAAGAAAAGCGAGTACTTTTTGAAAGTCTTAAAGGGACAGGGACACCACAGCTGGATGGAGGCTTCCTGGCACACTCAGCCCAGCAGCTGAGAATCCCGGGGAACTCCGGGTGCCCTCAGCACCTGGGCAGCAGCACAGCTCCCAGGCCCCTCACAGTGATAAACAGCCTCCCGCCCATTCCCCCTCCGATGTGGCCCGACCATAGCGGAGCAGCAGGCTGAGGCCAGCCATGACCACAGCAGCCGTGCACAGCTCCACAGCTGTGAGCTGGCAAGAATCAGAGACCCCATCTTCATGCAGCTGCCCAGCACAAGCCACTAGGTGTCGCCGTTTTCACAGGAGAGGAAGGCCACAAACTAGCAAGAAGGGACTTTCTCCCAGCTGACACACACATGCCAGCTACCCATAACTACATCTATCACCATGAAAATGCAGAAGAATTTGATCCAGACCAGAATCACCCAGACATCCTCCCCTGAGAAGGAACATGGGGAGATAGACCTAACCAATCTTCCTGAAAAAGAATTCAAAATAAAGGTCATAACCATGCTAATGGATCTGCAGAGAAATATGCAAGAGCTAATGGAGGAAGAACAGAGGGAGACTACAGAAATAAAACAATCTCTGGAAGGATTTCAGAGCAGAATGGATGAGATGCAAGAGGCCATTGACGGAATAGAAACCAGAGAACAGGAAAGCATAGAAGCTGATGCAGAGAGAGATGAAAGGATCTCCAGAAATGAAACAATATTAAGAGAACTGTGTGACCAATCCAAAAGGAACAATTATAGTGGTACCAGAAGAAGAAGAGACAGAAAAAGGGATAGAAAGTGTATTTGAAGAAATAATTTCTGAAAACTTCCCCAAACAGGGGGAGGAAATAATCACTTAAGCCCTGGAAGCACACAGAACTCCTGACAGAAGGGACCCAAGGAGGACAACACCAAGACACATAATAATTAAAATGGGAAAGATCAAGGGCAATGAGAGAGTTTCAAAGGCAGCTACAGAGAGGAAAAAGGTCACCTACAAAGGAAAACCCATCAGGCTATCATCACAGTTTTCAAGAGAAACCTTATAGGTGAGAAGAGAATGGCATGATATATTCAATGCAATGAAACAGAAGGGCCTTGAACCAAGGATACTGTCTCCAGCATGATTATCATTTAAAAATGAAGGAGGGATAAAACTATTCTCAGACAAGCAAAAGTTGAGGGAATTTGCCTCCCACAAACCACCTCTACAGGGTATTTTAGAGGGACTGCTCTAGATGGAAGCACTCCTAAGGCTAAATAAATGTCACCAAAGAAAATAAAATCACAGCAAAGAAAGCAGACCAAACAAATACTAACGAAGGCAAAAAATAAAATCAACTACTCACAAAAGCAGTCAAAGGAAACACAAAATAGCACAGAATAAAACACCTAACATATAAAAAATGGAGGAGGAGGAATAAGAAGTGACAGAAATAAAGAAACATCAGACAGTGTTTATAATAGCTCAATAAGTGAGTTAAGTTAGACAGTAAGATAGTAAAGAAGCTAACTTTGAACCCAAAGACATGCAGAGACTAAAAGTCAAGGGATGGGAAAAGATATTTCATGCAAACAACAGGGAGAAAAAAAGCAGGTGTTGCAGTACTAGTATCAGACAAAACAGACTTCAAAACAAAGAAAGTAACAGGAGATAAAGAAGGACATTACACAGTGATAAATGGGTCAGTCCAACAAGAGGATATAACCATTATAAATATATATGAACCCAATACAGGAGCACCAGCATATGTGAAACAAATACTAACAGAATTAAAGGAGGATATAGAATGCAATGTATTCATTTTAGGAGACTTCAACACACCACTCACTCCAAAGGACAGATCCACCAGGCAGAAAATAAGTAAGGACACAGAGGCACTGAACAACACAGTAGAGCAGATGGACCTAATAGACATCTATAGAACTCTACATCCAAAAGCAACAGGATATACATTCTTCTCAAGTGCACATGGAACATTCTCCAGAATAGACCACATACTCGGCCACAAAAATAGCCTCAGTAAATTAAAAAAGATTGAAATTCTACCAACTAAATAGCTTCTCAGACTAAAAAGGAATAAAACTAGAAATAAATTGTAGAAAGAAAGCAAAAAGGCCCTCAAACACAAGGAGGCTTAACAACATGCTCCGACATAATCAATGGATAAAAGACCAAATTAAAACAGAGATCAAGCAATATATGGAAACAAATGACAACAACACAAAGCCTCAACTTCTGTGTGATGCAGCAGAAGCAGTCTTAAGAGGAAAGTATATTGCAATCCAGGCATATTTAAAGAAGGAAGAAAAATCCCAAATGAAAAGTCTAAAGTCACAGTTATCAAAATTGGAAAAAGAAGAACAAATGAGGCCTAAAATCAGCAGAAGGAGGGACATAATAAAGAGCAGAGAAGAAATACACAAAATTGAGAAGAATAAAACAATAAAAAAATCAATGAAACCAAGAGCTGGTTCTTTGAGAAAATAAACAAAATAGGTAGGCCTCTAGCCAGACGTTTTAAGAGAGAAAGAGAATCAACACACATCAACAGAATCAGAAACAAAAAGGAAACATCACGATGGACCCCACAGAAATACAAAGACTAATTAGAGAATACTATGAAAACCTATATGAAAACAAGCAGGAAAACTTAGAAGAAATGGACAACTTCCTAGAAAAATACAACTTTCCAAGACTGACCCAGAAAGAAACAGAAAATCTAAATAGACCAATTACCAGCAACATAATTGAATTGGTAGTCAAAAAACTACCCAAGAACAAAATGCCTGGGCCACATGGATTTACCTCGGAATGTTATCAGATATAAAGAGAAGACATTCTCTGTAAAGTTTTCTAAAAAATAGAAGAGGAGAGAGTACTCCCAACTCATTCTATGAGGCCAGCATCACTCTAATACCAAAACCAGGCAAAGACCCCACTGAAACAGAATATTACAGACCAATATCCCTGATAAATGTAGATGCAAAAATACTCAACAAAATATTAGTAAACAGAATTCAAAAATACATCAAAAGGATCATACACCATGACCAAGTGGGATTCATCCCAGGGATGCAGGGATGGTACAACATTACCATCAACACCATCCACCACATAAACAAAAAGAAGGACAAAAACTACATGATCATCTCCATAGATACTGAAAAAGCATTCGACAAAATTCAACACCCATTCATGATAAAAAGTCTCAACAAAATGGGTATCGAGGGCAAGTACCTCAACATAATAAAGGCCATATTTGATAAACCCACAGCCAACATCATACTCAACAGCAAGAAGCTGAAAGCTTTTCCTCTGTGATTGGGAACAAGACAGGGATGCCCACTCTCCCCACTGTTATTCAACATAGTACTGGAGGTCCTAGCCACGGCAATTAGACAAAACAAAGAAATACAAAGAATCCAGATTGGTAAAGAAGAAGTTAAACTGTCATTACTTGCAGATGACATGATATTGTACATAAAAAACCCTAAAGATTCCATTCCAAAACTACTAGAACTAATATAGGAATTTTGCAAAGTTGCAGGATACAAAATTCATACACAGAAAGCTGTGTCTTTCCTATACACTAACAATGAACTAAAAGAAAGAGAAATCAGGGCAACAATTCCATTCACAATGGCATCAAAAAGAATAAAATACCTAGGAATAAACCTAACCAAGGAAGTGACTGACCTATACCCTGACAACTAGAGGACACTCTTAAGAGAAATTAAAGAGGACACTAACAAATGGAAACTCATCCCATGCTCTTGCCTAGGAAGAATTATATCATCAAAATGGCCATCCTGCCCAAAGCAATATACAGATTTGATGCAAGCCCTGTCAAATTACCGACAACATTCTTCAACGAACTGGAACAAATAAATAGTTCAAAAATTCATATGGAATCACCAAAGACCCCAAATAGCCAAAGCAATCCTGAAAAAGAAGAATAAAGTGGCAGGGATCTCACTCCCCAACTTCAAGCTCTACTACAAAGCCATAGTAATCAAGACAATTTGGTACTGGCACAAGAACAGAGCCACAGACCATAATAGTCTCCAGATATTAACAGAATGTTAATTTCCAGACATGGAACAGAACAGAGACTCCGGACATTAACCCAAACATACATGGTCAATTAATATACAATAAAGGAACCATGGATATACAATGGGGAAATGACAGCCTCTTAAACAGTTGGTGCTGGCAAAACTGGACAACTACATGTAAGAGAATAAAACTGGACCATTGTCTAACCCCATACACAAAAGTAGATTTGAAATGGATCAAAGACCTGAATGTAAGTCATGAAACCATAAAACTCTTAGAAAAAAACATAAACAAAAATCTCTTGGACATAAACATGAGTGATTTCTTCATGAACATATCTCCCCGGGAAAGAGAAACAAAAGCAAAAATGAACAAATGGGACTATATCAAGCTAAAAAGTTGCTGTACAGCAAAGGACACCATCAATAGAACAAAAAGGCATCCTACAGTATGGGAGAATATATTCATAAATGACAGATCCGATAAAGGGTTGACATCCAAAATATATAAAGAGCTCATGCACCTCAACAAACAAAAAGCAAATAATCCAATTAAGAAATGGGCAGAGGAGCTGAATAGACAGTTCTCCAAAGAAGAAATTCAGATGGCCAAGAGACACATGAAAAGATGCTCCACATCACTTGTCATCAGATAAATGCGAATTAAAACCACAATGAGATATCATCTCACACCAGTAAGGATGGCTACCATCCTAAAGAGGAACAACAACATATGTTGGCAAGGTTGTGGAGAAAGTGGAACCCTCCTACACTGCTGGTGGGAATGTAAATTAGTTCAACCATTGTGGAAAGCAATATGGAGGATCCTCAAAAAGCTCAAAATAGAAATACCATTTGACCCAGGAATTCCACTTTTAGGCATTTACCCTAAGAATTCAGCAGCCCAGTTTGAAAAAGACAGATGCTCCCCTATGTTTATTGCAGCACTATTTACAATAGCTAAGATATGGAAGCAACCTAAGTGTCCATCAGTAGATGAATGGATAAAGAAGATGTGATACATATACACAATGGAATGTTATTCAGCCGTAAGAGGAAAACAAATCCTACCATTTGCAACAACATGGATGGAGCTTGAGGGTATTATGCTCAGTGAAATAAGCCAGGCAGAGAAATACAAGTACCAAATGATTTCACTCAGATGTGGAATATAAGAACAAAGAAAAAAACTGAAGGAACAAAACAGCAGCAGTATCACCCAAGAATGGACTAACAGTTACCAAAGGGGAAGGGACTGGGGAGGATGGGGGGGAAGGGAGGGATGAGGGTGGGGAAAAAGAAAGGGGGCATTACGATTAGCATGTATAATGTGGGGGGGTTGCACGGGGAGGGCTGTGCAACACAGAGAAGACAAGTAGTGATTCTACAGCATCTTACTATGCTGATGGACAGTGACTGTAATGGGGGTTGCGCAGGGGACTTGGTGAACGGGGAGCCTAGTAAACATAATGTTCTTCATATAATTGTAGATTAATGATACCAAAAAAAATTCAACTATATAAAAGTGCCTTTAGTACTGCCAAAGACTAATAAACTTTAGAAAATCCAGTAGCTATATAATGAGGAAATGATTATGAATGAAATATCTACATATAATAAATAATATTCCTAGTATTAAGGTCAAATGCATTTACTTACCATACAGTTCAGTTCTTCAGAACTATGGCACATCTGAGTTTGCCTCAAATGTGAACAAAGGTTTTCTGTTTTCCTGAAATTACTGAAAATCTTTTTTCTTAATGCTATCCAAAGACAAAAACAAAACCTCACAAAAAGGTAATGGAACTGCTAATTAAACTCAAGTTTATCTAGCTTTAAAATCATAATTCCAATTCCATAAGACCCATTTATTTTTTCTGAAACATTTATTCAGTAGCCCTCAAGGTTCTTCAGGAACTTTTATTCTGTACCAATTGTTTCCTTGACATGTTCCAAAATTCTTCACTTCAATATCTTTTGGATTTACTGGAGTCTCAAACTTCCCTTTTTTTTGGCATTGTCTTGTTGTGGTTTATTGTCAACTCTCTCCCTTGAAAGGGATATAATGAGAAAATCTGTGTGATCTTGCCTGTCTGAAAATGTATTTTTTTGACTTCATGCTTGATTATTCTTTGGATGGGGTTAGAACAAATACATAAATAATATTAAAAAGTAATTTAACCTAAGAGATTATAGTGGTGTCTCTTTTGCTCAGCTGATCTTTTTTTTAGGGGTTCTCAATTTGCTATTACTATTTTATTGAGGTTTTTAGATTTACACAAGGTTGTAAGGGGAAATGAAACCCTTGTTGGCTTTACCTAGTTTCCAGTTATAACATTTTGCAAAGTTATGCTACAATATCACATCCTGAATATGGGTATTGATACAATCCAGTAACATTAAGATTTCACCAGCTTTACTTGTACTCCTGTGTGTGTGTGTGTGTGTGTGTGTGTGTGTGTGTGTGTTTGCAGTTCTATACAGTTGTACCACCTGTGTGGGTTTCTGCTTCTACCACCACAGTCAAAATACAGAACAGTCCTACAGCTACAGGTAAGAGAATGAAACTGGATCACTGTCTAACTCCATATACAAAGGTAAACTCGAACTGGATCAAAGACCAGAATGTAAGTCATGAAACCAGAAAAACTCTTAGAAGAAAATATAGACAAAACTCTCTTGAATATAAACCTGAGCAACTTCTTCATGAACATATCTCCCCAGCAAGGGAAACAAAAGCATAAATGAACAAGTGGGACTATACCAAACTAAAAAGCTTCTGTACAGCAAAGGACACCATCAGTAGAACAAAAAGGCATCCTACAGTATGGGAGAATATATTTGTAAATGACATATCCGATAATGGGTTGATATCCAAAATATACAAAGAGCTCATGCACCTCGACAAACAAAAGGTAAATCCAATTTAAAAATGGGCAGAGGAGCTGAACACATACTTCTCCAAAGAATAAATTCAGATGGCTAACAGACATGTGAAAAGATGCTCCACATCGCTAATCATCAAGGAAATGCAAATTAAAACCACAATGAGATATCACCTCACACAAGTTAGGATGGCCAACATCCAAAAGACAAAGAACAAACGTTGGCTAGGATATGGAGAAAGGGGAACCCTCCTACACTGCTGGTGGGAATGCAAATCAGTTCAACCATTGTGGAAAGTAGTATGGAGTTTCTTCAAAAAACTAATAATAGAATACCATTTGACCCAGGAATTCTACTCCTAGGAATTTACCCTAAGAATGCAGCAGCCCAGTTGAAAAAGACATATGCACCCCTATGTTTATTGCAGCACTATTAACAATAGCCAATAAATGGAAGCAACCTAAGTGTCCATCAGAGGATGAATGGATAAAGAATATGTGGTACATATACACAATGGAATATTATTCAGCCATAGGAAGAAAACAAATCCTACCATTTGTAGCAACATGGATGGAGCTAGAGGGTATTATGCTCAGTGAAATAAGCCAGTTAGGGAAAGACAAGCATCAAATGATTTCACTCATTGGTGGAGTATAAGAACAAAGAAAAAAACTGAAGGAGAAAAACAGCAGCAGACTCACAGAACCCAAGAATGGACTAACAGTTACCAAAGGGAAAGGGACTGGGGAGGATGGGTGGGAAGGGAGGGATAAGGGGACAAAGGGACATTATGGTTAGCACACATAATGTATTGGGGGGCATGGGGAAGGTGTAAAGCACAGAGAAGACAAGTACTGAAACTATAGCATCTTACTACACTGATGGACAGTGACTAATGGGGTATGTGGTGGGGACTTGATAATGGGGGGGGGAATCTAGTAACCACAATGTTGTTCATGTAAGTGTATATTAATGATACCAAAAAAAACCCCAAAGATACTGAACAGTCCTAATGCCATGAGGATCCCTCTTATTATGATTTTATTACCATGACCACCTTCTTCCTATCCTTTCCAATTTCTGGACACAACTAATCTGTCCTCCATTTCTAAAATTTTATCAGTTCAAAAATGTTATATAAATAAAATCATACAGTATGTAACCTTTTAGAATTGAATTTTTGAGGAAGCATAATTTTCTGAAGATTCATCCAAGTTGTTTATAGATCAATAGGTTGCTCCTCTATATTAATGAATAGTATTCCACTATACTTAGGTAACATAGTGTGTCTAACCATTCACTTGCTGAAGGATATCTAAACTGATTACTTTTTTGCTATTACAAACATGAAGTCTGAGCGGTCTTCTACTGAGTGGAAGCACATAAAACTGGCTGTGCAGTTTCTCCAGTTTGGAGATCACAAACCAGCTCACCTTCTTACCACCTTTCAGAGTTCTCCTTTAGTAGACTTTTGTGAACTTTCCAAGGATTATATAGTTGAGCTCAGCAGGGAGATCTAGGAAAAAATAGATCTATACCATCTTGTTCAGATTGGAATATTTCAATTTGTTTTGCATTTGTCTTCTCTTATTACTTTGAAATTTTATTTATGCATGTCTAGGGAACAATTTAAAAATTAATTTTCATTTGCACCAGGTAGCCAATCAAGTTAAAGTCTCATCATTTTTAGAGCAGTGGGTATTTTTTTCCACCATTTCTTTGTGACCTTTATCCCATACATTTTACCTATTCTCTTGCAACTCTTATTACTTGAATACTGGCCAAACTGTATTGATTATAGCTTCTATTTACTTATTTTTTTTTTACCTCTGAAGCTTACTATATCTTGATCATTTTGCTATGTGGCTTAGAAATGCTACCATCACACATATTAAAGATGGCGGCATGAGAGGTGAGACAGTGGCTTCCTCCTAAAACTGCATATAATAAGAAAATATAATTAATACAACTAATCCTGAAAGAGCAACAGGAAAGAGGACTGGGCCAAACTGCATACACCTGGAGAAAATAAGAAACCTCATGGAACAGGGTAATGTACCAAAGCCATGGCCCAGCAGGAATCAAGCCCTTCCCCCACCCAAGCTCACCAATGGGAGGAAGGAAAATGGAGCGGGGAGGGAGTGGAGGCCTGGGACTGCTGAAAACCTAACTCCAGAGATCTGTTCTGGGAGCACACACCTATATTTTATAGTGCTTGCATGGTACTCTCATGATTAGGGGGTTGGAAAGCTAAGACAGGCAGAATTCCTGGAGAGACTGAGATGCCAGCCACTTGTGGAAAGCAGGGAATCATATCTGGCTGCTCTGGGACAAAAGAAAGTTGGGCAGTCTGAGAGACTTGCTAAGAGCAAGAGGGCTGCTAAAGAGGCAAGGAATGCACAGAGCTTACTGCTCAGGAGAAAATACAGGTAGACAAAATTGTCTGGGTGTACTCTGCATAGCAGGTTGGGAGCTTTCACAATCTTCAGGTGCTCCAGCTCCCTGGCTGGCTACACAGCGCCAAGGACTTCCGCCATGATACGCAGCCTACTGCACTTTTCTCCCAGCCATCCCCACCTGGCTCATAGACTGGCAAACCCTACTTTGTGTTAGGCAAGCCAAAGGGAAAACCTGTCTACAGAAACCACAAACACAAAGGATAAAGGCTTATACCTTTGTGCTCAGCCCACTGGTTCAGGCAGTGGAGACAGGCAGAGCAGCCAAGAACCAAGAAACAGCTCTTTCCTCCCCACAGGCACCAATGCTACTCCCCTGTAACCCCCAACATTGCTTCAGGGGATGAGTATCCCCAGAGAGTAGAGCTTCTGGGCACTAGAGGGTACCATATACAAATATGAAATGCCAAAGAAACGTGGTTCAAAGTAAACTTATGAATACAACTCCTGAGAAAGATTTAAATGACATCGACCCATGAATCTTCCTTCAAGAGATTTCAAAATAAAAATCATTAACATGCTCAAGGAGGTAGAGAAAAATATTCAAGAGTTCAGGAATGAATTCTAGTTGGAGGTTCAATCATTGAAGAGCACAAAGAAGGGTATTAAAAGCAGATTAGATATGGTGGAGGAGACGATAAATGAAATAGAAATGAAAGAAGAGGAATACAAAGAAGCTGAGGCACAGAGAGAAAAAGGTTCTCTAAGAAAGAAAGAATATTGAAAGAACTGTGTGACCAATCCAAACGGAATGATATTCGCATTATACAGGTACCAGAAGGAAAAAAAGAGAGAAAAAGGGATAGAAAGCGTCTTTGAGGAGGTAATTGCTGAAAACTTCCCCAATCTGCGGAAGGAGATAGTCTCTCAGGCCATGGACATCCACAGATCCCCCTACACAAGGGACCCAAGGAAGACAACACCAAGACACATAGTAATTAAAATGGGAAAGATCAAGGTTAAGGACAGACTGTTAAAAGCAGCCAGAGGCAGAAATAAGATCACATACAAAGGAAAGCCCATCAGGCTAACATCAGACTTCTCAGCAGAAACCTTACAGGCCAGAAGGAAGTGGCATGCATGAAGCAATTAATGCAATGAAGCAGAAGGGCCTGGAACCAAGATTACTTTATCCAGCAAGATTAGCATTTAAATTTGAAGGAGGGATTAAACAATTTCCAGATAAGCAAAAGCTGAGAGAATTTACCTCCCACAAACCATCTCTACAGTGTATTTCAGAGGTACTGGTATAGATGGAAGTGTTCTTAAGGTTTAATAGCTGACACTAGAGGTAATAAAACCACAGTAAAGAAAGAACAGCTAATTACTAAGCAAATTCAAAATTAAATTAACTATCCCCAAAGTCAATCAAGAGATATACAAAGAGTACAGAATATGATACCTATAGATTGTGTTTGTAATAGCATAATAAGGGAGTTAAGTTAGACTCTTAGATAGTAAGGAAGTTAACCTTGAACTTTTGGTCACCACAAATCTAAAGCCTGAAATGGCAATAAGTACATACCTATCAATAATCATCCTAAATGTAAATGGACTGAATGCCCCCATCAAAAGACATAGAATCACTGAATGGATAAAAAAACAAGACCCATCTATATGCTGCCTACAAGAGACTTACTTTAAACCCAAAGACATACACAGAATAAAAGTGAAGGGATGGAAAAAGATATTTCATGCAACCTACAGGGAGAAAAAAGCAGGAGTTGAAGTACTTGTATCAGACAAAATAGACTACAAAACAAAGAAAGACACAAGAGACAAAGAAGGACATTACATAATGATAAAAGGGTCAATCCAACAAGAAGATATAAATATTATAAATATCTATGCATCGAACACAGGAGCACCTACATATGAGAAACAAATACTAACTGAATTAAAAGGGGAAATAGAATGCAATGCATTCATTCTAGGAGACTTCAACACTCCACTCACTCTGAAGGACATATCAACCAGACAGAAAATAACTAAGGAGACAGAGGCACTGTACAATGCATTAGAACAGATGGACCTAACAGACATCTACAGAACTCTACATGCAAAAGTAGCAGAATACACATTCTTCTCAAGTGCACATGGAACATTTTCAAGAATAGATCACATACTAGACCACAAAAGGATCCTTGGTAAATTCATAAAGATTGAAATTGTACCAACCAGTTTCTCAGACCACAAAGATATGAAACTAGAAAAAAATTATGCACAGAAAATGAAAAATCTCACAAACACATGGAGGCTTCACAACATGCTCCTAAATACCCAATGCATCAATGACCAAATAAAAACACAGATCAAGTGACATATGGAGACAAATGACAACAATAATTCAACACCACAAACTCTGTGGGATGCAGTGAAGGCCATGCTAAGAGGAAAGTATATTGCAATGCAGGCCTACCTCAGGAAAGAAAAACAATCCCATATGAGCAGTCTAAACTCACAATTAATGAAACTAGAAAAAGAAGAACAAATGAGGATCAAAGTTAGTAGAAGAAGAGACATAATAAAGATTAGAGCAGAAGTAAATAAATACAATAAAACAATAGAAAGAATCAATTAAAGCAAGAGCTGGTTTTCAAGAAAATAAACAAAACAGATAAACCCCTAGCCATACTTATCAAGAAAAAAATAGAGTCTACTCACAAAAACAGAATCAGAAATGAGAATGGAAAAATCACTATGGACACCACAGAACTACAAAGAATTATTAGAGATGACTATGAAAAATTATATGTTAACAAACTGGAAAACCTAGAAGAAATGGAAAACTTTCTAGAAAAATACAACCTTCCAAGGCTGACCCAGGAAGAAACAGAGAATCTGAAAAGACCAATTACCAGCAACAAAATTGAACTG
The DNA here is from genome assembly GCF_030020395.1 of Manis pentadactyla. Lineage (NCBI taxonomy): Eukaryota > Metazoa > Chordata > Mammalia > Pholidota > Manidae > Manis > Manis pentadactyla. Next base: position 52,523,859 of record NC_080028.1, on the reverse strand, counting down.
GTAATCAAAAACCTACCAAAGAACAAAATCCTGTTCCAGATGGCTTTACTGCTGAATTTTAACAAACATTTAGTGAAGACTTAATACCCAACCTCCTTAAAGTTTTCCAAAGAGTAGAAGAAGAGATAATACTTCCAAATTTATTCTATGAGGCCAGCATCACTCCAATACCAAAACCAGGTAGACAACACACAAAAAAAGAAAATTACAGAACAATATCCATGATGAAAATAGATGCAAAAGTACTCAACAAAACATTAGCAAACCAAATTAAAAAATACATCAAAAAGATCTTCCATCATGATCATGTAGGATTAATTCCAGGGATGCAAAGATGGTACAACATTCGAAAATCGATCAACATCATCTACCACACAAACAAAAAGAAGGACAAAAATCACATGATCAAATCCATAGATGCTGAAAAAGCATTTGAGAAAATTCAGCATCCATTCATGTAAAAAATCTCAACAAAATGGGTATAGAGGGCAAGTACCTCAACATAATAAATGCCATATATGACAAACCCACAGCCAACATTATACTTAACAGCGAGAAGCTGAAAGCTTCTCCTTTAAGATTGGGAACAAGACAAGGATGCCCGCTCTCCCAACTTCTATTCAACATAGTACTGGAGGTCCTAGCCATGGCAATTAAACAACACAAAGAAATAAAAGGCATCCAGATTGGCAAGAAAGAAGTTAAACTGTCCCTGTTTTCAGATGACATGATATTGTACACAAAAAAACCCTAAATAATTCATTCCAAAATTACTAGATCTAATATCTGAATTCATCAAAGTTGCAGGATACAAATTTAATATGCAGAAATCTGTGGCATTCCTATACACTAACAATGAACTAGCAGAAAGAGAAATCAGGGGAACAATTGCATTTACAGTTGCATCTAAAAGAATAAAATACCTAGGAATAAACCTAACCAAGGAAGTGAAAGACCTATACCCTGAAAACTACAAGACACTCTTAAGAGAAATTAAAGAGTACACTAATAAATGGAAACTCATCCCATGCTCTTGGCTAGGAAGAATTAATATTATCAAAATGTCCATCCTGTCTAAAGCAATCTACAGATTCAATGCAATTCCTATCATAATACCAACAGCATTCTTCAATGAACTAGAGAAAATCATTCTAAAATTCATATGGAACCACAAAAGACCCCGAATACCTAAAGCAATCCTGAGAAGGAAGAATCATGCTCCCCAACATCCAGCTCTACTACAAAACCACAGTAATCAATAAAATTTGGTACTGGCACAAGAACAGACCCACAAACCAATGGAACAGACTAGACAGCCCTTATATAAACCCAACCATACATGGTCAATTAATATATGATAAAGGAGCCAATAGGGAAATGACAGCCTCTTCAACAGCTGGTGTTGGCAAAACTGGGAAGGTACATGCAAGAGAATGATGCTGGTTTATTGTTTAACCCCATACACAAAAGTAAACTCAAAATGGATCAAAGACCTGAATGTAAGTCATGAAACCATAAAACTCTTAGAAGACAACATAAGCAAAATTCTCCTGAATATAAGCATGCTCAACTTCTTCCTGAATGCATCTCCTCTAGCAAGTGAAACAAAAGCAAAAATGAACTCATGAAACTACATCAAACTAAAAAGTTTCTGTATGGCTGAGGACACCTTCAACAGAACAAAAAGGCATCCTACAGTATGGGAGAATATATTTATAAATGACTTATCCAACAAGGGGTTAACATCCAAAATATATAAAGAACTCACACACCTCAACACCCAAAAAGCAAATAACCTGATTAAAAAATGGGTAGAGGTTATGAAGAGACCGTTCTCCAAAGAAGAAATTCAGATGGCCAACAGACACATGAAAAGATGCTCCACATCACTAATCATCAGGAAAATTCAAATTAAAACCAGAATGAGCTATCACCTCACACTAGTAAGGATGACCAGCATGGAAAAGACTAAGAACAACAAATGCTGGTGAGGATGCAGAGAAAGGGGAACCCTCCTACACTGCCGGTGGGAAGGTAAGCTAGTTCAACCATTGTGGAAAGCAAAAGGGAGGATCCTCAGAAAACTAAATGTAGAAATACCATTTGACCCGGAAATCTCACCCCTTGGAATTTACCCAAAGAATAAAACTTCTCAGACTCAAAAAGACATATGCACCCCTATGTTTATTGCAGCACTATTTACAATAGCCAAGATATGGAAGCAACCTAATTGTCCATCAGTAGATGAGTGGATAAAAAAGAGGTGGTACATATACACAATGGAATACTATTCACCCATAAGAAAGAAACAAATCCTACCATTTGAAACAACATGATGGAGCTGGAGGATATTATGCTCAGTGAAATAAGCCAGGTAGAGAAAGACAAATGCCAAATGATTTCCCTCATTTGTGGAGTATAACAACAAAGCAAAACTGAAGGAACAAAATAGCAGCAGACTGAGAGACTCCAAGAAGGTACTAGTGGGTTACCAAAGGGGAGGTCTGTGGGAGGGTGGGTGGGAAGGGTGAGAGAAGGGATTTGAGGGGTATTATGTTTAGTACACATGCTGTGGGGATCACGGGGAAAACAGTAAATCACAGAGAAGGCACATAGTGAATCTGTGGCATCTTGCCGCACTGATGGATAGTGACTGCATTGGGGTATGGGTGGGTACTTGATAATATGGGTAAATGTAGTAACCACATTGTTTTCTCATGTGAAATCTTCGTAAGAGTGTATATCAATAATACCTTAATAAAGAATAAAAAAAAGAAATGCTACCATTATATTCAAGCACTTATATACATATTTTCCAATTTGCAACCATATTTTTAATCTCTAAGGAAACATTTTCCCCCATTTTTCATAGCATCATGATATTGCTTCTGTAAATCAATAGCTTTGAAAAACTGTTACAGGTTTTGTTTTTAAGTTCTCTTCTGTTCTCTGAATTATCTCTGATTCCTGCACAGATTTTTTTCTTTATTTTATTGTTTTATTCTTTCATTTTTACTCTGCTGCTGGTTTGAGTCTCTTCTCTTAAATGTGCAATGCATAGCTATTTACCATGAGGCTTGCTGATTGTTAACTTGATGTATGAAAGAGGCATTTTCTTCCATTTACAGTGCTAGGTTTGCTCTGCAATGCTGCAATGATGAGTATAAGAGCAGCTCCCCATGGCTTTGGTCAATTCTTCAGAGACAACCTCTACCATTTTTTATCCTCAGACTGAATGCTAGACCGCATCGTGTTTCTCACTTACAGAGTATACAAAAAGATACAGCTGTTTTCCTTATTAAACTTCAATCAATTCCCCTGTTTTGAGAAAAAAAGGGGTTCTGCTAGATAAGTATGTATTGTTCTTTGGATTTTACACTTTGTGAAGTTTAAGTTTTGGTCTGAATTTGTAACTTATGTTTGGAACATCAGTTAAATTGACAAATTTCTAGTTTCAGTTTTCTACCTTATTTGCTAATAGTTGAACATCAGTGAAATTTTTGGGCCATCGTGAAAATTTTTCAAAAAATGTTGCTCAACTGTTTAACTAACTTCAATAAATGTTACTGAGTCTTTATTTCTGCAAAGCCATGGAACTTATTTGCCAACTGAGCTAAAGGTAGTTTAGAGGCCAAGACAATGCAAAGATCAAATATACACTGGGAAATTCATGTATTAAGAAAGCACATGCATGTGATGAAATAATTTTGGAATTTGTATATGAAGACATATTAAATTCAGTGTATTTATTTTACAGAACTATATGTGATGGATACTTCAAGGTACCTATACTATATATTCATTCTAATTTTTTTCTTTCCAATTTAACTCTGACATTTTTCAGGAAGATAATGCAACAAGCAAAAATTATTCAAACTTTAGCCCCCCGTGTACTTAAATTTGTATAATTGACCCATGTCTGAGCAATAGGATATAAGCTTCAGTCTACTGGGTAGCACTTTCAAAAAGCTGTTCTTCTCCTAAAACACATATCAGTCTTGGCTGGTATTCTTCTTTTGCCCATCACTTTCTCTCTTCTTTTCTTTCTTTGTATAGATACAGCAACCATCTTTCAAGCATAAGGCAACAGGGAATAGAGTAGGGATACTAGAAAAGAAAGATAAAATCACACTTGGAAACCACTCACATCATCGGGAGTATCCATGCCGTCTCTGATCTATTTTATTTCTCAGGCTTCCTGATAAATGAAAAAATAGGTCTCTGTTTAGATAAGTCTCTGTACGTATATCTCCATTATGTAAAGCTGAGCATTTTAATTTGCAGTTTCTTCATTTTCTAATTAAACAAACAGATGCTGATTTAATAACACAAAATAATATAATAAATAGTAAAATGATCTGTTTTTATTGTGAGTAAAAACAGTCAGTGATAATGTTATACAAATTGAAGTAACACCATATTTCAAACCTTTCAAAGAAGTGTCATATGGTTGATAGGAGCATTTCTAAATATAGGTAACAGTATTTCTGAATTAGCAAAATTCACAGGCAGCTTTAAGAAAAAGAAAGCTAGCGATCTGTCACCATACAACTTGACCTGAAAGACAGTTAGGTGATCTAAATGTGGAAGGACATTTAAAGCAGAAGGATCAATATGTCCAAATATATAAAGACATGGAGTTGCATACTATCTTTAAAGAATATAAAATAATTCAATACTTGTTCTTCTTAGTAATTTATAGACTAAGGACAGTGGAGAGCTTTTAAATTGTTTTCAACTATAGCACTTAGTTCTGTGCCTTGTAATAATAAGCACCCAAAAACATTTATGAAATAAATGAATGGATAAATGCATTTATGAAAAATTCCATATGGTTTGGAGATAGTGGTAGAGAAAATAGATATTTTTTCTTATTTAATGATTGCTCTTTTTCCTGATTTTGTCTCTCACAATCAGGTACTTAATATTTAACATAATGAAAATATCTTAGGATGCCTATTTTTCTGTGGAAGGTAAAGCAATATGCCTAAGTACATCCAGCATTAATTAAAGGGTATAATTGTAGGGGTTTACTAAACATTTAATATGAACCATGTTAAGACATTTAGAATTCAAGAACAAATGTCATATGGTAACTGTTTAATTCACTCAATTAATTAAGATTTCAGGATTTTATGTGATCTTTTTATAATTGGGGATACCAGTAATAAGAGATATAAACTTGAAATATTAAGAAGAGGTTGCTTAATGAAGTTATAGTTAAGAAACACATATAACTAATACCAGGTCAGATAAATTACTTTAAACAAATAATTTAGAGATTTGACTTTCTTAATTTATATTAATATTTCCTGCAAGATAACATATAGCCTTAAAAATTAAATCTATCTCTCTGGCTAATCTCCAGTACAACCTGAATTATAGCTTCCTTTTACATAAAGTCATAAAAATTGTATTCGTCTGATTTCTGTTGGTAATCAACTGTGACATTAAATGGCATAAATCTGTTCAATTCATTTCCTCCTTCTTTGAAGAAATGAAAATAAAGTATATCTAAAAATGGTGCTTAAACCAAGCAGAAGAGATTCTTTCTCCTAAGTTCTTGAAAGTTTTGATTTGGATTTAAACTTTTCCTGCCACTCATCTGTAGCAATAAAAGAAAACTTGTTTTGTTCTTGAACCATATATGACAGCTTAAAACTTCAACTTTTTTATTTCAGTTCAATTTGAAAAGCATCATTCAAACATAGTATTGCATTGTCTACATCAAGCCTCAGGCAATGCTAGTGAACACAGTCTAATGTCAGGGTCCTGGCTGGCAGCCTGAGCAGATGAGACGAGACCATTACATTTCCTGAGACTGACTTACGCACATTTCTAGACCAATCCAATCTATATCTAAAGTTAAATTATCCACCATACTATCCATGATGGGGAGATGATCTGTAGATTTGTAGGGACTCTGGTAACTGAAAAATTTTTTAAATGACAAATGATGGAGTATTTTTTAATGAAGAAAAATTTCAAACACACCAAAGTGGATAGAGGAATATAATTAAATCCTTAACACATATTAAATGTTAAAAAAATTATTAATTTTTTTCCCTGAATTCACTTTATTAAAATGTATCTACTAAAAATTTAAAAGATTTCTCAACTTATATATTTTCACTCCTGTATACTTTGTTTTGCACTTTTTTTAAAGGCAGCATATATTACTAAACCACTCTGCTCACATGACGTACACCCAAAGCAATAAATCTTTGGCATCATCAAATACTCAGTTCATTGTAAGATAACCATTATAAAACTTAAAAGAAGGATAATTTATGCACTTAGAAAGAAGAGGAAGATAGAATAACTAAAAAATGCTCAACTGAAACAACAAAAGGCAGAAAAGTAGAAGACAAAATAGGAACCAAGAACAAGGGTACAAAAAGGCAACACATATTTAAGATATTAATCCACCTATATCAATAACCACTTTGAATATCAAAATCTAAATGCACCAGTTAAAAGAGACATTTTAAGAGTGGATCAAAAACAAGACACAACTATATATTATCTATAAGAATCCCATGTTAAATAAAAGACACATATAGATTAAAGGTAAATAGAAACATATATTATGCTAACTATAATCAAAATGAAGCTATAATCAAAATGAAGCTCTAAGAAAGAGTAGCTATATTGATTTCAGACAAAAAAATTTCAAAACAAAGAAAGTTGCCAGGGATAATGAAAGGCATTACAGAATGATAAAAGTGTCAAGTCCCTAAGAAGATATATAATCCCTAGCATGTGTTAACCTAACAACAGAGCATCAAAATATGTAAGGCAAAACCAATAGAATTTCAAGGAGAAATACATGAATTTGCTAATATACTTCAAGACTTCAATTACCCCCTTTTAAGAAGTGAACAGATCCAGCAAGCAGAAACGCACAGTGGAACTCAAGACCACCATCAATCAACTGGATGTAATTGACATATATAGAGAGTACTTTATTCAACAACAGCAGAATTCACATTCTTCTCAAACTCACATGGAACATTCACCAACATAGATCACATTCTGGGCAGTGAAACACACCTTGAAACATTTAAAAGAAATCATACAGACCACCATGGAATTAAACTGGAAATCAATAACAGAAAGAGAACTGGAAAATCCCAAAATACAAGGAAATTAAACAACATAATTCTGAATAACACATGGATCAAAGAAGAAATTTCAAGAGAAATTTTTAAATATTTTGAACTGAATGAAATGAAAACACCAATTATTAAAATACGTGGGATGCAGTGAAAACTGTGCTTAGAGGGAAGTTTATAGCATTAAAAACACATATTAGAAAAGAGAAATACTGAAATCAGTAACCTATGTTTCTATCTTAAGAAAGTATTAAAAGAAGAGCTAATTAAGTCCAATGTAAGCAGAAGAAAGCAATGAACAGGAATTAGAGCAGAAATCAATGAAATGGAAAATAAGAAGTCAACAGAGAGAATCAAGAAAACAGAAAGGTGATTCTTTGAAAAGATCAGTAAAATTAATAAGCCTCTATACAGGCTACCTAAAGAAAAAAAGAGAGAGAAAACAAGTAACTAATATCTGAAGTAAAGGAGAAGACATCACTATGGATCCTATGGACAGCAAAAGGGTTCATACTATGAACGACTCTTTGCTCACAAACTTGAAAACCAAGATAAATAGACCAATTCCTTGAAGTACACCATCTGCCAAAATTTATACAAGAAGAATTGGACAATCTGTAAAGGCCTATAGCTATCAAAGAAATCAAATCAATAATTAATTACCTTCCATAACAGAAAGCACTAGGCCCAGACCAGTTCACTGAATTTACTGAACATTTAATAAAGAAATTATACCAATTCTCTACATTCTCTTGTGAAGGACAGAAACAGAATCCATCTTAACTCAATCTATGAATCCAATATTACTCTAATATCAAAACCAGAAAAACATATTACAAGAATAAAAACTAGAGGCTAGCAACTCTCATGAACAGGGATGTATGAATCCTCAACAAAATATCAGCAAATCAAATCCAACAATTCATAAAATGAATGATACACCACAAAAAAATTACTAATTAATTATTCTGCCTCTCATAATAAGCAACTTTTAGGAAATACCTTCACTTTTCCCATGAGTAAAATGGAGTTACTATAAACTCAGAAACAACTGGCCTTGAGCTCTTTCTGGTATTTGGAAGTCTGAATCATGCTGTATTAAACAGCATGGGATTAGGAGTCAGAGGCAGAGCTAGCAATCATGGGTAGGTCTGTCATATCCACAGATGTGACCTGGAGATAGTTTCTCCAGTTTTCTTAGTTTTAATTCCTTAATTCTAATGTGGGAATAAAAATATGCACCTCATGAATGTGTTGTGAGAATTAAGTGAAATAATGTATATAAAGCTCAAAAGGCCACAGAGGTGAGACTATCTCAATTTAACAAAATGAATGAATCCTAAAACTTAATAAGTTAAATAAAAAAATATAGACTACATTCATTATGTCGTGATTTTTATGTACTCAGAGTCAAACAAAACTTTCCTGTTTAGAGAGACACATGTAAGGTAAAACTAAACAAAAAAAATCAAAGAAATATAAACACAAAACAGAATCATGACTGCTGCTGAAGCTGCAAGGGCAAAAGATTTCTGGAGAAGCACAGAGGCACTTTCATGTTCCTGAAAATACTCTAATTCTTAAGTCAGATGATGAGTCCACAAAGAATTACTTTACAGTTTTATTATGATAGTTCCAAAGTTATAAACAGGCTATGGATCCCTATCTATCATTCTGTGTTTACCAAATGTTACTTAATAAAATTTTTAAGTAGTAAAATTTAAAAAATTTACAATACTTTGATTATAATGACTAATTATAAAATAATCTGGTATAAGTGAAATATCCATGTATTATGCAAAAAGTCACTATATCACATTCCTACTTCATACATGAGCCTATTAGTTATTTAAATATAATAAAAATAAGATCCTCTGATATAATAGCAGAAGGAAATTGAAGAGAGTCAAATATTCTTAGAGATATATTGATTCCAGTCATTTAAATCTTCTCAATTAAAGTATTCTTCATTAAATTATGATACTTCTCCTAATTCTAAATTCCCTCTTTTGGATTGGATCCTACAGTCCAGTTTCACTCCTGGTGAATTTTATTGGGTTTACCCCACAGTAAATCCTTGTGAGTGAACTCAGCATACACTTCAAATGAGGGAAAGAAAAATGAACCTAAAGAAAATTGACCTGCATCCTTCAACTGACTTTGAAACAACCACAAAGCATTTTAAAAACCAAGTTTAGAACTACTTATCCTAGTGAGAAACCTCGAAAGAAAATGCTCTTTACCTTAAAAGAAGAAGAAGGAAAAAAAGCTGGCTCCAAAGAAACATACAGATTAAAAGCTTCTTATCAATAAAAAAGATCTAATTACTATTGTCAGGATAGTCTTTTATGTAGCACCTCCACACTCTAGAGGGATACCATCTGGGCAGATTTCAGTTAGATGGTGAAGGTAACCTAGCAGAAATGTCAGCAATAAAAACTGCTTTCTCAAATCTTTCTGATTAAATACTCTAGCACAAATTCACTCAGAGTTGTTAGGGAAACCACTGAAGTTCATTTGTTAATCCTGGAAAATTTCATCCTGAAATCCACAAATGGTTTGAAGTCTATTCTATAATCTGATTCTTGTTATACATCCTTAATTGAACTATAATTTTCTGTCTCTTTCAGGGATGTAATTAAATCAGAACGACTCAACTTACTATAATGATTGAAGGAGCACATGGCTCTTGTTTCTTCTTCTTTTTTAAAAGGTGGTTTGTCAGTGAACTGCTCTGTAAGACTGGATTAAGGCAGTTAAATAGATCTTCCTCCCAAAAGGAATAAACTGGTTGTCTTTGCTTAATCTTCCTCCCACATAGAAATATTCTGTTATTTCTACAATTAAGAAGTTTGCTGATTTTCTTACCAATAAAAAAATCCTATTTATAGAATTATTCCAACTCTTCATTCCAGAATCAGAGTTTGCTTTGGAAGTATGTCAGCGATCATTTATTAAACTCAAATTGGGATCAGAATAGGATTTGTGAACATGCATGAAAGTCTACCAGATATCTTTAGCAATAATATTCTCATCTAACTCAAGTACATTGCAACGAGTGAAAGAATTTTCCCCTTTCAATCTATTTAGGAAAGACCTATTTTTCAAGCTTTAAATTTTTATTGTGCTATTGCAAAAAAAAAATCCATTTCTCTCCTTATTAATATACAGCTTTAAAAAAAGATGGACTACTCTTAAATTGAATTATTACCATCTCCTTGATCAGGCTATCATTGAGCTTGATGATGGTCCTTAAGTTGTGTTTATTAAGAAGTATATCCAAACACAGATTCTTAAAATGATCTCCATACAAAATAACCTATTACCTTTCATAAACTAAAATTGCAGTGGCCTGTCGGGCTCTCCCTTCACTTCTTTGACCTGGATTTAGCCATTTCCTCCTCCTTTTGCCTTCAAGTTTCAAAGGGACATCTACCTGCTCCTTCTTATTAAACCCTAACACACTGATTGCTAGTATGAATGACCAAGTCATCCGTCATATCTCTCTGGATATCAGCAGCTAAACAGAACCTCATACCTGGCTTACCCTAGTAAACATCACTATTTTCCTAACATCTAACTCTCCTTACCTGACCTATGCCAAGCTTTAAAGCATATATCTGAACAATGAATCAAGTGTTTTTATTGAATTTCCCAGGTGATTGACTAACTTTTTAATGTTAATATAGAAATCTATTGATGACAACATGGATGTTATGAACAGCCTCTAGAATGTGTATTAAGGGCTTTTTCATCTGACATTTATTCAGAAATACTTAACGAGTGCCATCACGTAACAGCTACTGGAGTTACATAAGGGATATGACAATGTGCCTGCTTTTAGGAAACTTTGTAGAGTAACACAGACAAACTGCCAGCAAAGTAAATTAACATGATGATTTATTTTTAATTTTAGGAAGTAAAAAACAAGGAGATGAAAGCAACCGCTATATGCTAGCAGACAACAAAAACCAAAATAAGAAGGTGCCACTGTAGGACAATCTGGAAAGTGTAAGAGAGGAACAGCAAATGCAACATTTCTGAAGGAAAGATTGAAAAAGTTGCATCACATATGCCATGAAAAAAGCTATATTTCAAAATGAAGAAACTGACATTGACATGGATTATTTGACAGAACATAATTCTAGAGAAGAGGATAAGATTACGTTAATAGTAAGTACTGTTAATAATGCCAAATGACAATTTCTTCTAAAAGCAAAGAAATTTGGAAGTTCACAGACTTAATCAGAATAATTATTGTTCTCCAGATGATACTGACTCCTAAAGGTCCCTGGAAAGATAGGTTATTGATACTATTGTTGCCTTTCATTTTCATTTTTTGTTCTCCTTGCTCTACAGTTAACTGTCTCTCCAGGTGGATGTGCACAGCTACTCTGAAGTACTAAAACAGACCTCCATCTCAGCGATTCCATAGTACCTTCATACACCTGAGGGTAAACAATGAAGAGAGCACCTGAGGCAAACTGCAGAGGCCCTGTATGGCCTGGTCTGAAACCACAGAAGTGTAATGACCTTAGTCTGTAGTGATAAAACACTGGGCAACATCGTTCAGTTTTGACCTGTTGCCTTGAAGCTATTGTACATTTATACTAAATAAACAAGATACTACAGAACTGTCTTTTTTGAAAGACCCCTGGGAGAAATGTGTAAATCTAAATGGAACACTAGGTCATGAGGAAGAGAGTTAGTGAAAAGTGGTGGCAGCTGAAATATTTTAAAATACAGATGGTGAAGAACAAATTGCCCTTTCTTTGATCACAGCCAATTTAAATTTATATCTAGCATTAAAAGGCATTATGCTAGGTTTCAGTACAGTAGGTTAGACAAACAAATCCAAGTTCAATTCCAATCTTTTCCACTTCTATAATCTACCTCTATCTATCCATCCAACCATCTGTATTTCATTTTGTCATTAATTAATGCTGAACATGACAACCACATCAAAAAAATGTAAGTTTCAACCCTTTCTTTCACAAGAAGAGCTCAATGACCTGATCGGAATCATAGGTCTAGCACATTTGTGGCAATACACAGCCCTGTTTGTCCTCCCCAAACCTGTCAGGCTGAAGTGATGTCTTCCCCCATTAACCAGAGCACGCCAGGAAATATTTTTCCATTACTTCATTTCTTTTCTTACAGTCTCCTAATATTCACCTTAGTAATAATGAGTAACTTTAGAACAAAGATTCCTCTTTTTATAGTATTATCACTACTTTCAGGTAAATTCTTGAGTTGGGATCATATAGCAAATTGGCTTTCAAAAGACTCTGATTTGATTCCTCTTTAAACATACAGGGCAGGTAGAAACTATGCAAATGTTTGTATAAAAATAATTGTCACATATTATCATTTAATAGATAAACATATTGAGATTTGACAAACTAAGTGATTAACTTCAAATTAAATAGAAAATTTCAAATTTACACCAAAGTAGAGTATAATGAATCTCCATGTACCTATCAGCTTGATTCAATAATCATAAATTATTGCCAAACTTTTTACTATGAAAGCCTTCCACCCCCCTCCAGATTATTCTGATGCCCATTCCAGGTATGTCATCAAAAATAAGTAGGTATTCCCATTTTTCTTATTGTATTATAAATGCACACATGTAAAACACATTGGGTATATTCTTATATCTACAATTATACATAAGGTAAGCACGTTGTAATTTTTTGATGCATTTCTTGTATCTATAGGTCCATAAACTATAATTCTTTTCTTCTATCACTTATTTTTTAACTCTCTTCCAAGATTTTGTTGAAGAAATCAGGTTGTTTCTACCATTATCTGACTTTACTTACTTAAGCCTCATGGTATCTTTCACCACTTCTCCCAGTATTTCCCTCATGTTAAGACAAGAGCCTTGGTAAGATTCAGGGTTTAATCATTTTGGTGAGGCTATTTATAATGTCTGTCTGCCTTTCTTTTTGTAATGCTCATACCCATAGATGATCAATGCTTCAATCCATGAACTATCAGAGGTTGAAAAATGTTGACACTTTAAACCCATCATTATTTCTTCATTCTTTGTCTGGAATACGTTCATAAACTTCATTTAATCAACTACTGCATTATCCCAATGTAAATATTGTAAAAGAGGAGCGCTAATACCTGATTTTTCCTGTTAATTAACCAGCTTTAAAATGAGCTGCCTCCTCCAAGCATAAAATTGAGTTCACCTTTTTTTTTTCTTTGCCTTTTTTTATAATTATGAACTTATGGCTTTAATGTACTTTGTTCATTTTAACTCCTTGCACTAATTATTCTTCTCAATTTACAAATCTTGGTCTCACAGTTTATCCTCATGGGTACCTGGGTTCCTGTGTCATTATCTCGTAGTCTTTAAGGCTTTTCTTGTTTTGCAGCATGTAACGATACTCTATGCAATTCCTGAATATTTCTGGCCCCACACATTTCATTAGCAATTTCTTCAAGGAGCCCTGGTTCCTTTAGTGAAAAATGATATTTAATTGACCACATGTATTTGCGAGAAGTTGCTTATTACTACTGAGTTGCTCATTGTTTCCAAGTTTTTCAGTAATGAAATACATGCTTCCGTTAAAATAGAGTGTGAGTTAACAATCCTTCTACTTTTACATCAGGACTTCCTGATTTATATACTTTTGGTTATAGTCGATATCATAGTTTGCAACTATTTAAAGCACTCTATTTTCTGAAAACTGCTCAGTGATTACTCATCCTGCATTCATTGTAGAACACAGAACTGGGATCCATATCGTACTTGTACTCTTCCTACCATTGCATGGACTGTATGAAATGCCACAAAATCCCACAAGCTTATTTGGTATTAGGGAATAGTTAGAAATTCCCTGTGGTATGCCTGAGAGGGCTCATAATAAATTCTAGCCAACCTGAAGAGTTGAATCAGAGCCTGGATCTAGTCAAGCAGAATGACACTGAGGACATTACTAAAATCTTGCTGGAACACCCTGGGTTAAAAAAGACTATGATTGCAGGATACACAGGAGTATCAGCCAGGATATTTTAGTTGGACCTTGTCTCCTTGGTTATTTATTTTCCATATGAAATAGCTTCTCTTGACATGGTTTATCTGGGTTTGTAGCTATGGTGTCACATGCACATGAAGAAAACCAAATATTTATAAAACTTGTGGCTAAAATAATAGCTATCTTATGTTTCTTATTCTTCAATCAGGTACTTGTGCAAAGAAGTGAAGAGAAGAGGATGGAGCTTTCCTAGAAAGCACAGAAAATTGAATTTAGAAGAGACTTAGGTGATTATATAGTTCAATGTAGTTCAGTGTTTCTAATGCCTGGTTATACATAGAATCACCTAGGGAGCTTAATAAAGAAAAATCTATGCCTGAGCTGTACTTTCAAAGCCTCTGACTTATTTGATTTGTAGTAAGATATGGGTATTTTCTATGGCTCTTCAATAAATCTAATATGCAGCCAGAGTTGAGAACTGACGATGTATACCAAGCTTCTCATCAGATAATCAAAGCCCAAGGAAGTATAATGTGAAGAACCCACTCCTGCTTAGTGAGAGGCAGCCTTATGCACAGGCCCACATATATCATATGCTTGCATGACATGTCGCCTCTTGATCCCTTTTGAATTTTTCTGCTAGGTAAGCTACTTTTTTCCTTTTGTGTTCCTGTTCACGTACAGTCATCATGTGTACCAGATAATCATGCAACAACTCAGAACTTGTTTCCACCAAGAGACACGGGACTGATCTTGGCAACAATTCCTCGGCGGAGTTTCACTGGCAGCCCTTCCTCTCACACTCTGCGTAGACAAGGTCTAGAGCCTGGAGCAGCTTGAGGATCAGCTTCTACTAATCAGGCTGTTACCTACACTTTGCACTGTAGTTGCATCACATTGATAAAAGGATTTGTATTTTTCAGTCTTCTCTGCATCTACTGGAAATAAATTAGCTCCCGTTAACTTACTGCATGTAATAATAACCAAAGGAAATGACAGTCTGTAGGAAAAGATGACATTCTCAGCAGGTATTTCACAGCTTACAAGAGAAAAAAAGCTTAAACCTGCTCACTGTGTGTGGGTTTTTCTCCTCTTTTTCTATTTCTTTCTTCTCTACTTAAATATGTGACTACAGGATGTTATAAAGCACAGGGCATATATTTATCATCTTGATAAACTAAAATATATATGCTACAAATATTGGAATATCTTTTTACTAAGAAATCACTGAATTTCACCAAACCTTTGCAGTGACACTTTTCCAGAATTATCTGGAGAATTAGTGAACACATTATGTCTGACTGAATCCCTACAGCTTAAGTCCATGACTCTAATTTTCATTTAATTGAAGTAAAGAGCTGGCAAGTCTCTAAATCCAGAAGTGGACTTTTCGTTAGCTATTATGATCCATGACAGCAAAATTCAGATTTTACATGGAATTACATTAACAATGATTAAAATTTGAGATCATCTTGCACAATAAGAAAGAGTAAACAGTTTATTAAAACCAAGATTATCATTTGCCCCAAACTTAATGGCTTATTTCTCTCTCTCTTTTCTAGAAATCACTGTCTTCTAAGGCAATGGTTCTTACAAACCCCAAATGGCTATAAATCATATCTTCTAATTCAGTAGTTTTAGGGTGAGCTTTGAGATTCTGAATTTCTAGCATGCTCCCAGGTGCTCCCTGAGCTGCTTATACTTGACACTCGCAAAATACAGGACCTTATTGAGTAAGAAGTACCAGTCCTGAGAGGAGGTCACCAATCAAAGATAAGTCACTTTCACCATCAAGGGAATATAGTCAAAATTTCCAGCTTGTCTTTCCTTAACACTCTCTCAAGCTACCTATCTTACAGAGAGGTTGCAGCAGTTCTACTTAGCAAACCAAATATACTATATAAATGATAGCTAAAAGCAGCTGCAAAACTGGAAGGACACTTAATAGCTAGGTGTTTTTCTTTTCCTTTTGTTTTTATTGAGGTAAACATGTTAATTTCAAGTCTACAAGATAATGAATCAGTATTTTTGTATATTATGAAATGACCACAATAGGTATAGTTGACATCCATCGTCACAGTTAGAAATTATTGTTTCTGCGATGAGAATTTTTAAGATTTACTCTCTTATCAACTTTAAAATATGCAATGCAGGAGGGGTGGAAGATGGCGCCGTGAGTAGAGCAGCGGAAATCTCCTCCCAAAACAACATATATCTATGAAAATATAACAAAGACAACCCTTCCTAGAATAAAGACCAGAGGACACAGGACAATATCCAGACCACATCCGCACCTGAGAGAACCCAGCGCCTCGCGAAGGGGGTAAGATACAAGCCCTGGCCGGGCGGGAGCCGAGCGCCCCTCCCCCCAGCTCCCGGCGGGAGAAGAGCAGGCAGAGCGGGAGGGAGACGGAGCCCAGGACTGCCGAACACCCAGCCCCAGCCATCCGGGCCAGAGTGCAGGGCGCTCGATACTAGGAAAACAGGGCAGCAAGAACAGTGAGCGGGCACTGGAGGCTGGGTGCCAGAGGACATAAGAAAAGCGCGCGACCATTTTTTTTTGCTTTTTTGCTGTTTTGTTTTGGCGAGCGCTTTTTGGAAGTCTTAAAGGGATAGGGACCCCAATACTAGGGAAACAGGGCAGAAAGACCGGTGAGCAGAGGCCTGAGGCTGGCACCGGAGAATAAAGAAAAACAAACGACCACCTTTTTTTTTTTTTTTCTTTAATTAAAAACTTTTTTTTTTTTTTTAATTAAAAAAATTTTTTTTTCTTTTTTTTTTTGGTGGGCGCTGTTTTGTTTTGGTGGGTGCTTTTTGGAAGTCTTAAAGGGACAGGGTGGGACACTTAATCCAGAGGTAGGGAATCCGGGATCTCTGGGCACCCTAACCCCAGGGCTGCAGGGAGCAGGGAAGCCCCTTACAGAGATAAATAGCCTCCCAGCAGCTCCTGCTCCAACGCGACTCCACCATTTTGGAGTAGCTGCCCGAGCCAGGCCACGCCCACAGCAACAGCGGAGATTAACTCCATAGCAGCAGGGCAGGAAGCAGAAACCCTGTCTGCCCGCAGCTGCGCAGCACAAGCCACTAGAGGCCGCTGTTCTCCAAGGAGAGGAGGGCCACAAACCAACAAGAAAGGAAGTCCTTCCAGCCATCACTCGTCCCAGCTCTGCAAACTATTCCTATCACCATGAAAAGGCAAAGCTACAGGCAGACAAAGATCACAGAGACAACACCAGAGAAGGAGACAGACCTAACCAGTCTCCCTGAAAAAGAATTCAAAATAAGAATCATAAACATGCTGACAGAGATGCAGAGAAATACGCAAGAGATATGGGATGAAGTCCGGAAGGAGATCACAGATGCCAGAAAGGAGATCTCAGAAATGAAACAAACTCTGGAAGGGTTTATAAGCAGAATGGATAGGATGCAAGAGGCCATTGATGGAATTGAAATCAGAGAACAGGAACGCATAGAAGCTGACATAGAGAGAGACAAAAGGATCTCCAGGAATGAAACAATATTGAGAGAACTGTGTGACCAATCCAGAAGGAACAATATCCGTATTATAGGGGTCCCAGAAGAAGAAGAGAGAGGAAAAGAGATGGAAAGTATCTTAGAAGAAATAATTGCTGAAAACTTCCCCACACTGGGGGAGGAAGTAATCGAACAGACCACGGAAATACACAGAACCCCCAACAGAAAGGATCCAAGAAGGGCAACACCAAGACACATAATAATTAAAATGGCAAAGATCAAGGACAAGGAAAGAGTGTTAAAGGCAGCTAGAGAGAAAAAGGTCACCTATAAAGGGAAACCCATCAGGCTAACGTCAGATTTCTCAACAGAAACCCTACAGGCAAGAAGAGAATGGCATGATATATTTAATACAATGTAACAGAAGGGCCTTGAACCAAGGATACTGTATCCAGCACGACTATCATTCAAATATGACGGTGGGAATAAACAATTCCCAGACAAACAAAAGCTGAGGGAATTTGCTTTCCACAAACCACCTCTACAGAACATCTTACAGGGACTGCTCTAGATGGGAGCACTCCTAGAAAGAGCACAGCACAAAACACCCAACATATGAAGAATCGAGGAGGAGGAACAAGAAGGGAGAGAAGAAAAGAATCTCCAGACAGTGTATATAACAGCTCAATAAGCGAGCTAAGTTAGGCAGTAAGATACTAAAGAGGCTAACCTTGAACCTTTGGTAACCACGAATTTAAAGCCTGCAATGGCAATAAGTACATATCTTTCAATAGTCACCCTAAATGTTAATGGGTTGAATGCACCAATCAAAAGACACAGAGTAACAGAATGGATAAAAAAGCAAGACCCATCTATATGCTGCTTACAAGAAACTCACATCAAACCCAAAGACATGTACAGACTAAAAGTCAAGGGATGGAAAAACATATTTCAAGTAAACAACAGTGAGAAGAAAGCAGGGGTTGCAGTACTAATATCAGACAAAATAGACTTCAAAACAAAGAAAGTAACAAGAGATAAAGAAGGACACTACATAATGATAAAGGGCTCAGTCAAACAAGAGGATATAACCATTCTAAATATATATGCACCCAACACAGGAGCACCAGCATATGTGAAACAAATACCAACAGAACTAAAGGGGGATATAGACTGCAATGCATTCATTCTAGGAGACTTCAACACACCACTCACCCCAAAGGATAGATCCACTGGGCAGAAAATAAGTAAGGACACGGAAGCACTGAACAACACAGTAGAGCAGATGGGCCTAATAGACATCTATAGAACTCTACATCCAAAAGCAGCGGGATATACATTCTTCTCAAGTGCACATGGAACATTCTCCAGAATAGACCACATACTAGGCCACAAAAAGAGCCTTAGAAAATTCCAAAAGATTGAAATCCTACCAACCAACTTTTCAGACCACAAAGGCATAAAACTAGAAATAAACTGTACAAAGAAAGCAAAGAGGCTCACAAACACATGGAGGCTTAACAACACGCTCCTAAATAATCAATGGATCAATGACCAAATCAAAATGGAGATCCAGCAATATATGGAAACAAATGACAACAACAACACTAAGCCCCAACTTCTGTGGGACACAGCAAAAGCAGTCTTAAGAGGAAAGTATATAGCAATCCAAGCATATTTAAAAAAGGGAGGACAATCCCAAATGAATGATATAATGTCACAATTATCGAAATTGGAAAAAGAAGAACAAGTGAGGCCTAGGGTCAGCAGAAGGAGGGACATAATAAAGATCAGAGAAGAAATAAATAAAATTGAGAAGAATAAAACAATAGAAAAAATCAATGAAAACAAGAGCTGGTTCTTCGAGAAAATAAACAAAATAGATAAGCCTCTAGCCAGACTTATTAAGAGGAAAAGAGAGTCAACACAAATCAACAGTATCAGAAACGATAAAGGAAAAATCATGACGGACCCCGCAGAAATACAAAGAATTATTAGAGACTACTATGAAAACCTATATGCTAACAAGCTGGGAAACCTAGGAGAAATGGACAATTTCCTAGAAAAATATAACCGTCCAAGATTGACCCAGGAAGAAACAGAAAATCTAAACAGACCAATTACCAGCAACGAAATTGAAGGGGTAATCAAAAAACTACCAAAGAACGAAACCCCCAGGCCAGATGGATTTACATCGGAATTTTATCAGACATACAGGGAAGACATAATACCCATTCTCTTTAGAGTTTTCCAAAAAATAGAGGAGGAGGGGATACTCCCAAACTCATTCTATGAAGCTAACATCACCCTAATACCAAAACCAGGCAAAGACCCCACCAAAAAAGAAAACTACAGACCAATATCCCTGATGAACGTAGATGCAAAAATACTCAACAAAATATTAGCAAACCGAATTCAAAATTACATCAAAGGGATCATACACCATGACCAAGTGGGATTCATCCCAGGGATGCAAGGATGGTACAACATTCGAAAGTCCATCAATATCATCCACCACATCAACAAAAAGAAAGACAAAAACCACATGATCATCTCCATAGATGCTGAAAAAGCATTTGACAAAATTCAACATCCATTCATGATAAAAACTCTCAGCAAAATGGGAATAGAGGGCAAGTACCTCAACATAATAAAGGCCATCTATGATAAACCCACAGCCAACATTATATTGAACAGCGAGAAGCTGAAAGCATTTCCTCTGAGATCAGGAACTAGACAGGGATGCCCACTCTCACCACTGTTATTTAACATAGTACTGGAGGTCCTAGCCACAGCAATCAGACAAAATAAAGAAATACAAGGAATCCAGATTGGTAAAGAAGAAGTTAAACTGTCACTATTTGCAGATGACATGATACTGTACATAAAAAACCCTAAAGACTCCACCCCAAAACTACTAGAACTGATATCGGAATACAGCAAAGTTGCAGGATACAAAATCAACACACAGAAATCTGTGGCTTTCCTATATACTAACAATGAACCAACAGAAAGAGAAATCAGGAAAACAACTCCATTCACAATTGCATCCAAAAAAATAAAATACCTAGGAATAAACCTAACCAAAGAAGTGAAAGACTTAAACTCTGAAAACTACAAGTCACTCTTAAGAGAAATTAAAGGGGACACTAACAGATGGAAACTCATCCCATGCTCGTGGCTAGGAAGAATTAATATCGTTAAAATGGCCATTCTGCCCAAAGCAATATACAGATTTGATGCAATCCCTATGAAACTACCAGCAACATTCTTCAATGAACTGGAACAAATAATTCAAAAATTCACATGGAAACACCAAAGACCCCGAATAGCCAAAGCAATCCTGAGAAAGAAGAATAAAGTAGGGTTGATCTCACTCCCCAACTTCAAGCTCTACTATAAAGCCATAGTAATCAAGACAATTTGGTACTGGCACAAGAGCAGAGCCACAGACCAATGGAACAGACTAGAGAATCCAGACATTAACCCAGACATATATGGTCAATTAATATTTGATAAAGGAGCCATGGACATACAATGGCGAAATGACAGTCTCTTCAACAGGTGGTGCTGGCAAAACTGGACAGCTACATGTAGGAGAATGAAACTGGACCATTGTCTAACCCCATATACAAAAGTAAACTCAAAATGGATCAAAGACCTGAATGTAAGTCATGAAACCATTAAACTCTTGGAAGAAAACATAGGCAAAAACCTCTTAGACATAAACATGAGTGACCACTTCTTGAACATATCTCTGCGGGCAAGGAAAACAACAGCAAAAATGAGTAAGTGGGACTATATTAAGCTGAAAAGCTACTGTACAGCAAAAGACACCATCAATAGAACAAGAAGGATCCCTACAGTATGGGAGAATATATTTGAAAATGACACATCCGATAAAGGCTTGACGTCCAGAATATATAAAGAGCTCACACGCCTCAACAAACAAAAAACAAATAACCCAATTAAAAAATGGGCAGAGGAACTGAACAGACAGTTCTCCAAAAAAGAAATACAGATGGCCAACAGACACATGAAAAAATGCTCCACATCGCTAATTATCAGAGAAATGCAAATTAAAACTACAATGAGGTATCACCTCACACCAGTAAGGATGGCTGCCATCCAAAAGACAAACCACAACAAATGTTGGCGAGGCTGTGGAGAAAGGGGAACCCTCCTACACTGCTGGTGGGAATGTAAGTTAGTTCAACCATTGTGGAAAGCAGTATGGAGGTACATCAAAATGCTCAAAACAGACTTACCATTTGACCCAGGAATTCCACTCCTAGGAATTTACCCTAAGAACGCAGCAGTCAAGTTTGAGAAAGACAGATGCACCCCTATGTTTATTGCAGCACTATTTACAATAGCCAAGAATTGGAAGCAACCTAAATGTCCATCGATAGATGAATGAATAAAGAAGATGTGGTACATATACACAATGGAATACTACTCAGCCATAAGAAAAGGGCAAATCCAATCATTTGCAGCAACATGGATGGAGCTGGAGGGTATTATGCTCAGTGAAACAAGCCAAGCGGAGAAAGAGAAATACCAAATGATTTCACTCATCTGTGGAGTATAAGAACAAAGGAAAAACTGAAGGAACAAAACAGCAGCAGAATCACAGAACTCAAGAATGGACTAACAGGTACCAAAGGGAAAGGGACTGGGGAGGATGGGTGGGTAGGGAGGGATAAGGGGGGGAGAAGTAGGGGGGTATTAAGATTAACATGCATGGGGGGGTAGGAGAAAAGGGAGGGCTGTACAACACAGAGAAGGCAAGTAGTGATTCTACAACATTTTGCTATGCTGATGGACAGTGACTGTAAAGGGGTTTATAGGGGAGACCTGGTATAGGGGAGAGCCTAGTATACATAATATTCGTCATGTAAGTGTAGATTAGTGATACCAAAAACAAAGCAAAAAAAAAAAAAAAAAAAAGGGCAGTTCCTGTGTGGTAACCTCCAAAGAGTTCTACACAAGGGTATAAAGGGCATATAAAAGTGTAGGCAAAGGGTCTGTTTGTGTTTATACAGAGGATCAAAGCCTAATTGGGCTACCCCGAAAATGAACTAAGATACGATATGAAAAAGAACTTCCAACATCTGCACTCTCTGGAAGACTCATGCCAGAAGATGATCATCAAAAAACCCCAACAAAGATCCACGCACTGCTACAGCTGTAGATGCACTCATCCCACCAGTTCCTGGACTTGCCATGGGAATGAAGAAGGAGATATCTAAGCTGGCCTGTGCATACAGTAAAACAACAAATTTGACTGGATCTATACTGTTGGAACTCAACCAAGAATTTGGAGAAGTGCAAATTGTAGCGGTCCAAAGTCTTACAACTACAGACTATTTACTGTTAAAAGAACATATGGCATGTGAACAGTCCCCAGGAATGGGTTGTTTTAATTTGTCTGATTTCTCTCAGACTGTTCAAGTTCAGTTGGACAATATCCACCATATCATAGATAAGTTTTCACAAATGCCTAAGGTGCCTAACTGGTTTTCTTGGTTTCACTGGAGATGGTTGGTAATTACAGATATGCTTTGGTTATGTAACTATACTCCTATTATGTTAATGTGTGTGCGCAATTTAAGTAGTAGCTTAAAACCTATATATGCTGAAGTTACTCTACAAGAAGATATGTCAAAGAAATAATCACTCTTCCCATGTTTTCTTCCGCCTGCTACTTCTATAGCTTTTCTTCTTCCTTCCTAATTACAACCCTTAAATAGAATTCGTGCCTCATATCAAATTTACCGAGTATCATAATTCTTCCAAGTGGTAAAGAAACCTCAAGACAAATGCTGGGCATAGAAGCCACAGGGCATAAATATGCAAAGAAGTAAAAAGCTAACCTTTTCAAACAATAAGGCTTCCCTCTCACTTACCAACTTCACATTTCTCTGTATGGCCCCGGAAGATGACTGGTTAGCCAGAGACGGGTAAGATTCCTCAAGGGAGGAACAACCTAAGACAGGCACAGTCGCAGGGGGGCCATCAGGTGAGAAATTGGGGATCAACAGAGGTGAGGCTTAGAAACTCACCCCCCCTTTTCTGAGAGAAATCTTCTGCATACGTGGATGTTTTATTGCCCTTATCTAGCTTGGATTAACACATAGTCTACAGGCACACACCTGATCATCTACATGTGCTCTCTTACAACACTAAACTATGTTTTCTACCTTTATCTTGTATCTACCTACCACTTCAGCATTTTATTAAAAATAATAATAATAAAGAGTGAAATGTGGTATTCACATATAAGTCAAGTATAAAAACCAAATGAGTATTCATATTTGAACTGACTGTTTAGAGTTCATAATGCATAAGCAAAACCAAAAGTTTCTGTGATGACTGCCCTTGTACTGTTCACTATGTAACTTATTCATTATGTAAGAATTTGTTCTACATGTAAGAACTTGTTTGTTATGCCTCAGAAGTTTGGAGACTGATGAAAATTAGGCTTGGGGTGGATTAATGATTGTGCATTGAGCATTGACTCCCCTATACAGAATTTTATTGTCGTTAACAACCATTTGATCAATAAATATGAGAGATGCCCTCACAAAAAAAAAAAAAAAAAAAAAAAAGGACAGACTTCCAATGGTAAAATAAATAGGTAACCGGGATGTAATGTATAGCATAAGGAATATAGTCAAGATATTGTAACAGCTTGGTAGGGTGATAGCTGGAACCTAGAATTATGTATATAAATGTTCTACCACTGTGTTGTACACTTGAAACTAATGTAATGTAATACTGTGCGTCAACTACCCTTAAATAAAAAATAATTATTAAAAAAAAAAATGCAATGCAGTATCATTAGCTACAGTCACCATACTGCACATATGGCCCCATGACTTACTTATAACTGAAAGCCTTTACCTCCTGGCCCCCTTCACCCATTTTGCTCACCTCCCACACCCCCACATGTGGCAACCACCAGACTGCTCTCTGCCTTCAGTTTTGTTTAGTTTTGTTTAGATTCCAAATAAATAAGATCATACGGTATTTGTCTTTGCTATGGATTTTTAAAAGACAGGAAACAGCCTACAGTAACCTCCCTCTTCACCCTTAGTTTACAATCTTGATGCTATGATTATCTATAAATTTGCTTACTGAAAACAATGGGTTTATGCCCATTTTTTACATGTATTTGCTTCACAGTGCATGATTTTTTTAAAGAAGTTCAGGCCATATCTGTACATACAGCTCAGGTACAGTAGATTAGTCAACACTGCTTTTCCAAATAAGAAAGCGAAAATAATGTTTGATGTCACTTTTTCAAAACTACAAACCAGTGTCACTCTAAAACCATTACATTATCCAAAATCCAGCACCATTTTAGTGCATTTAACCCTTAAAGTGTTTCTAGAAACAAATCCTGTGTTGGGAGGGGGAGGAATTAGAGCTCTCCTCGTCCAGGTTTCCTTCCTCCCCCTGACTCCCCCTGACTCCCCCTGACTCCCACCTCTTCCTCTGGTTCTCTCTCATATACACACACCATACACTTTACCTGTACATGGCTTTCTCCCCAGCCAAAGTTTCTGGTCACTCTAATTACATCTTTTCCTAAATAACCCTTCAAAATTTTGAGAGATGGACATTTGAAAATCCCTGAAATTCCCTACAGAAAAAAATTATTCCATATCTATTTTAGATGATACTCTAATTTAAAAGGGTTTCTAGTGAAGAAACTAGTAACATGAACATGTTCCAGTGGTCATGAAAACATTTTCCAGGAAAAATAAAAGACTCAACCCATATGCCAAGGTCTTTATATAATACATGACTTCCATAGGAGTGGTTAGGTTTTACATTTTTTATGAATAGAAAGAACGTTATGCATGAGATTATGCTCCAGCTACATTTAGTTGGGTCTAATTAGAGTAATTATCATCTATGAATGTAAAACTAAGAACTTTTAGATTAGCAGGCTTATTTTTCCAAGCAAACAATACTATGAGATTTTATGCAAACTGATATCTGTGCCAATAAAACATGGAGAAATTGATTTCCTAGAATAATGTTAAATATCCTCTGGTTTACATAAGAAGATAAATTATGAATATATTTTCTATATTGGGAAAATTAAAAAAAGAAAGACAAAGAACCAGGAAAGTTATTCATATTCTTAATCTCTGAAAACATCTGCCAAGTGTTTAAAATGTGATACACTCTGCTTGACTGGAATACAAACTTATTACTCAATGAGCAAACTTCCGTCCAGGTTTCAGGCCATGCACTCCTCTATAGTGCCACAAGTTACAATTTTCAATTTTTTTATTAAGGTATTATTGATATACACTCTTATGACGGTTTCACATGAAAAAACAATGTGGTTACTACATTTACCCATATTATCAAGTCCCCACCATATATTGCAGTCACTGTCCATCAGTTTAGTACGATGCCACAGAGTCACTGTTTGCCTTCTCTGTGCTACACTGTCTTCCCCATGACCCCTTACACCATGTGTACTAAACATAATACCTCTCAATCCCCTTCTCCCTCCCTTCCTACCTGCCCTCCCACACCCCTCCCCTTTGGTAACTGCTAGTCCCTTTTTGGAGTCTGTGATTCTGCTGCTGTTTTGTTCCTTCAGTTTTGCTTCATTGTTATACTCCACAAATGAGGGAAATCATTTGGCACTTGTCTTACTCCACCTGGCTTATTTCACTGAGCATAATATCCTCCAGCTCCATCCATGTTGTTGCAAATGGTAGGATTTGTTTATGGCTGAATAGTATTCCATTGCATATATTTACCACATCTTTATCCATTCATCTACTTATGGAACGAGTTACAATTTATAACTAGATAATTACAATCTCCAATTAAAAAAAAAATCAGTGTATCTTGATAACCATTACTTTAGCCTATCTTAATATGTGAGGGAATAATCCTTATTTGAATAAATGATTTTTTCAGATCTATGAAGTTTCCTTATCTAAAGATCCTAAAATGAGCAAACCTTTCTCTGTTTTTTTCTCAGGGGCAGAGTGCTAGCTCTGTTTCCCTCTCTCAGTGTGAGATGCATACTTATTTTACAGTGCACATGAATATAAAAGACTAACACAAGGTAAATGATCAGAAATATAGATTACTTACTTTAAGTATAAATTTTCATTTTGAATGAATATCACGGATTTCACATTTAAGAACACAAGCTAATTTTATTCTAAACAAAAAATATGAGGAATGAGATCACTTTCTTTAAACCATTTACTATTTGAGAGAAATTCAAAATTAATATATTTTATCACAAAAAATTGAATGGAAATGATAAGCTACAAAAGAAAATCATAAGCATAAGAGACTTGTATTTTGATTACCACTGCACTTTTTAAAGTACTCTTTAGTTTTCTTTATTTTATGACAAAGGGAACTGTCACATATAGTAGTAGCAGAAATGCATAGACAGAAAAGAACCCTATATATTTCCAAGTAAGTAACTACGATTAAGAGAAGATAATTTACTTGGATTGGGAAAACTTCTCAAAGGAACACAATGCTAAGAATTACAAAACATAAAACAAAAATTAAGAAAAGTCTTAATAAAAATAAAACCCCTAATGTTATCCATGATATCAGCTTAAATAAGATTTTTATGGAATATAACTTTGAGCAAATACAATTTCATATTTAAAATAAGTTTCAATTATAATAATAAAGCATTTGTAAAAGTACTGTGGAGTTAAACTAAAATTAAAATAATTGGTGGATTTCCAGTTATTAAATGATACATAAAATGAAATAGGAAAGATGAACTGGATATGTAAGGTGTGTGTTCATGGATATTCAACATGTTTGTTACCCTCAGGAAAACTGAAACTATAATGTGAGGAAAATAATTTTTAAATCTAAATTAATGTTTCCTCCTTTAAAATAATCATCTTGCTTTTCCAAAATATTTTTCATTATTCTATTAAATTTGTCTTTATGTCATCAAAATAATTCTAAGAATAGACTGAAGGACAGAAAAACTACCCTTTTAGACTGAACTCAGTGTTATGTAATAGTTGAATACAATGAAGATAATGTTAAGATCAAGCAGATCTTGCTTGATCATTAAGGCCAACAGATAAAGTATCATTTTGGGCCAAAGTTGAAGAATAACTGAAAGAATAAGAGAATTTTAAAAGTTGGAACAGAAAGTAGTTATGAAAACATTTCCAAATAGTGTCAGGAAACTTCATCAGAGGAAACACAATAGGATTATCAAGTTGTTTCCCAAATGCCTTCCTTGGTAGGTATCACTGATGAGATTATAAATGTCTTAGACATTGTAGCTTTAAAAGAGAGGATCACTTATCACCTCACCAAAGCTTGTGCATTTAGAAAAATTAATATTTTAGTCTTCATCAGGACAGTTTTTCATGCTAATTATAAAAAAATGGGAAAAAATACTGAATGGAGATAGACAATTATGGCTAGTTTTACTATCTACCTTGTAATATTTATTTTCAGGACAAAACAAAACAACACAAGAGAAAAATAATTATACATGGAAAATGTATACTCAGCATAAGTTGAAGAAAGAGAATACATATTTCTTTCTGAGTAAGGAGAGTAAAGAACACTCAGTCCCAGCCCCACTTTTGGTTTGCAACCTCAGGACTTCTCCCCATGAAATCTGACACTGAATCCAGTATACAGAGGGCAAGGAGAGACTGAAGGAGGAGGCAGGCCACACCAGATTGGCAGATGGCAGTTATACTAACCAAGGCGACATACATAGGAGGCATTCAAGATGGGTAGATGTCCACATCCACACACCAGGACCTTGGGAGTTTGTATCACCGGTTTCAGTCACTTATACTGTCTGGATGGTCTCAGTGCCACATTGCTCTCTCAAGGCTCTCCTTGAAATGACTTTGGCTGTGGGTACAGTGGGCAAAACACACATTCCAGGGACAGGAGAGGGAGTGAGGAGCCTCTGACTGCCCGGGCTGTGCGGGTTAATTGGCAGCCATGTCCCTCCATTACAACTTTAATGCTGGCATAAGCTTTTTTTGCATCAGTGGTAGATTAGGGAAAAAAGGAAAGAAAAAAGAGGGGGGCAGAAGAGGAAAGAATTTTGAAGGGCTTCAAGTTTGATCAGAAACTGCCACCAGAAAGATGAAGTGCCCTCTAAGTCTGAAAATAGCAAAATGTATCCATTGCATATTAGGATACAGGCTACAGGGAATAAACCTTGAAGTACAGTTCATTCAAAGGCACAGTTATGCTTTAAAGGAAGGGCACAATTTAAAAGGTCAGGTGCAATTAAAGGGTAGACTTTGAAATAAATAGAATTTAAGAAAGAAGAAGATTAAAAAAAAGGGGAGCAGCACCCTTTGCAATTAAGGTAGGAAAGGAACAAGATGAAATAAAGAAAATTTAAGATCCTGCAACAAAACACAATTCCAATAAAGTAAGAAGGCTTATAGCTATACCACCAACAACACAAACAAGGAAACCACCAGACTCCTAACATGGTATTCCAAAAGAACAGATATCATTAAACTGGGAATCTTGTAAAATGCCCCAAAATGTTAAAAGTAAACAATAGGAAATTCATAATTTTCTGTAAATTCACACAAAGTAATTGTAGAAATTCAGGAAACAGTATTTCTTACAACAATTTCACAATTTCAACTGAGGGAAATCCACACCTCTCACCAAAAAAAAGAAAGAAAAATCCATGAGACAGGAAACTTTTAAGTCAAAGATCCAAAGAGTATACATGATCAAGCATTTAATTGATATGAAACACCTTGAATTAGAAATTTACAAATTACAAACAGAAATGGACAGAAATTCAGAATAAGGGAAAAATATTTTAATGAACTCAGCCAAGATATATAAAAAAAGACAAAATTAGCTCAAGACACAAGTAATAAATTAGAAGGTGCTCAGAAAAAGAAAAGACTCAAATAACAATTTAATAACGGGCAATGAAGAAAGGAAGAAAAATATCTAAGGTAAGAAAATGACATCAAGAAAGAAGTAAAAGTGGTCAGAGACAGAGGAGTACAAATGGAAGCAAGAATAAGATTAGAAATCGTGGAAATTCAGGGAAGAATAATATTCATTGTATCAGAATCCCTTGGAGAAGTAAAATAAAACAATGGAGTGCAGTTTGTTATATAAGGATATAATCTAAGGAAACTCTCTGGTAGCAGAAAGAGCTGAACTGAACACTATAAAGGCTCATTGATTACCTAAAAAAATTAATCTAAAATGATCAACTCTGAGATTTATCAGAGTAAAACTTTTAGATTTCAAAGGTAAAGAATAAATCTTCTAAACTTACAAGCAAAAAAATTAAATAATTAACAAAGACAAAAAAATCCGAATGGCTTTAGGCTTTTCAACTCGGCTTGCAGGACTTCTTGCCTCAGCACCAATATGTAAAGGATTTGAAGTAATCTCTCCAGGCCTTACCATGGGAAAATACTTACCCAACTTAAAATCAATGGTTGTTCTTAAACCCAGTAGAGAACTGAATTCCTGGCAGAGTGTCATGCCTACATATGAAGAGAACAAATTTATTGGAGTAGAAGGTGATAGAGTCCTTAATGGTAAGAGCACTTTAATAAATTACTGGTGTCTGGGAGTGGATTAGTGACAATGAGAACTCTAAGGGGCCACAGTCTTAGGGGTTCTCAAAGTTTTGTGTTATATTAAGAAATCCCACAGGTTCCCATGGTAAAGATCTCATATAGATCCTTTCCTAGTTCTGACCCTCCAAAACCAAAAATCCAGTATATTAACAGTGGATTACAGCTGAAAGAGTTTCAAGATGCAAAATTGAAAGTGCTCTGTGAAACCCAAAGTTGACAGTGAGTGCGAAGACCTCATGCTAGGCAAGCATTAAACGTAACTCAAATACTAGCCAGATAAATACAAAACCTCACACTGGAGGTCTGTTTACTTCAGTTCTTCTAACTCAATACAAAAATGTGGTTTTCAACAAAAAGTCACAAGACATGCTGAAGGCGAGGGAAAACACAGTCTGAAGAGACAAAGCAAGCCTCAGAACCAGATTCAGATGTGATACAGATACTGAATTTATCAGGAGGGAATCATATCACCATGATTCATATATTAAGGATTTTAATGGAAAATCTAGATAGTTTGCAAGTGTAATGGGTAATGTAAGCAGAGAGATGTAAAACTACTCTTCAGGGATAAAAAAGGATAAGCTATCAAACTATTCCTATGTGTGAACGCTGAATCCACATTGCTAAATGGGAGAAGCTGGTCGGAAAAAGCTAATACTGTTTGATTCCAATTATATGATATTCTGGAGAAAGCAAAACTATAGAGGTGGTAAACAGATCAGGGTTGCCAATAGTTTGGGAGAGAAGAGGAAGTGGATTGAATAAGTATGGTTCGAGGAATTTTTTTTAAGTGGTTAAACTGTTTTCTCTGATACTGTAGTGGTGGATACAAGACATATTTGTCAAGATGCATATAAATTTAAGGCACCAAGAGTGAACCTTACCTTACCCAAATTTTAAAAAGAATTATTTAGGAGGTTACAAGATCCTAGGATGGAACAGAAAATATGACAAAAGAATATCACTGTAGTAGAAATATGTGAAAGCACTTCACTGAAGGGGATGGGGGAACACTAACCTAAATAACTTTGTAAATGAGTGGAGTCTGTTAAACTAAAGGTACAATAAACTGTCCATAAGCACTGTACTCTACTTGATAAAATTGTTTCCCACATGGATACAGGTTAGCAATTTTGCTACTGACATTCACAATGACTGTATGTGAATGGGTAAGGGCAGTGTGTGTTGGAAGCCAATTTTCTCTGGAGGAATGGGAATTTACAGATAAACAAAGGGAAGGTGCTAGAATTATCCATGTGATAATGGATTATAATTGGAAACAATATGATGAACTAATGTTTGTTTAACTTAATATAGATACAGATGGCTATATATAGAAATATTTATGGATGGGTTTATGCATATGGGTTTGTACACATGCATACACATATTTCCTTTATCAAGTGAGAGCAGCTAGAAGCAATGACAACACTGGGGTATCACTGAGTACCCCTTGCACACCAATTATGTTTCTATTGCCATTCTCCAATACAAGGATACAAGATTCCTCAGAAAAATGACTGGTTCTGGGACTGGGGCTGGAATTACACAGGAATAAGTCTGGAGCATCTTGTGCTTAAAGTAAACAAACAAAAAATCTTACTGTGACAGTGGTATGTCGAAAAGACACAGAAGCCAACTGAAGGAGCTAACAACAAGCAAAGCTAGAATATTTGGGCAACAAAATAAATAAAATAGTACTGGAAATACTCCAAGGTGTAGATTCCACTTCCTTAGCCCATACAAATATACATAAAAGATTGAATAAATAAATAGAGGAAATAGACAAATATTTTTTGTGGAGTAATTGCAAATAACTTATGTTGATAGTTTATCCATGAAATGGAGCAAAACACTCCGGCACACAGTGCTTTCCTTCAAAGAGTACAGTGCAGAAGGGTGAAAAAAATGCTACTGTGTGGTGAGGAAACCTGGCAGATGGCCAAGTTTTACATCAACAGGGATACATCATGTTGAAATGATATGATCATTTCATGTTGAAAATATTATGAAATTAATATTTTATCTCTGTGGTCTTCCTCCCTAAAACACCTACCCGCTAATCTAAGCATGGGGAAAAAATGTCAAAAAATCCAAACTGAAGGCTAATTCATGAAAAACTAGGAAAGGGTGAGAAACTGTTACAGCCAAGAAAAGCCTTAGGGATGTAACTACCAAATGCAATGTGGTATCTTGGATGGCATCCTGTAACAGTGAAAGGACACTCATTCAAAACTAAGGAAATCTGAATAATGTATGGACTTTAGTTATTCATATATCAATATTGGGTCATTAATTCTAACCATGCTAATGTTAGATATTAATAGAAGAAATTGTATGTAGAGAACATGAGAACTCTGTTCATAATTTTTCTGTAAATATACAGTTACTATGTCATTTGTTGGGGAAACATTATATGCATTATCACTGAAATCGGGAATAAGAAAAGGATGACCATTATTTCAGCTACTATGCAACATTGCACTAGAAATATCTGCCATTACAATTAGAAAAAAATAAGCTATTAGATACACTAAAATGTTTCAAGAATAAAAGCTATACTTTTCACAGAACATAGTATACCTTAAAAACGTTAGTGAATCAATAATAAAATGACATGGTATTTCAGTAAAAGAGCAAGATTCAAATTCACAAAAAAATTATAGCCTTCATATACACAAAAAGTAAGCAATTAAAGGATGTGATGTTAGAGAAAACCTCATTTGCAATGGCAAAAAAGATTAAATATTTAGGAACAAGCTAACAAAAATGTGCAAACCAATACGAATAAAACTTTAAAACACTCCTGAAAAACATAAAAGTAGACCCAAACAAATGGAAAGGATTTCCCTTGTTCTTGCACAGGATTGCTCAGCATTATATAGTTTCAGTTCTCCCTAACATACGAGTACAATGCAATCCTAATAAAAACATCAACAAACTTTTAAGGAATCGGACATGTTGATACCAAAGTTTGCATGGATAATTAAGCATGGGTGTGCAGCCAGGAAAATGCTGAAGAACACAAATTATGAAGGGAACCAATTTCAGATATTAAAATGTACCATAAAGTCACTATAATTAAGATAGTGTGATATTGGTACACAAATAGACAAAAGATCAGAAACATTGATTAGAAAGCCCAGAAATAGACTGTAATATATGTGTAAATTCAGTATATGGTAAACATGGCTTATCAAGTCATTGGGTCAAAACTAATTGTTTTACTAAATGACATGAAGCAGTTGGGTGCCTATTGGAATTCAATAAAATTAGATCTATATTTCACACTGTACACAAGAATAAGCTCAAATGGATTGGAGATCTAAAGGTTAAAAGCATACAAGTAGTAGGAAAAAATTAGATAAATTCCTCTTTAATTTTGGAGTATGGAAAGATTTTCTACTTAAAACTTAAATATAAGCTGACAAATCGACATGTGCTGTGTATGTCTGTGTATCTTACATAGTTCTAAAAATCATAAATTAAAGACAAATTAAAGGGATTGACAATATATTGGAAGAAATAATTATAATGTATATAACAGACCAAAGGTAACATCCCTTATATGTAAAGAACACTTCAAAATTGGGTGACAAAAAAACAAAAAATTTGCATTTAAACATGGGGAAAACATGAACAGACAATTCAAAAAATAAGTAAAAATGGCCCTTAGACAAAATAACATAAATAAATAAATTCACTCAGAGAAATTCAAATTAAAATAACAGTGAGGTATGAGGTATCGTTTCTCATCTATCAAATTGTGAAAAAGCAAAAAAATTCCATTTGTGAGGTTCTGGTAAAATAGGCACTCTAAGTCATTGATGTTTGAAAATATAAACTGGTAATTCTCCTAGGCAGTAATTTTTAAAGACCTGCATATGCACTTAACTGTTTCACCCAGGATTCTCATTTCTAGAAATTTATCCTAAAGATACCTCTAACTATATGAAAATAGATATACACAGTTATTAATTGCAGCATTGTTTGTAATTACAAAATATCAGAAACATCCTGTGTGATCAGGCAAAGAAGGGTGGTTGAATAAATACTGCTACATGCACAAAATGGAATACTAGGAAGTTGTTTAAAAAAAAATAGAGATTTCAATCAACTTAAATATGGACTGTTTCCTGGGATATACTGTTGTTAGAGGCTGAATTACATTCTTCCAAAATTCATATGCTGCGTTCCTAACTCTCAATATTTCAGAATGTGACTGTATTTGGAGATAGGGTGTTTCAGTTAAAGAGGTAATTAAGTTAAAATGGGCTTAATCCAATATGACTAGTGTTCTTATAAGAAGAGATTAACACAGATGCACAGAGAGAGAAGATCATGTGAAAATACAAGAAAAAGATCGCTACCTATAAGCCAAGGAGAGAGGAAACCAACCCAGTCAATACCTTGCTCTCAGACTTCTAGCCTCCAGGACTGTGAGAAAATAAATTTCTGTTATTTAAGCCACCTAGTCTGTAATGTACGTCTATCTAGCATAGTTCTAAAAATCATAAACAAATTAAAAAGACAAATTAAGAAGATTGACAATATATTGGGAGAAATAATTATAATTATATAACAGACCAAGGGAAATATCTCTTACATATAAAAAATAGTTAAAAATTGGGTGACAAAAAGACAAAAAATCGCATTTAAAAGTGGAGAAAACATAAAAAGACAATTCAAAAATTAAATAAAAATGGCCCTCTGACAAAAATAAATAAGTAAATGTACTCAGAGAAATGCATATTAAAATGACAGCCCTAGCAAATTAATACAACTGTTACATGGAGAAGAACATGCCATTCTTCACATAAAGAAGCAGCAGCAGAAAACAGTATACGCTTACCTCTTCATCTTTGTAAGAGAAATGTGAGAACAATAATCCAGGAAACAGATATTGGATATCTAGAGTGTTTGAGGGGAAAGAGCTGGAAAGAAGAGTGGAATGGGAGTGGGATCCTAGGGATTGTGGAGGAGGGACACTGCTCTTATCATTTATTTGTAATGGTCCTGTGCCGCAGTTTCTTTTCCTTCTTTTTTTTTTCATTAAGGTATCATTGATATACACTCTTATGAAGGTATCACATGAGCAACCTTGTGGTTACTACATTCCCCCATATTATTGAGTCCCCCACACACCCCATTGCAGTTACTGTCCATCAGCGTAGTAAAATGTCTTAGCATGCATTTTTAAGCCACAACTCAACATTTTAGTACTGCTTCACAAGCCCTCAAACAAAAACAAATAAATAAAAAGAATGGAGGGGGTGGAGTGGAATAACAATAATAAAAAACAAATGAATTATATGGAAATTCTGTAACCTACACTAACTCTCTAAGTCCTTTTTAAGGGAAAAAGTTCATAATAAAATATTTCATCATCAGTATGCTGCCTGGTGAATGTTTGTTTTTTGTTCAAAAATATACAGGGATTCCTGAATTATGTGAGAGATTGACTCAATGATCAATTAAATCTTCCATCCTACAATTTGGAATTATGATTTTTTCATGAAAGTGCAACTATAAGTTGTGCAAAAAAACATTGTTCTTTAGAAAGAACTTAGAATACATAGTTTCCCCACACTTCATACATAATAACTCTTTGTTTCTAAACTACGCAAATTTATAACACAGTTCTTCTACCTAAGAAGAGTAATTTGGTGATAATATATAACAGAAAATAAATTTTAAACATGTTACTTTTAATGTCAGGCTTTTGAAGAGTTATAAATCATTGGCATTAATAATCCACATAAAGTATGTTTAGTGAATAATTGTATTTGACAGTATTTTTGACAGTATAAAAATTGTATCTTTTATTGATAGTAGCAAATAGAATGTTGAGGCTTTTTACTTACTTTGACTTATGATGGGAGAATTAGACCCTGAACACTTCAAAAACATGCTCTGTTCAGGCTCTCTACTGTAAACTACCATCTACATCTCCCCTGGTTCCGGATCTGCCATACCTGGGTCCGGTCAAGAGCACATCCTTCCATCTCCCAGCAGTGTGTGGGCAAACCCCACCAATCTTGCATCATCCTTGTCTCTCTCTGACATACTATTCTCAAATTTCTTGAGTAGTAAAATAGAGCTTATACTTAACAAAACTTTGGAGATTCAGTTAAGATTATTAGCACTATAAATTTATCTCAACAAGTATAGAACAGCATATATTTCTGTAGGATATATAATTATTCAATTTTGTTTTTCAACCTCCATTTCCATTTTGCAAAACGTGAACATGTCTTGGGTCGAGCGGAGGGACAGGTACATAAAAAGTAAGCTGACTTCCCCTGTTAGTATTGACAGAGTTCAGAGACGTGGGCACTGGTTTCTACAGTTTGACCCATAACATGATATGACATTGAAACTATGTTTGAGTTATTAGTCAATTTTCCCACTCAGGGTTCTTGGGCTAAATCTCAACAGGCAGCCTCAACTATGGTAACATTTACTACGGGTCCAAGAATGTTAAATAAAGCTATTCTACACTTAGCAGAACTTAATCAGTGCCAAAACCTAGTTCTGCCGGCACATTTACAGTCTATTTGAACTACTGGAAAGTGTTAGACTGGTTCAAATAATCAAGTCCCACTTGAAATTTCAGTGACTTGGTTTCATGGAACAGAATTGCACTCCAACTTCTATCAGCAAAATGTCTTCAGTTGATTTACAAAATATTGATATAGCAAATGTTATAACTGTTACTGGGAACAGTTTGAGATAATTTTCTGAACTTACCATTCTTCGTCTTATTGTTTGCACTCACTGCGGATAGAAAGACACAGGTTCATGGATGTTAGGGAGAAACAGGCCATTTCCATGGATAAGTCAAGTTAGAAACATTTATTTAAACCAACCTTGAATTTTTTAGGATGGCGTGTAAAGATTCAGAGTACTCTTAAAAATTCGAAGAAAATATTTTATTCTAATTCTGCGCCAAATGATTTTCATTATTTTAAAATTTACACAAGCAATCCATGTTCATTTTATACAAATTCAGCAAATACTGATAATAAAAAGGAAAATTAAGTGCACTTATTTTCTCACTCTTAAGACTGTTAGAATTTGATATATATTCACCCAGAATTTTCTAAAAATATTTTGCTTAAAAATATTAAGCATAGTGTTTCTGACCACATATTGTGTTATACACTATGTCATTGTGAACAGCCAGCCTTTAATCGTTTCCTTACATGTACTTGTTTGCTTATTATCTTCGGTTAGACAGATTTCATAAAATTAGAAAATTTGGATCAAGGTAAGACATATTCTAAGGGTTTGTTGCTAATTCTTAAAAATTGCTCACTAGGTATTTTTCTATTTTCAAATGTTCATTATAAATGTCTAAAAATCTTCTACTATAATAAAATTATTTACCTTGATTTTCTTCAACATTCATCTGGGGAAAATGTTTTATATATATATTTGAGCATATGGTTTAAAACAACTATAGTAAATTATTAAATATACAATCCTTCATGAATAGGAAAATAGGAGAAAAGATGCATTTCTAAAAAGGATGAAGTAACAATGAAGTAGCATTAATTGAATAACTTGTGAGATAGGAACAAAAATAAGCACTTTCATACATATCATCCTATTATGTTTAATCCTCACAATTAGTGCATAAGAGACCCATTACTATCTTTCTTTTTTGTTTTCCAGAAAAGGATAACATGACACTGGTTTTAAATAATGACCCTGTTGACTTAACAAATCAGTAATAGAACAAAAATATGAACTCATATTTCCGGGACCCCTGATTTCTTATTCTTTTTTATTATTCCACAAATGTAATTTTAAGATGCTTTTTTTTTTCACTATAATAATAAAGGATTTAGAAGTCTTTTCATCCAGGAAATTGGAACTTGAAACCTGGAGAGTAGAATATCAAATAAGAATAATAAAACTCTTGCCAAACATCTGAAAGGATATTCTAAGTAAAACAGAATAATTAAGACAGCATTTTTCAATGTGTGCTGTGTAAGATGTGAA
Source organism: Manis pentadactyla (assembly GCF_030020395.1). Taxonomy (NCBI): domain Eukaryota; kingdom Metazoa; phylum Chordata; class Mammalia; order Pholidota; family Manidae; genus Manis; species Manis pentadactyla. The sequence continues at coordinate 52,485,642 of NC_080028.1, read as the reverse complement.
ATTGTGTTCTACTACACGTGAAAAGGCATATATAAATGAACACCTGGTCAAATAATTTGGGGAAATTCTGAGTTGCTTACAGTAATTGGGTTTGTTTACAGCAGGAATTTACAGAGCCTTTAAGCTTCCAGGATGCTTTGAAGATTTATGTGGCAAGTAATATGCAGAATTTCATAAATGTGTATTAATAAGAAATGTTGCTAGGTCCAGTGCTCCAAGGGACATACTTGTTAAAAGCTCTGGTTGGTTGAGTGTTTGGGGTTTGCCTAATATTATCAGATCAATATTCCAACCCAACATGAGTGGAGACAGTGCAGAAGCCTTTAAAATTATAACCACCAGATTAAAAGCAAATGATCAACTCCAGTCCCACACCAGCTCCTGCTAGGAACTCCGACTACGCTCCCTACTTGCTTCAGCAGCAAGAGTGAGTTGCCTTTACTCAGGGTATATCTACCTGCTTCTTCTCAGTTTGCCCTTTTTTTCTCTATTCATTAATATCTGAGAATATTTTGCTTACCCCTTGACTATTCTCTAAACTGCCCTTATTTCCATCTGAATCCCGAACCTCCCCTGTCTCTGCAATCTTAACTCCTGCTTTACAGTCTCAATCTGCTTCTAATTCTATATAAATTTATTACTGATCCTTCCTAGCTCTCCCAATGAATTCCTTCAGAATCATGAATTATCTCTTCCTGCTTTGGCAGACAAAACAATTTTTAAAAATCATATCAAGTTCTGTGTGTTTGCATGCTCACAAATTAACGCAGTACATTGCACTCTGCCAATTTGATTTTTACTATATCCCAAATAGCATGTAAAAGATTAAATATCATGTTATTAAATACCTCTAAAATGAGAGGATAAACATTAAATGCTAAGAGAATTATATCTTTTAAAATACAGCATTCTTTTTATAAATATGTACTGTCTTTCTCAAACTTAAGATGGCAGCAATAGGTAAAAAGGTGAATACTACAAAAGCTATTTACTTTACCTGCAGAAGCTGAAAACATAAAGAGGCAGTCATGATTTCCATTCTTGGGGGAACTAAGAATAATTCCCACACACTGTTTCGACTGAAAAGCACTCTGGTTTGCCACCAGAGTGTTCTTAGAAGTGTCTGAATAAGTGCTCTCCTAGCCTCAAGGTAAGGACCAGGCTCATAGCTAAGTAAATAGAGAATTAGGAGTCTAAAGCAAGGAAAGCTGAGGTATAGATTGAGGGGTGAATAAAAGTTGCAAGACTCCAGTTGAACAATAGGAAGGATACTAAATTGTTTAGTATACCCCTCTAATTAGAACTATAAAAACATAATAATTAATATCTCCTTTTATGAGGAAACAGTCCACTACTGCAGAACCAAGAATCCAGAGCATGGAAAACATCTCATTAAGACCAAGGGGATTTGCAAAAGAATATAACCCTACTTTGAGTAGACTTTGGCTGAATGTGAGGCATATGTGTGGAAACCCTGCAAACGATAACAATAAAATTGTATAATGCAAATTTTTCTCTGGCTTTACTACTGTGTGGCATAACAGAATTTATGCTCTGATTTTTCTTTTCTTCTGTTGCCTTATTTACACCATTTTAAAAATATTCTTTAAAAACTTTTCGAGTTATAAATATTAGATCCAAGCACAGGTAGTTTACTGCAATTTTTACGTGCCCTGAGTTTATTATCCAGACCTCTGAACTTATGTGCTATTCCATTTCCTTTATGTGAACATTTTCTCCTATGACATGAAGTGCAATATTTAGTTTAGTCGTTAGATACTATATGTAAGTGTTCATGAACACTTTCAAATTACATTTATTTAATATATGTACTTATTTTTCTTGAAATTGCACATGTAAAATGGGCTGTTGATACCTTGAAAATATAAGATATCTCTTGTGTTTTTTAAAAATTGATAACGAATTGTATGTTTAAGTGTTAAGAAAAAAATGGAAGACTGTTTTTAAATTTGGAAAGTTGTGTGTTTATAAAAATTAGGTAATATCACTAATTCATAAATCAGAAAGCACTCCATAACTTAGACATAGGACTAAGTACTTTCTCACTCGACCAAGAAATCAGTCAACACACTACTGGAACATAGTTAGCTACTTCAAAGTAGGAAATGGCAAATAATATAATAAATGCTTAGGAAATTTTTTGATTAGAAGGGATATGAAGAAAGAAATCATTTATAACAATGAAAAACTATGTTGAATTAAAAAATCATCAGAATATAAGCTTCAGGCAAAAAATTAAAATTTAGCAACCTAAATACCTTTTATTAAATTTAATGAGTGTATAGTGAGAAAGTAAAACAATTAGTCTAGTATCATGTTCTCAACTGACCTCTGAGGAATTTCTGGCTCAGACTCATCCAATTTTTTTTGAAAATCAAACTTTTCAGTGAATAAATAGTGTTATAGTTTGACACATGAATACAGTCTTCATATAAGATATATACAAATGTTAGATGATGGTGATATTGATATTGCAAATTACTTTTTCTAGAATTGCTTTATAGTTGTTGGTATACATTACCAAATTCTCTAAAGAATCACACCAAAGATTTCAAGTAAATCAGTGGAAAAGGAAGTTTTCAAATACATAGATCCTGATGCTTTACTATTGTTTTGTTTACTGAGTAAAATGTCAAAGAAAATTATACTGATGAAAAGTGAAGATTTCCTAAAATGATAAATTGTTTTAAAAGCCTATGCCACATTATTAAAAAGTTCAGTTTTCAGCAACAAAAAAATGAGACATGCAAAGGTATATGGGTAGATATTACCCATAAGGAAAAAACAAATAATATAATATATCCCTGGGGAAGCCCAGTTGTTAGATATACTAGAAAAACACCTTAAATCAACTATTACAGATATGTTCAGGGAACTGAAAGAATGTATGAGAACAATGTCTCCCCAAATATAGGATATAAATGAAAGGGTAGATTGCATTAAAAAGGAACCAAAGAGAAATTCTGGAATTGAAAAGTACAGCTGAAATAAAAAAAAAATCATACAGGGATTCAACTAATTTCAGCTGGTAGAAGAAAAAAAATCTGTGAACTTGAAAACTGGTCAATAGAGATCTGCCAGTCTATGTAACAGAAAGAAAATTGTTCATGAATTAGAAGACTCATTATTATTATGATGTCATTTCTCCCCAAGTTGACTATTGCTTTAATTCATTTGCAACAAAATCACAGAAAAAATATTTGAATATATTGAAAAGTTGGTTCTAAACTTTATATGGGAAAGAATAGAGTAGCTAAAATAATTGTGAAAATGAACAAAATTGGAAGAAACACACTCTCTGCCTGCTTAAAGGAGGAGGCACTTTAAAGCAATAATATAATGTCTGTGTCTCCAGGTTAGATATATATAGGAAGAAAAATATGATCTGAATTATATTATATATTGCACACATTAAATATTTACAATTTTTTATTTTAAAAAGCAGTGGTAAAACAATGTGCTATTTACACAAAAGTAAACAAATAGGTCAATAGAACATAGACCAGAAATAAATCCACACAAACATAGACATAGAGTTTTTAACAAAGAAACTGAAACAACTTAATGGAGAAAGGATATTCTTTTCAGCAAATAGTGCTGGAAAATAAATATCCATATATTTGAAAAAAAATCTCAAAACATACACCTTATACATAAATTAACTCAAAATGAATTAAAAAACCTAAATATAAAATCAAACCTTTAAAATTTGTAGAGGAAAACATAGGAGAAAGGATATGGGAACTTGAGATGGCAAAAGAGCTTTTAAATAACACAACAAAAGCATGATCCATTAAAAATATTAATAAATAGCACTTTTCAATATTAAAACATTTACTCTTCAAGATACACTTTTAGGAGAAAAAAACATGCCACAGTTTGCGAGAAAACTGCTTTTCACATATATAATAAAGAAAATTTTATTCTCCATGATATATGAAAAATGGTTAAAATGAACAATAAAAAAGAAATTTTTTAAAAATCAGAAAAACATATCTCTAATGACACTTCACCAAAGAAGAAATGCAGATGGAAATATGCATATGCAAAGATACTCAATATCATTAGTCACTTTATAAATGCAAATTAAAAACATGCCTACTACTACATGCCCATTAAAATGATTATAAGAAAATTGATAATACTAAGAACTGGTGGGAATTTGGAACAATTGGAACTCTCCTATGTTTCTGGTGGCAATACACAATGGTACAACCAGTTTGGAAACCTATTTGGCATTAAACACAATTAACCTAAGACGTAGCAATCTTGCATTGGGTATATCCTCCAATGGATTGACAACTTACACTTACACACATGCACACAGAATATGTGTGCAAAACCTCACAGCAGTCTTATTCATATCACCAAAATCTTAAGTCAACCTAAATATTCTTTAATGGGTGATGAACAATATATAATATGCCCATACCCTGGCACACTTCTCAGCAAAAAAAAAGGAATGCACTATTTATTTATGCAAAAACATAAATGAAACTTATCTTAATTTTTTTAAGGGAGACAAGCTAGTCCCACAAGGTCCAATACTGTAACACTTTTTACAAACAAAAGTAGACCCTGAAAACTGAGGCCATTTAATGCACAGAACATACATTCAAAAGTCTGCAAGGAAAAAAGATGGTGGCATGAGAGGAGAGACAGAGGCTTCCTCCTAAAACTGGATACAATTAGAAAATTTAATTGGCACAACTAGTACTGAGAGAGCAACAGGAAAGAGGACAGCATAAGACTGCACACACCTGGAGAAAAGAGCAGACCTCAGCGAATGGGGTAACGTACCAGATCTGTGGCTCCATGGGACCAGAGCCCCTCCCCAACCCCAGCTCGCGTGCAGGAGGAAGACAAACGGAACAGGGAGGGAGTGGAAGGCTTGGGACTGCTGAATACCTAGCTTGGGGGATCTGCTCTGGGAGCACAAACCTGCATTTCATGGTGTTTTCATGAGACTCTCATGACTACTGGGTTGGAAAGTTAATACAAGCAGAGTTCCTGGGGAGACAGGGATTCCGGCTGCTTGTGGAAAGCAGGGATACATATCTGGCTGCTCTGGGATAAAACTTATACCTGTGTGACTGGTCCACTGGCTCAGGCAGTGGAGACAGGCAAAGCAGCCAGGAGGGAACAGCTCTTTCATACACCCAGGCACCAGTACTGCTCCCCTGCGACCCCCGACATTGCTTCAGGGGCTCAGCAGCTCCAGAATAGAGCTTCTAGACACTACAGGGCACCATATACAAACATGAAACACCAAAGGAACCTTGTCCAGAGTAAAATTGTTAATACAAATCCTGAGAAAGATTTAAATGATATGGACCCCATAACTCTTCCTGAAAGGGAATTCGAAATAAAAATCATCAACATCCTAATGGAGTTAAGGAAAGACATCCATGAACTCAGGAATGAATTCAGGTCAGAGATCAAATCATTAAAGAACATGATGGAGGGTATTAAAAGCAGGTTGGATATGGTGGAGGAGACAATAAATGAAATAGAAACTAGAGAAGAGGAATACAAAGAAGCTGAGGCACAGAGAGAAAAAAGGATCTCTAAAAATGAAAGAATATTGAGAGAACTGTGTGACCAATCCAATCGGAACAATATTCGCATTATAGGAATACCAGAAGAAGAAGAAGAAGAGAGAGAGAGAGGGATAGAAAGTGTCTTTGAGGAGGTAGTTGCTGAAAACTTCCCCAATCTGGGGAAGGAGATAGTCTGTCAGGCCATGGAGATCCACAGATCCCCCCAACACAAGGGACCCAAGGAAGACAACAGCAAGACACATAGTAATTAAAATGGTAAAGATCAAGGATAAAGACAGATTGTTAAAAGCAGCCAGAAGCAGAAATAAGATCACATACAAAGGAAAGCCCATCAGACTAACATCAGACTTCTCAGCAGAAACCTTACAGGCCAGAAGGGAGTGGCATGATGTATTAAATGCCATGAAGCAGAAGGGCCTGGAACCAAGATTACTTTATGCAGCAGGATTATCATTTAAATTTGAAGGAGGGATTAAACAATTTCCATATAATCAAAAGCTGAGAGAGTTTACCTCCCACAAATCATCTTTGCAGTCTATTTTGGAGGTACTTCTATAGATGGAAGTGTTCTGAGGGTTGGATAGCTGTCACCACAGGTAGTAAAATCATGGTAGGGAGGGTGGAGCAGCTGATTGCAAGGCAAATGCAAAATTAAATTGACTATCCCCAATGTCAATCAAGGGATAGACAAAAAGTACAGAATTGATACCTAATATACAAAGAATGAAGGAGGAAGAAAAAGGAGGAGAAATAGAAAAGAACCTTTAGATTGTCTTTGTAACAGCATACTAAGTGAGTTAAGTTAGACTCTTAGATAGTAAGGAAAGTAACCTGGAACCTTTGGTAACCATGAATCTAAATACTGAAATGGCAATACGTGCATACCTATCGATAATCACCCTAAATGTAAATGGACTGAATTCACCAATCAAAAGACATAGAGTCACTGAACGGATAAAAAAACAAGACTCATCTATATGCTGCTTACAAGAGACTCACCTCAAACCCAAAGACATGCACAGACTAAAAGTCAAGGGATGGAAAAAGATATTTCATGAAAACAATAGGGAGAAAAAAGGAGGTGTTGCAGTACTAGTATCAGACAAAATAGACTTCAAAACAAAGAAAGTAACAAGAGATAAAGAAGGACATTACATAATGATAAAGGGCTCAGTCCAACAAGAGGATATAACCATTATAAATATATATGCACCCAACCGAGGAGCACCAATATATGTGAAACAAATACTAACAGAACTAAAGGAGGATATAGACTGCAATGCATTCATTTTAGGAGACTTCAACACACCACGCACTCCAAAGGACAGATCTACCAGACAGAAAATAAGTAAGGACACAGAGACACTGAACAACACACTAGAACAGAAGGACCTAATAGACATCTATAGAACTCTACACCCAAAAGCAACAGGATACACATTCTTCTCAAGTGCAGATGGAACATTCTCCAGAATAGACCACATACTCGGCCACAGAAAGAGCCTCAGTAAATTCCAAAAGATTGAAATCATACCAAGTAACTTTTCATGTCACAAAGGATTAAAACTAGTAATAAATTGTACCAAGGAAGCAAAAAGGCTCACAAACACATGGAGGCTTAACAACATGCTTCTAAATAATCAATGGATCAACGACCAAATTAAAATGGAGATCCAGCAATACATGGAAATAAATGACAGCAACAACACAAAGCCCCAACTTCTGTGGGATGCAGCAAAAGCAGTCTTAGGAAAGTATATAGCAATCCAGGCATATTTAAAGAAGGAAGAAAAAACCCAAATGAATAGTCTAATGTCACAATTATCAAAATTGGAAAAAGAAGAACAAATGAGGCCTAAAGTCAGCAGAAGGAGGGACATAATAAAGATCAGAGAAGAAATAAACAAAATTGAGAAGAATAAAACAATAGAAAAAAAATCAATGAAACCAAGAGCTGGTTCTTTGAGAAAAAAAACAAAATAGATAAGCCTCTAGCCAGACTTATTAAGAGAAAAAGAGAATCAACACACATCAACAGAATCAGAAATGAGAAAGGAAACAGCACGACGGACCCAACAGAAATACAAAGAATTATTAGAGAATACTATGAAAACCTATACGCTAAGAAGCTGGAAAACCTACAAGAAATGGACAACTTCACAGAAAAATACGTTCCAAAACTGACCAAGGAAGAAACATAAAATTAAAACAAACCAATTACCAGCAAAGAAATTGAAGCAGTAATAAAAAAACTACCCAAGAAAAAAAAAACCCGGGCCAGATGGATTTACCTCGGTATTTTATCAGACATACAGAGAAGATATAATACCCCTTCTCCTTAAAGTTTTCCAAAAAATAGAAGAGGAGGGAATACTCCCAAACTCATTCTATGAAGCGAACATCACCCTAATACCAAAACCAGGCAAAGACCCCACCAAAAAAGAAAATTACAGACCAATATCCCTGATGAACATAGATGCAAAAATAATCAAAAAAATATTAGCAAACTGAATTCAAAAATATATCAAAAAGATTATACACCACAACCAAGTGGGATTCATCCCAGGGATGCAAGGATGGTACAACATTCGAAAATCCATCAACATCATCCACCACATAAACAAAAAGAAGACAAAAACCACATGATCATCCCCATAGATGCTGAAAAAGCATTTGACAAAATTCAACATCCATTCATGATAAAAACTCTCAGCAAAATGGGAATAGAGGGCAAGTACCTCAACATAATAAAGGCCATCTATGATAAACCCACAGCCAACATTATATTGAACAGCGAGAAGCTGAAAGCATTTCCTCTGAGATCGGGAACTAGACAGGGATGCCCACTCTCTCCACTGTTATTTAACATAGTACTGGAGGTCCTAGCCACGGCAATCAGACAAAATAAAGAAATACAAGGAATCCAGATTGGTAAAGAAGAAGTTAAACTGTCACTATTTGCAGATGACATGATACTGTACATAAAAAACCCTAAAGACTCCACCCCAAAACTACTAGAACTGATATCGGAATACAGCAAAGTTGCAGGATACAAAATCAACACACAGAAATCTGTGGCTTTCCTATATACTAACAATGAACCAACAGAGAGAGAAATCAGGAAAACAACTCCATTCACAATTGCATCCAAAAAAATAAAATACCTAGGAATAAACCTAACCAAAGAAGTGAAAGACTTATACTCTGAAAACTACAAGTCACTCTTAAGAGAAATTAAAGGGGACACTAACAGATGGAAACTCATCCCATGCTCGTGGCTAGGAAGAATTAATATCGTTAAAATGGCCATCCTGCCCAAAGCAATATACAGATTTGATGCAATCCCTATGAAACTACCAGCAACATTCTTCAATGAACTGGAACAAATAATTCAAAAATTCATATGGAAACACCAAAGACCCCGAATAGCCAAAGCAATCCTGAGAAAGAAGAATAAAGAGGCGGGGATCTCAATCCCCAACTTCAAGCTCTCCTACGAAACCATAGTAATCATGACAATTTGGTACTGGCACAAGAACAGAGCCACAGACCAGTGGAACAGATTAGAGACTCCAGACATTAACCCAAACATATATGGTCAATTAATATTTGATAAAGGAACCATAGACATACAATGGGGAAATGACAGTCTCTTCAACAGTTGGTGCTGTCAAAACTGGACAGCTACATGTAAGAGAATGAAACTGGATCACTGTCTAACCCCATACACAAAAGTAAATTCAAAATGGATCAAAGACCTGAATGTAAGTCATGAAACCATAAAACTCTTAGAAAAAAACATAAGCAAAAATCTGTTGGACATAAACATGAGTGACTTCTTCATGAATACATCTCTCTGGCCAAGGAAAACAAAAGCAAAAATGAACAAGTGGGACTATATCAAGCTGAAAAGCTTCTGTACAGTGAAGGACACCATCAGTATAACAAAAAGGTATCCTATAGTATGGGAGAATATATTCATAAATGACAGATCTGACAAAGGGTTGACATCCAAAGTATATAAAGAGCTCACACATCTCAACAAACAAAAAGCAAATAATCCAATTAAAAAATGGGCAGTGGAGCTGAACAGACAGTTCTCCAAGGAAGAAATTCAGATGGCCAACAGACACATGAAAAGATGCTCCACATCGCTAGTTATCAGAGAAATGCAAATTAAAAACACAATGAGATATCACCTCACACCAGTAAGGATCGCCACCATCCAAAAGACAAACAACAACAAATGTTGGTGAGGTTGTGGAGAAAGGGGAACCCTCCTTCACTGCTGGTGGGAATGTAAATTAGTTCACCCATTGTGGAAAGCAATATGGAGGTTCCTCAAAATGCTCAAAATAGACTTACCATTTGACCCAGGAATTCCACTCCTAGGAATTTACCCTAAGGATGCAGCACTCCAGTTTGAAAAAGACAGATGCACCCCTATGTTTATCACAGCACTATTTACAATAGCCAAGAAATGGAAACAACCTAAGTGTCCATCATTAGATGAATGGATAAAGAAGGTGTGGTACATATACACAATGGTATATTATTCAGCCAGAAGAAGAAAACAAATCCTACCGTTTGCAACAACATGGATGTAGCTAGAGGGTATTATGCTCAGTGAAATAAGCCAAGCGGAGAAATACAAATACCAAATGATTTCACTCATCTGTGGAGTATAAGAACAAAAGAAAAACTGAAGGAACAAAGCAGCAGCAGAATCACAGAACCCAAGGATGGACTAACAGTTACCAAAGGGAAAGAGACTGGGGAGAATGGGAGGGTAGGGAGGGATAAGGGCGGGGAAGAAAGGGGTATTATGATTAGCATGTATAATGTGGGGGTGGGGGAAAGGGGAGAGCTTTGCAACACAGAGAAGACAAGTAGTGATTCTACAACATCTTACTATGCTGATGGACAGTGACTGTAATGGGGTTTGGGGGGGGGGACTTGGGGCAGGGGAGAGCCTAGTAAACATAATGTTCTTCATGTAATTGTAGATTAATGATAAGAACAACAACAAAAAAGTCTGCAAGGAATGCTAAATATGAAGCAGGCCAGGTAAGACGGTAGGTGATAAACTGATTGTTCTACAACTCAATTCTTAAAATCTTATGCCTTTTAAGACACAAACTGTACATCAACAACAACAAATTTGTATGTTTAATAAAACAGTCCCCACACATTCAAGTTTGTTTTCTCAAGTCTGGCTGCTAATCTAGCCTAGAGAAATAAAGACTACTTTACATCCCACGTATAAGGATGGATAGTAATTGCAGAACATAGTTCTTCCTTTCCACTTAGGTTAAGAGAAAAACAAACACATGAGAATATTTATGGGGAAACATTTCTCAAGAACATTCTTGACCTTCAGGGTGAGTTACCAAAGGAAATTACAGGACATTTCCCCTGGAATATTTGCAACCATTTTGATATATAGCTCCTAAACCAAATCTCTGTATGCTCATTTCAGCCTTCAGGTTCTATGAATTTGATAATTAACTGAGATGTCTACAGTGTGCATACTCAGTTGTTTAGCCTAAATCAATTCTGATATTGAATTTCTTTAAATATGCAACATGCAAGTCAGCATCAGAATCAATAGCACTGGCTCCTCATTGTCACCTGCCGAGGCGACATCTATGAAATACAGGACTGCTCTCATCTTCTCTTTCGTTCACAGCTCCTAGCATTCTGTACATAACATTCACCCTAACCCTCTCAGTAAATGTGTGCTATTCAAGAGATAATTTTTCAAGCTGGAGGACAGTTTGGATTCGACAGTTAAAGAATGTGCAATCAGGAAATAAAGCAAAAAGGCCAAACTTTTTTTTTTTCCTATTTATCAACAAAATGATCATGCAGTGGAGTATTTTGAATGAATGAACACCATTCATAAAACCTAGATTTGATCCAAACCATGAAACATTTTTAAAACATGGCATCAAAATATAAGGTAATGAGTAATAAGGTAGATTTCTGAAAATATTTGACTTTCAGGGGAAAGCCTGAATATCTAGAATAATTATACAAATATCGTAGCAGTACATTATTAATTCTATGTTTTTCTTCTTTTCATTGTGACTGCTGAGGCAATTGGTGGAGGTATTCACCATGCAGTAATCAGATTCTTTGCATAAGCTGAAATAACTAGGGCAGTGGTGTCTTGAGTAATTATTTAACTTAAAGTTCAAATTACTGATTTTGTGAAGAAATGACTATCCAGAAAAGAGCCTTAAATTTTAAACATAATATACATAAAACGGAGTATTTTTTCTAAACGACATTAGCCAAGCTTCAATGTTTTTGTTTTTCTTTTAAAACCTTTTATTTCATGTTTTCCCCTCTGATTCAAGATAAACATCAAAGTTGAAATCTAACAGTTATTATACTTGGTGATACTGGGGTAAATTTGTATTATCTGAGCATAAGTTCTGTCCCAAGGAAAAGTCAATGAAATTCAATAAAGTACAATGCAATTCTTATATTTAACTTTAATGAAGCTCTCCCGGAGCTCCGATGCTGGAGAGGTTTACAAGCAGGTAGCTTGGCTGCCAGCTGGGTTTTCTCAGCTCAGTCAGATTAAGCAAAGAACACTTGTGCAGCTTCATTAACACACACAGTTCAGCAGAGTAACAGGCAGGCTTCTCTATTTCATGGCTTGGTTGCTTACTGGTAATGTCATTCCTGGGAGAATTCAGGACTTTTAATTATGCCGTGAAGAGTTTACAGTATTGAGCTACGGAATGAAAATTAAACTGAGGGCATTTTATTTGTTCACTGGTTAATTAAATAGCAGACAACAGCAAGCTAGACTTACAGAAACCTCAGCAGATTTGGTTTGTCAACCATGTGTGAAAATATTTTTTTTCTTTTTAATTTCAATTAGCAGCCCACTGTGCTAAAATGAAACAGACTCAAAAGGGGTTTTGAAATGTTACCTAGGCACATAAAATGACCCAAGGACTTTTAAACATTCAGTAGATATTCACAACCTCCTGTAAATGCAGTCTACCTTTTCAAGTGTATATTAAATGGATAAATCATGTCTCCTGAAAAGTGTAGCTCATTGCTAACTCACGGTATATCTAAAATAATATAAAAAGAAGAGAGTGTTTACGTGAAGTAATACAATTTTACAGGGCTGATGAAAAAGGCTACTTTCCAGTATTAGAAAGTAATCATAAAGTTCTTTTAAACTCGATTATCTGCAGCTGCTATAGCTCTGAATAACCTCACATATATTCAAAGGACAATTTGAGCCTCACTGTGTACCATATGTCTTGCAAAATGCTGGAGATGAGTAAGATTCAATTTATTTATTTATTTATTTATTTTTATTAATTATTTTTTATTGAAGGGTAGTTGACACACAGTATTACATTACATGAGTTTCAAGTGTACAACACAGTGGTAGAACATTTATATACATAATTCTAGGTTCCAGCTACCACCCTACCAGGCTGTTACAATATCTTGACTATATTCCTTATGCTATACCTTACATCCCGGTTACTAATTTATTTTACCATTGGAAGTCTGTCCTTTTTTTTTTTTTTTTTTTGTGAGGGCATCTCTCATATTTATTGATCAAATTGTTGTTAACGACAATAAAATTCTGTATAGGGGAGTCAATGCTCAATGCACAATCATTATTCCACCCCAAGCCTAATTTTTGTCAGTCTCCAATCTTCTGAGGCATAACAAACAAGTTTTTACATGTAGAACAAATTCTTACATAATGAATAAGTTACATAGTGAACAGTACAAGGGCAGTCATCACAGAAACTTTCGGTTTTGCTCATGCATTATGAACTATAAACAGTCAGTTCAAATATGAATACTCATTTGGTTTTTATACTTGATTTATATGTGGATACCACATTTCTCTCTTTATTATTATTATTTTTAATAAAATGCTGAAGTGGTAGGTAGATACAAGATAAAGGTAGAAAACATAGTTTAGTGTTGTAAGAGAGCACATGTAGATGATCAGGTGTGTGCCTGTAGACTATGTGTTAATCCAAGCTAGACCAGGGCAATAAAACATCCACGTATGCAGAAGATTTCTCTCAGAACGGGGGGGTGAGGTTCTAAGCCTCACCTCTGTTGATCCCCAATTTCTCACCTGATGGCCCCCCTGCGACTGTGCCTGTCTTAGGTTGTTCCTCCCTTGAGGAATCTTACCCGTCTCTGGCTAACCAGTCATCTTCCGGGGCCATACAGGGAAATGTGAAGTTGGTAAGTGAGAGAGAAGCCTTATTGTTTGAAAAAGTTAGCTTTTTACTTCTTTGCATATTTATGCCCTGTGGCTTCTATGCCCAGCATTTGTCTTGAGGTTTCTTTACCACTTGGAAGAATTATGATACTCGGTAAATTTGATATGAGGCACGAATTCTATTTAAGGGTTGTAATTAGGAAGGAAGAAGAAAAGCTATAGAAGTAGCAGGCGGAAGAAAACATGGGAAGATTGATTATTTCTTTGATATATCTTCTTGTAGAGTAACTTCAGCATGTATAGGTTTTAAGCTACTACTTAAATTGCACACACACATTAACATAATAGGAGTATAGTTACATAACCAAAGCATATCTGTAATTACCAGCCATCTGCAGTGAAACCAAGAAAACCAGTTAGGCACCTTAGGCATTTGTGAAAACTTATCTATGATATGGTGGATATTGTCCAAATGAACTTGAACAGTCTGAGAGAAATCAGACAAATTAAAACAACCCATTCCTGGGGACTGTTCACATGCCATATGTTCTTTTAACAATAAATAGTTTGTAGTTGTAAGACTTTGGAGCGCTACAATTTGCACTTCTCCAAATTCTTGGTTGAGTTCCAACAGTATAGATCCAGTCAAATTTGTTGTTTTACTGTATGCACAGGGCAGCTTAGATATCTCCTTCCTCATTCCCATGGCAGGTCCAGGAACTGGTGAGATGAGTGCATCTACAGCTGTAGCAGTGCGTGGATCTTTGTTGGGGTTTTTTGATGATCATCTTCTGGCATGAGTCTTCCAGAGGGTGCAGATGTTGGAAGTTCTTTTTCATATCGTATCTTAGTTCATTTTCGGGGTAGCCCAATTAGGCTTTGATCCTCTGTATAAACACAAACAGACCCTTTGCCTACACTTTTATATGCCCTTTATACCCTTGTGTAGAACTCGTTGGAGGTTACCACACAGGAACTGCCCTTTTTTTTTTTTTTTTTTTTTTTTGCTATCACTAATCTACACTTACATGACGAATATTATGTTTACTAGGCTCTCCCCTATACCAGGTCTCCCCTATAAACCCCTTTACAGTCACTGTCCATCAGCATAGCAAAATGTTGTAGAATCACTACTTGCCTTCTCTGTGTTGTACAGCCCTCCCTTTTCTCCTACTCCCCCTTGCATGTTAATCTTAATACCCCCCTACTTCTCCCCCCCTTATCCCTCCCTACCCACCCATCCTCCCCAGTCCCTTTCCCTTTGGTACCTGTTAGTCCATTCTTGAGTTCTGTGATTCTGCTGCTGTTTTGTTCCTTCAGTTTTTCCTTTGTTCTTATATTCCACAGATAAGTGAAATCATTTGGTATTTCTCTTTCTCCGCTTGGCTTGTTTCACTGAGCATAATACCCTCCAGCTCCATCCATGTTGCTGCAAATGATTGGATTTGCCCTTTTCTTATAGCTGAGTAGTATTCCATTGTGTATATGTACCACATCTTCTTTATCCATTCATCTATTGATGGACATTTAGGTTGCTTCCAATTCTTGGCTGTTGTAAATAGTGCTGCAATAAACATAGGGGTGCATCTGTCTTTCTCAAACTTGATTTCTGCATTCTTAGGGTAAATTCCTAGGAGTGGAATTCCTGGGTCAAATGGTAAGTCTGTTTTGAGCATTTTGATGTACCTCCATACTGCTTTCCACAATGGTTGAACTAACTTACATTCCCACCAGCAGTGTAGGAGGGTTCCCCTTTCTCCACAGCCTCGCCAACATTTGTTGTTGTTTGTCTTTTGGATGGCAGCCATCCTTACTGGTGTGAGGTGATACCTCATTGTAGATTTAATTTGCATTTCTCTGATAATTAGCGATGTGGAGCATCTTTTCATGTGTCTGTTGGCCATCTGTATTTCTTTTTTGGAGAACTGTCTGTTCAGTTCCTCTGCCCATTTTTTAATTGGGTTATTTGTTTTTTGTTTGTTGAGGCGTGAGAGCTCCTTATATATTCTGGACGTCAAGCCTTTATCGGATGTGTCATTTTCAAATATATTCTCCCATACTGTAGGGATCCTTCTTGTTCTATTGATGGTGTCTTTTGCTGTACAGAAGCTTTTCAGCTTAATATAGTCCCACTTACTCATTTTTGCTGTTGTTTTCCTTGCCCGGGGAGATATGTTCAAGAAGAGGTCACTCATGTTTATGTCTAAGAGGTTTTCGCCTATGTTTTCTTCCAAGAGTTTAATGGTTTCATGACTTACATTCAGGTCTTTGATCCATTTTGAGTTTACTTTTGTATATGGGGTTAGACAATGGTCCAGTTTCATTCTCCTACATGTAGCTGTCCAGTTTTGCCAGCACCACCTGTTGAAGAGACTGTCATTTCCCCATTGTATGTCCATGGCTCCTTTATCAAATATTAATTGACCATATATGTCTGGGTTAATGTCTGGATTCTCTAGTCTGTTCCATTGGTCTGTGGCTCTGCTCTTTTGCCAGTACCAAATTGTCTTGATTACTATGGCTTTATAGTAGAGCTTGAAGTTGGGGAGTGAGATCCCCCCTACTTTATTCTTCTTTCTCAGGATTGCTTTGGCTATTCGGGGTCTTTGGTGTTTCCATATGAATTTTTGAATTATTTGTTCCAGTTCATTGAAGAATGTTGCTGGTAGTTTCATAGGGATTGCATCAAATCTGTATATTGCTTTGGGCAGGATGGCCATTTTAACGATATTAATTCTTCCTAGCCACGAGCATGGGATGAGTTTCCATCTGTTAGTGTCCCCTTTAATTTCTCTTAAGAGTGACTTGTAGTTTTCAGAGTATAAGTCTTTCACTTCTTTGGTTAGGTTTATTCCTAGGTATTTTATTTTTTTGGATGCAATTGTGAATGGAGTTGTTTTCCTGATTTCTCTCTCTGTTGGTTCATTGTTAGTATATAGGAAAGCCACAGATTTCTGTGTGTTGATTTTGTATCCTGCAACTTTGCTGTATTCCGATATCAGTTCTAGTAGTTTTGGGGTGGAGTCTTTAGGGTTTTTTATGTACAGTATCATGTCGTCTGCAAATAGTGACAGTTTAACTTCTTCTTTACCAATCTGGATTCCTTGTATTTCTTTATTTTGTCTGATTGCCGTGGCTAGGACCTCCAGTACTATGTTAAATAACAGTGGAGAGAGTGGGCATCCCTGTCTAGTTCCCGATCTCAGAGGAAATGCTTTCAGCTTCTCGCTGTTCAATATAATGTTGGCTGTGGGTTTATCATAGATGGCCTTTATTATGTTGAGGTACTTGCCCTCTATTCCCATTTTGCTGAGAGTTTTTAACATGAATGGATGTTGAACTTTGTCAAATGCTTTTTCAGCATCTATGGAGATGATCATGTGGTTTTTGTCTTTCTTTTTGTTGATGTGGTGGATGATGTTGATGGACTTTCGAATGTTGTGCCATCCTTGCATCCCTGGGATGAATCCCACTTGGTCATGGTGTATGATCCTTTTGATGTATTTTTGAATTCAGTTTGCTAATATTTTGTTGAGTATTTTTGCATCTACGTTCATCAGGGATATTGGTCTGTAGTTTTCTTTTTTGGTGGGGTCTTTGCCTGGTTTTGGTATTAGGGTGATGTTAGCTTCATAGAATGAGTTTGGGAGTATCCCCTCCTCTATTTTTTGGAAAACTTTAAGGAGAATGGGTATTATGTCTTCCCTGTATGTCTGATAAAATTCCAAGGTAAATCCATCTGGCCCGGGGGTTTTGTTCTTTGGTAGTTTTTTGATTACCTCTTCAATTTCGTTGCTGGTAATTGGTCTGTTTAGATTTTCTGTTTCTTCCTGGGTCAATCTTGGAAGGTTATATTTTTCTAGGAAGTTGTCCATTTCTCCTAGGTTTCCCAGCTTGTTAGCATATAGGTTTTCATAGTATTCTCCAATAATTCTTTGCATTTCCGTGGGGTCCGTCGTGATTTTTCCTTTCTCGTTTCTGATACTGTTGATTTGTGTTGACTCTCTTTTCTTCTTAATAAGTCTGGCTAGAGGCTTATCTATTTTGTTTATTTTCTCGAAGAACCAGCTCTTGGTTTCATTGATTTTTGCTATTGTTTTATTCTTCTCAATTTTATTTATTTCTTCTCTGATCTTTATTATGTCCCTCCTTCTGCTGACCTTAGGCCTCATCTGTTCTTCTTTTTCCAATTTCGATAATTGTGACATTAGACCATTCATTTGGGATTGCTCTTCCTTTTTTAAATATGCTTGGATTGCTATATACTTTCCTCTTAAGACTGCTTTTGCTGTGTCCCACAGAAGTTGGGGCTTAGTGTTGTTGTTGTCATTTGTTTCCATATATTGCTGGATCTCCATTTTGATTTGGTCATTGATCCATTGATTATTTAGGAGCATGTTGTTAAGCCTCCATGTGTTTGTGAGCCTCTTTGCTTTCTTTGTACAGTTTATTTCTAGTTTTATGCCTTTGTGGTCTGAAAAGTTGGTTGGTAGGATTTCAATCTTTTGGAATTTTCTGAGGCTCTTTTTGTGGCCTAGTATGTGGTCTATTCTGGAGAATGTTCCATGTGCACTTGAGAAGAATGTATATCCCGCTGCTTTTGGATGTAGAGTTCTATAGATGTCTATTAGGTCCATCTGCTCTACTGTGTTGTTCAGTGCTTCCGTGTCCTTACTTATTTTCTGCCCAGTGGATCTATCCTTTGGGGTGAGTGGTGTGTTGAAGTCTCCTAGAATGAATGCATTGCAGTCTATATCCCCCTTTAGTTCTGTTGGTATTTGTTTCACATATGCTGGTGCTCCTGTGTTGGGTGCATATATATTTAGAATGGTTATATCCTCTTGTTTGACTGAGCCCTTTATCATTATGTAGTGTCCTTCTTTATCTCTTGTTACTTTCTTTGTTTTGAAGTCTATTTTGTCTGATATTAGTACTGCAACCCCTGCTTTCTTCTCACTGTTGTTTGCTTGAAATATGTTTTTCCATCCCTTGACTTTTAGTCTGTACATGTCTTTGGGTTTGATGTGAGTTTCTTGTAAGCAGCATATAGATGGGTCTTGCTTTTTTATCCATTCTGTTACTCTGTGTCTTTTGATTGGTGCATTCAACCCATTAACATTTAGGGTGACTATTGAAAGATATGTACTTATTGCCATTGCAGGCTTTAAATTCGTGGTTACCAAAGGTTCAAGGTTAGCCTCTTTAGTATCTTACTGCCTAACTTAGCTCGCTTATTGAGCTGTTATATACACTGTCTGGAGATTCTTTTCTTCTCTCCCTTCTTGTTCCTCCTCCTCGATTCTTCATATGTTGGGTGTTTTGTGCTGTGCTCCTTCTAGGAGTGCTCCCATCTAGAGCAGTCCCTGTAAGATGTTCTGTAGAGGTGGTTTGTGGAAAGCAAATTCCCTCAGCTTTTGTTTGTCTGGGAATTGTTTAATCCCACCGTCATATTTGAATGATAGTCGTGCTGGATACAGTATCCTTGGTTCAAGGCCCTTCTGTTTCATTGTATTAAATATATCATGCCATTCTCTTCTTGCCTGTAGGGTTTCTGTTGAGAAATCTGACGTTAGCCTGATGGGTTTCCCTTTATAGGTGACCTTTTTCTCTCTAGCTGCCTTTAACACTCTTTCCTTGTCCTTGACCTTTGCCATTTTAATTATTATGTGTCTTGGTGTTGCCCTTCTTGGATCCTTTCTGTTGGGGGTTCTGTGTATTTCCGTGGTCTGTTTGATTACTTCCTCCCCCAGTGTGGGGAAGTTTTCAGCAATTATTTCTTCTAAGATACTTTCCATCTCTTTTCCTCTCTCTTCTTCTTCTGGGACCCCTATAATACGGATATTGCTCCTTTTAGATTGGTCACACAGTTCTCTTAATATTGTTTCATTCCTGGAGATCCTTTTGTCTCTCTCTATGTCAGCTTCTATGCGTTCCTGTTCTCTGATTTCAATTCCATCAATGGCCTCTTGCATTCTATCCATTCTGCTTATAAACCCTTCCAGAGTTTGTTTCATTTCTGCGATCTCCTTTCTGGCATCTGTGATCTCTTTCCGGACTTCATCCCATTTTTCTTGCGTATTTCTCTGCATCTCTGTCAGCATGTTTATGATTCTTATTTTGAATTCTTTGTCAGGAAGACTGGTTAGGTCTGTCTCCTTCTCTGGTGTTGTCTCTGTGATCTTTGTCTGCCTGTAGCTTTGCCTTTTCATGGTGATAGGAATAGTCTGCAGAGCTGGGACGAGTGACGGCTGGAAGGACTTCCTTTCTTGTTGGTTTGTGGCCCTCCTCTCCTGGGAGAACAGCGGCCTCTAGTGGCTTGTGCTGCGCAGCTGCGCGCAGACAGGGTTTCTGCTTCCTGCCCGACTGCTATGGAGTTAATCTCCGCTGTTGCTGTGGGCGTGGCCTGGCTCGGGCAGCTACTCCAAAATGGTGGAGTCGCGTTGGAGCAGGAGCTGCTGGGAGGCTATTTATCTCCGTAAGGGGCCTCCCTGCTCCCTGCAGCCCAGGGGATTAGGATGCCCAGAGTTCCCGGATTCCCTACCTCTGGATTAAGTGGCCCGCCCTGCCCCTTTAAGACTTCCAAAAAGCACCCGCCAAAACAAAACAACGACCACAAAAAAAAACAAGAAAAAAAAATTTTTTAATTAAAAAAAAAAAAATTTTTAATTAAAAAAAAAAAGGTGGTCGTTCGTTTTTCTTTATTCTCCGGTGCCAGCCTCAGGCCTCTGCTCACCGGTCTTTCTGCCCTGTTTCCCTAATATTGGGGTCCCTGTCCCTTTAAGACTTCCAAAAAGCGCTCGCCAAAACAAAGCAGCAAAAAAGCAAAAATAAAATGGTCGCGCGCTTTTCTTATGTCCTCTGTCACCCGGCCTCCAGTGCCTGCTCACTGTTCTTGCTGCCCTGTTTTCCTAGTATCGAGCGCCCTGCACTCTGGCCCGGATGGCTGGGGCTGGGTGCTCGGCAGTCCTGGGCTCCGTCTCCCTCCCGCTCTGCCTGCTCTTCTCCCGCCGGGAGCTGGGGGGAGGGGCGCTCGGCTCCCGCGGGGCCGGGGCTTGTATCTTACCCCCTTCGCGAGGCGCTGGGTTCTCTCAGGTGTGGATGTGGTCTGGATATTGACCTGTGTCCTGTGGTCTTTATTCTAGGAAGGGTTGTCTTTGTTATATTTTCATAGATATATGTTGTTTTGGGAGGAGATTTCCGCTGCTCTACTCACGCCGCCATCTTCCGCCCCCCCCCAATTTATTTTCTTAAGGATATTTTCCAAATAAAAATCTGATCATTTAGTGATCCTGCTTAATATCCTGCAATTACTTTCATTGTTATTAGAATGAAGATGAAAATGGTTAACAAGGTGGGCTATGGAGGACCTCAGCCTTCCCCATCAATTAGCTCCAAGCCTAGGGGGCTGTGGAGGATCCCAGACTTCCACATCTATAGGACGTTTATGCAACACTTTTTTGCAGTGCTCACATATGGCCCCAACCACCTTTCTTCATGTCCTCAAGTATGTGAGGCTCCCTCCTGACTCTGCCTTTGCTGAGTCTGTTCCTTTTCCCCCACAAAAGTTCCCTGCTTCTAGCCCAACTTGAACTTTTTCCCATATTCATTTTCCAAAGTTCACTATAAATGCCACTTTCTCATAGAAACCTCCACTGACCACACCAGATTGTAATCCCATTAGCTCGTCTAATAATGCATCATGTGATTTTTGTTGTTGTTGTTGAGCAAGTAATTGGGTATATGAGTCTAGAGCTCTGGGAAGAAATCCAGGTTGGAAATATAACTCTGGAGTCATTAGTATTTAAATAATGTTTAAAGACACAGGCCAAATGATATCATCACATAGAAGTATATACAGACAGAAGAAGTGTATACTCCAAGCCTTTATTATTACATTTGCCAACCCTTATCATTCAGCTGGTGTGTATAGTCTATTTCTATTAATTATTAATGTCAACATGCTTAAATCTACTTCAGTAACATAATTTATGATATACCTTTGTCTTGATTTATTGTATTTCTTTTCATCTTTCCTTACTTAAAAAAAAATGGTATCTGTATTTTCAAAGAATAAAAGAATTTTGCCATGTTGTTAAAACTCTTGATTTCCTTCTAACTTTATCATATTACTATATATGTTTCTAAGATTGGTAGGTAGCGAGATTGGTAGTAAATAGGTACATAGATACACAGATATATGTATCTAGATAAGTACATACACATACACATATTTTAAGACAGTAGTAAATATTATTAAGGTATCTGTTCATCTTTTCTTCAGGTATCTCATGGTTCTGGGTCTACTATTTTTTATATACTTCATACACAACTGTGTTCACTGTTGTTTTTGTGTTGCAAAACTTCTGAAGCCTTATAAAGCCAAGAATATCTTTTCATGTCCTCTACTTAAACAATAATTTGCTGGAATAAAATTTAAGATTCCTTCAAAATCTGCAATTACAATTCTATCATCTTCTCTCATTCACATTTTTAAAGCTCTTGCTCATCTCTTGTCTTGCTCTTTTATCTGCGGTCTTTTCTTTTCCTTATGATATTTTCTTTTTGTCTTTGATGTTTAACGTCTTTCTCTATGTGTAGGACTGAAGTATTTCCTCTCACTTCATGTGAGGGAGCCCTTTGAGTGGCATAAGGTCTCATCGTTTTCTTGTTGGTTTTATTACAAATCATTTATCTCCAGTGTTCTTCAAATATTTTCCCTCTTCATTTTTATCTTCCAATCTTTCTGCAACCCCTATGATCTGCATGTTACATTCAATTTTGATTTTCACATCTCCTATGCTTCCTTTTTGGGGCATCTTTTTCTCTGAGATTCCTGATTCTGATTTTTGTAATTGTCTAATCATCTCTAGCTGCCTCTATTCCATCTACTGAATTCTAAGTTTCAACTTTCACAACTTTCATATCTAATATTTTACTTAGTTCTTTTGATTTTTTAAAGACGATATATGCCCATACATAATTTTGTATGATTACTAAGTTACTATGAATTCCTAGGCCTTTCTATATTGATATTTCTGCTCCTGACACTATTTAAAATGCAGTACACTTATTTTGATTTTTCCCTCTGCTTTATTGAGGTATAATTGACAAAACTGTGTATAGTTAAAGTGTACATGATGATTTGATATATGTGTACATTGTGAAATGATTACCGCAATTAACACACCCATCTGCAGATTCAAGGCAATCTCTATCATAGATGCAATGGCATTTTTGACAGAAATAGGAAAAAACTTGAAAATAGAAATAGAAAATCCTACAATTTGTTTGGAACTGCAAAAGATCTCCAGTAACCACATATCTCTGATCTTTAACATTTATCCTTGTCTTTATCAAATATTTCTGTAGTGCTTACTTTGACTACATACCAGTTCCTGCTCTAAATATTTTACTTAAATCCTCAAAACAACCTGTGAGAGCAGGACTTCTATTACAATTGTCCTCTTAAAGAGAAGGAGACTGAGACACAGAGAGATTAAGTCATTTGCCCAAAGTCACTGAGCAGGTAAACAGAGCAAGATTCAAACATGGGCAGCCTGGCTCCAGAGGTGTCCATTTCTTTCCTGCTGTGCTATGCCACCTCTATTGTAGCTGCCTGTTTTCTAGTCTCTTGCCTCCAAACTGCAATGTCTGTGAGGGCAAGGTTCCTTTTTTTTTCTTTTGAAATAGAGATTCTTCACAAATGTCATTTGTGTGTGTGAAAGCTCATTTTCCTCTGGAATAAATGGCTACTCTGTCAAATAATGTGAATGGGGAGGCCAGGCACAGTCCCTATTAGCCTGGATGAGTTTAAGAGGTAGTGGCAGATGAGTTTCCATCTGTCTTGGGGGAAGGAGCCAGCAGTCATGTGGTTTAGCATCTTTTCCTAGGACACTGAGTTTTAGTGCTCTTGGAGACAGGGAGAAGATACCAGATTAGGCTATTGAGGAGCATAAGTAGGGAAGAAGAAATTAAAAGAGGCAGTGGTGTTCCAACTGAAGGAAGTGTTTCAAGAAGGTGATGCTGATCAAAAAGAAATAAAGCTGTATTCCCAATGCTGTACTTTTCACCCGATGAATGATTTTGTAATTGGAATTTTGTTCCTATTTATCCTCTTCACCTATACTTACTGTAGTGAGCATTTCCTAATGTATGTAATTGCTGAATCACTGTTATATGCTTGAAATGAATATATTATATTCAACTTTATACTACAATTAATCAATCAAAAGTAAAGCAATAACTAGATTGGGAAGTGGGATATCAAGATGTGGTTTGTAATTTTGGAGAAATTAAAATATGTACGCTACATGCCAGTATCAAAGTTCTTCTCTGGAATAATGAGTCAGATGTTAGACTTCATTAATCAATCATTTCATTTTAATTTGTAGCCACAGTATATTCTCAGCATTTGAAGAGGTATTCTTTATTTCTGGAAAAATTATCCAATTTCTTTCCTATTTCAAAAATACACATTTCATTCTAAAAATGAAGCAGGCTCAAAATACATAATTTCATATTTCTTTTTGACTATAAGGTTGTTTAAACTATCCACAGAAATTTTGTAGATATTAATACCTTTGGGATTCTTATTCTTAACACTGTCTTTGACTCTGATGGTTTTTAACAAACTGAGTAATTTATGACAGCAAATCAGAAAATGTGTCGGTGCTTATTTAATTGCCATTCAACTTTAATGCATGTTGATATATGCCTGTTTTGATTCTAGTTTAGCATGCTATTAGGAAATAGTACGCCTGTACATATTCATTGTTATGACTGTCCTGCACAAACAACTGGCAAAGGGTAGTGCCAAAACAAAGATTCATTACAAATAGGCTAATTTATTTGAGTAAGTATCTCATTGTGCAACTCTAAAATTATTCAATTCAACACGCCAGCTACAAATGCTAAATAATTCTCCCACTACACTACTCATTTTGTGAAAACTTTTACACTCTCTGCCTTTGCCCCTGAATTCACTGTTATGTTTATATCCAAGTCCTCAGGTTTGTTGGCACAGCTGATGGATGATTGGTATCTTCATGCCTCCAGAAGGGCTCTGAAGTGTATAGTGCAGAAGCATTCAGTAGTCCAGCGGATTTCAATGTAAATAATTTGGTGTAGGGACATTCAGCAAGTCTCACTATGAAACGACTTAGAATTAGTAATAAGGATTACCATGTGCTGTTTGTATCTTCTCAAAATCACATGGGCAGATAAAGGATTAAAGACGGCAGCATGAGAGGTGAGACAGAGGCTTCCTCCTAAAACCGCATACAATTTGAAAATGTAATTAATACAACTAATCCTGAGAGAGCAATAGGAAAGAGGACTGTGCCAGACTGCATACACCTGGAGAAAAGAGCAGACCTCACGGAACCGGGTAACGTACCAAAGCTGTGGCCCAGTGGGACCCAAGCCGTTCCCCCACCCCAGCTCACCAGCAGGAGGAAGAGAAACTGAGCGGGGAGGGAGTGGAGGCCTGGGACTGCTGAATTCCTAACACTGGAGATCTGCTCTGGGAGCACAAACTTACATTTCATGGTGCTGTCGTGATACTCATGTGATTACAGGGTTGGAAAGCTTAGACAGCCAGAATTCCTGAAGAGACTGAAATTCCAGCTGCTTGTGGAAAGCAGGGATCCATATCAGCCTGCTCTTGGACAAAAGCTTATACCTGTGTGCTCGGCCCACTGGTTCAGGCAGTGGAGACAGGCATAGCAGCCGGGAAGCAGGAAACAGCTATTTCCTCCCTGCAGGCACCAATACCACTTGCCTGGGACCCCCGACGTTGCTTCAGGGGCTGAGCAGCTTAAGAGTAGGGCTTCCGGACACTAGAGGGCGCCATATACAAATATGAAATGCCAAAGGAACCTGGTACAGAGTAAAATTAATATAACTCCAGAGAAATATTTAAATGACATGGACTTTATGACTCTTCCTGAAAGGGAGTTCAAAATAAAAATCATCAACATGCTAATGGAGGTACGGAAAGACATCCAAGAACTCAGGAATGAATTCCGGTCACGGATCCAATCATTGAAGAGCATGATGGAGGGTATTAAAAGCAGGTTGGATACGGTGGAGAAGACGATAAATGAAATAGAAACTAGAGAAGAGGAATACAAAGAAGCTGAGGCACAGAGAGAAAAAAGGATCTCTAAGAATGAAAGAATACTGAGAGAACTGTGTGATGAATCCAAACAGAACAATATTAGCATTATAGGCATGCCAGAAGAAGAAGAGAGAGAGAAAGGGATAGAAAGTGTTTTTGAGGAGGTAATTGCTGAAAACTTCCCCAATCTGGGGAAGGAGATAGTCTCTCAGGCCATGGACATCCACAGATCTCCCAACACAAGGAGGACAACACCAAGACATATAGTAATAAAATTGGCAAAGATCAAGGATAAGGACAGACTACTAAAAGCAGCCAGAGAAAGAAGATCACATACAAAGGAAAGCCCATCAGGCTAACATCAGACTTCTCAGTAGAAACCTTACAGGCCTGAAGGGAGTGGCATGATGTATTTAATGCAATGAAGCAGAAAGGCCTGGAACCAAGATTACTTTATCTGGCAAGATTATCATTTAAATTTGAAGGAGGGATTAAACAATTTCCAGATAAGCAAAAGCTGAGAGAATTTATCTCCCATGTACAATCTATACAGTCTATTTTGGAGGGACTGCTATAGATGGAAGTATTCCTAAGGTTTAATAGGTGTCACCAGAGGTAATAAAACCACACAATAGAAAGTAGAACAGTTAATTACTAAGCAAATGCAAAATTAAATTAACTATCCCGAAAGTCAATCAAGGGATAGACAAAGAATACAGAATATGATACCTAATATATAGAAAATGGAAGAGAAAGAAAAAGGAGGAGAAAAAGAAAAGAACGTTTAGATTGTGTTTGTAACAGCATATTAAGTGAGTTAAGTTACACTCTTAGATAGTAAGGAAGTTAACCTTTAAGCGTTGGTAACCATGAATCTAAAGCCTGCAATGGCAATAAGTACATACCTATCCATAATCACCCTAAATGTAAATGGACTGAATGCACCAATCAAAAGACATAGAGTCACTGAATGGATAAAAAAAAAGACCCATCTATATGCTGTCTACAAGAGACTCACTTTAAACCCAAAGACATACACAGAATAAAAGTGAAGGGATGGAAAAAGATATTTCATGCTGCTAACAGAGAGAAAAAAAACAGGAGTTGCAGTACTTGTATCAGACAAAATAGACTTCAAAACAAAGAAAGACACAAGAGACAAAGAAGGACATTACAAAAGATAAAGGGGTCAATCAAACAAGAAAATATAACCATTATAAATATGTATGCTCCCAACACAGGAACACCTCCACATGAGAAACAAATACAAACAGAATTAAAAGGGGAAATAGAATGCAATGCATTCATTTTAGGAGACTTCAACCCTCCACTCACTCTGAAGGACAGATCAACCAGACAGAAGATAAGTAAGGAGACAGAGGCACTGAACAACACATTAGAGCAGATGGACCTAACAGACATCACAGAACTCTCCACCCAAAAGCAACAGAATACACATGCTTCTCAAGTGCACGTGGAACATTTTCAAGAATAGACCATATACTAGGCCTCAAAAAAAAAGAGCCCCAGTAAATTCAAAAAGATTGAAATTGTACCAACCAGTTTCTCAGACCACAAAGGTATGAAACTAGAAATAAATTAAGCAAAGAAAATGAAAAATCCCACAAACACATGGAGGCTTCACAACTTGCTCCTAAGTAACCAATGGATCAATGACCAAATAAAAACAGAGATCAAGTGACATATGGAGACAAATGGCAACAATAATTCAATACCGCAAAATCTGTGGGACACAGCCAAGGCAGTGCTAAGAGGAAAGTATATTGCAATACAGGCCTACCTCAGGAAAGAACAACATTCCCATATAAGCAGTCTAAACTCACAATTAATGAAACTAGAAAAAGAACAACAAATGAGGCCCAAAGTCAGTAGAAGGAGGGAAATAATAAAGATTAGAGCAGAAATAAATGAAATTGAAAAGAATAAAACAATAGAAAGAATCAATGAAAGCAAGAGCTGGTTCTTCGAGAAAATAAACAAAATAGATAAACCCCGAGCCAGACTTATCAAGAAAAAAAACAGAGTCTACTCACATAAACAGAATCAGAAATGAGAAAGGAAAAATCACTATGGACACCACAGAAATACAAAGAATTATTAGAGAACACTATGAACAATTATATGATAACAAACTGGATAACTTAGAAGAAATGGAAAACTTTCTAGAAAAATACAACATTCCAAGGCTGACCCAGGAAGAAACAGAAAATCTGAACAGACCAATTACCAGCAATGAAATTGAACTGGTAATCAAAAACATACCAAAGAATAAAATCCTGTTCCAGATGGTTTCACTGCAGAATTTTGTCAAACATTTAGTGAAGACCTAATACCCATTCTCCTTAAAGTTTTCCAAAAAATAGAAGAGGAGGGAATATTCCCAAACCCATTCTATGAGCCCAGCATCACTCTAATACTAGAACCAGGCAAAGACATTGCAAAAAAAGAAAATTACAGACCAATATCCCTGATGGACATAGATGCAAAAATACTCAACAAAACATAGGCAAACTGAATTCAAAAATACATCAAAAAGATCATCCATCATGATCAAGTAGGATTTATGCCAGGGATGCAAGGATGGTACAACATTCGAAAATCCATCAACATCATCCACCACATCAACAAAAAGGACAAAAACCACATGATCATCTCCATAGATGCTGAAAAAGCATTTGACAAAATTCAACATCCATTCATGATAAAAACTCTCAACAAAATGGGTATAGAGGGCAAGTAGCTCAATATAATAAAGGCCATATATGACAAACTCACAGCCAACATTATACCTAATAGTGAGAAGCTGAAATGTTTTCCTTTAAGATCGGGAACAAGACAAGGATGCCCACTTTCCCCACTTCTATTCCATGTAACACTGGAGGTCCTAGAAATGGCAATCAGACAACACAAAGAAATAAAAGGCATCCAGATTGGTAATGAAGAAGTTAAACTGTCCCTGTTTGCAGATGACATGATATTGTACATAAAAAAACCCTAAAGACTCTACTCCAAAACTACTAGATCTAATACCTGAATTCAGCAAAGTTGCAGGATACAAAATTAATACACAGAAATCTGTGGCATTCCTATACACTAACAATGAACTAGCAGAGAGAGAAATCAGGAAAACAATTCCATTCACAATTGCATCAAAAAGAATAAAATACCTAGGAATAAACCTAACCAAGGAAGTGAAAGACCTATACTCTGAAAACTACAAGACACTCATGAGAGAAATTAAAGAAGATACCAATAAATGGAAACACATCCCATGCTCATGGATGGGAAGAATTAATATTGTCAAAATGGCAATCCTGCTTAAAGCAATCTATAGATTCAATGCAATTCCTATCAAAATACCAACAGCATTCTGCAGTCAACGAACTGGAACAAATAGTTCTGAAATTCATATGGAACCACAAAAGACCTCGAATAGCCAAAGCTATCCTGAGAAGGAAGAATAAAGCAGGGAGAATAACACTCCCCAACTTCAAGTTCTACTACAAAGCCACAATCAAGACAGTTTGGTACTGGTACAAGAACATACCCATAGACCAATGGAATGGACTAGAGATCCCTGATACAAACCCAACCATATATGGTCAATTAATATTTGATAAAGGAGCCATGGACATACAATGGGGAAATGACAGCTTCTTCAACAGCTGGTGTTGACAAAACTGGACAGCTACATGCAAGAGAATGAAACTCGATTATTGTTTAACCCCATACACAAAAGTAAACTCGAAATGGATTTAAGACTTGAATGTAAGTCCTGAAACCATAAAACTCTTAGAAGACAACATAGGCAAACATCTCCTGAATATAAGCATGAGCAACTTCGTCCTGAATGCATCTCCTCGAGAAAGGGAAACAAAAGCAAAAATGAACTCATGGGACTACATCAAACTAATAAGGTTTGTACGGCAAAGGACATCATCAACAAAATAAAAAGGCATCCTACAGTATGGGAGAATATATTTGTAAATGACATATCTGACAAGGAGTTAACATCCAAAATATATAAAGAACTCACAAGCCTCAACACCCAAAGAGCAAATAACCCGATTAACAAATGGACAGAAGATATGAAGGGACAGTTCTCCACAGAAGAAATTCAGATGGCCAATAGACACATGAAAAGATGCTTCACATCACTAATCACCAGGGAAATGCAACTTAAAGCCACAATGAGCTATCACCTCACACCAGTTAGGATGGCCAGCATGGAAAAGACTAAGAACAACTGCTGGTATGAATGTAAGCTAGTTCATACATTGTGGAAAGAAATATGGAGGTTCCTCAGAAAACT
This sequence comes from Manis pentadactyla, assembly GCF_030020395.1. Taxonomy (NCBI): domain Eukaryota; kingdom Metazoa; phylum Chordata; class Mammalia; order Pholidota; family Manidae; genus Manis; species Manis pentadactyla. Next base: position 52,455,385 of record NC_080028.1, on the reverse strand, counting down.
AAAAATAGAAATACCATTTGACCCTGGAATCCTACTCCTTGGAATTTACCCAAGGAATACAACTTCTCAGATTCAAAAAGACATATGCACCTCTATGTTTATTGCAGCACTTTCTACAATAGCCAAGATATGGAAGTAACCTAAGTGTCCATCAGTAGATGAATGGATAAAGAAGAGGTGGTACATATACACAACGGAATACTATTCAGCCGTAAGAAAGAAACAAATCCTACCATTTGCAACAACATGGATGGAGCTAGAGGACAATATGCTCAGTGAAATAAGCCAGGTGGAGAAAGACAAATGCCAAGTGATTTCCCTCATTTGTGGAGTATAACAATGAAGCAAAACTGAAGGAACAAAATAGCAGCAGACTCAGAAACTCCAAGAAGGAACTAGTGGTTACCAAAGGGGAGGTGTGTGGGAGGGCGAAGGGGACTGAGGAGTATTGTGTTTAGTACGCATGGTGTGGGGGATCACGGGGAGAACAGTGTAGCACAGAGAAGGCACATAGTGGATCTGTGGCATCTTGCTGCACTGATGGACAGTGACTACATTGGGGTATGGGTGGGGACTTGATAATATGGGTAAATGTAGTAACCACATTGTTTTTTCATGTGAAACCTTTATAACAGTGTATATCTATCATACCTTCATAAAAATTTTTTTAGAAATCACATGGGCAGTTCAGAACCATCAATTCTGAACTGATATATGTTGCATGCTTTTCTTTGAAATAAGCAAAATTTATTGAACTAGTTTCTTGTTACCAAAATACAGGGGGGAAAAGGCAAATACGGCAATCTACCTAAGTTAAATTTTGCTTTAGTAGTCATAATGACCTGAGTCCACAAACTGCCTCTGGCAACAGTTAACTATATGATCTTAGGCAAATTATTTATTCTCTGAGAGCCTAACTTTTATCTTTTAAATTACGGTTGCATATGGTCTCAGGGATGGAAGTGTAGCATGGAGAATATAGTCAATGGTTCTGTAACATCTTCCTATGTTGACAGAGAGTAACTGCACTGCTGGGGGTGAGGATTTAGTAATGTGGGTAACTGTTGAATCATTGTGTTGTACACTTGAAACCAATATAATATTGTGTACAAACTATACTTCAATAAAAAACAGTTGCATATTTCAAAGAATTATGCTTTATGAGCAGTCAAGAAAAAAAAGACCTCTAAGAGAGGGCATCTGGTACAGTCTTTGTCTTTCAAGAAACGTCAGTATTTTAAAAGATTAGTAAGTCTATGTTTGATGGGTAGAATGAAATAGGGACCAGACAGGATTTGTAAATCTGTAATAATCATCTACCTCTATTTGTCTTCCTCATCCTCCTTTTCTTCTTTCCTATTCTCTGTCTCTTTCTCTCCTGCCCAGAATCTGCAAACTTTTCCTGCATTTGTGGAATCCTTTTAATTTGATATCTCTTCTGCATAATCTCAACATTTAGTGGCTAAAATTGTATTATGATTCCTTATGGTTTTGAAGAGTTTGTGGGCCTCCCGGGCTCAGCTGACCACTTCTTCCCTGTGATCCCCTCAAGGGGCTGCAGTCATGTGTCCTCTGGGACCATGGCCGTCTTAGAGTTTGATGGGGCTGGATACCTAAGATGGCTCATTCAAGTAGCTGACAGCTGAAGCTGGCTGTCAGCTGGAAGTTCAGCTGAGGCTTTCAATCGGAACATCTACACATGGCCTCTATGTGTCCTGGACTTCTCATTACATGGCAGTTGGGTTACAAAGAGAGTAGCTCAACAGAAAGCATCCCAGAGACTCAAGTAGAAGCCATAAGGAATTTTTTTTTTAGCCTACGCTCCATCACATCTCACTGGTCACGAGTAAGTTGTAGTGTCAACCAGATTCAAAGGGAGGATTCTACAAAAGAATAGATTAATGGACAGTGGAAGAAGTGGTGTCTTTTAGATTGACTGCTGGATTCCCTTTACCCATCTTGGGGGAAATAACACCAAGAAGCTCAACATGTCAAAGTTTCTTGGTCAGTTGCTGCAAGGGTACAGTTATTTGCTTTTGACTCAGCCAAACATGCGCAGCTGCACTGGCTTTAGAATCTGTAGCTAATGGCCCAAGAAAGACATTGTAAGGAAAGTCATTGCTGCCAGTGGTTTTAACAGTGACAGTATCACTAATTTCCGAGGGCAGTGGTGCCTGCATCAGCAACAGTTAGTCTCCAATGAACAAGCCACAAAGGCCAGAGTCAGGGCACAAGGAATAGTTCTAGTCCTCAGCCACTGGATGTGATTCTGTCCTTATGTGTGAGACTCACCCACCAGGCTTTTCAGTGATTCATTTTGCCATCAATAATCTTTTAATTGCTTATGTCAGCCTGGTTTAATTTTTATTTCTTATATCTAAGAATTTTGATTGCTACGAAAACAATTCTTCTTAATGAGGATTTTTTATTAAATAAGGCACTTCCCTGTGTCTAATGCTAGCCTATACAATCTGATCTCCTTTGAACAATCTGTACGGAGTCAGACATGAGTATTTGTTTTCTAACATTTATGGTTTTAATCATATAGTATTGAATTAGTTTATGATTAACTTTTATTATTCTTCCCTTATTTATTCAAGTTCTACAAGCATGCTGTCATAGTAAGTAGGCAGCCGAGTTAGTACACAGCTTAACTCTTTTTACCCTCCGGGTTTATATATTCTAATACAGAAATAAACTTGAAAAAAAAAAAAGATCTGTAAGCTAGTTGTGTAATAGTTAACTTTAGTATTTTCCAGTTTTACCTTCAAAGTTTTCCTTTTATTTTTTATCGTTAAAAGTATTTTAGAGAAACCCTGAGAAAAACCTGAGGCAGAGCATCTGCTAGGTTCTGATAGACCTGAGTCATCTAAACCACTGCTGAAAACTGCAGCACCGAACACTCACAGGGTTTATGTTACCAGGAGCAAGGAGGGAGGGCACACGCTGACTGAGGGGATTATAGTCAGTAAGCAAAGGAAATGCTCCAGGAAAGATTCATCTTAAAATATTTGTGGTGGGTTACTCATTGGTTATACATCAGTTTTCTGACAGTACTAAAGGTGTTAAAACAGACATCATATAGTGGAAGACCAATAGCAAATGCATACTATAATTTGAATTCTTGCTGATAGTCAAAGAAAAATTTTTAACAATATGAAACCAATTTAGAAAGCATGACTGGAGGTAAAATAAAAAGGGTGAAGCTATTAGCAAGTACTACCTGGGTTCCCCAGTCAACTCCAACTAATTCAAAACAAACATACAAGCAATTAACATTCAAACAGCTTCATGTTTGTCTACAACTCTAGAGTGCTGCATTTTTCTGACCATATACTCTTGCATGGCTCATCTCTTAAAGAAGAAACTATTTAGATTCCCTGTTCAGAAAAGATAAGTGGATGTGTGTGTGGGTGTGTGTTTGGGAAACAAAAAAAGAGAGAGGTAGGAAGAGAGCTAAGAGTGTAAAATAGAAGAACCAAAATAAAAAAATACAAGTTTCCCTGATATCAACCCCTTTTGATTTTCAGCAACAGGCCATTTATCAAAGCATGAGTATCAAGACCTCTATTAAAGTTCTACTGGTAGGACAATATTCCCCACCCCACCCCACCCCTGCCCAAAACATCTGTAAACTGGTGGCTTTACCCAGGAGATTGCTAACTAAATTTCACAAAGGAGATTCTGTTTTGGTAAGACATCTGAAAATTCATTAGTAAGTGGAAATAAACATAAAACATAACATTAACAATGTTAACTGAATTAACCTACACCTGACTTTTGAAATATAAATTATTAATATTCTTCTATCCCTTACGGGACAATGACTACGTACATAACCAGTTTTTATATACTCTACACTTCCCAGCACTTCTTTCACTATTAGGCACCAAGTATGGTTAGTAAATATTTTTAGTGATCACATTAATATCACTATGGAAATATGTTGAAGAACAGCTACAGACCAGGATGTCTTATCAAGTCATCAGTAGGATATGGAAAACTCATGATTCTCACATTCATAACCTAGAAATTGACTGAATGTGATGCTCATGTAGATACTTATTTTAATGAGTTTGATTACCATTATATAGAAATCAAATTAACTAGTTTACATAAATGATCAGAACAACCTTATATTTCCCAAATAATTGGTAAATCCTGTAGAGATAACAGCTGTATTAAATAATTAGAAAAAAGCCTTTTATATGTTTATAATGAGCCACATAGTCTCTTCAGTTAATTTGTAAGATACCCTCAATATCTGGGTGTTATTATTAACCCCTGTCTTATTTATAAGGAAATTAAGACAGAGAGAGTTAAATCATTTGCTAAAGATTACACAGTAAGTAGTTAAGTCAAGATTTGAATGTGGATAGTCTGGCTCCAAAATCAATGCTTCAAACCTGGGTTAGAATCTGAAACCGAGCTATCAGCCTTCAGAATCTGTGTTTTAGCCACTTTCTGTATACATATACATATTAATAATTCTAACTAGAGTGCTCTACAATTTCCTATCCTTTTTCAAAACAGCATGTGACACCTCTCTTGACACAGGCTCTGAGTGTATTTTTGAGCATTTGCTGATTTAAAGATTTCTTTATTTTCATTCATCATTAAAAGTTGTTCAATTACTTAAAATTTCAGGTATTGAAGAATGCTCTAGTTACTGAGAGAAGCCTTCTACAGAAAATGTGGAGCAAAAAGAGCACACTTAGAAACAAAGGCTCTATTTTGATTTGACAATGTGGTAAATCAATGGAAATATTTATAATTGTATTTCTATACTTGAGTTTCTCTGATTATGATACTAATATTTCTTACAGAAAGTCAAGAGGCCTCTTTAGTCTATTAGGGTGGTCTCCAAGACTTTGCAATTTATGACATATTCCCTCAGAGAGAAATACTACATGTTCTATTCTAAAGAAAGACCATAAAATATGAATATATAGGAGTAGCCATTTGGACACCATCATTTCTCGGTTTGTTTGCCCAGCTCACACAATTTAACCAGAGGACAAATTAAGAAATCTTATTGTAGTGGCATAAACCAAAATAAAATGATGATACCTTTCAACTCAGGAAATGTCTGCTCATCAGAGCAGTATTTAAGATGTAGATCAGATAAAATGTCATTTAACCCTCTACATATTTAACCTCTCTCTCTCTTTCTCTATGTGTTTGTGTGTGTATATATTTATACACACACACACACATATTCTAATAATTCTAAGTATAATCTATAATTTTTTATCCTATTTCAAACTCATGAAAAATGTCCACATAGTATCATTTTCAAAATGATTATTTTAATATCTCTATAATATCACATTGAGTAGTACACCACTCTTAATTATTTGGGATGATTCAGCATTGCAAAAACCTTTTTCTTTTTTGCATGAAGGTATCTTTACTGTTTCAGAACCTTATCTTGAGAGATTCTAAAGTGGGAAAAGTGTGTCCAAAGATACACATTTAGGGCTCTTGACACACATGGTGTTTACAAAGCATTTTTTTTTCTTTTATGCCTGGCATCTATTATATGTAACACCAGATGTTAATCAATAACTGCATCTCCTAATTGTTCCAATAATGTATTCTGTAAGTTAAGGCTCTTTCCCAGAAGGGCCAACCTGAGTATTTTGCTATAGGAAAACAGCAGTACCAGCGGTAACGCGTGAAGTCGGCATTTAGGAGTGAGTAAAACATTAAGATCTTCAAGGACAGAAGTGAGTAATATTATAACTGAGAGTTTGGTACCTTTCTTCTGATTGTTCTCACTTTAGAAAACAGCCACAGGTATACTACCTATTATTAATTAAATCAGAAATCCTCTGCATTTTCAAACAAGTGAGATAAAATTTAAAGATCTATACATTTCAAAACCACAATATTTTAAACAACCTTATTTTCTTGGAATAATCAACATAACAATTAACCGGAGCTACTTTATGTATTGCCAGAATTATTGTGCACCACTGAGACTAAATAAAGTGGTCTGTATATCCTGGCATAAATGGGACAAAAGGTGTGCCTTCCCAGAATGTCTAAGCAAGTTATCAATCTTGCCATAATTCTTAATATTTAATGTCTAGTGACTCATGTTGGTTGAATTTTGTCACGACGTATCATTATATGTGTTAAAAATTAAGAATTGCTGTCAGGAAACTTCATGAGGCATTCAACATATGAGCTAATGTTTTCCATAAATATTTCCATGCATCCACATTCACATCTTTACTTATCTCAGATGAAAGCCTATCGAAAGGACTTCATTGAAGCATTATTAAAAATATATTTACCAAGAGAAAGACAAAATGATTAATACATAGCAGTCATGTAACACATTGGAGCTGATGGTCTTGCCCTTAAAAGGAGCCATACACAACACTGCTTGAAAGGGTTATCTTCATTAATGTAACAGCGCCCTCTATGTTCAAGAGTCTGTAACAGGGGAAAATGCAATCTGAATAGTTAACGAACCTGATTTTTCCATATCAGTATTTACACATAAGGATGCAATTAACTTCTTGTTTATTCGTCAATTTTATAGTCCGTCTCCATAAAGCCAAAAGGATACTGTTAAGATTTTATAAGTAAAAAAAAATGAAATCGAATTTTAAATCCATAGTTGTTAATGTCTTTAGAGAATAGCTATTCACCTAAAGTGCTTGAATATTAAAAGCAGAAATGATTTTGAGTGGAAAAGAATACACTTTTAATACCAATGATTAACATTTAAAAGCCTTCAAAGTAATAGAAAAATACTTGACTTAGACATAAACCATAAGTAAATTATAGGTTTCATTCATAAGGCACCTACTGGCAAATTATAAGGAGCACTTGGATAAATTATACAGAAACCTCCTATGAGGAGAATTTATCATGGAACTACTACCAAAGGAACAGATGAAATATTAGAAACTACTTTCCAGAAGAAAAGTCTTATTTTCTCTCCATCCGTTAGAATCTAAATGTGTCCATCAATTTTCCAATTTAAATCTTTAGATTACATCACAAACTTTGCCCTCAAAGTGTACAAGGCAAGATGAAAATTAGAACAGAGAGATCCAACCTTGTCAAGAGCTTATACAAAAAAGAATAGTTCTAAATGCTTATTTGTTTTTATTAGTAATTTAAAATGTTCTTTAAGATACCTATTAGTTTACATTAATTGTTATAGATATAAGCACTTTAAAATATTTAATTATCTGATATGAAAAGAAAAGCCCAAAATGTAGGTTTTGATTGAATATTTTTATTCTAAAATTTCCATTTGTGCAGCTGTGTTTAAGTATATTGCTAAGAATATGTCGGAAAAGGATGATGAAAAAAATGGATCTGTTAAAGTTGGAATTTTTATAGGGAAAGTATGTGTCAGATTAGAAATGAGAGTGGTCCTAGATCTCTAAGAAAAATAAGCATTTTTGTCATATATACTATGACCATTTGAAGAAATAATTCTATACTTTTTCCTCTAAAACTGTCAAACTTATTCTGCATGATTTCAAATTTAATGCTACTGAAATTTGAATGTACAGCCCTTGTGATAGAAGAATTAACTAAAATAAACTTTGGCAGGAGAAAAGTTAAACACAAATATATTCAAATCTTATTCTGTGACTTCCATCAAGGTACTAACAAGCCACAACATGACTAATAAAAAATTAAGCGTACACATGATAAAAATTGTCTGGGGACTTAAACTAGACTTTATTCTGAAATTTGTTCCTGTCAAATCTAAATATAAAGCTGGAAACTTTCAAATCCCCAAATATTTTGTCCAAGAGAATGAGGATCTGAAAATAGAGAATATGAATGGAATGCCTATGATTTTGTTTCAAGAATATGGTAGAGGAATGAACTATTTTATAAATTATGATTATTTTCTAGTTTTAACATTAAGAAAATAATTAAATAAATTGTTGGATATATTTGCTTGTCTAAAAGCCAGAAATGTAATTTTAAAAGTATGCACTTCATAAACTTAATGTAACTTTAAAAAGTAAGGAAAACAGGAAAGGAGTGAATTTATTTACTTTTTCTTTCAAAGGTAGGGAAGAAAAATAAAACTAATGTGAATTAATCAAATTATGTGAATATTTTTGTTTTAAATACTATGAGGAAGTGGCATCATTTATTATGAATTTTTACAAAGCAAACATTTCTATACCAGAACCATGTGCACTGCACATAAACTTGCACACACAGTTACTCAAGTAGGTTATCAATTTGGGAAGTGATCGTCTTACAAATTTTTGAGTCATTAGTAGATTTTGGGAAAGAAATATTCACTAACCACTCATCACCTTATTATGCACTATTTAAATGATTGTGACTGTATCCTTATAATTCTGTAAAGAAAAATGTCCAAAGAAAGCAAGGTATTCATTATCCAGGGAATAGTTCTTATTTGTCAAATTAAAAAACCAGGGAAAAGGACCCCAAATCATCAAATTCAGCCCCAGTTCATAAGATAAGCAGATGTTGGGCACACTCTAAAATCAAGAATGCTTGTAAATAATCTGGGAAAGATGGTGATTTAGAGTCAAGGTTAAATTAGTAGACAAGGACTGGATGTACTATACTGCTCTCCATCTCATCTTAATTTTACCATAAAAATAGTTGAGCTCTAAATGCCTCTTCCATCCAGTATATACCCATTTCCGTTACCAAGGATTTCCTGTTGCTAGATCCTGTGTCCTTAGTTCAGGCCATCATCCCCGTTTCCTACTCCTTTGCCTTCTAGCTGGTCTTTCCTTGCTATAATTTATTATTTCTGGTGCAGCAGAAAGATCTTTCAAAACCATCAATCCAGATAGCACTCTCCACGAGGGAAAGGACCCTGGTAGGGATGGATTCACTGCAGTCTGTGGCTCCCATGAGCCAGGGCCTGGTACCCAGAACACAAAGCAAGCCTTTAATGAATCTTGTTGAATGAGTGAATGAACAAGTCTAAAACCTACTCATTGCATTCCTTCCAGTAGCAACACATAAATTTCAACTTTATTAATATGACCTAGAAGGCATTGCACACACAGATTTCATCCTCTTTTAACCTCTCTCTCCATGAGCTCCTTTCCCAACAATGGACTCTATTACCTGACAGCGGCAACTTCTTACAGTCCTCAAAAAAAAAAAACAAGCTCTCCTTTATTCTCAGTTCTTTTCACTTGCTTTCTCTCATCTGGAATATTCCCACACTTCTAAACTCTTTTTCCCTCTAATCTGCTCTTCTGAAGGCTAACACCTACTACTCTTTGAGCCTCACTTCTCTGTCAACATACCACCTCAAATCCTTCTCTCAAAGGTCCCAAAATATAGAGGACAAATCTCATTTTAGCCTAGAGTACAATGACAGGGACATGATCACTTTCAATAAATATATACTGAAAGAAAAAGGAATGCCAATTAATTTCTAACTGATCTCTAAGATTGTTCAGTCTGTTTGTAGATTAAAGTCAGCTCACTTTTGCAATTTGTTTTGCAAATTTGACTATTGTCCTCATGACAGAAGTTCACACAACCTAGCCTTCTAACAGTTGCCAGGATAAAATTGTTGTCCAGGGTGATTATCATATCTTGTTCATATTCAATAAATCTCTGTTACAATTACTGTACAAATATTTAGACATGGATAGAAGTTAATATATATTCATAATAATTATGGATGCATTTAATAAATAGAACATCTTAGTGTGGCAGAATAGGACAAACACAGAACTTCAATTATACATCCATCTGTGCTGGAATCTTAGACTCACCAATTCAAATTTTCTGACCTTGAGCTAGTTACTTAATATCGCTGAGGCTAACTTTCCTCATGGATAAAATAGAGGTGAAAGCACCTCGTGGTGTAATTGAAAGGAATTTACAGAGCCTGAAAGACTGGAGGTGTTCAAAATGGGCATCAATATTTCAAAGTCCTTCTGCTAAAATCTGTATCATAGAATGTATCATTTTAGTGGAGAGAGTTATTAACAAATAAGAGAAAGTACCACTCAAGAATACCATAGTAGATATCTTTATAAGCCTGTTTTCCTATTTAAGAAGATAATTAAGATTTGACCATGACTAATTACTTTGGAGATAGGTTTCCTGCCTCTATTGCAAATTAATTTGTGTCACATAAAGTGCACTAAAACATGCATTAAATTAAGTATTCAGTGTCTGGTAATCAATTTATCTTAAAAAATGATTTAAACAGTTGTAAGTGTATCATTGATGCCTTTGTAATTTTTATAGCATTTGATCAGAGATTATATAAGACTTTTAGATGGACTCTTCAAACTTTTAACCCTTAATCCTTTACTCAGTTGGATTTACAGTTAAATATCTACAATGAGTCTCAAGATTGAAAAGTCTCATAGCATTTACTACAGCAAGTTCATTGGAATTATTTCTGAAATGATTTTTTTAAGTGTCAGGTACAATTCTAAGCATTAACGATGTAACAGTGAACAAAACGGGGAACAGTAGTATCTCTACTCTCAGAATGGCTAAGAACAGCATGCATTTATTATGTTGGTTCTTTAGGCCAGAAGTCTACGGGGTTGGCTGGGTCCTTTACTTCGATTTTCACCAGAACAAAAAGCCAAGATGTCAGCAGAGGTAGGCTCACATCTGGAGTCTCTGGGAAAAAATTTGCTTCCGAGATCATTCATGCTGTTAGAAGAGTTCATTTCTTTGCAGCTGTTGGAGCTGCTCACTGTTCCTCATTGGCTGTCTGCTGAGGATCACCTCTAACTCCGTGTGGCTGCTCCTTGCACACAGCCCATCCCATCTCCAAAGCCAGCAGTGTCACATCAACTTCTCTTAATTTGACTATCTCTGTCTTTCCTTTCTGCTACCAGCCAGAGGAAGTGTTGCTTCTAAAAGGCTCATCTGTCAAGTCCCCCTAGATACATGGCTAGTCTCTGTTATCTAAAGGTCAAGCATTTTAGGATTTTACTACCTCTACAAAATCCATACACAGCAGAACCTATATTAGTGCTTGATGAAAAACTGGCAGACAGAAATCTTGGAAAAAGGACATATTTAGAATTCTGCCTACCATAAAGGAGGGCACCAATACTTAAAAAAAATAAGTGAAATACATATTATGTCAGTTGATGATAAGGGCTGTGGAAAAAATAAAACAAGTAGGATATAAGAAATACTAATGGAAAAGGACTATAAGCTCACAGTCTGTACTCTGAAGCACTAGATATATCCAGGGAGACCTGGGCTTCTGAAGGTGACAGGCTCAAAGGAACAGTGAGGATTTCCCTGGAGCAAGTAAGTGAGATAAAGCTGAATATGTCAGCGGGGAAGAGGGACGAAGAGATCTTCACAGGAGCATTTGGTGTTTGATGACTCCACTTTAAACTCTTATTAGAGGTTATTCATAGACCAAGGAAGAAAGGAGCATCTTAAGTAATTTAAACTAAGCTGTACCAATGTAAGAAAAATACAAATAGAGACTGTACCCATCTTCAATTTCATCTTCTTTCCACAAACCTGAATGTGGTGTTTATTATTCCCATGCATGTTCTTATACTGAAACTTGAAACAGAAACCATATTTTCAAACAGTATGAGCACCCACAAAACAGATAAGCTGTATTAAAGCATGACATACATGATAAACTAAGTCCAAACCCTTTTAACATCACTTTATTCAGACATGTATGTTTCAAGCCAAAACACAGATCAACTGACTTAATAGTAACTCTATAGAAATATTTCAAAGGTAAGACTACTATTCTTCCAGCATCTCCTAATTTTACAAAATCCATTCATTCCCTGTGAATACCTTCCTACGACTAATTCCAGGACACAAATGCTATATAAATAACCTTCCCTGGCACTCCATTTTTAGAATCCTCATTGTTTGCATTTTCCTTTGCTGTAGCAAACTAATAATCCTAACAAAAGAGTGTCCCTGACAGTCAGGCTGGTGAAGTTTAGCAAGCAGAGTCCCAGCAAGATTTGGTTAAGCCCCTCATTGACCCTGACAAGAAACTCAACTGCATCGTGTGCACATCTGAGATACCTGGAGTCTTCTGTTGCTGAGGCCACCGTGTTGCCCATGAGTATGAACTAAGTTTAATGCTTAATCTGAGCTCCACTTACTGCATAGAGTGCTCAGTATTACATTTTGTTTTCTGTCCTGAGAAGGGTCCCCTAGACTTCTAAGCCATTGGTCAAATTTGTACAGTTTCCTTTGTGAGGCTCTTCTAAAGCATTGGCTTGCCAGTATTATCTTCTCTTTACATGTCTAGTGTCCGTAAGACTGTATGTTTGTAACAAGGCTCAACAAATATCTTTCTGTTGGCCAGATAGTATTTTAGGTTCTATGGACCAATCTTTGCTGCAACTTCTCAAGTCCGTATTATAGCATGAAAACACTAGACACTATGTAATATATGCATAAGGCTGTATAAAACTGTATTTGCACAAACAGATGTTGGTCTGGATTTAGCCTGCTGGCTGTAGTTTGCTGACCGCTGATTCATAAAATGAAGTTCAAAGGGCAGGAAGACAGAAAGATAAAGATAGGCCTCTCAACTAGATTAGAAGCTGACAATTTCAAAATGTCATGTCATACCAGTGTCCTTTGGACAAATGTTACATTAGCTCACCTTTTCAAAACCTCATAAGGACATTCTTCAGTATCGTCTTTCTGTTGCTAATAATCTTTTATTTAATTTCCTCTGCCAGGGCAGGGAGACTACTTTGGGCCACTAGTCTTTGGTGACAACTAATCTTTGGCTAGTTCTGGAGACATGTGGTTTCACAATTATAACCTTATGACCACTGCAATTCTCATGAAGTTTGTAAATCTGTGTTCTTTTTAAACTAAAAACCTGCTTCCTTCACGTTTCGTATTACAATCCTAATTCATATGCAAATTCTCTAACTGCCTTGATTTCATAAGGGCAATTTAGAATTGCAGTGACAGTTAGATGAACTTTGATTTGAACAAGGTTATTCATTTGAGAGGCTCCGTAAAACAAGCATTTGATGAATCAGATTTTAAGGTCTCTTCCAATCTATGGAGCTAAGGTTCTGACTGATACAAATTTAGGATTTGTATAAATGTAAAATGAAAAAATTCAAGAAATTTAAAAAAATACTTAACTTTCAATGCTTTGAATGTTTTGACTCTTCTAAAACATCTTTTTTTCTCCTCAAAAAATCTCTGTTAAAGGCTAGATAGTGAATTTTTTTCTGTAAAAGTATAAAATTCAATGAATTAGACTAATAGCCATGGTTTTGACTAAAGAAGAAATGTGTGATATTCAGAACTTTTAAACAGAATTTAAGGAGTCTTTTAAAATATGATTTGTGAATACAGGGGGTTATAGTTTGTTTTTTAAAAATTAATTTAATAGAGGAGCCAAGATGGTGGCGTGAGTAGGGCAGCAGAAATTTCCTCCCAAAACCATATATATTTTTGAAAATACAACAAATACAACTAATCCTAAAAGAGAGACCAGAAGATACAGGACAACAGCCAGGCTACATAAACACCTGAGAGAACCCAGCACCTCATGAAGGGGGTAAGATACAAGCCATGGCCTGGTGGGACCTGAGTGCCCCCCCAACCCCAGCTCCCAGTGGGAGGAGAGGAGTCAGAGCAGGGAGGGAGAGGGAGCCCAGGACTGCTAAATACCCAACCCTAGTCATCCACACCAGGAGCGCAGACACACAGTGCGTGGTATACTGGATACTAGGGAAACGGGACAGTAAAACCTGCAAGAGGTCCCCACAGCAGGCGCCCCTGGGACAAAAGAACAGTGAGTGCTTTTTGAAAGTCTTAAAGGGACAGGAGCCTCACAGCTGGATGGAAGCATCCCGGCACACTCAGCCAAGCAGCTGGGAATCCCAGGGAACTCTGGAACCCCTGGGTGGCAGCACAGCTCCAAGGCTTCTCACAGTGATAAACAGCCTCCCACCCATTCCCCCTCCACTGTGGCCCCACCATAGCCAAACAGCAGCCTGAGAGCGGCCACACCCACAGCAGCCACGCAGACTCTCCTCCACAGCCACCCGGGTCATACTCAGAGACCCCATCAGCAAGCAGCTGCCCAGCACAAACCACTAGGGGTCACTGTTCTCACAGGAGACGAAGATGATGAGCAAGCAGGAAGGGACTTTATTCTCCCAGCTGACACACGTGCCAACTGCCCACGACTATCTCTATCACCATGAAAAGGCAGAAGAATTTGATCCAGACCAGAATCACACACACATCCCCTGAGAGGGAACCTGGGGAGACAGATTTAAACAATCTTCCTGAAAAAGAATTCAAAGTAAAGGTCATAACCATGCTGATGGAGCTGCAGAGAAAAATGCAAGAGTTAACAGATAAAGATGGGAGGGAGAATACAGAAATAAAATAATCTCTAGAAGGACTTAAAAGCAGAATAGATGAATGCAAGAGGCTGTTAATGGAATAGAAATCAGAGAATAGGAAAGCAGAGAAGCTGATGCAGAAAGAGAAAAAAGAATCTCCAGGAATGAAACAATATTAAGAGAACTGTGTGAACAACCAAAATGGAACAATATCCACATTATGGGGGTACCAGAAGAAGAAGAGAGAGAAAAAGTGATAGAAAGTGCATTTGAAGAAATAATTGCTGAAAACTTCCCCAAACTGGGGGAGGAAATAGTCGCTCAGATCACGGAAGCACAGAGAAGTCCCAACAGAAGAGACCCAAGGAGGACAACACCAAGACACGTAATAATTAAAATGGCAAAGAGCAAGGACAAGGACAGTTTTAAAGGCAGCCAGAGAGAGAAAAAAGGTCACCTACAAAGGAAAACCCATCAGACTATCATCAGACTTCTCAACAGAAACCTTACAGGCCAGAAGAGAATGGCATGATATATTGAAGGCAATGAAACAGAAGGGCCTTGAACCAAAAATACTGTATCCAGCATGATTATCATTTAAATATGAAGGAGGGATCAAAAAATTTCCAGACAAGCAAAAGTTGAGGGAATTTGCCACCCACAAACCACCTCTACAGGATATTTTAAAGGGACTGCTCTAGATGGAAGTACTCCTAAGGCTGAATAGATGTCACCAGAGAAAATAAAATCACACCAAAGAAAGCAGACCAACCAAACACTGACTAAAGGCAAAAAATAAACTCAACTACCCACAAAAGCTCTCAAAGGAAACACAAAAGAGCACAAAATAACATACCTAAAATATAAAGAATGGAGGAGGAGGAATAAGAAGAGAGAGAAACAAAGAATCATCAGACTGTTTATGATAGCTTAATAAGCGAGTTAAGTTAGACAGTAAGATACTAAAGAAGCTAACCTTGAACTATTGGTAACCATGAATCTAAAGCCTGTAATGGCAATAAGTACATATCATTCAAAAATCACCTTAAATATAAAAGGACTAAATGCACCAACCAAAAGACACAGAGTAATAGAATGGATAAAAAAGCAAGACCCATCAATATGCTGCTTACAAGAGACTCACCTCAAACCCAAAGACATGCACAGTTTAAAAGTCAAGGGATGGGAAAAGATATTTCATGCAAACAATAGTGAGAAAAAAGCAGGTGTTGCAGTACTAGTATCAGCCAAAACAGACTTCAAAACAAAGAAAGTAACAAGAGATAAAGAAAGACATTGCATAATGATAAAGGGGTCATCCAACAAGAGGAAATAACCATTATAAATATATATGCACCTCATACAGGAGCAACATCATATATGAAACAAATACTAACAGAATTAAAGGAGGAAATAGAAGACAATGCATTCATTTTAGGAGACTTCAACACACCACTCACTCCAAAGGACAGATCCACCAGACAGAAAATAAGTAAGGACACAGAGGCACTGAACAACACACTAGAACAGATGGACCTAATAGACATCTATAGAACTCTACACCCAAAAGCAGCAGGATACACATTCTTCTCACATGCACATGGAACATTCTCCAGAATAGACCACACACTAGGCCACAAAAAGAGCCTCAGATAATTCAAAAAGATTGAAATTCTACCACCCAACTTCTCAGACCACACATGGAGGCTTAATAACATGCTCCTAAATAATCAGTGGATCAACGACCTAATTAAAATAGAGATCAAGCAACATATGGAAACAAATGACAAAAACAACACAAAAACCCAACTTCTGTGGGACGCAGCAAAAGCAGTTTTAAAAGGAAAGTGTATAGCAATCCAGGCATATTTAAAGAAGGAAGAACAATCTCAAATGAATAGTCAAGTCACAATTATCGAAATTGGAAAAAGAAGAACAAATGAGGCCTAAAGTCAGCAGAAGGAGGGACATAATAAAGATCAGAGAAGAAATAAACAAAATTGAGAAGAATAAAACAACAGCAAAACTCAATGAAACCAAGAGCTGGTTCTTTGGGAAAATAAACAAAATAGATAAGCCTCTAGCCAGACTTATTAAGAGAAAAAGAGAATCAACACACATCAACAGAATCAGAAACGAGAAAGGAAAAATCACGACGGACCCCACAGAAATACAAAGAACTATTAGAGAATACTATGACCTATATGCTAACAAGCTGGGGAACCTAGGAGAAATGGACAACTTCCAAGAAAAATACAACGTTCTAAGACTGACCAAGGAAGAAAGAGAAAATCTAAACAGACCAATTACCAGCAACGAATTTGAAACGGTAATCAAAAAACTACCCAAGAGCAAAACCCCCGGGCCAGATGGATTTATTGCGGAATTTTATCAGACATAAGAAAAGAAATAATACCCAATTTCCTTAAGGTTTACCAAAAAAATAGAAGAGGAGGGAATCCTCCCATATTCATTCTATGAAGCCAGCATCACCCTAATACCAAAATCAGGCACAGACTCCACCAAAAAAGAAATTTACAGACCAATATGCATGACGAACATAGATGATGCAAAAATACTCAACAAAATATTAGCAAACAGAATGCAAAAATACATCAAGAGGATCATACACCATGACCAAGTGGGATTCATCGTAGGGACCCACGAATGATACAATATTCGAAAATCCATCAACATCATCCACCACGTAAACAAAAAGAAGGGCAAAAATTGCATGATCATCTCCATAGATGCTGAAAAAGCATTCGACAAAATTCAACATCCACTCATGATAAAAACTCTCAACAAAATGGGTATAGAGGGCAAGTACCTCAACATAATTAAGGCCATGTATGATAAACCCTCAGCCAACATCATACTGAACAGCAAGATGCTGAAAACTTTTCCTCTAAAATCAGGAACAAGATAGGGATGCCCAGTCTCCCCACTGTTATTCAACATAGTACTGGAGGTCCTAGCCACGGCAATCAGACAAAAGAGAAAATACAAGGCATCCAGATTGGTAAAGAAGAAGTCAAACTGTCACTATTTGCAGGTGACATGATATTGTACATATAAAACCATAAAGACTCCACTCCAGAACTACTAGAGCTAATATCAGAATTCAGCAAAGTTGCAGGATACAAAATTAATACACAGAAATCTGTGGCTTTCCTATACACTAACAATGAACTAACAGAACAGGAAATCAGGAAAACAATTCCATTCCCAATTGCATCAAAAAGAATAAAATACCTAGGAATAAACCTAACCAAAGAAGTGAAAGACCTATACCCTGAAAACTACAGGACATTCTTAAGAGAAATTAAAGAGGACGCTAATAAATGGGAACTCATCCCATGCTCTTGGCTAGGAAAAATTAATATAATCAAAATGGCCATCCTGCCCACAGCAATATACAGATTCAATGCAATCCCTATCAAATTACCAACAGCATTCTTCAACGAACTGGAACAAATAGTTCAAAAATTCATATGGAACCACCAAAGACCCCAAATAGCCAAAGCAATCCTGAGAAGGGAGAATAAAGTGGGGCAGATCTCGCTCCCCAACTTCAAGTTCTACTACAAAGCCACAGTAATCAAGACAATTTGGTACTGGCACAAGAAGAGAGCCACAGACCAGTGGAACAGAATAGAAACTCCAGACATTAACCCAAACATATAGGGTCAATTAATATATGATAAAGGAGCCATAGACATACAATGGGGAAATGACAGCCTCTTAAACAGTTGGTGTTGGCAAAACTAGACAGCTACATATAAGAGAATGAAACTGGATCATTGTTTAACTGCATACACAACAGTAAATTCAAAATGGATCAAAGACCTGAATGTAAGTCATGAAACCGTAAAACTCTTAGAAAAAAACATAGGCAAAAATCTCTTGGGCATAAACATGAGTGACTTCTTCATGAACATATCTCCCCAGGCAAGGGAAACAAAAGCAAAAATGAACAAGTGGGAGTATATCAAGCTGAAAAGTGTCTGTACAGCAAAGACACCATCAACAGAGCAGAAAGGCATCTTTACAGTATGGGAGAATATATTCATAAATGACAGATCCAATAAAGGGTTGACATCCAAAATATATAAAGAGCTCACACACCTCAACAAACAAAAAGCAAATAATCCAATTAAAAAATGGGCAGAGGAGCTGGACAGTTCTCCAAAGAAGAATTCAGATGGCCAACAGACACAAGAAAAGATTATCCACAGTGCTAGTCATCAGAGAAATGCAAATTAAAACCACAATGAGATATCACCTCACACTAGTAAGAATTACCACCATCCAAAAGACAAACAACAACAAATGTTGGCGAGGTTGTGGAGAAAGGGGAACCCTCCTACACTACTGGTGGGAATGTAAATTAGTTCAACCATTGTGCAAAGCAGTATGGAGGTTCCTCAAAATGCTCAAAATAGACTTACCATTTGACCCAGGAATTCCACTTCTAGGAATTTACCCTAAGAATGCAGCAGCCCAGTTTGAAAAAGACACATGCACCCCTATGTTTATTGCAGCACTGTTTACAATAGCCAAGAAATGGAAGCAGCCTAAGTGTCCATCAGTAGATGAATGGATAAAGAAGATGTGGTACATATACACAATGGAATATTATTCAGCCATAGGAAGAAAATAAATCCTACCATTTGCAACAACATGGATGGAGCCAGAGGGTATTATGCTCAATGAAATAAGCCAGGTGGAGAAAGACAAGTACCAAATGATTTCACTCATATGTGAAGTATAAGAGCAAAGAAAAAACTGAAGGAACAAAACAGCAGCAGAATCACAGAACCCAAGAATGAACTAACAGTTACCAAAGGGAAAGGGACTGAGGAGGATGGGTGGGAAGGGAGGGATAAGGGGGTGTAGGAAAAAAAGGGGGCATTGCAATTAGCATGTATAATGTAGTGGGTGGCACTGGGAGGGCTATGCAACACAGAGAAGATAAGTAGTGATTCTATAGCATCTTACTGTGCTGTTGGACAGTGACTGTGATGGGTTATGTTGGGGGGACTTGGTGATGGGGGGAGTCTAGTAAACATAATGTTCCTCATGTAATTGTAGATTAATGATACCAAAATAAAATTAATTAATTTAATATTTTGATGAATAGAAGCTTCTTTTTAAAATTTATAGTGACTAATTTGTTTTAGACAACTCTTCATGTCTTTTTTCTAAGTTTATTATGGTGTAAACATCATTCTACTTTGTGTAAGACTAAGAATTGGATGAGTTCCTTATGTATTTTAGATACTGACCCCTTATCAGATATGTGGTTTACAAATATTCTCTCTCACTCAGTAGGCTGCCTTTTTGTTTTGTTGATATCCCTTTTTCAGTGCAGAAGCTTTTACTTTGATGTGTCACCATTAGTTTACTTTTCTTTTGTTGCTCATCTTTTGCTGTCATTCTCATGAAATCATTGCCAAGACCGATGTCAAGGAGCTTTTTTCTGTTGTTTTCTTCTAGTAGTTTTATGGTTCCAGGTCTAACATTTAAGTCTTTAATCATTTTGAGGTAATATTTGTGAGTGGGGTAAGGTAGGGGTCCAGTCCCCTTTTTTTTGCAAAGGAGTGTCCAGTTTTCCCAGCACAAGGAGAATAGACTATCTCTCCTCTTTGAATATTCTTGTTTCCCTTATCAAAAGTAGTCAAAGGTCAGGTGACCACATAGGCATGGGTTTATATCTGGGCTCTGAATTCAGTATCATTGGTTTATGTATCTGTTTTTATGCCAGTACCATAATTTCTTGACTACTATAGTTTTGTGATACAGTTTGAAATCAGAATGTGGAATGCCCTCAGCTTTGCCCTTCTCAGGATTGCTTTGGCTACTGGGGTCTTTTGTGTTACTATAAAAATTTTAGAATTATTTTTTCTGTTTCTGTCAAAAATTCCATTACACTCAATAGCCAAAAAAAAATCAACTAATTCAATTAACAAATGGGAAAGGGCTTAAATAAATGCTTCCCTGAAGATATTAAAATGGTCAACATATACATGAAAAGGTGATCAATATCACTAATTAGAAAAAAAATGAGATACTACTTCACACTTGTTAGAATCATTATTATGAAAAAGATAAGCAATAGCATGTGGATAATAGGAAACTCTTGAGTACTCCTTTAACTGAAAATTGTTAAATGTATGATACACAAACAAAAGAGGAATAACTGGATTTTGAGTTTTCTATCTGTTTAGTAGTAGTTATTCTGTGCCCAAGTAAGTTTCCTTTTATCATAAATATATTTTTAACTTTCTATACATTTTGACGTATTTGTAAAGTATCTTGGAAAAAATATTACTGATTTTTGTGAAAGTTAAAAGTTTTTAATATTATGGTCACTTATTGTTTAGTGTACATGTGCATGCATGTTCTGTGTATTTTAAAGTATGTGTAACTATTTCTTACATATAGAATATTATAAATACATTTGGACATCTATGACTTATGTTCATATCTCTTAATCTGACAATTGTTTTTTTTACTCAAATTTGGGTCCAAATTCAAAATAACAAAACTCCTGTCTTCTATACCTAAAATAGCTATGTGTTTCCTAAATGAGCATGATTAACACAAAGCTATGCTCTGCTCTTTATTAAAAGATAGGAAACTAGAATAACTAAACCAGTGCTCTAAGTTTTAATTAACTAAAAGTTATGGTGAGGTTTTTGCCAAGTTGAGAAACATTTCTGGAGCCTCCATACGCCTGGCTCCGCATTTGTTCTGACCTTCATCACAGCGAGAAACCCAAGGGGCCAGTATCGCCCGGTTGTCTGTGTGTGGTAACAACCAAAGAAATTGCAGAAGCCGTCACCAGCTCGGGGACGCAGCATTACTGTATGGAGGAAATCCGGTATCTTTGGTCATCCTGGTGTAATGGAAAATGAAGACCTTCAAGGAGATGTCCCAAGAGTAGGGGACTGTCTTATTGGGTGACTGAATAAACAGAAGGCTAAACACACTTTGATGGGAGGTATCAGAGCTGTTGGCCTTTCTGTGGGAATTGGCTTAGTTAAGGACCATTAGAAAAGGACTCCTTCCACAGCAAGAACTCATCACGTTTTCCACAAGAAAAAGAAATAGAAAAAAGTTTCTCAGTGTTAATGGACCTCCTAGAAATGTGCTTAAAACACTACTACCTATATTTACTTCACTAAAGATGCAAAGTTAGTGGGGACCAACTGGATTCTAATAGCTTTAGAAGCCATGGGAGCCAGAACAAAAGCGTGGTGTCTGAGAATCTTTGATGCAGAGCAAAGACACCTGATGAAGCACATTCAGAACCGCTCAGTGCTGGCAACACTAACTCCAAGGAAAACCCCAGCAGAGAGAGAAACGGATTGTGCACAGATAAACATTCACTGCTCAGGAATAGGCTCAAGGCATGAGAGATTAGCATTATAAAGCAAGATAAATGTCCAGTTATTGCAAAGGAGTGAATGTGTCTCTTCTGTTAACAGCTCTCTTCTACCATCTAAAAGTAGAACTTACGTTCTGTTTAGATTTGTTAATGAAAAGGAAATGACTAATAGGAATAAAGCAGGTGATGATCAAACCCTGTCAAGATTATAGTTCACCTCTAGCCTGTTAATTCCTTGAGTTTCTGAAAAAGTTAATTTATTCTCTTCAGTTAAGCTTCAAATTTAATGTTACACTGGCAGTTTTTCTTCTCATGTTCTATTGAATTAGAGAGCAAAATACAATAGGTTCCTTAATTTTGGAGACTCAGTGCCTTAAAATATGAATCTTATAGTGATTTAATATATATATATATTTACAGATTGTAATAAAGGATGATGTGAGCCAAAAAAATTAATCTCAGAGTCTATTTGGTTCCTTAATTTAGGATGAACAAACAAGCAAAATAAACATGACAAATAAAAAAGCAATTTGGTCTCTTATTTTTTTAATCACTTACTACTTGACAGTGGTTTGCAAAATCAGACATAGTACCTGCTCTGAGAGTTTAAAGTCTTTTAAATGTACTTAAAACACATAATTCATATAATCAGACAAGTCTAAAATTGGGATGGTGGTAAATGCTTTAAAAACATAAAAAGTGGTAGTATGAGAAGCCTATATAATTAGGGATACTGATGTATTTGGGGGAAGTGTGTAAGGGGAATTTGAGAAACTGGCATATGAACGGGTGTTTCCAGAAAGTAGGAAGTGTGACAGGAAGAGAGAAGAGCATGTGCAGAGGCAGTGTACTGGGAGGAAATGTGGCACACTCAAATACCTGAAAGGTAAGCAGTGGGGCCAGAACTTAGAGGGTGAGAAGGTGCTTGATTCTAGAGATGTGGATGTAGAGATGTGTAGGGGCTTGAACATGTTATGGATTTTATCCCTTTTCACAAAAATACTAAACTAACATTCACGGATTTTTAGCAAGGGTGCTCATAACAGTAAACATAACAATAGTAAAATTAGATAACATATCAGGTAACTTACTATGTGCCAGGGGTTGTCTTAAGGGGTTGCTACCTCATTTAAAAACTGTTAATAAACTCAGATTTGTTAATCAAAACTCAGAGAATCTGGGTAAGTTTCTTCTTTGACTCAGGGTTTGTGTATGCAAGTTGCTTGGGAGGACCACTTTAAAAAGCTAGCAGTATATTCTTAATTCTTAGAGCTTCTGATTCAGTAAGTCTAGAAATGGGGCTCATGAATTTGAATATGAATACACATCATCAGTGGTTCTAGGGCACAGACTGTCCATGGCGTGTACCTGGGCAAACTGTACCTGAACATTTACTCTGTGATGCTCCTCATTTCACACCCACATACCAATGATTTGGGAATTCCACATCATTTCCCTTGCAAAAGATAGAGAATATACATAGTCTCCTTTTTCACTACCAAATTCCTACATCCTGCCATCAAAGATAGGAATATATGGAAGACAACTGTTTGTAGATCTCCAAAGAAATTATGCACATCAAGCTAAAACACAGTCACTAGAATCTTAGCAAATATTAATCAAGAAGGTCAAAAATGATACATAAATTTCATGAAGTGGTAACCTCACCATACAAGGACATATAAAAAATGTTGCATTTTCTGAACTTTCTGTGTGACAGGGAAGTTCATTTCAGTGCTGAATGAAACTAGAATGGTTGCCTGACATAAGGAGGGTGTGGCAGTTGGGACTGATAAGGAAGTTGGTGTGAGCCAACTTTTACAGGTGATGGAAATGTAAATCTTGAGAAAGGTTTTAGTCACACCACATGCACATTTGACCTCACTGAACTTATGAGAAACAGGAAAAGATAGAATGATACTTCAGCCATACAGGAGCTCAGGGTAAGAATGAACAGTGCCAGTGAGAGGGAATAAGGTTAACAATGGGTGGGAGTTTTTGACCACTTCTGCTGTTTTTGAGGAAAGGAATAAATAATGTGCACTTAAATTAGCTTCTCCCCAGAAAAATTAAAGTTAGTTATACTATATAATTCAGCCTGAGAGTGCTCAATAGAAGAAAACCAATGAGGCACTAAGAAGCATGACTGAGTCACCAAAAGGATATGTACTCACTATAAAAAGAAACACAAATGATGATAAAATTATATCCAGTTTAACTGATTAAAGATTAGCTTTTCATTCTAGTCTTTGACTTTTAGAAATCTTCACTTTGCCACTTACTAATTATAAAATGGGACCTGAGTATATATTATTTATTTAAAGGTCACATAAAATGCAAGATAATGTGAAAATCCTAATAATTATAAAGTTATTGAATTGATAAGAACTTTCACCCAAGACACTCAAAGAATTCAGTTTTAAATCCTCTTTGTCTAGTTACTGTTGGAAGAAAAACATGATTTTCATTTAAAAATGTCCAAAGTAAAACAAAATAGGGTAGGTGACAACACAGACAAAATACTCTAATCTACTAATTTTATTCAGATTTTCTTCCTTGGAATCAGTCTGATACCTAAGACTAGTGACTTCATAAATAATGGCAATCAATAATAATGTCCTTTGAAATTGATACTATATGCACTTATTGCCCTTTTATCTATTCTTGAAGAATGAAAATCCATTTTCATGAAAAATAATTTAACTCTTCAAAGAAAATCAAGAGTGACTATAATTGGAATTGAGATATCCAAATGAATAAGCATGCCATAGCAGGATTTCAAGGTTTTGTTTATGGATGAAATAATTTACAAACTGATTATTAGAAGGCAAGACAAAGAGCTTGAAAATGTGAGAACAAAATCTTGACCTGTTTGGTATAAATGTTAATATGACACATTTCAAATGATGGGCAAATATATGATTTATTATGGAAGAGAAATACATCAAAAGGTGAATGGAATGGAGCATCAATAAAACAGATTGTAACTCTAAAAGAAACCCTGATGACAGGGAAACTAATAAGACAGGTTGGTTAAAAACAACAACTTTACAAAAATTAAGTCTGAAGTAACCATTTAATGTGGAATCTAAATGATATGAAAGAGATAAGTTCTATACATACATAGTAACAGAAAGAGAAACAAAAAGAAAAAAATATATGAGAACACCTCAGATCTAGGCATTGCATTTACACAGACCAAAAAGAAAGAAAAAAACAAGGAAGATGAATAAAGAATGATCATAAATAAAAGGTGACAATGAACCTCCAATAATACTTTGTTAAATTCCCTACACAAAACTTAAAGTCATCTGAGAAATCACATTAAATTTTCTTTCCTTAATTCTGGCTTCCGTATTCAGATACAGTTTATCTGAATCTTATACTTCATAGAAGAATTCTTACTTCACATGACCAGAGTGATCACATGGCTCACGAGGTTACTTCTTATTGTAGCCGCTCTGTAGCGGCAGGCTAGCCCCCCACCTAAAATGTGGTTAGGATGTCCAGACTACTGATGGCCTCACATATACCAAGAGAGTATGAAAAGTTTTTTCTCTACTCAAAAAGGAAGCTTTCTAGAAAGAGAAAAGCAGACTTAATAAGTTGTTCCGAAAATCACTCAAGAAAGCAGGAAGAGAAGATTGGCTTGCTGTTTTTATAATGAGCAGGGAGCGGGGCCAGGGCGAGGGTTCCTCTGCAGGTGCACCTTTGAACATCCTGCCAGGCTGAAAGGAACAGCACTGGGCTTTCAAATCAGCTTGCTCACATGTAGGTGGAAAGGGAAGGTGGGGGCAGTTAGAGCTGCCAGTAGTCAAACACCAAAAATGAAGTCAGGCTATTATACTGCTACTAAGAACACATCTTTATGAGTAATTAATATTTTTCAGGTCCTATGATAAAATCTTCACATCCATTTTCTTATTTGAACATACCTAAACCCTTTTTTCTTTCTGTTTTGCATATGAATAAACTGATTTTACAATTGTTCAAGGTATCAGAGATTCTAACTCAGTTTTATGTGATGGTGTTCTCTGTTGTCCCACGTTCTTGTTGAAGTTTCCCAGAGGGCTCAATGCAGTGACAAGAGTCTTGCCGTGGAGAAGCATGGATACTATCATTTTAGGTGTTCATGTATGTGTACTGATACAGTCCATGATAGTAACATTAACTAGTTTTTTCTGAGCATTTGTTATATATTCAGGTAGTATTCTAAGTTTCTTGCGATCAACAAGTTTCCCAGTCAACAACAAACATATGAGGGAAATAGTTTTCATAATCCTCATTTTACAAATGGTGAAACTGAAGTATTGAATGGCTAAATAAGTTGGTAAGACATAGTATTAGAATTGGAGAACACAGACAGTCATATTCCAGAATACAAGTTCCTAAACATAACTCTGTATTCTTCTTGGTAGGCATTTCAGAAGTTTCTAGACAACCTTTTCCTTGAGGGTCATCCAAACAAGGTTGGCTTCAGTCTCTGTGACCCTGTGTCTGCTAACATTATAATTCCCCCTCCTCTTTTATGACATCTCCCTACTTTAAATCTCAAGTATGGGTTCGATGTGCCTATTCCTCATCTATGCCATAAGCGATCTAGTTCACTAAAAATGACCACAATTTAGATTTCTGTATAATAAGCCTAATAATAGACCTTACAGCTATGATAAAGTAACCAATAAAAATGTCTAATCACTCAAAATGGAAAGAACATTCTAAAGGCCAGAGGATTTTATTTTCTTGCTCTAATTCAAGGAACTGAATTCCTGATACAGCCTCACAGCATGGATTCTTAACAGGGAGAAGAAAGGAAGTAGTACATATCCCTTTTTTTCTGACAATAAATAAACAGAAAAGAAAATGTTAACTCTTAGCTCACCCGATTGAGCTATTATTCCTTAGCACATTTTGATTGGAAACAATTTGTAGATAAAAATTTGTTGCCTGCTTTCATTTCCTACATTAGCAAGAAGTTAAGTATAATTATATATGGATTTCCTATGTGGAACATTTATTTTTGCTTCCCTATTTACATGTTTACCTGATCTATATGTGAAGAGTTTTAGTTTCTCATTTTACAGAGAACTTACAGGAGTCTGAGGTCTTCCTTATGCCTTTCATTCCTTAAATCAGTGCATATACACCTCCTCCCTCCTTCCCTCTCTCCTTTTTTGTCCTGTCCTTTATTTTTCCTTCTCCCTCCCCTCTCTCCTACTTTCCCTCTCCCTCTTCCTTTTTTTTTTTTCCTTTAAGGACATTTTTTCCATTATTTTACCAACAACTTCTATGTTCAATAAACAAAGTAATACTTCTATTAGTTAGTGGGAAACCTGGAGCCTTCCCCTGAAATGTCCACTCTTCCTTGGGCTTTATACCAAGTCCTTGGACTCCATAGTATTAGTTCAAAAACCACTATTCTAGATTGGTAAAAGCAATGAGTGGACAATCTACATAAATATCTTAATCAGCAATTTAAGCATTTCTGTAGCACTCACGTTTTTGTGTCTGGAGTATTAATAATCTAGTAGCAAAATATATCTTTTAAATGGCTCCTCTGCTGCACAAAGGATAAAGTAGAGCATCAAGTCAGGTCATTAGAAGTCAATCTATCCAATTCTCCACTTGATGATTAGATTCTATATGCACACTATTTTAAATGCAGGTTACATCAGTTTGAAGAGATCTTATCTTGATAAGATTACTATTTATATCATTAAGAATTTTTTGAAAATATTCAGGAAACTACACAGGCTCTACAAATACAAGATATCATTACTCTATCTGTTCCAGGTATCATAGTGGATATAAAGATGGACAAGATATATAATTCCTATGACCTAGAAGCTTGTACCATCTTATGGAGAGGAAGCATATGAACATGCAAATAACTAAAGGGAAAATAGAATATGATTTGTGATAAGATCATAAAAATTCATTCTGAATATTCATGGAGGTATTTCACATCCTATTGAGAAAATCATGAATGATCTTACAAAATTGAGACTGACATTAGATGCTGAATAAGGTTCTTCTAGACATTGAAATGCCTGATGTACAAGGTATGATTTCAACAAGGTATGATGATAAGGAGTCTTTGAATAATAATAAGTCCAATATGTCCAGATTGGGGCATGTGGAGAAATCAGATATAAGGTATTCAGTGTAAGTCAGAATCCGGGATTTTCAATGCAGACCTAATACCACAGGCATTGTAGCAACATAGAGACTTGAATTCAAATCCTAAATTCACTAATTACTATGCAACACTGACAAAGATTTATCACTATGTTTTCTTTTCAATATAAGGAGTAGGCTACAATTAGCCCACTAGGAAACTAGGATATTAGTGTGAGCAAGCTAAATGTTAGTGATTGAAATCAACTTTATGATTCATAGTAACATGAATCATTGTGAATAATATCCTGTCTTCATTAAGATGAAAACAGTGAAATAACAGTTTTTTTTCTGTTCACTTTTGTCTACATGACTGATGTCGGTTTTACTTTTAAAAGTTCATGAAACACCAGCAGCTCTTTGAACTTGTCTGAGAAACATTTATTAGATTAAAGATGAGAGTTTTAACTCAACATCTGTCAAACCAAATCGTGACTGTTAATAACCTTGCAAATGCTTATAAACTAACTTTTATTTATACTCTAAATCATGTCTTCAAAAGTTAAAATTAGATTTCTCAAATTACTATCGTTCTTTGATTAATTTAAGGCTTTTTAAAGTCACATGTAATGGCAAAATCTTTCAAGGAATAGCATGAGTTCTATGGTTTTAAGTGGCAGTCTTACATTCAAACAAAAGTAAACATTCATTCTACAAATATGTACTGTGTATATTGAATGGTATTAGGTACTGGAAGCTGAGAGAAGAAGGCAGTCTTTATCACAGAGGACCTGAGAGACAATCAAGTGGAAATTATGTTATGGCCTTAATAGGAGCATTCCCATGAGAGGTAGAAGAACATAAATGACTAGAATTAACTTTTGTAGCGTGATAATAGCTGACATTTATTGGCACCTATACCAATGCTGTGCTTTTCACATGAGACAGTAGTTGTATTGGGCTTTATAATAACTTGATTTCAATTTAGAATGAGAACTAAAATATATGCAGATTGTATTAATATCTCTCTGCTCCCTCCATCTACTATTTTTTCCTATCCTATGAGTTGAATCAATGAGGCAAATATGTTGTTATGTTTATGAGCATCCGGTTTGGAAGATGACAAAATTACAAAAACCTCTTCTATAGAAATGATGGTTACCTTTATTCAAGCTTAAGACAATCTTAAAATATTTGTACCATTGGTTCTGACTTCAGCTCAACTATTCGCAAGTATTTCCTATGGCAGTGAACTAGTGTATTGATTCATGTGAGGGATTCAAAGCTGAATAAACCATAGTCCATGGTTCACAGTATGATTTATAGGCAGGCTACAACAAGATAACAATACATATCCTACAATAAAGATAAAGATGTTCTATGATATGTTTAAAGATAGGGGACAGTTTATTCCAAATGAGGATCTAGGGGAAATTGTCATGGAGAAACAGACCTTGAAATAGAATTTTCACAGGTGGAGACCGGCTATGCACACAGCATGAATGAAGACACAAATACTCAGATCTTATTAACAGAAATCTATCAAAAGAAAACCATAAATAGAAAAACTTTACCAATGCAATTTATTTTACTAGTCATAAATTATAATTTTATAAGTAAAAGGTATAAATACACACAAACTTACACACAAGCACACACACACATATATACACACATACAATAATACTTACAATACTAAGAATGTTACCAAAAAGATGAGCCAAAATGTTTATGTAATACCTTGTAACATACCAGCACAACAGCCATGCATCACCACAAGGAGTCTGTGGGCTGTGTTGCCTGCAAAGGGGTTGGAGCATCTGAAGCTCCTGAGATGCTTTTCATTTTTCTTATTGGCTTCTCCTCAGTACTCTGCAATAGGATTGCTTAGGTTCTGCAAAGAACCTGTTGGGCTGAGGGCAGGCTGGGGAGGTATTGTCCACCTGACCTTTCTCCTAAACAGAGAGCACTGTGCAATCCTTGTCCCTCTGGAACCCCTCTCATTGCTGGGAAGTCTTTCAAACTGCCCACTCTGCTTTCTTTCTAGGGGGGTTGTTAGAGCCTCCCTGTTCTCCACAGGCAGCTGGGATCTCAGCCTCCCCAAGTGTTCCACCCATCTCTGCTGTCCAGCCCCACAATTCTTCAGGGCACCATGCAATGTGGGCTTGTGGGCTCATGTTCCCAGAGAAGATCTCCAAGTTCAGGTGTTCGGGTTCCTGGGCTTCTACTCCCTCCTCCCAGCTCTGTTCCTCTTCCTCTCCTCTGTGGTCTGGGATTCAGGGAGGGCTTGAGTCCCACCAGATCATGGATTTGTCACTTTACCCTTTTCTGAAGGGTCTTCTCTTCTTCCCCAGATGTGGGTGGTCAGTTCTGCAGTCTTCAGGTTGATTTCAGGCCTAGTTGTATTTGCTGTATTTTCGTGTTCTATGTGATTTTGGAAGGGGGTTTTTGCCTTGCCTTCCTACACTGCCACCATTTTTTTCCATAGGCACAAACATCTTTTAAATAAATATTTATGCTTTTTTCTATTTACTTAATAAATTATAAAGTTGACAACAAAAAGATATTTTTAGAAGTAAAACCTCCACATTAATAATTTCATTGTATCAACAATATCCTTGATTGTCTATTTTTGAGGCATCTTATAATATGGTTGGAAAGTGGAATCCAGTTGAATTCATGATGTTTAAGTGCCTCTTCACTGAAATAACCACTGTTAATACTTAAAATTTTTGACTGAATGAGATCAAAATGCCCTAGATAAACACAAAAAGTTTTGAAGAGACAAGAGCCCTCCCTGGAGACAAAGACTAAATATTCTAATCACTTCTCCCTGATATTCTAAATTATTACAATTCCACTAATTAAGAAAACAAACCAGGAGAAAGGGACAGGACCTAGCATACCTCCTACTGCACTGAGTAGAGAAAAGATATGGTTATTCTAGCCAGAGACCTCCCTTAATTCACTTGGTGGACAGATTTTACTCTGAAAATGTGGCAGTGTGAGTAGATCAAGGTTTGTTTTCAATATTAGGACTTTAAATCCTTTCAGGCATGGGCTGCCGCTCGACTGAATATCATCCTGAAGTGGGGGAAATCATATTATTTCACATCTTGAAAAACTCCTCTAGTTTGAGTATCATTTTACCCTGGAGGAGAAGGAAATGGCCTGAACTGGGAGCCTGCCCAAGGATTTCATCTTACATACATGGTTATATTTCTAACCAATGCTGTAATGTAAGAGCATGACCAACAGCATTGCAGCAAACAAATTTCTTACATTTGTGTGGGTTTAAGCTGTCTGGAACTTAGCTGTAGGACAATAAGTTCAAGAAAGCACTCATTATAGAGCAAGCTGCTAGGAAAAACTAAAGAACCCTTAGTTCATCTTGCAAGAGAGCAAAATAATTAAATCTCTGGGATTTAAAATGTAACACTAACATTAACTTGAAAATGAACTCAAGTAGCCCCAAAAACTTTGTAATCACTAACAAGTAGCAGTTTCTCTTTGTTCTCCCTGATTTTTGAGTCTCAGGGTCAGAGGTAACACAGAAAGTCAGTTTTGCAGAACCTGAAACATCCTGTTCCAGAGTACTGAGGAGACACCAATAAGAGAAATAAAAAGCTATATGAATCCATGCAAGAATGCCTGCTTAGATCCTTGCAAGTTGCTACGGTATATGTCGGGAACACTACAGCCTCTCTCACGATTTCCTCTTTGAAAGCCCCAACTGCTTGTGTTTCTGGAGCACAGTGGCTCTTAAAGGCACAAACTGCCTCTCCCTCATTTGCTGACAAATTAATAAGTCACTCCATTCATTTCCTCAAAACCCCGTCATTGTGTTTTGTGATTTGACTTTGGTGACAAAGACTGGTTTTCGGTAATAAGTTCCTTTCTCAACAGAGTGAGGCAAAAAACAGTAGGACAACCTTTTGGAACATTATTAAGCACCTACACATTCCTGTACATATTAGGGGGAGAAATATATAACTGGAAAATGGTACTGATGGCTGCACTTTGAAACTCCTTGGGTGAAGGTGGGAACCTATTCTTACCCTGATCTGTGAATCAAAACACTATAGTTACTGTTAGAGTTCTAGGGTTTAACCTTGCAGGGTTCATTGCATTTTCTTCAGTGTTAAAAAAAAAAATTTCATTTGACTTTTCCCCATTCTGTTTGCTATCATGCTCCCACTAATTGGTTAGTGATTAACTGGTGGATGGAAACGATTCTAAAGATAGACATGCAAATGATATTCTTTTTTAAGGGCCAGAAATTTATTAATAGATTTGATTGTTGTGGAAGTATCATATTTGTCCTCATTACAATAATTGGAAAGAAAAAATGATCACTTCCAAACTTCTTTATAATGTACTTAGAATTAAAGTAAGCAATAAAAAAAAATCAAATACTTTAATAGTGTATAACAAAATATCACCAAACTGTTTCTTCTTTTCCAAGCATATTTTTCATGGTTTTGCACAAGGATAATAACACCGTTTTGTTGTGCTTGCTGTTAAACATCTTATTTTATCCCTTTGGTTAAAAATACTGATCTATAAAGGAAATCAGTGTTTCAATAATGTGGGAATCTTTGCAGTTGTTAAATGATCAGATAACCATGGGGTTTCTGCCTTAGATATTTTTGAGGAAACTGATTTATTTTTTCTCTGCATTCTCTAATACACAGAATGACATTTGATACACAATGTTTCTGCTATAGCTACTCCATAAAAGCAGGTTAGATAACCCTAATCAAAATTTGGTTCAGATATCAAGATGCCACCAGATGCCAGGTATGTACCAATCGGGTATAAAAAGCATTATTAATGACATAAGTCTTTTTGAGAAAAGCAGTGTGGTATCCAACGCTGGCCTCAAATGACTCCAGAGAATGGGGAGAAGAGACCAGCTCACCTTTCATGGTGATTTGTGGTAAGCTTGCAGCGAGGCCTCCCACGAATTTTGCACAACTTGCAAGGTTTGAACCAAAGGAGAAAGCAGCCAGGCTATCTTGTAAGATTGCCCAGGTGTGGAGCAGAGGGTGAAGTAGAGTGGTGGGGCTTGAATGCTATTCAACCATCAAATATCAAAAATGGAGTTAGATTCTTTATTACAGTTTAACTTGATATTTGATGACTAAAATGCATCAGTTTTAATTGAATTGAATTCGAACATGTTTAAGACATGTTGCTGCCCTATGAGACTTCAGACTGATTCCAACAAGAGGGATAAAAGTTCTATTGCAAATCTTGCTTAAGAGACCAATAGTTTGCATTTTGAGAAGTAAAATGAATGCCCTGGTTACTGTCAATAGCGTCTAAACTCAGAAGGGATTGAGGAATATATTTATGTGGTCTTACACGGTGGTTTTAGTATATATAGAGGCATGTATGACCTTGAATTACATTTCGAGTGTCTGTGAGACAAGAGTTTCCAATAAATCTGTCCCCAAAGCAGCAATACTGGATAGGAATTGTTGCTGCCATTGGCTGGACCAGATAGCTAGACCCTAACAAAGATCAAAGAGTCTCTAAACACATATGACAGGGCCCAGTCCCTGCCTGAAGCTCAGCCAGTTGGGCCAGCCCTTTTTTTCCATTGCTGGTTAGAGACCTTTTAGTTACAGATGAACAGCCACTCCCCTGCAAGCTCCTTCTTCTATGAGGAGGTTGCTGCCTTACATAAAGTATAAAAGCCACTTTTGTTATACTAGACACTCAGTGATCCCAAGAGGCTCTCCAGGGAGAGGAGTGGCAGAGAGACCTCCTCTAGCACCAGCATCTGGCAATGAACTGTCAATGATGAGCAATCCTTGCCTGATCAGTTAATTTTTAGGAACTTAACTAAGATGACAGGTCCTGGTACTATGGGTTGGTCAGTGACCCATGCGTCTTTGGTGAAGCTCCTTTGTGAGTTTTTGTATGTCCTGAGTAAGTTTGTCACGTGAACCTCTGGAGAATGATGTCATTTATGTGGTGTCATACTAGCACTCCTGGAGGAAGTTGGAAGGGTTATAGTCTGAGACCCAACACAGAGGCAGCAGTTTGAAAGATTTGCAAGCTGAGGGGAATGTTCTGGAGGGTGGGGGTCAGAGGGAGCCCTCTCCAGAGCAGAAAGTGTAGCTAAGAGGCTGTTGAAATAGCTACTGACCTGACAATATTAACCAAATGTAGGACTGCAAAGTGTTCAGGTGTTTCTGATGGCATAAATTCAATAATTTCAATAATATTGTATGTGAGTGCCTTAATGGGTGAAACTACAGTGTAAAAGTTGCTATAACCCAGATTCTCTATTCATTCCTTCTAAGTGTGAGATTGGACCAAATTAGGTGTTCAGTGAAGAAGTGATGGGAAAACCACCCCTTATCAAAATAGTTTTTGCATAATGGGTTTCAGTCTTTGAAGGCCTACCTATTTTAATTTACATTGGATCATATTAACTATTTTAATGGGGAGGGACAGAAAGAGGTGTGTGGCTGATCCCATTTTGTCAAGCTGATAATTAAGTGCCAAGACTTAATTATTTAAACGTATGATTCATTGGGTGAGAATGGCCATGCCCACAGTGGGATATTTGAGGGCATTAAGCAATGCGGTCATGAGGAATTTTAGGCAAGGCAATAGTTCCAACGGTTAAGGTAAGACTTCTATTTGGCAATTCCTCCAACAGAATAGAGGGTACCTTTTTTTAAATTTCATGAAAACCCAGGTATGAATACAACCTGATCCCCTGTACCAATTAAGGCTATGAAGGTTTGCCAATTGGAGTATTTCAACAGATGTTAAAGTTAATTCAGAATCTATGTTGCAGAGGGGGAAAAGCCAATCAGTGCTCTTTTATCATTTTTTTGTATAAATTATTTTAGTACATTTTGGATTTCCAAATGAGTCAAATTGGAACTCTCTCTTAATTTTGTTTCCTTCCCCTATATTCAGCCATGACTACCAGTTCCTCTTCTTCCTCTTCTCCCCCTTCCTCATCTTCTCCTTCTTTCTTACTGTCTTCTTAGTTGAATGGGGTGACTTTGTAGTGCTGGATCGACTCCAGGATGGATTCTCTGTACCCTGCCCGTATTTAGAAGTTTCTTCCACCAGAGAGTCTTAAATCAGTATAATCAAGATTATGGGTCTCCCTCATCGCAGCAGTTGCTTATGGAGAGTAAGGACTCTGCATTCAAATTAACTTTGAATTAAACCTGTGGTTGTGCCACAAGACTGTCATTGTATTTGTCCATAAAACCCTCAGGATCAGGATCTTTCCTTGGCCACAGAGGCATAGGATGCAGCAATAGTGAA
The DNA here is from genome assembly GCF_030020395.1 of Manis pentadactyla. NCBI lineage: Eukaryota > Metazoa > Chordata > Mammalia > Pholidota > Manidae > Manis > Manis pentadactyla. The sequence goes on along the minus strand of NC_080028.1, from coordinate 52,420,234 downwards.
GCAGTCTGCCATCACAACAAGCCATCTTCTTTTAGGGTGCGACCACCCAGTGGGCCTATGTATTACAAGAATATCAGCTTTCTTCTCTGAATACTTTATAGAATGAGGGCCTATGCTTGGCTTAGAGACATAACTAGAAATCTCAGGGCAAGAGTTGTGCTTCTGAGCCTACCATCAGTCATGGTTTGTACTGGCATTGACACACATGATTCAGTCTAAGACACAGGATAGTCTTAGCCAAGACACTCAACTCAGGGCCACTGTCCTTAGGTGTCAGTTATCAAAACTTTAGATGTACGTGGCTTGCAATGACAGGGTGGACACCCTACTCAGCATTTGGCTTGGTATTGAGACTAATGATGCTTCACATACAAGCAGCAAGAAGATATGAAAAAGGTTATTATTTACATAACGAGGCTTTCTGGGTTAAGCAGTATTATTTCCCAAGATGGTCCAAAAGGAGACTGGCTCTGCTCTTATGGTTACAAAGTGGAGTAGAGGTCATTGGTCTTATACATAGGCCAAAGATTTCATGTTTTGAACTTCCTACCAGCAAAAAAAGAGAGAGCACCTCGGCTGACCTTATCAACTTTACCGAATGTGGAGGGGAAGTGGTGGTGTTTGAAAGCTATTAGGAATCAATCATCAAAAATGGAGTCAGTCTTTATTATAGCTCCAAATGACTCCTCTGGTCTTTTCTTGTCTCTTATTATTATTCATTTTCCTTGTGAAAGAACATTATGATAATATTAAATACCCTTTAAGGAAAAGGTAGGTAAAAATAAATATGTGTCTATATAACATGAATACTAATATATGACAAAGGATCAAATTTAAAATTGAGGAACATTAAAAAGTGAATGTGGGAAGCATTAAATGAGACTGAAACTAAATTAGAATTGTATGTGAAGAAGGGTATAACAATTTAGATAATAATAGGAAATGATATACACATGTAATTAAAGTTTCAGTTCCTTTATAAAGAACTATTTTATGGGTTGTACCAAGCTGCATATGATATTACCTTTCAATGAACATGTAATCAGGTTTAATTTGGAATAGCCTAATTTGTCTGCTTAAATTATCAAGCATGAAAATTGAATTTAAATAATTTAGTATTGACTATGTATAAACAGTAAGAGAGGAAGGAGTAGCTATTTATTTCATCTCCAAGAAATTAAAGCCAGCTAAAATTCTAAATACCCAGCAAATTCTACATTGACCAAAATGACAACATTCAAGATAAAAATAGAAAGATATTTTTAACCTCATCAAGATTTAGATATCAATTTCACAGACAGCCTTAGTCCCTTCCAAACATCTCAGATGTACATGAGTCATGCTTTGCACTGACTAGCCTAAATAATGTGATCATTCATAACTCTATTACCTGTCACCTAATGTTTTAAATGCCATTTGTTGTAGATAATATTCTCTGAAATAAGTGCATAACAGATTTCTCTCTTTTTAAAGAGGAAAATAAGAATTAGTTAACTAAACATCTGTATGGCTAAGTCTTTTAGGCCTATATTGAGGACAGAAAGAAAAATTCATAGTTTATATAATATATCAAGTATTTATTGTCTTTACTGTCAAACTGACTTCCACATATAATCTTAAATGAATTAATCTGATGATATTTATTGCAATTAAACTTTTTTTCTGTTTAGTAGATATGCTTTTAAATGTTTTGCTTGCTTCTAAAGAGAAAATATGGAGACAAGAGCTTAAAAATCTATAAGAAACAAAAAATTATAGACTACTTATTGAAATAGGATGCTTTTATTTTGAGGGAAGCCTAGGATATTAGAATGTTCTACTTTAGAAATTACATATCCAAAGTATAATTTAAGATATATATCCGTAAAGCTGTAGTTAAATAATATGCTTAAGATCAACAACTAATTAGTTGCAAAATCAGGCTTCATCCCTCAAAGCAGTAACTAAGATGTCATTATACTCAAGATACTAATGAGCATCAACCTTTGAAGATAAAAGACACAATGTCTACTAGCAAAAAATAATTTAATTAGAAATATGAATTTTTCCATGCAATTGGTGAGCAGCATAAAATTATGTAAAATAAGCTTAGATGGAAAAAGTACATTTAATACAGTCTGCTCAAGAAATACACTGGAAATAAGGCTACAAGAGCAATTTTGTCTCTAAAGAAATATCCTCAGTGTTGTGTGATAGTATTGTTTCACTGTGTTTCCCAAAGTTTATGTCAACTATCCCTTCTCATAAAATTATAAGCATTTTATTATGTTTCCTATGATTTCATATTTAGCAGGTGTAACAGAAGGGAATACTTTGGTTTCAATAAACAAAATATATGACTTATAGTATCTTGAAATATGGAGACATTTATTGTTAATTAATGAATTTCATAGTAGATGGTATTAACCCAGCTGTTAAACAGTGCATTCAAGAAACTGGGATTTTTCTAAATTACTGCCCTACCATCTTTAACATGTTCGTTTTTCTTCCTCATGCTGACCTTCAACTTTACAAAATGGTGGCCACTGATCCACATGTGCATTAAAGGCAACAATAAAGGGAAAGGAATAATGACAGCGAGATTGTAGGTCTTGTATCAATAAAGAAAAAACCCCTTTCTCAGAGTCCCATGTCCTGTAGACTTTCTGTGATAATTGATCTATAATATCTGGGACACATGGTCATCTCTAACTCAAGAGAAGGTAAGAAAGCCACTATAGTTAGCATTAGCAAGAGAAAACTGGTTTGCAAATGGAAGTTGAGCTACCCAGCCAGTGAGGTCAGTCATATGGAGAAACCTTTGATCACCAGTTGTTCCGTAAGGAACTGTGATGAGAGAGAGCACACTGATTCTCAGGAAGGAGTATCTAATACATTGATATTATGCTCATATATATATATATACACTTATTACTGTCTTTACTGTCAAGCTGACTTCAACATATAATCTTAAATGAATTAATTTGACAATATTTATTACAATTAAACTTTTTTTTTCTTTAATAGCTATGCTTTTAAATGTTTTGCTATGTTTTAAAGTTGAGCTACCCAGCCAGTGCAGTGAGGTCAGTCATATGGAGAAACCTTTGATCACCAAAATTTATATATATATATATATATATATATATATATATATATATATATATATATATAAAATTTCTGTGAATCTTTCTCTGATTAAAACAAATACAGGGAAAATGGAGAAAGACAGTTTCTGCACTGCAGGTCCAGGCACCACTGTGTGGAATAGAAACTGTAATGAGGGGCTGCCTCTGTGTGTCCTTTGCTGAGTTAGAAGCTGCACCCCTTTGACTTCCCTGGTCAAACAATCCCTGTAATTGAGGTGTGCTAATGGTCACTGCTCTTCCCTTCATATAGATTCTGAATAAAATGGGAAACAGAGCTAGGTTTCAAATTAGGATATTTATACCAGCGATAATCCACTCATGTTCATGGAGGATCATAGCTTTATTAAACCCTTTGTAATTAAAGATACAGTTAGGTCTAGAGATAGAGAGATCAACAGAGGAGAGACAGAGAGACAACAATGGAAAGGGAGGGGAGAGAGGGAGAACGCAACTTATCCTAACTGGGATATTTGATGTCTTGAAGGTTCTGATGCATGTGAAGAGATCTCCTTTCGATACTTAAGTCAATTCCGCAGTATGCATGCAGACAAGAAGTGTCTTTCTCCCACTACAAAATCTGAAAAAACTGGAATATTTGCTCCTAGATAGTCTTGTAACTATCTTGAGGCAAAAATACTAGTCTTAGATTCTGGTAATCAGATGCCTCTCTTCCAGACACTGAATTGGAAACCAAAGAGACATGAACTGCTTGAAATCCATGATTGCAGGGACTGGGCCAACAGCAAACCCTGTGGTACCAGGGACAATGATGGCAGTGGTACCAGGACTGGAACTCACTGTTGAATAGCAATGGAGGCAGCAGTATTGGCCCTCAAACTCATTTTTCCCTGTAGAAAGAAATAGTATTCTCTTGGAACTGACACTCTCATATCATTTTGGATATGGTTCTGTTTGCTACTGAGTGTCCTTTACACTGAATCAGTTTAAGCGAGATTATGTTGCTCAAACAACTGAAAATCTCAGGGGTTAAAAACAATGAGCATGTTTTTCTAGGACTTACACCTTAGAAAGAGTCCCTAGGTGGGATATGCTGAGCTTGTAAGACAGAAAAGAGAGAGGGTAGACTCATGCAATGCTTTTTAAAGCTTCTCAGAAGTGATCTACAAAAACCCCATTTAACTGTCCAAAGAAAGTCACAGAACAGAAATTGATATTAATGGGTGAGGAATTCGGTGCCTATGTTTCTCTTTCAGGCATTTAAAAAAATTTTTGGTTCTTAAAACATGTTCGGTAATACTGTGATCCATGCAATATCTTTTCAGTAAAATGTTATTCAGCGAAAGTTAGTTTCTGTTGCTTGCAACTTGATTTATAATACCCAGAGTAGATAGAGGTTAAGCCCTTGCTCGGGTACTCTGACCACATGCAAAGGAGCAGAGAAAGAGCCTGTTAGGAGGAGAGAACAAGTTGGTAGAATCACTGGCAGAAAAATTCCTCCCTGTTCTTCAGTATACAAAGTGGTTAAGAACTGGACTTCGGACCCATAATGCTATGGTTAGGATCTCAACTTTTGTGCTAATTATTGCTATGTCTTTGGGCAAAACATTAAAGTATGTCTTAGCTTCCTTGTCTGCAGAGAGGGAATAGGTACTCACTTTCTAGGGTGGTTGTGAGGATTAAATGGATTAATATATGGACCCAGAAGGTGAACCATAATAAACAATTTCAGACTTAATTGTAATTATTATTACTGTTACTCATGGAATATGGCTGAAGATTGTTATCAGCTTTTACTTTATGAGATGTGGAGGTGACCCAGAAAAAAGCAGAAAGCAGCTCTCCTCTCCAGAGTGAAACAAGATGGCAGAGCAGGATGAGGTCAATGTGAGCCTCAGTAATTACTTTAAATCTCACAGAAGTTAATCTTGAGTTTATACTATGACTATATTTGCTTATCAGTCCCCCTGGTGGTTTGGAAAATCAACCAACCCAAAATGCAACCTGGTACTCATGATAAATTTCCTCATAAATGTTATGCTTAGAAATATCCTCTCACTAGAGTAGATTTGTCGGAGAAATTATTTCAATGGACAGAACTAAGTGCCATTCCATTTAAAGGAATGGCTGATAATACAGTGTCTCCAATCTTGGTTGAAATATTGCCTTACCTCTGTAAACATATGAGCTTAATGACAATCCCAGTGAAGAAAAAATTATGTGCTGAACCTTTCCACAGTCCACTGTGCTGACTGCCCTTACACACCTAGTAAGACACTTGCATAGACACTTGCATATTAAATTCCCTTCAACATAAATATGAAAGTCACAGAGAGAAATAGAAAGGAAGGACATTTTGTCATTATGTCATGAGGGACACATTTGATAGATCTTTACGCAGTTTCACAGTGGGATCTGGAATGCAGATCTTCATGAGGTAAAGGAGAAAGGTGGAGAGTAGTCAGTACTTACAATTCCTAAATAGGAAAATTTCTGACAGTTGCATTTTTTAGAAGAAAATAGATGAAATAACTATATGAAGGAAAGAAGTAATATCAGTTCTCATTTTTCTTTATCTTCAGTGGGAATAAAAAGCAGTTGTATTATCCAATAAAAGGGGAAAAGCTAATGATGATACGTTAGATGGTTTAAAATTGGAAGTTGCAGAAATGTGGGAAGTGCAAGTGTAATACATTTATTCAAATGTAGCACATAGCTATTATTATAAACTATTATCCAGGCTTCTAAATGAACTGTTGATTATGCAGTATGTGTAATTTTAGAAAAGTAATATTATGAGAAGTAGCATTTGCATTTTCTGACTTCTTATTTAGAAATTTCAGATATTCTTGTGAATTAGTTTTTTAAATCAGCTTCTTGGGTTTTAAGAGAAAGAAGACAAAAACCAAGTGACAAAAAACAAAGAAAACACATGTGTGTCTATTTCAGGATAGTTCACAAATCTGTAATTATATTGCATTAGTATGTTTTAATATAAGAAACTCAAATATTGAAAAACCAGACTTTAGATCATGCTAACATTTGAGGAGTTACATTTGTGGAAACAGACCAACCCAAATTGTCTTTGAAGGCAGAGACAGTCAGGACAGCATAGTTTTGAGAGGCCAAGAGCATAATATGATATATTACATATTGTTAACCTGTAACATGGAATGGGAAAGTTCTCAGATTGGTTTGAAAAAGTTATAAAAACGGAGGTCTTTTTAAATTAAAAAATTAAGACATTTGATGAACTTTACAGAGAAAATATAAAAAATAAGACAGAAGGTGAATGAGAAAGTGAATTATATATTGACTGAATTAAGAAAAGCAATAAGACACCTTGCTAGATACTCTAATAAATGTGTTATACAATCCACACAAGATTCCTGGCAGGGGGTAAAGACCTCACTTTTTGCTGTTGGGAAAGCTCATGTCGGACAGATGAAGTAATTTCCCCAGTGCTACATGATGAGCAAAGGGTAGGCTAGACTAGAATGCATTCATCACCACACACTGCACTAGGACTTTAAGACCAATGACAAAATCACCAGACATAAACTTTCTGAAAGAAGAAAACCGATATCAAATAAATTAGACATCCCTCAGGTATGTGCTCTAGTCAAGAACAAGGTGAATCATTACCTGAACTTCAAGTCTCTCCAAAAACACCTGCATACGACATTAGATGCATGCAGTAATGCATCTAAGGGGTGCGCTAAAGGTCCTTTCATTTAGAGGCACTAAATGGCAGTACTGTATCTACACTTACAACTTAAAACAAAAATTAGGAAAGGCAAAGAAGATCAATGAAAACACATTTTATATTTTAAATGTATTTAAATTCATTCCACAAGTTCTGCTGAAGAATCACTGATACACAAACGACTATACATACTTGTGTGTACAATTTGATGAGTTTGGTCATATGCACACACCTGTGATGCCATCACCATACTCACAGTCATTGGCACATTCAGCACCTACTCCTAGAGTTTCCTTACTTACCATGAAATCTATCCTCTTAGCAAATTTTAAAATACACAATACCAAGCTGTGCACTATGTTATACAGCAGATCTCTAGAACTTACCTCACGTAACTGAAACTTTACACCCTGAATAACAAAACCCCTTTTTTCCCACCCTCCCCCACCCCAGCTCCAGTCAACCTCTAATGTATTCTCTGCTGCTAGGAATTTGGCTCTTTTAGATACTTCATCAAAGTGGAATCATACAATATTTTTTTAACAGCTTCTCATATGTATTTTTGGTCATTGTAACATCCTTTTTTCTGAAAAACCTTTTCACTACTCTTACTTTTCATTTGGTTTGCAGTTCTTTTGTTTTGTAGGAGCATTTTATACATTCCATGTATCACAGGCTGGCAAACTACCGTCTGGAGCCAAATCTGACTTGCCATCTGTTTTGGTAAACAAAATGTTATTGAAACTTAGCCACACCTACGTCCACGCTGCTTTCATGATACTGAGGCAGTGTTGAGTGATGGTAAGAGATTGTGTGGCCAGCATATTTGCTATTAGGCAAATAGGAAATAAAATTACACAAACTCTTTTTTGGCTAAATGATTGGCAATTATCTTTGCCTTCTGAATGGCTTTTCTTCTGACTTTATTATTGGTATTTTATAACAGACAGAATTTCTTCATTTTACTTGCTCATTGTTAGTGATTTATAAATCTCCACTGAAAATAAATTTGTATCCTAAAGCCATGAGGATAGTCTGTGACATTATTTTCTAAGAAAAAATTCTCCATTTGCCTTTCACTTATACTTTCACAATACAACTGAAATTAAATTTTGTGAACAGGGTGAAATAAGAATTAGCTCCATTCCTTTCCTGTGTGTATAACCAATTTATTTTTAAAGACCGCCCTTCCCCCATGCATGGGCAATACCACATTTGTCCAAAAGGAAGTGGTCAGGTGGATCAGGTTGTTTTCACACTCGGTTCTTCTGTTTCGCTGGAGGGTCTGTCCGTCTTCGCATGAAAACCATGATATTTTGATTACTGTGGTTTGATCATGAGACTTGGTAAGTTAGATAAAATCCTGACATCTTGTTCTTTTCCAAGGGTGTCTCGAGTATTCTTCACTTCCTGAGTATGCATATAAATGATAGAATCCACTTCTCAAACTCCACTAAATAATTGGAACTATGGTCAAGATATCTTAAATCTATGGATCAGTTTGCGGAGAATTGGCATATGGCAATATTTAATGTTTATTTAATTTTATATTTATTGATATGTAATTGACATATATTATTACATTCTTTTCAGGTGTACAACATAATGATGCAGTATTTGTGTATATTGCAAAATGGTCCCTACAATAAACTGGAATATCATCACTATACATAGCTACAAACTTTTTTCTTGTAATGAGAACTTTTTAAAATTGAAATACAGTTTATATACAATATTATATTGGTTTCACATAAACAACATGGTGATTTGACAGTTGCCTACTTTATTATGCTCACCTCAACTAGTGCAGTTATTACCTGTCAATATAGAAAAATGTTGCAGAATTACTGACTGTATTCTTTATGCGGTACTTTCATCCTCTTGGCTAACATATTAAGATTGAGATTTTGTGCCTCTTTATCCCATTCGCCTATTTCACTCCCCATTTTCCCTACTCCCAGCTCCTGGCAACCACTGTTGTATTCTCTGCTTCTGTGAATCTATTTTAGATGTCTTATCAAAGTGGAATCATACAATATTTAAAATATAACACTGCACACTTTAATTTTTGGCTACAGAGAACACTATTTCTCAGCAACTCTTGCTATAAGAGTTGCAGAAAATCAAAAATGTACTCTTATATCCAGCCCAATATTTACAATTTCAAAGTTTATAAATAGCTAAAAATTACACTAATGCATACTTGAATTCATGGAATATTCAACCTGGAAAATGAAGACACTTTCAAGATAATATTGTCCAGACAGCATATTAGTTTTTCAGTTTTACAAGTGACAAATGAACCATTTTTGTGACAACTTCAAACAATACAGGCCAAGCAAAAATAGCCCTTACTATTTCTTCCATACCACTCACTCTCCTTGTCAGTGGTAATGACTGTTAATCACCTTAGTGCATTGCTTCCCGAATTCTGTGCTCATTATTTGTATGTACATATGTGCTGTATGTATGTGCATGTGTATGTATGCATATGCATATATACACATAGTTTTGTGTATATAAAGATACAGTTACATATGTATAAACACACACAGCTTTTGCATTGAGTGTTTGAGAATGGCAATAAAATCACATTGTCTGTATTCTTTGCCACCAGCCTTTCACTCAGGATAGATATTTTCCACACCAATTATATAGATCTATCTTACTTTCTTAATTCTTGCATCACATACCAGTTATTAGAAGTTTCACTACTACAAAACACTACAAGGAACAGCCTGGTGATAATTCTTCAATAGCTTAGATTTCTGAAACTAGAATTATTTCTTATGTGATTAAGAAGTCATATTTCAAAATATAATACATACACAGAGAATCAATACTGAATATGTGTACCATGCATTCTAAAATTCATCAATGTATATATTATCATCTCTTTTACTGTTCTTGTTTTGTTGAGAAAAAAATTAATGTATTTAATTTGTTATACACTATTATACTTATAAAATAGATTTATATTCATATTTGTTGGTTAGATGGTATTTCTTTTTCTGTAAAATAGTTCTTTATCTTATTTGGTCATTTAAAGTTTGGAGTGTTTTTCTTTTTGAATGGTTTGTAGGCAATATTAACGGTATTAAATGTTAACATTTTCTCTTAAAATTCAGAATATTTTCTCCCAAACTGTCACTTGCATCTTAACTTTGTATATTAATTTTGCTGTTTCAATCCCTTACCTTTTGATGAAGTAGCGAACTGCAATTACCTGGAACCTCTGTATGCATATTTAACAGCAGATGCACTTTTTCCATAAGTCTAATTCAGAAGTTTTGGAAGTATCTTCAAATCTATCTATATTAGTAAGAGACTTATTTATACTAGTTTTCCAATTAATTGAAAATTTATTTTGTAGCAATATCTAAAATATTACATAAGTATTTTAAAACCCTAGTTTAATCATTTGGTAGCTCTCATCTTTGTAAAGCCTTCTCTGTGGGTCATCTCCAAGCTAATCGCTTAAAGCCAGATGCACTGATCACAGGAGATTCTGAGTCTCCAGCACTGAAGGACCGCTCAGTTATCTTCTTAATCTCAAATGTTATTTGCAATTTCCTTTTCCATCATAGGCTATAAAGACATTTACCTTTAACATGACTAACAGGTGGCAGGATAGGGGAAAACTGAGTCATAAAAGTGCTAACTTGATGTACAGTATCACATGGAGAGGGTCACCAAAGAAGAGGAGTTCCTTTTGCAATCTTGTATCATTTTAGACCCTGTTTCCAAGTTAACCTTCATGCTACTGCCTATTAAAATTCGAATAGTTCTCTGCTGCGTATAGGACACTGGAAGACACATTGAACTTCAAGGCTCTGCATGACCTGGTGCTACTCTGTCTATCTCACTTTATTTCTCATTCTTCACTCCTTCTTGACTCAACGATGACTCATACACATTAGCTTGGCTTGGAACTTGACTCTGCTTAAAAATATTTCTATGGTGCCTTATATTTCTTTTGCTTCTCTTTTAGCAGTCAATGAATAAGACATAAATAGCTGATTAAATACGTTATGCACAATTGTTAACAGTATCAAAAAATTTTATTTTATTAAATGTATGAATTCCAAACCAGAGAAGATAAAATACAGAAACTTGTGACTCTTTTTCTCAGCATATTCTTCCTTGTGGGCATTTGCACTTCGGTTATATAAATGAGATTCTAGACTATAATTTATTGAATAGTAGCATAATACAAAAAAGATTTCATTGACAACAAAGGAAACTGAAGTTTCTTAAATCCCAATTTAATATGTGTGAACACATTCAATGATTTTTCTGAGTTTTTCATATTGAATGTTCTAACAAAATAGATAGAAAATAGGATACAATAGCTTATTTAATTAAATTTTAATGCACCCTAATATTCATGTGTATCTAATGGATTTGCTTTATACTAGTAGAATCCTGGTTTAAATGAATTACAACAAATAATGCTTCTGTATGCACATTAAATGCTCTATAAATGTCTAAAATAACCTTGTTATTTACATTTTATTTTACTAAGGATTAAAGTATACATTTTGAATGAATGGGGCACTGTTCATTATTTTTTACTCTGCCTTTCTATTACCAGCAATTGCTTGGTGTTCTAAATCTGGTTAAATCTCCATGACCCCTCCAAGTGAAATTTCAGGCTGAAAAAATAGAAGTTTGGACACATGAATAAATTTTGGTAGACTATCTCAGAGTTAGTGCACTGAGGGGACTAGAAATAGGATTTGGAGAAAAGTAAATATTACAACCAAGACTACAACAATAAGCTCAGTATATAAAATACACAGATGACCAAATCCACTAAATTTCCCTTTTGGCCATGTATGTGATCATTAACAAAAAATGCTAAATTCCCTTTTAAGTCCATTCTTAATGCCTCATAAAGTAACATTAAAGGTCAGAAATAGAATTACAGATAGTTATTTACCTGTTGTTCTATGTCCCTTTACTTTAACAGGTGGCAGGTAGGGGAGATTTATACAAATTAGCAGTTTCTTTGAAGGCTGAACTCCCTGAATATTGCCCTTGAACCCTTTCTCAGCTGCTGCTTCTCTGTTACCCATGATAAGCCACCTGACCTCTGACCATTCTGACTTTGCGGACACTAAGTTTCCAGTGTGCCACCTTTGCTACTAAATTCATAGCAAGCAGAGCAGTCATCACATACATTAGATAATGAAATAATTGTCTCCACAATTCTGGATGTCATGCACCTAATATTTTCCTCATTGAAAACTTGAAATTACTAAACCTTGACACTGTCTTGTCTTTCCCCATCTGAAGCTGATTCTTCTATGGGCATGTCTCCCTGTGTTTTTAATTCTTATGTGTTGTCTAATATCAGGACTCACTCCCTCTTACTATGTGTTCTTCAGTAGGAATCTCAAGATATGGGGCTACATTTTCTTCTTCAAGGCTACCTAACATATTTTTAATCACTTTCTTTAAAACACCAAAAAGAGATACCCTTTGTCCCAAGGTATCAGAAAATGAACACATAGTAGATATTTAGAAATGATATTACTATAGTTTCCAAAGAGTAAAAGATCGTGTTTAGAATCTAAGATGAAGCTGCAAATGAGTTTTCTAAAATTTCAGATAGACTCAAAACTTACGAGTTTAGCTCTTAAGAGATATTTCTCCATTCTATCTGAACTAAGAGAAAATGCCATGAGAAAACACTGAGTTAGTATATCGAAAATAATATTAATTCTTATTACCTGCACTTAATTATTTGAATCATTTATTTTTAGTGATGCTCTGTGTTTAGAAAAACCCATAGGACACAGTGTTTGTCCACAAGTGTCTTCCATTCTAGAATGGAGAAGCAGACATATAATAACTTTATAAAGAATTGTGTTCCTTTATAATAAACTAATATAATGCATTACAATTAAAACATAATAATATCATCTTTGGGATATATGTACATTACTAAAGAATATATATGTCATCCCTTATTTTCTCTTTAAATTTACAGTTTAATTGGACACTAAATCTGTAAGTAAATATGAAAAAAAAAGCCTTCCTCTGTATCTTCACAATGATCTAAATCTACTTTTTATCTCAATCAAGTATGAACACAACATAGATATCTTCAGTATTCATGGAGTTAAGAAGTTTGCCTTCCATTCTCCTTTGCTGAAGAAATTACTTGAGGCTCTGCTCTAACAAAACGAGGGTGCTGGAGGAGACTCTGCTACGGACATTATGGGAGGATTCGCCTAAGGAGGCATGTGGGCAAAGCAGACTGGGTATTGAAGGTTAGTTAGCCTTGGGAGAATGGAGGGGTGAGATGTGTGCATTCTAGGCCAAAGGACGAGTGTGTAAGGAACTTTGGCTGACACACAGGATATGAGATCAATACAAAGGAGATGAGGACACTAGTTTCAGTCAAATTGTAGAGGACTTTACATGCTATACTAAAGTTTCAATTTTATCCTATGGATAATGAAATAGCTAGCAAATACAAACACACATTTAATAAGAACATGGCATGTGCTAGAGATGAGGCAAGGAAATATAAGAAGGAAATAGGGCAAATTTATTAGCTAAACAATACAGACGACAGATACTGAGTTCAAAGTAAGATGTAGTAATCACAGGGAAATACAGATTGGTCAAATACCTGGCTTGACACTAAATTTGAGGCCCTCAAGAGAAATAAGAAAGTACTGTGACTGGATATCTATATTTACACTGACCTCTGAGGATCTGCATAATATTAGTTCTCTTCCCTTGAGCAGAATATGATGGGAGGAAAGAAATGAGCATCTTAAGGGGCCAAGAAATTAAAACAGTCAAATGATATTGAACAAAGACTGGTAGTCATAAAAAACAATATTATCCTTTCACAGCTTTAGTCAAACCAAGAAAATATGTATGGCTTAATTATCATTAAAATTTTCCTCCTTTCTTTTTTTGCTAAGTGGCATGTAAAAATCAAGACTTCCTCTCTCCCTCATTGGTTATTAAAAATTACTCAGACATAAAAGTAAGAGCCATGGTTAAAATACTACTTACTAAATAGCTCACTAACATCAGCAATTTAATTAAATTGTTATTTAAAACATAATTTTGATGCATAAAAGTAGACTGGTTTCAGATTTAAATCAGTTGATTTAAAGAGTTGATGCACAGCATTTTCCCAAATGTTTCTCAGTCATAAAGATAACGAACTACATAAACGCATATAATTAAGCATGACAGAGGCAAGGTTACTCGTCTTTATCTTGATTTTCAATAGCCCTGGTGCAAGTATGGTTTGTGTTCATTTACCCATTCTCAGCATTTCGTTTATCTTTCCTTTTCAAAGCAGAAGGTTAACAAGGGTGACCACACAGATGGTGTCTTTTCTTTCTTCACAAGTCAAAGTGATTAGTCTTCTAAAAGACTGTCATGCACCCTCTCACCTGTTCAGTCCCTTCTGTGCCCGCTTCTGCACAGAGCTAATCTGATGACTACTTTGTTGGTCTCTTGAAGACCAGACTTTCAGGATCAGCTCAGAAAGGAAATGTATTGCAGCCCTAAGGTTTATTTTTAGTTGTATAGTTATTATAATAGCAAATCAGTTTTATGATACGAGGTCATAGTATGCTATGTAATATTTTTACTTGAAATTTCAAACACCTTTAACTTTCATGATTAGTAGCTATTTTAATGTAATGTCTAATGCTCCTTTTGAGTCAACACATATTATCTTTTTTCCCCCCAGCTTTACTGAAATATAATTTACATATAACACTTTATAAGTGTAAGGTGTATAACCTGTTGATCTGATATACTTTTATATCACAATATGATTCCCATAATAGGGTTAACTAATTACATTAACTAACATCACATAATTACTATTTCTTTTTTTTGGTGAAAACATTTAAGTGTTACTCTCTTAGCAACTTTCCAGACTATCACACAGGATTGTTAACTATAATCACATTGCTGTGCATTAGACCCCTAGAATTTTTCATCTCATAAATTCAAGTTTTTACCCTTTGATCAACATCTCATTTACTTCACCTCCCAGCCTTGGGAACCATCATTCAACTTCTGTTTCTTTGAATTTGGCTTTTTTAGATTTCACATGTAAGTGATATCATACAACATTTGTCTTTCTCTGTCTGACTTTATTTCACGTAGCATAATTTGCTCAAGATCCATCCATGTCTCAAGTGGCAGGATTTCCTTCTTTCTAATGGCTGAACAATATTACATTGTGTGTGTGTGTGTGTATATATATATATATATATGTTTACACATATATATATATATGTGCCACATCTTCTTTGTCATCAAGCTAAGAAAATAAGAACTGAACCAATAAGGTATTATTTGAACTGAAAACAATCTTCCTTTTCCCTATCATTTTGAACTGCAGACACTATTACATCAATGTCAATTCTATTCCTCCAGATGAGCACTGTTTATATGTCATATTTCTTCAACACAGTATTTCTAGTGAGATTGAAGAGTTGTATATTTTCTCACAGCGTCAATAGTCCGTTTTCATTTATACCTGAAATAGGCTAACATTCTACTATGTTCCTAATTCTGAATGGATCAGACATTCCCTCCTTTGTCAAAAGTGCCAATCTTTTTTCCCTGTACCCTTTGAGCAATACCTTCAAATTTACTCAGGTCTGCCTTCACTAGAATCCTGATCACTGTTTTGTTCTCTCCTACATTTTTTTTAAACAACATATTTCAAAATGTTTGTCTGCTGATGTTATCCTCCAAACATTTGTAATTAATTTTCTTTCTCTTGTCTTTCATTCTATTATGTTGACCATCCAGCTTAAATTGTTTGCTCCAGGGTATATTGGGCATGTCCTTCAGGACACTTGTCTGGTCCAAATTATGATAGCTATAATAACCCACACATTGCCTTGGTTAAGCTGAAGTTGAGACTATGTTTGCTAACTTGAGAGCTGATTGCTCCGTGATCAGGCAACAAACTCAACTGGGGATTATTTTTAGAATATGTAGTAATCTATGAGGTTGCCAAAAGTAAAGGGCCTGACAGTCCATGAATGTACCAATAGGGGTTATGCTAATTAACGACTGATTTTATTCAGAGCATATGGAGACAATGGGTACGTTATATGATAAAAAAATGAAAAAGAAAGAAGAAAATTATAGGAGCAATATACAGACCCTGACAAAGATTCGGTATTGTTGCTACAGTTCCCTTATGTCTTGGTGATACTCAGGAATGATCTCTGTGTGTCCTAAGGAGGCAGAGTAAACACGGGCAACCCTGAAAAATCCAGTCTTTTAAAAAGGAGCAAATATGATATTTTTACCATTGTAATTGAATGGGGTCAAAGATAACAGAAACAACATAAAGTAGTAAGGGTGGAAATTGAATTTGCCCCTGTTATCATTTGAGAAGGGTTTCATCTTACAGCAGCAACTGAAACAGTCTCCCAACTCAGAGAATGAGGATATTTAAATAAATGTTAATAACATTACTAAGTTTTTATCTTGATTACTTTTATTATTAGCTTCCATTTATGGTAAGTTACACTAGTGTTCTATTTATAATAGGACTGACATTTCATCAAAACTGCTTTACATGCCAAACTTTGAGACTTGGAGGGGTCAAAGTCATGATAGAAATAGAGTAAGATCTTACTGGCAAGACTGAAATAGGTCAAGAGGTAGTACAACTCGGTACATATGCTTCTGCCTGGATGCAGCAAACGTACTAACAGGGAGGTGGCCTGGTGTCTCAGCAAGCTGGGAATGGGTCTTTGTTAGAGAGCTAGTAATGGATGCCAAATGATACAAATGACCGCTTCTCTTTATAGATTCACTCACAAAGAGTGGTCATTTAGATATTGGAAAACAGGTTCTCTTCCCCATACCCCTAAAGTAACATTGGTTTCACCAGTTGTAGTCACCAACTAAGACTTTGCTCCAAGCCAAGTGGCCATGTCATGAATCTGGGAGACAGAGAAGCTAGAAGCCTGGATGAGAAACATGAGATTCATTCTCAAATGCAATTGAAGCACTACTCTGGGAAACTCCAAGGTGGTAGTATATTTATTCCTTCTATCATGGAAGCATAGATACAAATAATTTTATAATAATGTAATAAAACTCCATGTACCTATCATCCAGCATCAACAGTTAACATTTTGGCAATTTTCTTCCATACGTCATCCCATCTCCAATTGGTTATTTGCTTTTTTCTACTTCTTTTTTTGTGAAAGTTTTGAAATACCTAGCTTTGGTATCTTTTTAAAGTTGTAACTTTACTAAGTTCCCAGCAAAATTGAGAGGAAGTCACTGAGGTTTCTCCTATACCCCCTGCCCTCACACATGCATAGCCTCTTCCATTATCAACATCCCCCACCAGAGCTGTACATTTGTGACAATTGATGAACTGCCATACACACCATGATCCCTCAGAGTCCATAGTTTACATTAGGGGTCACTCTTAATGTTGTATGATATCTGGGTTTGGACAAAGGTATGATGACATGTATCCACCATTAGGGGATCACACAGAGTATTTACACTGCCCAAAAAATCCTCTGTGCCCCACCTGTGCATCCCTAGCCCAATCCCTAGCAATCCCTGATGTTTTTCTTTGATTTTCTGCTGAAGATTTCTTAAATCTTTTTTCAAAAAAAATAATCATTTCTTTGAAATTTTTTTTTTTACCCTGTTTGGTGTTCTCTAAGCTTTCTGAATCTGTGGTTTGGTGTCTGGCATTAATTTGGGGAAATTCTTAGTCATTATTGTTTCAAATATCTCTTGCTGCTTTTCCTTTTCTTTCTGGTATTCCCATTATGTGCAACTTCTTTCGAAGTTGTCCTGCAGCCCATGGATATTCAGTTCTGGTTTGTTCAGTCTTTGTTCTCTGTTCTTTCTGATTTGGGACATTTCTATTGAGTTCTCCTCTAACAAAGAGACTATTTCCTCACATGTGTTCTATTTCCTGGAAAGCCCATCAGAGGCATTCTTTGTCTTAAAACACGTTTCATCTCTAGCATTTATTTTTGACTCTTTCTTAGGAGTTTCATCTCTCTGCTTACATTGCCCATCTGTTCTTACGTGCTGTCTTTATCCATTAGAGCTCCTGGCATATTAATCATAGTTGTTTTAAATTTCTATCTGATAATTCCTGCCATGTCTGGTTCTGATGCCTTCTCTGTTTCTTCAGACTGTTCTTTGGCCTTTTGGAATGCCGTGTCATTTTTTCTTGGTAAATCTTTAAAGTGTGTGCGGACGGGGATGGGGGGAGGAAGCAGTCTGCAGTCCTGTGATAAGGTCCCAGTCTTTTCCTGAGCCTTTGCCACTGGGCTGTGAACTTCACAAATGGTTCTCTGTTTCCTTTCTCCCCACTTAGGAAAGAGAATGGCTAGAGTGGGTTGGATTTGGTTACCTCCCTTCCCCAGGGAGGCTGGGCTCTGATAATATTGTAGCAGGTTCGGTTCTGGTTAACTAGTTTCCCCTAAGCTCAGGCTTGTTCAGAAGAACAGAGGGCTCTGGGATATTTCCAAGTGATTCCCTCCCCCACTGCCCCTGCTGAAAGCAGAAAGGGATTTTCTCTGATACTAGGAAACTGGTTGCCTAAAGTTAAGTCTCACAGTTTTGAGGGCACTAAATGGACTTTGCAGATCTAATTATGATATAGAGATTGTCTTGGATTATTTGAGTGGACCCAATCTAATCACCTGAGCCCTTAAAAGCAAAGAAGTTTCTCAGGCTGAGGTCAGAGAGAAGAGGTAGCAGGAGACATGAGGTGGAAGGGGAAGGATTAGACCATCAAGACTACAAACACAGAGGATGGGAACCAGGAGCTGACATACACAGATGGCCCTGGAAGGTGGGAATGACCCCTCAGCCTAAAGACAGGGAGCAAATGGGGCTGAGTCCTACAACTGCATGGAACTGAGTTCAGCCAAGAACCTAAATGAGTTTGGAAGTAGATTCATCACAACAGCCTCCAGAAAAAAATGCAGCTCCACTGACAGCTTGATTTCTGACTTGTGAAGTCTAGATAAGAGAACTGAGCCACACCAGACTTCTGATCTACAGACCTGTGAGATAATAAATTAGTGTTGTTTTAAGCCTCTAAATTTGTGGTAATTTATTATGACAGCAACAGAAATATAATACATCAGATTCATTCTTCTTTTATAAATTTCCCCATCAGCCTTTCACTGAATGCTTTTAGCACTCACTATTGATCATTTCCTAGATCCATTATGTCATTAGAGACTGCAAAATAGTAATATAAAAAAATTTTATCACTCCTCCTGCATTTATTACCTGTGATTTTTGTTTTATGTTAAGACTTTCTCTTAAAAACTGCTGGTCATCCAACAGTATAAACAAAGCAAAGCCAATGTTCCCTCCTTTCTCTTCATTTACCACTTTTCAGAATAATGAGTTAGTTTTCCAACTGGTGCCTACAATTTACTTGAGGATCATTATGACTCTTAGATTTCTATATGTTTTGGTCAGTGCATTCAAAATTCTCCTATCCTTTTTAACCTACAAACTGTCTCTTGATTCCTTTGCTTTCTTGGATATAACCAGTTATTTTACATATCATCTTTTGTTTTTGACACTGCAAGATAACCATAAGTTAACTGCACATTTTCTTCCCCAGGTCTGGAATAAATCCTTTTTGTCCCACCAAGGCTACCTTATTTTTTGTAGGAAATGCTATTTATAGATTATCATCCAGGTCATAGGTGAGTTTATTGCAAATGATTTGTTATTGCTTCTTGGACTTGAAATTGCACAAAGAAATGTGATTCTATTGAGAAAAATCAGGAGTTCCTATTGCCATTTCCATTTCAAATGTAAGATCACCAGTGTTTTAATTTTTTTTTTTTACATATTTTGCCTTAAAGACACCAACGTAATTACTTTATTTAGTATATCTTACAATACACACATTATAGCTTCAAATATATATATGTCATGATGACCAATAAAAACTGGAAGTAAAGTGCAAATACTGTGTTTTAGAGTGTTTTGAAATATATTTTTCCTCTGTACAGTTACATGATAACATGCCATCCATATTGCCATATTTAAAATGGTTTTTTTCTTCTGATTTAATAGTTTTTTTTTAACATGTGCAACATTAAATGATTCTAAATTAAAAATTATAGACAAGTTGTATTTAGAGAAGCTAAACTTTTATTGTATTCCTTTTAACTGGCTGCCTCATTTTCTATAGAAAACCATTTTTAATAATATTTTACTTATCCTTGGTGTGTTTCTCTTTGAATGTAGGTGTAAAATGTGTTCTTCCAAACAGATAACAAGGAGAGCTGAAGAACCTTAAATCCACATACCCACTTCCTTCTCCCAAATCACAGTCTTTCTTGGTGAGAAGTGAATGAGGATTTTGAAAGACACTAGTACTTCAGTGAAACTCAAACCCTTCCCCAAACAAGCAGGAGTTTGTACACCCTTTGTAATATATTTTTTTCCTCTCTTGCCCAGTTCAAAGCCAAGACCAGTACACTGTCTCTGCAAGAAAATTATTCTTGAACTTTCCAACCAACATTGTTCTTATTTAAAATCCTCATAGCCAGCATGTGAAAAATCTCTTTTGAATATTTAACCAGGTAATAATTCATAATCCTACTTTGGAGACAAGTACATTGACTTCAGTTAATTGGTTTAAAAGTTGAAAACAGACTTATTTGAAAAATTGGGATGAAGGAGAAATATGGCTGTTCATAACTTTTTCTTACTTAACTAACATTTTCTGCAACTTCTGGTCATTTAAATCTAGTATATGAATCTTATCTTCTTTTACAGACAGAATGAAAGAGTCATGCTATCATTAATAATGATTCAAAAAGTTACACAAATATAACTGTCAAATCTCATTTTATTTTAATAAAATCCATTCATTTTAGAAAATACTCATGATAAAACTTTCATATGGAAGAACTATTATTTTTTATTCCCACCTTATGCTTATTTATTAGAATACATTCAACCAATCAAGTATTTACATTTTAAAAGTATTAAAATGTCTGTAATATTACCCAATCAATATCTAAATGATCATTTTTTCATGACATTTACATTTTTAAAAAATGTATACCAATATTTATTCCAGATTGCTCCCCTGTTATCATATTACTTTGACAGTTTTACCTACAATTAAGTCATAATTTTTTTCTTATAGCCTATTGCTGAAATACAAATTGCTATTCTGAATAAGGTTATTTCAAGTCTCACAAATTTATTTCAAAACATCTTCCAGGATGGATAATTTATATTATAGAGACTATCATTCATCTTTATTTTTACTTTTGTCTTCTTCCATCTTAAATAACGAGATACATATTCTTAAATTTTGGAGCATTTTAGGTCTGGATTCTAAACATCACTGCTGTTTTTTTATATATATTAATAATTTTTTTAGTTGTTTTTAGAATATGTAAGTCATATATGCTTATTATAAAATAGGCTGATATATCCTGAAAATAATTTCATGTCACTGATAATCTAAGTAATATAAATTCATTGTGAACATTTTGATGCATTGTCCCCCACTGGTCCATCTCTGTATGTAAATATATATCTATGCACACCAAATGATATATATATTTTCACTTATTTTATTTTGAGCATTTCCCGTTAAGTTCTTCACAAATATTATCAATGGTTATGTGAATTTTCTGTTCCTTGACACATGGTTACTTATGATTTTCTTAGTTGGCCATTTAATCTTTGAAGTCATTAATTTTTTTTTTTTTTGTAAATGTAAGTAAGAATAATGCTAATTTTCCCTTGTGAATGGTTGATATAAAAGGAATGGGTCTTGGAAAACACCTCAGAATATTAACTTCCATTCAGCTGGTCAGAGTGGACAGGCTCTTGTATGGATGGTAGTAGAGCAACAACCTGTGGCATGAGAGCTTCCCACAGAGGGGCTCTTCACTCCTGGCAGGAAGAGGGACACATGCAGATTTGAATGGAGGAGTTGCAACAAATCCCACTGAGCTGCCAGTGAGAAAGTTATTCTTTTCTTTTTTCGTATCTCTCATTTTCTCTCTCTCTCTCTCCCTCATTTTTGGCAAGAAAAAATTCATTTTGGTGCTATCATTAATACCTCTCTTGTAGGTAATCCTTCTCAAAAAGAGAAAAATGATCTCAGACTCAGGATTTGTCAGGCAATAGTATTCAGATAAATTCTAATACTGGTATTTAATATTTGCTTGTTTATATTTATATCACCTTCTTATGGTAAGTAAAATCATTTTTCT
This sequence comes from Manis pentadactyla, assembly GCF_030020395.1. Lineage (NCBI taxonomy): Eukaryota > Metazoa > Chordata > Mammalia > Pholidota > Manidae > Manis > Manis pentadactyla. The sequence goes on along the minus strand of NC_080028.1, from coordinate 52,398,173 downwards.
ATGTATATTTCAGAATGGAAATGTATGCACAGTATAGTGATACACTTTTCTATGTATACTGAGCGTATACATTTCCACAATATTTTTATAGAGGGTGTCGTGTACACAGATATCATGAAGCTAGAAATCCAGGAAAGCTGACCAGATGGTAAGATTTCTATATATTAATTACCTAATGTACTTGATTCTCAAATTTACTTCCCACCAGAAAAATGTGGAAAAGGAATTTTCTATAAGCTAACGAAGTAGATCTCCTGTTTATTAATATACATGAGTTTATTTGTAAGATTTTCTTAATTTGAGTCCTTAAATTAGGAGGAACCCAGGTTTGAGATGCTACCTATCTATAAATTAGTAATTCATTGTCACTTAGCAGTGATCAACAAACTTTCCAGCAGGATTTTATAAATCAGCTTTGAAGCCAAATATGAGCATTTCCCTCCTGGTTATTGTATATAGCCTCTAATGTATAAAGGTATACTCTCCCTTGTCCCAAATGGGAAACAAAAGTGGATGAAATGTAGTTAGTGTAAAAGACCATTCTCTCTTCTCTGGGGTCAGTAAGACATATTGGGGTGTAATACTCATATACTTTCAAACCAAGTATGATAACTGAAGGTGGTACCACTTGCTCAGCCATTAAGTCCAAATTTTACTAGGAAGAAGAAAACAAAATGAATATTGCACAAAGGTCACCTGCAAACACACATGTAAATTATAAAATAAACAGATGGGCTTAATCTTGGAACTATTGTGGGAAATAATGCATGACATTTTGCTTCAATGAGTAATAAAGCTCTCAGACTTTTCCATGGCACACACAAAATGAGTAAAATTGGGAAAGCATCTAAATGGCAAGAGGCTTTGCTACTCTGCTTCCTGTGTTGATGAGCAAAGTCAACCAACACTCTTTATCCTGCCACAGAACCTCAGATACAAAGAAATTTGTAAGATACATATAAAGCAGAGAAGTTGAATTCATAAGACTTGGGAGTGAGAATGACTTTCTTCAACTGAATCCTTACAAATATCTTCCAGGATAGACGGTAAAGGCAGAAGTTAAGAGCCTTCTTTCAAAAACATTTGTGCTGAGTGAGTTACCCTAAACCTTTTCTTTTACTCAGGAAATTGTTTTCCATGACTTGATTATCTGTAAAATGGAACAAATCACCTACCAAAAATGAAATTACATCTCAAGATGCTAATAAGATTGGATTGGGATGGTGGTAGGAGGGAAGACTGATGAAGTCATTATCTTCTTCCCAAGGAAGATAAAGATATTTAATTACTTTTTTTGTTAGACAAATCTATATGTAAATATAAAGATTAAAATGTAAATACAAAGACTAAATACTAAAAATACAACCTATAGATTTCTAACTCAGAGAGAAACATAAATGACAATTATCAACATATATATCAATTAACAGAAGGCAAGAAAGGAGTTAAAAGGGAGAAGCAAACAAGAGGGGCTATGAACAGAAAACACAGTATAAGATCATCTAAAACAAAGTAAAATCATTTGAGCACATCAAAAACAAGAGCAAAAGAACAGCTAAATAATAAAGACATGGAAAATATAGATACCACCCAAATGCTAAACAAAGGAAAATTGTTTTTAGCAACACTGACATTAGATAAAATAGAATTTTATCTGTTATGAAGTAGAAGCATTAATAGAGATGAATTTTAGTATTATGTACTAAAGGAAACAATTGGATAAGGATATATTAAAATAATTAATTTACTGGTATCTTCAAGAAGTATATGAAGCAAAACCTGTTCAAATACGGAGATATTAACAAACCCACTAGTCACAGTGGGAAATTCTTACAATATTCTATCAGATCAGATCAGTTGAGATTGAATAGATCAAAAATTTTAGCAAGGATATGGAAGATTGTAAATACAAAAATAATCTTTCTACATTCTGGTGCTACAATGAACAAGCAGAGATAATGTATTCATTAAACTTATAAAAATTGATTAGATGCTAGGCCACTCCTAAGCCTCAATACATTTCAAAGAATTGATATAATACAATTCATATTGTCTGACCATCAAAAAGTTAAAAATCAAATCACCCACTACCTCTTGTACTTTTTTCTGTGTGTAAGAGAGAAAAGAGATGGTATTAAGCCATCATTCCTGAAAACTGAAAAAGCTGGTCTGACCTAATGCTATTGGAAAGTCAATAGAAACAATAAATTGTGTTGCCAGGGGAAAATTAAACATTTTCTAAAATAAACTAAGATTTAGGTTGCAAATGCCTCTGTGGTTTGCAGTATCAACAATGAGTAATCACAGTGAAGAACTGTATAAAGTACTTCATCCCGTTTGAAACTATTGCTGAGTAGAGATACTTAAAGAGGGAGGGGATAAACAGTTTTGACTCTCCATTGCACTGGTCTTTCTATACTATGATTAAGAAATTAAAACCTTGAAGAAAAAAAAAGAAATTAAAACCTTGTTTCAACTGGATTAAAAACCCTAGAAGGATTCTCACTCTCCTGGCAATTGAAGCTGTCTTTTATCTTTTATCTCCCCCATTAAAAATGGTTTTGTTTGTGTAGCTTTGGAGAACTCTCCTGTATATAGCACAGGAATAACTTTGAAATTCCACAGCATAAATGCTTGTTCTGTATTAGAAGAAAATCTGAAATACCAGGAGGAATACAATATCATGAAGAATTGAGAAGACAAAGAAAAAGGAAACAATCAGAGAAAATCTGATTCTCTCTTTGATAAGAAAAAAAATTTTGAGAGGGCACCCTCACACTCTAACAGATAAGTGGCAATCAGTGAATGCATATTAGGAGGACTTTTATACTTAGGGTAGTAAAAGCCCTGCAGTTTTATAAAGCAGAAGTCTTCCTACTGCTAATTATGTATGGTGGCACTTTCTTACTTAGAAGTGACAACACACTTACATGCAAAGATGACTGGGATCTGCTTTTCTGACTGTGAATAGAAGAACTTATTCTCTGCCCCTCCACTGGACCAATTATACTTTTAACATCAACTCCCACAGAGATAGTTAATACATGACAACCTTTCTTGGTCAGGCATGCCTTATTTAAACAGAAGTTTCTCTGGAGAGTTTAAATGGTTTGGCATGGAAATAAATTAGCCAGTGACAGCTCTGCTCCATTTTATAAAACAGCATTAAGAAATGAAAGTAACATGTATCCAGCTATGAATTTAATAGTTAATTCCTCAAAAAAATCATTCTAAGCGCCCATTGAAAATGTATAAAGAGACATATTAATAAAAATGAAGAGTAATTGAACAATAATAATTTTAAAAAATCATTACTCACCCATGGGGTAAATTAGATAACTGCTTTTTCTTGGCAAACATAATAATTGTTGGGCCCAGGATTGCAGTTTTAGTTCTCAATGAAATAATATATTACATATTAGTCTAAGAAAAAGAAAGGTATTTCCTGTTTTTCATTACCATAGCAATTTAGGAAGGTTCTAATTTAATATTCAAAAAGAAATATATGTCATAGACTTGGAATGATTAAAAGAATAATGTTAACTGTTCTAAGAAACTCTAATTACTTCAGGGGGTATTTCCTAAATGAACTCTATAGGACATTAACAAATATTTGGTAATAAAAAAGTTGTGTGTGGCCAAATAAGTTTGGGAAATAATACATATGTGATTCTGCTTATAAGTAACATTGCTCAGAATCATATTAATGGAATTAAGAAATCCTGTAAAATGTCTAAACAAGCCAAAGCTTGTTTGAAATGGAACAAGCAAATCTTTCTTTCTCTTTGTTTCTTCATTTTTTCTTTGTGTGTGCCTTTCTTTTTTCCTTTCCATTCTATCTTTCTTGAATTCCTTCCTTTCCCTCTCTTTCTCTTTCTCTCTCTTCCCTCCTTTCTTCCCTCCATTATCTTTCTTTTAAGAAAAGAGGAGTGGTGACCCCAAAGAGCCAAAGCAATCCTGAGAAGGAAGAATAAAGCAGGGGGGTTCTCGCTTCCCAACTTCAAGCTCTACTACAAAGCCACAGTAATCAAGACAATTTGGTACTGGCACAAGAACAGAGCCACAGACCAGTGGAACAGACTAGAGAGCCCAGATATAAACCCAAGCATATATGGTCAATTAATATATGATAAAGGAGCCATGGACATGCAATGGGGAAATGACAGCCTCTTCAACAGCTGATGTTGGCAAAACTGGACAGCTACATGCAAGAGAATGAAACTGGATTATTGTCTAACCCCATATGCAAAAGTAAACTCAAAGTGGATCAAAGACCTGAATGTAAGTCATGAAACTGTAAAACTTTTTGAATAAAACACAGGCAAAAATATCTTGGACATAAACATCAGCAACTTCTTCATGAGCATATCTCCCCAGGCAAGGGAAACAAAAGCAAAAATGAACAAGTGGGACTATATCAAGCTGAAAAGCTTCTGTACAGCCATGGATACCATCAGTAGAAAAAAAAACATCCTACAGTATGGGAGAATATATTCATAAATGACATACCCGATAAGGGGTTGACATCCAAGATATATAAAGCACTCATGCACCTCAACAAAAAAAAGCAAATAATCCAATACAAAAATGGGCAGAGGAACTGAACAGATACTTCTCCAAAGAAGATATTCAGATGGCCAACAAGCACATGAAAAGATGCTTCACATCGCTAATTATCAGAGAAATGAAAATTAAAACCACAATGAGATATTATCTCACACCAGTTAGGATGGCCACCATCCAAAAGACAAACAACAACAAATGTTAGTGAGGTTGTGGAGAAAGGGGAACCCTCCTACACTGCTAGTGGGAATGTAAATTAGTTCAACCATTGTGGAAAGAGGTATGGAGGTTCCTCAAAAAACTCAAAATACAAATACCATTTGACCCAGGAATTCCACTCCTAGGAATTTACCCTAAGAATGCAGCAGCCCAGTTTGAAAAATTCATACACACACCTATGTTTATTGCAGCACTATTTGCAATAGCCAAGAAATGGAAGCAACCTAAGTGTCCATCAGTAGATGAATGGATAAAGAAGATGTGGTACATAAACACAATGGAATATTATTCAGCCATAAGAAGAAAACAAATCCTACCATTTGCAACAACATGGATGGAGCCAGAGGGTATTATGCTCAGTGAAATAAGCCAGGTGGAGAAAGACAAGTATCAAATGATTTCAATCATCTGTGGAGTACAACAGCAAAGAAAAAACTGAAGGAACAAAACAGCAGCAGACTCACAGAACCCAAAAAATGGACTAACAGTTATCAAAGGGAAAGGGACTGGGGAGGATGGGTGGGAAGGGAGGGATAAGGGGGAAAAACAGGCATTACGATTAGCACACATAATGTAGGTAGGGGGGCACAGGGAAGGCTGTACAACACAGAGAAGACAAGTAGTGACTCTATAGCATCTTACTATGCTGATGGACAGTGACTGTAATGGAGTATATGGTGGGAACTTGATAATGGAGGGAGTCTGGTAACCATATGTTGCTCATGTGATTGTACATTAATGATACCAAAAAAAAAAAAAAGATAGAAGAATGGTGGATTCTTATAGATTTGGTATTTTCAGAATACAATTTAGAAAAGCTGATTTGAGGATTTGGGATTCTTATCCCAAGACATTTAATTAGTTACTTGGATATATGCCACCCAGGAAACTTAATTTTCATTTGGTCTTATAAATGTGTTTTTAGGAATTAAAAAAAAATCTTTTAGATATTTCCCTTTCTTAACGAATTCTCAGTATTTAAAGTTATTCCTGTGACTTGGAAATGAATCATAAAACTATCTTATAAGAATTTGAGTGGCACTTATGAATTATTCAATCCCAATTTTCATTCATAATGGGAAAAATGGGTCCCCATTCTATGTGGTATCTCACTATGAATATGTTTATAGCTCCACAGAAGGTTTGTATATTATGTCTCCATCTGCAAGATTGCTGTGTTTTTAAAGTTTTCTTCAGATACTTCTAGAAAACATATCATTACCCACTAACAGATGATAAACCTTCTGAGTATATGTTCGTCGTATGGAGAAATCTACCTACCATTTTACTGCAAGGGGATGTTCATAAGTTTTTGTTATTAGAAGGTGGTAACTGATTATCCCATGTAAATCTATGAAAAATATTCTTAATATTTTTAGGTAACTGTAACTCTGGAGGGAAAAGGTTCCAAGCCTGGGGTAAACAAACCTTTGAAACCGAAATCAGTCAAAGGGAGAAATAAAGTGGGAGAAATCCATTTATTGCTTACAAGCAGTCTTCTACTTTTGCTCGCCAGTGTCTCTTTTGTCCCAGCTACCAAGGCCCCACCAAACCTTTCTGGTCCTGATGTGTGCTTGTTCACCACCCCCTTTTGTAATCACCTATTGATATGGAGATAGACTACTTCTCTCCACCCCTTGGAAACACCTACTGATATGGAGGCACACTAAGGCCAGGTGAGAGATTCTGGAAATATGCAAATTTTACCCACAATAACCATATTTCACAATTCAGTGGAAGATGGAACAGAAAGATACATGGTCAAGGAGAAAATAGAAATAGGAATCTGAAAAATAAAATGAAAAAAAACCTGTGTTTTGCTCACTTGCGTTTTTCTATAGTTTTTGACAGATGCTTCACTCACATGAGCTTTTTGGCTCAGGGCTAGAACTGACTTAAGAGATAAGTCTGGCTCTACTGGAGACTGACTCCCAGTGAGTCTAGATTGGAGTTATGTTTCCAAAAGACTATGAATGCTGTATTTCTCATAGGTAATCCACAAAGGACTCTTTGAAACTTACTCTTCCACTCGAGGTTAGAACCCAGTGTCTGCACTGAAACATTATTAAACATTATCAAAGTTCAATGTTGAGTCTATTAAAGACCATGGGAAGGTTAAAGATTTTTTTAGTTTTCAATTATTAGGACTCAGTAACTTTTTCTAATAGAAACACTTAGAAAGACACTCTTATAACTTGTTATTTGATACTCAACTTAAGTGTCAACTATATAGCCTGTTTAAAAGCAAATAAGAGGTCTTGACTACTTACCAACGTACAAGATATCTATTAGCAGATATTTATTAAGATTCTATTTATGCTCAGCAAAATCCTAAGCTTACTGAGTCAATAGAAAGGTATACAAAATTTAGAAAGCTTTTGTGATATCCCTCTCACTCTTAAAAAATAATGATGACCCACAGGCTGCTTTATTAGAATTACATAAATTAGTTTGATGCAAACAGGCATCTTTAAAATATTGGAAATGTTTCAACATTTAGGAATACGTTGTCTCTCATTTACTCATTCTTTTTAAAAGTCCTTCTTGGGTTTCTTGCAGCTCTGTTTAGTGTGCTTCTAGTACATAGCTATTTCTACTGTGAATGAAATATTTATTTTATAACCTTTTAAAGATAGATGTTAAAGAACAGTGTTTTCAACCCCAACTACATTCTCAAACCCAGCTGCACATTAAAAACTCTGCAACGGGGTCCATTTGAACTCTTGTCCTACAAAGCATTTGCTGCTTACAATTAGATTTGTAATTCATTTTTTCTCTAGTTTGGGAATGATCTAAATTCACTTATTTTCCTTTTTCCATTAAACAGTCTTGCATTTGTAAATAAAAGCTAGCATACACCATAAGTTTATCCTTTCATTTCTAAAATGTAAAAATATAAACAAACAAAAAAGCCCCATAAAATCAAACAATGAAATTTTTGTCAATTTTGGAGCAGCATTGGTAATAAAAGCAAATATTTATTCATTTTTATGTAGATCTCATTCTCATATTTCACATGGAAATATGAACACATTTGGTTCCTTTTATTTTACTTCCCTTTCTGTTTTTTGAAAATCAGATATTGTCTTGCCCAGCACAAGAAAATCTGTTCAGAAGAAAGGGATGGCTGTAATCTTTGAATGTTTCTAATATTTTACTATGATCATCCTTCATTCTTCTGGAGACCATTAAGTCTTTTTATTATTTAACAATAAATGTTGGCGAAACACAGGACAATTTGATCAAAATTTTTGGACAGGGGCAACAGGCATGGGTGCATTCTTTCCAAGTTCCTTACATGATATTAACATGTAGTCAGAGTCAGAGCAACTGTTAAAGGGTTAGCATCTTGTTAATATTTTGGGAGGTTTTTGTTTAAAGTTTAATATTCTATTGAGCTTTTCAAAAGTGACTTAATTCCCATTATCTCTTCTAACTCTCCTATGAGCAAATAATACTCTGCCACCACTGTGACTTAAACAAGCAGTCCTCGCTGGGAGGTAGCACACTCCATCTGTCCTCCTTTCACCTGGGATAGAGCCCCAATGTCCAAATGGTGGGTACAGAGTAGCAAGCAAATCAATATAAATACAGGTACTGTATTAGTTTGCTGTATGTTTTCATTTTTTAAATCTAGATACAATTTTCTTATTTAATTGGTTGTGTGACCAGAAACACAGGCTATAAGACGATTTATTAGGGTAAAGAATATACTCAGTATTCATCAGGCAAAATGACGTTAATTATTCCCTAGAAAAATTATTCCCCATAGCACTGTTCTCATAAGCACCAATTTTCACCTACTGACTTACTAATGAAAGGATTTATGATTGCAAATCACATACATAACATCTTTGCACAAAATGTCCTATAGAGGGAGGTGGACTGTGGGGATGGGATAAGCAAGGAGCATACTGATACTGAATTTGTGACACAAGATTCCCTAGTTTCTCTAGCTCTTCTTGGAAAGATACTAGGTAAAACATTATAGATATACAAAGCAGGGCACATTTTCAAGTAACTGAAGAGCTGTGCTTCTCTAGCTTATCATAGCTATATTAGGGAAACAAAATATCAACAAGGGATCTCTTTCAATTCTAGAACATCACACTGTTAATACTCTGGAATACAAAGGGCACTGAACTGTTAACATTGGAGTAAAATAAACATTTGTTTTCTTCAACACACACTCAATGAGTAGCAGCTTTACCTCAGAGACTGTGTGTGATGTTAAAAAAAGACAGTTAATACATAGAAAAGTCCATATTTATAGCCTCATCGTGCTTACATTTTAATGTACGAAACAGATCGTGACAGCATGGCAGGTAAGTGCCATAATAAGGGATATGCAATGTGAACACAGCAAACCACTAACTGTGTGAAAAAAGTTGCCATGGGGATTAATTTGTGAATTAAATAGTCATTAAGCTCTTTTAAGTCCCATTCATGTTCTTCCCTGCTAGAGCACTCATCCCTGTTATTGTTCATTTCTTAACAATTGCAGTGGTTCTTAAAATTCATATGGATACAGACCCCATAATAATCCCTGGCTTAGACAGTTCACTCTCCCAGATTTTCTGCTATTTTCAGACCACTTTGCATATTTTCCTCTTTAGTCAATTCCTTAAATTCTTTAAACTTGGGCACCCTCCAAACTTCTGTCCTTGGATATCTTTTTATTTTATATTTATCCTTGATAATCCCTTGGAAATATTTGTGCCCTCTACCCCACCAAATATTTCACTCCATCCTTCTATTCAGTTACCAGGTAATCCTAAATCTGTCTCAGGATTTATTTTACAAGACTTAAAGATTCTTTTGATGGTGGAACATAATATAATGAACTCGTAAAGATGAAAGGCAGAAGTTTTTGTTACTAACAGCTCCAAAGGACAGAAGGCTGCCTGGCAGGGCCACACAGAGAGTTAGTTACCCCTGGGGCAGAGGAGCAGCAAGCTGGAGCTAGAATGGCAGAGAGGGCAAGGATCGCTAGGTTTCAAAGGCTCCCTGTGGGTTGGTGAATTAGAGTGACTTCTTGGGCTTAGGGGCACAGTGACTTCCCAAGTCTTTGGACCTGGTTCCATGGTGATTAGGGCAGGTACAGAGTTGCATAGACTATGAGACCTGATAAGGGAAGTGGTGGAAGGGTAGACTTAATCAGCTGTTCAATAAGGCTAACAGACCAGTCTCTAGCCAGGACCTCAAAGCTGTGTCAAGAGGAAGAACTTAGGAGAGAGTGTTGTCAGCAAGATGATGGAATAGGAGGTCCCAGCCCTCATCCCACCCCTTCCCCAGCAAAACCAATGATTTAACAACTATTATGGTGTTCTGTACAACAAAGGGAACCATCAACAGAACAAAAAGGCAACCTACGGTATGGGAGAATATATTTGTAAATGACATGCCTGATAAAGGGTTAACATCCAAAATACACAAAGAACTCATATGACTCAACACCAAAAAACAAATAACCCAACTAAAAAATGGGCAGAGGATCTGAAATAGAAATTTTTCCAAAGAAAATCTACAGATGGCCACCAGGCACAAGAAAGAATGTTCCACATCACTAATCGTCAGGGAAATCAAAACCGCTAAGAGATATCAGAATGGCCACTATCCAAAAGACAAGAAATAGCAAGTGTTGGTGAGGAAGTGTAGAAAAGGGATCCTCTTTGTACACTGCTGGTAGGAAGGTAAATTGGTGTAGCCATTATGGAAAGCAGTATGGGGGTTCCTGAAAAAAAAATTCCAAAGCTTGGTGCTTTATTGCACTAGGGTATAACCTTGTTAAGTACTGTCTATTTGATGTCTTTCCCTTTTATCATCATCAAACCTCTAGTTCCTGAACATGCTCCCTTTCTTTACTTTGATATCCAGGAGTATACTTGGTCCTCTGCACAGAATACCTCTTTACACAACCCATCTCCTTATGTAACAAGATTCCCATAAATCCCAGGAGAATTCTTTATCTTCCAAAAACTTCCTCAGATTCTCCCACCCAAAAGAAATCTTTTCACTTCAGTTTTTCCTTAACAACTTATTTGAATTTCTAATATAGCATTCATTTACTTATTCACTTATTCAAGAAATATAGGCAATAAGGATACAACGATGAAGAGAACAGGTGAGACTTGTCTTCTTAAGTATTCACAACAATCTTCAAACAAATGGTACTGATATTACTACAATTGTGGTTTGACACTGCCTGGAAGTTAATGGCCTAGATTCTTGTCTTTACACTTTGGCTTCCTTTTAGCTATGTGATCTCACCCACTCTAAATCTTATTTATTATACTTGTAGAGGAGCTAAGAATACATTCGTTAACAGGCTTGTTAAAAGCTAACTTAGTTTTCCTAAGAAAACAGATAGAATGTAAATGTTTCACATTCATCTCTGTTCACATACTAGGAATGCAATACATTTATCAAATTGGAATGGTAATGAATAATCTAGATAGTATAACAAGACAGGGAGGTTTTCATTTTTTGAATTCCTGTGAATATCTTCATATATTTTAATATATCTCTACAAGAACCTCACACACACACACACACACACACACACACACATAACTTTACCTGTCTGCATTGTATTTTACTGTCACCTTTGATTCTCAGATACGAATTAGTTTCCTAAATTAGACCAGTCATAGCATTCTTAAAAGGATAAGAGAAAAATTATAGGCAAATGATGACATATTAGTACAATGGCAAGTACAAGTACAAGAATTACTATTGTCAGCCTCTACTCCCACCTTCAGGCGTCCTTTAGTCAATAGTTCACCTGCCATATGCCAGGCACTAGGAAGGTTGGTAAATGATATGCCCTTTTCTTAAGGCACTCACATCATATTTTGCATAAAACTAAAGCGTCCTTCATCAGAACACATTCACAAGCAATATTTTCCATCCTGATAAACACTTTTCTTGGAGGAGGTGTTCATTCATCAAATACGATGAGTATTGATTCTGTACCAGGTACTATTCTGGATATTTGGGACACAACAAAGATCAAAACAGAAAAATATCCCACAGGGGCTTGTATTTTCTTGGGATTACTACCCATATTCTACATGAGGGGAAAGAGGTTCAGGGAGATTAAACAATTTGCTCATAGTCAAACACCTAGGAAATAACAAAATGAAGACCTTGATCTTTGGATTCAGAATTCCATGCTTTTTCAACTTGGGTGCAATTTGTTTCTCAAACTACCTATTCTTAATGCAAAACCAAACAACACAAAATTCACTTAAGCTTCTGAAACTACTATGCACAACAGAAATTAATTCATCAAATATAATGTTTAGCACCTTTGCAGTAAGGTGCTAAAAAGAGGGACAATTTTGAGGATGAGAAAGTTTAAGGGTGAGATCAAACTTAACAAACTGAAGTATACTTAAATTCATGTTGATGTGAGGCCAGCCAACTACACATATTTGAAAACTTAGTATGTGCAAAGCAAAGCTTTTAATAGTGTGGGCATAATTAATAGTTAATTGAGAAGAAACTTTATGTAAAATATCTGTGCATAATAGTCATTTAACATATTTATTTGGCGAAACTGGTGCTAAATATCAGGAAAAGTCACAAAATATGTAAATAAAAGAAATTTTAATGCAGGAGATATACATTTTGAGGAGAATATGTAGAATAGTCATCATAATAAAATTTCACAATAGGGAGAGACCACCGAAGTCCCAGGAAAGTATTATGATGAAATAAAGTTCAGGTTGATATTTAAAGGACTAGTAAAACATAAATAGTGTCAAGTCCTTTTAGCCAAAGGGTTAGGGACAAACAGAAATACAAATTTTAAAAAGACACAAAATGAGACTGAAGTAGAAGATTCTGTAGAATGAGCTGGTATATCTGGAAAGTTGTAGGGTCAACAGATTATGGAAGAGCTTTATTTCAGAATTTTTCAAAGTTTATAGAGTAGAATAGGACAATGATGAAGAATTTCTGGGAAGGCTTGACAATAATTTGTAGTCAGAACTGGAAGGGAGGAAATCAGAAGAAAGTGCACCAGTTAGAAGATTTGTATAACAGAATCTGTAAAAGTCAAATTATCTGACATGCAATTATAGTAAAAAAAAAAAAAGAAAAAAACACATTTTTTAGGGAAATGTTAACAGAATCTGAAGAATTATTGCACAAAGGTTGCATGATCAGTGAATTATGAAGGGCAGAATAACAATAAATAATAATAATAATAGAAATATTTATTCAAGTTACTATGTACTTTATAGCTTTATGTGCTACTCATTTAGTTCTACAACAAACCTATGAAATGGGTGCTATCGTTATCTCCATCTTATAGATGAGAAAACTGACACTCATGGAAGTTGTGATTCCCCTCAGGTCCCATGGCGATTAAGTGGCAAAGCCAGATTTCCAGCACAGGCAGTCAGCTTTCAGTCAATGATTACTTGATTACTCTACGATTCTGTCCCTGAGGTCTGAAGTTTGAGTGGCCAGAAGACTAGACTGCAATGTTCAAAAACAGAAAAGTTGAGAAAATGTCATCAGTCCCTTTAACAAAGAAGCTGAAATGGCTGGTTAGTTTCACAGAGCTCCCAGTGACCAAAGCCAAATTCAAAGCCATGTCTTTGTAACTCTCAACGTCACTCCCATTCCATCATTTTGTGGTGCGTGTCTCATCTCAAAATCAGTTACTAAGTGTAATATCACAACAAATGTAGTAGAGATTTCACTGCAATGATAGAAATCAAAGCCAGATGAAACTGGAAGCAACTCAGGGAAATCTAAGTAAAGGTGTTTTGCCAATTACATCATCACACAGCAGACTTAACATTACCACGTGCTGAACTGAAATAGTTCTCCCCTCGGAGTCCCACATTATTTCTAGTTTTACTACTTAGAGCCACAGAACATAAATCTAACCTCTCTTCCATATGATGGGCCTTCAAATTTTGGAGATAAGTTATCATGTTGCTGGCATCTTCTTGTCTTTATAGTAAATGTCCCCTATTCCTTTAATTGCTTTTTATTTTTACCACACTTTTTGTTCTTCTCTGAATGCATTAAAGGCGATCAATATCTTTCAAGGTGTGGAGTACAGAACTGAATGTAATACTACAGTTATGGTCAAACTTGAGAAAAATAGAACAAATCTATGTGGGACTCATTCTAGATACCATATATACAACTGAGAAACTTAAATTTATATTTTCCACATAGCAGCTACATTCATACCATGGATTTATAATGCATTTAATTTATCCAAAACCCCAAGTCATTTTCATATCAATTCTACTCAGCAGTTTTAAAAGGAAAAGGTATCAGACATTCAAAATAATCCATGAACTCTATAATAACACTATTAAGGATGACAGTGTTTTCCATACATTTATAAAACAATGTGTTTTTATTAATTACTGTTACAGTGTTACTCTAGGATTTTAATTATGATTTCCTTGAATTGTAAATTTTTAAAAATTCCATGGCAAAATGAGCATGCCTTGAATTATTTAAAATGGTAAAGTCTTGCTTATAGTACAAGTAGTTGAAATTATCTTGTAATTTATGAACTCAGATATAAAATTTTCAAAATACACATATTTATAAACACTGACGTATAATCCATACTTACAAACGTATATGAATCTATCATTTGCACACCTATAGTGAGTTTTATAAGTAAAACTACATTACTTATCTTTAAATACTCCATTATTAAGAGTTGACTATTTACAATTTCAGATTTAAATCATAGGATAAATCAAGAAATGTACAATTATTCCTTAAGAAATATTTTTACTGTGTACGTCTGCTCATGAATATGTCTTATGCAACTATGCATTATCATTTATATGAATTCACAATTTATAACCTATCTGCTTTAAAGAATCCATTAAAATTTATGACATGAATGAAAATTAAATATAGAAAAAGTAGCTAACTACTACACATTGATTCCATGGATAAATTTATATTATAAAATGAATTATTCAGTTCATGTATTCTGGCAAAATCAGATCCTCCTATCATATTATTTTAAATGCACTATTAAAGTCAAATATACTACACAATGTATTCATTCTGACATACTGCATTGCTCATGATTTTCTCAGTTTCATGTATATTTCACTGTCAACTTGTTCTAATAATAGCACCCTAAAAATGAAGAAAGGGAAAAGTATTAAGTCAAATTTGGCTGGCATCACAATTTCAAACCAAAAGGCATAGGTTTCATTGGCCCACTATCAATCCCATTATTTAATGTGACTTAATATATGGATATAGAAGGAGAAGGAGAGAGAGAGAGAATATACCCTGTGACTGAAAGTCTGGACAATGCTTAATTCCTTCTTTCAAATATTAGATATTTTCCAACTCTAGAAATTTCCATCAATCATTGTTCTTGGTATTCTTCCTTTTGAATTTAACATGGCTGTCCATCATTTCTACCTCCTGATATGTATTCTGTACCAAGATACCTTCAGCTGTGGTTGGTTTGTTTACAAAGGAAGTCTTCTTAAGATTGGAACTATGTGGTTGTTGTCAAATCTTCGTCTATCGTCGTGAACCGTCCCTTGAATTCTGGTCACCTATTTCCTACTACCTGATTGGCCATTCCATTTTTAAAACATCCATTAAACATTTTTTTTCCAGTTTGTTTCCTTTTCACTTCTTTTTAATTTAACATTTTAAACTGTGTTTAAAAACTCTCTTTAATTAAAGATTATTTTATAAACACTCTAAAGTTGTTCAATTATTCCAGTTTTAGGAAAATATTATAGCTGTCTATTTTGGTAGCTGTTGAATATGCATTACAGTAATTTATAACTTTTATATAACAAATATGTTTTATGATTATTTTCCATTATAGTATCATAATCTGTGCTGATATGATCTTTAATGTTATTTTATTTGTAGGGATCTAACTTTTCCTGAGTTGATGGTGTGTCTTAGTCAACTTAAGCAGGGGTGTATTTACTGATGATAGGGTCTTGGGATTTTCCTGTTCCTAGACCAACTTTTCATTTTATGTTTCAGTCAGGAGTTTTCCAAATTACACAGAAAAATCATTAGGATGCCTCTTCCTTTTGTAATTCCAACTTAAGGATTCAGTTTCCCATAGGTGACATTTTCTTCCTGCCCATGGACAGGGAAGCATACAAGCTTTCTTTCAAAGCTCTTGAATTGGGAGACAATTTTCAAATTCCTTTCTCGGGACTCTATAACCATTTGAAGCCCATCGCTTTAAACAGGAAAGCTCTCCATATAACCTATGCCCTGAGAAAGTACCCTGTCTCTTTGTGGATAGGCCTGTGTCTTGGTATGAAGGAACTTGAAATTCTGTGGAATCACTTACAACTTATCTACCCCAGGTTTCAGTTGACATTGTGTTTCTGACACCTTCAATTTTTCCTTTCTTTCCTTCGAATTTTACTTATATTGTCTTAATATTATATTTTATCAAGTGACTGTATGTGTCACTTGAATAAGAAGTGACATGAGGGGTTACAGCATCTTGATTCGCCATCTTAAACTTTCTTCCTTCCAATATCACCTGCTTCTTGATGTAAAATGCTTTTTCTTAATGCCATTTTCTGGATGCTTCTTCAGTTCAAAAATCTTTAATTACTTCCCATTGCATAAAAATATAATTTAAAGACCTTAATTTAGCAAGTGAGTCCTTCTAATATCTGTACTAAATTTAGCTCTAAAATAGAATTATCAGATGAATCCCTTCAGATCAGATTACAGCAAACTGAGTAAGGATCATCAGGATACATGTTCAAGACATTTCTGCCTTTGTTCATGAAAATAATAGCTAATGAGGTAAAGTCCATTAACTAAACTTCCCCTCATGTTATAGGCTATGTGTGATGTATAGCACATTTCATGAAACATTCCTTACAATACAATTAATATAGAGATAAATATATATATGAGGAAATTTATGCTTGGAGAGATTAAATTTGGCTATGATGACACAAAATCAGTAGAATCCAAATATTTCTCAACCCAGATTTTTCCCTCTTACACAGTAAGCTAAACTGTCAACCTCTGTTCTCCATTCCCCCCTCTCAAGTAACCAATCCAGCCCATACCAGAAAGTTTACTTCAAATGTTTCAAGTACAATGTATACTTGCGTAGTATAAAAATAATGTATAGATTCATGTTTAAATATACATTTTAAAAAATATGCTATTCTGTAAAAAAAAGATGATGTTGGATGACAGAAATCTCATTCTTCTAGTATATCATTGAGTAAATGCAGAGTAATTATTACTTTGTAGAAAGCTTTCCAGTGCACTAAATCACTGAGAATGATATATTTTGGGTGTCCAAAGCATGGGAGGTCTACTGGAAGTGCACTGAAAATCATTTTGACAAATTACTGTGTCTAAAATTTAGATACCATGCTTCATACCATATCATTACAACTCCCTCTGATGCAAACTCCTTCTACTCCTTTGCCCCTTTTTTTTTCTCCAAAGTGTTTACCTGGGAGAAAAATATTGTATGAGAAAAATGTTCAGACTTCTTTGTATCTCCTGTTAACATCTGGACACTACATAAAAAGATCACATAAACATGGTTAGTGACATTTTAAATTTGTGACCACAAGCTTCAAATAGATAATCATCCACGTACATCCTACAACTTTTCCTTCTTGATCCTTTAAATTCCATCTCTTCCTCTTTCTCCTATGAATATCAGTTACAATAGAGTAGTGAGAAAATCAGAGTAAGCAGTAAAAATCTACCTCAATTTCTCACTATCAAAGGACAAACCAACCCTGTACTTTCGTCAAAATCAGAGAAATGTTCCTGCTCCTATCAAGGGTCACCCCTCAATTTTTGCTCTAGAGCCCAGTCCCCCTCACTTTCTCAAATATTTAGTTCCACCAGTTTCATGTTCTCTTCTGCATTATCTATTTTTCTCCATCTACTGGAAATCCCATCAGAA
Source organism: Manis pentadactyla (assembly GCF_030020395.1). NCBI lineage: Eukaryota > Metazoa > Chordata > Mammalia > Pholidota > Manidae > Manis > Manis pentadactyla. The sequence continues at coordinate 52,380,448 of NC_080028.1, read as the reverse complement.
GAATAACATAATTTAGGACCTCCTTATCTCTGTTTTTCTGACTCTAATTCTCTACTTCTCATCAACAAAACTCTGTATACCTACTGTCCTACTTCCTTAATTCAACGTTTACTCCTTCACTCACTTCAAAGCATCTTCAGCCGTCATCCATTTGTTGAACCTTCTCAAGGTCAATGATGATATCCCTGAGGTCAAATTAGATCACTTCGCTGTCCTCATTTTATACAGCATCACAGGAGCTAACAGTGCTGATGAATCTAGAGTATTTATCTCCTACTGCTCAGTATTTCTTCTGAGCCCCAAATACATATTTCCAAAGGCTACATTAGATTTGAACTTGGATTGATATAAGCATCTCATGCTTGAAATATTCAAAATAGAATTTTCAACTTCCACCCTCAAGTACGGTCTTCCCTAACTCCGTAAATGTCAAGGCTTCCACCCATTGCACAAATCAAACATCTGTTCATTATTCTTCATTTCATCTTTTCCCTCACATCTAACCCATCAGAAAACCCTATATGTTTATTTTGTCCACTCTTGCATCTAATCCATTTCCTACATGGCAGTCAGAGAATTCATCTTTTTAGGGTTGCTCATACCTTTAAAACGCATCTCATTACATGTATAATAAAACTTAAAAGTTATGATCATGTCTGACAAAGCTCTCAAGAACAGGCATATGACCACATTTCTTGTCGAATCTCCTCCCTCTTTCTCCTTCATTCAGCATGTGCTGAGTACTTTGGCTGTTCCTTAAAATCTTAAAGATGTTTCTACCTTTCCTCCCAGTGCTGTAGTTTTTCTACACCTTTTCTTTTCCCCCGACTGCAATGAATTTTCACCAGTACTGTAAGTGTGACCACGTTTTTGCCCTTGTACCTACAAATTAAGGTTTTTTTTGTCCTGTCGGGGATATAGGACAGAAGCGTCCAGGCGAAGTCTTCTGCTTCCTCCACGATGCTGCTGTTCCCTTATTCCAGTTCTGCACAACAAGGTAGACATTTTTAGAACTCTCCTGAAATTTCCCGTGAGCAACTGATATAATTCACTAAAAACAGAGAGGGGTGTAGGAGGGTGCAGACTTCCATTATTCTTATGGCCTCAGGGGTTTTCTCTCTCTTACCAGTGAGCACTGAACCGGCCTTTACCAGTTCACTAATCACCCTAGCTTAATGTCCAAGTGTGCCTGACCAAGTCAGTGCATGTTCGCATCTTATCTGTATCGGTAGGAAACTGTCTCAGATTCTAAGATTATGGCATTAGCTGACTTGTAACCTTAGCACTTCAATAGGTTCAGAAAAGTCACAAACTTGCTGTTTTGAAGCAGGCAGCTGCACTCTCAAGCTTCCTATACCCCAGAGTGGCATTTGAAACACAAGTTACTCAAATCGTTTTTACTGACAAATCTCCTTGTACTATAACATTGATTATTCCATACTTGGAACTTCTTTGTCACTTCTATCAAAACAGATAGGAAAATTTATTTTGTTTGGTGTTTTTCTTCTATTTTTATTGTAATTTCATCAATAGTATGAAATATGAGCTACATGAATGCCTAGCCCCTAGAAAAGCAAGTGAAATACAGTAAAAACTTAAATGTTTTGTTGATTGAGCAAACTAGAATTCTAATAAATATTATGTGGCAGAGAACTCAAGATTGTAAACTCTGAAAAGGTATTGGAATATAGTTTTTCTGTCTAGAGTTAGGAAAGATGTAATAGCCAACATATCAAAATAGATGATTAAGGCAGAACTTGGAAATATTAAAAATTATATAAAAATATAGGCCTGAATTGATGCTTATCACTTGCATCACATTATTGATCATTCTGTAAGAAATTCATTCTTGATGAAAATTTTGTTTTGGATGCTGAGAATGAGAATATTAGAATAATGTAGTGCAAATTGAATTAACAAAATAGAAATGGGGTAAATAGGAGAAAGCAGAAAGTACTGGCATGTGAAAAAAAATAACCATACATTACTTTAATTTCCATATATTGATTGTGACATCATCCCACATTATCAAGTACCGATATATAACTAAAAATTATACTTAGTTTTGCAAATAGTTTTGTGTGTGCTTCCTAACAATGATCAACAACTCATGGGGCACAGGCTCTCAGGAAATTTAACCCCTCTTTAAACTGTTTCAAGACGTGCAGTTCAACAGGAATCTTGTTCCTCTGTGTGACCTCTGAACAGAGCTGGTTTGTTTTGTTTTGCCTATAATCAGTGACTTCTACAGTAGATTGAAAGTGATCCTGAAGTTTTGTCAGTTTTTAAGGAAACAATTTTCACGGGTACAGTAATAATAGATGTTTTACTATCCTTTCATTTCTATGACAAATTTAAGGAGCTTGAGAATATCTTAAATATATTTGAAATACATGTCCTAACTAAAGAAAACATGAAACTAAACTCGAGAGTTTACAGATGAATGCATTTATTCACACATACATATATGAATAAATATACACCTCCACCTTCTGGTTTACCTCTATTTTTCCTGCAAATAATGAAGACAATTCTGTTTTCCAGAATTTCTCTTTAAAAGAATAGTAAATGATTAATGATAGTAACTTTGAGAAGTTTTTGAGATGTGTGTTCTCAGGTTATCAAAAGGGATTACAAGGCTGCTAGGTATGATGGAAGAAAAACTAATGTTCTCAAAAGAGGAAAATAAAAAGAATGAGAGATTATCAAAGATGTGATGAGTGGGGAGTAGGACAAACACCATGGAGTCATAAATTCAAAGGTGTTAACCTGTGACCCAGCCATTTCGGTCCTCGGTGTGAATGGTCTTAGGGTACATGGAAACTTGCAGCAGCTGGCTCACATCCACACTGACCAAAAATAAGGAGAAATTGCACATGTGGATGCAAAACCCAAAGGCAGGATGAGCAATGATGCTCTCAGACATCCTTGGAAGGAGTTTAGACTATTTAGGCCATGGAATTGAACTTTTGAGCTGAATTTATCTACACATCTAAAGAAGGAAAAAGCACAGCTAACAGCAGGGTTAATGACTATGCAAATAGATGTTATAAGAAATAGATTACAACCACTCACAACTAGTTTTCCAAGGACCAGTAGTTCACAAGAATACTGATGTGTCAACACAAATAGAAGCCTAGTTTTATTTACTTTAATCAGAGAAAAAATAAATATGGCTTTTGTCTATACATTTATTTATCTCCAATCCCTTAGAATTTAGGCAGGCAAAACTGGAAAACAAGAAAATGAAATAATGATCAATGCATTGATTTTTCTGTTTTCTCTTTTGCAGACATTATGAGGGCTTAAAGGACAATCAAATGAACACATCTGCTCAAAAAGATATTTTGTGTATCCATAAAATCAAGGTAATTGGGATTCAGGTAGTTGTCACACAAATGAGCTAAAATAAAGGTGGTCTCTCTGTATTGGTTCTGAGATTACGTATTTCTTTACTTAAGGCGAAGAATTGCTAGTTCTAAAGCCCACCAGTGCCAAATCAAATTTTTATACACCCAGTTATTTTAATCATAGTCCAATAAGTAGATTTTTAGCCATTAAGGTGCCACACACCCCCATGAAATGTCATCCCTTATCTACTGGCCTTTTAAAGACAGAGCCTTGTGGTCATAAGACCCCAAACTGCTATGGTCCCTTCAGAGACCCGACCATATCCGGCCCACCATGTCTCTATGCAGTATCACCTAGATATGTGATCCCCTCTGATCACCTTCATTCCTTGTCCTCCTCCTCTTCTAGTACGTAGACTCCTCACTATAAGCCTCTGGACATGCTCATGCTGTGAGAGACCTCTCTTCATATGCAACCTTGTCCAAGCTCCACCCTATAAAGCTACTTGTATGTCACTGCACAGTATTATCTGAGCCACTTGATTTGGCTGTGTAAATACAGAATTAAGCGATAGTCGAAGTATAATAAAAATATCAGCTGAAAATTGCTTACAAACTATTTTGTGAAAGAGGCTCTGTTACATATTTGAAAAATAGTCCTAGCTTCTCAGTAGTTTCAAAAGTTCCTTCAAATATTATATTTTCTTTCTTCCTTTCTAATCACATCAAATTTTTTTGAGTGTGAAGGCCCTGTTTGCTTTCTGATAAAAATCCCAGTGAAACTCATCTCCCACAGTAAATGTAACAAATAATTACTGACCTTACTACCCTTGCTTCACTTTGAGAATATCCTTCAACCTACACTTTTTTCTTAAAAAAAAAAAAAAAAAACATTTTATCACCATTTTTTCAACTTCATTGAGGTATAATCAATAAATAAAACTGTATGATATTTAAAGTGTACAAAGTGATGATTTCACATGCATATGCACTGTGAAAGAATTCCTCCATTAAGTTAACACACCCATCACCTCATATATGTACCCTTTTTTGGGGTTGAGGGTTAGTAAGAACATTTAAATTCTACTCTCTTGGCAAATTTCAATTCTACGATACATTGTCATTGATTATTCCTCTCAACTGATACTTCTCCTTCAGTGACAGTATTTTAGATATTCCCTCTGCCCTTCTCTGATCAGTGTCTTAGTTAACTGCTCCATGCCCTTCTCTGAACTGTGAATTAAGTTAGAGGGAAATGCTTCAGAATGCTTTCCTTTGCTATGGAAATGGATGTGTCAGCACTATTCATGCTATAAGGAGCAGTCAGTTCAAACTGGTTCAAACAATTAAGGTAGTTTATATCTTCAAAGGATTGAAGATCTCAACTTTCAGACATGATTTGAATCCTGGGTTCACAGCAGTGCCACGGCCCTTGGTCCCCTTGTCTGGAAGTCTCCTGATTGCCCTCCACTTAAATTTGCTTCATCTCCTATCTGCCTCCTTCCACACCTGGGTTATAGTTAAACAAGTGACTCCCACAATTACAGGATAAAGTCCATATAGCATACTACTCAGAAGAAAAGAAAAACTCATGGCTCAGTGTTCCAATCAAATATATGGAGATTCTCTTTGATTAGAACAGTTTAGATGCATAAGCCATTCTCTGAACCAAACATTATAGCTAATGGAATAGACAGGAACAGCAGATTTAGACTAGGTTTTAGATCCCAATCCTAGAATTATAGTCAGTTTCCCACAAATGAAATGGATTCTCAAATAGAAACTAGAAGACATAGAGAACAACTGATGGAAAAACGTATTCTGATTTGGTAACCATCAGCCACAAACAAAATGAACAAAACTGTTCTTTTCCAACAAGAATTCAGAGGAAAGACATAAATGAGACTTCTTTAGCAACTTTAGTTAGGTGTTATGATAGCCACCTTCTGAACTCTTAATCGGGACTTCCCAATATGTGTTCTACCCAGCCCAACTCCTCCAGAAATATATACTCTATGAAAAAAAAGAGACAAAATATCTGATGTTCAAATAATATTAGAAAAATTCACTTAATACAGCTAAATAAGTTTTCTTTAAATTTCCCTAAAATCATTCTAAGGTTAACATACCTTTTAAATATTTACTAAAAGGATATATTATATACCATATCCTGGAATGGTATCACTGGACCACTTTCTGGCAAACATACCTAGATAATTGTATTTCTAAACTCATGTGCTGGCTTTGCTAGGTAAGCCAGCTTATTGCCTTTTTCTCCTCTTTCTATCTTTTTATATGCAGACCAGCCCATTTCCTTGAAGGCTCAAAAATTATAGTCTGAATAACAGACCATACATTTGGCATTTTTCTGATACTGAGTACATTTGTTTTCCTAATTGTTGTTAATTAGTTTGGGGAGTCCTTCATGGACACAAACTTTAAGTCCTAATTAAAATGACTGAATTTTCATTTAATGATTCAACTACAGTGCATATAATAATTAGTTACTTTTGCGTTCTAGGGTATTTTAATAAGCTGAGGTTTGTAGGGTACTAGGAGTTTATTTGCTTTAAAAAAGAAAGGACTTGTTCCAAGTTTAAAACAAAACATTTACATTTTAAAAGTTGAAGTCACTTTATCTAAGCAAGTACAGCAAACTATATTTTATTCAGTGTCTTAATTTTGGTTAGCAGTGACATTATCTTTATGTAATAGAAATTTAAGAGGCAATGTTTTAGACTGGATATAAATTATCTTTCTCTGTCATGTAGAATCCGAAACAGTATGGCAGCACAGCTCCAAAATGTTGTAATGGACTCATGTCTCCTGTCTGGTTGCTCTGCCATTTCTAGGATGTAAGCCTTACCATATAATCCAAAACAGGTACTCCATGTCCTCATTTCAACCAATGGGAAGGTAAATAGAGAGTAAGAAAGGAGGAATTCGGTTCTCTATATTGAAAAATTCATAGACCTCATTCAAGAGTAGTGACACCCAACAGATACAGAAGGCAAGTCATAATGAGCAATTTAAGAATTTTTACTAGTCATACTAAAAAAGTAAACACAAACAGATAAAACCAATTTAATAAAATATTTTGTTTGACCTAACATCTAAAATGTTATCATTTGGATATAATCAATATAAAAAGTTTAATGAACTATTAAACATTTTTGTACTAACGCTTCAAAATCTGGTGTGTATTTTACACTTACAGGATACCTTAAGCTGGACACTAAGTTTTCATTGCAAATACTTGATTTATATTTAGATTCTATAACATTACAGTTGGAAAAGTAGATTCAACATACCCAAGTTTTTCCAAGCATACCTAAATAGTTTTTGATGACTGGATTAAATATCAATTTTTAAAATTAAAACTAATTAAAATTAAAGTTAAAAATTCAGTTCCTCTATCAAATGAGCCGCATTTCAAGTCCCTAAAACAACATGTATCTCGTGGCCACTCTACTGGACTAAACAATTAGGAAACACTGCCTGACAGTGGGAGCTGTGCCTTGAACATTGTGTTTGGATAAGCGTATCATTCCTAAACACAATGCCCTTGTCCTTAAATTTATAATCTAGAAGTTGGCCAGAAGTTAGAACTTGGTGACAGTTAGATGCAAGGGTGTTCTGGAAATTTAGCTTTAATCTGGTCAGCCACTCAGCCATGTGTCCAGCTACAGAGGAATGCTTCTACTTCTACTACAAATAAAAAGTAAGAAAATGGATTTTAAAGGAAAGTTTGTGATTTCTGTAACAGAGCACCCTTGAGCCACCCAAATGCCCATGGATACCATCTTCTACATAGTTACATCCTGTTACTACATTTAGGTCAAAGTTGAAGGTTTCAGGGTAATGTGTAGTCCTTTCAAAGGCCCAGATGTGGCTCTTCACAGCCCATCCATCTATAAACTAAACTTATAAATTAAAACCAACTTTTCATAGCTGGTGGTGAATTATGGAATAAGAACAGAGTAACTACATCCAAAAAATATCATTCTGTAGAGATAAATAGGGTACATTTAGCAATCATTTGGTTTTTTGCAGTTACTGAATCTTGGAGACAGGATTTGTATAAGATTCCCTGCCTTCACAAGAGAGTACCTTCTTGGTTTAGTCCATCCTACAGTCCTTGGTTCTAGTCAGTTGGGGGAACTCCCTAGCCCAGTATTTTCCTCAGTAACCCCTGGCCTGTACCTCTATGTGTTCTTCATTTCCTGATATTCTATGGGACTTGATCTGAAATAGTCCTTGGAGTCACACCTTTCTGTGACTCTGTAGAGTTCTTTCCATAGGTGCAGGTTTGGACGTTGTAGGACTTACAAATTTGAACAACCATACATTTTGGTAGAGATGGCTTTTCATTTGTTGGTAATGCTACACCCTTAAAATTTAGAAGATTTCAGTTCTGTTTGTCTTCAGTTCATTTCCTTTAGAAACACCACAGACAATGATCTTATCTAGGCATAAACTTTACTCCTGAAAATTGCATTACTTTATTTTCTGGTCCCTCCATTATAAATAATCCCCACTGCCATGCCAACAACTTACTGTACACCCCCTTGAGGCCCTTTCAAGCAGTAGGTTTGGATGGGAGGCAACAATTTCAACTGAATTTTTAATTCTGGGCTACTTGCCATTTGTTTCCTGAGATACTTTAGAAATGTTTGGAAGTACTGTCTTATCTCCAAAGGCTCTTTCTTCAAAGTTTTCCCTTATATCTGTTTTCAGGAAACAGAAGTAGATGAATCTTTCAATGCTGCAAGATCATATGTTATCTGAGCCTTATTCATTATATTGCAGTTTGAAATCAGAGAGAATTACCCTCAGAAAACTGTATATCCTTCCGTTTCCACCTGCCAAAGATAGCAAGAAACAACAAAAACATACCAACTTTTTGAGTTACTCCAACTATACCCTGGGTGCTACAGACATAGTGAGTACATAGTGTTAAAATGTTTTGCCATGCTATGAACAAGAACACCAGCTTTCCATTGTGCAAAACCAGTGTTCTGTTGCTGGAACTTGACTATTGAGCCTCGCTAACATAGCTTACATTCTACTGGGTGTTACACCCCACTTTGAAGAGCCAGATTCCTTATTATTTAATCTTTAGGTTTGGATCATATATTTATTAGTCAGTTTGGACTGCCATTATAGAATACCATCCTGGTGGCCATTATAGAATACCAACCATGGTGGCTTAAACCAGAAATTTATTTTCTCACTGTTCTGAAGACTATAAGACCAAGATCAAGGTGCTAGAGTTGGTTTCTAGGAAGACTCTCTTCCTGGCTTATATATGTCTGTCTTCTCATTCTGTCCTCCCATGGCCCTTCTAAGAGAGAGAGAGAGAGGAATATCTGTGGTATCTCTTCTTATGCGGACACCAGTCTTATCAGGTTAAGTTCCTACCCTGATGGCCTCACTGAACCATGATTCCCTCCTTCATAGCCCCTAACTCCTACAGTCAAATTTGGGATTAGGGGCTTCAACAGTTGAATTTTTAGAGGGCAATTCAGTCTATAACAAATTATAACAGAGAACCAAAATAATATGGGCTAAAATAAGATAAATCATTTCATTTCTCTAGCATAGTGCATGTCTGCAAAATAATTATTGATCCTGATTCCTTCCCCTCATTCCTCCAGTATCTGTAGGATGTATTGAATAGGTTGGAAATAGTGCAAAACCCTCTCTGTATTTTACCCAGCATGAAAAGAAGGGACCAGAATATTACTTCCCTATAAGCTATACCTGGAATTTCATACATCAGTTTTGTTGGTGTTCTAGTGGCCAATACTGTTTTATTCAACTGGAAGAAGTGTTTCCTACTAACATAATCTAGTATACAGTTTAGAGTACAAAGTAAAAAAATGTGTAAGAAGAGAAAGCATTCCAGTCTTCCTGGTTAAATGGCAGTGAATAAAAGGCGTCTCCAAATATTCCATTATGATAACCTATGAAGACACAGAATTATAGGAACATTCTGAGGAACTTTACAAACTTTGTGGAAAAGAATATTATAGACTTTGCAAAAAAGATATTCAATTGGAATATCACTGATATCCAAATTAAACTTCTTCCAACTGGATCATCATTGGGAAAGAGGAAGATTCAGATTCTAGGATAAAGTAACACGCGCCCCACATTCTACTGTGAAATTTTCTTCTAACAGTTCGTGTAGATCCTGTTCTGACTGAGACCTAGACACTAGGCTGGAGCCAAGTAACCGACACCAAGGAGAAAATCTGAATGAGAAGGGAGGATGGAAACATGTGCATGGCTGTGTGTGACTTACCATTTCTGCTTTCCAGTCAAATGTCATCATTGTCTTCTGTCCTAATTGTCCTTAACATTTTATGCCTTCCTAAAATCTCTTTATTTACATTTTAGTGAAGGTTTAGCAAAGGATGGAAGTAAATATATGTTCAATCCTTCATACTTAAATCAATTTGTATTATATTTAGATAAATTATTTATATAAAGAAAATAAGCATGCCTGTCACAAGAAACTGTACATTATGACTAACTGCCAAATTTTGCACTGACCTTTAGTTTCCAACTCCTTCTCTGTCAAATCTAAATACAAAATACATGGATGTACAAAAATAAACTTAAACAGGAGATCTAAACAATCACCATTTAAAACTGTAGAATCCAAGGTATGTATAAGAAATTCTCATTTCTTGTCTGGCAACATTAAAAACACAGTAACTTATGCCATAGTTTAAGAATTTTGATATTGAATGAACGAAAGTATCATTGAGGAAAATAGTAGAATCGTGTTAAAAATCTATTTGCTTGAACTAGCAATTACCATGTGGAAAAATAAATGATCAGGAATAGAATTGTGAAAAAGCAAATTTGGGTTACTTAACTTCTTGCAAATTTTACACAGCCCACATATTAAGAAACAGAAAATGTATCTTTCAAGGAGAATGTAAGGAACATGTCAGTGACTCAAATGAGCTTTATTGCACAGATTGAAATGGGCATATGTTTTATCCTAAATCATCATTTCTAAGTAAAAATATGTAAAAAATGTAACTTTATTGGAATGAAATAATTACAGCTGAACTGCTAGGCTTCTTTTAAACAGAGAACCAAAAATGCTTTAAGAAAAAAGAATTGATGTGCACAGTTAGTTTTTCCAGATCAAAATGGGTGAGGTTAAAAGAATTGCTGTTATTTGTGAAACAGAGAACATCTCTTTTGGTCTATCCTTCTTGCACATCATTTCATTGTCCATCAGATTACCTGTTTGACCTTAGCCAGGTGTTCAAAAGAATCAGCAGAAACTTTGTTCTGCAAAGGGACCTGCACACCAAATACAAGTCAGTTTCCAAATCCATTTGCTCAGCACAGATACAATTTATGTTTTTCCTTTTGCTTAGCAAGCAGTTGTGTTAAGAATTTTATCTTGAGAATTATAGTGGTAATGAAACCTTGCTGTAATTTAGGTTGAGCCAAGCATGTACAAAAATGAGAAAGCAGAAATCTGTCTTTCTTGGCCCACTGAGGCATTTCTTTAAAAATCTAGTTGAAATATGTATGACTTCCTGAGATCTTTGGAATAATTCATCATTTAAAAATATCAATAAAGAAGATTTTATTTGCAATTAGAATTTATCTGCCAAAGAATTAGACATTCTTGACTTCTCTGTTAGATTTTAGAAGATTTTAAATAGAAGAATATGCAACTATCTGTATTTATATAGCAATACATTAAAGTCAGCCCAATAACCCTATACACATATGGGAGAACATAGAGTTTTAGATTCTATCAGGCAAAGAGATGCTCAGTAAATGCTCTTTTATTTTTACTGCTCAAGTTTTCAACCAGTTATACTCTATATGAATATCTAATGCCTGGTAAGGAAATATGACTTGTTTCCATTTTAACAGCAATATTTCTGTAATTTAAAAGCTAGAAAGAAATAATGCCTGAGTGAAAATAACATCACAAAGAACAAAATGCTTCCTCCCTATTTGTGGCAATTCATTCATTAATATATTGATTTTTAAAAAGTACAATGTGGGAAAAAATGGTAGTCAATAATCTAAAACTATAAAACCTTTCTAGATAAACCATATGAAGAAAATCTAAGTTTTTTATTTGTTTCATCTGATTATACAGATAATAGATTATTCTCATGACAAGAATAGCTTTAATCAAAAGATGCATTTATTACCTAGAAAATACATGAAAGTAAATACTAATATGTTCCCTAAACATTCTCCTAAACACTTGTTTTGGCACAGGCATAAAGCTCTTTCTCTATATAAGAATAAAGACAAAATAATACACACAAAATTATAAGGGAAATGTATATAATAAATCTGAAAACACATAGTAGAGGATAAATTTATAGGAGTTATTTCTTCAAGGGCAGCTTTCACAGGAAGACTTCAAAAGTTCATAAATATCTATTAACTTAATAAGCTTTTAGAGGTTCTGGGGCAGTGTTTTCAGGCAAAATATTTGTTCAAAAAGAATTAATGCCACTGGTCATTTTATAATGCCCTGGCCTGTCCAGAAGAATGTGTAATAAATCACTGTAGAGTCTGTCAAAATGTGATGAAATACTTTATATTCCATCAAGTCAAGAATCATGCTGGCCCTTCTCTATTACATACATAGCATGACAAAAATACATAAGAGCCATAGGAGCAGCATGGATGTGAGGGAACACACTCTTACTGGCGGTTAGAATGTATATCCATAAGGTTCTTTGAAAGATACTTTTCTAGTACCCAACAGATTTTAAAACTTTGTGCATTGAGAGGGAAAGTCTACATTCAGAAATCCAAACCCCAGAATTATAAGCTTCCAAAGGTTCTAAAAGACTGTTCATTGCAGCTTTGTTTGTAATTGCTAAATATTGCAAATGACCAATCTGTTGATCAAGAAGTTGAATAGTAACATAATATACGGTACATTCACACTATGAGAAGTGATGGACCATTTAGAGAAATGAAGTAGGTCTATAAGCACAGACATGGAAATGTCACTGAAATTTAGTAATTGAAATACAAAAGTTGCCAAAAAGTGCATATGCCATAATGTCATGCAGGTAAAAAAAACAGGGCGGTGGGGGGGGGGGCATAAATTCTTTCTTTATGTGTAAATGTATATAAATACATAGCAAAATAATATACACCAAGCTCCTAAGAGTGGTATTCACTAAGGATGGAAGCAGGCCTGGAAGAGGAAGAAAAGGTTACTTGCACAATTTAGTCTAGATTTAACCTTTTTTTGTGAGTGTGTATTTATATATTGGTTGTATAATAATCAAGAACTATATATCAAATCCAAATATAAATAACATTTGGATTTTCCATAGTTTTTATAGTATTGACATAAGCAATAATGAGAAACTACCATTTATTAAATATCAGGGATACCCTAGGCACTGAAGTAGGCATTGTATGTATAATATATATGTAATATCAACACAGTGGGCTGAATCTCAAATGGCTAATTCCCACTGGATCGTTGAAAATAATTTCTTTTCTCTAGGTATTTCTGCCTTTTGCCTGCTACTTATCCATTCAATTTAAGAACAGCCAAGATATATGTATATATCTCACCTTTAAAAATTTGAATCCTTGCATGTATCTCAAAGGTAAGTATGATAATCATCTTCTCTATTCCCTTTAAACTAATAATATATGCATCAGCAGTCAAAGAAAACTTTTAACTTATTTAATACAGATAATTTAGGAAAACATTGGTAGTAAAGGGGTTGTCTAAAATGGGTTATTTTTCTTTTACCTACAAACCATTTTGAACATGGATAGTATGAAAATTGTAGTTGACATCTGATAGAGGCATTGCACTCTTGACCACCTCTTTTCCTTATCTAAAATCCTGGAACATTTTCTTCCCATTATTATCTAGTTATGCAGCTTGAATACTGTCATTATATACACAGTAATACTGGAAAAATGGAATAATTCTTGTCCCATTCACACTACTCTGCTTAAAAACCAAAACTGATGATGTTATGTGAGGCATCTTGAAATTAATTTCCTAGGATGCATTTGAAGTTAACTTGAAGATGCACTCTGCCTTTGACTCAGTTAAAACAATATTCTGCTCAGCTCTAGTTTTATTACTGACGTCTATATATGATACTTAAAAAGAAATGGAAAGGCAAAGTTACCAATAGGAAGCAAAAAAAGCAGCTTAGTGGCAAGGAGGTTGCTTAGGCTTACATCCATATCATGCCACTTTGTTCTTTTGTTTTATCATTAAATGCTCTATTTAATCCACACCCTCAGAAATGGCTTTAAATGGTACCATTTCAAGATGTTTCTAAGTTACAATAATTTGAACGAGATGTTTTGCACACTAGGCTGAATCCCTGCTAGCGAATTCCTACTGGAGAACTGAAAATAGCTTGTTTTCTCTAGGTAATTCTGCCTTCTAATTATCCATTCAATTCAAATTAAGAGCAGTCAAGACCTATATAAAAAGGGGTCACTCAGAGGGACTTGTTGCTCTAAAATGGTACTAAAAACTATTCTTCCTCAACATATAAGATTAGAATTTTCTTCATACACACATTAAGTCAGACTAAATAAATGACTACAGGGTATATTGGCAAATCACATTTTAAAGCATCTGATAGAATTCATTAAAATATGGGCAAAGTAAAATTTTAACAATTAAAAGGTACTTGTTAGTAGCAACTGTCTCAACTATGTGTTGAACATTTATTTCACAGTAAGGGCCAGTGTTCTTCCATTTTTGTTCTTGCCCATAATTTCCTAAGAAATGCTTTACATCAAGTGCTTAGGAACTCTCCAGACAGATTTAAGCCATTTCTCCTTTCTGCCATTTGAAGCAATATCCAAGAGCTTGGTGACGGGCTAAAATCCTGTGAAACTGGACCATCTCAGTTTACCTTTGTGTTCTTGTCGTCATCTGTAAAATGATAGGGTAGAGCTTGACATTATCTAAAACTGCATGTAACTATAACAATACATGTTTCTAATTTTCTTTCTTTTTGATACTCTTTCAGACTTCCCCAGAGTAGATAAATGTTTAGATGATTGAAACATGTGTCTATCTGAGGAATACTCACTAAAATCAAGTGGTTGTGGATATTGAATAAGTGACAAGCTAAAGCCTTGGTAAGATTTGGACAAATCTCAATTATTTGTCCTACTATTTAATGTGCTTGTAAATATAAGAACTTTCACAATCACCAATTAGTATGAAAAGTAAGTGATTATGGCTATTCAAGGTTAAAGAATATCCTATATACTCTTGTGGAGTAAATTGCAGAATTTCGAGGATCTCCCACCTGGCCTTAGTCCTTTTACATAGCTATAGGTGTTTATCTCTGCATCGTCCCACTGCCTCCTGGGAAAGGGGTGGATAGATAATGGCTGTTCTCTCCTCCCCTCCATTCCTGATACATAATTGGTCTGGCATCTGCCAGTCAAAAAGGACCCACCAATGGAGTTCCTCCCAGAAGGGGCAGGAAAGAAGGAGAGAGTGCACAGAGGTGGCAAAGCATGAGCCACCACCAAAGGAGACAGATGGGGCCAGGCCTAGTTAACAAATTCAGGCAAACTGTCAGCAATAAAAACAGTCTCTCCCAACCTACCCATTCCCTTGACTTTTTTCAGTTTCACTGGTTTCATAGGGAATTAGTCCCAGACCAGGAACACCCTTCCCACCAGAGCTACACCTCTGTTTCTTCTTGTTACTTAATGGTAATTTATAATTTTGCACTCTCGGTAACTAAACCAAGAAACATTTTTATAATAAATTTCTGAAAAACAGTAACCATCCCCTTCAAATTTTATAATATAAGAATGACTTTGTGTTCTCCATCAGTAACTGGGATGAGCCTATGCAATGAGAGAACTAGAAAACAGGTCTTAATAGAAAAAAGAAAAATAAGCCTATATATGATGAGGATGGTCCTATGCTTTTTCACAGCATGACAGAATTTTAGGCAGGCCTCTTCTTCTCTCTAGGCCCATGACCTCCTTTCCTTAGCATTTATTTCAGAAGACTTATCAATGTAAGCTCTCTGCTCTTTGGAAATGTATGTACATCTCCAAGTTTCTTGACAGTTTTACAACTCAGGAATGATTTTCTCAAGGATCTGAGAGCCATCCCTTTGAAATGTAAACATGGAAGAAGATACTTTCCAGTTTCTGTGGGATGGTAGGAGCCTAATTTTTGTGGGTGCCTTGGTCCAAGTTGTAAAACTACCTCTCCGTGAAGATACAAGGAAGTGTACTTTTCCTACGAGTAAGGTCATGAGCAAGCACATGGCCTAGAGCCCTCTACTCGAGCTCGAAAAACTCTTCAGCCTTTTGCTTTAGTGGAGTTGAGGAAACTCTCTCTTTCCTATTGCAATAACCTGCATAAAGTCTTCCTTGCTTAACTTTGATGTAGTTTTTGCTTAGACACATAAGAACCACAGTGAGAAAAGAAAAGACATATTGCATCTTCTCCATTTGGGGACTTATAAAAGCAACTCTAAAAAAATCATAATCGTATATTGAGAATGCATTGTAACCTATTTAAATCAAATCCTTTTAAGCTACTCAGGAAGGCTTATCTTATACCAAATATTTTAAGTAACTTTGAATTAACACCTGTTGAAGACAAATTTCCCATGGTAGTTACATTATTTTTCTTTTTATCTAGGTCTCAAGCATTTGAATTACCACAATTCCAAGCTTATATTCTGTTGATTCAGAATCCACAGTAAATGGTTTCTTGCTTGTAAGGGCTTGTATTTTAATAGAAAGTACAAATATTGATTTAGAGAGAATTACTAAAAGCCCATATGAGAAAACAGAAACAAGACTGACGAAGCTGAATGTTGCTTACATGCAGGTTTGGTTTATTATATATGTAGCAAAGAATAGGAGAATGTGTCCATAAAACAATGAAAGACACTAACAGTGGATTCATAATGCACTGATCTCAAGTACAATTCAATAAATGTAATGCTCTTTAATGCTTTGGAGCTTCATCTCAGATTGCTTATTCTTTAAACAATGGTGAGAGTTACTGTTCAACAGCTAATGATGAAAGAAGCTACCATGCAAAGGAGAAAAGATTGAAGGGATGAGGAAACTGACAATAGCCACTTCAGATGGAGAAGGAAGTGATTGGAATGTTCTTAATATTAGCAAGGATACAAATGAGAATGAAGAATAAAAGAAGCTCATGGATTTCTTTCACATTTGTTTTAAAAGATCTCTCTCCTGGGTTCACCTCCATGTATTTCATAGATTTGGTGAGCATCATTTTATCTTTCAGCTTATCAGGTCTCTTTATAACTTTACTTTTTACTTCAAAAGACTGAAAGAGTGAGAGAGAGAGAGACAGAGAGAGGGCTTTTTTTTCTTTTTTTACACATTCAGTCAATTACAGTTGATCCTTAAACAAGACAAGTTTGAACTGTGCTGGTCCACGTGTACATACTTTTTTTTTTCAATCAGTATATTAGAAAATTTTTGGAGAAATGAAAAAGTATTTTCTTTTCGCTAGCTTATTTAATGTAAGAATACAGTATATAATACATATAACATACAAAATATGTGTTAATTGACTACTTATGTTATCTGTAAGGCTGCTTGTCAACAGTAGGCTACTTAAAAATAGCTAAGTTTTTGGGCAGTAAAAAGTTGTACGTGAATTTTGACTGGGGAGTGTGTCAGCTCCCTTAACCCCCACATTGTTCAAGGGTCAACTGTAGTTAACAAAATATATTTATTATTTTAGATCAAAGTATATTTTGCTATGTCTACACAGAATAAAAATTTAACAATATAACCTACTGAGATATATGGTTGGCAATATTATTGTACTTTTGTTAACTGAATCAAATGGTTGCTCAGGCATCACATAAATTTAACCTGAGAGAAAGGTTCATTGAAACAATTAAGAAACCTGTTACCTATTCATTATGTATCAGTCTTTAATTTATATACAGTTTCCCTAACTCTTTTTGAACTGAAATACAATTTCCATTATTCACTTGAAAACTGAAAAAGAAATCAACAAAGCAGAAAAGTGATCATGGTAATCAGAAAAATGAAACATAAAAATTAATTAGTCCTGGCACTATGCAAAATCACAAATAACTTGTTTCTATTTTAGCACAATTCAATGTGCAGCTTTTATTTTTACTTAAGAGAGAGCACACTGTGTTTGAATAAATGTTGTAGCTAAATGAGATACCAATAGAATGTCCTTCCAAAAGCTTATAATTTTGTGTGTGTCTCATACTGTTTCAAATTTGAGGCAAACTAATAATCATAGAATCTCAACACTTGAGACAAATTTAAAAGTCATTATGTCCAACAACTTCTCCAGCAATTAAACCTACTATGTACCATTGATTATTTTCCTGCCTTGGCTCAACTCATAGAAATTTATCACTTACCAGAGAGTCTTACCATCTGAGAAATGATGCCTAAGCATCTCATGTTTATGCTGCCCTTAATTTACCTGAATGCCATGTATGCTTATCAGTTTAAGCTCTACCCACAGAAACCTAACACAGGACACATGTAATTCCTATTTTATGTAAAAGCTCTCTAAACACTTAAAGAGACCTTTATATGATGATCAGATACAGTTAAAAAAGATAAGTTACATATCATTAAAAATATATCAGTTTCTTTTTCTTGGATATTTTAGGGCTTTAATAATCTAATCATTCTTAGGACAAGTGTAGTCCAAGACCCCTGGGTGCTTAAGGGGAGCTAATGAGATCAAAACTATTTTCATATTCATAACACAATATTTTTCCCTATTTGAACTGGTTGTGCATAAACAATTGTGGATAATATTGCTAACACGTAAGCGCAAGTCAGGACAGTGTCACCAAACTTACTAGTAGTCATCAAATTACTCATTGTTATACATTGTTTAAAAAAAAAATCACTTCCACTTAAAAATAAGAAGTAAGTTTCATTAATGTTAATGTAACTCTTGTTGCTGGGTGGTTTCGCCTGGGGCGCCCTCTCCTGAGCACTTGGTGAAACCTCAACCTGGACAGGGGAGGCTTTTTGACTCTGATGGAGAAAGAATTCACAAACAGGTCTGATGAGAGTAGGTAAGGAAGGAGTTCCATTAAAGCGAGAGTAGTAGAGAATGGCAGCAGCCATGCAGGCAATAGAGAGCAAGGAAGAGCAGAGGGAAGAAAGGAAAGTGCATTGGACTCCTGCTAATCATAAGGCAAATCCCCTCCCAACTCCTAAAGCCAGCGTCACCTGCATCCAGTGTCTGCTTGATGTGCATGGCTCAGGAATTTTATCCCTACCACCCTAGAATTTGGGGGAACTGCAGAGCACTGGATGGAGTGAGAGTATGTTCTGAGAACTTCCCAAAACAAAGAAAGGAGACTTTTCAGGCAGGCTTCTTAAAGGATGTGATTGTATAGCCACAGACCCATTCTGGTCACCCAGGCGATGGGAACTTGCAAGCCCCAAATCAGAGATCTCAATAGCCCTTCCCTATTTGTCTAAAGTAAAACAAAGAGAGAAGACTTGTTCTTAAGACTAGAAAATTTAATGAAGTAGCAAAGTAACAAAGACACCACAGAGAAAGGGGACTCTTATTAACCTCCCAAAAAGAGCTCAGAGACAAAACACAATAACCTGAGCAGCAAAAAGGTTTTATTTAAAGCAAAAGTACACACTCGAAGAAAGAGGAGTGTGGGTAGCCTCAGAGGAGAGATGTGATGAGAGGCTTAGGATTCAAGTTTTTAAGAATTTCAAGAATGGGGTAAAGGGCCAGAGGAGCATAGGCTGATGTGTGGTCTCATGATGTCTATCTTGGGAGAGAGACAATATGTCATTATCCATGGTCAGTCTTCTAGATATTCTATAAGATAAACTTAACACATAGGACTTTATTAGTCCTGTTCTTCCCCCAAGATAATCATTACCCTCAAGCAGTGGGGACAGATCATTTAGGAATGCCTGCTCCGCCTTAAGATAGGATCATTGGCTAATCACCATAAAATATTTTAGGAATCTTACCTCCTAACTCCTGGGTTTTTAAAATGGAATCTTAGCCTTAAGATGGAGTCCCTCCTGTTCTCACTATACTATTTCTATCTCTGCACTTTTCATCATAGGCAGGAAAAATTAATCATGATGCTTGTCCCTGTCCTTGTTCTACCTCATTGGGAACATGTCTTTTTAATATTCTGTGTGATGAAATGGAAAGTATGCATAAAATACTCCTAAAGAGCTTGGCAATTGTTTGATTTGTAAGCTGAACTAGCACTTTCTTGATTCAACCCTGTTCCTCCTAGAAAAAACAACTGACAGACAAAAGATGATTATTCAGAATGGGTATTTGCCAGAGATTTCCTCAAAACCGGATGAAACAAGACTGTTCGAGAAAATAGTTGATAGTGTTTGTTGCCAATAATAAAACTTTAGCTTCCAGTTGAAAATTAGAAACATGTATTTGCTTCTGTGTAACTGTAAAAATAAAAGATTTTCTGAAGAGAACAGTATGGAATAATACAGAAAACCAGTGTTTTCCAAATTACCAATGACTGATGATGCAAAATTATACATGAGGAAAAGATGCATTCAAAGCAAAAAAAATTTACCTATGAATCCTTATGTAACTGATATGAAATTGTCAGTGAAACAGAATCAGATTTTACATTGTAACTCATGTTTAAGAAATCACTCCTTCTTGATTTATGACATAGCATCAAAAGGATACTGTCCACAATTATCTGATACTTTCCTTCCAATTTCCTTCTTGATATCTCTGTGAGGGTATCTGCTGTATACATGTCAACAACAACAAAAAAACCATCTAAAACACTTGATTCAGAAGCAGGTATTAAAAATCCAGCTGTTTGTATCCACGTGGACTTTAGAGAGATTTGCAATGCCACTCTTTTGCTACTGTTTTTGTTTTGGAAATTATAATTATCATAAAAATATGGTACTTATGTTAGCACACAATGGGCTTGGTACTACTTGTTAATGAATTAATAAATAAATGCTTTCAAATTTTTGTTTTAATTTCTAATGTGGTTAATTTTGATTGTTATAACTTAAACTCAATCCTTTTGAGGTCCTCTGGCAATTTTTAAGAATAAGTAGCAGTTCTGAGACCCAAAAATTTGAAAGCCAGTGGTCTAGGTTTGCTTATCTCTCTCTGTGTTTATCTCATTTCAACTTCAGTCATACTACTTATTCAGCTACACTTAAGTCATTTTAGTTCCTCAAAATCACCAACCTCTTTCATTCTTCTGGATTTTTTTTTTGTTCAGTAATACTAACATTCTTTTGTTTTTCCCTTCTAACTTTCTCTTTCTCTTAAGATTCTAACTTAAATATTACCTTCTTCCAGAAACCTGTTCTCTCTTACCTTATGACTGCCTCCTCCATTTCTCTTGTAAGAGTGCCTATATCACTGTGTTCTAATTACACATTAAATTGTCTGTCTCCATGCTAGATTACTCAGTTCATCCCTAAATCCCTAGAAATTAAGATCAACATTTGTTGAGCACTTCCTTCTAGGCACAGCTTGACAATTTGCATATATTATTTCATTTAATCCTAACATCAAGCTTATTAAACAAGATCCATATTCTCCTTTTAATGATAAAGACATTAGCAGAGAATTTAATAACAAGTAGTCCAAATTTCATTGTCAGCAAATATCAAAACTAGGCAATCTCCCTTTGGTTTTCTTATACTTTGTATTATAACGGCTCTTAAAATTTAGATAAGAGAGAGAATGTGAAACATGGAAGGCAGAAAATCCAGTGAAGTCTGTGTTAATTAATTGCTAACCTCTGTAGAAAACTAGGCTCAGTCCTGCTAGGGAATCTATGAGTAACTACACAGAATGCACCTCAGAAACTGACTCTTCTTTTCAGTGAAGAGAGGCTGGCAGAGCTATACAGGAACTCCTGTTCTTTATTTGTTCAGGAATGACCCGGGGGCTCTAAGTACCCTTAAATCTCAGGTTACAGCAGCACAATTAAGCAGCCATCTGCAGCGAAGGTGAAACCTGCCAGACTTTGCCAAGTATACTGGATACAGCCCTCGGACCGGGTGAGTGGACAGTATTCCACGGCTGGGCTGAATTCAGGAGGGTCAGGGAGACTAGCCTGGTGCATCCAAGCAGAGGCCAGTTTTATCCTTGAAACTGCTTGTGCCCCTTTATGTACACTCTGCTACTGACTCTTTTAGGTGGCACTGTTGGCAACCTCTAAAAATAAGATTCATTTACAGTAGAGTTAAGAAAACAAGCTTTAGTTCCCATTTGCAGCTAGTGCAGAGGTCATAGCTGGATGCTTATCACTGTCATCTACCTGCTATACACGTCCTTCACTCTTGGCCGGTGCTTCATCTGGGGGCAACCAGACCCTTGTCCCTGGGGCATCTGACTCCCTGGCGCCTTTTACCTTGTCAAGCTAGATTTCATCAGTTGTGATGTAGCATTGTCATTCATCATGAAATTTCCAAGAGATGCCCAGAAAAGCCTACAAGTTTCAAGCGTACTCCTCCTGGTCTTTACACATAGCACTACCCAAAGCCACTTGTGAAAAGTAGAGGTGATTATCTCTATTAGCAGAGTGAATCCCTTCTTTATCTACTCATCCACTGGCATGGAAACTTAAACGTGGCCAGGCAACAGGAATAGCTGTATGTTCAGTGGCACTCATAATGTTCCCCATAGAGGCACAGTCATCTGACAACCAGGACCTTCAATCCAGCCTAGGGTCACATGGACAGCTCAATTCTGCAGAACCACTGAGAGAGGAACTAATCCTACTTCAACTTCTTGGTTTGGGGACCTAGTTATTCCAGCTATTGGGAAATATATATTCTAGCTATTTCTATGTCTTGGTCCAATGCATATACTGCTTCCTGAAAAACAGTAAGTCAGTCCTATAGGCTGATTTCCCCTATAGGCTGTAATCCCCAGACTCATTCCTCAACCCAAAGTGGTATTATGCAGGAGTCTATATGAGTAAATCAGATTTTCTGCTAACAACCACATAGTACTTCTGTCCGAAGTAGTTTAGGCAGGAAATCAAACCCATAATCAGAATATATGAATATCCTATAAGATCAAAACTGTTCCCTCCACAGTGAAATGGTTCAAATATAATTAATGAGTTTCTAAGCATCTGGCTAGAATCTTGAGAGAGGTTACCATATCTGGGGTTTGTTTCTCCTCTTGTGGTTCAGGAATTAAGGAGGAAGATGAACAGCTTTAGTTAGTGGGATCCCATAAGACCATGTTTGTGCAGGAATCCCACATTTAAACTTCTCTTAACACCTCAAACAAACACAGGAAGAATAAAACTGAGAATCATAAAATTCCTTTCAAATGTTACTTTAGTTTTAGCAATTTAAATATATATGAATAAAAGTATCTTTATAAATAAGAGGCAATGAAAGAGGATTTACTCAAGACTTTTCTGACCTTTTAGTTTAAAATATAATTTCTGAAAGCAAGTATATTTTCATCTTCTTTATAGATATTTTAAATTAAAGATTACTCTTTTTACCTTAGCCAGACTTTGCAGGGAAAACCAAACATCACCACTCTTGAAAAGATTTAAGTTCATGTGTATTTTTAAAATGCAATTACAAACTAAAATCAGAATTATTATCCGTAAAGGAATTAAGCTTTTTAGAATGTTAAATCTGGATATTTAATCACACAGCAAAATTGTATTTACACATACCAGATATTCTATAATATTTTAAGCACAAGGGTTTTAAAAAATGTTCATTATCAATTCATATCATTTTCTAGAAGAATGATTTATTTAGAAATTTTCAAACTATTTTTATCTCTAAACATTGGAAATTTATCAAAGATATTACCTATATAATTTTCACCACTCTTCCATGAAAATGTAAAGTAAAATAATATTATAGGAATGGGGATTTACTATCACCAGTTGAGAGTGAAAATGAATATTGGAAATAAAGGCATGGATACCAGATAAAGATGGAGTGTTCCCTTTTTGCATTAAGAGTTTCTACTTGATTTTCTATTTGATTTTTTAAAGTTTTATTTCCCTCTGCCTCCACATGTGCATAGCCTCCCCATTACCAACATTACTCACCATAATGGCATATTTTGTTTTTTTTTACATTTGAACCTACATTGACACATTATAATCACCCAAAGTCCATAGTTTCCCTAGGGCTCAATCTTGGTGTGGACATTTTGAATTTGGACAAATTTATAGCAACATATATCCATCATTATAACATCATACAGGGTTTTTCACTGCCTTAGAAAGCCTCTGAGCTCTACCTGTTCATCTCTCCCCGCTCCTTACACTGCAACCACCAATTGTTTTGTCTCCACAGTTTTACCTTCTGCGGAACCTCATGTAAGTTGGAAGCATACAGCGTATAACTGTCTCAGACTGGCTCCTTTAATGTAGTAATTTGTATTTAGGATTCCTTCATGTCGTTTCCTGCTTAACAGTGAAAGCTTTGGCTTTTAAAATCTTGGTCTGATTCACAAAACACAATATAGTATCACCCTTTACAAGCTTGAGTTAAATAACAGAGAGGAAATGGTAAGCCAGCTGAAGTCAGGACTTTGTTGATCTACTACATTATTGTATACTCAGGGGTTAGCAATGCCCGACCCATAGAAGGTTATTTATGTGCAAATACATGCATTGAATGAATGCATCCAAATTAAAGAATGTGATTGCCTCAGTTAATTAAGGCTCATTTATACAACCCAAAACTGGTATGTGAACCACACAGAGGGAATTCATACCGTGAATACAGAAATCTTTGGATCTATGGGAAACTTACACAACTTTTTTCCCCCAGTAGTATATTTACTAACATGAGCATATCCCTCATCACGTGCTCAGCATGCCCTGGGGCAAAGAACTAAATATACTTTGCTAAAATCCTTGCAGAGGTCTTGCTTTAAATGGATCTTGTATTTCTAAAATTCATCATGTTTTTAATAGTTTTATTTTGCCATAGATAGAATCCTCACTGGACTAGACCTAACATTTTGACAAGATTTTCACTTCTCCCTTATCCAACTTCAGACTATTGATAAAATTACAAGTACAGGGATCACAGGAAGATGGCAGCATGAGTAGTTTAGAGGAAATCTCCTCCCCAAAACATATATATTCATGAAAATACAATAAATACAACTATTCCTAAAAGAGACACCAGTGGATGCAGTACAACAGCCAGGATACATCTACATTAGCGAGAACTCAACATCACATGAAGGGGGTAAGATACAAGCTGCGGCCAGGTGGGACCCAAACAATTCCCCACCCCAAAACCCAGTGGGAAGAAAGGAGTCAGAACGGGGAGGGAGTGAAAGCCCAGGACTGCTAAACAACCAGCTCTAGAAATCCGCACCCGGAACACAGACACAAGATGCACGGGGTGCTGGATATTAGAGAAACGGAAAAGCAAAACCTGTGGGCAGGTCCCCACAACCAGCGCCCCTGAGACAAAAGAAAAGTGAATGCTTTCTGCAAGTCTTAAAGAGACAGGGACCCCATAGCTGGATGAAGTTGCCCCGGCACACTCAGCCAGCAGCTGGGAATTCCGGGGAAGCTTAGGCACCCTAAACCCTGGGGAAGCAGTGAAACTCTGAAGCCCCTCACAGCTCTAAGCAGCCTGCCAGTCGTTCTTCCAACTGGCACGGACCCCGACACACTGGCCCAGTAGCGGGAGAGTGGCAGCGTGCGCCGGGGGTGGAGGCGCCGGAAGGGACCAGGAGCAGATCCGTCTGCCAACGGCACCAGAGGAGACCAGAACAGGCTTATGTGAGCCCGCAGCAGCGCAACCGAACAGCCCGGGTGTGGCTCACGCACACTGGCAGCAGAGGAGCCAGAGGAGCCTGGTAGAGGCCCGCGCACATCTGCAGCAGAGCCCGAGGGAGCAGGCATGCTCCCAGCAGCCGACTGGAGTCCCAGCCCAATGCACAGCCACCAGGGCCAAACCCAAAGGCTGCTGCTGCCACACAGCTGCCCAGCAGGGGTATTGCTAGCAAGGAGGAGTGCACCTGGCATGGCTGCCACTCCCCGTAGGGCTCCGTGCTGCTCTGACAGAGACCCCACCCACAGCAGCTTAGGGGACTAACCCAGTGGCTGCTCCAGGAGTGTGGGTAACTGTCACAGGCGGCGGAGGAGGGCAAAGAATCCAGCAAGCAGAAAAGGACTTTCTTCTCCCAGCTGACACACCCGCAACCTGCCTACAGCCACCACTATCACCATGTAAAGGCAAAAATATTTAGTCCAGTCCAAGATAGTTACACCTGAGAAAGGATCTTCAGAGGCAGACCTAACCAGTCTCCCTGAAAAAGAATTCAAAATAAAAATCATAAACATGCTGACAGAGCTGCAGAGAAATATGCAAGAGCAAAGGAATGAAGTTCAGGGGGAGATTACAGACATCTGGAGGGAGATTACAGAAGTAAAACAAACTCTGGAAGGATTTATAAGCAGAATGGATAAGATGCAAGAGGCCATTGATGGAATAGAAACCAGAGAACAGGAATGCATAGAAGCTGACAAAGAGAGAGATAAAAGGATCTCCAGGAATGAAACAATATTAAGAGAACTGTGTGACCAAACCAAAAGGAATAATATCCGCATTATAGGGGTACCAGAGGAAGAAGAGAGAGAAAAAGGGATGGAAAGTGTCTTTGAAGAAATAATTGCTGAGTACTTCCCCAAACTGGGGGAGGAAATGGTTGCTCAGACTACAGAGGCACACAGAACTCCCAAGAAACAGGATCCAAAGAGGACAACACCAAGACACATAATAATTAAACTGGCAAAGACTAAGGACAAGGACAGAGTATTAAAGACAGCCAGGGAGAGAAAAAAGGTCATCTACAAAGGAAAACCCATTAGACTATCATCAGACTTCTCAAAAGAAACCTTACAGGCCAAAAGAGAATGGCATGATATATTTAATGCAATGAAACAGAAGGGACATGAACCAAGGATACTGTATCCAGCACGATTATCATTTAAATATGAAGGAGGGATTAAACAATTCCCAGACAAGCAAAAGTTGAGGGAATTTGCCTCCCACAAACCACCTCTACAGTGCATCCTACAGGGACAGCTCTAGATGGGAGCACTCCTAAAAAGAGCACAGAACAAAACACCCAACATATGAAGAAGGGAGGAGGAGGAATAAGAAGGGAGAGAAATAAAGAATCATCAGACTGTGTTTATAATAGCTCAACAAGCGAGTTAAGTTAGACAGTAAGGTAATAAACAAGCTAACCTTGAACCTTTGGTAACCACGAATCTAAAGCCTGCAATGGAAGTAAGTACATATCTTTCAATAATCACCCTAAATGTAAATGGACTGAATGCACCAATCAAAAGACACAGAGTAATAGAATGGATAAAAAAGCAAGACCCATCTATATGGTGCTTATAAGAGACTCACCTCAAACCCAAAGACAGGCACAGACTAAAAGTCAAGGGATGGAGAAAGATATTTCATGCAAACAACAGAGAGAAAAAAGCAGGTGTTGCAATACTAGTATCAGACAAAATAGACTTCAAAATAAAGAAAGTAACAAGAGCTAAAGAAGGACATTACATAATGATAAAGGGCTCAGTTCAACAAGAGGATATAACCATTATAAACATATATGCACCCAATACAGGAGGACCAATATATGTGAAACAAATACTAACAGAATTAAAGGAGGAAATAGAATGCAATGCATTCATTTTGTGAGACTGTAACACACCACTCACTCCAAAGGACAGATCCACCAGACAGAAAATAAGTAAGGACACAGAGGCACTGAACAACACACTAGAACAGATGGACCTAATAGACATCTATAGAACTCTACATCCAAAAGCAAAAGGATACACATTCTTCTCAAGTGCACATGGAATATTCTCCAGAATAGACCACATACTAGGCAACAAAAAGAGCCTCAGTAAATTCCAAAAGACTGAAATCCTACCAGCCAACTTTTAAGACCACAAAGGCATAAAACTAGAAATAAATTGTACAAAGAAAGCAAAAAGGCTCAAAAACACATGGAGGCTTAACAACATGCTCCTAAATAATCAATGGATCAACAACCAAATTAAAATGGAGATCCAGCAATATATGGAAACAAATGACAACAACAACACAAAGCCCCAACTTCTGTGGGACGCAGCAAAAGCAGTCTTAAGAGGAATGTATATAGCAATCCAGGCATATTTAAGGAAGGAAGAACAATCCCTAATGAATAATCTGATATCACAATTATGGAAATTGGAAAAAGAAGAACAAATGAGGCCTAAGGTCAGCAGAAGGAGGGACATAATAAAGATCAGAGAAGAAATAAATAAAATTGAGAAGAATAAAACAATAGAAAAAATCAATGAAAACAAGAGCTGGTTCTTCGAGAAAATAAACAAAATAGATAAGCCTCTAGCCAGACTTATTAAGAGAAAAAGAGAGTCAACACACATCAACAGAATCAGAAATGAGAAAGGAAAAATCACGACGGACTCCACAGAAATACAAAGAATTATTAGAGAATACTATGAAAACCTATATGCTAACAAGCTGGAAAACCTAGGAGAAATGGATAACTTCCTAGAAAAATACAACCTTCCAAGACTGACCAAGGAAAAAGCACAAAATCTAAACAGACCAATTACCAGCAACGAAATTGAATTGGTAATCAAAAAACTACCCAGGAACAAAACCCCCAGGCCAGATGGATTTACCTCAGAATTTTATCAGACATACAGAGAAGACATAATACCCATTCTCCTTAAAGTTTTCCAAAAAATAGAAGAGGAGGGAATACTCCCAAACTCATTCTATGAAGCCAATATCACCCTAATACCAAAACCAGGCAAAGACCCCACCAAAAATGAAAACTACAGACCAATAACCCTGATGAACGTAGATGCAAAAATACTCAACAAAATATTAGCAAACTGAATTCAAAAATACATCAAGAGGATCACACCATGACAAGTGGGATTCATCCCAGGGATGCAAGGATGGTACAACATTTGAAAATCCATCAACATCGTCCACCACATCAGCAAAAAGAAGGACAAAAACCACATGATCATCTCCATAGATGCTGAAAAAGCATTCGAAAAAATTCAACATCCATTCATGATAAAAACTCTCAGCAAAATGGGTATAGAGGGCAAGTACCTCAACATAATAAAGGCCAAATACGATAAACCCACAACTAACATCACAATGAACTGCAAGAGGCTGAAAGCTTTTCCTCTGAGATCGGGAACTAGACAGGGATGCCCACTCTCCCCACTGTTTTTCAACGTAGTACTGGAGTTCCTAGTCAAGGCAATCAGACAAAAAAAAAGAAATACAAGGAATCCAAATTGGTAAAGAAGAGGTCAAACTGTCACTATTTGCAGATGACATGATATTGTACAGAAAAAACCCTAAAGACTCCACTGCAAAACTACTAGAACTAATATCGGAATTCAGCAAAGTTGCAGGATACAAAATTAACACACAGAAATCTGTAGCTTTCCTATACACTAACAATGAACTAATAGAAAAAAACAATTCCATTCACAATAGCATCAAAAAGAATAAAATACCTAGGAATAAACCTAACCAAGGAAGTGAAAGACCTATACCCTGAAAACTACAAGACACTCTTAAGAGAAATTAAAGAGGTCACTAACAAATGGAAACTCATCCCATGCTCCTGTATGAGAAGAATTAATATCATCAAAATGGCCATCTTGCCCAAAGCAATATACAGATTTGATGCAATCCCTATCAAATTACCAACAGCATTCTTCAACGAACTGGAACAAATAGTTCAAAAATTCATGTGGAACCACCAAAGACCCAGAATAGCCAAAGTAATCCTGAGGAGGAAGAATAAAGTGGGGGGGGATCTCACTTCTCAACTTCAAGCTCTACTACAAAGCCACAGTAATCAAGACAATTTGGTACTGGCACAAGAACAGAGCCACAGACCAGTGGAACAGATTAGAGACTCCAGACATTAACCCAAACATATATTTCCAATTAATATATGATAAAGGAGCCATGGACATACAATGGCGAAATGACAGTCTCTTCAACAGATGGTGCTGGCAAAACTGGACAGCTACATGTAAGAGAATGAAACTGGATCACTCTCTAACCCCATACACAAAAGCAAATTCAAAATGGATCAAACACCTGAATGTAAGTCATGAAACCATAAAACTCTTAGAAAAAAACATAGGCAAAAATATCATGGACATAAACATGAGTGACTTTTTCATGAACATATCTCCCCAGGCAAGGGAAACAAAGGCAAAAATGAACAAGTGGGACTACATCAAGCTAAAAAGCTTCTGTACAGCAAAGGACACCATCAATAGAACAAAAAGTTATCCTACAGTATGGGAGAATATATTCATAAATGACAGATCCGATAAAGGATTGACATCCAAAATATATAAAGAGCTCACACACCTCAACAAACAAAAAGCAAATAATCCAATTAAAAAATGGGCAAAGGAGCTGAATAGACAGTTCTCTAAAGAAGAAATTCAGATGGCCAACAGGTTCATGAAAAGATGCTGCACATCACTAGTCATCAGAGAAGTGCAAATTAAAACCACAATGAGATGTCACCTCACACCAGTAAGGATCACCATCATCAAAAAGACAAACAACAACAAATGTTGGCAAGGTTGTGGAGAAAGGGAAACCCTCCTACACTGCTGGTGGAAATGTAAGTTAGTTCAAGCATTGTGGAAAGCAGTATGGAGGTTCCTCAGAATGCTCAAAATAGAAATACCATTTGACCCAGGAATTCCACTTCTAGGAATTTACCCTAAGAATGCAGCACTCCAGTTTGAAAAAGACAGATGTACCCCCATGTTTATCACTGCACTATTTACAATAGCCAAGATATGGAAGCAAGCTAAATGTCCATCAGTAGATGAATGGATAAAGAAGATGTGGTACATATACACAATGGAATATTACTCAGCCATAAGAAAAAAACAGATCCTACCAGTCGCAACAACATGGATGGAGCTAGAGGCTATTATGCTCAGTGAAATTAGCCAGGTGGAGAAAGACAAGTACCAAATGATTTCACTCATATGTGGAGTATAAGAACAAAGGAAAACTGTAGGAACAAAACAGCAGCAGAAGCACAGAACCCAAGAATGGACTAATAGTTACCAAAGGGAAAGGGACTGGGGAGGATGGGTGGGAAGGGAGGGATAAGGGCGGGGAAAAAGAAAGAGGGCATTACGATTAGCATGTATAGTGCATTGGGGGCACGGGGAGGGCTGTGCAACACAGAGAAGACAAGTAATGATTTTACAGCATCTTACTACGCAGACGGACAGTGACTGTGAAGGGATATGTGGGGGGGACTTTGTGAAAGGGGGAGCCTAGTAAACATAATGTTCTTCATGTAATTGTAGATTAATGATACCAAAATTTTAAAAAATTACAAGTGCATTGTCTATAGCATGTTACATTCTACAAGCTGCTTTCCCATAAAGTATCTATCTCATTTCCTTCTCACAAAAATCTTTTGAATTTGACACAGAAAAGAATATCATGTATATTTTCTAATGAAACCAGAGCTTCAGAAGTTAAATTCACATACACAAGTCTGTACATTTACTAAGTGGCATAATATTCTTGCTTCAGGGCATATGTTCCACTATGTGACTTAAAAGAACCTATTTCTCTTTTTATTACACTGCAGAAGAGGTTTTATGGAGAAAAGTTCTTTGGATGAGAGTGGGGTGTTTAGGTAGGAAGTAAAAGAGCTATGACATTTTAAAAGAACACTTAATCTAAAGCAAACTGATGTTATTTCTACCAGCAAGAGCAGCTCTAAATTAAAGTAAATAAATACAACATTTTACTTAGAGGAAGAAAAAAAGTATAGACTTTGGATTTCTTTTTCCATGGATAGAAGTTTGTAGTTTTCACAGTGATGACAGCTTGTCTTGGCAAAATAACACCTTTTGGCTAAAGAAAATACACATCTATTTCCATGAAAAATTTATCATAAAAATGCTGTGTATCTCCCCAAATTTGAAAGCCATTTTAAATACTGAGAAGGCAACAGGAATAAATGGAAATAAAACTACATCAGAAAAATCTGGAAACTGGTTTGAATACCTACTTAGTCATTAACAAATATTCCTTTGTGACTTAAAAGCAAATCGTGTCACCTCCGGGAGTGTAAAATAAGTAGCCTTGATTAGATGATGCTTAAGCTTTCAACCAAGTCTTTTTTCCTATGATTTAAGTCTGTGGTAAGTATTTATTAGGTCCCTGAGAAAATGTAGTTTTCATATTCTTATTTGTTTTCCATTATCATTGTTTTGAAGAAAAGTTTGTAGTGAATCATTTTTAATTGAATTACCATTTATATAGAATATTATATTGATTTCAGGTACACAACAAAGTTACTTGACAATTATATGCATTATTAAATGCTCACCATGATAAGTGTAGCTACCATCTGTCAGCATACAAAGATATGTAATGAATCTTAAATGTTTTTAGACCTAAAAAATTTGAAGCCTGTCTTACAGAAAATCTTAGAAACCAAAGCATATGGGTATGACTTCCCTTTACACGAAACTTTTAAAATTTGATTAGAAATAATTTATAGATGATTATATTCCAAAATTCACAATTATGAAGTGTGGGAATCTTCCCTACAATGTTTTAGATGAGAACTCTGAGAATAAAGAAATTAATGATGATGTTAGAACTTCAAACAACAGAGAATTTAGTTCAATATGCTTTAATATATCATAGAATCTTATTTAGGCACATATTCATCCTGACTGTGACCATGGGTCTTTGCTCTGATGGAACATAGTGAGCAGTCATGGAGGAAAAGAGATATTAATGTCCCACTGAGGCCACACATATTTTACAATTCTCTTGAACTGCTTTTTTCACTATTTCATCCTGACTTTCCCAGCTGACCAGCTATACTCTAAAAAATCACAAGGATTCTAGAAGTGGCAAAGTTGTACATGAATCTTCCTAGCAGCTTTATTTCATTAAAAACTGGGAACAGCACAAATGTCTAGCAGATGACTGGATAAACTTTGACATATTCCCACAATGACATACTACTCAGGAAAGAATTAAAAAAAAAAAAAGAAACTCAAAATAGTTACGTTGAATTTTTAAAAACTCAGGCAAAAAAGAGCACATGATATATGATGCCATTTACATAAAAATACAAAATGCAAAATAGTCTACGGTTACAGAAACCAGGCTAGTGATTGCATGGGTGTGAGGGGCTAGAGCAGGAGGGAAAATTACATGCAAGATAAAACTTTTGAGAGGGATGATATGTTTAATTTTAATTTTGGTAATAGTTTCATGGGTATATATAAATGTCAAAACTTACCAAGTGTGTATTATGAATACATGCAGTTCATCATATGTTAATTAAATCTCAATAAGGCTGGTTTTAAAAAACTCTGGTAGAATATAATGATACAAAATGAGTTCCAAATATATTTATGTCTTCAATAATTAAGGTTATATATAGGGCTTGCTCCTTTTGGGGGAAAATTTAGGGCAGAAGTCTAACTTTTGCTTCCATTTTTCACATATACTTTGCATGAAAATTTCAGGTTTTCAATATACTGCTGAATATAACTCCTAAATACAAACCAAAGAGTTGCATGCTATATGTAATTTTCATTTTAGGATTTGAGTTTATTTTCATTCCTTTGAGGTATATTGTTCAAATTATTTTAACTGGTGCTCCTGCATAAGGATTTCAATACAACCATGTCCCATCTGGGGCAGGCGGAGGGATTTAAGGGGCTGTTTGGGAGTAAATTGGGTGTTTTTCCTTAATTTAGCTTTTTCCACAGGCTTGCTCCTTACACCCCAATTTTTCTCCTGTTTTTACTCTGTGAATAAACACTCATTTTTATCTCATTCTCAGTAACTAATGTCCTACTTTCATGTTCCATGATAAAAGTACTGTTTTCTTTTACTACAAAAGCCACATCTTGTAGATCAGACCACCTTACACTCTTCTAAGACACTAGCTCCCTTTCCCTGAACCACTTCACACTACCCATCTTTTTCCTCCCAACTTTATTGAGGTATAATTGACAAACAAAATTGTATAAATTAAGATGTACAACATGATGACTTGATATACATGTATATATGGTGAAATGATCACCACAGCAAAGTTAGCTAACATATCCATCACCTCATACAGTTGCCTTTTGTTTCTGTAGGGTGAGAACATATAACATCTACTCTCTAATCAAATTTCAAATATATACTACAATACAGCATTGTTAACTATAGTCACCATGTGATAATTAGGTCCTCAGAACTTGTTTATCTTGTAACTGAAAATTTGTGTAATTCAGCCAACATCCCCCCATTTCCCCCACTCACCAATCCCTGGTAATCACCTTTCTGCTCTGCTTCTGAGTCAGACTTTTTAGATGCCACATATAAGTGAAATCATACTATATTCATCTTTGTCCAACTTCACTTAACAGCCTCAAGTTTCATGTATGTGTTGCAAATGGAAAGATTTCCTTCTTTTCTATGGCTGAATAATTTTATGTACATATATATATTATATTATATATATATATATACACACCACATTTTCTTTATCTACTCATCTACTGGTGGACACAGGTTATTTCCATGTGTTGGCTAGTGTGAATAATGCTTCAGTGAACTTAGGGGTGCAGATATCTCTTTGAAATAGTGATTTAATTTCCTTCAGTATATATACCTAGAATACACACACACACATACATACATATATATATATATATATATATATATCTAAAATATATATTCAGAAATTCAGAAGTGGGGTTACTGATCATATACCAACCAACTCTCTAATTTTTCTGTGTCCTTGTTTTGGAACCCCAATGTGTGTTTACCTTCTGTAGGATCACTGTCTAGTTTCTGACCATGTCTGTTTTCTCTGCAAAGCTTTCTACTCTCAGGACCTGTCCTGCTACAGTGATGACTGAGCCCCAGTTTTGACAACATAAGCAACATACACAATGACAAAGCATAAATTTCTAATGAGATTCTATAATACTGTGAAAGGGCAACATATCACTTCCAGGCATTGCCTTAATCCCAGAATAAATAATTAACAACATCCCTGCTCCTGATATTGGCTCATTATTGTGTTGTCAGAGTATCACAGAGATCTCCAGTGAGGATCAAATGGAACAATGCTAAAGGCAGTGATGTTCACTTTACTTTCTGACTCTTTGTTACTGATATCGTATATTCCCTTAGCTTCCACCTCTTCAGAGTCTTCCAACAAGATGAAATTATTTGCCTACACTCACCTGAGGGATATGGACTGTTTGCATGACTCCTGGCTAGAGAAAATTATAGGAAAATCTTACTGAACTATCACTGATTCTGTAGTATTCAGATCCCAAGCTTGATGGTCATTTAACGCCCTCTGTTCCCTTCATTTTCTCTCTCAATTTCTTGAGATCTAGTCCTTGATCATCCACTCATCACTGCCAATTTGGCAGAAATGCCAGTTTACATTCAGATCCAGCCATTGGTCAAATTCAATTCAGAGGTGCTCCTAGAATATTGACCTGCTATGTGATTTCTTGGTCCAGAGCCCTTAAGCCTTTGCTTTGCTTTGCCAGTCCAAACATAAGTCTGCTGAATTTGTAACCTGTAACAAACACTCAAAGGGTAACATTGTAGACAACACTACTAATCTACTATTATAAAATAAGTCTCAGACAACTGACCCAGAAATGAAATTCTAGAAATTCAGGTTCAGGACTTGTTAATCTAATATAGAAATTGAGTACTTGGAGAGGTTCCCTACTGGCTGAATACCTGGAAAGCATCTTAAGGCTGATGCCTGGCCCTATCCCTGACCAACTGAAACTAAATCATTACAGACACAGTATTTGTGGTTTTTAAAATCTTCCTATTCTTTCAGAATTAAGAACCGCAGATCTATTTTAAGACCCACCCACTAACATACTAAGTTATAAGCAATTAATAATGAAAGAATAATAAAATGAAAGAATGCCCAGGTGCCACTATTCAAGAGCGAATCCACTGAATTCTTCAGCAATGCTTCTTTCCTGAGTTCCTGCCCTCACTTCTGTCTGGCAAGGTAGGGGTACACCTGAGGAGCCCCCTTCTTCCTCAGAGAGGCCGGCAACATGACTCCTCTCCTCTGATCACCTCCCTGGCCTCTCTTGATTTTCAAATCCAAGCAAGCGCCTTCTACTCTGATGTCATCCTCCTTCCCAAACCTTATCATTAAAATTGCAACTCTAGAATGGGGAACAAAGTGAGAGGAAACTAGAACAAGAACATAAGAAAGAGAAAAAAAGGAGAGAATGAAAGAGACAAGTATGCTTGCATACATTCTCTCTTTTCATCAGAAGCCTGCTATAGATAGCCATCGATCATGAGTTCTTCATTTGTGACAGATCAATTCACTTTTAGGAGATCTGAGTGAAATGGAAGTGGGTGGCTAAAAGAAAACATCCACATGTGGATGTATTTACCTTTTCCCACTATTTAATTTTTAAATTGGCATTTATAGGGTCAAAAAGATTCTTCAAAAGGCACAGGATTCAACTCATTTACTCTCTAGGTGACATTTCCCAACTCTCTGGTGCAAACATGCCCACTACCAATCTCCGAAGCCCCTTTACCCTCTCGCCTTGTCGCTGTGTGACTCTGAGTCATCCCAGACTGGGAAGCCTACAGCCACTCAGCAGGAGTCTCTTCAGTCTCCAGTTCTCCTCCTCAAGTCTCACTAAATCTCTTTGCACAGTTTCATTCCTTGTCAGTGTTCATGTATGTTTGATTCTAGTCCTTCCCTCATCTGCCACAACCCTGCCAATCTCTCCTCTGACTTTTCACTTTCCCCTCAATTGCTTTCTTAAATTTTAGCTGTCCAGGCATTGAAGTCCTGTTTGACCTAATCTGAACTCATTAGAGCAGCGTGAGTGAGGGTGTTAGAAACACGCAACTTGCAAACACTAGGATGCTACAACAGGCCACTGGAAGGTATAGGCGTCCAGGATTTAGTGGACTTAGCTCTCAAAATGGGGCTCGAAACTGAAAATAATGGAGCTCTGACAATTTGTGTGATGCCCTGAGGGAACAGACAACCTAAGGCAGATTGAAAGAGCTGGCATCATTCGAATCCCCCCTGCAATGCTCAGCATTCAAATTGTAAGCACACTAGTACATTAGTGAAATGGACAGAACACAGATCTTCTCACTGCCCTGTCACAAAGATACAGCAAGGGAACTTTCTGACAAAAATGGAAAAAATGATAAAAGGATAAAAGCAGTGAAGAGGAATCATGTGGAATAGAGGAAAACAGACACACAGGGCACTGTAGAAAAACTTTCGTAGCCATAAGATGTGCACTCAATAAAATAATCTATGAGATGTAGGCTGTTTGTAATAGGCTATTAAAGCCTGAATGTTACAAAAGAGCTTCTGGGTCAGCTACAGAAATCAGAAAATATCAATGCTCATCTTCCCCTGACTTCCCACCAGAAGTATATCCTGAATTTAGCCCTTAATTCCAGGCATTAAAAATGAAAAAGAGACCCATGTATTAGGTGTAGTGGTACAGGTGATAGCAGTAATTACTAAAATCTACTAAGGGCTTTATATGTGCGGCCCTGTTTAAAATACTTTCAATGAAACCGAATACAAAAGTATATCAAAACGATCATACACCATGACCAAGTGGGATTCATCCCAGGGATGCAAGGATGGTACAACATTCGAAAATCCATCAACATCACCCACCACATCAACAAAAAGAAAGACAAAAACCACATGATCATCTCCATAGATGCTGAAAAAGCATTTGACAAAGTTCAACATCCATTCATGATAAAAACTATCAGCAAAATGGGAAAAGAGGGCAAGTACCTCAACATAATAAAGGCCATCTATGATAAACCCACAGCCAACATTATACTAAACAGTGAGAAGCTGAAAGCTTTTCCTCTGAGATCGGGAACTAGACAGGGATGCCCACTCTCCCCACTGCTATTTAACATAGTACTGGAGGTCCTAGCCATGACAATCAGACAAAACAAAGAAATACAAGGAATCCAGATTGGTAAAGAAGAAGTTAAACTGTCACTATTTGCAGATGACATGATATTGTACATAAAAAACCCTAAAGACTCCACCCCAAAACTACTAGAATTGATATTGGAATACAGCAAAGTTGCAGGATACAAAATGAACACACAGAAATCTGTTGCTTTCCTATACACTAGCAATGAACCAATAGAAAGAGAAATCAGGAAAACAATTCCATTCACAATTGCATCAAAAAGAATAAAATACCTAGGAATAAACCTAACCAAAGAAGTGAAAGACCTATACCCTGAAAACTACAAGTCACTCTTAAGAGAAATTAAAGGGGACACTAACAAATGGAAACTCATCCCATGCTCATGGCTAGGAAGAATTAATATCATCAAAATGGCCATCCTGCCCAAAGCAATATACAGATTTGATGCAATCCCTATCAAATTACCAACAGCATTCTTCAATGAACTGGAAAAAATAATTCAAAAATTCATGTGGACACACCAAAGACCCCAAATAGCCAAAGTAATCCTGAGAAAGGAGAATAAAGTAGGGGGGATCTCACTCCCCAATATCAAGCTCTACTATAAAGCCATAGTAATCAAGACAATTTGGTACTGGCACAAGAACAGAGCCACAGACCAGCGGAACAGACTAGAGACTCCAGACGTTAACCCAAACATATATGGTCAATTAATATTTGATAAAGGAGCCATGGACATACAATGGCGAAATGACAGTCTCTTCAACAGATGGTGCTGTCAAAACTGGACAGCTGCATGTAGGAGAATGAAACTGGACCATTGTCTAACCCCATATACAAAAGTAAATTCAAAATGGATCAAAGACCTGAATGTAAGCCATGAAACCATTAAACTCGTGGAAAAAAACATAGGCAAAAACCTCTTAGACATAAACATGAGTGACCTCTTCTTGAACATATCTCCCCGGGCAAGGAAAACAACAGCAAAAATGAACAAGTGGGACTATATTAAGTTGAAAAGCTTCTGTACAGCAAAAGACACCATCAATAGAACAAAAAGGAACCCTACAGTATGGGAGAATGTATTTGTAAATGACAGATCCGATAAAGGCTTGACGTCCAAAATATATAAGGAGCTCACATGCCTCAACAAACAAAAGTCAAATAATCCAGTTAAAAAATGGGCAGAGGAACTGAACAGACAGTTCTCCAAAAAAGAAATACAGATGGCCAACAGACACATGAAAAGATGCTCCACATCACTAATTATCAGAGAAATGCAAATTAAAACTACAATGAGGTATCACCTCACACCAGTAAGGATGGCTGCCATCCAAAAGACAAACAACAACAAATGTTGGCGAGGCTGTGGAGAAAGGGGAACCCTCCTACACTGCTGGTGGGAATGTAAACTAGTTCAACCACTGTGGAAAGCAGTATGGAGGTTCCTCAAAATGCTCAAAACAGACTTACCATTTGACCCAGGAATTCCACTCCTAGGAATTTACCCTAAGAATGGAGCAATCAAGTTTGAGAAAGACCAATGCACCCCTATGTTTATCGCAGCACTATTTATAATAGCCAAGAATTGGAAACAACCTAAATGTCCATCAGTAGATGAATGGATAAAGAAGATGTTGTACATATACACAATGGAATACTACTCATCCATAAGAAGAGGGCAAATCCTACCATTTGCAGCAACATGGATGGAGCTGGAGGGTATTATGCTCAGTGAAATAAGCCAAGCAGAGAAAGAGAAATACCACATGGTTTCACTCATCTGTGGAGTATAAGAACAAAGGAAAAACTGAAGGAACAAAACAGCAGCGGAATCACAGAACCAAAGAATGGACTAACAGGTACCAAAGGGAAAGGGACTGGGGAGGATGGGTGGGTAGGGAAGGATAAGGGGGGGGAGTAAGAAGGGGGGTATTAAGATCAGCATGCATAGGTGGGGGTGGGAGAAAGAGGAGGGCTGTACAACACAGAGAAGACAAGTAGTGATTCTACAACATTTTGCTATGCTGATGGACAGTGACTGTAAAGGGGTTTATAACGGGGACCTGGTATAGGCGAGAGTCTAGTAAACATAATATTCTTCACGTAAGTGTAGATTAAAGATAACAAAAACAAAAAACAAAAAAAAAAAGAAAGAAAGAAAATGGGGATTACTCCATGATAGGATAAAACTAACTGTAAATCAATGATTAATGCATGCTTTAAATATCCTTAATTTTGATCACTTAAAGGGTGTTAGATGATCGGCTATGGAGGTACAGTTTTCTGATAATATTCCTTTCTCTTAAAAAAAAAAGCAGTTCCTGTGTGGTGACCTCCAATGAGTTCTACACAAGGGTATTAAGGGCAGATCAAAGTGTGGGCAAAGGGTCTGTTTGTGTTTATACAGAGGATCAAAGCCTAATTTGGCTACCCAGAAAATGAACTAAGATACGGTATGAAGAAGAACTTCCAACATCAGCACTCTCGGGAAAACTCATACCAGATGATCATCAAAAAACCTCAACAAAGATCCAGGCGATGCTGTAGTTGTAGCTGCATTCATCCCACCGGTTCCTGGACTTGCCATTGGAATGAAGAAGGAGATATCTAAGCTGGCCTGTGCATACAGTAAAACAACAAATTTGACTGGAGCTATACTGTTGGAACTCAACCAAGAATTAGGAGAAGTGCAAGTTGCAGCGCTCCAAAATCTTACAACTACAGACTATCTACTGTTAAAAGAACATATGGGTTGTGAACAGTTCCCAGGAATGGGCTGTTTTAATTTGTCTGATTTCTCTCAGACTGTTCAAGTACAGTTGGACAATATCCATCATATCATAGATGAATTTTCACAAATGCCTAGGGTGCCTAACTGGTTTTCTTGGCCTCACTGGAGATGGCTGGTAATTATAGATCTGCTTTGGTTATGTAACTGTATTCCTATTATGTTAATGTGTGTGCGCAATTTAATTAGTAGTTTAAAACCTATACATGCTTAAATTACTCTACAAGAAGATATGTCAAAGAAATAATCAATCTTCCCATGTTTTCTTCCGTCTGTTACCTCTATAGCTTTTCTTCTTCCTTCCTAATTACAACCCTTAAATAGAATTCGTGTCTCATATCGAATTTACCGAGTATCATAATTACTCCAAGTGCTAAAGATACCTCAAGACAAATGCTGGGCATAAAACCCACAGGGCATAAATCTGCAAAGAAGTAAAAAGCTAACCTTTTCAAACAATATGGCTTCTCTCTCACTTACCAACTTTACATTCCCCTGTATGGCCCCAGAAGATGACTGGTTAGCCAGAGATGGGTAAGATTCCTCAAGGGAGGAACAACCTAAGACAGGCACAGTCGCAGGGGGGCCATCAGGTGAGAAATTGGGGATCAACAGAGGTGAGGCTTAGAACCTCTCCCCCGCTGTTTTGAGAGAAATCTTCTGCATCCGTGGATGTTTTCTTGCCCTTGTCTAGCTTGGATTAACACATAGTCTACAGGCACATACCTGATCATCTACATTTGCTCTCTTACAACACTAAACTAAGTTTTCTACCTTTATCTTACATCTACCTACCACTTCAGCATTTTATTAAAAATAATAATAATAATAATAATAAAGGGAGAAATGTGGGAGCCACATATAAATCAAGTTTAAAAATCAAACGAATATTCATATTTGACCTGATTGTTTATAGTTCATAATGCGTGATCAAAACCGAAAGTTTCTGTGATGACTGCCCTTGCACTGTTCACCATGTAAGAACTTATTCACTATGTAAGAATTTGTTCACCATGTAAGAACTTGTTCGTTATACTTCAGAAGATTGGAGACTGTTGAGAATTAGTCTTGGGGTTGATTAATGATTGTCCCCTATACAGAATTTTATTGTTGTTAACAACCATTTGATCAATAAATATAAGATATGCCCTCTCAAAATAAAATAAAATAAAATAAAATAAAATACTTTCAATGAATTAATTCATTGAACTCAAGCTACCTTTGAGCTGGTACCATTAACTCCATGGTATAGATAAGGAAATGGAGGGACAGAGGAGTTCAGTAGATTGCTGGTATTTCCACAGCTCGCAAGTAGAACATTTCGAGTTGAGTCACAGCCCACCTGCCCTAGACTGTGGGCACACGGCTACTGCCCATGCCTCTGCTCTGTTCAGACCTCGCTTATAGGTGGAATCCTCAGCCAATGCAGGCTTTCCTTGTGTTGGGATTACTGTGGCTGACCACGGACGGGTATACTGTTAGGGGCACCTTATTCCATGTCCTGACTGTTCTGTGTCCCTTCCAGCGCACATGACTGGGAGAAGCAGATGAGGCTTGGATCTCCGTGGAGAGGGAGGGGCCCGGGGCTCGGGGTTCACCAACATTCTCTCTTCTTGCTGTATCAGAGCAGAGCAAGCTCCTTACTTCATTGCCTTTCCCAAAGATATTACATTAGAAAGGGGGCTTGTTTGCCAGTAGTGATTTTTCTCTAAAGATGCAAAAAATTATCTATTGACTTAACTGCTCTGTCTTGCTTTGAGTGAAAACAATTAATAAAGATTTAGGATGCCAGTAAATTTTATGTTCAGTCCACTGAGAAGAAATTTTCTCTGAATAATATTTTCAGAATTCTAAATTCTCAACCAGATTTTGAAAATCTGGTTTTACTTTTTCCCTTGAAAGTAATGCACTCATAAATAGAATTCTGAGTTAAATGCCAGATATATTAACATACCTAGGTGTCTCATCACTATTTAAAATATTAAGAAAGTCATTCATTTTATTTTCCTTAATAGATCTACCATTATACTAAGAAATGCACTAACTTAATACATTTTCCATTCCAACTGAATAACAACAACCCAAGGGTTGTCTGTTAAAAATAGCAGATATATGGAGAATATATTCATAAATGACATATCCGATAAGGGGTTAACATCCAAAATATATAAAGAGCTCACCCACCTCAACACCCAAAAATCAAATAACCCTCTTTAAAAAGTGGGCAGAGTTGCTGAACAGACAGTACTCCAAAGAAGAAATTCAGATGGCCAACAGGCACATGAAAAGATGCTCCACATCACTAATCATCAGAGAAATGAAAATTAAAACCACAATGAGATATCACCTCACACTAGTCAGGAGGGCCACCATCCAAAAGACAAGGAACAGCAAATGCTGGTGAGAGAGAAAGGGTAACCCTCCTATACTGCTGGTGGGAATGTAAACTAGTTCAAGCATTGTGGAAAGCAGGATGGAGGTTCTTCAAAAAACTCAAAATAGAAATACCATTTGACCCACTCCTAGGAATTTACCCAAAGAAAACAAGATCCCTGATTCAAAAAGACATATGCATCCCTATGTTTATCACAGCACTATTTACAATAGCTCAGATGTGGATGCAACCTAAGTGTCCATCGGCAGATGAATGGATAAAGAAGAGGTGGTACATTTGCACAATGGAATATTATTCAGCTGTAAGAAGAAAACAAATCCTACTATTTGCAACAACAAGGATGGAGCTA
This sequence comes from Manis pentadactyla, assembly GCF_030020395.1. Taxonomy (NCBI): domain Eukaryota; kingdom Metazoa; phylum Chordata; class Mammalia; order Pholidota; family Manidae; genus Manis; species Manis pentadactyla. The sequence continues at coordinate 52,337,430 of NC_080028.1, read as the reverse complement.
GAGGGTATTATGCTCAGTGCAGTAAACCAGGCAGAGAAAAACAAGTACCAAATGATTTCCCTCATTTGTGGAGTGTAACAACAAAGCAAAACTGAAGGAACAAAGCAGCAGCAGACTCACAGAACCCAAGAAGGGACTAGTGGTTACCAAAGGGGAGGGGTGGGGGAGAACGGGTGGGGAGGGAGAGAGAAGGGGATTAAGGGACATTATGTTTAGCACACATAATGTAGTGGGGGTAGAGGAAGGTAGTATGGCACACAGAAGACAAGTAGTAACTGTATAGCATCTTACTACACTGAGGGACAGTGACTACAACAGGATGTGACAGGGGACTTGATAATATGGGTGAATGTAGTAACAACAATATTGCTCATGTGAAACCTTCATAAGATTGTATATCAATGGTACCTTAAAAAAAAAAACAAATAGGAATATACCAAAAAAAATGTGTAGATATGTGATTAAATACATCTCAGAGTCATTTGACAAGCATCTACAACTGCATAAACTAAAATAAGAAGAGAAGTTTTGTGTCTTTTAGATCATTGTACTCAGTCTAATACTTCCCAATCTCATATGATCTAATCACAAATTAAATACCTTTAGTGAATTCTCATTAAATAAATTGCTCTTCTATATAATTATACATGTCTAATTGCTATTACCTTTAGAAAATATTTTCTAAATTCATCAAATAGACATCAATCATTTCCATCTCAGCTTCAGATTTGGTTTTAAAAGGGGAGAATTAAAAATTAGTTTATCTTATTTAAATTGAAATAGCAATTAATGAATTACCTCTGAAATTCATAATAAAATGATTTATTTCACTTGAGAAAAGTTGCAGGAATAGTAACTATGATCATTCCATTTTTGTGATTTAGAACATGAATTATTTTCAAGGTTTAGTGAAGACTTTAAAATCTCTATATGTGATGGGTGTGGGTGATTCTATTTTGGATGAATTTCTAAAATTTAATTTCTCTCTCTGAAAGAGAATTTTCTAAACCCATTTATATCTTTAGGTTAACCCCCATGAAATCGCTGCTCTTTGACATATTGTGACCCATAAAACATCGCTTTTATATGATTCTACCTGTTTACAGCTGAAACCTTGGTTATGCCAGTATTTCGAAGTTCTCTAATTTTGATTCTTTCTGTATCCTTAATTTTCTCTTCTGCTACATTATTTATTTTCCTTTTTTTTACTCCTCTCATTACTAATTATCTCAATATTACATAAAACATTTTAATATAATGGCACTTGATATGTATTAATCCATTTAAGATTCTATATAGTCCTCTGACTAGGAATTATTAGTTCTATTAACAGATGTGAAAACTAAGGTAAAGAGGAATTGTCTCTCTGATTTACACTGCAAGCTATTAAACTGTAGTCATGACATAACCCAGAGTCTAGCTCCTTAGCATGTGCACTTATTCTATTCTGATTGATTTCCCTAAGATAACCTTTCTGAATTACAGCAGCTCTCAATTTATCTTTGATGTCAGGATATCTCCTACTCCTTTTATTACTTTGAACAATATTTTAATTTCTGCTATGACAGCTATTCATTCCATTCATTTGCAGTTTCTTGGAGTGACGTTTTCATATGCAGTTTTCTACCCCACCTCGCCTTGACTTTAGGTACATGATACACACTCATGTCTATCTGGGCCTTATATCTGTTTGCCCTGTTTTTTTGCAGTAGGAAAGAAATCTGCACATTAGGGAAAATATAAGTCCACAAAATGCGACACAAGTTTTCTGCTTTAGAATTGGCAACGTCTTCCCTTGGACGGTCCACTTCAGCTAATTTCCCAATGTTTGAAAGTGTCTCTCCTGCAACTCTTCTTACCTTTCTGACGGTCAGTGTATATATGAGATTCTGCAAAAATTTCTTCTGACTTTTCATTGTCTACATCATTTTCTCAGGAGTGGTTGTTGATATTGAACCTTGTTATATGTTTCAGTTTACTGGATAGCTAGTATAACACTGACTATAGTCCCAATAGTCATGTATGTGCTTTTTGCTATTTTCAAAATTTCACGTAATTTAGCTGGCCTCTAGAAGGAGCTGGTATACTAGTTGTTATCATTTTGATAAATGTGGAAAGAATGGTCTAAACATGTAGTATTCCCAGAACATCTCTTATTTCCCTACATTTTGCAAAAGCTATTCAGATACACTTGCTTCCCAGATTGCTTGATTAGGGTCAAACAAACCATTAAGCTTAGGGTCACCAATATCCCTTCCACATAAATTTACCCAGATCATTTATCCATCATGCCCCCCAAAATCTCTTAAACACAGTTCTTCTCATATACTATATCATATTATTCAGAAGGCACAATTCAATTCCCTAGATTTGGGGTTATGGTATTTAAAAAATGCTCACAAACCTTTAACGTGACCATATAAAGACTTACATGTTGTGACATTCTCACTCACATCTATTTATGTGAGCCTTCAGTTTCAAAATCACAATATACTTACCCTATTTTCCTGAAGCTAATATAGAGAGTAAACAGGAATAACATAAGTGATTATTCAATAACAATTTTTGCAAATGGTAACAATAACTGTAATCAGGAAGTGCCAAATGTGCCAAGTGCTCTTTAATAGGTATTTTAACAGGTAGTTTGGCATTAAATTTTCTCAACAACACTAGCATACAGGTTCCATATTTTTCCCAACTTCTCAGGTGGAGAAACCAAATAGAGCTTATAGAGGGGAGATTGTAATAGAAACACTTTGACTACAAGCTCTTTGATTCCAAAGTTTGTGATCTTACAATCTCAACATACAAATCCATTTGGTTAAGAAAGATCATAAGGTTAAGTTTCCTGTTTCATAATACACTGCGTTTTCTATTCTGTCAGCTGCTACATAAATGTTACTTATAGAAAGTGTTTCCCTAGGACACAAAATATTAAAATTGTAGTCATTAGATAAAGAACAAAAGGCAAGTGCTTTGGAGTGGGACTGACATACATTCAATATGTTCCAGTTATATGCAATGTGATTTGGGCTACTAGCCTAACCTCTCTGGGCCTCCACTTACATCATCTACACAGTGGGACACAAGGTTGCTTCTCTACCCCTAAGTTGTTTTGAAGATCAAATGAATATAAAATTCCTAGAAAAAAATGCTTGTCACATAATAGGTGTTCAATTTAAGACAATTTAATGTACTTAGTTCAGTACCTAGGTATGAATGCTTGGATGATTTTAATACATACCCACATGAAAATCTCCATTCGTACTAGTGCTCAGCACCCTAATTCTATTTGCATATCATTAAAAAATTATAATTTAAGTGGTCATTAGTGTAAACAAAAAAAAAGTTTGCTAGTAGAAATAAGTCAAGAATAGCAAAAGTATTTACAGCAGGAAAAAGTCCCCTAATAATAATAAACAAACAAGATTTCTACTTAAGTATTTTACTTATTTGCATCTTTGATGTTGATGCAATAATTTTACTGTGTTACCAATATGTCCTACATATCTGTAATATTAGTATATGCATATATAATATCATAAACATTTTTAGAAGTTTATGAACAAAGCAGATGGCTGTGATGTTAAATTAAACAGGAAGAGGAATTTTTAGACCAGACATCCTTAATACATAACCTTCACTATATATACCTGACAGGAATCTCAACAAAAGGCAATCTGGGAAACGACTCTCTCTTTTTGACATAAAAATGCAGAGAAGTAGAGCAGGAATGAGCATAGCTATAGGTCTCAATCTTAACTTTATGTCAGAACCACCTGGGAAGCTTTTAAGGTATATTTTTGGAGCTCCTACTCCAGACACATAGAATCAGCATTTCCAAGTATGTAGTATAGCATCTTAATTTAAGTTCCTAATGTGTTTCTTACATGTAGTCAAGAAAGGGAACATCTGAATGAAAGCTTTGAAACAGAATGTTCTGTGATTCAATCCTAGGTCTGTCATTTTTGTGTAACATAGTATTTTTGAAAATTGATAGCATTAATTCCTGCTTCCAAGGGCTCCTAAAAGGATTAATGAACATAAAAGTTTGGATCATAACGAACATTTAATAAAAACATCTATCACTTCTCTGCCTTTTGGCTAAGATCAAGTGTAGTATCTGTTCTTCTCAGTTTAATAAAAACATCTATCACAGATACAAAAATACAAATATAGGTAGAGACATAGGTGTAGCGATAGAGATAAATATAGATATCGTTCTCTCTTAATCAACAGTGATGAAAGTGCTTCATTGTTCTGTGCCCTAAGGAAATCGGTTGGCATGTCTGAAAACAAGACGGACCCTTTGCTTCTGTAGTCTGTGACCACATACGGCTCTGCCATATCTTATGTGCATGTTCTCCCAGTAAAGAATAGGCAGTGGTCTGGTAGTGGTGGGGCAAAAATAATCACAGTTATTGGATTCCATAATTATTTTTTACCACAAGTTGTGGAAGTATATTATATTTCCATAATTATTATAGTTCCATAGTTATTTTTTACTGCAAGTTGTGGAATCACCCTGCGGTAGTAATTACATGATTCCTTACAGGTGCTTCCTGCTTAGCTCATTAAGCCACCAAGATTGCCCCAGCCAATGAAGAGTGTCATGAACCAGATCATGTCAGTGCCCTTTAAGTTCAAAGGGGGAGTATATTGCAGAACTGGGTGATTACTAATTATCATTACTTAAAAAGAATGAAGCAAGGATTTAGGGACGGTTAACATAAATCTTTTGAATAACCTTTAATGGTTTCCTTTCAGGCTTCTAGATAGAAAATTCATTAATTCCTGTTAGAACAAGGACTGGAGTGAATGGAGACAGGCATTCATCTGGCTGAGGATTTTCAGAAATGGACAGATTCTTTTCCTTATAGAACCAATATTTATATTTCTCTCTAAACTACAGAGATTGAAATACATCAGAAGCAAATATTCCAAAGGAACATTCCAATAAAAGACTATGGCTCATGAGATGTTAAAACAATAACATAATAGCAAAATATTAGAAAAAAATAGTCAACAATAGGGGAATGAGTAATTCAGTCATGGTATGACTCAATGACAATTTAACTCTGAATGCAAATTGCTTCTCACTTACCCCATAATGCTGACGCTCTCTTCTTAGAGAATTTGGGTTAAATGTGACCCCTTACCTGTACTCTTTGCCACACTTGTTGCCTAGATTGCCATCCCACTTCTTTCGGAACTGAAGCACCCATTACTTTAGCTGCTGGGAGTACTGGGAGCTGAATGCTCTCTGACACGTGTCATGCTGGGGACTATTTACTGAATGTTAGATATGGTGGAACAAAGACTAGCTCCTTACCCCAGTCCAGGACAACCCTGAAGTGTGGTCTTCGCTCCAGGGTTCCCCATGGGATGCATAAGGCCTTTGTTAGGATTGCTTTGTAGTTCAAAGCCTTTCTCTGCCCAAGTAGCTCACCTTAGGTGTCTCTCTGAGAGCACACCCCAATTTCCTGAATGCAATTCTCTGTCAGACTGCTACTCAGGGAACAAGATCACCACTTGCCTGGAGTGGACACCTCAACCCAGCTGAACTGACGCAGCTCTCTCCTCCGATTTTGGGCTTAGGTTCTGGAACTTAGAAATGACAGCCTAATACTTTTTTAAGTTTTTCACACACACACACACACACACACACACACACACACACACACACACACACACATATGTTTATATATGATAAGCTACATTTATAGCTTTACTTTTGCATTCTGCTTTCACATTTTAATAAATCAAATTTGAGCTTAAACTACGTAGAACCGAAAATTTAGGAAGATCCTTATGTAAAAACAAAAATTACATCAGTTCTATCTTTATTAAAGTTGAGGCCCTAAGATCAGGTTAGCTGGTCTATTTTAATGATCTCTTACTTAGTTAATCTGCCTCAATTATTTTCCCTCTCCAATCAGTTAAGGCAGTGCTGAGGCAGTAATAATTTTTAATATTTATCACAAGACTTGTCAGTTAAAAACTTGCATTGTTCCCATATTACCCCAGGAGTAAAGGAAATAAACTATATTTTCAACAATCTGACCCCAATCTACCTTTTCTAACCTTATATGCATTTTTGGTCTGTTCTTTTGTTTCTTACTTATGACCTTTCTTTTCTCCATTTCTAATTTCATACATTTTGTTTCTCAAAAATATGATTTCCCTATCCCCAAAGGTGTAATCTATCTGTTAGGTGCAGATGAAATGACAATGTTTTCTGCAGTCTTACTGTAACTCCCTGGCCAGGCTGTCATGGTTTATGTACCTCTCTTGTGAGCTATAACATTCTACCTTATATCGAGACAATGGGGACCATGCTTATTTATCTCTGCATTTCTCACAGTGCCTTCTCATAAAAAGTACTAAAAAATATTTTAAAAGAATCATAAAAAGTAAGTAGAGGACAGCATAACATACTTGACAGAATATTTTTCTGTCAATGAAACACCCTTGAAAAAATATAGAATGGTTGCACTGAGTCATTGCTTATTGTGTATCCTTATCAAAAATTGCTTTTCACTTGCTGACTAAACGTTATGTACTAAGGGTAGCCCATTAATAATATGTTTTCTTCAATACACTGCAGAAGTTGTCCTACCAATCTCTACTGGTCACATCTTATACCATGTACTCAGATGCAGGTTTGAGGTGTCATTTTGCTGATGGTAAAACAAATCGATCAAAATAATTTATGTATTGAGTCTTATTTTGGCATATCAACAGTCTAACAGTTGAGCTAGATTATGAAACATGCATTCACTCAACAGAGTAGACCTTCAAAAATTTAAGGAAGTTTATATTTAACAATTTATATATTTCCATTTCCTAAGGGAAAAGTGAGAGATGTTTTCTCAGTTGTTGTTTCTATAAAATCACAGAAACAAGGAGAAAAAAGGTGAATTTCATCATCCTTTGGTTTGTCAGTGTGTGTTTATTGAATTTATTTTCAGTATTATCATTTGCTAAAGGAATCTCTTAGCATTTTCCTGACATCATCTTAGATTAATTATCAGTGACGGATTAGCTAGAAGGGAAATAGAATGTCTAGATTTTAAAAGAATAATAAAAAATAGGTATCACCTTACAGATGCCTTAAATTCATCTCTGATTATAAAGGGGTCCCTTGCATTCAGTCTATAAATGGGAATAATTTACTGTATGCCAAGCATGGTCCTAATAATTTTCCATTATTGTCTTACTTAAGTTTCACAATTACCCTATAAAATAGGTCTACATACCCAGGTTAATACTGCAAGCATGCAACACAGCTAAGCTTTATGCTAGGCAAATTTACTCCAGGGCACACACACTCAATCATTATGCAATACGGTCTTTTGGAGAGCTAAAAGGTTTAAGGAAAATATGATTTCCACCCACGGTTTAAGAATCCTGGGTGATTCAAACAATCGATGTATTATAATTTAATCAATGTTGTTGTTTTGATGTATTTTAAATACATGCACATTACACAAAGGAGCACATTTGTTTGTCTAAATAATAAATAGGTTGATACTTAAAGAATTGATCTGTTTTATACTCAATAAATAAATCAATCACAAATTTTCTTGAGCAGGAAAGTATTTTTGAGTGTGAAGCAAACATTGTTGACATTTTATCTTGTCCATTTATATCACTAACACTTGAAAGGAAATATCCATACAAGTTTTTATGGGAATGAAAATGTACAGTAAGGGGAGGGTTAATTAAATGCTTATATTATACGTATTTGGAGGGCTGCTATAGGACACCTTAAGGTTCATTACATTGACATGAGTGATGCCTAGAAAGAAGTTAAACCAAGGCCACAGGAAGGTGAGGTTTAAACAACTGCCCTGGTCCTTCAACCCTCTGTCCTAGAAGAACTTTACAGGGAATAGAGGGAGCTCTCAGTGCTTCCATACTGCTCATCTCTCACCTGGACTATTTCAACAGTCTCCTAATTCTTTTCTACTTTACCCTTTTCCCTTATAGTCTATTCTTACCCTGTCCTCAAAATGATATTCTAAAACGTATCTCAAGTCATATAATTCTACTCCTCTGCTCAAAATCCTCTACTGGAGCTTTCGCTTGCAGCTATAAAAGAATAATTTCCCTTAGACTAACTTTTCTCCTGCAAACAAAACTAAAATATTCCCAAGAAAAAGTAAATTTTTTTGGCAAATACCACACTTGCCATAATTTTTTTCCAGTTAAGATCATCTGCTACTCTTATTCATGAGGCATAGAAACCAGTCAGGAAGCCACACCAAAATTTGCAGCAGCCTCACTCAGTTGGAGAAACAAAAGTTGGAGTTCAGAGCTACCAAAGAAGTCAAGAGTAATGGGTCACTTGACCAATATAGATGTGCATAAAATGTACCCAATATTCTTTGCAGTTTTCCATTTCTGATACCTAAGCTGGGCTAGCAGGTGGTGACTATTGTACTTGTTAAAGAAATTCAATCTATTGCTTTTTTAAAAATCCTCTAAAGAGAATTCTAGACCCAGATGACTGCATTACTAAATAATTTTCATTGTTCTGCCCTCTTCCATGCTGAGATGCCACTGAACACCTGGGGATGATATTTTCCACAACTATCGGCATGACATGGCTCTGTGACCATATATTCTCACCTGTGCAATGGAAGTGAAGCTATTATCTGCCTTCCTAGCTCGATGCATAATAACCTTGCATCAAATGTATTTATTATGAATGAGATAAACAAGTACTTTCCTTCATAAAATGTTCACATATTTAAAGATGTACATATCCATCCATTGGATTGTGCACTGGAAAAGACCATTCGTTCATATAAAAAGACATCTTGGGAAATTATTCTGTGTCAGAGTATATTCTAAAGCAATGGAAATAGCAATGAAGTGGTGTTAACCTGCAGATCAACACTCCTGAAAAGATGGTAGGCATTGGAAGGATGCACAGCAGGCACGAAGAGGAAAGAAATATACATCTTTAGGGGCAAGAGAGACAGAGGAAATAAATTGAAAATACAGAGAAAATCAGGGGCAGAGAGGAGGTAAAGAGACTCAAACTCTGTAGTAAAGGAGGAAGGAAAGCCATTTATTAGAATCAGGAGCAGATTTTAAGGCTGGGATTCAGAAGCATAGTGAATATTTGGGACATATATTATAATAAATAAGAGAGAACATTAGAGATAAATAAAAGGATTAATAAATAACGATAAAGCCTTAAATGAGACTAAATAGCAACACGTACTAAAACTAAATAACAGTGATGAAACAGGAAAATCCAGAGGAAAGAAACCAGTAACACCAATCTGTATGAGTGAGGGACAGAGAGGTGGGAGGGAGGGGAATTTCAAAGTTTCTAGAACAATGACTGTCAGGGCATTAGGCATGTATTACACAGCATGGAAAGACATAGAAGCAATATATATAGCTTTTAAAGCATTTTAAAATCTAGTGAAGAACACAGGACTCACATATGTTGTATTGAACTGAGAGTTCTAGTAAAGATATGTAAGTGTTCATGTTGCAAATTTCCAAAATACAATGTTTTGGGAATAATGAAGGTGGGTGAGCTTGAATAGAACACATTCCTTGAAGAAGATGAATTTCAAGTGGAGATTGGGAAAGAGGAGAGGATGCGTGGGAAGAAGATTCTAGGTTAGCAGAGGTATACAGGAACCTATGAGATCAGAAGGAATCATCAGAGCTCCGGGAGAGTGTTGCCTTCAAGCTTTCTGGAGGGCCCCCTTGTGCAGCCCTCTGCCAGGCACAATACTAGCCATAGTCCAGGAGGAGGAAGAGAAAGTAAATGTCTCTGCCTGACTCCCAAGGGGACAGACAGCTCAGGTAAGCGCACTCATCTGCAAGAATGAAAAGGATTTACCTATGCGAGAAATAAATCCTTCCTGTGGGATAAAGGCCTTGCCTTCCTATACAAAATGATTTATCCCTGCCCAAACTGGTGGTTGGTTTAGTGCCACTGCAGACACTGACTGGAGCTCAAACCCAACAACCTCTTTGCCACAGAGCTTGCACAACTGGGAGGAAAAAAAAGATTAGAAATGTCAAAACCTCATTCATTTTGAAAAAGTCTTTACAAGCACTGTCTGGTCAGAAATCAGAGGACAGTATCCATTCACCCTTTAGGAAAAGCAATTTGTAATTCCTTTCAGTCATTGCCCATAACTGAGTTTAACTGCAGAAAGCCCTTCAGTTAACCTACAGTCGATCTTTTACTTGTTCCTTAGTAAATTACTCAGAAAGTAAACCAGTCAATCTGAATTACTGGAATGAGAACAAAGCTTTAAAAAAAAAATCAGCACAAACAAGAAAAAAAGTGTCAAGTCCATCTGTTTGGGGGAATATCAGAACGGATGCAGGTAAATAATTAAAGTCGTTTAAGTGGCCCTTTCTTTCCTGTACAAAAAAAATATTTCAGGACCACATGGTATAAAAATACCACATATGGAAACTAATTAAAGGCTTGTCAAAGGAAGTTTGTCATCTCTTATACTTCAGTAAATGAACAAGAAAATAAGACAAGATTGCTAAGAAATGGGCAAAATGATTTTGCTTTGAAATATATCAATGTTTAAGAGAAACACATCCCAGGACCTCAGGTTGCTCATCCTGGGAATGTTGCTGTTGATTTGATCAGAAGTAAATTTAAGTTTGGGCTAAGCTAATGCAAAATAGTTCAAAACTGTAGAAGAATTTGAATGTGCTGTCACATGGCATCTTAAGTTCTTATCATCAAATCATTGTATTAAGACAGAACAAACCATGCAAACAAAGACCCAAGGAATCTCATTCCAGAGGGGTATATGAAGAATCAGAAGGGGTGGCTCTGAATTGAGATTCAGGTCACCTGAGTTCAATTTTTACTTGCTGAGTGTTTTGGTTAAGGGGTCAGCCAAGACTTGCCCTTAACAGCACTCCATCCATGACCTTCAGTGGGTTATTTTGCTTGTACATTCCACTCCACTTCCCTATTCCTCCAGAGGTTTGGTACATTTAATTCAATGTATTTCATTGAAGTGACTTTAGCAGAGTGCAAATTCCATATTACCCAGAATCTCCTTTTCCCACAACCCCTGCCCCTGACAACATTTACACAGGAACTCTCTCCTCCTTCTTTGTGTTGTTAAATTTAGATGTCTCTCTTGGATTCTTAAAGACAAACCTATGAATAATTATTCTCACCTCTGTACCTGGGCATTCCCTAATTAGAGTCAAACTGAGAAAGAATAGTATTAGACTCCCTACTAGATGCTTTATATGTACGATCACATGTTATCCTAATAATACCCTCTGAGGTGTAGGATATTATTATCTCAATGTAACAGGTAAGAACAATGATGATTGAGAAAATACCTTACCTGCCTGAAGTCACACAGCCAGAAAGTGACACAGCTGATCCTAAAACCCTACATGTTTTTGTCAGTGCCTGGCTAGGTAAGTGTTAGACTGCAGTGTCTGATGTTAGAAGAAATGACCTGGTATAAATGGGAGAGTTCTCATTTGTGAAGAGTTTATCTTAAGGTCAACAACCATTGCCCAGAATCTGGAGCTGTATTTACTTTCGAAAATGAACATTTTGGTCCTAAAAAGGGTCTTGAGTATATCTAATGGAAAGATTTATAAAATAAATGAAAAGAAGGATGTATAACTATTGAAAGCATCTGGGAAGGAAATTCACCAGCCAAGGGATCAGCTGGAATGTTAAAAGTTGTTGTTGCAATAAAAATTACAATATTGCTTTTTTGACTCAATATAACAGATATTTTTTCAAATACTGTTTGTTATAAAAGCAGTCTTTGTTCAGACTCATAAAAAAAGGATGGGTAGGAAATCAGCATACACACATATAAACTCAGGTCTGTCATGTTGCCAGAATCTCCATAAAAAATGTTTTCACACTCTCACTTGATAAATTATTTTCTTTGGGGATTATTCTAAGAAAATAACTTTGTTTTCTTTTCTTTTTCCAAATATAAATCTACACAGATAATAGAGTCCTTTTAATCTTAGTCTAATTAGAACATATTTAGTATTTAGCACTATGTGAGTTTTAAAAAACTTGAAGGTGAACATATATGCAACTCCTTCCTTCCCGCCTTAAGTCAACCCTCTAACAGTACCTCCCTGAAGTGATCTCAGATTGAAAAATGTCACAGTGCAAGATACTTAGATGCCATTAAGTGATTTTTAGGTGGAGCCGTGGGTAGTTCCCATGTACACACATGAGCTTAGTATTGCCAACAAGACTCAGAGATGACCTGGTCCAGGTGTCCAGCACCAGTAAGATCAGGGTATTAGGTCTGAGCTTTCCCTTGCTCTAGGTCCCTTGTATTGTTCACCATAGTGCTCTGCTCATTCAGGAAATATTTATGGATTTAATGAGTAAAGCAAATATTCTGTAGGAGAGTTGATAGCTTTGCAAATGGCAATAGCTTTCTTTCTTTTTTCCTCAATGAGAACGTGCTGGAGTCAGGCAACGCTCTCTCCATTAAGGAAAAAACCTAATGAAAGGTAACAGGCATGTCTCTCAGTGTTTGGACTCTGAGAGAAATCTTGCTAGCACTTTCTGATTGCAGATGGGACCGTACCACACATTCATTTGCGTCTTAACCTCTTATCCAGACTACATTATTTTCATTGTCAGTGGATATCTGGCTTTTGCTACAGGCCACTCTTGTTGAATTAATCAGTCCAGAAACTCAGGACCATATATGCAAGCTAAGCCATCAAGTAGGAAAGGCAGTACAAACACAAGTCAGGAAAACAGAGAAAGCTGTGAAATTGGTGACGCAAAATAAGCAAAAACTAAGTGGTCAGCAGCAAAGATAGTGGAAACCATAATCAGGGTGAAAGCAAGTCTAGAAGAACATAGGTTTTTCATAGTCAAAACCATTAAACCAGACATCAGGTTAAGAAACACCCAACTCAAACAAAACAAGGACGGAAAGGCCAATTACTAGTGGAAGGAGCACACTTTGGTGCCTGTGTACCCAGTAGCTCCCGGCGATGCACCTCCTGCTCCCCTGGACCTTCAGTCAGAATTTAATATCCTAGTGTTTTGCTTATTTCCTGCACAAAACTACACACTGATTTTCAAATTGTCACTTTGAACATTTTACTATTTGTTAGGTTTATTCTTCCTTGTTTTGGTTTTCAGAATCACTTTCTTAGACAATTCAGCTTTTCACAAAGGATATATAAAAAAAATTAATAACTTACTCTATTATGGTGGAAAATATATTTTGAATTGCTTTTTGATCTCCATCAAGGAAGTTGTTAAACACTTTCCAGTGAGTATCTGTAAGATCATAGCCACAGCTTCCTTAACTCAGACGTGACTATCTTGCTCTTGACCTCTTCTCGCTCTGACTTTTGGTACTGAACTTATTAGCTTAAATAAATGAATATGTCATTTTTCTAAGTTACTGTTCATGACCTATAGGCAATAGGTTCCAGAATGGAATCCTTTTTCTTTTTTCATTTGCTATGTTATGCCGATAAAGAGGGCAGACAGGTAATACTGGCTTTAAATGGCAACCAGTGTCTCATGGGTGTTCAGGCCTTGGAGTGGCTGACACTGGCAGAGGGAACAGAATGAAGAGCACTGATGATCAGTCTGTAATAAAAATGTGGTTTTACCAGAAGAGACATTCTGCTTGCCTTGCTTCTTTTATCTGACATCTAATCAAACTGGAACCAGCTTATACTAGGAAAAATTGTATTTGTAGCACTGGACACCATCTATTTCCGTAGGCTGAAAAGGGTCATGACTCCTAATTAGCTACATCTTTTCTTTGTGGGGTAAAGTATCCCCACTCATAATGTATCTTCTAGGAAATTAACACCATAAAAAATGCTTGGGTGGGTGTTCATACCACTTTCCTCAAGCTAATGATTAAGAACTACAATTTCCATTGACCTGGAGATTATATAAAGGTCAAGAAAATAAAACAGCTTCTCTTGGTTGAATCTTCTACTATACAAAGAGCCAATGAAATAGACCTTATATTCTCTCTTATGTTCCAGGTGATGCTTTATTTTTCAAAAGCAATGCTGGTATAAAGTACCTTTAATGTACTGAGACCTTATTAGTTACACTGCTAATGATAATAGAACTAATACTTTATATTTTGATATGTATGAGTTTGCAGAAATTTTTCCATACCTCATTTGGATCTCACAAAAACACTGTGAAATAGGTTGTATTTTGATGGGAGGAAAAAAAATCCCAAAACTTATCAAATGCTTATTTTGTGTTGGCATATTTTGTGTACTTTCAAAAATATTACCTTTAATCTTTAAAATCTTTAAAACAGACCAGCAGGGTCCATTTATAGATTAATAACACAAGGCTCAAAGAGGTTAAATAATTTTTTCCTGAACACATGGAGAGTAAGTGAAATTCATTCACTCACATATCCAACTCTTTAATTACTATTCCACTTGGGTATGTTTGAATTATCTCAGACTTTATATATGTCCAAATTTGAACTCTTCATTATCCCCATCAAATCTGCTCCTCTTCATTTTTCCCTACTCCATAAATGGCGACACTATCCTCTCAGTTGCTTAAGCCAAAAATATTGGAATCATAAATATTTTCTTTTATTTCCTTTCATTCTATATCGTATTCATTAGCAAATAATATTAGTTCCATCCTATTTATCCTGAATCAAGCCACTTCTTATCATTTCTACTCTGATCACTTTGCTCTAACCATTATCATTACTCACCAGGACCGTTGAAAATAGTCTCCCAAGTGGTCTAATTCCATCCTAACTCCCTTTATAGCCTACTACTCTTTGCCAAGCAGCCAGAGCACTCATTGGAAAAAGTAAATCATATTATGTCGCTTTTATGCTCACAACCCTGAAATAACTTATTATTTCACTCAAAAGTGCTAACTAACTATGGTCTCAAAGGTCCCACCTGCTCTTCTCTTTTCATTGCCTCACGAGCCCCACCCCATGTGCAGCGGCTTTCCTCCTCGACCAAGCCAAGCACACAGGTTTCATGCCATTTGAAAACCCATGTTTTGTGATGACTCTTTTATTAGACATCCACCATGACACCTCATTTCATTCAGGTCTCTGCTCAAGTGCAATATTATCAACAAGGCTTCATCTAATCTACTCAAAAGAGCATTGCAGTTACTCTCCCCATCCTTGCTTTCATTTTCTTCTTAGCACATTATCAACTGATCTAAATGTATTTATTTGGTTTTATTATCAATTTCGTGTTACTAGAAAGGCATCTCAAAGAGAGTAATGATTGTTTGGGCTCATGGCTGTACCTTGCACAGAAAAGAGTGTCCGGAACATAGTAGAAAGTCAATGAATATTTGACATATTCACACATTCAACAAATATTTATTAAGTCCCAGAAATGTGCTAGATACTATCTTCTGAAAGATTTAAATCTCATGGAAAAAAAAGAGACATTGATTATATAGCTGTAAAAGCAGTGAGTGATAAAATGGCAGTGATACAGGAGAAGGCAGCAGGTGGGCAGAACCTGCACTGAGATCTCTGGGAAGGGGTCCTAGATTGACTATGGGTATGACTGAGACAGGCATAAAGGGAGACAGCGAGGCAAGAAAATTCCAAGAGATAGAAAAAGCAAACAGTACTCATTTGAAAAAGAGATTTTATGGAGTAATTAAACACATTAAACAAAAGCAGAGTAGTGGAAAATAAAGTTAGAGAAGATGTACTTCATGTATTAATCTTTTTCTAAATATGATGGAATCTATGTAGGTTGGAGATTTTCCAAAGTTCTGTCTAAAAGATAAAGATTGGAGTATATATAATATGATGTATGGATATGGACATGTCATAGGAAGCAGCAGCAATAATACAGTAGGGAAGCAACAAACATGGAAGAAAACCCACAGTGGATTCTAAACACATACTCTTGATTCAAACAGCAGCTTCTATTTGAGACAATACAAAATGTTCTGTTGATGAATAGATGTGATGGTTGCCCGACAACATGAATGTACTTCATGCCACTGAACTGGACACTTAAAAATGGTTCAAATGGTAAATTTTATTTTATGTTAATTACAATAAAAATTTCACAATCAAAAGTTAAAAAGAAATTAAATGTAGGAAAAAATTATAACAAAGTACTAGAATTATTTTAAAAAACCAGTGTTTAGCTTTTATTAGAAGTAGGTAGTAAGAAGTTAAAGGTAAGCATAATTCATATACTTCTAGTTTAAACAGTTAACGTGGCTGAGATGATTTTGATGTATAAGTAGACATGTCAAGGGATCAGTCTAATATGAAGATCTGAGGTCTAGAAAAGAGATCTGGACTGAAAAGAACAATACAGGAGTTGTTGGTTTAGAGATGGTAATTGAAGCCTTAGGAAATGGGATTGCTATGGCCAAGAATATAGGAACAAGAAACGTAGTCCTACAGAGAATCTAATGGGAAAGTAAAGAAGGAGGAAAAATAGAAACCAGCAGAATGTTTAACAGAATTAGAGTGTTTCAAGAGGGGAGAAGTTAGGTAAAATTATGCTGAGAGGCCCTACAAAACAATATCTATGATGTGCCTTTTTATTCAGTGGCATAGAGAATGCTGGTGATTTTAATAAAAGCACTGTAGTGAAGCAATAAGGGTCAAAAAAAGAGTGGGTTGGAAAGTGAGTGGGAAGTGAAAAAACGGAGGAAAAGCATTGTAGAACATCCCTTAAGAAGTTGTTGCAAAAGGTAACAAACACTAGACACCACCTGGATTACTAGAGGGAGTCAGGGCACTTATTTTCCCTGGATTGTAGAGATTTAGGCAACTGCAAATTTTATACAAAGGTACCTATAGACGGACAAAGTTTCAAGTAAAAAGAGTGGTCTGAATTGATACTCAAGATGTTTGAAAAGATAATCTGATTCAGGCCATAGCTGACCTAAGAAGGACCACCACCTTTATTGTAATAGAAGGGAAGGATGTTCTCTTTCTTCTAAAATAAATCAAGAGGGCCATTTATTTCTCAAAAACCTGAAGTTATTTTTATGGCATAATCAGCATGTGTACAAAAAATATTCTGTAATACCTAAAATAATTTTTTAACAAATACTTAGCATTTTACCAAAATATTTTATTTGGATATTATCAAGGTAGCTTCTGTTTAACTCATGTTTCTGACTTCTCTATTTTACTTCCAGACACATAGAGCAGTTACTTGTTCTCTAAACATGCCACCCATCTACTCTCATGCCCTGGCAATGCCCTACTCTCTATTTCCTTTGCCAAACCCAATCGTGATTTCCCTTGTGCCAAGCTAACAGACTGTTACTAACTATGCAAAATGGAAGAAAACACTGTGCTGAAGAGATTATGTAAGAGACAGAAACACAAATAGATGATGGTAACTCGGTGTGTAAAATGTTAGAATGAGGGAAATATTTTCATTATAACACCAGATATTATTAAGAAACTGAGGTCCCGAAGTACAGAACAAGTCTCCTTTATCTTGGCAACTTCTTTGCACAGTAACTATTATGTACATCCAAAGAATCCAAAAATAATTATTGAGCTACTGAATAGTTGAAAACAGTGGCACAAACTCTGTATTTAGAATAATGTCATTATGTCATTAATGCAATAAAAGAGCCTAAAGGTTTTTGTCACAAGTCCATTTTGGATTTTTTGAATTATCAATCATTCCTAGGTAAAGACTATGAGGAAGATTAAATTTGCTAAAAGACATTTAATTAGAGTACTTAAAATCTATGTAGTCCATGTACCTTTACCAAAGACTATTCTTTTGATTTTAATCCCAAATACATGGTTTCCATCTACACTGTGTTCTCTAAACAGCAGTACATTTTAAAGGCTAATGAGAGCAGAGTTTTAAATACTAATAACCATATTGCATTTCAAAATGTACCAAGAGTATACCTAATATTAATTTTGAGATACTAAAGTTCTGTGGTGATGTACCAAGGCAGTTCATAATTCCAAAAATACGTTGAAAAACCTTTGTGTCTTTTGTTCTCTTACAAGATCATCTGCAGCTTAGACTGATAAAGCATTTGCGTTTAAAGATTGATAGAGAAAACACCTTGGATAAAACCCCTATATTTAAATTCCCATTTCAATTATTTATAGAAATATACTCAATTGTTGCTTTTACTCTAGAGGTTGATGATATTGGATGGATGTTAATATTGATTTGTTGAGTTCTGCTTATACTTCTGATTTCAAGGTAGAGGCTCCTACATGGTGGAATTTTCTCCATGCTGAGTTAAGCAAGATACACAGGGTAGAGGATACAATTTATTATTAGTGCAATATACAATAAAATATTGTTGAACATAATCTTCAGAGGCAATTTCACATTTATGTGAAATAATTTTATTTCTTCTTAGACAGAAGGACTGAACACATCTCTGCTGGTAATGTTCACATTTTAGACCAGCAGCAGCAAGGAAGCCCAAATAATAGAGAATCTCTGGCTCCAAAACTGTCTTCTTAGTTATTAAAAACATTTTTTGACCTTATATTTTAGACATTGAAAAACAATATAGTGTGATATTTGAAGGCAGATTCTAGAAGCCAGTTGCTTAGGTTCAGATTCTAACTCTGCCACTTATTGTATGACCCTCACATTTTTCAACCTCTCTGCACTTTAGCATCCTCATCTGTAAAATGAGGGCAATAATTTTTTAGCTCAGGGGTAATTAGAAGAGTTAGATAAATTCATGAGAAGCACAATAAGAGTGCCAAGTGCCCAGTAAACATTCAGCATGCATGAGGTGTATTGTCACAGTGGTCTTTAGGTTTTGGACTATTCTAAGCACTTTACCCAAAATCTTCTTGGTTTGATTGTAGCAGATCTAGTACATGGTAACAGACAGTTAATATCTGGTTCAACTTAGAAATATAAATAAATAAGCACATGAAAAAATAAAATTGAAGAAAACATCCTGGGAAACTTTTGCCTAATGACACAGCAATAGTCTCCTGGGCACATCTGCCACTCCAATATGTTTAGAGCATAAACCTATACAAATCTTTGATTGCAATTTCCACAATTTCAAATTACAAATTACTTCATCTCT
Organism: Manis pentadactyla; assembly: GCF_030020395.1. Classification (NCBI taxonomy): domain Eukaryota; kingdom Metazoa; phylum Chordata; class Mammalia; order Pholidota; family Manidae; genus Manis; species Manis pentadactyla. Next base: position 52,318,352 of record NC_080028.1, on the reverse strand, counting down.
GACACTTGTCACATTCTATGTGTTATGTCCTATTAGGACATTATCATAGACTATCAAGTAGGGAGCAAAATACTCAAATATTTTTTCTCAAAAGGATTATAAAAAAGTAAACATTTGCCACGTGCAGAGTAAAATCTGTATCTTGATAGACTGCAAGGAGGGCAAGGAGGACTAACAAATTCTGACAATTTAATCCATATAATTAGAAATGGATTCTAGAAAAAGTAAAATACCAATTTAAAGAGTTTTTAAAAACATGAACTTTCATAAATTCAATGGTGGATTTTTTTTATATTAGAAATTACCATAATAATTACATTTGTTTTTGAAAACTAACATGTCTGGGCACAGTGCTACCACTTTATATTAATTATCCTTTTTAATCCTTGGCATAACAATGTTACCTGGTACTATTTGTTATCCCTCACTGAATTAATGAAGTGCCCAAAGCTCAGAGAAGCTAAGAGACTCGTCTAAGATTACCCAGGTTAATATATAGATACAGTTAAAGTCTAAGTAATCTGTCTATAGGACCCCTATTTTAAAACTTCATGCTATATTGTATCTATTAATTATTTATTAACAATATTTGAAACTCAAAATTTTCTCTAATATAAATATTATTTTTATTCTGATATTCTGAAAACTCTTGATTTGAGTACAGAGATTTCAGGTTTTTCATAGTATAGGACCTGGAGCTGGACGAACTGAATGCACATCCTAGCTTTGCTACTCAACAGCTTTTTGATCTTTGAAAAAGTTTAGTTAAAGTTTATGAGTACAGTTTGCTCACTTGTAAAATAAATTTCATAATGATATCGCATACAGTTTTAAATTGTAAATGAGTTAATAATGTAAATGATGCAGACTGGTGACTGAAAAGAAGAAAATATCCAATTAATATTAGCTATTATTATTATCTAAAAGTAAGAGTGCTCAGAATGTCACTGTATTAATGCAGAAACCTAGAAATAGTGGTGGCTTTAAAAAGTTAAAAGTTTATTTCTCTGTTTCATGTGGAAGTTTGGAGATAATCATTTCAGGTCTGGGATGTCTCCTGTGTTAGGAACCTAGTTTATTCTCTGTGTTCTGCAAAATATGTTGTTCAAACCTTCAGTCAAGTTTGACTAGACCATATCAAGCCATATTTATATGCATTCAAGTCAGAAGAGAAAAGGAAAGGCTAAAAAAGAAGAGGTAAAAGGTATAGACTATCTCTTAAAGAGGGTTCCCAGAAACAGATACATACTATTTGATCTGACATCCCTTCAGTTATAACTTAATGACAAGGTAACAATGTAAACTGGGAAATACAGTTTTCATTCTAGACATGTAAGGAGGGACAAGCATTTTGGGGGGCTTGTCTAGGTCATTCTTAAGGTACTAAGAAATGAAGTTGGGGGTCTTGAAATTTATTTCAATGTTGACTGGAAACTTCTTTTCCCTGATATATCAGTTTTCTTAACAATGGATTTCTTATGAAGTATTACATGTCATCTTTATCTTCTTTTACATTTTCAAAAATATCCTCTATTATAGTTATATATTTTCTTCTATTATTTTCTCTGTTTTTTGTTTTTAAAGCAAGGCTTATCAGTCTAAGAAGGGCAGCACAGCTACATAATACTGTTTCTGGAATAGCACATAATGGAAACCAATAAATCCCTCTACCTTTTAAATCCATTTCTCTCAAAATAGATTCACTTGGTTAAGAGAACACATATTTTTTTCTACATACAAATATTTTTGGAGAAATAATGTTTCAATAACCACTGCATGTCCTATTGAAGTACCTGGATGGTTCACCAAAATAATGGATGAAATATTGAAATTTTTAGCTAATGTTATTTCTTGATCCATTATAAAAAGATCAAACTTTTGTTTCTAACAAATAGAACTGCATAAATTGTATGGCCCAAAGGCAGTCTCTAAAAAAAGATATTTCTTATATTTCAAACCTAATGTTGTCCATATTTGGGAAAGTATAGAAAGCAGAATAACTTTACAGTGGAGAAACCTGACAAACACTTCCATACGCAGGTGATTAAATTCAGCAATGGTCAGTCATGTAGATAATATATGATAGATGTGATGAAAGTGGCATTTTGTCTGTGTTAAGCTCCCAAAAACCTATCACCCCAGTCTAATCACGGGTAAAACCTCAGACAAATCCCAGATGAAGGACATTTTACAAAATACTTAACCACTACTCCTCAACCATCAAGGTCATCAAAAATAATGAAAATCTGGAAAACTGTCACAGCCATGAGGAGCCTAAGGAAACATGACAACTAACTGCCATGCAGTGTCCTGGGTAGGAGATCCTGAAACACAAGTAGAACATTAGGTAAAAAGGAAGAGATCTGAATACAGTATGGACTTCATCTAACAAAAATATATCAATATTGATTCATTAGTTGTGGCAAATGTAACACACTAATGTAAGATATAGTAGTAATGGAAACTTGGTGTGAGAATACAAGCTATCTATATACTATCTTTTCAACTTTCTGCAAATCTAAAACTGTGCTAAAATAAAAGGCTTATTTTAAAAGTCAACATAATTTTTGAAGGGCCCCCACCCATAAGATGGCAAAATTCCTGCTTCTCTTCTGGGTCCTTGATTCCCGCCGGCGCCATCTGAACCCCAATCAACCTCGCCCCCCTAATCCCAGCACCTAGCCAATAGCCACCAGCCCTGTAGAAGTAACACCACAATCACCTCATGCCCCTTCCTATATAGCCCAGCACCTTTCCCTAATAAAGCGGAATTCTCCGGTGAATTGCTGCTGTGTGTCGCTCCTTTCCTTTCATTGGCACCGAACGCTCGGGGACGAGGAGAGAACTCTCCCCGCCTCAGGCCTTCACGGCTGCGGTGGACCCTCAGGCCCCTCCTCCAACAGCCATACACGAGGTGACTCCTTTGCGGATGAGAACACTCTCTTTCCCCCCCCTCCTCCTTCTGTTCCTTCCGCCGAAAATTCCCAGTACTAGGTACCTTGGACTCCGGCAGTCTGCCTTCTTAGAGAAGTCTGGGTGACGACCCACACTTCCTAAGAAACCGACTCGTATACGAGTTTCCGCAGACCCCCAAGGATCATCGGGGACGCCCTTTGTCTCCTTGCCGTCTGCTCCCAGTCCGAGGGTCTCCGTTCGTCTTCCCCTGTTTGTCTCCTTCTCTGTCCTTTAGCCATGGGAGCCTCCTCATCCCTCCCTGAAAGTTCACCTCTTGAATGCCTGCTCAAGCATCTAGCCACCCTCTCCCTGACGCCTGATATAAAACCAAAACTTCTCTGCAAATACTGCTCCCAAGATTGGCCGACATACCCCCTAGACAATAACAACCAATGGCCCGCAGGGGGAACTCTTGATCCTAACATCACTCGCGATCTCTTTAACTACTGCCAGCGCCTGAAAAACTGGAAGGAGATTCCCTATACCGAAGCTTTCCGCCTCCTCCCCCGGCCTCCCCCCAAGTTCTCCTAGCCTGCAAGCCGTCTCCCCTGCAGAAGCCTCCCGTTCACTCCCTTCCCCCTCCTCTCCTACAACAGCCCCTCCCCCTTCCTCACCACCATCTCCTCCCCCACCTCACCCCCCTGCAGATCAAGCCTGAGCCTTTCAGCCCCCCTCTAAGTCCCAGGAGCCTCCTCCGTCTTTGCCCCCATCACCTGTTTCTCCCCCACAGACTGAGCCAGAACCCTTCAGTCCCCCACCACCATGGGTCTCCGCTCTCGAGATATCTTCGCCTGCTGCTTAAAAGCAGGTCTGAAAAAGGCAGCTCGTAAAGAGTCAATTTTCAAAAGCTCCCTCCGAGTTCTTAGACAGACTCACTCAAGCCCTATTACAGTATACCAGCCTGGACCCAGAAACGCCTGACGGGAGACATGTCCTTATGACATACTTCCTAGCTCACAGCTACCCCGACATTAAAGCTAAACTCAAAAAGTTAGAACAGGACCTCGCTACCCCACAGACTGAGATCCTAACAGTGGCCTTTAAAGTCTTCCATAACCGGGAGGAGGAGAAAGAACGCCGTAAATAAAAGGCTGATCAGGCCAATTTCCAACTGTTGGCCCAGCTGATAAAACCACAACCTGGGCGCTCTTCTACAAACAAGCACCCCCCAGGAGCTTGTTTCAAGTGAAGACAAGAAGGACATTGGTCAAGGGCATGCCCCTCCCCCAGATCTCCTACCACCCCATGCCCCAGATGCCACAAAAAGGGCCACTGGAGGTCTGATTGCCCAGCCACCCGAAGGGGAGGCTGGACGAACAACCCCCATCCTAAGCCCTCTGTAGTGGGGCTGGCAGAAGAAGATTGACGGGGCCCAGGGGCTTCTCGCCCAACAATTTCCATCACCAAACAGGAGCCCAGGGTTACTTTGATAGTAGATGGTCGCCCCATCTCCTTCCTCCTAGATACAGGAGCCACCTTCTCAGTCTTGTGAGAATAACAGGGCCCTACCACGCCTGCCATTACCCCTATAGTCATGGTAGGAGGTAAACAGATTTTCCCATTAAACCCCCCCCTTTTTATGCACAATCCAAGACAATCCCATACCTTTCTCCCACTCCTTCCTGGTTATGCCCCAGTGTCCCATCCCTTTACTAGGACGGGACATCCTTTCTCTCCTTCATGTTTCCATAACTATATCCACTCCCACAGCCCCCAGTACTCCCTTTCTGATGGCCCTCATAGCCGACGACACCCCTCTACCCAATGAAAGCTCCAGTTCCGCCCTCATACACCCTGTAAATCCCAGAGTTTGGGACATTACAAGCCCCTCTGTGGCTCTATGTCCTCCTGCCTCTATCAAATTACATGACCCCTCTCAGTATATCTGTCAGACCCAATACCCCCTAACCACTTCAGCCCTCATAGGCCTCCAACCCATCATTCAAGATCTTTTAAACAAAAATTACCTTAGACCCACACACTCCCCGTTTAATACCCCCATATTAGCTGTTAAAAAAACCAACAGATCTTTCCGCCTTGTCCAAGACCTTCGCCTCATCAACATGGCCATCGTCCCTATCCATCCCTTAGTTCCAAATCCATACACCCTTTTATTGCAGATCCCTGCCTCGGCCTCCCACTTCTCAGTCCTAGATCTCAAGGACACATTTTTTTTCTATCCCTCTGGACCCCTCCTCCCAAGATTTTTTCGCCTTTACCTGGACAGACCCATACACAAGACGTTCTGAACAACTCACTTGGACAGTTTTGCCACAAGGCTTCCGAGATAGTCCCCATATTTTTGGACAGGTCCTGGCTCAAGACCTCAAACAGTTTCATCATGATCACTCTGAGTCCACCTTATTACAATACGTTGACGATCTTCTACTCTGCAGTCCCTCGTGGGAACAGTCTCAACTTGACACTGCCTCCCTACTTAACCTTCTAGCTTCCAGCTGTTACCGGGTATCCCCTGTCAAAGCTCAAATCTCTTCCCCTTCTGTCACTTACCTCGGATTTCTTCCATCTCAACAAAAAAAGTCCATTACCTTAGACAGAAAACGGCTCCTCTCTGACCTGCCTGTTCCCAAAACCAAGACAGAAATCCTTTCTTTTCTAGGCCTGGCTGGGTATTTTAGAGCGTGGATCCCTAACTTCTCCCTGTTGGCAAGACCCCTATACGACCTCAGCAAGGGCCCCCCTGAAGAACCATTATTCGTCTCACCCCGACACTCCTTCATTAAGCTTCGTGGAGCCCTTGTGGAAGCCCCAGCTCTCCATCTTCCTGATTTGTTGAAGCCTTTCTCATTATACATTCATGAGAGGTCCAGTCAAGCTCTAGGAGTCCTAGGCCAATATTATGGCCCATCCTTTGCCCCAGTAGCTTATCTTTCCAAGCAATTAGACCCCACAGTTCGGGGATGGGCCCCCTGCCTACAGGCATTAGCCGCTGGACAGCTCTTGCAGAAGGAAGCTCATAAACTGACATTCGGGGCACCCCTTACCATTCTGTCCCCACATCACCTAAAGGATCTCTTAACCTACAAAAGTTTACAGAATCTCCCTCCCTCCAGACTCCTGACCTTACTGTCCTCTTTCCTCCAAAATCCAGACATTTCTTTCCTCCCCTGCTCACCCCTGAATCCGGCCACTCTTCTTCCTCTACCCTACTCTCCTCATACTCCCTCACATGATTGCCTGGAAGCCCTTCACAACTTCCTTCCGTGCCACTCCACGATCTCCGAAGGAGCCCTCTCACACTCTGACCTCATCTGATTTACTGATGGGTCCTCCTTTAAACATGAGGGCACGCATTATGCAGGATATGCAGTAGTCTCCCTCGAAGACGTCATCGAGGCACGAGCCCTACCCCCTGGTACAACCAATCAACAGGCCAAACTCATTGCAGCCACCAGAGCTTGCACTCTGTCCTGGGACACGTCTTTCACACTGTACACTGACTCCAAATACGTATTCCACATTCTCTTGTCTCACGCGGCAGTATGGAAAGAACGAGGCCTCCTCACCACAAAAGGGAATTCCATCACTAATTCAGCCTTGATTACTAAACTTCTAGAGGCTTCAGAACTCCCACACCGACTGGGCATAGTCCACTGCAAATCACATCAAAAGGACGACTCCCCCATTATAAGAGGTAACAATAAAGCTGACAGAGTAGCCCGGTCGATTGCCCTATCAGAAGAAGCACCAGACAGCGATCCGTCTACCCCTGCGGTTTTAGCCTTATCACAAGACACCCTCTGTTCCCAGGACAGAGAGTCTCTCTTCCACCTCTTACACGATCTGTTCCATCCTAGCCCCCAATCCTTAATCCATTTTTTACAATCCTTTTTTTCTCTCTCTCCTGAAGACAAAACCCTACATGACCAAATCACCCGCAGGTACACCATTTGCCAATGCACTAACCCTAATACCCCCCTCAAGGCCCGACCCTTCCTGGCTCATCAAGCACGGGGTAATGTCCCAACCGCAGATTGGCAAATAGACTTCACTAACATGCCCCCCATACGGTGCACCAGATACCTACTCGTGTTAGTAGATACATTTTCAGGATGGGTCGAGGCTTTCCCCACCACTAACAAACGAGCATCCGCGGTTGCCTCTATCCTCCTCACCCAGATCTTTCCTCGGTTCAGGATGCCCACCTCCCTCCAATCAGATAACGGCCCTGAGTTCACTGCCCAAATCATTCAGAACCTCTCCAAGTCGCTCTCACTCCCCTGGCATCTACACTGTCCTTATCGACCACAGGCTTCGGGAAAAGTAGAAAGAGCCAATTGGACTCTAAAAGACATTCTGACCAAACTATCTCTAGAACTACACCTTGACTGGGTTCGCTTACTTCCCTTAGCTCTACTCCGCATTCGGGCCCTCCCAAAGAAACCTTCCTTCTTGTCACCCTTTGAGATCATGTACAGCTGCCCAATTCTACCCCCAGGACTCCCTTCCCACAAAGGACCGATTCCTCCCAATATGGCCCTTTAGTTACTCTCTCTCCTCCACACCGAATTGTGGAAATATCAAGATTGGCTCCTTCCTGACCCATCCGCCTCCCAAAATCCTCCTGTCTTACAGCCCGGCCAACTAGTGTTTTATAAGCCGCCAGAGGATCGGCCCTCTCTCACCCCAAAATGGGAAGGTCCACACCCAGTTATTCTCTGCACCCCCTCGGCCACCAAGCTCTTACTGCCTGATAACTCTGCCACCCCTTGGATTCATATCTCCAAGTTGAAACCAAACACCCAAGACCCACCTTCTCTGGACACTCAAGACCCATCAGTCACAATCCAGAGTCCTTCGGATACAGCCCAAGATACTCTCTACTCTACCACGCCTCATCCCTCTGATCCCTTGAAACTCCACATCTCCCGTTCACCCCCTTTGCCATCCATACCCGAATCATGACTTTTTCCTCCTTTACTGCTCTTTCGCTTTATTTCCTCATTCCTATTGTCTTCCCTGCCACCCCAGCCTCCTTTGTATGGCGATTCAAAGTCAGACAGACTTACACACAGCATCAAACAAAAGTTACTACCCTCATTGCCACATCAGACTGCCCTCTGAAAGGCTGCTCCGAGCCTTTATACCTCCACTTTCCTCCCTCCACCGAAGTGTTCACTAGCAGCTATCTTTATTCTCCCTACCTCTGCTTCTTCTATGACCAAAAACAAGCCTATTGCAGGCAATGGCCAGACACCTACGGGGGATGTCCCTACAGGTCTTGCATCATTCACTACATGGGTAACTCCCAGTACCCACAGTATTACTCCTCCAACCGTTTCATAAAATATCCCAACAGCTCATTCTCCTTATTAATCCCAGATCCCTGGAACTCTCGATGGGCCACCAGAGCCACAGTCTCAGTTTACTATGGGGGGTCCTCAACCCCCCACGGTACTCTTCATATCTCTCGAGAGTACGTTCCCTCTCATTCCCAGATCTCTCAAGTTGCATCCAACATTGGACATTCCGAAAAAGTTATTGTCCAAACTCTTGACGGCGCCTCTTCATCTTCTTACCCCCACTCCTACTCTTGGTTACAGCTCATCCAAGACACCACCATCTTTCTCAACCACACTCTCAAAACCGCCAATTGTTTCTTCTGTGCATCACTACAGCGCCCACTGCTGGCCGCCGTGCCCCTTAATATTTCCAACTACTCCTTCCATGCAGAAGGACAACCCTTCTGTCCCCTGGCAGACATACCCCTATGGGAACCAGAATACGCAGATAATCTCACCATCCACTACTGTGTAGGCCCAACCCCTCCCCCCTCCAGCACACTTCACTGTCTCTCTATCTACACCCCTACCTCCGGCTCTAAGACTTTTATGCAACCAGGTCACTTCTTTTGGTGCAATGGCAGTCTTTTTAATTCACTGCCTCCCAACTCCAATATACCCTGCATTCTCATCACCCTAATCCCACAGCTTACACTTTACAGCATGGCAGAATTTCTTGAGCTCCAACCTCCCTTGCCCTCGCGCACAAAAAGGGCTGCTTTCCTTCCCATCATGGTCGGTATCTCTTTGACCACCTCAGCCATTGGGGCAGGGTTTTCGGGAGGAGCCTTGGGTCACTCTTTATGGGCAATTAAAGATCTCAACACCAAACTTGAGGGAGCCCTGACATCCACTGCCGATTCCCTGGCCTCTCTCCAAAGACAGGTCACTTCGCTAGCTAAGGTCACCCTTCAAAACCGGCGGGCCTTAGATCTGCTTACAGCCAAGAAGGGCGGCACATGCGTCTTCCATCGGGAAGAGTGCTGCTATTACATCAATGAATCCGGCATTGTAGAAACTGACATTACCAAACTCACCGACCTTGCCTCCAGCCTCCACTCTGCTTCCAATTCCAACCCATTCTCTTCAACACTAACAAACCCTTTCCTCACCTGGCTGTGGCCCATTGCAGGCCCCATAATAATCATTCTCCTCGCCTGTCTCTTCTTACCTTGTATAGTAAAGTTTATCAAATCCCAAGTCGGTAAAATCTCTAATCAAACTTTCAACCAGCTTTTACTCAGGAACTATCAGCTTTTAGCCACAGAAGATCCCTCACCCTCACGTAACCTCCTCACCACACGCTGAGATGGACCCCTCTCTCCGCTGGAAACTATTCCTGGAACCAATGGCCGCAGACACCTGGCTTCTGGCACCCGTATCTTCTTGGCACCATTAGAATCAACAAGTCCTCGACCTATAGTTACAGGGAACCTTCGTTGATTTCCAACCTGAAGAAGTCCACATCTACTCGTCCTTACTGTGGGGAGTCCTATCAACCCTTTCCTCCCAGTTCTCAGCCCTCACTTCCTTCTCCACCCCCGTTCAGCAGGAAGCAGTCAGAGAGAAAGCAACGTCCACAACCCCATAGAGGAGAAAGGGGGGAATGAAGGGCCCCCAACCATAAGATGGTGAAATTCCTACTTCTCTTCCGGGTCCTCGGTTCCCACAGGCGCCACCTGAAGCCCAATCACCCCTCGCCCCCCTAATCCCAGCACCTAGCCAATAGCCACCAGCCCCGTAGAAGTGACACCTCAATCACCCCATGCCCCTTCCTATATAACCCAGCACCTTTCCCTAATAAAGCGGAATTCTCCAGTGAATTGCTGCTGTGTGTCACTCCTTTCCTTTCAATTTTGTGATCACAGCTACTCTTTATAGAAATATAGGTGCCATTTCTCCTTTTAAACTATTATCAGCTTTAAGCTGAGGCAACTATTTCAATGTAGTCATAGCATGCCATTTTTACAAATAAGTATATTAGTCAAGCAAATGATACAAAGGCCATAAAAACAGATTAGCTTTGAAGATGGTAGAAATCTAGGCAATGTTTCTGCTGTTCATCTTGTGATAACCTCAAATGTAAAAGAAAAGAAATCCAGAATTCTATTGCCTTGAATTATTCTTGGTCATTATAAGTTGAAGGACATTCTAAAAGTTACCCAAGATATTGTGCATGTTTCTAGCCTATTAAAGTCTTTAGGTTGAAAGTTTTCCTGAATGCTACTTCAGAAAAAGATGGCTGAGTAGGAAGGCAAGGAGGTGGACACCTCCTCCCAAAAATACATAAAAGAAGAAAATAGAGCAAATACACCTAAACTTGAAAATGACCTGAAGACTTTAGAACAGACTACATACACCTAAGGAAGAGAGGAAGATCACAGAGAAAAGAGTAAAGTGGCAGAGATGAGATCAAGTAGAACCCAAGCCCTCCCACCATCCCAAACTACAGGAGTGAGAAAGAAGAATGGAACAGAGTGGGTAGGAGTCCAGGAATGCTTTGCACCTGGCCCTGGAGATCTGCTCCAGGAGCACGAGCTCACATTACATTGGGTTCACATTACATTACCAGGGCTGGACACCAGGTACACGTGGAAATCTGTGGGAGGCCGAGACTCCAGCTATTGTGGAGGACAGGTACACTCCACCAATCCTGAGATCCAAAGCAGAGGTGGCACAGTTTGAAAGACTTGCCAGCAGTGGGAGGGATGCCAGAGAGGTAAGGGCTGGATGGATCTCTCTCCTCAGGATAGAGGGAAGGTGGAGGATACCTCCCCAGCCTTTCCTTGGCCCAACAGTTGGGGAACTCTTGGGAGCCCCAGATGCTTCATCCCTTTCACTGGCAACACAGCCCCAAGGTTCCTCACTGCATGTGATGTCAGGAGCCAACCCACTTTGCCCAGTGGCAGCATCAGACTTTGCTGCCTGGCAGGCAGAGGGAGATTCTCCCCGCTTCCTTGGCTACATTTCAGCCCAACACAGTAGGTGCCTGCAGGAGCCAGCCCCAAGAACTCCTTATTCCCTATGGGTATCCAAGCCTGGTGATGCATGTCTAGCCTGGGCAGAGCTGCACATAGGCCCACCCAACCCACTATCCCTGCACCCTGCCATTGCTGTGGGCCAGGAAGAGGGTGGCCCTGCACACAGAGCTCAACAGAGATTCCTGAGCTGATCACAAAGGCAGTGGCTGAAGCAAATGCCAGCACAGACAGATGCCCCACCCTCTGCATGCCAACAGCTGGGGTCCCTAAAAAATAGAACAAGGTACTAAAGAGTAAAGAATCTTGAGCTTATGGGCACTATAGCATGCCTTCTTCATAAAGCTATTACTTTATAAGCTAAGAAGCATAACAGAGACATCTAATTCAAAGGAAAAACATAGAAACCCTGACAAAATGAGTAGGCAGAGGAATATTTTTTCCAAAAAAAAAAATACAAGACAGGATACCAGAAAAAATGGTTAAGTGAAATGGAGATCACCAATCTTCTAGATAAAGATTTCAAAATAAAAGTCAGAAACATGCTCACAGATTTATAGAAAAGTATTTAAGATCTCAGGGAGGACTTCAACAAAGAGATAGAAGATCTTAAAAGTAGCCACTCAGGGCTGAAGAATACAGTATCTGAAAATAAATATACAATGGAGGGATTTAAGAGTAGATACTGCAGGTAGAGGAAATAGTGAATGAGACGGAAATTAGGAAACAGGAACATAATGAAGCTGAGGAACAGAGAGAATAAAGGATCTTTACAAATAAAAGAATGATAAGAAAGCTATGTGACCAATCCAAATGAAACAATATTTGTATAAGAGGTGTGCCAAAAGGAGAAGAGAGACAAAGGGATAGAAAGTCTCTTTAAGGAAACAATTGTTGAAAACTTCCCCAATCTGGGGAAGGAAATAGATATTCAGGACATAGAAAAACAGGGATCTTCTAACAAAAGGAACCCCAAAAGACAACACCAAGACATATAATAATTAAAATGGCAAAGATCAAGGATGAGGAGAGAGTGTTGAAAGCATCCAGAGAGAGAAAAATGGTTACTTATAAGGGAAACCCCATCAAGCTATCAGCAAACTTCTCAGCAGAAACTCTACAGGCCAGAAGGGAGTGGAATGATATATTTAATGTACTGAAAGAGAAGAACCTCCAACCAAGAATACTCTACCCAAGGAGATTATCATTTAAATTTGAAGCAGGTATTAAACAATTTCCAAATAGACTAAATTTGAAGGAATTCACTACCACTAAGCCAGACCTATAGGATATGTTAAAGTGTCCCTAAGGCTAAATGGCTTTTCACCAGTGAATATAAACCCACAGTGAAGGTAATAGACCAACTAATTACCAATCAAGTATGAAATTAAAACAAAACAAAAGAAACAAAATCAGTTATACACAAAATCAGTAAAGAGATGCACAATGAGTACAGATAATAACATCTAATTTGAAAAATGTGGAGGAGGAAGAAGGAGAAAAAAGGCATCTTTAGATTATTTTTGAAATAAAGTAATCAGCAATTTAAGATAGACCTAAATAGTAAGGAAGCTATCCTTGAACCATTGGTAACCACAAAACTAAAGCCTACAATAAATACACACAGAAAAATTATAAAAAAGAGAAATCCAATGATAACACTAATGAAAAGCATCCATAATAAGAGAAGAATATAAGAAAGAAAGAAAGGAACTAAGAGGAGCTATAAAGAAACAGCTAGAAAACAATTAACAAAATGGCAATAAGTACATATTTATTAGTAATCACCTTAAATGGAAATGGACTAAATGCATTAATCAAAAGACATAGAGTGGCAAAATTGATAAAAAAAAAAAACAAGACCCATCTGTATGCTGCCAAGAAGAGACTCACTACAGACCCAAAGATAACAACAGACTAAAAGTGAAGGGATGGAAAAATATATTTCATGCAAATACTAGGGAGAAAAAGCAAGAGTTGTAGTACTTGTACCAGACAAAATTGATTTCAAAACAAAGGAACAAGAGACAGAGAAGGACATTACAAAATAATAAAAGAGTCAGTCCAACAAGAGGACATAGCCGTTATAAATATCTATATACTCAACATAGGAGCACATAAATATACAAAACAAATTCTAACAGATTTAAAGAGGGAACTATATTGCAACACACATTCATTTTATGAGACTTTAACACACTACTCATATCAATAGATAGATCAATAAGACAGAAAATAAATAAGGAAACACAGGCAATAAACAACACATTAGATCAAATGGACATAAGAGATATCTACAGGCATTCTACCCAAATGCAGCAGGATACACATTTCTCTTAAGTGTACATGGAATGTCCTCCAGAATAGACCACATACTAGGCTACAAGAAGATCCTCAATAATTAAAAAAGATTGAAATTTATCAAACAGCTTCTCAGAGCACAATGGTATGAAACTAGAAATAAATTACACAAAGAAAACAAAAAATTCCACAAACACATGGAGGCTAAACAAAATTCTTCTAAATTATCAATGTATCAATGATTAAAACAGAAATCAAACAATACATGGAGACAAATGAAAACAAAAACACAACAGTCCAAAATCTGTGACAGGTGGCAAAGGCAGTTATAAGAGGAAAGTACATAGCAATAATAGCAATACAGGCTTACCTCAAGAAACAAGAACAGACTCAGTTAGACAAGTCTAAATTCACAATTAAAGAAACTAGAGAAAGAACAAACGAAGTCCAAAGTTAGCAGAAAGAGGGACACAATAAAGAGAAGAGCAGAAATAAATAAAATAGAGAATAAAACCATAGAAAAAAAAATCAATGAAACAGGAGCTAGTTCTTTGAGAAAATAAATAAAATTGATAAACCCCTAGCCAGACATACCAAGAAAAAAGTGAATGTACACACATTAAACAGAATCAGAAACAAAGAAGGAATAATCACAATGGGTACCACAGAAATACAAAGAATTATTAGAGAATACTATGAAAAATTATATGCCAATAAATTGGACAATCTAGAAAAATGGAAACTTCCTAGAAAAATACAACCTTTCAAGACTGAGCCAGGAAGAAACAGAAAATCTGAACAGACCAATTACCAACAATGAAATAGAACTGGTAATCAAAAAACTCCCCCAAAACAAAATCCAGGTGCAGATGGCTTCACAGCAAAATTCTACCAAACATTTAAAGAAGAGCTAATATACTTCCTTCTTAAAGTATTCCAAAAAGTAGAAGAGGATGGAATACTTCCAAACTCATTCAGTGAGGCCAGCATTACTCTAATATCAAAACCAAAAAAGACACCACAAAAAAAGAAAATTATAGACCAATATCCCTGGTGAACATAGATGCAAAAATCCTTAACAAAATAATAGCAAACTGAATTTAAAAAATACATCAAAAATTTCATCCATCATGACCAAGTGGGATTTATTCCAGGGATGCAATGATGGTACAATATTTGTAAATTAATCAACATCATAAAGCACATTAACAAAAAGAAGAATAAAACTACATGATCATTTCAATAGATGATGAAAAAGCATTTGACAAAATTCAACATCCATTCATGATAAAAAAAACTCTTAACAAAATGGGTATAGAGGATAGGTACCTCAACATAATAAAAGCCATATATGACAAACATATAGCCAACATCATCCTTAATAGTGAAAAGCTTAAAGCTTTTCCTCTAAGAAAGGGAAGAAGACAAGGATGCCCACTCTCACCACTTTTATTCAACATAGTACTGGAGGTCCTAGCCACAGCAATCGAAAAACAAAAATAAATAAAAAGCATACAGATTGGTAAGGAAGAAGTTAATCTCATTGTTTTTGGATGACATGATATTATATACAGAAAACCATAAATAGTCCACCAAAAAACTATTAGAACAAATAACTTAATTCAGCATATTTGCAGGATGCAAAAGTAATACACAGAAATCTGTTGCATTCCTATACATTAACAATGAACTAGCAGACAGAGAATTCAGGAAAAAAACTTCATTTACAATTGCATCAAAAAGAATAAAATGCCTAGAAATAAACCTAACCAAGGAAGTGAAAGATGTATAATCTGAAAACTACAAGAAACTCATGAGAGAAATTAAAGAAGACACCAATAAAAGGAAATTTCTACTGTGCTCATAGATAGGAAGAATTAATATTGTCAAAATGATTATCCTGTCCAAAGCAGTTTAAAGATTCAGTGCAGTCCCTATCAAAATACCAACAGCATTCTTCAATAAACTAGAACAAATAGTTTTAAAATTCATATGGAACCACAAAAGACCCTGAATAGTCAAAGCAATCCTGAGAAAGAAGAAAGCTGGGGAGATTATACTTCCTGACTTCCTACTACAAAGCTACAGTAATAAAAACAATTTGGTACTGGCACAAGAACAGACCCATAGATTAATGAAACAGAATAGAGAGCCCAGATATAAACCCATACATATGTGGTTAATTAATATATGATAAAGGAGCTATGAATATACAATGGGGAAAAGACAGCCTCTTCAACAACTGGTGGTGGCAATACTGGACAGCTACATGTCAGAGAATGAAACTGGATTATTGTCTAACACCATACACAAAAGTAAACTTGAAATGGATCAAAACCTGAATGTAAGTCATGAAACCATAAACTCTTAGAAAAAAACATAGACAAAAATCTCTTGAATATAAACATGAGCAACTTTTTCCTGAACACATCTCCTTGAGCAAGGGAAACAATACCAAAAATGAACAAATGGAACTACATTAAACTAAAAAGCTTCAATACAGCAAAGGACACTATCAGCAGAACAACAAAAAGTATCCTACAGTGTGGGAGAATATATTCCTAAATGACATATCTAATAAGCTGTTAACATACAAAATATATAAAGAGGTACATGCCTCAACAAAAAAGCAAAAAACCTGATTAAAAAATAGGCAGAGGATCTGAACAGACAGTTCTCAAAAGAAGAAATTCAGATGGCCAACAGGCAAATGAAAAGATGCTCCACATTGCTAATTATGAGGGAAATGCAAATTAAAACCGCAATGAGATATCACCTCACACCAGTTAGGATGGCCAACATCCAAAACTACAAGAAACAACAAATACTGGTGAGGTTGCGGAGAAAGGGGTACCCTCCTACACTGTTGGTGAGAATGTAAATTGGTGCAATTGTTGTGGAAAGAAGTCTGGAGGTTCCTCTAAAACCTAAAAACAGGAATACCATTTGACTCAGTAATTTCACTCCTAGGAATTTACCCAAAGAAAACAGAATCCCTGTTTCAAAAACATACATGCACCCCTATGTTTATTGCCACACTATTTGCAATACACAAGATAGTGAAGCAACCTAAGTGTCCATCAATAGATGAATGGATAAAGAAGAGGTGGTATATATATATATACAATGGAATTGTTCAGCCATAAAAAGAAAAGAAATCCTGCCATTTGCAACAACATGGATGGATCTAGAGGGTATTATGCTCAGTGAAATAAACCAGGTGGAGAAAGACAAATACCATATGATTTCACTTATTTGTGGAATATAAAACAAAGCAAAACAGAAGGAGAAAATAACATTAGATTCATAGGCACTGAGAAGTGATTAGTAGTTACCAGGGGGGAGGAGTTAGTGTGTGGTGGGGGAGGGGTTTAAAGGGGCACAATAATTCGCAATCACAATGTAAGTTGATCATGGGGACTGTTGAACCACTGTGATGTACATTTGAAACCAACATAAGATTGTATATTAATGATACTTTAATAAAAAAATGTTTTCCTGAGCATGAGCTTTCACTGATCATAGAAAAAGTATATTTGACATCTAATTACCTGTTTAGAATCTAACCAACTAAAATGGAAAAGATTTCTTGTTTGTTTCTTTTACCTCCTCCAACTGTTCCACAGAAGGAGCAATAATAAATATTATTTCAAAAAATACAATCTGTTAGGAAAAATTAACTATTGAAAAATTAACTTGTTTAATAAATAATTTTCTGTTTACAAATTACTAATACTTGTTCTTCCAGCATTTTTGGAAGGTTGATTTTTCTCTTTCAGTGGTTTGTGTACAGCAGAGCATTAAATAATTCTAAAGGGGTGTAATTTATCCTCTGTCACATAACAAGACTGTGTCATCTTTTCTGAGTTACATCTTTATAAGTCTCAGTTTCCTCCTCCGTAAAAGGGGGAAAATAAAACTTACTTCATAGACTGTCTTGAAGTATAAATAATACGATGTGTGTAAAGCTGTTTTTATAGTTCTAGGCCTAAATTATTGTTCAGTAACTAGTTACTTGAAGTAGTAAGAGTATTATTCAAAACTGATATTTTCAAATAGAAGATCTAATCTGAAAAATGAAAAAGAAGGCATGATATTATTTTCACCTCATCCATTACCTATAAGGATAGGAGTACATATTTCACTTAGGTTAGGAACTGTAAAGTTTCAGAATGAAGATCCTTCATAAAGTCAAAACATTCTCAGATTCCCACACAAAAATAATTTGGTAAACATTAATCATGACAATGTTTGACTGTCATGTATAATTGGATAATAGTTTTAAATAATTTGTAATTTATTAATCCCAATGACATCTATTTACACTTAACAAACTAATATCCATATATGCAAGACCTAATATTCCTTCATTCTAGGGAAAAAATGATTTATAAATAGATTTTCATATGCACTATTTGCAATAACCACAAGGTCTTCATGAGTTTATGTCCCTCTGCTCTGGAAGCACTGATTTAAACCCTAACTTTAGAGTAATTTTTAATTACTAAAATCTAAAATCCCAAGGATTTCTCTATTGACCTGAACAATATCATACTGGCTATTTAAGTGAAAAAGAAATGATGGACTGCCTCTGCTTCCCACTGCTGTTGTTTGCACACACTAATACTGAGAACTTTTCCTGGGTGTCATCCTTCTAGTATCTTTGTAAACAAAAAACATAATATGAAACAAGGCCAGATTGTCTGCCTCTCAGACATCCTGCATTGTACAAAAGACCCAGGAAAATCAAAGCAGCAAGAAATTCCATTCTGTATTACAGATGAAGTAAATCAAGTATGAACACAAGAAATATGCTCTAGAAGATAGTAAATAAACACTCTAGTTCTAGTCACTGTTGGATGCAGGTTAGAATTTGTGACATATGCTGATGGTCACGGCTGTCTTTGCTATGCCTAGCCTTGTAAAACAAGACAGCTGTATACAGTCCATATTGCCTGTCAATCCTTCTAGAGTGCCATAGATTATAAACTCAGAGCCTGGTGCTGCTGAGGCTTATGAAACAAATGAGGTTATCTATAATAGCACTATCCAACCAGCAAAATGACTACTGGGCACACATAAATATGTAAATGGTGCCTGCCCTGAAAGAAATTACAAATTTTCTTGATCTGATAAAATGGTTAGGAAATAGAATTTAAAAATTAATTGCACTTTCAATTGTCTATTAGTATATCACTTTTGTGTTCTTAGCCAACTACCCCCCAAAAAATGTTTGTTAATGGAAATGGGGTGATCTTGTTCAAAATTTGAGAACAGAAGCTACATCTGCCCTAAGGATGGGGTCTGGCAAAAAAAAAAAAACTGTTGGTTTGGAAGTAGTTCTTGCAACATATGAACAGAGCAATCAAGGGTACACATGTATTAATCCTTGTCATGCAGCACGGCAGATTCATTGTGAAGACACAGCCTCTAGCCTTCAACATAGAGTCACAGTAGGTTCTGTTGCCTGTTTCCAGAACCCTATTATCTGTGAAAAGCAAAGGAGGCCACAGTGTGAAGGAGCATCCCTTCAGAAACAAG
Organism: Manis pentadactyla; assembly: GCF_030020395.1. Classification (NCBI taxonomy): domain Eukaryota; kingdom Metazoa; phylum Chordata; class Mammalia; order Pholidota; family Manidae; genus Manis; species Manis pentadactyla. The sequence goes on along the minus strand of NC_080028.1, from coordinate 52,299,274 downwards.
TTATAATAATAGTGATCCTTTCTCAGTAGATATTTCAAGCAGTCTGGAATCTTCTGGCATTCTGTCCTGGGGTAGTTAGGGAGAGCTGCATCAGTCCCTTAACAACAAAAGGAAATTGGCAGGTGTGAGACATCCAGAAATTACTTTTCTTTTTCAGCCAAAGGTAAAGACAACAAGAAAATATAGATCAGCAATTGTGTTATGAAGTTGCCCCTTGAATATGACCTAGGCAGCTGATCTGGGGAAATACTAGTACTTCAGATGGAATGTGTTGTGAGAGGACAAAGGCGGCAGAGTTAAATTCCAGGTGAAGAATTCTGAGGAGACACCAGTGGAGAAAGAGGCAGGGTAGGAGGCGAACACTGTAGGACACTGATGACTTCCAAATCATTCTTTTGGATTCAGGTCTTGACTATTGGACATTACCCCTTGAATAAATGGCAGAATGACCATAGAACACTGCATGTGAGCTGTAATTTAAAGCTTACCCAGGATCCTGTTACATTGAGCATCCCTGAATCTTACTGATATTTGTATTCTCAATGCCTAGGAATGTGTTTAATTCTTTGAAAATTCTCAATAAGCATTTTTAGAATATATGAAATATTGAATTAATGAAAGGATAGTTAAGAAAATTCTGCTTTCTCACTTCAGATATATTTTAAACCAATTTGATCCCCAAAATTATTTTTATTCACTAAGATTATGAGCACAGACATTCTGGCTCTCTAGTATGTTCGAATTAAAAAGTGCAAATATCCCCTTGTCAATTGCAGAGACCACTAATGCCTGCAGAAGCTTGTATACTACAATGAATGGGCTTTTTTCAATTTGCATAACAGGATGGAAAAACTAATAGTTCTTACTTCTGCCACTTTTCCTGAACTCTTTTGAGTTAAAGATATTTTGCAAAAAAAAATTTAATTTACTACAATTAAAGGTACCACTTGGAAATTGGATTTGTCAGGACCCTATACAAGTCACAAAATAGAAATACACAAACGTATCAATGTCTTATTTTGTTTAAATTTAGTTTTATGAGCATTTTTCAAATGAAAAGCTTTAAATAAGCTGTAGATTTCCAGCTGTGAGACATATGTGAAGTCTCTCTTTGATTGCTAATGATCCTTCTACCCTGCATATAGGAATACTAGTTTACATGGGTCCATCCCATGTAATTATTACAAGGCCACCACTATGCTTACCTCTGTTCCTATTTCTCCACAATGACTCCCTTGTATTGTTTTAAATTCCCTTGACTGTATATTCCATGCATTTCTTCTACCCAAGAAGAAAGCATATCATATGGTCTCCTACTATCTCACCACTTCATAGAAGTTAAATTGGAATGGTAGATATTTAATGAACTTAGACCTCATTCATGATACTAAAATATTTTTCTTATAATTTTGTTTCACAAACAGAAGGGTAAGAGATGAATATAATGTTCAATATTATGAATATTTAGTTAATATTAATATATGAGCCAGAGAAGGCAATCCAGACTGCCAAAGCTAAAGTAGTAACAATAGCAAATAAATACACCACAAGGGATCATTTACTTCCCTGCATTATGAACTCTACAGTATCCATACCTAAGTGCTCATATTTGGTAATGTGGTCCTTTCAAAAACCATGGCAATTGCCTACTTCTAACACATAGATGAGACCTACAGAGCCTATTGATATGTTCACATAATATATATTTCTAAATGCCACATGACTTCTCTCTTTTGTGTATGAAGAATTCTCATTTGCCATTCAGCCAGAATCAAAAAATGGTTTACCTTCTTCATGTCACCCAAGCCATACCCCAAAGAAACAAGCAGGGGAGCAATTACAAATATATAATAGGTGTACAGGGAGGCACTAATTGCTGTGCAAAGTGTCCACCTCTTTCCTGACAAAGCAATGTCCTAAGCAATTGTGGAATACAGCACATGCTATTTAAAAGTTATTGACCCTGGAATTTTATTTCACCATATAATAATATAAAAACAGTAAATTGTCACTACAACCTGGATTGCATGCATACTTTCTTTTACTAATAATTCATCTCAAATTCCATTGCTCATGGTTGTATTATCGGAACAAAGTTCAAGAATTAAGTGAAGAAGCAGAATTAGACAGGAGAGCATTTCTTAAAAGCTATAGATACCTCTTTGGACTTTTCTCCATACAAAACACTGATGTTAAGACATCTCCAGGTCAGGGTTCAGTTGTAAAATGTTACCAAACATTAACCAAACGTTAAACATTGAGTGATAGACAGTGATAGAATCCGGACCTGAGTACTGCCTTTTTGAGTAAGCCCACCGCCATCTCAGAAAGACCCAGGTTTCATCTTAGGCTACAAGCATTCTCCAGGGGACACGTTAGCAAGCCACAATCCCACCTTTTCCCTGACCCTTCCCCTCAAAGAATCTGCCAAAAACCCCGGCTATAAAAGGCCTCTTGGCCTGCTAAAGACCCCTTTTTCAGTCCCTCTCTGGTTTAGCAATAAACCTGCTTGGACTATGGAGTTCATGTCCTTTTCTTTCCTCTCATCTGGTGCCAAAACCGGGGAGTGGCAGCTGAGAGCAGGAGCTCTTTTGCAGCCTAGAAAGAACTCATCCTGGGCTAACTAACACCTAAATCCTGAGAGCCTCCTGTGGCCCGCCAATAGCTTATGTCTCAATGTTCACTAAAAACTAAAGTTCCCAATTGTCTTCTAAGTTCTAATTAAAACGACTTGAAATAATTAAGAAAATATCTCTGCATGATAGAAAAGATGTGTGTTTTGATAAGAGGAGGTGTAAGGAATGGAAATTCATTTTACTGAGGGTAAAAGAAGGTAACTGTTCTAAAGTCAGCTGTTTATTTAAAGAAACAGAACTCTGAATGTAAAAAGAAAGTTGTAGAAAGTTTCTGGAAGAATTTGATATAGTCATGCTATGTGAGATTAAAGCAAATGAGTCTTGATATGAAGAACACAGGAAAATAAGAATTTTGTTTTCTGTTTGTTAAAAAGACAATGTTTTCTTGAACTATTAATCTGCTCTTAATAATAAAAAATTTTGAAGGGTTTTTCTAATTTATCAAAATGATTTATCACGCTTAAGGGCTCAAAAAGTTGTCTAAGTACTTAAGAAAATGAGATCTTCATATTAAAAGAGCTAAAAACTAAGTTTTGATATGTTACAGAAATACCCCAACATCCTTTTATATCAACGGTTTTATAGTAAGCTCTCATCAAATCTTTTACCATTGCCATTTCTAAGTCTCTTGTCATTTATAGTTACTATTTTACTCCTGTACCAGTGAAGAACTAGATTCAAGCAGAGCAAAAATTAGTTACATAAGATTAAGCAAACTGAGGATGATGATTTTAATTTTTATGCAAATATCACTAATCTCTTAAATAGAAAAACAAGTGTCTGTTTTAACCTTTTTCTCTTAAGCTAGCTTACAACAGTTTAGAAAATTATACCTTTAAACCAGAATTGAAATATTTATCTTTCTCTCTGTACCTGATCCCTCCATAACTTAGAAACTTTCAGTGACTGTTTTCATATTTTATGGCAATACTTTTATTTGCATAAGTTCAATAAGAATCTGCTCTCCTTGTAACAGGATCAATTGAAAACACTGGTTATATTACCAAGGCTTTGACTGGGATGCATATTTGAGATACCTGCATAAACTCAGATATGAACAGACAGCTTTAAGGAACTAAGGTTGACTCTAGAGAGCCAACAAAGCCCTTTGGAAGAACTGGCCTGGTTCCTTGCTTGCAGGGTTCCCGGCAGCCTTACCAGGTAAGGAAGGTTATTTCCTGGCAGGTGAGGGAAGCTCAGAATATCTTGGGGACCTCGAAAAGAGAGGAATTCACCCCAAATCTACAGGTACTGCAGGCAAAACCTGATGGCAAGTCTCTCTTGGCTTCTGGCCTTGAGAGGCCTTTAAAAGCTCAATCTGTAATTCCTTATAAAAAGTTCCAGCAAACATGTTTAAAAGAGCCTGTGTAATCAATGGCTGTTCTTGCTGCACTTGTGTAAATAATCAGGTCAACTGTTTTAAAGCTAAACTTATTTTATATTAATAAAAATGAATGTAATTTTAGAGAGAAAGAAGAGTTGTGTTTTAATAGGGTAGCCTTATCACTATTAGATTCTAATACTGTTCATCGTAAAAAGACTAGATCCTGGATTCTAGTTGCCTTAGAATATCTGGCTATGACTCTCCAAATGTTTTCTCCCATCATTTCAGTTAGAGTTTTACTATTTCTAGTCCTCATATTCAGCCATTCATTCCTAATCTCCCTGTCAAGTTTGTTTCCTCCAGAATAAAAAATCCAACTCCAGATGTTGCTTAGAAGAGGATTTCAATCCACCCCAATGCTGATGAACATGCACATCAGCAACCCCGCAACTTAGATGCCTCCTCCTTTCATGGGCCCTTGTCCACGTCTGCCTCTGCTAAACCGGCTCCATGACCCCTCCTCTCCCCGACAGACAGCAGGAAACTGCTGGACACACAGGCAGGGGCAACACCCCCACTTAGCAGGAAGCAGTTACAGAAGAGTGACTGACACCCACTTTTCCTTGAAAGATTTCAAGGATCCACATTCCTTGAGGGGTGAATGAAGTGAGGCAGAGACATAGGACAAGCATTATGATTAACGCTTCCTGTCTATGATGAAAAATGCTGAGATATAAACACTATAGTAAGAACAGGAGGGACTCCATTTTAAGGCTAAGATTCCATTTTAAAAAGCAGAGAGTTGAGAAATAAGATTCCTAACATATTCTCTGGTAATCAGACAATAGCCCAACAGCCTATCTTAAGGCAGGGCAGACAGTCTTAACTGATTTGTCCCCACTTCTTTGACCAAGCACCCCAAAAGGACCTCCAATCTCTTAACATTGCCCCTAGCTGCCTGCTCTAGTATGTCGATGACCTCTTGCTTTGCAGCCCCTCAAAAAATTATTCTCTATCCCACACTATATCCCACCTTAGATTCCTGGGGAAAAAGAGATACTGTGTCTCAGAACACCAAGCTCAACTGGTACAGCAAAAGGTCACTTACCTTGGTCTTGACCTCACCCCTACCACTCGCTGCATACCCACCTTCCAAAAGCAAGGTATTAATAATCTCCCTTTCCCCACCGAAAAGCGAGATCATCTTTCCTTCCTAGGATTTCTTAGCTCTTTTAGACTCTGAATCCAAAATTACGCACTCATTGAAAAACCTTTACAAGTCCTCCCACAGGGATCCCCAAGAAACGGTGCCAGAGACAGACTTAATTCCTGCTTCTTTCTGGGCCCTTAAGTGAGTGCTCCTCAAGGCACTGCTTTGACTCTACCTAACCCTAACAAACCCTTCTTTTCTTGACCAGCAAAAAGGAACGAGCATTAGGGCTACTTGCACTATCAGCCGGGGACTCCCTCCAGCCTGTTGCCTATTTGTGCAAACAACTCAACCTTGCGATGAAAGGCTGGCCTCTCTGCTTACAGGTCCTCGTATCAGCTGCTCTCCTTATCCCCAAAGCCCACAATATCGCCCTCCACCAGTCCCTACAGGCACACTCCTCACACAGCCTCTCTGACCTGCTCAGCACCAGGCTCTAACCCTTCTCTCCTTGTCCTGAGTCCAAGTCGTACACTCTCAGCTTCTACAACCCTCTGTTGCCATCTACCTCTTCTCCTCTATTCGCCTTTATCACCCTCTTCCTTCTTTTCCTTCCCTGCTTAATTAACCAATTCCAAAGATTATTATAGAATTGAATGGTGGCCAGCTCCCAGATAACTACTCAAGAACACCTTCAAAGGGCTTTTCTGCTTCAAAATATCAGAAAACCACCTTCATCACCCCCTCTCAGCAGAAAGTAGCCAAGAAAAGAACAGCAACCAGTCTCCCTATACCCTTTAGAGCAGGAATGACAGAATCCAGATGGGAGTACCACCTTTTTGAAAAAAGTAAACCCACCCGCCATCTCAGAGAGACCTATGTGTCATCTTATTTAGGCTACAAGCATCCTCCAGAGGACATGTCAGCAAACCACAAGCCCACGTTTTTCCTGACCCATCCCCTCAAAGAGTCCGCCAAAAACGCTGGCCATAAAAAGCCTGTTGGCCTGTTATAGACCCATTTTTCCTTTGTTCTGTTTGGCAGAACAGAAAGGTCCCACTCTTTGACAAAAAGAAAAAAATTGAGTATTACATTTCATCAATTTACATTATTTTCAGCCATCTAATGGCCTTTTGTAAAAACTAATAAATTATGAACCAAAAAAACCCCAAACATTCTCAGGAATAATAATGACATATTCAATAAGTAAAATTGTATTTCATGGCTTTTCTGAATAGAAATATTTACAGAAAGAGTGGCACTAGCTAACGTGATGTCAGTGTGCTGTATGCAGGAGTTGTCACACATTATACAGTTAACATTTTTCAAATTCATGGACTTCTAATAAGATTGTAACACTGAGACAACATTTAAAATAAATTCCATTTTTTCCTGCTGGACAGTTTATCATGTTCTAGAAATGGATAGTCACACAAAAAAGGATTTTTTTTAAGAAGCGCTCAGTTGAAATTGAAATGTTGTAGACTTTTGGAGGAAAAGACCAGGTTTGAAATAATAATATCCCTGGGGTCAGGCATTTCTTGTCAGTTAATGAATAACTGGGTTAGAGGACCCCAAGGTAAACCTCACTCCTTAAAAAGCAGGGCATACAGCTGATAAGGGTTTTCATATTGACATTTTCTGTGGTTTCCCACTAGTCTCTCTTTAGGCTATGGTTCCTATTGATCCACATCCCTGTGTTCCCTTTTAGATATTCTTCTCAAGAAATGTACTTCCACAGATTAGCAAATGTGTGTAAAGAGAAAAGCATGACCTCAGGAAAATATCAAGGGGAAACAATAATACATCTTTTGCAAGATGTCTTCCATTCTCTGGAGAATGAGGATTGAAAGTGGAGAGGGTGGGAAGAAATGCATTAAGTCTGCATCTGCATTTCTAAGCCAAAACAAAGAAAGGATATGGCATCTTCATGTATCATTTCTTAAAAGGAGTTTAGGGTTAATTGAGTGTGGGCCCCATGCCAGCTGTTTCATTATCATTATTTCCATATTTTTAATTAGTTTGTGAAGAATTACAAACAAGCTTTCCCAAGTATTTGGAAAATTTTTACCAGGGAGCTAATTTACTGATAACAAATCCTGAGGCTACTAAACAGGCTAAAGCTGTAGTATAGTTAAAAATCTTTCTAAAATTCTCATGTTCTAAAATATGAGAACTGTATATGTAAAAGGAAGTGTTTAGGTTATTCTAGTTCAGATTCTCATGTTCCAAAGAGCAACTTGAGCTGCAGAGCGATTAAGTGACTTGCCTAGGGTCAGAAATGCAAAACTGCCACACAAAGAAATTCATAGATATCAGTCAGTTGAATGATTGTCTGGCATTATTGTTGAAGGTTCAAATCATTTCCTAAAAAACAAAGATGGGATCAGGTTGGAGGTCAAGTACCAGTTACCTACCTCCTTACTCTTTCTGTCCAGAAACAAAGATAAGGAACAAAGTAAAAAGATTAGGCATGTACATTAATGGCCTCACAGAGGACAGGAAAACTGATTCATAGATTTTTAAACTGGTTAGGAATATCCTTTTTATATACCAGTGTTTTGTACAATACATTCCATCACAATTGTTCCCTTGAGGTACATAGCAAATAATCAATCAAATAATATATATATATGTAAATATATAAATGTATACACACATAAACATAAACAATAAATAGATACTTTAAATATTTTTATAGACCCATATTCAAATAAGTTTAAGAAATGCTACAAATTATAACCCTGTTAGGAGATTTCCACTAAAATATTGATGAAAACCTCTGAGAGTTCCTGCAGTTATTAAAGGCTTTGTGAGTTCTGAGAAAGAGAACCTCTCCTCCCAATCTCCACACACATCTTAACCTTGTTACACCTACTTTTTCTTAACTTATCCTGACCTGGGAACCCTTTTTGTTATGTCTCTTAATGTTCTGTAGAAATAGTGTCCCAAAGGGCATGTTTGCAGAAATAATGTCTTAAGCATTGCCTCCATTCATAAAACATTGTGTTGAATAAATGAAGAGGTAAAACATGAACTAATGCAACAAACACCATACACTGCACTTCTTTCTTCCATATTAGCCCTTCTCAGCAACCTGTCCTCTTCCTGAGAAATCCCATCAACTTGATATGCTTCTTTTCTTGTTCAGAAAGAAACCCAAGTTTTTGCTCTCTTCTACACAGCCTAGAGGGCACTATGCACAATAATTAGTGTGGACAAAGAGGAAACCAGATTGGTTGATGGATAGTACTGTGTTTCTTGAGTTTCTCATGAAGGTGAAATGTCTGGGTAGAATGTTTAGAGGTTGCCTTGTGCACTCTACAACTTAAAATAATGCTCTGTAATTCATAGAAAAAACTTGTGATGATTAAATGCACTACTATGTGCAGAGTTCTTAGGACAATACCTTATACCTTAAATAACTCACTAAATATTAGTGCCAATAATAGGAATGTCTGTTCTCAAACTAAGGTGTGTGTAAGTCTGGGGAAAGGAAATACTGGGGCAAAATACCTCTAAAAACCGAAATCAGTCAAAGGGAGAAATAAAGTTTAAAATCAATTTATTGTTTACAAACTGCAGTCTGGGGCCTTCTCTTCCCTGCTCCAGCAGAAGCAAAACCAGCCCTCCCCCCCACTCTCTGGTACAGATAAGCCCTCCTTGCCCAGGTAATTACCCATTGATACAGAGATTAACTTCTCTCCACCCCTGAGGAATGATGCAAATGCACTAAAGCCATACTTCTTTCCACCTCTGAACACCTATTGATATACAGATGTACTAAGCCAGGCGAGATATTCTGGAAATGCTACAATTTTACCCACAGTGTGAAACGTAGTAAACTTTCCATTTTCATTAAGACAATTTCATTTCTTTTTTGACACCCTCCACCCAACTCCAATACTAACCTGCCTGGATAAACAAACATTTAATGTCATTGGATATTCATGGTTTATTTTTCATAGAGTTGCCACTATCCCAGAGTTTAACCCAATTCAAATGCTTGGGAGGGAATTCAGTAGCTGGAGGTATCTGGTACTTGGTTTTCCTTTCATGATTCTCTTGATGCTTCTGTGTAGTACATGGGGACTGGAAGTGAATGTAATGCTGCTTACATGACAAACATGAGAGTTGGGAATCCCATCTGGCCTGACAAATCATACAACCGTTTCTCTTTCTTGGGTCTTGCCACTTCCAAGGCACCATAATGGAGCAGCAGGCTATAAGGACCAGTAACTCTCAGGACACCCACCTCTCTCTGTCTCTCACTCTCTCTCTCGCCAAAGCCAGGAAAATAAAAAATTCTCTCACTAATTACTGTTGGAGACTGATTTCTTCCCTCCTAGTTTCCTACCAAGATAGCTTTTTTCTATGTCTATTAGACAGAAAGGCAGATATGAGCAGGGTGGAGAGAGAATAAAACCAGTGGAGCCCGCTAAAAGGAACAAAAAGAGTTAACCAGATAAAACCAGAGATCCCAAAAAGTATCACAGAGTTAATTAGTTGAAGTTTCAAGGACCAGGAGTGACTTGGAATGTCCAGACACTCCCCAGATGAAAAACAACTTCCCAGATGAGAAGCTTCCAAGCACAGTCACTCCCCAGATACAGAGAACATCAGTGAACAGGCACGGCAAACATCAGAGCGTAGCCCAGGTCTCTATTTCACCAAGCAGGCCTCCACAGCCAGACTGTCAATCAAGGACTTTTCTTCCCTGCCAAAAAAACCCCATAAAAGAATCCTCACAGTAAACATCCTGTCTGTCTAAACTTAGGCAGGTCCACTCTGCTATACAGAGTGAAATAAAACATACTTTGCCTTCTTAACTTTGGTTTCATGTCTCACTCTATCTGACTTTCCTGCAACTCTGAACCAAGTTCCTCCCTAACATGTCTAAGGATTCTCTTTGGCTGTTGAAACCAAAACAAGAGAATGAGAAAGCTTAAAGGTAAACTGTATTTTCTACCCTGCCTCCTCCCCAAGTATGGCCCTACACTAATTATTTGAAATAATTACTCTAAGAAGGTGCAAATATAATAATCACAAACTCTTCAGAGCTTTGAAGAGTTCTAACCTGGAAAGTTCTAATGCTGTTTCAACTATGTTTTCAACCAAGTAGAGGTCAATTCTAGCCTTTTCAGTCCTCTAGCCTTGTCAGAGCACTTACTCAATTCTCTATTCACCTTTTAATCTACTAGCTTCATCCCTACTTGGCTGCATTCTTTTTCAATTCTGGAATTATCTTCTGCACCTACTCTTATATTTTTAATTCTATTGTCATTATTCATATTTGAGTATCTCTAGCAGAAGAGTTCCATGGGCCTAAAAATGACTGAATGTGTCTCACAAGGGGAACCCCCGAGAAAATGAAAATGAAGTATCATGTAGAGATAAAAACCCAGAGGAAAGCCAGAAATGTAGTCCAAGTAGGTTTGCAAAACGAAAGAGGCCAAAAGAGCATGTGACGAGCTGAAGAAGGACAGGTAGTCCGGGGCCCAGAGTTGAGAAAAAATACAAAAGCAGTTGAAAATAAGTAGATCATACTTTGGGCAGACTTCCCAAGACAAAGTGGATTGTCCAGTGTTAATTTTCATGTGCTAGTCATTGTGTGTAACATGGGTGAGGGCTCCTGAGAGTCAAAGTGTTTAAAAAGAGTGATTAGGTTTTAAATCTATGCCAAAGTCCTTATCAGTGCAATAAGAAATGCCACTTACTGCCACTTACAAAAATATAAAAGATGATCCCAGATGCTGTAGGCAGGTAAGTATTTGCTTTCTCCCTCATACAATGCCCTGAGTTTCATTTGTCCACTTTAACTTACAATCAGTGTGTCCACTGTTAGCACCTTATGTGACTTGGGGCTTACAGAGTCTGAAAATTCATCATGGTGCTGGATGTTAGCCCATTTATATAATATAGTCCAAGCAGTTACTTTTATACCCTGATATTTATAACTCTTCTATTAATAAATTATATAAGCTTGCTATTAATAAATTCTACAAGGAAGGAGCTGAAACCTTAGTTCTACAAAAATCCCTCCTGTTTATTTATTCAGGGCACTGGATTGGTGCCTAAAAGTTAATCTTCGGAATCCACATATTTGCCTTTGCAGAGACCAGACTCCAGGGGATGAAGTATGACATTTTGATGAAAGTGACAACAATCTCTGGGTTGATATGGGAGATATGATGAACAAATTTTATTGTATTACACTCCAAAAGTTTTATTTTTGTTTCTGTGAGGAGATTTTAAAAAGTCTTTGTGCTTTAGGGCTAGTCCTTTCCACGAAGAGTTGTATCTTAACCAATATGATTAGATTTGAGCATAACAAATTGATATTTGCTTTCAATCCAGCCCATCTGGGATTTATTTGCTTGCTTGGTTGATTTTAGATTTTTTCCCTCCTTTCTTAACTTCTTTTGTATTAACCCAAGTTTTTTTTTTTAATATTCCATTTTATTTCCTTTGTAGATGTTTAGTTACACATGTGTTACATTTTTTAGTGGTTAATCCAAAAGTTATATGCATCCTTAACTTACAACTGTGTATTAAGAATTATTATGCAGTCACATATAGTGGAAGAAAGTAACAATAGTATTCTATGATTTACCCTGGTCCCATATTTTCTGATAACTCTGACACATATTTTACTTCTACATAGCTTCTAAAAGCCTTGAGCAATTAAGAAAGAAGAAAAGTGTGTTCTACATTTATTGATATGTTTTCCATTTGTGATACATGTCATTGTCTTATGTGGATCTAATTTTCTATCTAGTATCATTTTTCTTCAATTTAAGTGTCCAATATTTCTTCTTGAGTTCCATTGGTGAAAAGTTCTCTCTTTTTTTGTTAAATCTAAGAGCATCTCTATTTCCCCCTCTTTTAGTGTGTTTATGCTATATAGATAATTTGACAAGTTTTTTCTTTCAGTACTTTAAAGATGACATTTCTTTTGTTTCAGTTTGCATTCTCTCTGATAAGAAGTGAGCAAGTGTACTTATTGTTGAGTCTCTATATTACTTGTTTATTTTTACCCCCTGCCCATTCATGCTTTTATTTTTACTTTTATTTTCAAACAATATAACTACAATATCCTTATGCATTTTGGGGGTTAATAAAGTTTGGGGACAATGAGCATTTTGGATCTCTGGATAGAAAATTCTCCACAAATTTGATAATTTTTCAGCCATTACTTCTTTAAATATTTTTCTTCCTCAATTTCTCTTCTCCTTCTGATACTTCAATTAATTATATTAGACCATCTAATATTGTCCCCAGGTCACTGAGGCTTGCTCATTTTTTTTAGCTTTCTTTCTCTATGAGCTTAATTTAGGTGCTTCCTAATGGCCTATCTCAGATTCACTGAGCATTTCTTCTGCAGTGTCTGATTTATTGTTTAAGCCTACCAGGTGAATTTTTTATTTCATAGATTGAATTTCTTAATTCTATAATTTCCATTTATTTGTTTACTAGTATGCAATTCTCAATGGTGCTTCTAATTTACTCACTATGTCCATCCTTTTCATTAAAACCTCAAATACTTTTAGAATAGTTGTTTTAAATTTCTTGCCTGCTAATTCCATGGTTTCCATATCTAGGTCTATTTCAATTGATTAACGTTTCTCCCAATTCTGAGTAACATTTTCCTCTTCTATATATCAATATATTTTTTAAATTTTATGCTGAATATTGTAGATGTTATATTGTTGAGAATCTGCATATTACTTTTCCTATAAAGATTGCTGACTTTATTCTGATAAACAGTTAAGTTGCAAGCAAAGTAGCTTGATACTTTTAAGTTTTGTTTGTAAGCATTTTTTAGGTCACATATAGAATAATCCTAACTCTAATGCTAGAGCAGTCCTACTCCTAAGACATAGCCTTTCCAATATTTCAACTGAATTTCAAATGTTTAACATCTCTTCCCTCTGGATCATCCTAAATCCAAGAAATTTGTCAACTCCGAAGCCTCTATTCAGAGCACAGCTCTGTTCCTTATTGCATCTCATGGAGCTTCACCCTGCCAAGCCCAGCTGAGTAACTCACCAATGACATAAGGGATGCCATTCAGAGTTCTGCCACAGATTTCTCTGAACATCTTGCTTCTCTGAGGTTCCTGCCTTGGCTACCTAAGTAGCTCCAACTTCTGAACTTAGCTTTCTCAGCAACACAAGGCCACTGTTCTGCTTGAGTTCTACTTACATGGGCTGCAGTTCATAAGCTGTCTTCAAACAGAAGGACTAGAAGACTAGTGGCCTCATTTTTGTATGTTTCCCTACTCTCAAAAATTACAGTCATGAGCTGCCTACCATCTAATGGGTGAAACATTTGTATCATTGTGGATCAAAAATGCAAATTTACCATCTTACAATTTGGTAGGTGGGAAGTCCCTCACAGGTGTGACTGGCTAAAATTATGATGGTGGCATGGCTGCATTCCTTTTTGAAATGCTATTATCCATTTTCTTATATTTTCCAGGATCTAGAGGCTACTCACAATCCCTGGCTTACAATATCTTCCTATCTTCAAATCCAGCAAGAGCAGTGTGCCTCTTTGTCACCCTATATTTCTCTTCTGTTTTTTATTCTATCTCATCACTTTGACCCATCTGGGATAGGTTCTCTGCACTTACAGACTCATGTAATAATATTAGGCCTGCTCTGAAACCAGGTAGTCAACCCTTCTCAGAGTATCCTTAATCACCTGTACCTGTCTTTTAATCACAACTGCAAAGCCCCTTTGATGATTTACAGTAACATTCACAAGTTCTGGCAATTAGGGCATGGACAGCTTTGGGGCCATTTTTTACTATCATTCTGCCTTCTGAACCTGAAATATATATGCTATACTCATCCACATGGAAAATAAATTCACCCCATCCCAAGGTCCCAAAAAGTCTCATCCACTACTTCATCCTTCAAACCCCCAAATCACATCTAAATCTAAAGAACTCAAAAGACCCAATTCTCATTATCTGTGACATCTAAATTAGGTATGGTTGGGAGTCGGTGTGACCATACTGGGGTGTAATTCATTTCCACCTGTGGGGCTGTGAAATTAAATACATTATCTGCCCCAAATATAACCATGGGACAGGACCAGGATAGCAGTTATAGATATTCTGATTGTAAAAGAGAGAAAATTTAAGGAAAATGGAGTCAGTGGTCACAAGTAATTTCAAAATCTGCCAAGCCAATGCCATTAGCTTTCAAACTTGAGGAATAATCCTCTGTGGCTTGCAATTTTGTTCTCTGGACTAAAAATTCTGCTCTCTAAGATTATATGTCTGCTATCTAAGATAGCCTTCCAATTCCATGAAAGATAGCTTGTGTTTGCAACTGAATAGTTTTATTAGCTTGTTTCCTGCCTATAGAATTTTGGAAGATCTTGCAACTGTCTTTCACTTGCTATAGCTTCTTTCATTTTGGTTCAAGCTGGCAATATTTCTGTTGAAAATTCTCAGGAACTTTTTGGATCTCCTGTGTACATAGGGGAGCTTCATTACATTACATAAGGGGCCCATCCACATCCAAATGTTCCCCAATGTTCTTTGAGCCTCTGCCCACTGTCCAATTCCAAAGCTACATCATATTTTAGGTATTCATTAAAATGGCACCCCTTTAGCAGGTAGCAAATTCTGTATTAGCTGCTGTGACAAATCACCTCTTACTTGGTGGATTAAGCAATACACATGTATTCTCTTAAAGTTTTCCAAGTCAGTAAACTGGCATGGGTCTCACTGAGCTAAGTCAAGGTATCAGCAGGCCTGCATTTCTTTCTAGAGGTCTAGGGACAGTCCATCATCTTGCACTTCCCAGCATTCCTAGAAGTTGTCAGCATCCCTCGGTTCCTAACTCTTCTCCTTCATCTTCCAAGACAGTAACAATAAGTTGAGTCCTTTTCACATCACATCTCTCTTCCTTCTCTTTCTGTTTCATCTCTCTGATCTAGCCTAGAAAAATTCTCCATGCTTAAGGATTCATGTACTTAGATTGGGTCTACCCAGTATAATCTAGAAGGATAATCTTTCCCAAGGTAAATAGCCTCATCCCCATCTGCAAATTCCCTTTTTGGCATATCAGATAACATATTCACACATTCTGGGGGTTAGGGTATGGACATCTTTATGGAGCCATTATTAACTATCTCAATTTGTTTCCTAATAATTTTGTGACTTTTATAGTTGTTTGCAGCCGAAAAACCTTTCTGTTTTTAGGTATTCCATCATGACTGGAAGTTGTAAATGAAGAAAAGAAATTTGTGGGATAATTTTGTGACATAAATATAAACTCATGGTTTAAAAATTAAAAACATTCTTTAGTTTTAAAAGGGGTACCCTATTCTTACAGTCAAATATAATTTCATTTCACATATATTATTTTTGCATATTTGAATATTATTTTGAGAATGCCATATTTTATAAATTTGAAAGAATATATGTCACTATGTCTTACCTCATCAACAAATACTGAATTAACGTGAATTCCAAAGTGTAATTCTTTAAAATTACCATAATTCCAAAGCTGAGGAATAAGGAATGATTGTAAACTGTTTATGTTACTGCTATGTGACATTATTCTGTATACTAACAGAAATATTCACCATTTTGTCTTGATCTGTCTTGAATTACATACATTTCGAATTATGCAAAGACTTTAGCAAGACAGACTTGGCATAAAATGGAACTGACTCACATAAGTAAAACATTTTTTATCAAGATTATCGCTGAAGATGTTAGAGAAAACATTTGAAATATAAAGACAAACTTAAAGCATATGAATTTGTTTTACAAAGTTATAATAAATCTTTTGCCCTGAAAATGTTCCAAGTGCTTGATTAGTCAATTGGAGTAGAGAGTAAGAAGACTGCAAAACTCCTCAGGGAATACGTGGGGAAGTAGAGAAGGAAAGCTAATACGATGAAGGTTTGCACTGATTAAAAAGTTAGGCAATGTTAGCACATTAATACCTAGGTATGTCTGAAAGATACATGTAAAATAGCAAAGGGCAGAAAAATAATAGCATCAGCCCAATTAGTGGTTGAATTAAAACATATTTTCTTTTATTGGATACATTAACTGAACTTGGAAATCTTTGATAAAATAATAAAAACAGAAAGAAAATTATCTTAAGCACGTAGTTATCTTAAACATGTAACATAATTTCTGTCCAAAAATATTCTGTATTTATTCTCAATGATATTTGCAAACACCAAGGAGTTTTACTTAATCACAGCATAAAAATACCCTGGATTTTTATAAATTGTAAATGAAGGACAAGTGGCAAAAAGCAAGAGGATAAAAACTATTAATTGTTGTAACTAATAATGCCTTAAGTATGTAGAGTTTTATGACTTATAAAATATGTTCATAATCCTCATGCTTTTCACAACTTAATGAGACAGCAAAGGAAATAAAAGGCTTAGGAAAGGGGGTAGCAGGATTTAAAGTGTACAAAGGACTTCCTCTTTCCTTCCAATTCCATTTTGAACTTTTAATTCTTTGCTTTCAAATTCTGATAACACTTGACAGAATGAAAGATGCAAGTTCATGAAGGAAATGCTGTTTGCCACACTTTCTAAACTAATGCAAGGAGAGAAGTAGCAATGTCCATAACAAAACTAATAATAAAAGCAACAAAGAACAGAGCAAACCAATATTACTGAACAGCATATTTTGTTGAATCAAGGAACAGCAGGTAAAATTTATGGCCAACTTATCTATTCATGTCAAGGAAATCTCTTACCTGAATTCTTCCAATCTTATACTTGAGTACACCTAAACACTTAAGTTATTACAAAATGCAATTGCAGATTTTAGTTAAGAAGCTTGCTGTTTTCCTTCTCTACTGGAAAGCTATGTAACTCCTTAGAGACTGAATAGATCATGTATTTCTGGAGAACAAGGACAAGAATCCAATGTACAAAATAACTTAGACCAGTTAAACTGCTTGGATTAAATTTTTGAAACCATGCTATTATGTTAGTGGAATCGATTTTCCAGGAAACATTAAATTCTAACAAAGTTCCTCTAAGGAATTTTCCTTCTGGGTTTGAGATTTAAGACAGGAGATGTGTTCTAGTTCCTCTTTCTATCCCCATTCTTGCTACAAATTCACCTGTGTAATGATCCTGGCTATACCATGTAGCTTTAGCATTGAAAGAGTCCCAAGGGCCATGAGTGGGAAGGTGGAGAAGAGGAAGTGAAATCTCCATGCAATGGTATAATACATCATAAATGCCATAATATGAAACTCTATAAGAAATCATATTGAAAGATTCTTTTTTCCTCCAAAACTTCCTCCTGGTCTCTTCCTGATAGGACTTATCTTAATACACTAGTATTTGATTTCAGACCAATTTCCATTTTAAGAGGTGGCAATAAAGAAATGAAAATCTTTCTAAAAGTAAAGGAAAAAATAATATCTATGTTGGGAAAATATACTTTGGTGTCATAGGGCAATGATTTCAATAAAATCATTCAGTTTGGAGAGTGTTCTATCCTGCTCAGACAGCAAATACCAATAAGTATTTGTACCCACTTTACCTGAAGATTTCACTACAGAATCAGACAGTGTTTCTACAAAGTTTCCTAAACATGTACAACATGAAAGCAGACTAAAACTTCCATTATAATGGATAATTTAGCTCAAATTCAGTCTTTATCATCAGTGTTTATTGTTTTCCCAGCAAGAATACAACAAATTTAATGTCCTAGTTTTTGAAAATCATTCTGCCATGTTAATATATTTTAACTTGAGCTCTTTGAGAGAAGAGACAATTCTTTTTTCATTTGTTAAACGTTATTTTTAATGATGCAGCCAAATCAGATAAGGTGAATATTCATATAAGAACTTAAATCATGATAAAGAATTGCTCATTTAAAAATGATTTCCTGAGTTCACTGGATTTGCATTTTTTAAATAATCCTGTCTCTAGCTTTGAAATTGGCTTCTTTATAATGGTTTCATGCAAATGGTAGTACATTCATATCTTTGCTTGTGGCAGCACTAATTTAAAATATTTATGAGCTTATTGGCACTATACTAAGGCTGGAACACAATATATATTTCACATATCTTCACTTATAACTTATAAACAATTTTTAATGTAATAATAATAAAAGAAAGAAAAGAAATCTTGCTGTATGAGGAGAATATAAAGAGCTATTCAAAATAAAATTCCACATACATACCTCTGCTGATAACTGCACCTAAAGACTTATTCTAGACTTAGGGTGTACTTTTCTTTGGTGGATAGTACTGAGATCATCTACCATTTACTTTGGCCAATGGTACTATAGCCAGGTAGCTCAAGAACAAGTTCTAAAGCCAAGAATGAGAGCCAAACACAAAATGGGGTGCTTGAGTATCCACAATGTTGTCATCAGTCAGCTGTGAAGGTGGGCAGGTTTTCATGCAAGGTGAACTCTAACGCACAAATCAACTAACCGGTTCTTTAACTGTTCATGAAAGGAGCAATACTGCCCTTTCTCCAATCCGAATGAGACCATCTCCTCCCGCTGTTCAAGTCTGTATCTAATAGTTATCCGAATTTATCTGATTGAAGGATCCTAGTGAGGAATCCAGATCCAGGCTAAAATTCTATGTGTGTTCAGATGCAACCACAGGCCATTACAAAGGCATTACCTGGCAGGCCTCATGGGGGAAAGCTTCCCTTTCCACACCACACTTGGTGCACAAGCAGGGAGTCACAGTCTCTGAAGGAGTCGCAGTCAGGGACTCAGGCTCCCCTGGCTGGCCATGCTCATATGCATGTCTGCATTGCTAGCCCAGGTGCCTTTATTCACAGTCCACTTACCTGACTACTTTCACAGAAGCCTTCCTCAGACACCTATTCTGAAGCCTCCTTATTGGGGGAAAGGGTGAATAGTAACTTTGAAGATGCTTCCCTTCACTCTGAGTCAGTATTTTTCCACTCCTAGCTCTTCTCCTTACCCTCTCCTCCACTCACAGGGTCCATACAGCCATAGGAACCTTTTGTTCAGTGCTCTCTCAACAATGAGGCATCCCCTATGTCTATGTTGTCCATGCTGTCTGTGCTGACCTTTGATCTATACCTATGTTGTCTACCTGACCTTTGACCTGTAAGACATTCCATGAAGAAAAATAGGAGAGGAGGGGGACAGGTAGGTGCTTTCTCTGGCTTAGATTTTGTTTATATGATCACGTAAGAGATGAAAAGCTTGACTGTTACTTTCATTTGAACTTGCTACTTCAGTCACCTTTGAACTGACCCTTTGACAATGCAGGGGGTGGAGTGTCAACCCCCTTGGAGTCGAAAATTCATGTACAACTTTTGACGTTCCTGAAATTTAACTATGAATATTCTACTGTTGACCAGAAGCCTTACTGAAAACATACACAGTCGATTAACATGTATTTTGTATGCTATATGGATTATATATACTCTGTATCCTTAAAGTAAGCTAGAGAAAAGAAACTGTTTTTTTCAATCTGTCACAAATCTCTGAAAAATTTTCCAATATATTTATTGAAAAATATCTGCATATAACAGGACCCATGCAGTTCATACCCATGTCTTTCAAGGGTCAACTGTACTTCTACAACTGGCAGCCCAGCTGAACCCTTAATACCTAGGATATCTGCCCATTCTTAGATTCAAGAGAGGCTAACAACTCAAATTTTCTGTATTTTACCATGGCAAACTGGATGGCTAATGTAGGAAGTTTCCCACATGTTGGAAGCCTGTCCTAATGTGCTGGGTAGCTTCTAATGAAAGTAATAAGGTCTTGAATTATGACTTATTAGGCATCTATTATGAAAAACATACCAAAATGGCACATATAAACAGCATGTGTGCCACTCTTCACTGTACCATTGATGTTGGTCTTAATATTATGGCCATTTACTGGTAAGCAAAATGGAATTCAGAGAAGCTACTTACCAAAGTTACTAAATTAGGGTTCTAATTAGCATTTGAATAAATGCTATTTGAAGTCTTCTTTTTTTTTTTTTTTTTTTTTTGGTCTATTGAAACATAGCTACCTTTCTAACAGATAGATGCTAATTAAATTGAACTGTCAGTATTTCTTGATAAAAGAAACTGAGCTTCAGGGCTAGTCTAAAATGAGCTCATCTGCCTTTCTTCTAAAATTAATTAGACAGATGATCTTGCCCAAGTTTCAGCTACCTGTTTTTCTTGACTTAATATTATATAGTGCTTCTGATTCATCATGGAATATTTGTTGTACAGTACCTGAAGCTAAGAAGTAAGATCATCTTTAGAGTGTCAGATATGTTTTAATTCTGAATCTGAGTCAGTCAGCTAGTCAATTTAAAAAAACAATAATAAAGTAGAAAAAATAGAAGGGCAGAAAAGGTCAGGAACATTTTTTTCTTCACAAGTGTACCTGTTCCTGCAAATGGTTTCAATGAATCATTTCAAAATTGAACAAGAAACAGATGTCAGTTAATTAGAGATTTCAATTTAATGACATGGTTGCATAGGTATGGCACACAAAACATCTGTGTTCTAGTACCTAACATTAATTTAATTTCTTTACAGGAATCATGTACATTTTTCTTCATTTTCAATAAATTGCTTATCCCCACATAAAATAACATTGTAGTTGTGAAGTCATTGCTACCTAAACAGCGCACTGTGAGGCTGACTCTACAGCCATCACTTAGTAGTTGTGCATTCTCAGAGGGAACCATATACACAAAAAACAAGCAACAATAAGTTAATTCTAAATAGTGTGGACATTACATTCTTTGGGCCATGTGAAGAGATTTTTAGAATTAGTAAGATTCAAAGTTTGAACCAATTGCAATTGTAAAACATCCGTTTAGTATTAGCGCTTTTTCAGATTTTGCTTTACTCTCATTTTGTAACATTATCCTTCTAAAATACATGATAAGTCCTTGATGTCTAAGAAATTTATTTGAGTAAATAATATAGATTTTACTCTCATTAAAAAAACTAAAATTAAAAGTATTGGACAGGATTAAAGATGGCGGCATGAGAGGAGACACAGAGGCTTCCTCCTAAAACTGGATACAATTAGAAAATTTAATTGGTGCAACTAATCCTGAGAGAGCAACAGGAAAGAGGATGCATCAGACTGCACAAACCTGGAGAAAAGAGCAGACCTCAGCAAACGGGGTAACGTACCAGAGCTGTGGCTCCATGGGACCAGAGCCCCTCCCCAACCCCAGCTCACCGGCCGGAGGAAGAGAAACGGAGTAGGGTGGGAGTGGAAGGCTTGGGACTGCTGAATACCTAGCTCCAGAGATCTGCTCTGGGAGCACAAACCTACATTTCATGGTGCTTTCATGAGACTCGAGTGACTACCAGGTTGGAAAGTTAATACGGGCAGAGTTCCTGGGGAGACTGGGATTCTGGCTGCTTGTGGAAAGCAGGGATCCATATCCAGCTGCTCTGGGACAAAAACATACCTGTGTGACCAGCCCACTGGTTCAGGCAGTGGAGACAGGCACAGCAGCCAAGAGGCAGGGAACAGCTCTTTCCTACCCCCAGGCACCAGTACCGCTCCCCTGCAACCCCCAACATTGCTTCAGGGGCTGAGAAGCTCCAGAATAGAGTTTCCGGACACTACGGGGCACCATATACAAACATGAAACGCCAAAGGAACTTGGTCCAGATTAAAATTGTTAATACAACTCCCAAGAAAGATTTAAATGATATGGACCTCGTGACTCTTCCTGAAAGGGAGTTAAAAATAAAAATCATCAACATCCTAACGGAGGTATGGAAAGACATCCAAGAACTCAAGAATGAATTCAGGTCAGAGATCTAATCATTGAAGAGCATGATGGAGGGTATTAAAAGCAGGTTGGATACAGTGGAGGAGACAATAAATGAAATAGAAACTAGAGAAGAGGAATACAAAGAAGCTGAGGCACAGAGAGAAAAAAGGATCTCTAAAAATGAAAGAATATTGAGAGAACTGGGTGACCAATCCAATCGGAACAATATTCACATTATAGGGATACCAGAAGAAGAAGAAGAGAGAGAAAAGGATAGAAAGTGTCTTTGAGGAGGTAGCTGCTGAAAACTTCCCCAAACTGGGGAAGGAGATAGTCTCTCAGGCCATAGAGATCCACGGATCTCCCAACACAAGGGACCCAAGGAAGACAACACCAAGACACATAGTAATTAAAATGAGAAAGATCAAGGATAAGGACAGACTGTTAAAAGCAACCAGAGGCAGAAATAAGATCACATACAAAGGAAAGCTCATCAGGCTAACATCAGACTTCTCAGCAGAAACCTTACAGGCCAGAAGGGAGTGGCATGATGTATTTAATGCCATGAACCAGAAGGGCCTGGAACCAAGATTACTTTATCCGGCAAGATTATCACTTAAATTTGAAGGAGGGATTAAACAATTTCCAGATAAGCAAAAGCTGAGAGAGTTGAGCTCCCACAAACCATCTCTGCAGTCTATTTTGGAGGGACTGCTATAGATGGAAGTGTTCCTAGGGTTGGATAGCTGTCACCAGAGGTAGTAAAACCATGGTAGGGAGGGTGGAGCAGCTGATTGCAAGGCAAATGCAAAATTAAATTGACGATCCACAAAGTCAATCAGGGGATAGACAAAAAGTACAGAATTAGATACCTAATATATAAAGAACGAAGGAGGAAGAAAAAGGAGGAGGAATAGCAAAGAACCCTTAGATTGTGTTTGTAACAGCATACTAAGAGAGTTAAGTTAGACTCTTAGATAGTAAGGAAAGTAACCTGGAACCTTTGGTAACCACGAATCTAAAGCCTGAAATGGCAATAAGTACATACCTATCTATAATCACCCTAAATGTAAATGGACTGAATGCACCAATCAAAAGACATAGAGTCACTGAATGGATAAAAAAACAAGACCCATCTATATGCTGCTTACAAGAGACTCACCTCAAACCCAAAGACATGCACAAACTAAAAGTCAAGGGATGGAAAAAGATATTTCATGCAAACAATAGGGAGAGAAAAGCAGGTGGTGCAGTACTAGTATCAGATAAAATAGACTTCAAAACAAAGAAAGTAACAAGAGACAAAGAGGGACATTACATAATGATAAAGGGCTCAATCCAACAAGAGGATATAACCATTATAAATACATACGCACCCAATACAGGAGCACCAGCATATGTGAAACAAATACTAACAGAAATAAAGGAGGAAATAGACTGCAATGCATTCATTTTAGGAGACTTCAACACACCATTCACTCCAAAGGACAGATCCACCAGACAGAAAATAAGTAAGGACACAGAGGCACTAAACAACACACTAGAACAGATGGACCTAATATACACCTTTAGAACTCTACACCCAAAAGCAACAGGATACACATTCTTCTCAAGTGCACATGGAACATTCTCCAGAATAGACCACATACTAGGCAACAAAAAGAGCCTCAGTAAATTCAAAAACACTGAAATTCTACCAACCAACTTTTCAGACCACCAAGGTATAAAACAAGAAATAAATTATACAAAGAAAGCAAAAAGGCTCAGAAACACACAGAGGCTTAACAACACACTACTAAATAGTCAATGGATCAACAACCAAATTAAAATGGAGATACAGCAATATATTTAATTAAATGACAACAACAACACAAAGCCACAACTTCTGTGGGACACAGCAAAAGCAGTCTTAAGAGGAAAGTATATAGCAATCCAGGCATATTTAAAGAAGGAAGAACAAACCCAAATGAATAGTCTAACATCACAATTATCAAAATTGGAAAAAGAAGAACAAATGAGGCCTATAGTCAGTAGAAGGAGGGACATAATAAAGATCAGAGAGGAAATAAACAAAATTGAGAACAATAAAACAACAGAAAAATATCAATGAAACCAAGAGCTGGTTCTTTGAGAAAATAAAAAAAATAGATGAGCCTCTAGCCAGACTTATTAATAGAAAAAGAGAATCAACACACATCAACAGAATCAAAAATGAGAAAGGAAACATCACGATGGACCCAACAGAAATACAAAGAATTATTAGAGAATACGATGAAAACCTATATGCTAATAAGCTGGAAAACCTAGAAAAAATGGACAACTTCCTAGAAAAATACAACCTTCCAAGACTGACCAAGGAAGAAGCACAAAATCTAAACAAACCAATTATCAGCAAAGAAATTGAAGCAATAATCAAAAAACTACCCAAGAAAAAAAACCCCGGGCAAGATGGATTTACCTCGGAATTTTATCAGACATACAGAGAAGACATAATACCCATTCTCCTTAAAGTTTTTCAAAAAATAGAAGAGGAGGGAATACTCACAAACTCATTCAATGAAGCCAACATCACCCTAATACCAAAACCAGGCAAAGACCCCTCCAAAAAGAAAACTATAGACCAATATCCCTGAAGAATGTAGATGCAAAAATACTCAATAAAATATTAGCAAACCGAATTCAAAAATATATCAAAAGGATCATACACCATGACCAAGTGGGATTCATTCCAGGGATGCAAGGATGGTACAACATCCAAAAATCCATCAACATCATCCACCACATACACAAAAAGAAAGACAAAAACCACATGATCATCTCCATAGATGTGGAAAAAGCATTTGACAAAATTCAACATCCATTCATGATAAAAACTCTCAGCAAAATGGGTATAGAGGGCAAGTACCTCTACATAATAAAGGCCATCTATGATAAACCCACAGCCAACATCATACTGAACAGTGAGAAGCTGAAAGCTTTTCCTCTGAGATCGGGAAGGAGACAGGGATGCCCACTCTCCCCACTGTTATTCAACATAGTACTGGAGGTCCTAGCCACGGCAATGAGACAAAACAAAGAAATACAAGGAATCCAGATTGGTAAAGAAGAAGTTAAACTGTCACTATTTGCAGATGACATGATATTGCACATAAAAAACCCTAAAGACTCCACTCCAAAACTTCTAGAACTGATATCAGAATACAGCAAAGTTGAGGGATACAAAATAAACACACAGAAATCTGTGGCTTTCCTATACACTAACAATGAGCCAATAGAAAGAGAAATCAGGAAAACAATTCCATTCACAATTGCATCAAAAAGAATAAAATACCTAGGAATAAACCTAACCAAGGAAGTGAAAGACCTGTACCCTGAAAACTATAAGACACTCTTAAGAGAAATTAAAGAGGACACTAACAAATGGAAACTCATCCCATGCTCTTGGATAGGAAGAATTAATATAGTCAAAATGGCCATCCTGCCCAAAGCAATATACAGATTTGATGCAATCCCTATCAAATTACCAACAACATTCTTCAACAAACTGGAACAAATAGTTTAAAAATTCATATGGAAACACCAAAGACCCTGAATAGCCAAAGCAATCCTGAGAAAGAAGAATAAAGTAGGGGGGATCTCACTCCCCAACTTCAAGCTCTACTACAAAGCCATAGTAAGCAAGACAATTTGGTACTGGCACAAGAACAGAGCCATAGACCAATGGAACAGAATAGAGACTCCAGACATTAACCCAGACATATATGGTCAATTAATATTCGATAAAGGAGCCATGGACATACAATGGGGAAATGACAGTCTCTTCAACAGATGGTGCTGGCAAAACTGGACAGCTACATGTAAGAGAATGAAACTGGATCACTGTCTAACCCCATACACAAAAGTAAATTCGAAATGGATCAAACACCTGAATGTAAGTCATGAAACCATAAAACTCTTAGAAAAGAACATAGGCAAAAATCTCTTGGACATAAACATGAGCGAATTCTTCATGAACATATCTCCCTGGGCAAGGAAAACGAAAGCAGAAATGAACAAGTGGGACTATATCAAGCTGAAAACCTTCTGTACAGCAAAGGACACCATCAATAGAACAAAAAGGTACCCTACAGTACGGGAGAATATATTCGTAAATGACAGATCCGATAAAGGTTGTCATCCAAAATATATAAAGAGCTCACGCACCTCATCAAACAAAAAACAAATAATCCAATTAAAAAATGGGCAGAGGAGTTGAACAGACAGTTCTCCAAAGAAGAAATTCAGATGGCCAACAGACACATGAAAAGATGCTCCACATCGCTAGTTATCAGAGAAATGCGAATTAAAACTACAATGAGGTATCACCTCACACCAGTAAGGATGGCTACCATCCAAAAGACAAACAACAACAAATGTTGGTGAGGTTGTGGAGAAAGGGGAACCCTCCTACACTGCTGGTGGGAATGTAAATTAGTTCAACCATTGTGGAAAGCAATATGGAGCTTCCTCAAAATGCTCAAAATAGACTTACTATTTGACCCAGAAATTCCACTTCTAGGAATTTACCCTAAGGATGCAGCACTCCAGTTTGAAAAAGACAGATGCACCCCTATGTTTATCACAGCACTATTTACAATAGTCAACAAATGGAAGCAACCTAAGTGTCCATCAGTAGATGAATGGATAAAGAAGGTGTGGTACATATACACAATGGAATATTATTCAGCCATAAGAAGAAAACAAATCCTACCATTTGCAACAACATGGATGGAGCTAGAGGGTATTATGCTCAGTGAAATAAACCAAGCAGAGAAAAACAAATACCAAATGATTTCACTCATCTGTGGAGTATAAGAACAAAAGAAAAAGTAAAGGAACAAAACAGTAGCAGAATCACAGAACCCAAGAATGGACTAACAGTTACCAAAGGGAAAGAGACTGGGGAGAATGGGAGGGTAGGGAGGGATAAGGGCAGGGTAGAAGAAAGGGGGTATCATGATTAGCATGTATAATGTGGGGGGTGGGGGAAAGGGGAGGGCTGTCCAACACAGAGAAGACATGTAGTGATTCTACAACATCTTACTACGCTGATGGACAGTGACTGTAATGGGGTTTGTGGGGGGACTTAGGGTAGGGGAGAGCCTAGAAAACATAATGTTCTTCATGTAATTGTAGATTAATGATAACAAAATTTTTTAAAAAGTATAAAAAATATATATATATATATTAAAGAAAAAATTGGGTTATTTTTCCTGGAACTTAAACAAATAAATACATTGAAAGATGGAAAAAAAAGATTAATAACAAAAGTAACTTATTATGGAAAATATAATGATCATTTGTGTCTCAATAAAATAAAATAAAATAAATTAATAACATAAAATAAAGGTATTACATATTTACTGAATATTTACCATGGTGTCAGGCCTTGGGTAAAGCCTTTTAAATACAGTATTTCATGTGGTCCTTTAACAGTCCCAAGAGACAATTTTGACTCTTCACATTTTTAGGATACTAAAACTTAGTAAGGTTGCAGTAAATTGCCTAGAGTCACACAATTAGAAAATGACAGAGCTGTATTAAGAAAGTTTTCTTATCTTAGCATTTGCTCTTAGCTCCTAGGGGAACTGCCTTTGGGAAATTTTCCCTAGTCCCAGGAAGACTCAGTAAATGGCACAGTTCCTGCCCACTTTCCTCTTTTAATTACACAAGTCCATTAACTATAGAATTCAGAACTATTCAACTTACTTCCTTAGGTTATTCCACAGTCACTGTTTGGATCCAATTTTCAATACATGTTTCTGGAATCACGAGAAGAATCAACCTCAGTATTTGGGCATGGTGTTGATCCAGTATAGTATTTTCAAAGGAGCTGCTAGAATTCAAGGGAAGTAAATACAGGGCAGATACCCATGCTAGGCTATGGTTCCCCACATTTAGACTAAAGCACCTACTCTGAGGAAGGAGTAATGGTAACTTCCTGGCAGCCCCTGAATAGGCATCTAGGGAAAGTAAGACACTCTCCAGGACCAAGTGGAGTACTAAAGAAAGTATTTTTGTTCTGTGCATGTGTGTGTGTTTTGCTTTAAAATGCAGATAAGATGGCTATGAGGAGGAGAGTGAAAAATGCCGTCTTGGTCACTCCTTAGTGACTGGATCCCCTGTGTTGTTCCTGAAAACCAAGATGCCAGTGCTTCAAATGAGAGAACTGCTAGTTGAAACAACTTTCTATTTGCAAAGAAGTGTTGTCCACCCAAAAGAATGGAAAACACAGATAAAGACAATGGGCCAGAGGGGAATCAAATCAAATGGCCCTGCCAGAAAGAAAGGCATGAGAACTCAGCCTGGGGAATGAAGGGCAATGGCAGAGCTCGTGCAGAGGTCCTGAGAGCCCGAGTGGAGAGGAAACAAGCAGAGGGGCAAAGGCAGCCAGGGGTGGAGCCAGAACCTCCAGAGGGACGCAGGGGGAGTCCCTCTTTTAGGGCCACAGAGGCCCTCAGAGTATCGTGTCTGTGAGTCATCTCACTGGCATTGAGAAAAGAATCCGCAGGTTTTCCTTTTGGGTAGTTTCTTTTCTAAACATGTGAACTCTCATATATTCTCGTGGGAATTCAAGATAATTTAGTCTCTTTGGAAAAGAGTTTGACATTTTCTTAGAAACTAAACATTTTTTTTTGACTTGGAAATAATCTATACATTGGCGACGGTGAAGAAGTTACATGAAGATGTACATTTGTCAAAACTCATAAAACTTTACGTTTAAGTTTAAAATGAGTGAATTTCCTTGTATGTAAATTATACTTCAGTAAAGCTGTTGAAAAAACACTACATAATAAATCACCTGAAATAATGTTTTTCTCATTTAGATATTCAATCAATTTTACATATAAAAAGGTCCATTTATTTCAATATGTTTTCAGTTTTTTATAGATTACGTTTGCTCCCATTTTGGTCTAATTTTGTTTCTTCTTAAGTTATGAAATGCATTTACATGAATTCAGAATGAAAACTGAAACGTATGTTCACAAAAACCTTGCTCCTATTCTGCACCTCTCACCTTGTTCTTCCCTCCATCTGAAGGTTACAATTATTGATTTTTGGTTTACTAGTCCATCACTCCTTTTTGAATGCATAAGCCTTACCCCCAATATTACTTAAAAATCCCTCTGCTATTACTTAAAAGATAGAATTCTATACACAATCCCAACACTTTGCTATTTTCAACTAAGGTATGCTCCATATAAGTGTCTAGAAATGTTTCTTTTATCATCTATGGTACAAAGATTAGCACCAGGCAGGGATACTAGAGATAGTACTCGGAAAATAAACTTGCTGATTACTGGATAGGTTTCAAGTGAGAGTAAAATTATATCACTTTAAATTTGAAGATTGAGAAGAAGAAGAGATAAGAAAGGACTTACTTGCTAATTTTATTATTTCCTAGTAGGTAACAAACATAACAAATATGTAATACAATGTATTGATGTAAAGAAAACAATTAGGACACAACACTAAATCTTTCTAAATACCAACATATAAAACAAAAGTATTTATACTTTTTGTCCAGCAATCTTCTAGAAATGTATTCAAAATATACAATTGGGAAAAACACAAAATGGCTTTTGTGTGAGGTTAATCTTTGTGCCATGAATTACAATAAATGCAAAAGACCAAATGGAATCTAAACCGCCATCAGTGGAGCAGGTCTGGGTGCATAAATAATGGTACATTCAGGCAGTGGAGTTCATGTACGGAAGAGAGATAGGATGTATTTCCATACATGCATATGGAGTAACCCTCAGCATATCCCTCTCTTGCAGCTCTTTTTGCCAAACAAATCAGTGTAGTTCATCTTCTTGTAATAAGACCCAGGAAAAACATACAAAATACTAGTTCCTTCTGGAATGTCATGCAAGTGTTCTTTTGAGCATTAAGTACTAAGACTAATTCCTTTATTGAGCATTATGAAATTATCTTAATATACTTTATCCATTAATTAACTTACTTATTTATTCACTTAATAACCACACAGTATAGTTCTGAACAGAACTCAGACTTTCCCTAGCCCTATGTATACATAACATAGAGGAAAACTGAGGGTTGGTTGTACCATTCTTCTACAACATTTTAATTTAAGAATTATGACTACAAGCAATCTGCCACATTCTTTTTTACCTTTTTTTAGGTATGCACATGAAACACTAGATCTCTGAAAATATGGAAAGTCAAGCTTTAAAAATTTGCAACGTACATATAAGGTCCCTACAAGTAATACATTTTCTATAAATAGAATCCCACTTCCCAGTTTTCTCCTTTAATTCATCACTTTTATTTTAAATTCTGATGATGTCTTTGATTAGATGTAAGTTAGTGCTTTAGGTTCCTCCATTTCTTAGCAGCACAACTGGTCTCCATAAACTTTTCTCAGGTTCTACAATTATTCTGCCTCATGTCTTACTTTCACTGTATCAGAATTCCGTGGCTAGCTCTTTATCCAACTCATCTATGATTGGAAAGTTTTAGGAGTTTCCATCTCACAAAAAGACAGAGTAGCCTGGCTGTACATTCTCAAAAGAAGGTATACTTTATCAGTAACATTTCCTTATGTCTTACTGCCCTTGGGCTGCCTGCAGCTAAGTGCTGACTTGGCATCCCCTTTGGACTTAAGATTTTTTAATCATCAAATATGTGTCCCTCATAGAAAGAGAACTTTCCTAATACTATAGTATTTACAAATCTAAATCTGGTACATGTTCATCCTAGATTTCTATTTAACTCATAAATGTGAGTGAAAAAAATGTGAACACATGAGAAAATGGATAGCAATATAACAATTAGTCATAGGCCACCATTTATTGACTTCAGGAAGATCTCAGCATCCTAAGTAATTAATGTATTTTGAAAGTCTCATTCAGACCTACAGCTGGATGACATTAACACACGGAATGAGACTACCCAAGATAATGCATGTATTCAGACAAATATCTGCAATCAAAATGCCCTACCTACTTACTGCCTTCTTTTGCACCTAATTTGAATTGTCTACTTTCTCCGATCTCAGGGGGAAGGTAGGTGATATAGTGGTAACCCTGCTAGCACTCTTTGGCAACCCAGTGAGCACAGAGTGACATTTTGCTGTATTAAGTATGAAGGCTTTACAATTGGGAGCGTGGTTTACTAAGGGCATTTGTGACACTGTGAATTATATGTGGAACATCAACTTGGTCCCCAAGATACTGTAAAATTAATACTTTTTTCACAAAGACACCTGGACACCATAGCTAATTTATGTGAGCCCTGCATTTCTTATATTATTCTTCTAAGCTATTTTGGCCTTTGCTATGAATAGCATCACAAATGAATGGCAGTTTCATAGTCTAAAAAGTTTTCTTTTTTGTTTGCATTTATCTAACGCATTCTTATAAGTCTCAAAACATGAGGAAGTGACAACATAATTATATCTTGCTTTATCCATAACATAAAGATAATTCCATCAGTACCTCTACTTTAGGTATATAAATCCCTTAGTAATCACTGGCAGATCATCAAAAAGCAGGTATAAAGTAATTTATAATTATTGTAAGAAAAAAGTTAAAATGATTTCAGAAATGAAAAGGATTACATTAAAAAGAACTAAAACACGTCCTAAAGTGAATCATAGTATGTCTTGTCAAGGCAAAGAGAGCTTCAAAAGACAGTTTAATTGAGATTAAGACATATTTTGCTTTCTAACTAGGATTTTCTCTTTCAAAGATTTCTGATTGCTTGTCCAACTCTTTGTAACTTCCTAACATATCACCAAGTGTTAGAATATTTCCTAGTTATATGACAAAAGACATTTTCAAGGATTTTTACCTGTTAGCTCATCATCTTGACTCAGTTATTGCTCAAGAAGAGTTATCTGCTTATTGCTTACTAATTTCTAAGCATTAATGATAAAACCTGTTTCAGTGACTCAGCACATAGATTTCTAAATGACAAATTGAATCCTCTGAATCTTAACCAAAAATTTGACAATATCATAAAATTACAAGTAATATTTCCAAATCAGTACAGTGTTTGATCCTCATATATACACATTTGCTCAGCAGACAGATACTTTCCATAAGCCCATTTAGATGAAAACTTGATCCATTTGGCTACTGAAAAAAGCAAGCTTAAGCATACTTTCTAATATTCTTTACCTAAATGGACAGGCTAACAAGCAGGCCACAGACAGAATCCATTTAATCTCATTTAAACCCTAATGAGCTCCACACTATTTTTAGTATCACAGAATTAAATTTATCCTAAATCATTTAAAATCTGGTGATTTCTAATTTTTTTCAGTATCACCAAATTTAAATGAGCCCTACATAAAAACAGATTAATTTAACAAATACTTGCTAAACACCTATTATTTGCTAAATATTGCTGGATATATAGATTATTTACAAACAAATATTTATATATTAGTTTCATTTTTTTCCCTGTAATAATGCTGGATTAAAAACAAAACTCCAAAATCTCAGAGGTAACATCAAGAAAATTTATTTCATTTTCATAGTATTATAGGTTAGATGTAGTTTCAGATTAGCTTAGATGAACCAGATAGGATTCCAGACTTTGGGTTAGGGTGTACCTCCATGGCCTCATTCCTGGATTTAGGTTGAAAAATTAGTGGTTACATGCTCTCTTAATGGGGAAAGGGGTAAGCTTTCTGAGTGTTGGTGGACACTTGTCAAGTCTCTTAAAGCTTTAGACCAAAACTGGCACACATATAATTTCCATATTCCATTAGTTAAAAGATATAAATATGTCAAAGTAAAAATGGATGTAGACAATGCTGCTCTTCAAGTGGGGATTTCTAAACCCTGGCTGCATATTAGAAGCACCTGGGGAGATTTTGTTTGTTTGTTCATTTGTTTTAATACCAAGGCTCAGACTTATCCCTGAAGATTTGCATTTAATTATTCTAAGGTGGCACTCAGGCATTGGTATTATTTAAAAGCTTTCCAGATGATTTAAAAATGTAGCCAGGTTTTGAAAGTCACCATGATACATTTCTCAAATGCACTTTTATTACCAATGTCTTCATGTGTCAAAGGTTTGAAAACTCAGATGTTGTTTAGAAAGTCAATTTAATCAGATAAAGATGGTTTTGATGAACTCAAATGTCACTTCTTTTACATCCAATTATATACTTTAAATTCTGGCTACTGGTTTGACTGAAATCTAAATGGGTTTGGATAAACAGTATTCTCTGGTGACAGGCAGACACAGAATATGCAAAGTGAGTAAAAATGCAATTATTTCCAGAATCTCTTGCCTGGCCTTAGCACATCTTCATATCAATAGGTGTTTCCAAGGGGTGGAGAGTAGTCTATCTCCATATCAATAGGTGATTACAATGGGGGTGGCCAGCGAGTGTGCACCTGGACTGGAGAGGTTTAGTGGGTCCTTTTGTAGCCGGATGGTGAGAGACATGGGCAAGCAGAAGTAGATGACTGCTTGTAATCAATAAATGAGTTTCTCCCACTTTATATCTCTCTTTAACTGATTTTGGTTTCAAAGGATATTTGCCCAGGAAGGGAACATATTTTCCCCCTGGAGTTACATGCAAATATTCTTCCTCATGGTGTTTTGGAAAAAAAAAGTTGTTTTGTCATCAATGACTAGGCAAAGAGGCTATTCATCATATTTTCAATACTTTTTCCTGCATTTACTGTACCAGTCTACCTAGCATCCCCACTTCACCACTGACCCACATTTCCAGTCACTTCTCATAGCATCTAGACACAGTTATCATGACCTCATTTATGACTCAAGAGATTCTTATTGGTTCCTATTCGCAGTATAAATTTCAGGACATTTTTTGGTAC
This sequence comes from Manis pentadactyla, assembly GCF_030020395.1. Lineage (NCBI taxonomy): Eukaryota > Metazoa > Chordata > Mammalia > Pholidota > Manidae > Manis > Manis pentadactyla. Next base: position 52,265,549 of record NC_080028.1, on the reverse strand, counting down.
AACTGTATCACAAAAGACACAGATCTAGAGTAGGAAAAGAAAAATTACATCATAAGTTGTGTTTCTGAATTTCTCAGACTTTATTTCCATACCTTTAGTTTTCTATCTGTTCAGTAATGAACTTTAAAAACTTTCTGCTTTCTTACTTAAAGTAAATTGAACTTGTGTCTTTTTTGCCACCAGTCTGCTGTAATGGAATTCTGCTTCCCTCTTCTTCATGTACCATTCATTTATTTAGCCAACTTTTATTCAACCAATGATTTAGATAACACTTGCATTTCAACAAAAGCCTTCATTGACCTAACCAAAAAGAATGAAGGACTATGAGAATTAGTGTGAGTGAATGCTTGAGGTCTGAGGTATTCCTTAAGAGGGAAAGTTTGGAGTAATACTCAGCATCCTATATCTACTTCATAAGCCCAGATATAGAACTATATACAGGTACTGTAAATATAGTACATAACTATGTACAATTGCATAATTGGGTTGTTTTTACAAATTATGTATGATAAGAGAGGTCTAATGCCTTTGTGGTGTACTGTATACTATCTACCAAGCTGTCCTTGGTGAAGATCAGAATAGTCCTACAAAATGCAGTTACTTTATCACAATGCCTGAGAGAATTTTCTTAGTTGCATCTCTGTCTTCTACTTTCCTCTGTAGAGTCTATTTTACTTGAGAATCCACTGTATGTTCTAGCTAAAGTTGGGATCCAAAGAATATTGTACATTATATGAGCAGGAGGATAAGGAAATTTAAAGTGCTTTTACACTCTGTCAATTACTCATCAGGCCTTGGCCGTCCTGCCCCACCCCCAGGGGTCTCCAGGGTTTTGCTTAGAGGATAGTTTAATGAGCCATTCTTCTTCAACATGACACCAAGGAACAAGGATCAGCCCTCCAAATAGGAGGGGAGCCTGCGCTCTGCCTAAGAGCATAGGCTTTCGTGGTTATGACCAGACCTGCTCAAAAATTTCAGAGCCCAGTGCAAGAGCACACATAAGAGGCTCACACATTAAAAAGCTATGCATCACACCAGCACACCATTACATAAGATATGTCTTATCCTCCTACCTTGAAATGCATCTTTATAACAATGTGGAAAGCCAGGTTTGAACTTGGAATTTTCCAGACTATTTGGACTTCCCTGATTGTATGAAGAGAGTGAGCCCTGGGGCACAGCCCCTTGAACCTCTCTTGGGGTCATACAGACAGGGACTTCTAGGGTTCCCAGCACCCAGAAGTAGTCTAGAAGTAGACATAGACTCAAGGTGGGTGTATCCGTTGGCCCCTTGTCTACCTGACTTCAGTGGAGAGGTGTTGCCAGAAGAGAGCCAGAGCTGAGGCCAATAATTTACAGTTGTCTCCTGCCTGAGGCCGAAGGATGGAAGTGGAGAAGAATGTTTCTGCACAATAAAAAGACAGGAGCTTGGGCCTCTACAGAAATTGGGGAAAGAGAGAGCAAACCAGATAAAATAAGGCAAGTTAAAGAGAGGAAATAGAAGATGGTAAGAGGCAGAGACTGCATGAGAACTAATGAAGCCTCTCCTTGATCAAACCTGAGTCGGGCTCTCCTAAGGCCTCTCCCTGAAGAGGGTGTCCTTTGGGCTCTGTCCCCATCCTTGATACCTGATCAAATTCCTCATGCCCCACCTCTCACCCCAATCTGCCTTCAGCAAGAATGTGTTGAGTCTGTCTAGCAAGAATTCCCCTAGACTTGATACTTTCTCTTAGAAATTTTCCATCCACTGACACTCACCCTGTTTCTCAGTAATAAGTCTCCACTTGTTCTTGTATTAGGAGTTAGGCCTGATCTTTCTTTTCTGATTCAAAACTCCCATTGCATAAAGTCCCTCTTGAATAAAATCTTTCTCACTATCTTTAACAAGTATCTGAATAATTTTTTCTCTAATAGGTCCCTAAAATCCCACAGCAGTGTCATAAACAGAATCTTCTAAGGATGACGATACTTACTATAGTGTTTAAAAAAGCAGTGAACGTGGTTTAAGGAACCTAAAGAGCAAGGCAAAGCAGCCTTTTGCAAGGGAAGGTTGCGAGGTATAAACAGTGGTTCACAAATACGTGAACCCAAGGAAGAACAAGTAGGGGAAAGCAGATGCAGGGGAGCAAAATTTGCCACCCCAAAATAGGTCTCTTTGGCATGTGGATTATTTTAGGCTAATGATTTTGAAGAAATACCAGATTTAGGAAAAACCTGTGACATTGCCCCTAGCTGCCTGAAAGAATTTAGATAGAGGGCCTACTCCAGGAAGGGAGCTGTAGCTCTAGATAACTACAGTGCAGCATGAACTAGGTGTGGTAGACAGGGAGGAAAGAATTTAGCAAGTGTTTGTTCAAATTCCTCTCTGTGTACCATTGTTTCTGCAGGGCCCATATAACTTTTGTTTATCATTCACTGTTTCTCCTTTTCCTGTGAATTGCCTTTCTTCCCTGTGAAACCCCAAACTCCCAAACCACTTCTCCTAGACCCTGCGTGGCATGTAAGCCTCAACGGCCTGTCTGTGGGCCTCATAGTTTTATGGAGCCCCCATGTGCATGTCATTAAATTTCCCCTCTTAATCTGTCTGATGTCAATTCTTAAATCAGTCAAGAGAACTGCAAAGGGTAGAGGAAAAATTTTCCTCCCCAACACAGATTTTTGAGGAAGAACCAGATTTTTCTGAAGCAACAGTTTACATAGAGGGTTTGATTTTTCTAGAACATCACAGTTTCACCTAGGGTCATGAGTCAGACACTTAGAAAATGCTGGACTATCCAGCTACTCCAAATCTATGAAAAATGAGAAGAATTCTGTATTTCTGACTCACATATTGCTCTTTTATTTTTTGTAACTGAGTAAAAATATGCCTGGCACCAAATTTAATAGTAATAAAACAGTATACAGAAACAAATTTTGTCTACTCTTCTCTCCAGCCATGCATTTTCCCTCACTGGAGTGTCAGACGCTAATAACTCCTTCTAGAGATAATATATATATTTCAGAAATATTTATATTTTCTTCCACAATTATAGTAACCTTATATTCTTTTCTGTACCTCAGTTTTACACCTAACAGTATATCTCGGTGATCCTTCCCTGAGTGTATATAGTGTTGCCTCATTATTTTTAATGGGCTGCATAGATTGATTGAATTGATGTAACTTAATTTACTTTACAGATCATCTCTTGATAGAATTTTCTATTTGTGCCATATACCCATAGGATAAATCCTAGGAGTGGGATTTCTGAGACTGTGTTGATAGATATTGCTAAGTCTTACTTCACAGAAGTTGTGGTAGTTTCTATTGTAATTCAGCAAAATTCCCAAACCGTTGTGGTCTACCCCACATGATTTGCTTCAACTAATGGGAAGCGATCAGAAGTTATAATGTATCATTTCTAAACTAAGGCTTTAAAAAGCATGGCATAATTCCTTTGTACTCTTCTAATCTACTAAAGGAAAACTGTTTCTTAAAACACTCTGACACCAAATGTGTAGGCTTTCCATACCAAGAAATTCTCCAGTTCTCTGTAGATACCAATTGGGTGTCTAATCATTTAATTCAGTTCTGACACTGAGTGCCCAGAGTTAGGGCAGACCCCACAGAGAAAGGGCTCAACTCCACAAGGCCGTCTCCCACTTCAGACACCAATCACAAGTGCTGGGTTAGCAGGTTACCCACACTTCTGAACCACTTGGCTAAAAGTCAGAAGTTCCCGCAACTCTCTCATCAGGTTAGATAATTTACTATGAAGGCTCATAGACCTCAGTGAATTACTTTAGCTATATTTAGCAGTTTATTATAAAGGACATTATAAAAGATACAAGTGAACAGCCAGATGAAGAGGTGTGCAGCTTGAAGACCAGAGGGTCTAAGTGAAGGAGCTTCTGCCCCCGCGGAGTTGGAGTCTACCACTCTCCTGGCATGTGGATGGCTTGCCAACACAGAAACTTTCTGAACCCTCTTGTTTAGAATATCTATGAGGGTTCCATTATGTAGGTGTGACTAATTAAATCATTGACACTGGCAATTAACTTAATCTCTAGCCTCAAAGGTCAGAGAGTAGATGAGGTTGAAAGTTCCAACCCTCTAATCATGCCGTGGTCTTCCTGGCAGACCCACCTATCCTGAAGCTATCTAGGGGCCTCTGACCACCAGTCATCCCATAAGCATACAAAACACATCCTTAGCACTCCAGATATTCCAAGGGTCTTAGGAACCCAGGATGAAGACCTACATATTTCTTATTATGTCACAATGCCAAATCTGCCATAACAAGAATATGCCCTAGCAGGCTGCTGTGCTTTCAGCTGGGAACCTAGAATGAAGACCTATGGAGCCGACCTGCAAATGACCGAGGCTTCCATCCATCCTGGCCCACCCTCAGCCCTGCAAAACTCAGCCAACTTTAGCCAAACTGCAGTTTACTTGCATGCCTATAAGCATGACATAAATACTTGTTTTAAGTCACTAAGATTGCAGGGGAGAAGGTATTTATTTTGCAGCATTATAGTAGCAATAACCTACTAATATAGAGGTTGTAGCAATATTTGTTCCTCCCTGAAGTGTATAAATGTAAAGTTCTCTATCTATACCCTTATCAAAATGCTTGATCTGATCCATATGAAATTTTTTTATTTTAGTCTTTACATTACATTAAAATGGGCGCGGTTGAGTATCTTTCTGTTTTTAATTGGCATAGATCATTTTTTTCCAGCTTTATTAAGGTATAATTGACAAAAGTTATCTATATTTAAGATAAAAGCATGATACTTTGATATACATATAAATTATGAAAAGATTACCAAAGTAATTAATTAACACATCTACCACCTTACATAGTTACTTTGGTTTATGTGGGGGCTGGAGGGGCAGGAGAGGGGAGGGGTAGTAAGAATACTTAAGATCTACTCTTAGCAAACTTTAAGTACAATCCAGTATTAGTAACTATAGTCACCATACTGTACATTAGACCTGCAGAATATATCTTATAACTGAAAAGTTTGTACCCTTTGGCCAACATCTCTCCTTTTTCCCCACCTTCCAGCACCTGGCAATCACCATTCTACTTTCTGGTTCTTTAAGTTTATTTATGCTTTCGAGATATACGTAGGCCCAGGCTTGAAAATACCACTTCCATCAAACAATGGACTAGTGTTATGCCTGCCCAACTTTTTTTTCTTTTTAACTCTGAATTGAATAACCCAGCTCATGATGGACATCTCAAGACACTTAATCACTCTGTGTCCCATGATCAGATGTCCACTCTCTGCCAGGGCTCAGTAGAACTCAAGCAGCTGCAGAAAACATGATCTTTGCTATCACTCTCTTTTGGGTCTAACCAAACTCAACAGTATCATTACCCACTAAGGTTCTTAACACTACTGGATTTGCCTGTCATAGAAGCAGAGCAGATGCACAGCAGCCTTGACCAGCTATAGCACACTTTCTCTGTGCATTAGTCAAAATGACAAGCCTTTCATGTTACCTAACCAATGATTTGAAGTGTTTTTCTAAAGTTCATTTTGTACTGCCTCAATAATCTAGGGAGGCCAAGTCAGAGCTGTACCTTTTCAAAGTGGAAAAAAAGTGGCAAAATATAAACTTATCCTTTACCTTACAGGGGCTGTCTCAGCAACTGGATTACTAGACCTTAAACCATCACTGATATGGCAGATCCTTGAATCTTTATGGGTTTAAATCCCATCTCTGGCTGTGCATTTTCTACTGGGGCATCTAGAGTACATATCTCTGATCATCAGGTTCAGTTAGTATGCTGTCATCAATAAGAGCTAGCACAACGTGTGGGGAACATCAAAATAATAGACATCCCAGTGGACTGTATCATGATGGAGAGAAGAGAGCTGAGAGCCTTGGGGCAGGGCCGAGACTGGGTGCTGCTCTCTTTATGCAAAGGCAACGTGCTTTTGATTTTCCCTGTTGCTGGAGATCAGGAAGAAAACATTTACCAGGTCAATGACCATATACCAAGTGCCAGAGGCTTTAACAAATAAATCAAAATACAAACATTCAACATGGTAGCTGAAACTGGGGCTACCTAATGGTTTAATTTATGGTTGTCAATCTTCATCAGCCACCGTCTATCTCATTTTTGGAGGGACTATAAAGGTTAATCAAATGGTGATATGAAAGCCCCTGGTATTTCTTCCCAGAAGGCATTATTTCTTCTGATTTACTATCCTGGCAGGGGCAGGATCTCTCTTATTCAGGCAATAATCTCTCTTATTTCTCTAGTCAGGAAACCAATGTAATTATTATGCCAGCTGCTAAGTATATTAATTCCAAATACACATTCCAGGACAGAGGGTAATAATCACAATATGTGGCCTTGGAAACTCTTAGAAGTGTTACAAGAGAGATTAACCCAACACTTTATTTCTATCTAACTTCTATAATCTCTTATTTTAATTGGTATTTTGGTTTCCCAGCAGTCAATACACTAACTACATCAAATAGCCCTGCAAATGGCCATAGGTCTTATGGGGGAAGAATTTTTATTGTATGAATTTTCAAAAAGTTTGCATGGTCCTTCCTCAAGGTTTCCAAGCCTCTCCGTCCATCAATGGGCTCTGGGTTTATGAGTTTCATTGAACTAGCCTGAGCAAAGGACCACAATTTTCCACTGCAGGAGGTTTCACAGTCTTCTGTTCAACAGCTCCTGAGATTTTATTCCCCAATAACACCCTTGCCAGTGGTCCGCCTTTCTTCACTCAGTCATATCTTATCAGTTAACCCCAAAGATCCTACAGGTTAAGGCTTCCCGATTGCCCCTCTGGCCTTGTTTCCCGTTAAAGTAATGATATCCACTTTGCATCTCACATTTAAGTGCTGTAATTTGGTCTTTACCATTTGTAACTTTTGTAATTCCATTGATCCTTGGTAGTCAAGTTCCACAGTAACAAATCGTACCATTAACTCCACAAATTTCTCAAATAGTGTGGTTCCTTCCCTTACCAATACAATTCTTTATGTCTTAGTAAAAGAAATATCCTTTGGATTCTCTAGAACATAATAAGGAAGTGGGTTTGCAGGCTTTCTGTTATTAATCTATTCTAATGTGCCTTCTTCCCTGACCATGTGCCCCTTTCTCAATAGTATGTCAAAAATGTCCAGTTATTTCTCCAAGATTCAGTAAAGCCATCACCATATCGAAGCTTCAAGGAGCTACTACAACAGACTCCATCCACATGACCTTATCAGAATGTTAACATCAAGTGATGGAGGAATTGCCCGTGTCAACAAATTCCTGCCATCTAGTCTTATGTCGTGTCCCTGAGTTTCAGATTTTTGAAGATCCATTCCACTATCTGCTCGACTGTTTCCTAACAGAATGCACTGACCAACGCCTGCAATCACTTCAGTATTAAGCCATTTTCTTCAGGACCAGGGCTTGTATTCACCTGTTTACATGTGCTGGGACCTGCTTGACTATCACTCTGGAGGCAATGGGATTGTCAGAAGATGCAGAGAAAGAGAAGTATTATCTTGCAAATCACCTGCCACCAAGAATAAAGAATTTCTCTCTTTTCAAAAGAAGGCAGTTTCTCACAATTCAGTTAGTTCAGGGAAATCTACAGTTCAGGTTTCTCACGCTCGTCTGTACATGTGGCCTCAGTCTAGATATCAAGGTTCTACTGTTCTCTTAGCAGGGTCCTGAATTTGATATTAAATAATTGAGATTGGACAAACCACCTCCCATTAATTTTTGCTACACTCACACAGTATCTTGTGCCTGATTTTTCAACCATCAACTCTGGTACTACTGAAACTGAATATTTCCTTAAGAGTTCTGGTGGAAGCCTTCTGGCCTTACAAAGCCTTGAGTTAATAGTTGGATGCCCTTCACTAATCATTTTCTTCTTGCAACATTTCTAAAACATTTAAAATAAAGCCAAATACCCCACAATTTTATTAAACCTGCTCCATATAAGCCCTATAACCATTGTAAGTTCTGATAGTGATCTTATATCTGTCCCTGATCCTCATAGCTACTTATTCTACATATCATCAAATTACTCTTTTTAGTTGATTTCTATATTTCCTATTATAGTTCATAGATCTAATGGCTTACCTATGTGATAAGTCTGCAGTATTTTAATTGTCCTGTAGTATAATTCTTCTCATTTGTCCTCTTTTCCTCACTTTTTAAGCTATTGTTTATTTTCATTCATATAAACTGTAGAATCAGCCTGCCTAGTTCCAAGATATTCTTTTGACATTTTTATTGGAAACATGGAAAATTTATAGGTATTCATATGTAAAATGGCCACTTTTAAGGTGTTAAGTATTGCTATCAAAGAACATGGTTTTCCCTTTTTTAAGATACTATATAAATGATAATTTATAAGATAATGATAATTCCAGGCATTAGTGAATGGAGGGGAGATGAGTGTGCATTACTATTGTAAATAAGGTCTTTTTCTTCTTACTGATTTCCATATATTAATTTTGTGCCTAGCTATATTATTTTTTAATTTGTAATAGTTCTCTTGAGTTTTTTAATTCTACATGTATATCAAATGTAAATAATAATAATGCAGATGTTTTATTATCTTTCCAATAATGAAAAAATAAAAATAAAGAAAACTTTATTTCCTTTTCTCTAATTATTTGATTTGGTATCTTCAGAACAATGTAAAATAATATGGATGACATTCTTGCCTGAATTTTACTGAGAACATTTTCAGTGCTTCTTTATAAAAATGATGGTGGCTTTTGAGAACATATTCGTGTCATGTGTATTATTTTTGGTGAACACACCACAGAAGCACACAGGTAATGTGATTTACATCTGTAACACTGAAAAAATATCATATTTAGCAGCAGGACAGGATATGTGTCAGCATGAGAAGATTGCAAAGTGAATGCTGAGGATCAGAAAATGATGAATGGCAACTACTTTCGAAGGATGGAGTAAAGCGCATTATTGAATTTCAGAGAAAATGGGAAAAGGAGACAAAACAAATCCAGTTCCCCCTGGTCATAACCACGGCAGAGGAGAGTGTTGTTTTTGATATTGAAAACATAGGAAGGGGAGAAGAGAAAAAAGAGAATCAAAACACTGAAATCCAGGTCAGTTGAGCAAATTAGTGATAACACCAGTGTAGTCAGATTGACTTGCAAAGAAAAAGGACTTGGCAAGGAACACAGGATGGATAAGGCTGAAGAAATAGGAAGGGGGACTCAAATTTGTTCATTGTGAACTAAGATGATGAGGAACAGAGACAAGCAATAAGAAATAGCATGTGAGGTGCTTTGGCTGATACAGAAATGGGTCAGGTGCACAGGCTTGAAGGGAAACATATTAGCTTGAAATTGTATTAAAGGCAAAACTCAGAGTGATGGAGAGGGCAGAAAGCTGAAGAAACTGGCCACATTTTAGGCATCTTGAAGGGATGTGTGAAAAGCACAAAGGAAGCAGTGAAAGCATCCTGAAAATAAAGATGGATATGAGAGGCATTCAGAAGCTGAAGGAAAAAGCGGCTGAGAAACAGACTACAACTGAGATGGAGAGGCAAGGTTCATAAGGAAGATAGCTTTAAAGAGGGTTTCAGAACAAAAATTTGTATTATGAAATGAAGAAAGAAGATGGAAAAAGGAAGATAATTGGGTATAGAGAAAGGAAAAAGTAATTACATGCAAATCAATCCTGTGGGAGCAGTGGAGAAATAGAAGCAAGAGTGAAATCAGAGAGCAGAATGGATTAAAATCTCTGGAAGGTACAGAGCAGTAAAAGGGGTGGGGAGCATGATGGCTTATTTTATGTCTAAATTGGCTAGAACATGGCACACAGTTGTTTGGTCAAACACCACTCTAGAAGCTGCTGTGAAGGTATTTTTTAGAGGTGATCCATGTTTAACCCAGTAAACTTTGACTAAAGCAGATCACCACGCATGATGGGAGAGCTTCATCCAGTCAGCTGAAGACCTTATGAGATAAACACACACATCCTACTGCTTAACCTTTTATCGGTTCTGTTTCTCTGGAGAACTTTGACTAATACAAGGGGAGCATTAATAATACAACTGAGAATGACAGTACTTTTGCAACTTGAGGATCCTTAAAACAAAATTTTTTAGTGGGAATGTGCAGGCAAGGCCTCTCAGTAGAGTAAAAAAAAAATTTTTAATTGAATCCACCGTACAAAAACTGCACAAAGATATCTACAGGAGCTTTCTTGATAACTGCTAAGACTTGGAAGCAGCCAAGGTGAATGTGTAAATAAACTTGAGCAGGTGAATGTATAAGTAAACTGTGGTTCAAACAGACAATGGAATATTATTCAGCACTGAAAAGAAATGAGCTATCAAGCCATGAAAAGGCATGGAAGCAGCTTAGGTGCATATTAGTAGGTGAAAGAAGTCAATCCGAAAAGGCTACATAATGTATGATTTCAACTCTATGACATTCTGGAAAGGGTAAAACTGTGGAGACAGTAAAAAGATCAGTGGTTGTCCAAGGTGGACGTAAGGAGAGAGATGAACAGGCAGAGCTCAGAGGATTTTTAGGGCAGGTGTAAATACCCTGTATGATTCTATAACGGTGGATGCATGTCATTATACATTTGCCCAAACCCACAGAATGTCCAAAAGCAACAGTGAGCCCTGAGGTGTATACTGTGGACTTTGTGTGATTATGATGTGTCAGTGTGGGTTCATCCTTGGTAACAAATGTACCTTCCTGGTGAGTGATGTTAATAATGGTGGAGACTGCATGTGTGGGTGGAATCTCTGAACTCCCTCCAAATTTTGTTGTAAATTCAAGCTGTGCTTTAAAAAAATAAGGTTCTTAATTTTTTTTTTTAAAAACAGACCACTGGCCTCAGTCTTGTATTTTTAGTTTGCCATCAAAAATAAGTCTTTACTGCTCTCTCTGTCTCTCTGCCTCTCTCTGTCTCTCTCACTCTGCTGCTCTCTCTCTCTCTCTCTGTCTCTTCTCTCTGTCCCGCTGCTCTCTCTGCTGCTCCCTCTCTCTCTCTCTCTCTCTCTCCCCACCCCACCCTCTGGGGCAGCCACTCTCTCCTTCAGATAATAAAGTCTCTTGCATGGGAAAAAATAAAAATAAAAATAAGTCTTTACTGAGCAAACTGGAAGAACAGGAATTTTGTTCTGTCTTCCTCAAAAAGAACACCAATTTTGACAATCACCCACAGACAAGAGTGCCTTTGTGGAAGTCAAGGAGTCCAGCAAAAAGTTCCAGCTCACCACCGGAGCGAATAGTGCAAGGCTGGACCCACTGAAGAGGGTAAGAGGAACAGTTTGCTTCACTGTGCCTGTGTCACCCCCACCCCAGTGGGGCACAGCTCACCACGCACCAGGAGAGACCTCAACCTGAGAGTTCTTCCATAGGGAAAGTGTGAGTGAGTGTCTGGCTTCTCCAGCTGTAGGCGATGCTGCCAAAGAGGTGCCCTTCTTTCTCACTCCATCCAGAATGAGGAGGTAGGTCCCATGACGGGGGGTGGGAGTCGCTGGGAGAAAAGCAGCCAGAGCTCTTGAAGGACATCAAAGGCAGGCAGGCACTTGGTTCTGACTCCATCAGGTTGCCTACCCATGAGCCATTGGAGACTCCTTCCTACACACTCGCTACTGACCAACAGGTGCCCCAATGCTCTGCACACTGCACCCGCACACACTCCTCTGTGGCTGAATGCTTGTGCCTACCCCAGAGGGCAGCAAGTGCGGGCCTTTGCAGATAGTTAGTGAGCATGTGCAGAAAACCAGCCCATCTCTGCACGACTGGGAGGGAATACAGTCCCTAGAACTCCGCAGCACCCTGGGGAATGCAAAGGAGAGGCTGTCAGCTCTCAGCCTAGCCTTGCAGGATGGACAGAAGACATACAGTTGTAAGAATTACTCCCAAGAGAGAACAAGAAGTATGGAGTAGGCATATTCACAGAAAAGATCTGAGGCAGGCAGAATCCCCGACACGGTGGACAGAAGGTATTTCTCTCCTGAACCAGTCAGTGAAGACTGGAGGAGGTGCCCACTTCTTCAAACGTGAAGATGGCAGCACAAGAAATCACCTGCAACACTTTCTGGTTTAGAAGAACCAACAGTATATACTGTTCGGCTTTAATTTTCTTTTTATACCAAATTCTTTTTATATACTTTTTTTGTTAAAATTATATTATAAAATGTTATTAAAAATTTTTCTTTTCTAACTCTACTTCATATTAATCATGACTTTCACCCTAAAAATAACTTTCACCCTAAACACAGTCTCCTAAAGTTTCCTAAGTTTTGTTTTGTTTGTTACCTACTTGTTTGAAAAAAGACACATGCCAAATACAAGAAATACCTTCAATAATTTTAAAAGATACAGTCCTCTAGCTACAGGGCTATGGTAGTGAATGACTTCCCAACTCTACAGTTAACATGGTTTGAAAGAAGTTGAGAGATAAATGGATGAAAAAGCACACATAGACTGTATTTATAAATTTGTGTTCCATTGAAGTGAACAAATCTGGCAGAATTTGATGGCATTAAAAGGATTAGACTATTATTAGCATTTTGCAAAGACATGTGCAGTATATATGGGTAAAGAATATAGAAATTAACACAATGTGTACAGAATAAACAAAAAAATCCATCTGTGCTCTTTTAAAATACTGAATAGCATATAATTAAGAAAGGCAAATTATAAAAATTTGTTTAAAAAAGTATACATTAATATGCTATTTTATAGAATGTATATGTTATGCAATCCAGCAAATTCAAGGTTAATTATCACTCTCATCTTGAACATAATTAATATCAAGCATATAAGACAGAAATTTAAAAACAATCCACATTACAACAGAAATCTCCTTGCCACCCTAAATAATGGGTATTTGTAAAGTTGAAACTGAGATCTAAACATAAGTAACCCCCAGGCATCCTATACTCTTCAAATAAGTACATGTATTAAATTCATTTATCTTCATCAAAATCCTTTGAAGTAAATTCTACTACTGTTTACATTAAAGGTAAGGAAACTGAGAAATAGAAAGATTAGATAATTTATGTAAGGACACAAGGCTAGGAGGTGCCAAAGCCAGATTTGAACACAAGCTTTCTGGTTTTCTTCACCTATACGTGTTACCCCAGATACCAAACCTATGCAAAGTTCAGTGGACAGTGAAGCACAGAAATCAAGTTTACTGAGGACACACTATGTGTATGCCCATTTGCTAAGCACACTTTAGAAACTCATAAGGTAAGTATAAATGAGGAAATAGAGGTTTAACGGACTTAGGTAATTTGCCCAAGATCACAGAGCTAAAAATTAATCAATCCTCTACCTGAGTCTATAATCTTTGTAATTTCTACTAACTGAAGGGGAAGTCAGTAAGAGATCTAATATTTATTGAGCATCAATTCTGTACAAATCTTTGTGCCACTGGCTGGAGATACGGAGTCCTTGTCCTGAGGAGGTCACTTTTGCATAAAGAAACTACACACATAGAAAAACAATGAAGCAAGTCTTATTTCCACACTAGAGAAAAATCACATGAGTTATTCAGTCCAAAACTACTTTACAGACAAGGAAAAAGATCAAATGGTTTAATAAGGTCACAAACAATAGCAACAGAACAAAGATGACCAACAGCCCAGAACTTCAGATTTCCCATCCAGCCACTTCTCCCCTGCCCTAGGATTTTCTCTGCCAACTGAACAGCACGAACAGTAAAGCTGCAGGTCAGAAGAGAGAGACATTATTGTAGGCTGGAATTGTTGACTTAATTTTTACTTATGATCCTATTTAGAAGATGGCTTTTTGTCTATCATCTGGTTCATTAGAAGAAACAAGGATTAGATTTATTGAAAAGCAAATATGAAAATACAAGTATTTGTTTCATAATTGTGCAGAAGCTATTGATTTTGTTGCACTGCTGTGTCCATGCCAGTTGACACCCAATATCATTTATAAGATGCTTAGAGACATGATAACTATATATTATTTGCACAAATTTAAAAAGTAGGTGCATTAGACATCAGAAGTGATGGCAATTGAACATGACAACTTTGGAGATACTTGTTTGTTAAGATTCCACAATAACAGCATTTCAGACTTGTTGCAGCATCCCTGTTAAATAATGGCTTGGACAGCTCAACTACAGAACTTTATTCCATTTAGCTAAAAATTTTCTCCCTAAGCCATCTGGGCTGGCAGGTGTTCATCATCAGATCTGGGTTGCTATGAGACTGGAACTTGCTAACACTAATGAGGTATAGAGACAGAAATCTAAATTTTGCTCATTTAAAACAATTTTATATTTGCCATGACTGGAAGTATCAGAAATGCCTTTTGACTTTCCAAAATGCAAAGTCTGTAACTAAAGTTTGCCAAAGAGGATGTTCTAGTGATCAAAAATGATACAGTAAATTGATGGCAATGTGTGTTTGTTTTCTTAAACACTCCATGAATCTTAATGCTTTCTACCTTTCTTGGTAGAGAGCATGTCCCTAGGCTGTATGTAATTTTAAGGTGAATGGCCAGGAGAAGAAGAGAGGCCTCATTTGTCTCAGGTGAGAATTGTTTTCCTATCCTGATTAGGAAGGAAAGCCTCAAGTCATTCGCATATGATTGTCATAATGAAATTTTAAGTGTGCAGAAAATACACAATAAACAATAGCTACAGAAAAATATAATCAACCTGGTGATTTCATCAGTTTTAGTGGTCAGCTGGCATATATCAAATTCACTGTGATCGTCCCAGAAAGGCAGACAGTCTGTCCATAAGGCAGGGTTATGGAAAATGTAGAGGTGATTTTTAAAGTGGCCTTGAAACACTAGAGGAATAGCTCTACAAAAACATAATTATTAATGAAGTTCAAATTGTACAGTTGGAGGCCAAGATTGCCACTCAGATCTAAGAGGACAGACAAGTCGCTGAGCAGACAGATAACCTGCAGTCATGATGGACCCTAAGATGACCGCGGACAGATAAAAAATGTTGGCACACTGAATGCTTTAGTAAGTGTGATACTCACAGTGTTTATTTTCTCAACATTGTGTTACCGTATTAGCAGAGTTTATGTCATTATGTTGACCCTACACTGGGGGAAGGACACCCAATGGGTTGATGAAAATGGCAGTTTTCATACTGTCTTTTGTTGGGCCTACTTTTTTCAGAGTGACCAGGGTTGCTAGGGGCAGGTAGACAGGCAGGGTAGGGGAAACTGAATAGGATCATTATTTCAGCTTTAATAACAGCTCAATTTACTTCAGTGTTACAGATCAAAGTTCTGTGTGATGTTTTGCTTGAAAGGGGCAGGGGAAGGGCTTGATAGCTAAAAAGGAAGAAACTTTAAAAGCCAGCAAATTAAAGCACAGAAAATAAAAAGGAAACAAAGATTTGCTTAAAGGAAATTCTGCTAGAAGCTGATGGTAAAGGGCTTCATGATATAGATTCTGCTATGGACGGGAATAAAATAATGTGTTGTGCTTTATGAGATACACCTAACATTAAAGAAAAAGGTACGAGATGTGTATGTTTGTGTGTAGTGTGTTTGTGTTTTGCAGAAGTAAGCTGAGCACACAAGACATTTCTGCTGGGTAACAATAACAGAAAGACTCAAAAATGCTAAGGGAAAGGAAGGAAATATTGTTTAATAAATTATTTAGTAAGTTATTGTATATATTTCCACTTAATGATACTATTATAATAGTAAAATTATCTTGTATACTGTGCTGCAGGAACTTTTTATTTTGTATTCATTATCTCAATTATTCTTCACAACTCCTATAATTTAAGTGTTTAATCCCTACTTCAGATACATGGAGAACAAAGCCTATAGTGGTTTAGTAATTCAGGCTGCAAAATTAGTAACTGACAGAACTATAAAACTTCAAAGCTCACAAGGTCCCAGTGCACAACCTACCACAAACATAAGTTGAGAAGTTCAAAAATGTATGTAAGATGTTCCTAGAAATCAAAAAAATGTACAATAAAAGAAAAAGTGGAGCTTCTTTTGTGTGTTTTCTCACTAGACACACATAATCCAATCACCAGTTTAGCAGATATGGTGTGACCAAAGTAAATACTATTTGCACTTTTCAATATTAAATTAAAATTCCCATCTAAGAGTGAGAATTGTTTTCATTTGTTTTAAAGTTTCATCTGGAGAGCTGAATTTCTGAAACAACAGAATTATATTAGAATAATTCCAAACTGGGTATTGAAATTCTTGTATAATTCTGTTCTTCCACTGATGTTTGAAAATAAATGTCAAAACTAGTGGTTTTGTGTGTTCCTTAATAATAATGAAGTGGATTGATCTGGATGAGATCAACCTAGTAAGAAACATGTAAATAATTTATTTGTTTCTCTAAAAAGGAAACCTGCTCTAACAGAAGAGAAACCAACATAGCGTGTTACATTCAATTGGGAAACCCCTGGATATCTGGCTTGTGTTAAGAATGGCTTGTTCTCCTAGGCAACTGAGAGGCACCTGCTGATCCCTTGAGTTCTTTGCCTTGCTAGCATTCCTTTATTGATCAGCAGACATACGGGGATGCTACACTGGTTATAAAATACAGTAAACATTTTTTTCTCTATAAAGTAAGGTTAATAGCCAGAATAGATGAATGAGCAACTACTTCCACCAGCTACAACCCTTGTTCAATCCCAGTGTTGGTTTTCAAGAGCATTCATTTGAAAGGGCTGCAAAAGCCAGTATATAAATGTACTTCACTTCATCTCCTGAGTTAGCAACTTAACTAAAGAAGCACAGGTTTCCCCATTCATTCCCAAAGAATAGTCAAATATACATGGTGTTTAACTGTTATTGGTTTCTTCTACCATCTACAGTGTATACCTAAAACTTACAGCCACTGTGTTGAAAAGACGCCCCTCTGACCCTTTTTCCAACCATATCATCTATGCTGCTAATGTCCAAATGCCTAGCTGAGCTGGCATTGTGGCAGGGTAATTCCTAAAGGTATATCCCTGATATGCCATATTATTGTGTTACCTATTCCTAGAGTACTTATCTGGAAGATGCCTCTCCACCCATGCTTTCGATTTCCCCTTTCAGCCTCATTCCTTTGTTTCTTCTAAAGTTTCAGATTTTCATGCAAGCAGGAAGCTGGGATGCCTCCAAGAGCAGAAGAAATGACTCCCTCCCTATATACTCGTCAAAGCAAATCTTTCTGGGTATTAAGTGAACTAAATGTCTGAGCTGTAAAGTTTAAAATCAGTAACATAATCATGTGTTTTATGGTATGGACTATCCTCTGGTTAAAACTGAGTATCACAGAGACAGGAGAATTGACAGCTGTTTGTAGAAATGTTAGAAATTACTTGGTTGAAAGAGAATCCATAGGTTTTTTTTTTCATTTCTTGAAGCAATAAATAAGTTAATAAACCCATATTAAATAGTTTGGGAAAAAAATCAAACAAACAGTAAGTAAATAATAAGATAAATCTCCTCTTTTCTCAAAAAACAGTCTTTTTAACAAGATGTTAGTATTTACTGAGAAATATGCTCAGATGATTGGATTTTCTCATTATTTTAGATAAAGACACAGATTTTCATGTTTAATAAATTTAAATTTACACATGTCACTTGCGTGCTCTCATTTTCAGAAGAAACCTACACATATGAGGCTACATTCATCATTAAATTTATCCATATTTTATAAGAGATTTTTACCAGGAAATATCTGCTGCCCCAGGTTCACAGCTATCACTTATTTTGCACTAATAAATTGGAAAGACTGTGTTGCAGAGCTAATTAGGCAACTGGCTATCATTAGTATTGTATAGTCTCTTGCCAGTTTGTGTTTTATAAATGAAATTAGTGTGATAATTCCAGCTCACTCTCTAGCAGACATTCTGCATTATTAAGCTGTGTTTGGCCCACCTCAGCAATTAACTTGCTCTCCAAATATACTGTTTTTATCCAGTTTTTCCAAAAGAAGATAAAAAGATTGAAAAGTCAACCAAACCCAAATCATAACATAGATAACTAAGCTATGTTGGGAGCCATATAGTGTTTCCTGTTTTAATCAGAAACATCCCAAATCAGACCCTAATCCTTGATGAATTCTAAATGTATTGCATGACATATCCACTTAGTCAATAGGAACAACTGTTGTATTTTTTAAAAGCTACAAAGACCAGGGATTGTGGTTGAAGATAAAACAGAAATAAAAAATATTGTTGTGGAGACATGTAAATTATAGCCAGGATCCTCACCTGGCTATCACCCATTGTAGACCTGAAAGAGCCTGTTTGCACATCTATGGGATGTTTACCGGGGAAAGAGCCGCTGGTCAGTCACAGGAGTACTGGCCTAGGGGAGGGGTGGAGAGGAAACACCCATTCTC
The DNA here is from genome assembly GCF_030020395.1 of Manis pentadactyla. Classification (NCBI taxonomy): domain Eukaryota; kingdom Metazoa; phylum Chordata; class Mammalia; order Pholidota; family Manidae; genus Manis; species Manis pentadactyla. The sequence goes on along the minus strand of NC_080028.1, from coordinate 52,247,215 downwards.
TCCTCTCCTCAGTTCCTGGTACGTAATTGGTGGGGGTCCACCAGTCGCCAGAGACCCGCCCACAGAGTTGCTCCCAGTGCTAGGGGCAAGGAGTACAGGGCTGTGGAGACGGGAAGCCGGGAGAGAACAGAGGCTGGCAGAGGGAAGCTGTGGAGCCCGTGCTGGGGAGCAGAGGGAAGGACCCCCAGACCCAGCCGCTTGTACTTAGCTGGGTGACCACAGAGAGAATAAATGTGGTATGAACCCCTTTTAATCCCCCAACTTGCGTTTGTCTTGATTAGGTCTCAAACTCATAGGGAACTTGCCGGGAAGGAAGGACCCCCTCCTCCTGGAACAATAATTGTGTACGGTGAAATTTTCCTTTAAGAGTTGCTCCAACAAAACAAAAATATACACATCTACACATATGCATGTAAAAACAACAACAAATAAGAGCGAACAAACCTAATGAGATATCCTGAGGGAAAGACTAACCAGGAAAACTTAGCTGACCAGAGAATGTTTCCACATCGTGATTCTGACCGTGGAGCTTTCCAGCTTAAAGCCTTCCCTTGCTCTTATTTGCTAGGACAGGAGTCAGTAAATTTTTTTTTAAAAGGTCCTGATAACAATTGCCTTCGTGGACCATTTTTTCTCTGTTGTAACAACAGTTCTTCAGCCACAAAGGGAAAGTAGCCATAGATAAGACCTAAACAAATGGGCATAGTGGTGTTCCAACAGAACTTTATTTACAAAAAAATAGTATGTGGCCTGAATTTGACCCACAAGCTATAATCTTCTGGCCCTGTCCTAGGCAGACTTGCACATGTCCACATGTTTATTTCCAGCCCCTTTCCCCTTGCTCACACAACTTTCTGTGCCTGGATGTCTCTTTCCTTGTGAAAGAATACCAAACAACCACAAATATTACCAGTGTAAATATATGCATCATTAATTTGGGGTAGCCTTTCTTAATCTCCATGCCCCACCTTCCCCTCTAGTAGAATAAACCTCTCATTTTTTACTCTTCCCTTCAGAAACATTTTATCAGATGTTTACTCTAATTTCTCCATGTCTGGGATACTCCAGGAAGAAAGCAGAGGTACCCTGCCTTTTCAACTTCTATTTTGGGGGAGGAATACAAACAATAAGACATTTTATTAATAAAAATAAGTAAATGGATCATGTTGCATGTTAGATAGTAAAAATAATCATGAAAAATAAGGGAAAAAATAGCAGTGTAAAGGAAATAGGGAATATATGTAGAAAAGGGGCAGTTTGCCATAAGAAATTGGGTTCTCAGTATAAATATCATGAGAAAGTGGGCTTGGAGAAAATATTTGCAAAAAGAGACAGCTAAGCAGATATACTTTCTTACAGAAAGATCTGGTAGAGCAAAGGCCCTCAGACAAGACTGGCCAGTGTGAATGGATGTAGCAAGCAAGAAGGGAATAGGAGGAGATGAATGTAGAGAGAACAGGAGTTAGGACGAGATTCTGTGGGGACTCATAACCCATTACGAGAACCATACTTCCAGTCTGAGTGTAAGTGGAGCTATCAGTGAGTACAGGAGCAATGTGACCTGGCTTATTTTTTAGAGGATTATTCTGACTGCTTATGTTTTGAGAATGCCATGAAAGGTAGATGTGGCTTAGATGTGATGAGACTCCTGCACAGATCTAGGCAAGGGATGACGTGACCATGAGGTAGCAGTGGAGGGACTGAGAACCATTGAGATTCTGGACAGCATTCTAAACTTTGCACCTTGCATGTAGTTTCATCAAAATACATTTAAAACTATTTTTAATTCTTAACATGAATTCCTTTGTCCACATATCAGGCAATGAAGAGAGTTACTTACGTCTTTCCATATATTTAAGATTTAACTTAATTCCTGGCATACTAAAATAACCCAATAAATATTTAATAGATGAATGAATGAAAGAATGAATGAGTCAGACAATCAAGCATTGAGTGATTTATAAAATAAGAATTTTTCCAAAAGATTAAAAAAAATTAAAAGTTGTATTTAAATAACAGGGGTAAAAGACAGAGTACAATGATGAATTATCACCAGAAATAGATTAGTTTTAATGCGACTAATTGGCACACTATAAAAATGTGGTTTTTGCCAGTTGCTGCTGCTCTTCTTTTCATTTTTGTGACTCTATGTTCCCATCTAAAGCTCTCCCTTTTCTCTCTTCATCATCACTTTATTTCATTCCAAATATCTGTCTTGCTCATTCCTATGATCCAACATTTTCTCCTCATTCTCTCATCACTTTGGGGATTAATGAGATAATGGAATTTACATCTGGTCACGGCTCAGACTATTCTACTGATTAAGCTGTACCATGTCCTAAAGTCTCAGAATGATCCTGATATCTATTAGGAAAAAAAATCATTATTTTTCCTCTTCAATGTTTCTACTCATCATAAAAAAAGATATGCTTTTCTCTGAAGAAGACATGAAATAACCCCTGTAACCTTTAGATGTCTATTGTATGATGAGCCTCCTGGCTTCCATTTGGTAAACTATGATGCAAAAATCACTTCTATCAAATATCCTTGGACTGCTAAATATCTCCCCTACCCCAACCCACAAAAAGATTCAGTCTATAGGAAAACCAAATTAGATCTAAGAATACTTTTTTTCAGATTTTATGAAATCATAAATTTCTCAGTAACTACAGAATCACCAGCTGTGGATCACTCTAAGTCTATTCATTTCAGGATTTTTGCTGCCTCAGACTCTGTCCTCAACTTACTGATGCATTATTGAGGTAAACTTTGGAACATTTATAGTTGCAGGTTGTTTTCATAGAACTATTGCCTTCATTTCAAAACCATTTAATACGCTTTTCTCCATTATAAAAGGACAATCCCAAAATAAATTGAATTACCAGGACAGGAGAAAAGCAATTGAATTTTGGCTATTTTTAAAGGGCATTTAAAGAAACACTATACTTGAATCTTCGGTATAGAGATGAATAGATTTCTATAAAGGTTGATTAGCCCATCTAAGGATTTACATCATTGGATTAGGCGTAAACTATTCATTGTGTTGCATTTCAGCACAGTAGCTATAAAACTTGATGTCCTTTCTTTTTGCAAACCATGAATTCCCAGAAGGGAGTGTGACTTTGTGGCAGGGTCTGAATTGAAAGAAACAGGAAAACTAGGGCTATACTGGTTCTGCTACAACACTCTCCAGCTCCTTTTACAAACTGTTCAGCTTTAGATTTCTAACCACGGTAGACACATTAACCACAGCCAGGATCTAGGTGGTGGCTGTAGCAGCATAGTTCTCTGGGATAACTGCATAAGCTCCCTTCTATGAAGAACGTGGCAAAAGCCTATGTGAAAATATTTTCTTCAGTGTATTTCTGGTCTCTAGTATGAAACAAAAGAGAAAATCAGCATCATTCGTCATCCAATTTCTTGATGCAATGCCATTTTCTTTTTAACTGCAAGAAGACCCAGCAGAGAGTCTTAGACAATGAATCAAAGCCTGGTTAGTTCAGACCTCGCAACGCCATGTAAAGGCTTTGTTGCTTTCAATAAAGTCCCTTTCCCTCTATGTTCTATTTCCCTCAATTATAAGGCTGTAATCAGAACACTAACCCTATCTACTTCTGAGAATTAATATGTTAGCCCAATAAATATTTGAGCAAAAAACCTCTAGTTTCCTATATAAAACAGGAATATATAATACATATATATTATAAATATATATATATAATACATATATATATTTATGTACAATATAAAATATGGAATTCCTATAATAAACCACTTCCCAAATTTGGAATAATTTTATGTTCCCTATATCTTATCTTCCAACCAATGGCTTGAGCACCCACATTATTTATCAGCAACACTTTGACTACAAGTATTTATATCCAAACAGCTATTTAAACTGGAGAGGCATTTATTGTTCAGTTAAAATGAAGTCTGGAGACAGGAAACGATTCAGTGGGTTTGGTAAAGGCAACAGTTTTCTTTCCACTTTGAATTATTCATAGAGTATGGGCTTTCTCACCCACATGCGTGTTACCACAGATATGCCAAGTCTACAGCTTTGTACGGAAAAACACCCTCTGAAAAAAGACCCAAAAACTAGCCAGACTGCTCTGCCACAGCCAAGGATAAAGGGGCCACATTAGGTAGGAGAGGCAAAGATGCTATCTGACCAAAAACCTCAGCCCCAGTGCAGCAGCCCACAGTCTCACAAACATGGACCCTGAGGAGGGAGGGGCACTCGTCAGACCTGCGCTGGAGAGATGAGCCCCCAAAATGTCTGGCTTTAAAACACAAGGGGCTTGCAGGAGACCTATAGGACTGTAAGGAAACACAGATCCTTTCTGAAAAGGCTCAGGCACACCTTATTTGCCCCGGAACACAGTGCAAAGGCGGCATTTTGAAAAGTGCCTGGACAATATACAAAGGAGATTCATTTGGTAATCTTAAAGCATCTGCCCTAGAGGCAGGAGGGCATTGGGACTCTCTCCAGGGAAGCAGGTACTGGCAGTGGCTATTCTTGCATTCCGTCGCTTCCTTGCCCTGCACTCACCCTGGCCCCATGAAAGTCGGCAGGCATGCATAGTCCACACAGGGGATGCCCCTTGAGTGCCTGACTCTTGTGTTTCTGGGCTCCACAGGTCTGAAACAATCAGAGAGGTAATTCGTGGCAGGCTACGGCTCCCAAGGCACTGCACAGTCAGCAGGCTGAAACGCACACCCAGCTTCCTGTGAGAGAGGCCTCTATTTTCTCAGCGCTCCAGTGGAAGGCAGGTTCAGGTTTGGCTCATGTCCCAGGGCTGCAGGATGCCAGTGCTCTAAGGATGCCAGCTTTGCACTCTTCCTTGGCCTCACTGAACTCTCTGGTACCTCCTAGAAAGTAGCTCATACATTCTGGAGCCCTGATATTTTCCAGCTGTCACCAAGGAGACACTTCCAGAACACCTAGCCTGGAGGCCAGCAGGGTTTCTTAATACAGCTCCACAGGTTGGTATATATTTTCATACTTTAAAAACTGTTTCCTGAGGGTCTGGCTTCCAACCAGCCTGAAATGAGGGGTAGCCTGAGATCCTCCCAGTGGAACTCTTACAGGTTTGGCAAACCTCAATAATTGGGTCCTATCAAGAATAAACCAAGGATTAGACAGCACAAAGGTTTAAGAGACAGACAAGAGCTAGGGTGGGATTAAATGATAAGGATACGTAACTTTACAGTATATCAGATGGGAAGGCAGCAAGGATAAAGGGGTGAGGAATGGCTTTGGGGTAACCAGCCAAGAATGTCTGCATTATCTTAACCACAGAAAGTTCAACCTATCTTGAGAACATAACCCCACATCCTATAGCTGGTGTTCATTCACATTCTTACATGATTCTCTCTCTTGTTTAAAAAACTATAGCAAGGTGACCTTAGTGGTTCAGGACTCTGACCAAATCTCATTTGGGGCACAAAGGTTGTAAGTGCATTTTGAGATGTGTCCCCCAGTTGTAGTCACTGTTTCCCCAAAAGTAAGTACCATTCTGTGGAAGTCAAAGCATCAATGTCACCCTGTTAAGTAACCATTTCTTACCAACAAAATCTTTGACCCTTTTTTAAGACCAGTGATAGCTGACCTTAACCTGGTCTATCTTCCTTTGGAATTATTTTATTGCTAGAGCTTCATTGGTCTAAATTTGCTAAACCAGTGAGACTGGAAAAGGTTATGTTACTAACTTATCTCCTGCACCCCTTTGCCTCAAATATAAATTTAGAAGAGACTCCCTACTCATTCTTCTCGGAGGAAATGCCTGAGTCTACGTGAATTTCTATCCCTGTGGTCAAGGTAAAGCAATGGTAATAATGCCCCCCCTACCCCTCACCCCTTCAAAATAAAACCATTCCTATTTCATCTGGTCATCTAATACACATGATATGTTTATTAAACCATTGTTTTTCTGAATTATTGAAAAAATTTAGTTAGAATAAAAGAAAACTCAGTCCTGATCACTCATTGGAACCAAAGGGGCCCCTTCCTGTCCTCATTGTGACCTTCAGCATCTGATAAGAGGCAGAATGACTGACTCTGTTCATATGCACATGGCTGTGGAACTTGTTCACTGTCTCAGAAGGAATTCTTAAACTAGGGTTGAGGAAGCTGCTACAGTAAACACAATGAATAATAATTATATTCTGCAACTCCCATAGAAGCCTCCAGTATACTTGATTAACCTTGAGAGGCTCTAAGAAATGCTTCTAGAATCATAAAACAAAAACATATTGGCCAGGCTCAACCTTGCATATTGAATTCAAAAAGCTCATTTTCTCTAAAAACAGGTAGGAATCATCTGGGGTGGGGGTGGGGGGCGGGAATCAGAAAAATTGTTTTTAATTTTTTATAAAAACAATGTATGGCTTTCCTCATAAGGGACTTAGACACAAATTCTCAAGAATGGAGGGAAGCAGGGTCTCTACCTATGCCTGGAGAAACCCACACTCATTCTACTAAGAAAAGAGCATTACCAGCCCATGGTTCTGTTCTAATTATGCAAAAGCCCCCTCACTATCTTCCTGGCACGGTTTCTTCACTGTCAGTGGCAGTGAGGGCGAATCTACCTCCCTGACTCCTTTGGCCCAACACTGTTTCTTCTTCAGAGTGGGAGTTCAATAAATACTAGTTCAGTAAAATATGAATTTATAGTATTTAAAAATGCAACATATAACGTAGAAGTATTTTGTTGAGTAAATACATCAATGAAAGCAGCAGTTTGTGCAATAGAAAATGTTGGGTGGAGGGCAAACACAGACGACTCTCAAATTCCAAATACGGCTTGTGTGGAAGAACATTAGCTTCCAAACCTGTAATGAAGCCGAATGCCAAAGAAAGGTGACCTGCCTTAAAGGCACAGATAGCCTGACAGTAAAAGGTGAGGGAAGAAGACAGGTGCTTCCAATGACATTAGAGCTGAAAGAATTTCCTGAGGCATAGAGTCTGTGTCTGAAATAAATGTGATGCTTGATGGGTTTGATATTCATTGGAAACCACTGGGAGAACATTTTAAGTAGTTTGCTTTCCAAACCTTTTTCTTGGTAAAGTAAAGAGTGGGTATGTGTCACCTAAAACCCAAGCAACTTGCTTCCCTTGGCAGCCAAGTCGATCTCTATTCATAGAATGGGCATGTTCCCGAGCCTTAGCAATTTGTTTCTTTTATTCTTGGAACACGTATCAGCCCAGAGAGTCTCAGTTCATGTGCTTGACATATTTCAATGTTATATTGCAAAATAAAACATTCTCTCTCCATGCGCACTGAATTTTCAGATGGGTGTTCTCACATTACAAACCTATCAGTCAAACCTAGCTACTGTGCCCACAGACCCTCGTCTCCATTTATGCACCACGTATTTAACAATGAAGCATGTAGTACCCTCAGAGTAGTAACAAGCCCCTTGCTAAAGAATCCACAGAACAGAAATAACTAAGAGTTTGAATATTTTCCATCATTATGTACATTTCCTAAGGTAATTTATGGGAAATTCCTGATGGGTTATCATGAATTTCCTTCTAATGAAATTTCAGTTTAATAAAAAAACAATATTACTCATATATCTGAACCCAACCAAAATGAAAAATCTTTCAAATGAAAACATTCTTACCAAGTATATGGTGAAATACATCATGGCAAACTCATGTCACAGCTTCTCAAATGAAATAGAAGAAAAAGAAATAAGAAACCAACACCTTTAAAATTTAGTTCCAAAAGACTTTTTTTTTACTTTTAAATATGACATTTAAAAACCTTCACCCACCTTATGCACATTTTGGAAGGTTTTCTCAATTGTATCAAGTTAATTCCTACACAGAGTTTCAGATGAGACATGTATTATTTTTCCTATACCTTTTTTTGCCTTTTAGATTCCCATTTATTAATTGTTAAAATATTGTGTCATCCCAATAGTGTAAAAATACTGAGATATAATTAGTGTCTTTTTTTATTTTTATAAATACAAAGACTTTTCTCTTACTCAAGCTTCAGTTTCTTCAAGGGTACATGAGCTATGTTAAATAGAGGAAAGAAAGATAGGAGACTTTTCTGTGAAACTTCATTATTCTTCCCTCTGAGCATCACCTTCGCTGTGATAGCTGGCCTCCAAAGTCACCCCCTCCCATGAATTACACTCTCCAGGGACCTTCTGATAATCAGGAGAATGTGGTGGTCATGACTGTGTGTGATGCCCAGCGTTAACTCTGAAGACACCAAGGCGCTGACCTGGGTGAACTGGAACGCGCCCTGGGGAAGCCAGCAGCAGTGTAAGTAATTCAACCACAGTGAAGCTGTCAAGCTGGGACGAGGCACCAGCTGGTTATGTTGAGAAGCCATATGAAAAACCAAAGACATTAAGTCAGCTCCCACGTCAGCCGAGGACACGCCTTGGGAGTGAAGGAGCCATCGTGGATATTAGCCCTATCTGGGCCTTCAAGATGGTCCCTGCTGCCACAGGCGAGCTCCACACCGCCCCAGCCCGCCGTGAGAGACAAGGAATTGTTGTGAGCAGGTCTTGGGGGTGATTTGTCCCATAGCAATAGATAAATACTAGGTATGTTTTTCATTTATATTCTCCATTAAAGTTCTCATCTATCACACTGATACAGTTTTCCTCTCATATATTGATCTTTCTCCTTTTATTTATTTTTTCCCACTAATGATATGCCTCATATTTTGAAAGACATTTAACACAGAGGCCTGTTGGTTAGTAAATACCCTGCACAAAGACATTGCAAAGCCTGACTCCTAATCCCCATTTTACACGGTAGTTGACTTTCCATGACTTTAAGCAAATCCTTGCCTACTTTCTCTGAATCTCACTGTATAGAGGTCATGAAACTATAACAGAATTTACTGCACTGAAGTACTAATAATGCCAAGAAACAACAGCAAAGCTGGGAGCTGCACAACTGTAGATTCCACTATGAAGGACAGGTTTCCGTAACAGAAAATTTGAAATTCTCTGCTCCATCCCTGAACTGTTGATGATCTACCTGATACCCATAAGGCTCATGTTTATATCAGCCATCTCTTCATTTGAAAGAAAATGGTAAGGAAAAAAAATGACCTTATGTTTATCTCAAATGTTAATGTCACATTTAATTACATAGATAAGAAGTCGTATCTGATTCTATGCCTAATATTAAAAATTCTTATCTAAGTAATGGTGATAACCAAAAATAGCATGTTTTCCCATTACTGTACTGTGCACATTTAATTGAGACCAGCTTTCCTTAGTCCTCTCCTCTCTTGCTCAACCTGCGCCCTTTGGGAAACAGAGGAGAGGCCCAAAGTCTGTGAAGAATGGTCAGTTTGGTGTTTAAAGAGGATGGAGAATTGCAATATTTACAATCAAATGAGAAAAAAAAAAGGACCAGAGGAAGGATAGAGCAGGTTGCTGAAGCTAAAGAAAATGTCTGGAGTTCTCCCGCAAGGCCTGGCTGCCTAGATTTTTAAGACTCTCCTTACTTGGTCATCAAATTTCTTGGGAAATAATAAAAGCTTCTAGATACCCAAATATAAACAACTTTGGTATGATGATGCAACTGTGAGTGTGAATTTTGAGTCCATTATTGTTTGGATGGGGTGAAGTGATGGTGCAGTAGACTAGGTGATCACATCTGTGATGGCTTATAAAATCCAGAAGCACGGCCTACTGGGCTCACAGAAAGAAAAGGGCTGAGGTTCCTTTTGGGTGCAGCCTGCTTTAGTAGCACCAGATCTCCCATAATCCTGAGCGCTGCTGACCACTGCCAAAGGCAGGTTTTTCTCAGTTCAGACTAGAACAGTACATCTAACACCTGCAGAGACAAATCCTATCCCTTCTTCTTCACAGCAGCCCAGCCTGCTATGGGAAGGTAGGAGCAGTGCTGGGCCGAGGTGGATGGCAGCGGCTGTGTGTGTTCAACCTTGTCACCGAGTGTGGTCTTTGTCACCAGCCACCACCAAAAGCAAAATAACCAAAAATATTTCTTACTAGGTAGCTAGGCAACCTCCCTACCATCCTCAGAACATAAGAACTTGAGGCACTTCTTACCAGTACTAAGCTCCACACTATCCTCCTTCTGCTTAGTGTAGCAGCAATCCACTTCTCTCCACACTGTCCCACGCTAGCACCACCACTGCAACTATATGAACAAGTTACAGAAAGGTTAGAGAGCTAAATTATAACCGAAAGGAGAAATATATATGGAAGAATAGTTTTATTAGCAAACTCACATGAATATTTAATTGATTTTTGACATGGGGGGAATGAAATGAATAGTTCTTAATACTCAAAACTAGAACAGAAAATTGCATGCCAGTTTTTCCCATGACTTTTTTGGAAGGAAGGAGAGATGAGTTTGCCTGAAATATATGTCTGCTGATACATATATTTAAATCTATTTTCTAGCATTTCTATTTTTAACCTCTCAATGTAGGTTAAAGCTGTATATTTTCTCACTCTTTAACAGCTGTTAAATGAGTCTTTTCTCAAACATAAAGGATAATAATTTTAGAGTACAGAATAAAAGTGGTCCTGTCAGTTGCTCCCTGAATATTAATGTAGTAAGCTTATTACTAGATTACGTGATTAAAAGAAGACTTTAATAACTACCAAAAAAATTAAAATATGTTCATGTGCTGCTGGTATAAATTTATATTTATTCAACACAGAGAGTATGATTCTATACTTAGAGCTAGAGAGAGGAAAAAAACACCAAAAACTTCCTTCCAAACAAGCATCATTTGTTAGCAAAAGTACCTGGAGTCAAAATAGAAGAGACAGATTTTTATATATTACAAGTGAGATACTTTACAATAAGTGAGTAGAATGGAGTATCCCTAACTGTCCTTGGGGTAATCAGTTTCACTTGAAAAAAATAAAAAATAATAATCAAACAGGTGCTTGAAAGATTTGAGAAACACCAGTTTTTCATAGGATCTGAGAACATTTAACATACTGAATTGGGAATCTCCAACAGAGGCATATAGTATAGAGTTTGCTAAACATATTTGACTGCAGAACCTTTGTGCACATGTGCATTTGTGTATGTGTGTGTGTATTGAACATTTGTTAACACAAATATGTGTTTTTCTGACTTCAAGTTTGGAGAAAAATATTGGTGCAGAAGATGATCTATGGAACCACATGTAATTTCACATGCACACACCAACATACAAAACTCCCTTAGTGTCAAAGTTACTATCTTCTTGAATTGTACAGTTCATGAGAATTGTCAGAATATCTGTTTTTAAAATTGTGGTTTTGGAGGCCCCTGTGATAGAAATTCTTACACAATAAGTCTTGGGAGTGGCTCAGAGATCTGTATTTTAAAAAAAGCACTCTAAGTAATTCTAATACAGAACCCTATGAATCTTACTTACAGAACCATTCATCTAACATTATATTTCTAATAAACTTATTTTTGCATATATGTTTGGTTAGTATCATAGCCCAGTATTATAAAGTGAGTAATAACGCAAACACACTGTTAAATTTTGGGAGAAGAAGCATTCTCACCCTCATTTGCTTTCCCACTGTATGACTGTTGAGGAATAGTGGACATCTTACTGTCAGGTACATTGTATTGGTCATTGTGCCTGATTAAATAATGAGGTACCTTTAAGTTTGGCCCTTTAATGTCTGCTCAAAATGAGCAGCCCTAGGCTGTTATCATGAAGTCTCTTCTTGGACCATTTATCACAAGTCCTCATCTCTGGAGTTGGGTGGTGAGGAAGAGAAGAGGCGGAGGAAGTAAATAATTAACCCTTTGTTGACCTTTGATATACCTCCTCAATTTGTTGCTGCTCATTTTCCCTCTGCCACTGAGTATCAGGGATAGTCAATCAGCTTTAGAGAAATTTCCACTGTGATTGTAGAGTTCAAATGCCTGCAGTGTGTTTACTTACACTAGGGATCAGAACTTATCAATGATCAGCAACAGAAGATTGATGGCCCTCATCATAGGGGCAGTGGTTCATCTTTCTGGGTTGAATGGGAAGAAAATCTAAGTGAACTCATCATATATCTAAAGGCTGTAAGTATAACCAAAGATATATGCACCTTGGATGGAAGAATTAACTTGGCTCAGAAATTGTGGAAGTATGCTAGCAGGTTGAACTATTACAGAAAATTAAAATAAACAATGAACTAATGTTCAGAGATCAATCACTGTACTTAAAGTTGCAGAAGGCAACCCAGAGGGAAGAGAGGCAAATACCTTTTTTTTAAATTGAAGTATAATTGCCATACAACATTATGTTAGTTTCAGGTGTAGGACATAATGATTCAATATTTGTACAAGTATAGTTAACATCTGCCACGGCACATAGTTACAGAATTATCTTTCTTGTGATGAGAATTTTTAAGACGTACTCTCTTGGTAACTTTCAAATATGCATAAAGTCTTATTAACTACAGGCACCATGATGTACATTGCATCCCATGACTTATTTATTTTATAACTGGAAGTCTATACCTTTGACTCCCTCACCCATTTCACCCACATCTTACTCCCCCCACCTCTGGCAACCACCTATCTGTTCTCTGTATCTATGAGTTTTGTTTTGTTCCTAGTTTTGTTTTGTTTTTTTTAGATCCTGCATACAAGTGAGATCATTTGGTGTTTGTCTTTCTCTGCCTGATTTATTTTACTTACCGTAATGCCCTCAAGGTCCATCCGTGTGGTAGCAAATGGCAAAATTTCATTTTTTTATGGCTCTCTATATATTATAGATAGATAGATGATATATAGATATAGAGATAGAGACAGAGATTAGATATAGATATAGACATAGATGCCATATTTTCTTTATCCATTCATCCACTAATGGACATTTAGGTTTCTCCATGTCTTTGTTATTGTAAATAATGCTGCAGAGAACATGGGGGTGCATACATCTTTTCAAATTAGTGTTTCAGTTTTTTTCGGATACATACCAGAAGTGGGATTGTGGGATCATTTGGTAGCTGTTTTTACTTTTTTGAAGACCTTCATATGGTTTTCCTTAGTGGTTGCACCACTTTAGAAGCTTTTAAAATTTATATTAATTTGATTTTTTCCTAAAAGTAAACAGGAGGTTTCTGGAACAGAGATCAAAATTATGGTAACTGACAGCAAAAAGTGCACCAGTTTTCCACATGCAATGCTCCACAGGTGAAACGAGGAGAGCCAGGATGACACCTGCAAACAGGGGGACTGGATGTTCTGCAGGAGAAAACCCCTGCAATAAAAGCTGAGAGTTAATATAAGTGACAGGATGCCCTCTTTCCCTGAGAGAGGGAGTGAAACATTTGTTCTCTTGTCATTTGCATTCCAGTGGAGTGGCAATAACTGGCTGTCTAGCTCCAAGTTTCACTTCCCTTTGAAGTGTAAACACATAGGGAGATAATTCTAACTCTCTCCAGAGATTTCTAGCTTTTCAACCATTCTTTAACTTTCAAGGCTTCTCCATTGTTTAACTCAGGTGCTAGTAACACTTGCTCAGAAAGTCCTTACTAAATAGGAGCTTTAAAATGTTCACTTCCTGACAATAATTATTTCTATTTGGAATGGCTAACCATTTTCATCTGACAATCTGAAATCCACTTCTTCCATTTTGCCAGCACTGTTCTTACTGGAACTGAGCCAATGGACACTTTTCTGTCTTCATTTATTTGACTTCAGTGTTGTCCTCCAGGTACCTCAAGCTCAGTGGGCCCAGTTCCTGAAAGTCCTAAGCTATTTTCCAAAATCTCCTTCTTATAAAGCCTACTTTACTGCAATAAACAGCATAAACAGCATCATAATCCACCCAGGTCTCAGGCCAGACAAGTTGACATTACATTGACACCAACTTCTTCCCCACCACCAATGAAACATCAATTCTGTCAATTGCAGCCATGTCTTTACATGGCCATTCAAGCCACCAACATTTCTTACATGTTTATTGCAAAAGCACCCCAACAGGTCCACTACTTTTATCCGGCATCCATTCTGCAACCTAAGGGATGCTGACCAAACAAAACTTTACACATGCCGCACCCTTCCCTGAAACGCTTCATGGCACCCCACTACCTTCAGGAGGTGAGCTCATTGTCACACTGCACTAGCACCATCCCTTGAGCTCTGGATAACACTGAGACACCTGATGGATCATCATCTCTTGGCTTTTTTATTCCTCTCTCTTCATTTGTTGACCTTGGTCTGTACCACATTGACCATAATATGAAACAGCCTCTTCTTCAGATTTTGCAATCAAACATTCCTCACAATAACCATTCTGAGGCAATATAGCACAGCAATTAAGAGCAGAAGTTCTAGAAGGAGACTCCCTGAATTTAAATTCGCCTGTCTACTTCCCATGTGTATGACCTTACACAAATTAATTAATCGTTCTGTGCCTTAGTTTCCTCCTCTGTAAACGAAGATGATACACTTAACTTTGCTGTGATGAATATATTAATTAGTACATTTTTTATTTTAATATTCTGTAATAGTTCAACCTTTGAGCATCCCACCACAATTTCTGAGCCAACATAATTCTTAGTTTGAGAATGGAAACTAGGACCTAAATATTGTATCTCTCTGTGCCATCATATTTCAGCATAGAATTCCAAGAACTCCAAGGATTTCAAATTCAAATCTGTTTCTTTAAATTATTGTGAAGACATGTTGATCAACATAGGAGGGTAGTGTGCATTACTTACCAATTTGTTAGCTTGATTTATACTTTTTAAATATCTAGACATGTGTGGTATGTTAGTGCCCATTTGAACTCTTGATGTGGAATCTGCAAACATTAAACTCTAGCCTATAACCCACTTCTTTTAAGGCATGGCCTCAACCAAAACATATATCCATGGAATAGTGGGAGAAATTTGCCTTCTACTCCAAGAGCTTCTCAAAGGTTTGTTTTGCATTTTATTTTAAACAAGGAAATTTTTATGCTACTAGAATTTCTGATATTAGTTATAGGTAACACACAATTTTCACATCATTTTTATACAAGGAAGATCCAAAACTGAAACATGGGCTATGAAGCTCTGTATACTTCTTACCTACATAATTTACAAGCATAATTTCATAATACTTCCTGATTCTCACTACTCTGGCCATGCTGGGCAATGCTCAATTCCTTGAACAGAGCATGCTCTTACCTGCCTCAGGGCCCTTGACTATGCTGGTATTCCTATTTGAAGTGTTCCTCCTCACCTTTCATGTATTCTAGCTAAATCCACTCATATTTAAGAGCTTAATGTAAATGTGATTTTCTCAGGGAAATATTCTGAGATTAGGTTAAGGTTTGTCCTTGTTTCCTTCTTCTTCACCCTCTATAGTCTCATTAAATTTAATCCCATAATTAACTACTGCCTGTTATTCCTTCCTCTACAAGAGTGAATCCATGTCTGTTTGTGCATCAGTTTATTTCCAGTTTCTAGAGCATTTCCTGCCACATAAGAAGCCTTCAAGAAATATGTGTTGACAGACATGCTAGCAATTCAACATTCTACAAGTATATATAATAATGAATACATCCCTACAGCCTAGTAATGTGTGAAAGGCTGGTGTGCAGAACCCTTTATCATGAATTATACATTTCAACTCTGAAATTTCTTCCCAAGTAATTCCATGCAAGCAACAAGAATAATTATTTGAGGATTTTAAACTCTTGGAGCCCTTCAGTGAGTTTGTTTCATAATATTATATTCACTTAAAAACAGTTTTGGCTTTCCCTTCCCAAATGTTTCAGCACCGTGTGCCAGTGCTTAAAAAAATCCTTGAATTATTCAAAGATACACTGTGGGGCTGTAGACCAGATTTGCCCTTTCTATGTGGTACTTGCACTGTCTTTAGCTTGATTTATTATTGCTAAATCTTCTTATCAATTCTGTGATCCAGTTTGAGTAATTTTCATAGTGAGCTAAAATAAAATCATCTTGCCAAAGAGTGTCTATAAGGTGACTAAAAAGTAATTGGCTAAATTCACTGCCATCAAGAGCCCAGGAATATTTGCCCCATCTGCTGGGAATAAATGCTAAGAATGGAAGGATTCCTCAGTGGCCAAGCCTCTTTGAAAAGCACTAATACCATGTTCTTTCTATTTTTGTTATTAAAGAAAGAAAGGGTATAACTATGCAGACGTGTGTATGTGAACCATACGATAACATGTTTTAATATGACACAGGGAGTTGAAAAGTATTCTGAAACACTCTGTAAGGTAGAACAAGAATGTAACTCTCTCAATTTATATATATATATACATGTATAGTCATATACACATAAATGTATAGTCATAGTTCAGGCTTCTATGACTATTGACTGGCTGATTCAGACAACAAACATGTATTTCTCAGGTCTGCAGATGAAGTCTGAGATTTTGGGTGCTAGCATGGTCGAGTCCTCGGCGAGGGCCCTCCTCCTCCTCCGCACTGTATCTTCCCATAACAGAGGGAGATCATCTCTCTGTGTCTCTTATTATAAAATCCCTCATCCCCATGCCTGAGAGGCCCCCTCAGGAACTGATTACCTCCCCGAACTGTACCTCCAAATACTCTCACTTTGGAGATTAGCACTTTAATATATGAATTTGGGGGAGGGGACACAAATTTATAGCATGTGTGTTTGTGTGTGCATGAGCACACATGTATGTGTGTGTGTAAGTCAATTCATATAATCCCATCAACCAGAAACTATTATATAAGGAAACTAAATGAAGGGGTTAAGTTCCTTGCCCAAATTATTTGAGCCAAGGAAAATTTTGTCCCAAGTAAGATTATTAGTGTTGGTATCATCCTCACTACTGTGGGCTGTTGAAGCCAGAGTCCATGTGCTTAAGTACCAATCTTTGCTTTGCCTCTGGTTAAGCTGGGAAGAGAGTTGTGATCAATAAGCAAAACCTTCTCTCAGCATAGGAAGGAGAGTACTGATATTCACATCAAGCATAGTTGCATTCATGCTAATCTTTAAGAACTAAATTGTGCCCTTACCTTAAAAGTGTTTAGGCAACAAGAGCAATCGTCCCCATTAAGGCATGAGTGAGAGTGAGAGAGAGAAAGTAGTTGAGTTGGGGTGAGGATGAAAGAGTTATTCATTCAAAACTTTGTTGCATATTCACTATGTAGTTTTGGACTAGTAGTTTTCACAAATGTTATTCCACTCATACTTCATCTGTTATTATTGATATTTTTAAATGAAAAACAAACCTATTCAGAGAGTGTAGGTGACTGCCAGGATCATATATCTAGTAAATGGTATAGAAGGCTTAAGTTATAGATCCTCCTACTCAAAAATCATTACTCTTTTCATTACACAGTGTCTGCATATGGGGGTTGAATTTATGTCTGAATTAATAGGGAAATTTAAAAATTTTAATCAGGAAAATTCTTACTAAAAAAATATAAACTTAATGCAGTGGTCCCATAAAACCTTTTCTAAAGGGTGTGACTTCTTAATCCCTTAATATCTCAGCCTGAATCTAAAATAGAGAGCCCTTTCATTCATTTCTAGTCATTAAACACACTAATTGTGTGTGTTTTGCATGTGACAGACACCCAGCAGGATTCTGGAGGTTAATTCATTTCAAAGGTATTAGATACTTTTTGCTGTCATAGAGTTCATAGTCCATCGATTAAGTCACACTTTCCAAAATTTTTTTGTATTCCTACTATGTGTCCGACACTGTGGAAATAAAATGGTAAAAAAGATAAATGTGGTTCTTGTCCTCTGGGTTATATTCTAATAGAGAAGATAAATTCTAAAATTAGTTAATAGACTTAATACAATAAAAAAAGTCTCACATGGGAATTTTTTTAAAGGGTATTATGCAGGCTGCTGAGAAAGGGAATAATTATCCTTTAAGAGTGTGAACTCTTTAAGGAATGGTTTCTGTGAAAAGACAACATTTATTTTAATCCCAGAGAAATAGAAAGAGCTAATCATGGAAAGAGCATTCCAGAAAAAAGCACCTGTTGTTGAGTGCCTACTATGTGCCAGACTGTACATAGAATTTGGCCTTGTCCCAGATCCTGAAAGGTAACCTTCAAACCCTTGGAATCTTAGTGATGAGAATCTTTTTTATTCATGTTGGGCTCAGACCACACCTGATGGTTTATAAAAACTAGGTTACTCATGGTAGGGCCCATGGACCACATTATATCAGCCTGAAGTCTGGGAAGGGGGTCTAGAAACTGAGTTTAATCATGTAGGAGATCAATTCGCCATTCACGTATACATAATGAAGCCCAGTAAAAACTCCAGATAATTAAGTTTGGGTGAATTTCCTATTTGCAATGTTCCATGAATGTGGAGAGGGTAACAAGTCCAACAGTGGAAGCTTCATTTGGAACCCTCCCACATTCTGCCCTATGTGTCTCTTCTCCTGGCTGCTTTTAATTTGTATCCCTTCCCCAAAATAAACCATAACTGTGAGTATATGGCTATCAGTGAGTTCTGTGAGTCTCTCTGCCAAGTTATCAAAACTTAAGGGTGATTTGGGGAAGCTCTAAAATTACAGTTGGTGTCAGAAATGAGGGTGGTCTTGCCTGGACTCTTCTCTCTAATTTCATAAGTGTAATCTACCTCCTTGCAGTTGGTACAGGAAGTCTTGGGCAGACTTGGAAGTCTTGGGAATTATGTCTTCAAACCTTTCAGTTCTGCAAACTCTGGATACAGACATTAGCAAAAGAGAAGGAAATGGGGGAAATTCATCTGTGGTTTCCAAATGTCTAACAGCAGCAAAATGTTCACAAAGAAGAAGCAAAGGAAAAACAAAGGAGGCTGAAAGAGTGTTTCCATGACACTCATTCTGACGTAAAGAACTGGGGCCGGGAGGGGCTAAACATTCCTATACAGTTCAGAGTGACCAGTTATGCCTGGTAGTATGGCTTTTCCTTCTGGTTCTCAGGATTTGATTCTTCAAACTTCTCAGTGAATTTTTCATTTCTCAGCTCTAACTTGTTCTTTCTGGGTGTAGCCTGATCCAAAGATTCGAGAGAAGGGGAAGAAAGAAGTATAGAATCAGAAAAGAAAACAAGAGCTTGACTCTGTGGCCTGTGTTTGTACAGTTAGACCTTTCACACTGAGGAGGAAGTGTAAAAACCAAGGGGGAAAATACAGCCTGCCATTCATTATTAGTAGGTAATAAAAAAGTCTCTGATCAAGTTACAAACTTAGATGTGATAGCTTAGTGAGTGTTTATTATCAATAATTTAATATACTTTGATTTTGATAGTGAAATATATTGGTACCCAAGTTTCCTTGCACCTATTCCCTAGGGTAATTGTTGGCATTAGAAGGAACCTGATCAGGAATCCACACCCCAGGTGAGGTTAAAATGGCATTTGAAAAAATTATAATCACCTTGCTACACTGCACAAACAACTATGGACAAATTTTTAATATTGGTATTTTGTACTAGAAAGTATTTTATTTAGCATTAGTTCTGGAAATAATTTTAATGATTTAAATAAGTAATGGTAAAGATAAATGGTTAGAAATACTATATAGGTAAATAGGTAAGCCTATTTTTTCATGAATAGGGTGTAAAAATCTGCTGAACCTAGATGCCTAACATTTTTGGAGTAACCCTTTAAATCTAAAAATATTTTCCAAATGAGTATTCTGTTGCCAGACTTTAGCAACTCCTGCAGTCAGTATATTATTACATTATTGGTCTGTAGTGAGCTATTCATACAAAATATGACTGCCTAAATGAGTAGAGAAATGAGTTGTCACCATGCTTAACAACAGTTTGTATAACTATATATGTATATGTACTTACATATACACTATATATGTGCATGTGTGTATATATAATCAATACATATTAATATATTAATATATATACCTATATATGTTAGAGTAATAAGAGGTATTTATATGCATATAGCAGGATTTGGCATGAAAAATTTGCTGGAAAACTACAAAGTGATACAATTTGGGGGAGGAAACCAGAAACTCCAGCCACCTATATTTGTAGGAGCTATTACTATTTATCAAAATACCCTAAACAAAATGAATTAAATTTTCTGGGAACAATGTGAAAGGAAAATATTTTCATCATTTATCTCTAACTTACTTGATTTTATTCATGAATTTCCACCAGCTTACTAACCAGAAATAAAATTAAAATTAAACACGTGATGTTAGCTTTGCACATTTATGCAAAAGCAGTATTTACAAAAAACTTTCATGTTCATCCCTGCCATTTATTATCAACTGCTTGTCTGGATTATATAGAAATGCTTTGATCACTTCAACATGTATTTTTGGTATTTTGTTAATTTTAGTCTTTAGCAAATAAAATTATTTAATTAAAAAAGAAAAAAAAATACAGTGAGCTCTAGAATCAGCTTGCATTACTCTGAACTCCAGCTTCACCACTTACTAAATGTTATAAAATTCTTTCTGAATTCTTTCATTTGTGAAATGTTGAAAATAATCTCGCCTACTTCTCAGGTGTGTTAGGAGGATTAAATGAGATAATCCATGTGTGCTCAATGGTGTATGCCATTGGAGGTAGGTGGGGCATTATTTGGGACTAAAGGAGGTGCAAATTTAAAAAGAGCTGAAATTAAAATGAAACTTCAGACCAATTTATTCACCTTTGTCTAATAAAAAAGATATAAACCCTCTTTAGATAATTTGTCAACTTCATTAGCTAAAATGCTCTTTCTCCCAGATTTCTTATCCTTCCCTCTATTTCTTTCCAAGATGGTGGCTAAGTACATAGTGGGAGGAGAGATTCCTTAAAAAAGTATTATAGCCAAGGAAGAGTGGTTCTAAAAATCCACAGTGTCTTCTGTGTCATTCAGATTCTATTGCCAACCTTGAATCTCAACTTCTTCTCTGAGATATACATTTGTATATCAAACTTCATTCTTGACATTTACCCTGTCTCATAAACATCTCCAAGCAACACACACCAAAGAGAACTGCTAACTTTCTTGCCTACACCCAACCCCTCCCCGAACCTTCTTCATCCACTTCGTGCCCACCATCCATTCATTCCTACCCTACATCCAAGATTTCTCTTCTGCTCTTTTTCCTGAGACACTCCACACTGGCAAGCCCAGTTGGCTCTTGTCTCATATGACACTAATTTATCCTTTTACCTTTTCTTCTGCTGCGACCACTGTATTCCAGACCACTGTCATCCTTCAGCCTCATCTATGCTAACAGCTTTATCACCATTTTCCATGTCTCCACTCACACAACTCACAGTGCTTTCCACACAGCAAACTGAGTGATCTTTTCAAACTCAAAGCATGTCACTACTGTGCTTAAAACCCTTCAGTGGCCTCTCATCACATTTAGACTATACTCACATTAACATAGCCTTTAAAATAGAATTTTATTTGGATGACTTTTCCAACTCGGGTGGTATAACTCTTCGGTGGCCCAAATTCACTGACATTCTCTTGATTCCTTGAGTATATTAAGATGAGTTCCATTCTAGACTTCTGAATTTTTTTATCACTCTTACTTAACCTGGAACCCATATATATTCTTTATATTCCAATACCTGTCTTTTTCTTATCATGCAGATGCCCAATGATTTGACTTAAATGTTACCTCCTTATTTAAATCTTACCTCAGTATCCAATTCAGACACATTCATCAACTCTCACTGGAAGTTTTCTCATTCATTCATTCTTTCATACATACCATTAATTAATTATTATCTATTCTCACTACTGTAATTACTTAAACTGTAATTTAAGCTACTCGAGAAAAGAGACATACAACAGTGTCTGAAACAGTAGATCATCAGTATACATTTGTTAATTGAATGAATTAAATAAATGATTGAATTCATTGAAAAAAATGAATCAACTGAATCAATGCTATAAAAGCTTAGAGTGATGTGCTCCCAGAATTGATGATCATTATGTTTAATCTTCTGGCCCTTCTTAGCCCTTCTGGCATGGCTATTTGTGCTATGATAACTTCTAGATTTCATTCTACCTGTGGCTGCCTTTAATTCCCAAAGCCAGACCTCTGTGTAACCTTATCAAATCAGTCCTGAGTCCCTGCAGCTTGAATCACAACTTAATGCTCAAATATATAGTGAACTTCCATGAATTCTCCATCACCCCATGCTGTATTAGAAATGGACATATTTGAGGCTGCTCACAAGAGATTTAGAGCCTCTCACAAATAAGCTAAGTAAAGTATGCCACTAATAACAGTCTTCTGGGACACCACCACACCAATCTGAATATTTCTGAAAAGTGTTCCCCTTATACTGACCACCTAATGGTCAGCCTCCAAGAAGGGAGGAGAGGAGGAATGGGGATTTGGATATCTAACCTATTTAAGCTCCTTAACTTCTCCCCTTTTCCTTTCTTCCAACAAGTCTCAGAATCAGAAGGAAGGAATAACTTCCAATCATAAGAAGGTACATCATTTGTGCTACAGAACCTCCTGAATTCTCGAGAGGCTCAGTTGTACCCTTATGGTATAATTCTACATGTTCCTCTCCCCACATATTTCCGTTAGCTGGTAGTTACGTCTAAACGCTTGATTGATTCTGTTTTTGCTGTTTTTGTTTTCAGGAGGTTGTTTTCTGTTTTTTTTTTTCCCTATCATATCAGGAGGCACATAAGGAGTATTTTTTTCCTCTTTAAGTGATTTTAACACAGATGTGAACATTTAGACTAATAATTGGCTCTTTATTAGCCTAAACCTTCCATTAAAAGGTTTCATATCACTCTCTCTCCTAATGTTTTAGCATCCACTGATGATCACAAACCAGCTCCATTATTTATTAAGTGAAAGTCTTATTTATTATATGCCAAAGATCAGTCTGCACTGGCTTACTTTAAGGGAATTTTTAAGGGGGTTTCTAAGGACTATGTATTCAGGCAAGCACTGCAGTGTTTAATTAATAGCCAACCTCCCAGCCCTCACCTAATGGAATTTTATTCCTTTGCTAATGTAATGGAGTTTGAGTTACTTTTTAATGACCTTACACAATCGACTCTTCCCATTAGAGGGCAACATTCTTTGCTGTAGATTATTTTTATGCATCTATAATGCAATTTGTGTTTTGAAAGCACTTTATATTTTGCCTTTCATTATCTAGCTGTTCTTTTGTAATTCTACTTTCATGGAGGGCAAAGCATGCAACCAGATAAACTCACAAACCAGGCAGTAGCACACACTTCAGTTGAGGGACACACACAAACTCAAGTGAAAGCAAGTTTATAGGATAATTCAAACCAGTGAAAATCTGCAAAGAAAATGAAATGTGTTGATATGATGAAGGCTAAGTGTGGGGGATAGATAGGGTATCACAGAAGCTCACTCTGAGGGGGGTGCAATTAAGCTAAGATGGGATGAAAAGGAGTCCATTACACAAAATGTACTAGAAGAGCATCTCAGGCAGAGAGAAGAGCCATTCATTGCAAAGGTCCTAAAGAAGGAATGAGTTTGGCTTCTTTGAAAACCTGAGAAAAGATCAGAGTGGCTTCGGTGTTCTTAGTGAGAGGCAGAATTGTAAAAATAAGATCACGTAAGTAGGTAAGGGGCATATCTTATAGGCTTTCAGTATAGGCCATGATAAAGAATTAAACTTTATTTGAACCATCATGAAAAGTAATTGTGAGGTACGATCAAGGTGATCACATTATCTTATTTAGGTTGTCAAAAGGATAACTTAGGATGGTCATATACACTGTATGGAAACGATCTAGGCACGTTGAAGGGCAAGAGTGGGATCAGAGTGACACCGGAAAGACAACTGCAGTATCCTGGGGAAGAGATGGCGACCTCGTTTAGGTGGTGGCAGTAGTGTAAATGAGACAAGGACAGGTTCAGGGAGTAGTTTGGAGATAAAACTGATAGGGATTTCCGAGAGATTGGATGGGTCACTGCTGACATAAAGGGAAACAGGGTAAAGCTCTCTGCGTAAGCACATGGTAGATGCTTATGTCATTAACCACAATGGAGAAAATGGGAGGAGAAACAATTTCATAGATTCCCAGTTTGCTCTCAATGATACTGAGATTTCCATTAGACCTAAAACAAGCTCTTAGTAGGCAGTTAGATTTGGTTGGAATCCTGGAACTCAAGGGGACAGGTCATAGCCCAAGAAACAAAGTTGGAATCCATTGGCAAAAAAAAAAAAAGATAGATAAGAAGACCTAAACAGTGTATGTAGAAAATAGCAACTGATAAGGTCCCAGTCCTGGACCACTCCAACATTTAGAAGTCAGTTACAAGAAGAAACAGCATAGGACCAAGAAGGAGCTGTCAGTGAGAGAGAAAATTAGGGAATTGCAGTATCAAGAGAGCTAAGAGAGGAAGCTGAGAGCAGAGTATGCCAAGAGATATAGAAGAACTGCTGGCCGTGGTAATGGGGAAGTCATGTGTGACTTTGACAAGGCAAGTCACTGGGAAAAGACACATATGTAAAAGCAGCATGATATAAAGTGAATGGGTGCTTTTAAAGAGCAAAGTAGGGATTATAAATCAGTTTGGGAACATTTTGATGTTAAAAAGAGCAGAGGACTGGATCAGAGAAGGAGAAGTGGTCAAAAGAGACTTCTTGTTTTTATGGGAATTGATCATATATTTTGTATACTGAAGGAAACAATCTGAGTGGTAGAAATAAATGTTGTAATAGAAAGAGGAAGGGAAAAAACTGCCTCATTAAAATTCCAAAGAGTGAGAGACAATGGAAATGCTGTATTAGGGTTCTCCAGGAAAAGAGAACTAAATATAAGATATCATATTTTATCTTATAACTTTTATATATCTATTATTATATCTACTATATCTTTCAGATTTAAATATATATGAAAATTTTGGGAGATTTGCAAAAATTTGAAAAAAACATTTTATTTTCTCTAACTTATTTTATTGTAAGAATACAGCATATAATACATATATAGAATATGTGTTAAATTGACTTTTTATGTTATTGGTAAGGCATCTGATGTCGTTGGCTATTAGTAGTGAACTTTGAGTGGGGGGGAGCTCAAAAGTTAAACATGAATTTTCAACTACATGGGGGCCAGTCCCCTTAACCCCAGCATTGTAAATATGTATGTGTATGTGTATTTTTACAGAGACAGAGAGAGAGGAGCGAGAGAGAAAGAGAGAGATTTATTATGAGGATTCTGAGGAGTTGGTAGAAATAATGAAGGCGGCTAAAAAGTCCCACATGTAAGGTGGAGACTCAGGAAAGCTGGCGGTGTGATTCCCATCTGAGTCTGAAGGCATGAGGACTAGAGGAGACAGGGCGTAAAGACAGGAGAAGACCGATGTCCCTGCCCAGGAGGCATGCAGGAAGGGAAGGAATCCTTCCTTCCTCCTTTTTTGTTCTATTCAGGCCCATCTAATGAGGGATGTCCCCTTCAACCCCACACTGGAGAGGGTGATCTTCCTGAGTCCATTAAATAAATGCTAATCTCATTTGGAAACACCCTGAAGGACGTACCCAGGAATAATGTTTCATCTGGCCCCGACATGGCCCAGTCAAATTGATACGTAGAAGTAAACCATCACAGATGTGGAGCCTAAGGGTTGGGGTTGTTTCTGTTCAGAGTAGGCAGTTTTCCTCTATTGTTTAAAAAAAGAAGACAGGAAACATCAATGAAGATGAAAGTAGAGTGTGAGAAAGTCATTTGATTTACTCTATTGTATTATGAGTTACGGACATCAAGTTCATGTGAGAATCTAGGGAAGGATGTGGGAACCTGGGAGAGAGTATGTGCAGTACTTCTGGGAATGGGATTTCACAGAGGTATAGAGTAAGATTTCAAGTTCATTTCAGGTCTGTTTAGGGCATATCACTCAGAATTCAGGAAGGTAATAGGCTTTAACAAGAAAGGGATTAGCCAGGTAGTCACATGGAGGGTAGGTAAGGAGGCGAAGGTGTTGAGAACACCTGCAGGGGAATGGGTATGGTGACCAAAGCTGTGGACGCGAGGGAGCGGCGTTCACTGACAAGGTTATGTGGCAAGTGATTGGAAGCACCTGATGAGGACAAGAAATTGCACAATGAAGCTTAGGGTACCTGCGACAGGTGAGTAAGAGTTGGTAGTTTAAGAATGTGCACTTGAAATTGAACTTTTTAAAGAGGAACAGCAGATCCAGAATAAGAGCTTCAGAGACCCCAGATACTGTAGAAATTTGGGGGAGCCCCTTTTGAAATATGAAATAAAAAGTTCTAATTTATAAAATAAGTGGAAGTTATTAAATCTTTGTTTTCATGATGCTTATTTCAATACTGCTTATATAACAGTATCAAATTCTTCTGCAAATAACTGCTTGTTACATCTGTGGGTATGTGTCCCAAGTAGCCTAAGCAAGGGCTCAGCTAGCCTTTCAGATCCTTGAGCTTTGTGTTGCATTCCCACTGAGGCTTAGTTGGACGGCCCTCATGGGGAACCAGAGATTAATTAGTGTGTATCACGTAGTGTTATCATCTGCAAACTGGGGATAGTGATGCCTAACTGGAGAGGTTGACAATCAAATGCAAGAATGTATGTGTGTGTGTACAGATATATATGCAGTGCATGTTGTACTGGAGGTGCTCAGTAACTGTTACTTCTTTTTGGTTTATAGTCCAGTTGTCAAACATAAACAATATCTATGATTTCTAAAGTAGTATTTGTATTTGATTTCAAGGGGTATCTTTCTATCATGGTAGAAAACAGAGGTCTGTGCTTAAATAAATTGAAAGACTCTCAGGTTAAACAGCCCTGCATGCACAGTTTTGATTTTAATATAGTCTACTTTTTCCTGCAGGACCTCCTAGAAACTTGTTTTTGTTTATGGGTATTATGACTGAGTGGGGAGGAGGTTGGCTCTATTTTTTTCTGTATTTTCTAAAATTCTTTGATAATTAAAACTACCTCTAAGACACTAAATTTCCAAGGATCACACTTTGGAAATGCTGAGATACATTCTCTCAGGATTTCCTTCCCTCAAGATTATGTTAATATCATTTGTTTAATAAATGAATTAAGTGTGGGTGTTTATGGGAAAATGTAGTTAAGATCTTTGAAAAGATCACTAAGAAAGAAGAAGGTATGGCTCTTGCCCTTAATGAATTTGAAATCTAGTTACTCAGAGCACTTCAAAGTTATCCCCCTAAGTCCTTCAGGGGACACTTTTCATCCATCCCAGTGACCTGGCAGTGCCACTTTCCAAATAATATGTAACAGTAATTAATTATTTTAGCAAAATGTTAAGGGCGTAGGGTACAGCTCAAAATTGTCAAATCCTAACATTCCCAGAAAGATCACATCTGCTGCAAACATCCTCATCAAAAGCTTCAGAGTAAAGGAAGTAACTTTATTAGACCCTTTCAAGACTAGACAGGAGGATTGAAAAAAAAAAAGATTAAGAAAATCAATACATCTTTTTTACACACTGGCCTACAGTGAAACAACAGAGGCTTCAAGCTCCAAGCCAAACTGGAAATCAGAATCTCTAATGTCACCTAACCTCACTGAGCAGAACTGAGATAATAGACATGCAGCTCCCATTGACTCAAAACCTTTGATTAGTCCTGTCTATGTGCCCAGTTCACCATTCAAAAGAAACAGGACCACTAACAAGTTCTTATAGCCTACTTCATCTTCAAAGGTCATAACTGCTTTCCTGAAAGAAAAGTTATACACAGCTTATTGTCTGAAGAAAGTGAATCACTGTGAAACATCCCAGAAATGCCAGGGAAATGGGAGGATGAGGATAGATTATAAAGCAGCCTGAAGTGTGACCCCTCGTTTTAAAATAAGGCTTGGAAGGGCTGATGAGCAATAGCAAGGCCCTGAGTGTTAATGATTGCTACAGGCAAATATCCAGTGGGCCTGGGCATGAGGTGTGTCTGTGGGGACTGGGGCACCACTCATCTATTCCAGGCTCAGATTGTGGTCCTGGACCAGCAGTATGAGCATCAGCTAGGAATGTGTTAGAAAAGCAAGTCCATCAAGCCCTGGTAGTGCCCTGGCCCCACTAGAGACCAATGAAACCAGAAACTCTGGGTGGAACCCAGCATCTCTATGTTAATAAGCCCTCCATTTGATTCTCATACACTCTCAAATTTGGGAACTACTGATCTATCCAAACCATTGCAGCAATTTGCACAGCAATACAGTCTCCCATAAGAAAATCCTGTACATTTCATATGCCTTGTACGCATATGGCAATATCCCAGTCCTATGGGGAAAATGAAAGAATATTAGTGAAAAGCAGCCAGAAAAGAGGTAGTGGTCTCAGTTGTCAAGCTAAGTTATGCATGCAAAAGGTGAGGTGACAAGCAAGGGTCCCTGATTTGCAGATCTGGCCATAACAGCACACAGTTGCAAGGTCAGAAGTAGCATCTTCATTGGCAAAGAGCTACTCAAATTATTCCTTAATTAAAATGCCTGTTGTGTACCTAAACAAATGAACCAATAGCATTTCATATTATAAAAATCCTATTGACTATGAGATGTTGAAAATAAATCAAGTTCTGGGCCATGTTCAACAATGAACAGTAATAGGACACCCTGGGTGGCATGCTGCTAATAGAGGGGGAGTTTCACGAGGACCTGCTGAGGAATATTTATGTTTTTAAAAGTGAGGCAGATAAGATAGCATTTGTTTAGCTGCCACTGAAAATCCATAGGGACATGCTGAATAGCAGCCAATGAGAGAAACCTGGGACTAAATGACCAACTCAAGCAGAACATATTTAGGTCTTGAGTCTCTAAAGTGTTAATCCCACCCCCAAACATTCCCTACTCTCAGCTTTGGCTGTGGTTCCCTGAGCGCCGTTTAGTCTAGAAAAGTCCCCAGCCAAGCTTGTCTTATCCAGTCAGCAGCTGGCTGCTCTCTGACCAGAACAGCTCTGTGGGGCAAAGTTTCCCTCTCTGAGATAAGCAGTCCCTTCCATTCTGGGCAACAAATTGGCTCTGGAGAAGGAGCATGTGCAGAGCAAGATTACGAGGAAAATAGAGAAGCCAGGGTGGGACAGGGTAGAGAAAAGTGATAAAGATGGAGGAAGAAAAGGGAATGGTAATTAGGAAGAAAGCAGAGGGGCATAAGGGAAAATAAAACTATTACCACTCAAATTAGAAAGATTATATCATACTAAATAATTGTAAACCAAGTATCTATCTTGCAAATAAGCAACAACAAGAAAATGGGAAGTTGATACAATAGCTCCACTTGTATGGGAAACTAGTTTCCCTCCTCTGTTCAATACAAATTCTCTCTTTATATTGGTTTCTATCAGTTTTTTAAAAATTCTTGTAATAAAAGTATAATAAATCAGGCGTGTGATTAAGGATATTTTAGCAGTATTGCCCAATTTTGGCAGTTAATTTTTAAGCCATAAGTTATAGGAAAAATGCAGCTCTATGACCTGATTTTATTCTCTAAAGTAGCTACAGTTGAATGAGTTTATCCTGTTGTACAACATATACTTTTCAGTGAAGAATAAGGTAACCGATATAGTTGAGTCTTACTTATAGTTCTAGGGGGCCTATCTCATTCCACATTGTGATCCATTAAATGGATCCCACTTCATCAGTGTCCTTAACTGCAGCGATATTACTGCAGTCAGATAAGGATTTCAACAGAGCATAATCATAAACAGTGATACAATGTATGTATCCAGTGCACTTAAATTTCAAGCCTAGACTTAGAGGAAATGATATTTTGCTGAATAATAAGAAGCCTCATGATGAAGCAATCAAAGCGTATATAACAGTGTGTGCCAAAGCATGGGGGTTTAAAACTTAGACAGTAATTGAAGGAGGATTGTATGTGGTATGTTTTTTTCCTGAAAAGGAGAACTTATGCCTGGGAGAAGCAGAAGTGGAAACTAGAGAGAAAGTAAGTCTTATCACAAGGGACTGGGTGATAAATTAAGAATGGATGTTATCTTGAACATGATGGAGAGGCATTGAAAGAAGTGATAAAAATTGAAACACTTATCTGAATCCTAAAATTCATAAGGAACTACAAAGGACCAAATAGCCAAAGAATCTTGAGAAAGAAGCACAAAGCTGGAGGCATCACCTGTCCTGATTTCAAACTATATTACAAAGCTATAGTAATCAAGACTGTATGGTGCTGGCATAAAAAAAAAGAGGCACACAGACCAGTGTAAAAGAAAAGAAATCCCAGAAATAAACTCACTCAGATATGGTCAAGTAATATGCAACAAGAAAATTGCATGAAATAAGTTTGTCTATGACTTGTTGCTGAATAAGTGTGTTGGGTTGGGGGGTGTCTACAGGCTCTCACTCTGCCTCTTGTTGATGTCTCTCAGATAAATAGCTCTTAATATGTCTCTCAGATCAATAGCTCTCAATATACAATACTATATGCTCTCTCAAAGACCCCCAAAACAAGCAGGGGGAAAAAAATGGTGCACTTTGGTAACAGTTTGACATTTCCTCAAAATGTTAAACAGGGTTACCATATGTCTCAGCAATTCCACTCCTAGTGAAATACCCCAAAGAATTGAAAACACATAACCACACCAAACTTGTATATGAATATTCACAGAATCACTTTTCACAATAGCCAAAATGTAGAAACAAGGGATCAAATGGGTAAAAAATGGGGACATGGGAAGACGTTGGTCAAAGAGTAGAAACTTTCAGTTATAGAATGGATAAGTTCTTGGGATAGAATGTACAGTATGGTGACTGTAGTAACCATTCTGTATTGTAAACCTGTAACTTGCTAAGAGAATTCTCACTATAACAATAACAAAAAAAAATGGTAATTATGTGAGGTGAAGGATGTGTTAACTAACTTTATTGTGGTAAACATTTTGCAATACATATGCAAAGCAAATCATCCCATTGTAGACCTTAAACTTAGACAATGCTATATGTCAATTAGATCTCCATGAAACTGGGAAAGAAAATGGAGAATGAGTGCTAATGGTTTATTCTTGAGGTGGTAGCAGTAGTAGAAAATCCAAATTTGATTGTGGTAATAGTTGAGCAACTCTGAATATGCAAAACAACACGAGCGACACTACCACTGCTGGATTGTACATTTTAAATAGTTGAATTGCATGGTATGTATAGTATGTCTCAATAAAGACTATTTTTAAAAAAAACTCAAGGATTGGGGCATGACAAGTAAAATAGGTATATTTCCTCAAATACTCACAGATCAGTCATGTTCTCTGCTCTCTGGGAAAGTACCTGTGAAGTTAAATTGTAATCAAAAGGCTGCTTGATACATATAGGTTTAGAACAAAGAATTTTGGTAATCTAAACAACCTTCTGGTGCATATTTGCTTAAGGAAATAGACCTGCAAGGAAGGGTTTGAGTATTTGGGTCCCTTTGCCTAATCAGACTTTGCCAAATGCCCAAAATGAAGCATAATTATCCTTTCTCACTTCTCTATCTTTTACATTATCTATAATGCTTCCATGAAAGCAATTTTATTTAACACAGCTTGCTAATACTATAGTTTCAAATATGCCTAAAAAGCCAGACTTAACCTGCGCCTATTCACTTATTTCTTGATTAGAAGCAGCTTTCAGCATTTTGCATGGTATTGGACTTTGAAGGGAGAATCAACTTTTCCCTGTTGATCAAGGCTAGGGCCCTGTTTGATACAGAACATTGCTTCTCAAAAGATTATTTGGAAGATCATTTATATGTAATGCTAAGAAATGGTACATATTTTGTTCCTCTGAGATAACCTTGGTACTTTCCTAAGCACCTGCCAGCCAGTGTGACGTTGGTGTCGGTCATCAAAAGGATATGACCACCATTTGATCTGGGTATTGGAGGCTCTTCACCTCCTCCCCATCCTTGAAATGTGCATTTGGCAAACCATTCCCACACCAGGAGCTGTTCCGGGAACATAGCCTTGAGAAGCTACAGTGCCGTTGAGACCAGGTGGACTGAATGAATACATGTCTGAACCCACTTAAGGCCTCTATGTAAACTTTTTAGGTTCTGGAGGGTGGTGTACAGATCTACTCACCTTGTAGCCAACACAAGACAAACCCCATACATATGTAAGTTTCTTTGCTTGTTAAACCTGCCACCTACCAATCTGGAGTGGTCTCCTTCTCTTGGTCTATTCTTGCCCTCTATGCACGAAGGTCAGTTTCAGATTTCACCTGGGAAGCTCCCCATGCTGTGAACCAACACCTTAGTTCCACTGTGACCGCCTTTGCATCTCTTCCTCCTCCAGCCTATTCAGATGTGTATAGAGCCCCCCATTCTCCTTAGCAGGAATGAACCAATTCCTTTACACTAAAGGGATATGACACCCATACTTAGTACATGTGAGAGACTACAGTAGAAACAAAATGCTTGCTTCTCTTGAGCCTTTTGTTAGATTTCAGCTTCAAGGAGGGAGTATTCTTAAACTGCTGCAGTGTTCCCAAAAATTGACCCAGTTAGTGCAATCAGGGCACTGGGAAATCCTGGCTTCTGCACAGAGTGGGCTGGGGACATGAAAAGGGATAGATTAGGAACGACCTGGCTGGAAAAGCCTGCAGTGAGTTATAAAACAATCTGCATTTGCTTTCTAACAGTTGGTAAATGCATTGCCATGTTTTAAATGAATTGTCTGCAGCTACAGTCAACAATTCAGGGAAAGCCTAATTGACATAAGAAGATACATTTCTTTTCTGTGGAAACCACAGGTTTTGGTTTTCCCTCTCCAGGTACTTGCCTGCAGGACATGATGGTAACTAGTCTCCATTATTCTCTGTAATAGCTTTATGATTCCACAGATTGTGCTTATAAAAGTAAAACATAGTTCCTGAAAATGTGCTAGGCAATTGCTTGCCTCTGTTTTCCTATTCTTACCCTGATCCCATAATAAAAAATTATTATAAAGACCAGTTACTTCCTATTTTATAATAAAGGTGTTCCTTTCAAAGGCTGCAGGATGAGGGGATAACTGGATGGGTTTAAAATTCAAGGGAGGTCAGAATAGGGAGTCTTCACAAGTATATCATATAAGGCAGAGACCAGGGTTTGCAGCACCAGAATAAAACCAGAGATGTGAGTCACTGAAATCTCTTGACTTTGAAAAAAATGTACCTGAAGGGAAATTCAGCACTAGTTGAAAGACCAGGCTACCATCCATACCATTAGCCCTAGGTCCAAACTTAAACCAAGATCGGGGAGACTCTGAAGTAGCAGGAGAATTTCCAAGGACAAAGTTCTAATAGGAGGGGAAACTCCAAGGGCTTAGAGCCACTAGTGTGACTGCAGTGGGAGTTCAGAGTTTTAGAGACCAGTACAGTACAAAGAACCCTGAAGTTCAAGGACAGAAATAAAGCCCAGGGTACACACTTGGAACTCAAAAAGATTTTCCTTTTTTTTTTACCATAGCTAGTAAGTCACCAACTTCTTTCAATTAGAACTTCCTAAAAACTCTTCTGTATGATCACTGCCTGTATTATTCCTCTCAGTTACTGCAAAAGCTTCCCTACAGGTTTCCCTATCTCCTGCTTTAACTTCTTCTAATCTGAACTCCACACTGCTGTGAACATGATCTTTCTACAGTAGGAATTCCATGTCTTACATCCACCACGGCTCACCACTGCCTTTAGAATGAAAGGCTAAACTCTTGCGTGGCGTTCAGGACTTGGCTCTATACTGATTCTGATGAACCCCTCACAGCTCCTTGTCCTTAGCCACACTTGAATGTGCTAATGTTCTGCACAGCAGCCATGGTCTCTCAGGTCTAATTAGCTTTGCATGTTTTACTGCTTCTGCCTAAATAGAGTACCGTTCACCCACCCCCATTCTACCTGCTCAGTTCCCACTTGATCCTCTAAACTCAGGCTTTACCTCAAGTGGGAAGAGATGGTTAATTACTCCCTCATCTTCCTTTCTGAGTCTGACTTTTCGTATGTGTTCATATTTTTATGCTAGAATCTGTTAACACATTAAGTATTGCATTATGTTTAATGGGTTTTTGGTCTGTTGGCCCCACTATTCTATGTGGTCAGGGAGAGTGTTTTTCATTTATCACTTGTCATATCTTGCACAGGAGTCTTAAGTAGGCTGGCTGCACCATGCAAGCCAACACCCAGGAAGCAGCTATTGAGGACAGGAGGGTGACATGACCATACCAGCAAAAGCAAGATGATTGACAAACAGTGTCTGGCTCAGGCACCCATTGTAGGAATAGCAGCAGGCATGTCATATACTTGCTGTCCCCCATATAGCATAGAGTGTGTTCTCACAGCTTTTGGGGACTGATTTCATGAAACATGCAGGCATTAAGAAAGAAACAATAAAAGTATAGGGGTCTAAAAGCAAAACTGAGTTAATGTTGGCCCAGAAACATTAAGTTTCTTCATGTCTGTCGACAGGATTGGTATTGGAATCTGGAGAAGGCTGAATCAATATATTTTGATTATGTAGCTTTAGACCTTAAGGCTAGAGCACAAAGAATCTGTTCCTCATGGGCTGGCTGCAGATAAAAAGAAAGAATTATCATAACTAGCCAGTGGCATATACTAAAACTGAAGACTTCAGGGTGGGATGATAAAGCTTCCTAAAAGTCTATCAAAAAGACAGATTTGTAGAACAATCACAGTAATTTTGAGCATCTCTATAAAGTTCAACTATTAGATGTGGCAGTCACTGAGGACAAGGGGTGATTACTATAACCTTTAGACTCAAGACAATATGAAGGCAAGTTTGAATAATCTTAACATACATGTTTTCCAGAATTAGTAACTTTAAGGATCATGATTTAAAATTAGAATTCAAAGGAACTTTGTTATACCTTTGTCCCAAGGAAAGATAGCACCTTATAACTGGGACGGGGGTGCTTCATAAGGAGGCAATTTTGGTCCTTCAGTAACTGAATATCCCTTGGATTAGATGCCAGCTTGTCTCAACTTTCCCCCTATAGATATGGCTTTTTTTAGGATGTTTGTTTCTTCCCAAGAAGGTTTAATGCTATTCTTCAGGTATAAGATTGCCTCTTTCAACATTCTGTGCTCCATCTGGAAAGTATATAGCTTATAGAATTGGTTGTGATAAGCAAAATATTCAGAAATATATCCACCCTACACACACATGCACACATACACAGGCATTTGTTTGTTTAGTAAGATACTGTAGATGGGCAGCTCTGCCCTTATTTCAAGTTTCTGTTTTTATGGCAACAGTGTTCAGCTAGATAGTCCAAACATGTAATATGTTAATGAAACAGTAGTTAAGCATTTTCTTTACATATGTGAGTTCAAGAGCTTCATAATATATATAACTGGTTTAACTGATCTTTGTTCTCAGTTTAGACTTTAGCTTACTTGTGTCACTTCAGTTTATGTTGCTAGATGATAGAAACACAAAGGACTATACCATCCATAGTGGGAAGGTTGGAGAAGCATGAAAAGTTGGCTCAAGCTGATTCAGTTCCAGAAGCACCTACTATGATAGGCATAAAGTTACATGCAAAGATAAATAAGCTTATTTTGTCCCTATCTAGCTATATAGTTTAGAAAAATTCATTTTACATTTCTGGGCTTTTTTCTACTTATGTGGAAAATAATGGTATTGGAATAGAATGACCAACTTTTAATGAATCTGTTCTTAAACTCTTAGAATCTCATGAGTCACTTGGCTGACATAATATAGCATAATTGCCTTATGAATATTACTCATGAATATTTTTGGGTTAGTTATTATTGAGTCATAATGTTTTCCAAAATTCTCAGGTTATGCAAAAAAAATAACTAAAGCATAATGTACATGAGGTCAATTAAAAATTCATACAACAGAATGATTTTGTACATTCATTATTAACTTCGCCTTAAAAAAAACTGAAGGCACAGGCAGATATATTATGGAAAGGGCTGATGAGCAAACACTTAAAATAAAGAAGTCGAATTGCCTGATCACTTTTGCTGATGCAGTGGAGTAGACATTTGTCCCTTTTGTGGGGAGGGGTGCATCTCAATCTTAACACCTTTCTTCTGGTTGAGGATGGAGGGAGGCAGAGAACACTTCAAATTTGCCTGATACTTGCTTTGCCAGTCTCTCCTAACTCTGGTCTGAAGCCCACTGGGAATCGGCTTGGAGGCCCGCCAGTAGCAAGTTGACAGACAGAGCACTTTCCCGGGGACTCAGGGCCAGGGCACAGCATGCAGTGCAGAAGGCGGCAGGGCCCCCACCTGTGCAGGGCAGGTCACAGTGCTTGCAGGAGTGGGGGTCTCACTGAACTTGTTTCGTGCTATTTGACTATGGATGTTGCCTTATCTGCTATATTGTTGATGATTTCCATGTCTTTAGTCTTCCTAGTGAGATGGTAGATACTCAATATTCTTTCCATAAATTTCTTTTGCTGCTTTTAATGGATTAGAACCAGCTCATAAGGCATGCAAATAATACTCTGGACTGGCCCGAGTATATATGGCTGCAGACACTTGTGCAAGAATTTCCAACTTTGATTTTATAATTCTTTAGAGTATTTACAGTTATTTTATATGAATTGACAAAATAGATTGATTACAGAAGATATCTATTTTAAAGCATGTATCATTCAATGGTGTGTTTCGAGTGTGAATTGCCTGCTATTTTCTTAAGGTGCGACCTCCAGTAAGTTACCTTCTCTAAAAATCAGTTCTCTCATCTATAAAAAAGGGACAAAAATTCTACTTTCCTCAAAAGATTGCTTTTAAAGTTACATTAAAAATGTACACATAAAATTTTAGGCAAGGTCTTGATTCAAGTAGACACAATAAATATAACCTATTTCTAATAAATATAGCTTACTATTCATCTCATAACTTTAAAAAATTAATTTTAAATAAAAATTTTATTTCTACTTCATTCTAATATTATAAAGTTGGCATTTTTCCTTTAAAATCTCAGCCATAGTTATCTCAATGTTTAAATCAAATTTTTTAAAGTTACTTCACTGAATTGTTTTGTAGACTTATAGATGTGAAATAACTGAGGCAAATAGTTAAAGGGATATTATTACAAGCTACCTATTTCATGCAATATTTTTGGAACATTGCATTTAGTCTTTACAAAGTTTGATTTTATAAGAATGAGGCTGTACCTCACAGGGTTTAAATGATTACATGGAGCCACACAGGATTACCTTGGATCAAACCCAAATTCCCATGACTAAACATTTGTTACATCTACTTCCTAACTCCTGGGTAAAGCACATGGTAAGCATTGAATATATTTTGTTTCCTATCCCATTTTCCCCTTAAATAACTGTATTTATTTGAAAAAAAAAAACAACTAAGTGATAAGTTATAACAAATGAAGAGTGACTGGAGATAACTGGTCTCTTATTCCTCTTGGCCAGATGACTAGAATGTTCAAGGTCATCAGAGGGAGTGCTGGAAGGACACTTAACAGTCACTCCAGAAGGACTTTGGTTGAAATCCCCTTTCCCTCTCTTTGCTCTGTGACATCTCTGGCTTCCATGGCTTATCTGTATAATGGGGCTACTACTGAAGTTTTTATAAAGAACGAAGAAAGTAAATATCTTCTATACCTATATTAAAAATAAAAGATACTAATTTCCTTTCATCAGAGGAAAGGAATGCTCAGTTGGAACCCTCAACCCAACTAAAATAGTGTCTAATTCAGTCTGACTTTGGGCATTAGCAGAAACTGTGAACACCAACAATAGTAAACAAATCCTCAGGCTAGGTTTCTACAGTTATCATGAAGTTAGATCAAAACTCTATAGTGAGTTGTTTAGTTTTCTATGATTTGTCAATGCAGCAGAAATAGAAAACCAAGACTAGATAGTCTGGCTTCATTGCTAACATGGCATTAAGATGACAGCTGGCAGGATAAACCCACCTAATTCATATCTTAGTTTCAATTACCCAAGGATACATATATATATATATATATATATATATATATATATATATATATATTCAAAATGACTAATTTTTCTGCAATCTCAGCTTTTCCATAAAGTAAATATTCAGTTTGTCCATTTTTACTTATTTTAGAGCCAAGAAAAGACCATTCTGTGATTGTAGTCTGCTTATTATGACGGTATGTGTTTTTTGTTTTCTTTAGGCAAGTTTAGAAATATTTTCTTTGCAGGTAATTTTAAAAGAATTTACTTAAAATATTTGATTTTCTTGTCATTACCCATGCAACCACTTAAATGATAAAATTTGGATTCATCCTTGATTTATCATCTCCCAAATTCAAACAAGCATTGAGTTCTGCTGATTTCATGTTCTAAATACCTTTTGAATTTACCCCCTCCAGCTTTACTACACAGCAAGTTTTTCAGTTCTTACCATCTCTGGCAACTACAAGTCCTATAGGCTCCCCTACATCCATTCTCAGGTTGCTCAAATCTAGTCTCCACACAATTTATGGAATGATTTCTCTACATGCAAATCTGACCATGTCATTCCTAGGTTTAGAAGCTCTATCTGGCTCCACATAGCCCTAAGACTAAGGCAAAATCTCCTTAACAGGATGAAAAACAAGCCACCATAATTTAACCCCTTCCTGCTCCTGCCCATCCAAACCCACCTCATGCCCTTCTACTGTGCATGTTATACTCAAGCAACACAGAACCACCTGCATGTCTGCAGACAAGCTATATTCATCCTCCCTCCCACATGCATGCCATATCCTCCCTAGCTACATCTTTGGTCTAGCTGATCCTTGTCATCCTATAAGACTTAGCTTTGGACTCACCTCCCTCAAGAAGTTTTCCTGACCTATCTCTCACCATGGGATTGGTTAGGGGTTTTCACATTATCTAGTGCATAGCTCTGTCACCACCACTTTCTCAATCAAAAGAAAAGCAATTAATTTGTAAGTTAGCTTCCCCAAACTATTCTGAGAGCTTCTTTAGAGCAGAGGATGTATGTTCATTATTGTTGATAGCAGCACCTAGCACAATGCCTGGCAGGATGCCTAGGAGATATTCAATAAATGTTTGATTAAATGAATACACTCATGGCAAAATCTGCCCCAAAATTTATTTTCTGGCTGATTATATAAATGGCTTCCAAAAATGTCTCACATTTATTAACTGATTCACATTTTGCTTCAAGTCCAATGTGAAACCATCACAATCACATAGTCACAGAAGGCTGAACAGTGCTATTCATAAACGCAGAAGGACCCTTTGAGAGTTTGCTTTGCAATGAACCTTACTAGAGGCTATTTGGGTAGAATTTTTATAATGAATTCCTTCAACTTTGGGGAATTTGTACAATTACCTAATGTACATCAGGGTTATATCTGTCCCCACCAACTTCTCAGCAAGAGCAATGATCTTACTAACAGCAAAAGAAACAAGAATCTGAAAATGTATTGTCTCAAACTTTAGGAGAAAAGTCTTCTTTCTCAAGCAGAATGAGTAATGAGTAAGAGTTTGATAATGGTTTGTTTAAAGGAAAGAAAAGAAATAAAATTCAAGAAAGTATTTAGAAAGCACAGACTTCATACCAAAGGCATAAATGGTCTATTTTCATATAAATAGATTCATTACAATGAAACAAAGAATAACCTTTCTCCCTTCTGAGTTCAAGTCTCTCCAGCAATGGCTGAACCCTTATTCATTAGTTGACTAATGATGAAAGCTCACTTCTCACTAATAGTGTATAGAGGCCAAAGGCAGATCTTTGCATATGTAAGGACTGTGTTCAGGATTATAAACTAAAGGAAATAAAAATCAAAGCAAATTAGTCAAGCAGAAAGAGCTTTCAAAGAAGAGCATTATCTTTAGCAGTCCTGGGAGTAGTTCCTCTCCTTTGTTTTCATCTATTCAACAAATAATTACTGAGGGAAGCCTATGTGAAAAGTACTTGAGATGGTGGTGGTGGGGTCGGGGGGAACAGGGAGGATGAGCAATAATAGAGCAATGGGGCACTTAAGGGGTGCCAGTCATCCTTCTAGTACTTTACACGAATTAACTCATTCACAACCCCACTGCCCTAAGAAGCAGGCACTATTATTCCCAAATTACTTAACATGCAAATTGAAACAGAGAACTTAAATAATTTTCCTCTTTTCCACACGTAGCTTGTACTCTGACTGCAGTGTCTGGGCTATGTGTAAAATGCTAGGAGAGAAACAGACATCACCCCTCAAATGCCATTCATTAGAATAAAAATATTACAAGCATGATCTAGTGAGTGCTATTCCTGTGTTTGCCCAGTCCCCACATTATTCCTAGCATGGGAGAAAAGTGCTTGGCAGGTAGGAGGCACTCAGTAAACAGTTGTTTGAATTAGCTGAATGAAAACACGGTTTTTAACAGTTCAGAAAAAGGTATGAAAATGAGAAGAGAAACAGTGTTTATTGATTGGCTTTCTATGGCATAGGCGACACCACTATTCAATGGCTAGTTTGGTTGGAGGTTATAAGCAAGAATGTTGGTGCTAAGGAAATAGTGGCCTGTAGGGGTAGGAAACTTCTCCCTTATTCCCTCCTAGGTTCTTCGGCTGGCCTAGTAATTAAATTGACATAAAACAGATTAACAGGAGAAACCCAAACATAACGCATATAAATATATATATGGGAGCCCCAGAGGGCATGAGAGAGTTCCTGACAGTCAGGCAATTGCTTCAGGCAATGCCAGCCTCAACTAAGGGGAAGGTGGTGGTGGTTTGGGATCTCTGAGGGGAGGGAGACAGTTCACAGGAGGATGAGAAGAGCAAATGTTTGGTAAACAAATGCTGGCCATGCCTGCAGAGAAGACTTTCTGGGTAAAAAGTTATCTTTGGCAATAGCTCTCTTCCTGGCAGGCACCCTATCTAAATTGTTTTAGGCAATTAAAGGGGAGTTTTAAAATTTCTTGAGTCTCTAGGCCTTAATCCTCTTCACCTAGAAATAATCCACATGCCGAAGTGGCACATTCTGGGGCAGCCTGCCCTGAACCCCATCAGCCCTAAAGTCCTATTAATAGAAATCTGTTTAATGGTTTATCGAGAGAACCAAACAGGCCTTAGAGCAGGGCCCACTGAATTGGAGCGTGCCTTCCAGCTGACACTGTAATCGAAGCCCGCAACAGAGCAGCACGGTAATCAACAGTTGCTGAAAAGGGTCAGCTCTAATTCTCAGCAGCAGTCTCTCTGGATCGGGACTCAGCACAATGGGACGATCATGCAGGGCAGCCTGCTTTACTGACGTCAATGCCACATGCCTACTTTAAAGACAAGTTGGCTAAATGATGGTCCATGTGGCATCTCTTCCCAGACCTTCATGTTTTATTTTATAGTACCATTTTTTTTTATAGAAAGTCTCTTGGTGCTCTATTGTTTTTGCCTGGGGAGAGCTGCAGAATGGAAATGTTATGGCCACCTATAATTGATTCTGAGACTAAAAGCATTCAGGCCCAAGCTCTTATCAAACATATTTGTTTCATATGGTAAAACAAAATATTCTTATGTCCCACCTCCAAACTAAGTTTATTTCATACTTGAACCAGAGAAAAAACACATTAAATAATAATCATGTGCTCCATTTCAGGATGTAAGACTCTCGCAGTTGACCTTGAAAACAAATCATGGGGAATGAAGTCAGCAAATTAGGCTGCTAAGAAAGGAAGAAAAGAGCTTCGGACTTAAGCAAGAGGCTACGTTAAAGCAGCTTGCTGCATAAATATATTTAGTCAGTAAGACAGTAAACTGGAAAATCAAATTAGGATCTTTAACATAAAAATCTAGGCTTCATGGAAAATACTTAAAGAGAAAACTCACTGAGCTAGTAGAGTGATTTGTTACAGAGGGCAATCCAGTTGATCATGGTGCAGGCTTTTTTTCCTAGTTTTAATAATACAGGAGAGATTTACAAGACCAAATAAAGCCTCTACAACTCTTGTGTAAGGTTACTTGGGAGATAAACAGTCTATAAGAATAAATTAAAACTGTAAGAATGCCAATTCTCTGCTTTTTATCCAGAGTGGGGAGAAACAGACATGTTCAGACAATGCATGCAGTTAAATATAAAATATTAAAATGAAATACTTTTTGTTTGCAAATCAAAGGATGGCTAAAACAGTGTGTACGTTTGCAGATACTTGGCTGGCAAGTTCTTAAAATGGATTTTTTGCCAAAGTGAGAAGAGGAGAGATTACTAAATTGGAACTCAGGTGAAAGATTCTAAAATGTTGAGGAAAAAGAAAAAGTTGTGTATGATGTTAATCACAAGTCATGCTTAAGCAATACTCATTAGAAAGATAATTCTAGTAAACAATCTTTTTTACAACTGAAAAAGGTCTTCTCTGGTTTTAGGATTTCTTGATGAGGTATGGCATTTGTCAACCTGGGGCAGCCTGCATTCTTGTGTGGGCTTATCAACAGGCATCAAGAAAGAGCCTTAAATTGAATATTATCTCCAAGGAGAGAAAAAGAGCATCCGCTGTGGCAATATGTCAGAGCCAGAGACTGAGATTTCAAGACAAAGACAACGAAAAGAAAAGAGGATACGAGACTCCACTATATACAAAGACAGTAAGTTCCAAAAGTAAGGCATGTGGCCAAAACTGGAAGACAAAAGAAGTAGAAAAAAGGATCAGAAGTAAGAAACGGGAGTATGTGTGAATGGGCAACTTCAAAGGGTTCAGTCAACAAAGTTCTGATGTCCTCTCACCACCATGAATGAGGGACAGGAAAGAGCTTCCCCAGTGGCAGGATGCCATGGTAACTGTCAACTCCAGCAGACAAATCATTCATTCCACAAAGATAATGCAAAGCAATATACTGAATGTCACATATTAGTTTTCAATAAAAGATGATGGATATAATTGTTATTCTTTGTTATGAGTATTACATTAGTATTAGAATTATTATTACTACTTGTGCCAACTGCCAAATTCTGTTACTAGACCACCAATTTTTGAGAACAGAAACTATGATAGAATTTTTTCATGTTTATTCCTTTAGCACCTAACAATGTATTCAGCCACTCTGGCATAAGACTGTTTTGAGCTGAAGGCAATTGAGAAGCTTAAAAGAAAAGCTCTGTCCTCTTCACAACTTGCCTATAGCTGGATATAAGTTTACAGAGAGTCCCTCCTCCCCTTTCTACTGGAAAGGGCAAAGATTAATAATCCACAGAGACAACTTGAGACCCCATCAGTCTGGAGAAGGCATCAGAGGAAACTATATAACAAACTTTACTAACTTACCCCTATCTCTGCCCTTAGTTTAATACTGCTTTTCATTGTCCTGTCATTTCTCCACGTTTTTGCTTTTTGTTTGAAGATTCTCTATCAGCTGGAATTCTAGACCTCCTGGGGGAGTTACTCATTTTTTTCCTTGGTATCTCCCATGTATACATGATGTACACATGGTAATAAACTCCTGTTTGTTTTTCTCTTGTCAATCTGTCTTTTATTATAGGGGTGTCAGGCAAGAACTCAGAAGGGTAGAGGGAAAATTATTTTTCCTCCCCTATGTACAACATAGCTGACTGGCATTCAATAATTGCTTATTGAGTGAAAACATGAATAATAGAAAGGTGAGACACAAAAGTGTTTGCAAAGCTACAGCCCTAGTGCCCTCAGGCAATTCTAAATCCTTATGAAAAGTGCTTTAGTAGAAATCTGCAAAGGGGAGTCTCAGATGACTGAAAAGGAATTTAACCCGGGCATATTTCTCCAAGGAAAAGACCCCTGACCCAAATTTGGAACCATGTGAAGATGTATATAGAAAGGATAAGAATGGAGTAAAAAGAGCTTCCTCTGTAGGAGGCACCTTAAACACAGAGCCATAGACTGAAAGAAGGCCATGACTTTCTTGTTCAAGGCAATGCAAGTGATTTGCCAGGGCTAGATCTTAGATGGATTGGGAGGTATTGCTGAAAGGCAAGAGAAAAGAAACTGGACTTCATGAGTAAGGCCTTGCTCCCACAAGGCTTTGCATAGCAGGCCAAGGAGTGCACATTTTATTCTTAGTGCTGTTGGGATTTAAGGAAGACTTTTATACTGAATACCAACAATAAATTATGCATATTAGGCAGATCCATCTGATTATAGGGTGAGAAATATGGGATGAGGAGAATATGATATCAATAAAATCAATGAAGGAAATTTTTCAGGAGTAAAGAATAGACAACAGTATCAGGTGAGCAAGAAGAGAATCTATTTCAACCTGGAAACGAATTACTGTGATCTCAGAAGGCAG
Source organism: Manis pentadactyla (assembly GCF_030020395.1). Taxonomy (NCBI): domain Eukaryota; kingdom Metazoa; phylum Chordata; class Mammalia; order Pholidota; family Manidae; genus Manis; species Manis pentadactyla. Next base: position 52,203,139 of record NC_080028.1, on the reverse strand, counting down.
TTTTAGTGGAGTTGCTGCAGTTTGTTACAAGGCTGAACAAGTCTTACCATATGATCCAGTAATTTTGCTCCTAGATATTTAACCAACTGATTTGAAAACAAGCCCATACAAAATTATGCATGTGAATGATTATAATAGTTTTTTCATAATTGCCAAAATCTGAGAGAGCCCAAGGTGCCCTTCAATAGATGAGAGGATAAACTATGGTGTAACCATATATTAGATTATAACTGGGCACTAGAAATGAATAATCACTCCTTTTACAAAGAGGAGATTGAAGGTGAGAGAACTATAAATAAGTTGGCCAGCATGCAAGAGATGGAACTGGGACTCAAACCCAGCATATCTGTCAACAAAGTTTTTCTTCTTTATTACTATCCTATAGGGCTAAACCTTTTGAGCCTTCTTTTATTAACTTTCTAGTACTTAGGTTTATATTATTGCAATCATTAGCGCTAATTTTGTTATAAGACTGCAGGCTTGAATGGAGGTTTCCTCCACCAATAAGCAAATTAATACAAAAGCACACAAGATATTACATTTACTATTGCTTGACCTCTGTATAGCCACTGTTAGTGAACTTGTCAGAATATCATCCAAGTTCAACTATTAAAATCTTAATTTTAAAAGTGAAATACAATTTTAGAGGTAGAAAGGACTATATGAGGTGACATTCCAGCTTTTATTCATGTCAGTGAATATAAATAATCCAGTGTTTTTAAAGGGCAAATCTGAGTGAACTGGTGCTCAAAAAGTAAATTCATAACATGAAGGAGTTTGACTTTGACGCCCTTGATTTTTTGGTTAATAAACCTATGAGTGATCAGTAGTTATTGTTTTATTATAGCATACTTTCTAAAAAAAAGAAAAACAAACTCTTCAAGTGTCATATGAGTTTATTTTTAAATTACCTTTTATACATAACATTCTTTATAATGGCATTATTTAACATCTGAGTACCAATAATTTACCTTCTGTTGTGTGAAGAGAGGGAAGTGTGATTTTTTTGGCTTCCAATCAACAGTGAAGTGTGCGGGAGTGAAACAGATGCTGAATATTTAATCGTGCAGTTTGAGGATTGAACCACGACATGACTATTCTAGTTAACAGGCTGAGTACCTACGTGGAAGGCACATTTCCAATATTTTTCCCACATTCATTCCAGGATGTGAAAATGTAGGCTCTGAATCTTAAGACAGAATAGTAGTGGGAAGAAGTGATGACAAGTATTTTATTACCGTAGTTACACCATTTAATTTTTGGCGACACTTTAACTGTAACTCTTTCCCTCTAGGCCATTTCAAAGCACTCATTTATCCAGACTGCATGCCTCATTTTCAAGGGGCAAAGGAACTGGAATAGAATTCTCCAGTGCTGCATTAGGTGGGATGTTTTACGAAATCTGAGTTTATGATAAAGGGAGAGATTTACCCTCTTTAATATATTTAAGCATCCTGTTGAGACAAAGGAGCAAAAGTATAGGATCTGAAAACTTGAAGTTGCCGCATTGTTTAACCTACTAGATTTATGAATTGGAGAACTAAAGTCCAGATGGTGGAAGAGCCAATAGTAGCAACTACTTTTGCAGCTTCTGGCATAGCTTTGCTGAATAGTTCAATAAAACTTTTCATACATTCCAATTCCACCTCATTGAAAGCAATGTAAACTAAAAAATTTTTACTGTCATAATAGAAAAATTTCCCTCTGTCTCTAGAGTAGTCTCTCCTTAAATAATGTACGGACTACTTAGAGTTTTCATTATAAGATTCTTGTCTTCCTTCATTCCTCGTGTTTATCAACATAGCAGCCCTATATTACACTCAATATACCTGACTTTAGCCAATGTGCATACAGTGAAGAGAGAGTTTGTGAGGGTAGAGATCTGACAGAAATTTTTATGCTATAGAAGGAATTCTTAAGTGCCATGATTTAAGCCACTCTCCCTCCCCAACTTTCTACTACTTTACTCTTGGGTCAAATGTTATAAAATACGAATTTTATAACATTTATAAATTTATGTGGAAAGCATTATGGAAGTCCCTCAAAAAATTAAAAATAGAAATATCATATGACCCAGTAATTCCACTTCTAGGAATTTACCCAAAGAAAACAAAATCCCTGGTTCGAAAAGATATATGCACTCCTATGTTTATTGCCACATTATTTACAATAGCCAAGATATGAAAGCAACGTAACTGCCATAAATAGATGACTGGATAAAGAAAATGTGGAACATATGCACAAGGAATACTATTCAGCCATAGAAAGAAAGAAATCCTGTCACTTGCAACATAATGGATGGATCTAGAGAATATTATGGTAAGGTAATAAGCCATGGAATGACAAATACCATATGATCTCACTTATTTGTGGAATATAAAAAACAAAACAAAACAAAATGAACAAAAGAACAATAGACTCATAGGTATTGAAAAGTGACTGGGGGTTACCATAGGGGAGGGGTTAGGGTAGGTGGGTGGGAAGGGTGAGGGGATAAAAGGGCACAAATATCCTCAGTGATAATATAAATTGGTAATGGGGGTACTAGCACAGCATGGGGAATACAGCCAATGATTCTGTGACATCTTTCTATGTTGACAGTAACTGCACTGGAGGGATGACTGTTGAACCATTGTATTGTGTACTTGAGACCAACATAAGATTATGTATCAACTATACTTCAAAAAAAAAAGTATGAATTGTGTAAGTTAGAAATAAATTGTGTTTTGAAGACTCTGTAGGATTTTTTCTACAATTTATTTATTTATTTATTATGCGTTTTTGTTTTACACTTAATTAGCTATGTATATTAATCTGAGGTCCAATGTAGCAATTTTTAAAGATGAGGTGTGAGACAGAAGAGAAGGATTCTGGGTTGAGGCCTCCAGGAAATTTTAATGAGGTTAATGATGAAGAATTAAAATGATATGTGTTTCATTTCACTGCAGTAGTGGAACAGGAGACATAAAGTCACCTGTTTCTTTCAGTGAAAATTACTTATGAATGCATCTTATGTGGGTTGGTAATTCAAGTCTTTTTATTCTATTGTGCATTGTCTATTAGAAACCACTTTCAAATAAAGCAATGGCTCCACAAAATTCATAGCCATTTGATAAGTGAAGGTACTGATCATTTGAAACAACTATTGGAATCTCAAAATAAACAGATTAAAAACCTAGTTTTGAAAGGCCTGGGAAGCAATTTACTCAGTTGCAGCAAAACTTAATGCCTAGAAAAAGAAAACTAATAATTCCAGCAAGTGAAATTAGGGCAAGTAAAATGCTATGACAAAATGCAGTATGATAAAGCACAAAGGTTCCACTTTCAAATACTAGATAAGTTGACATATTGATGGTGTGCCACATCATGATGAAAAAGTTGGATATAATAAACTGAAAAACAACAGCTTCTCTCTCCAGGTTGATAAGTACAGATTTCACCAATAAATGTCATGCTATAGCATTTGTAAGATTTGCAAATGATGTTGAAATTCAAAAAAAACCTTTTTTTTTGCTGCAAAGGACTGCATAAAAATAGCAAAGGCAAGGTAGTTCAAAGTTTTGTAAACAATAGATTCATCTTGGAGGAACTGGGTTGGCATCTGTATTGATATTACCCTTTCAATGGTTGGCTTTATGAAATGTTTCTCCTCTTTTAAAATAATATCACAACACATTGCTTTCTTCACAGATAGGTGTAGCCACCAAAATATTCTTGCAGAAGAAATTTTTTTTAAATGGCTGGGTGATGGTACAAATACGGTTAAACTTATTAAACAATGACAGTTCACTTGCAAATGCTTTTAAAATCTGGAAAAAAAATGGAAAAGGGCTCATAACTCTCCTGCTACATACAGAAATCTGGTAGTTTAGCAAAGGAAGAATTCTTAACAGGGGGTTTGAGTTGAAAGGTAAATTGCAGATGTTGCTGAGTGTTTTGAAGATGAAAAATGACTACAGAAACCTGTCTGCTTAGCACACATTTTTTATCCCATGAACCAGTTGAACAAGTAACCAAAAGGCCCTTCCAAAAATGTTTTAACTTCAAATGGTGAAGTCTTAGATTTAAAAGAAAATGAGATCTTTGGTAAAATCGCATTGCAAGAGTAAATCTTGAAATGTTTCCATTGCCTCTTGATCTTGAGAGTGAGAAAAGATAATGGTAGATCTCAAGTCTCATAGAAAATCACCTGGAGGAGTCACAGTACAAAGCCCAACGGCGTCTGCACACAAAGCCCAACGGCGTCTCCCAACAACCCCCTTTCACCGTTAGTGCATAACAGGGTGACGAACCTTTGTTTGAATCTTAGCCTGAGAACTTGACCTGGAGAAAAGAGGAAAACTTTGTGAACTGCCGTCTGATTATTCATTAAAGAGGAAATTTGCCAATCTGTTCCAAGACAAGTTCTCAATTTCTGTAAAAGGAGAATAACCCGCCACTCACACGAATGCACTGAGCAGTTTGCTGCAATTTACAGCCCTTGCATGTGTGAGCAAGTTTACCCCTAACAAGAAATAACAGCTAGGATAGAAATCATCTCATTTTAGTTGAAAATGAGATCTGTGTATACTTATCTCAAATTTGACTACCTGCAATAAAAAAAACAGTGCAGATTTCTTAGTAAAGAAAATAACACTTTGATATATTTGTGTGTCTGTGTCTGTATCTATAGAAGATATTTAAAAACACGTATGTGTAATAATTGTATACCTGTTAGGCCTATAACAGAACCTGATTATGTCACTCAATGAAAAAAATATGTTGTTTTTTTTTCAAATTCTTGTAAAAAGTTTAGCCTAACTTCATATTTTTATTCATATTACTTTAGAAAATGTTTTAGTAGATTTACTATTAAACAATATCAATAAATTTTCCTGCTGTAAATAATATAAATTGAAATCAATTCACAACCTTTATTTAATTTAAATTTACCTTTAGAAATAAGAAATTCCATTTTGATTTAAGCCAGTTATTTAATAGCAATTTATTATTTTGTTTTCTTTATGAAAAGAAAAAAGAAGGTAATATAAAAAGCAATCTATGTCTAAGTATCTGATTTTTTTCCCCCAGGAAAACTGGACTATAATGTTAGTTTTAAACAGGGGGAAAAATAAACTCCTGCATGCAGCATATGCCATACCTCATTAGCATAGCATCCCATGCACAGCAGTCCGTGACAAGACTTTCAGTATAAGGTCAACAACAAATCCAGTGGGAGATCTAAAAACAAAGAACAAAACTAAAGTTTCTTCTACGTGTGCTACTGACTTGCTTTCAAGTTGATTATCTTCTCTAGGGAGGAAGAAGTACACACAAAAGTAGGAAGCTATTACGTCAAAAAAAAAAAAAAAGATTCACAGAAAAGTGACTATCCTCTACTCAAAATAGCACTGGTTCATATACATATTAAATTTGCATTGACCTAATTCTTCAAAGGCCATCACAATTGGTTCAAGGGTAGTATAATAGACAATGAATATTCTTGTCTATTTTTTAATAGAGTCATCGAACAGAAAAGAAAGGGTTGGCAGCAAACGGTCCTGCTGCCTGCCAATAAACAACGCCAGAGCAAGAGTTTGCAGGAGGGACTGGAAGGCCTCTGAGATGCTCTATTATCCCTGTACTCTGGGGGACGGCTGCAGTAGTAGCATTTTTCACAGTCATTAATTAATGAGGATAAGTGTGCCTTTGGTGACAGTCAGATTAAAGGAATTAAATATATATTAAATACAAATTCCTCCTAATCTATTTATTCCTCCTAATCTTTCTCCCTGAGTTTTACAGAAAACAGAGTATTTGAGTCTTAAGAAGATTTTTGTAAGTTATAACACATGTAAAACATGTACTTTTCACTTCTAAGCTGGTGCTATCGATTAACAAATTAGTGTGACTATAATTCTAAATATATTCCACAGTTCATGTTTCTTGATGACACTGATAGAGCATACAACCATTAATTCTTTGAAAATTGGCAGCAATGACATTTTTGTGCAGTGTCAAACATAAGTGAAATAAAAGAAATAATGAGGACATGTTCTGAAACGTGTGTGTTTAGAGTGTGCTCAGAGTGTGTGTGTGGTTAGAGTGTATCTAAAAAAAAAATGTGAGAGATCTGAAGAATATGAAACTTAATGTGATTAATTAGGAAAAATAATCCTGGCTGTATTAGTAATTCTTATATCCTGAATAATGAACACATACCATGAACACAATTCCCCCTTGAAGAGCTTAGAATTTAATGCTTTCTTTCAAAGGAAAAGAAAAACAAGTAGACTTAACCACCAAAGGCTGGGGTCAATGAGGCTTTAGTATGCAAAGCATTTCAATCTTCTCCAGGATAATATTGATTCTATATTCTCAGTGAAGATCTTACTTTTCCCTGCAAAAAACCTTAAAGATTGTTTAAAATTTTTCATCTGACTGTTAAGACTCTATAAAAATACATTTGGATTTGTATAAACAACTCATTTATATTCTGAAACAATACATCCAATATTGTTAGTAGATGGTAAAACCACTCCCTTCAGTTCCACCATGTGGTTTCAATTTAAAAGATAGACTTTGATTATGGTCTCCCAGGAAGTGCCTCTTGCCCAAGCTTTCCTACAAACTGTGCAGTTAGGGAGCATATAATCAGAGTAATAGAAATATAATTTCTAAAACTAAAATTTCCCTAACTTAACGTTGAGGTCAATTTCTTTCTTTAGCTTAGCTGACTGGTTTTGGTATGGAGTTCCCGCTCTGACTTCTTCCCAGAGCCCCAGGTTCACAGGTATCTCACTTCCTGACATGTTGACAAGTGTGTCCCCTAGCCTAATGGACTAAAACAGAATTCTTTTTTTTTAATTGAAAAAATTGGACATGTAACATTGTGTAAATGTATAAATCAGCTTGTTATTCTGATACATTTGTATTTTGTAATGATTGTAAATATTGCCTTTGTAATGATATTGATCACATTGCATATAGTACAACATTGTTTATATTTATTATACTGTGTGTTTGATCTCTGTGGCTCATCTACTACCCACTGCAAGTTTGCACCCTTAAACATCAGACATACACTCCACCCCACCAACCCCTAGTAACCAATCATTTTACTTTCTATCAAACAATTCTTATTTTCTACACCAGCCTACTCCAATCTTGCAGCTCTCTCAGTGTTTCTCATTGGGTAGTGAATGGCATCATTCTTTTGCTCAAGTCAGTCACAAAGGAGTCTTACCTGATTTCTCATTTTTTATTTCTCAACATATCAGCAAGTCCTATGGTTTCTGTCTCCAAAACATATTGCTAATCTGATCATTTCTCCTTATCCCTCTAACTTCTACTTCAGTCAAGCCACCATCATCTTTTGCCTCATATTTGAAATGGCCTTCTATATTCTCAACAGTGTATTCTTTGTATAGTAATCAAAGTAGTATTTTAAAACATATATAATTATGGCATATCCCTGAATACCAGCTTCTGGCATTTGGGCCTTTTAACTCTGACCTGATTCCACACTATGCCCCTCTCATTCAACAGGAGGGGCCATCCTTAACCATCTAATATTAGCTAACTCTCCAGTTATTATCAGCACATAAACATAACAATATTTTTCATGGTACAATATTATTCTTCCTATGCTTTATTGCTTGTTCATTTACTTATGTATTTATTTTCTTTCTCGATGAGAAGATTCATAAAAGCAGTCCACTTGTGTGCTACCCTAAACACCACAGTACCAAGTACAAAGTAAATGTCAACAAACATTTTATGTTAATGTATAAGTGAATAAGACATACTGGTAATTTGTTTTATCTTGCTGACCCATTTTGCTCTCAGGACTATATAACATAACAATGTTACATAACATTATTTTTTATTTTGTACTGGGTCAGTACATGAAATCACAAACTAAGACTTCAAATTAGACATTTTGTAAGTTGTATGCCCCTAAACTCCTAATCACCTTATTTGTATTTATTTTATCTTAAGTAATTGCAATATTGTAATATAAATTTAATTCCTTATTATGTTTTGGGTTTGTTGTCTATCTTACCTAATGATAATATATATCTCATATGGTCAAAAATTTTTCTATTCATTTACATTTGAAGTACTTTGTCATTTGAAATACTCCCTGGCACATAGTAGATGCCCACTAAATATTGTTGATTAGTGAATATTTGACAAGTTTAATTTTCTAAATGCTTGAAAAGCAAGGACTGTATTTCAAAGTTCATGGGATATATTCCTATATCTATACTCTGATATTTCAGTCAAAATACTTAGTTAACATGTTACACAACTTCTGGATAAATATTTAAATGATGTAGAAAAAGAGGCAAAATGCTTTGTGTTTAAACTTAGTATTTAAGCTAGATTTATCCCGAAATGTACTGAAAGAGGCATTGAACCTCTAGCTATTGTGTGAAAAAATTCAGAACCTCCCTGTGATAGCTAACTAAAGAAGGAAAACACTATTTCATTAAACTGAAAGTACATCATTTTCTGAAGCATGACCTTCCCTAACTGTTACACAGTCTCATATGTTGCTTTAATTTCATAGTATCTTACCCTTTTAAATGTCATATCTTGGTCTGAGCTATTTTAAGCATGTACTTAAACTCTCCTTTTAAAGTTATTCACATGCCTGAAAAAGATCTGTTACTACAAAACTCTAGTTTATCTACCTTAGTTAGCAGTGTCAACAAGAAAGTAACATTATTTAGTTTTTATTGGAAAGTTTCTTGGTAAGCAACTCACTGTACTGTCATTGTGAGTTATATTAATTCATCACTGTTACCTAGAAAATACATTTGGACTTGCCCTTAATAAATAAATACTCATTTGTCACCTACTTTTTGCAAGGTTCTCGGCTAAGTACTGTAAGGAATATAAACAATCTATAAGCCAATCCTGCATTCCCGTAATTTGTCATCTGTAGTGGTCACGTGTACGTTTAACTAACAAAAGACAATGAATTGTTGCTCTTGGGTGGTACAGAAAACAAATTCTTAAGAGTTCAGAAGAGGTATAAGATAACTCCTAGAAGAGGAGATGAAGGAGGCTGAATAAGGGATGTGGCTGTTCAGCTGGGATTTACTTCTAAGTAAAATGCAAGTAGATAAATCAAGACCAGAAATACAAGCAACAGGGTTGAACTGATCAAAGTTAACATGACTGGACTGTGAGTGGACTCATCTTGGCAAAAGTGCAGAGTTTGTGCTGAAGAATGTGAGCAAGATAAGCTGGGCATGGATGAACTGAATGACAGACGAAGGACTCTGGACCTCAAATGATTATCAGTTGCATGGTAGTAGAGACACGTGGGGAGATATCACTGTGATGACCATATGAAGAGTGATTTGGGGAAGAGCTGGAAAGCAGAAAACCAATTAAAAACCTTTGGCAATGGACTGGTTGTGAATTAATAAAAGCCTGACTAGATACTGGCAATGCTAATGGAAAAGAACATTATTTTTTTCCCCTTGATTCCATAACTTTTTCCAGATGGACTTCATCAAAATATTCCTGGAACTCAAAATCCATCCCTGTCCTCACCAAATCCAATTCTGCAGGTCTGAATAAGTAAAAGGAGTTTCACAAACTTGATATGAACTCATTAACTTCATCAGGGAAGGTGTGAAAGACTGCAGTCTTACTTTTCCCAGCCAAGTGGATTGTCTATAATAAAACACCTATCACTGCAGGGATTTTAAATTAGCAAGCCATCTGGCAGAGAACAAAATTAATGAGGACAGCATTACTCATGAGGGAGGGCTTGGATTTGACTCAGAGGGCTCAGTAGCATTGAGGGTGATCTGGTTTTCAATATTTTTAGTTGAAGTTTAAGTTCTTATTAAAATATCCCTCCTCTAAGGGTCACATTTTTAAATCGATTTCTGTGTTGTAGAACCAAAAATATATGCGATCAAAAGCGGGTGATTATGAATTAGATGCAGACCCTGTTGTTTAGTTCAGGTCTGGACAGTGCCCGGTGAAGCATTCAGGTGTTCAGATTTGCTTTTACCACGAGGCACCTGCTAAGGCCCAGCAGAACACTACTAAAAGCACTCACCTGCAATATCCTCTTCATAAGGCTCCCCTGACGATCCAGGCCTATCCTGTTTAAGACACAACAAAATCTAGTGTTGGTGATGGTGGGAATGTCCATTCACTGCAAGCCGGCTAGAAAGGTGATACATTTGTCCCTTCAGAAAAGTGGTTTGGAAACATTGTTAAAAACAAAAAAAATGTTTCTAACTTTTCACCTCCTAGTCTCATTGTAAGTTTGCCAATACAGTGATAATTAGCAAGACTAAAATAATGAATTAATTCATAAAACTAGAAATATCCCAATTGTCTAAGAGTAGATCAATCAACTATGTCCTACTTGCAGGCTGAGATATTGTTATCAGACTTATGACAATGGGGAGTTTTGAGGAGACATTGGGCAAGGAGCAAGCAGGCCAGGGACCAGTTTATTTGAGCTCCACTTTCAGAGTCTGAAATGTTGGCTTTTCACTTTATACCCACCTTGCATAAATAGTCACAGATTTATATTAACAGAATTGAAATATGTATGTCATGCAACTTTAAACTTTTTTTGCACTACCTGATGGCAATTCTTCAGTGGTAGGCTTACAAGCAATATTTTTATATATTTTTGTAATATCCAAATTTTCCATGATGAATATATATCACTTTATAAATAGGAAAACAAGAAATAATGCTGTATTAAAAAACACTGAGGAGATAAGTGACTCATACAGTTGTGCTGCTTAGTCCATTTTAATTTGTGCATGAAGCATAGCAATGTAGGATGTCTAATAACAAGTATCTTAACACAAATGACAGGTGGACTTTTTCCCCAGCACTACAATCCTTTCTGACTGTTCAACGTATGTATACAAAACTCTTTTTATTGATGCTAAATAATTGTTCTTTGCTATTCTTTGTCCTATTTGGCTTCCTGGACACCTGAGTTAGTTGTTATATGCAATCCATTATAAATACATATCCTTATTTTCCAAAGTTACACCATAATTGTATGAGTTTGAGTTCTCCCATAAACAGAACCTGAGACACCAATTTTGGTACACAAAGAAAAACCTTCCATTCTGGGAAGCTGGAGTGAGGGAACAGAGAAAATATGACATGAAGTAGGGAAAGCCAATAAAAGGCACATTCTTGAGGTCACAGCTCTAGGCAAGAAGGGTTCAACTCAGCCAGGTCCTCTGATACATATATAAAATGCCTCCCAAAAGTGTCCATTCAGAGGACAGCTAGAGTGTTTATACCTCAGATCCCAGCCCCTCCAGCATTAACACTTCTGTACTGCCAGGGAATGCCAGCATGTGAGCTCCTGCATTTTCTTTGAAGGTTATGAGTCAGAAGTGCAGCAAGATGAACGGTTAATGTTCAAGGATGGAGGCCGTGAGCATGCGCAGGAGTGCCTACCACCACTGTGACTAAAAGCAGGAGTGGGGTAAGAGGATGCGTTTCAGGCCAGCTAAAGCATCAGCTCAACTCACCCTGACACCACAGATCTACTTATAACCCATACTGATTACACAATGTCAATTCCGCTTCAAGGTGGTCACCAACCACATTCTCTTAAGACTCAGAAATTAGCGTTAATGAGACAAACTACAGTGCCCCTTGCTGCAGATTTCCCAGAGGCCATAATGTTCATTATCTATCTTTAGAATAATTGAGGAAGACTTCTCGGATGGCATTTGAATCGAGAACAAAAGAAAGGAAAGGAATGAGCCATATGAAGAGGTAAGGGAAACAATTTTTATCTATACCGAGTATCTGGAGGAAGAAAGAAAGCACAAGAGAAGAACAGAGAGGTGAAAGCAGGAAAGAGTGCATACAGGGCATTGTTCACAATGGGGAAGAATTTTAGTCTTGTTATCAGTGGAAGGACAATAATTATAGCCTTTTAACAGTAACATGATTATATTCATATTTAAAGGAGGTAACCTTTTTTGTGTAGACAGTGCCAGATAGGGGCAAGAAATGAAGGAGAACAATCTAGGAAAATGTTATCATGGTGGAAGAGAGAAATGAAAGTCGGCTGAACAAGGATGGTGTCATGGAAATAAAAGTACAAGGATCCTAGAACATATCTGTAGAAGGAAATTATAGACTTACTACCTGTACAGAAATCAGAAGGAAAAACATTTTGACTTGCTATGAATATCTTTTATGTGGCAGCTTGTATCATTGCTGAAAATGAAGGCCATAAGAGGATTTTACTTCCTTATTCATTAGCATCAGTACTGATCACATAGCTTGCTTCCAGTATTGTAAAGGAACATATGCTGCTTTTGAGAAGAAACCTACAGAACCATCTTATGGCTCCATTCTTGCTTTTTTACTCTACCAATACAATAGTACATCCCAAACAGTGACTCTTCTGTCTGGACCTTGAAATAAGAAAAAACTGTGGGACAAAGCCACAGCTAATCCACACCACATATGTCACGTGAGTGGAAAATAAGTCAGAGATGAAAGGCTTGTTTGTTACTCTAGCATAATTAGTGGCTGATAGTATGTACAACTATTCAAAAGTTGCATTTTAAGTAGTTTGTCACATTCATTATATCTATAACTTGATATTTTATTATTAAAATATCATTAGTTATTACATATCTCTAAGAAAATTTTGGAAGATCAATAGATCTTTTCTTTTCCAAATTTTTCCCAGTATCCAATTGATCGTATCTGGTTATCTAATTCATCATCATTTCAATGGTTCTTTCTTCTTTTGACAACATGTCACCGACAAGAGAACATTTAGACTTGTCTGATTAAGAGCAGCATAAGAATAAATTGAATTCTTCCAGCAATATAAACCACTAAGGAGAATTCACTAGTGCCATATTACTTTCAGTGTCACATAATTTAACTACCATTATGGTCTTTGTAATGGCCATTATATCTCCTTATTCACTACTTGCAGAAAGTATGGGGAACTGGGTTTAAAAGGGATCAGAATACGCCGCCCAAAAATATGCTACTTTGGCATAAGAATTATTTTGAGCTGGGGGCAATTAAGAAGCAGGACATGCAGGAAAGGCGTTTTGCCATCCACCTATCATCCTAAAAGCAGGATATGTTTCCCTTTGTGAAAGTGTTCTCCCTCCTGTCTCCCATACCAAGAGAAAGAAAAGTAACCCTTATCACTGGAGATGGAAAGTTGGCACCAAGATGGGTCTGCAAAACCTTACTAAAATAATCCTTGTCTTCCATTAGTTTCCCCCATATATTTACCTTCCCACAATTTATTACACCTAGAAGCCCAAACTCCTTTTTCTTTGTTTTGTCACTTCTCTACAAATTTATCACCCTTTGTTCAGATAGTATATAAGCCCCATATTTTAAGCCCCCTTTGAGTTCACCACTGAGTTCTCCTCTGTGTGTATTACATGTATAAATGAAGTGTTTTTTCTTTCCTGTTAATCTGTCTTTTATCATTCTAATTCACAAACTCCTGTTATAGGACTTAAGAGGGTAGAGGGTAGAGGAGAAAGGTTTTTTAAACTTTTTTAAAAAGATAAAAAGCCTTTCTCCTCTCCTAAGTATTTAAATGTCATAATAGAACATTGTTATTAATAGGTTATGTCTCATATCAGACACAATTTTCATGTACTCACCAAACAGAAATATCTGGTGATATTTTTATATAAGATAAGTCTTTTTATACTTGAGCTTTTCACTAGTATCTGATTAATATTATATGGGGAGAAATCTGAAGGATGAAACACATTGTTAATCACCAGTTTTATATTACAGTAGGAAGCTTTAAAAAGTGAAAGAGAACATCATTTTTATTGATGTTTTATTATCTAATGAAATGGATGAGAATTCTGAAGATCATTACCTGGAAAGCACCACAGGAAATTAATATTTAGGATTAACTCACTAATGCTTGGCTCCACAGCAAGAGGTTAAATGATAATACAGGTACATTTCCTCTGGTCCCCTGTACAAGCAGCTCTTCTTGGAGCTACGCCCACAGAGCTAAAGAAATAGTTACTTGGTACAGAACTTTTCCTTCCATAGTTTCCCCAAATTCTCTCTCCTTGATCATCCTAGTTTTTTCCTACTATTTTCTTCATCACAAACAAACACTTTTTTTTTCAGACACCAAAGCAAATAATGTTTTCCTATCCAGTATGGGTTATTAATTAGGACTGGCTGTTATATTGTCTCTGTTATTCTTTTCTAATGCACTGAACTAAATGGAAACATTGAGATAAGTTTGTGCACTTGGAAGAAGCTAGATATTTAAAGTCCTTCTCTTCCATGATTTGTTAATTTCTATTTTCAGTTTCATTTATTTCATCTATAAGTGAAATACAGTTATCTCATCTAAGAATAAGATGGAGGTATGTGAGATCATATCTTTTTAGCATTTATCAATGGCACAGGGCTAACGGCCATGTTTCTGTTAAACAGACTATTGGTCATTTTTAACTGATCCAAACAGTTCACCAATGTGGACTTGCAACATATTTTATGCATGTGCAATTCCATAAGATATTGAATTGACCCTCCCAAATCTAGTTATAGTGAAAGGTTACTAAGTATTTTAAATACCAATATTAAATAGAAAAATAATATTACAGAGCTATCTCTATGGTTAGTATTCTTGAATTTAATTTTAAATCTGGATATTTTCATCTCTACATTAAAATAAGGCCCAGATAAGAATGAAGACAGGATATTAAGATATTAAGGAGATGTTTAATAAAAGGTATTCTTAACTTGTGGATTTTAAAGCTTTCATTTTAATGCTGACAGTTTTCACTATCTATGCCCCAATGTCATCTCTCTCCAACATCCTATCTTATCTTTGCAGGGTGCATTTCAAAAAAAATGATTTTGCCAGTCAAGCTTAAATGCAGGCACCTAGAAAGTTGATAACAGCAAGGCCCCGCTGCCGCCCCACCCCACCCTGCCCAGCCCACTGCAACACACACACACACACACACTTTATTCATCTTTGGCTCTTGCCCCTTGACAGCTGACAACTGTTTATCAGGTAAAATGTAATTCTCAAACTACTTCCATCGATTATTGTCCACCTGTACTTCATGTTTCTTGAACTGGGGCAGCCCCTGAGTCCATGAGAGTTCAGAGCTCATCTCCACTCCCATCACTGCCTGCAAGAGATTTTGGTGACTCTAGCTGGGATGGGATATTTCCAGTCAGACTTTTATAAGCTTTCACTTTTAATGGGCCAGAGTGGTGACTTTTATAGGACATGCTTCAGTGTCCAAACATATTCTTGCAAGGCACAAGAAGAATTTCAGTAAGTCTTCTTCAGGTTTGTAATTGATGTGACTTTCTTTCTCAGGACTTACAGAAAATGATCTCCGATCTTGTTTCAGGTCCTTTCCAGCAATGACTCTAACAGTTTAATTAATTTCTTGCATAGCTTTAATATGCGACAAAGTCTAATCAGCCCCAATTGTTTATGTTGCCTCAGGGGGCACAGCAGCGACTCAAAGGAAATGGTCAGAGGTGATATTCTTTTCTACAACCTTCTCTTTCACCTCAGCCACCCAGGCGTGTATCCTGCCGGTTTAGAGTAATAAAGATTTTCTCCAACAGTGTGTTCACTTCATCATCTCCTCCTCCTCCTCCTCCTTCTCCTCTTCCTTTCTTTTGTCCTCAGCAAGAAGAAATTTGTTGTTTTTTTATGGTTAATTCTGCTAGATGCATAGATTCAATCTTTCTCTCTCCACCAAGGGCAAATGAGAAGGTGCCTTCTAAATAACTACTTATTAATTTCATCATTAGTAGTAATGAGGTGAAAAGGATAATAATCATAATTTTTCCCTTTCCAAACTTGCATTTCTATTTGATTTGCATTAATCTATAAATCCAATCACTTTCCTTTAAAAGAGGAATACTAATTGGAGGTAGCAATCAGTACCTTGAAATTCTCATTAGGTAGAATTGAACTGAATTGAATCTAGTGTTTTGAATATATCATAGAAATAAATGTAAAATACTATAAGTGCATCTAAAAGAAGATGTAGTTTTATGGAATTCCATATGAAAATGATTTAGGTTTCCTTGTCTAAAATTAATAATGTAATATGTACAATGAAAAGGCTAATGTGACCTTATACTACATTAATAAAAGTTGAGTGCTCAGAAGAAAGAATGTGATATTTCAACCATTCTCTGCACTTCTAAGGAATTCTGCCTTACTCTGGAGAACACCATCTGAATAGTCAAAATGATGAGATGGCTTTAATAAAATTATCACTACATATTTTTAAAGCAAAAAAAGAGAATATTTTTTCTTAACTATATAATCTGCTATTTTTTTAAAAAAAGAGATGAAGATGGACGAGAAGGAATATTATTAGTTTATTTATGAAGGATAGGTTAATGAGAGGAGAATATGTTCATCCCATTTAACATTCCTTATGCCAAAATTTTGATTTAACTCAATTCATGTTTATTGTTTACCCTTTTCCTGGCAAGATACTGGGTTTGAAAATCAGAAATAAACTCCGATTCTGGCTCTTTTATTTGCTGTGATGTGATCCTGGGCAAGTATTTCAGTTTTCTGAGCTGTAATATTCTCAATTGCAATGAGGGCCTGATCACACCTGTTTCACAAAATGACACCAAGGATTAAATTAGGTAATGTTTGGAATGTAACAAAGGCCAGCTCATGGCAAGCACTTGATATATTCTTGGAAGTATTGCAAATATTAATATTTAATGTATTTAGTAGGTCCCCAGTGGAATGAGCTAGGACCTAAAATGTCAAAATTGCTGATATATTTCTATTCAAATAAAAAATAACCTTTTGTTTTCCACATTCTTACTGGTCCTTATTAACTTTTCTTGGCTCATAGATGCCTTGGAAATTCTAATAAAAGCTGTGAGTCCTCTCTCCACATACGTGTGCATGCAAAAATGAGAATGAATATGTGCACAAAAACTGTTAAATATTTCAAGAGATGGATTGGATCTTTAAAATCCTTCCCTTAGTACATGTCTTCAATAAGTAAAAATTAAATTAAATTAGTAAAATTAGAAAACTCACGAAGAACGGCAAGGAATACTCTACCACTGAAAAAATACTTGAGAATCCTGTTGGGAATGCTGCTAATATTGTGCTTTCTATCCTTAGTAATGATGCAGTGAGGACAAAAGATGAGAGATTGAGATATTATCTCAAGCCCAATTGGAAATTAGAGTTCATTGAACAATATCCAAATTTACTAAATATTCCCTAGATATAGGATGGCAAATGAGTAAAAAGTTAATTCTTGTTCATTTGCGGACTTTTAGCACATTTGTTTACAAGCATGACATTGGGATCAATGACAAGAGTTTATATTTTCTCAGTAGAACAAGCCCTGGTATACCAATGTTCTAATATTTACAAACCCATGGTCTCTTGATAAACATAAAAATATTAATCTCTCATTTAATGTTACTTGAAATTTTCAAATAACTAAACATTTCAGTAAACATTAAGGTACTGATGATTTTAAAACCACTTCTTAAAATTAAACTGGCTCTCAGAAATTCCAACATGCCTTGCCCTCATTAACTCCGAAACTTACTATTTACCTAAATAATTGTTCATATTTTTGACCTGGAGGGAAATAAAAATCAATAGAGAATTAAAGAAGTTATCCAAATTATTGTTACCAGCCTTTTTTCTTTGGTTACTGTGCCGCCTAATGTGTCTGTCTGCCAGGTGTCCTCTTCACTCCCGCTAACAGAACCTGGTCCTCAATCCCAGGTGCAGCCATGTGACCCAAGTTGGGAGACTCATGATCCATAAACTAGATTCAAGAGACTAGCCCCAGGGTAAGCTTAATAGTCCAAGGAAGGACAACTGGCATCTTCCCCTGGATTTTAACAGGAATTAACACGGCTGTGTGTTGGAGCTAGGGGTGAGGATATCCCTTCTGCCTGAGGTCACAGAGTTGGATGGATATATAAGCTCTGAGCATATTCCCTCATCACGCAGATAATGAAGATGCACACAGAGAAAAGCAGAGATGAGAGACAATAGAGATTGCCCTGAGAGTGTCAGAGATGCACTTTTGGCTACAGGCCTTCCTTTAGTTCTGCCAGGTCCTGTCAAAACATTTTCTTTTTAGTTAAGCTGGGCTGAGCTGGGTTTCAATCACTTGCAGTTGAAATAAATGGTTAATACAACTACTAAGAATTTTAGTTTTTTTTTATCTAAAACTTATATTTAAAGCAATGGAATTTTCTTTTTCTAAATGAATCAGTAGAAGGGTCCCCACCACACACAAAAAAATTTGCTCAGATTGAAGCAGGTAATGAGGGGCCTGGTTTAGTGCCTCCTCAGACTTCTGTTTACCCCCGACTCCACTTTCTGCACAAAGGCCTTGTTTTCTGCAAACTGTTGTCTGAAAATAACTGGGAAAATCTGCCTACAGACAATACATACATCACGCTTCATCTGTTTCTTCTTTTAAAAATTTTCAGCTTTACTGAAGTGCAACTGTCATATAAAATTATTACATATTTAAGTGTATATCGTGGTGATTTGACATACATTTAAATTGTGAGAGGGCTGCCCCGATCTGGTTAATAAGCACATCTATTATCTCAATTTTTTAATTTATTTAGGTGAAAACATTTAAGTTCTACTTCCTTAACAAATTTTAATTAAACAACAGTGTTATCAACTACAATTACTATGTTTTACATTAAATCTTCAGAGATTATTTATCTTACAGATTAATGTTTGTACCCTTTTACCAACTTCTCCCTCTTTCCCTACTCCCCAGCTCCTGGAAACTGATTTTCTACTGTTCCTATGAGTTTGGAGTTTTTTTTAGATTCTATATGTTATTTTTTACATGCATAAGCATGAGGATAACTACAAAAATATTTTGCTCTGTTAATGATAGCTCTAGACAATTTTTTTCTCCTTATACTAGTTTGGTTGAAAGTATCCTAATATGTAATATGAAAAGTTTTGTGAAAGAATAATTAGCACTTTGGAGAAATATGCATGATCTTTCATTTTCCTAAATTAAATATAAAATTTTGATTACATATTTCTCTAAAAATAGTATTCAAATGATTTGTATCATATCATTATATTTTCAATGCAATTTTCATTTGCCAGAACATCAGATTTTAATATTATGTAAAACTAACTACACTGAGCTTTAAACTGATTTAATTTTAAAATAAAAGTTATATAAACAATATTTATAGACAGTTCCGTGAAGAAAATATGTAAAACTGCACCAAATAGATTTTCTAGCTGATAATTAAGCCTGAAGATTGAAATACAATATGAAAGTTTAACTTTGTGATAGTGAATATAGTTATGCTTCATAGTCATTTATTCCTTAAAATAGGAAATAGGTAAATGAGTTTCAACTTTGGGTAATGAGCAAGCTTTGTTTTCATAGAGTACCTTTCATACAGAAGTCAGAAAAGTTGATACAATAATGATAATGATGATGGTTTGAATTTGAACATCATGAGTCATCAGTTATCATAATTAAATAAAATTAGAAATGAAAAAATATAATCAATAGAAACATAGCAACTTGATCTTCAGCTTTTTTCATATATAGCAGCCATTTTTGGTTTTTGCTTACCCAGCACCTTCTCCTTTCTGGTACAGCATCTCGAATTTCCTTTGTGGAAATAATCCTCCACTCACACTCAGCAAACAAGGGTCAGAAGGGGCTCTGGCAAGACTGTATCTGAGATTCAGCATGGCCAAATACAGGTCTAGATTTCCTTAGGTGCAAGGATTGGTTGCAAGATGAGCATATGACCCAAATTCACCCAATCAGAAAGAACCCCAGAGCTTCTGAAGGAGTTACTAGGATGAGATGCTTTATGTTTTAAACTCGAATAGAAACCACAGAAATAAATCCATGCATCTACAGCCAATTGATCTTTGAGAAGGTTGCAAAGAACATACAATAGGAAAAAGTCTCTTCAATAAATGGTGGTGGGAACACAGGGTATCAACATGCAGAAGAATGAAAGTGGATCTTTATTTCATACCATGTACAAAAATCAACTCAAAATACATTAAAGACTGAAAAATAAGACTCAAAACCATAAAGTTCCTAGAAGAAAACACAGGGAAAAATGTTGACATTGGTCTGAGCAATGAGTTTCTGCATATCACACCAAAAGCACAGTCAAACGAAAGCAGAAATAGTTAAGTGGGATTGCATTAAACTGAAAGGCTTCTGTGCAAGAGAAACAAGAGACAGAAAAGGAAAGCTACCAAAGGGGTGTTAATATTTATAAACCACATATCCAAAGGGTTATATAAGGCGTTACTATTCAAAATATGTAAGGAACTCATAGAACTCAATAGGAAAAATAAATTAACTAAATGAAAAAATGGGTTAAGGACCTGAAAAGACATTTCTCAGAAGAAGACATACAAATGGCCAACAGTATATGAAGAGGTGCTCAACATCACGAATCATCAGGGAAGTGCAAATAAAAACCACAATGAAATATTACCTCATACCTATTAGAATGGCTGTTATAAAGTAGACAAAAAAATAACAAGTATTGGTAAGGATGTGGAGGAAAAGGAATCTTTGTATTCTGTTGGTGGGAATATGAACTGGTGCAGCCATTATGGAAAACAATATGCAGATTCTTAAAAGATTATAAAAAGAACTACCATATGATCCATCAATCCACTTCTGTGAATATATCTGAAGTAAATGAAATCAGTATCTCAAAGGGATACTTTTTATGGTCATCGTAGCATTATTCACAAAAGCCAACACACATAAACAACCTAAACGTCTACTGAGAGATGATTGGATAAAGAAAATATACAATAGAATATTAGTTAGTCATGAGAAAGAAATAAATCCTTCCATCTTCAACAACATGGATGAAACTGGAAGATACTAAGCTAAGTGAAATAAGCCAGACATAGGAAGACAAATTCCACATGATATCACTTTATGTGAATCTAAAAAAGTTGAGCTCATAAAACCAGAGAGTAGAATTGTGGTTTCCAGGGGCTGGGGGTTGAGGGAAATGGGGAGATGTTGGTAAAGGGCACAAGGTTCATTTATGAGGGATGAGTAAGTTCTGGAGATGGAGTATGGTAGCGTGCATGCAGATGGTATTTGATTTGTGTGTGGTTTCTCCTAGTTGCACTTTTTTTTTTGTCTTCTGTCTTGATTAAAGCATTAAAAAAAAACACTTTTCCTCAGTGTACAAGTCAAAGTCCTTTATTTGACAAGTCTCTTAAGTCTGTCTACTATTCCTTCTCTGATCTCATCTGCTGCTTCTCCCCTTCACTCTCTCCCTTCCAGCTAAGCCTGATGTCTTGTCCCTTATTGAACGTGTTAGACATGCTCCTGGCTGAGATTTCAACACATATTTCACTTGATTGGGATGTTCTTCCTTCAGAAATCTGCATGTCTTGCTTTTTATACATTTTTTCATTTCTGTCATTTATAACCCTATCACCACCACTCTGTGAATTTGACCAAAATTGTGTACAGAAAATCCCTGAACACCAGATGCAACTCACTCATTCCCACCTGACCAGGCTTACCCCACACCCTCCTACACACACACACACACACACACACACTTTCTTTCTTGCTCTTTTCTCTCTCAATCTAAGCATTTTAAGGAAAAAAGAAAGATTTTTTATTCTGATTTAATAGCAGTATAGGTGAAGCTATATTACATAACATTTTATTCCAAGTGGAAAGTACATATAGCATACTATATCAAGTTCCATATTGGGTATCTGACAGATACTCAATATTTATCAGACCTTCACTTATTGTCTTGATTTGTTAGAAATATTTAAAAGGTCCTTGAGCTCAGGGAGGATGGATTCTAACGAAGCCCTATGAGAACCATCCTGGAATCCAAAGTAGTGGCTGGGTTAGGAGTCTGATGCAGCTGCGGCCAGTGGGACGGAAGTGGGAGGCCACTGACATGGGCGTCAGAGGAAATCCTTGATTTACTGATAATAAGATCGAGTCCAATTGGTATGGTGCTTTACTTTTCTGAACTTCATCCTCTCTACTTTTCCATTCAACCCATCTAGAATGTGAATGTGGTGACTGGAGGTGAAGCCATTAAGAGATTATAAACGTGGAAATCCAATGTGCTAAGACTGACAGAGCAAAAAATCAGAACCACTGTTGATCTCTGATGGCATCATTCAGTACCTTCAAACAGCTCTTGAGCAGCCTACTCTTGTTATGTGGAAGATAAAAATCTATTTGCATAAACCACTGTAATTGGGTTTTCTGTATTTCTGAATACATTTCTAATTGATGCAGTAGTGAATAAGTGGCTCAAATATGTTGATGCAGTTAGCTAGTATTAATGCAATAGCACCATGCTACACACCTTACTTATTTGCAATAATTTATTCCTTGTGAAATATTTTAATAGCAGTAAGTTGTATTAATGTAATAATGCATTTTGGGGAATTTAATATATAATTTTAATTCATTAAAATTAAATTAATGGCTTCATGATGTAAAATTATATTCAAAAGGACCTCAAAATAAATTATAATAGCTAATCTGTATTGTTTATTATAAGTAAGGCAGAGTTCTACATACTTTACATTTAATATTCCATCCAATGCTGTTTATATGAATCAAATGTAAATCTATGGTACTTAATGTTTCTCCAAGTCTTTTTGTTGTACATATATTACTTTTCCACAAGAGATTCTCTAAATTTCAGATTATAAAAAAAAAATTCTATGGAGATGTTACATAATTTCATTCTAGATATACCTGTGTCAAGATAGTTTGGCCAGGAGGTGAGATTGGTACAAGTTTAATACCAATGCCCCATTAAATGTACTTTATATATAAGCATACAAGTCTTCCCATTATCATGAGCAACACTTTTTAGGTTGCTCAGAGCCATTTCTTTTATCATTCTAAAAATGTAGTTTTAATCATTAATTTGAAATAACATTGTGATAAAAGTTCATGACAAAAAACGCTGAATAATATTCTTGAATTAAAAATAATGAATAGAAGGTGAGATCCATATAAAGGCAATTAAAAAAAAGGAACTTCTGGTTTTGGTCTGTCATGGATAAGTATAGAAGTTGCCACTCTATCTTAATAATGAAAAAGTTGCACAAACTGAAAAATTAACATTTTTTCTTCAATCCATAAGAGAGGTACCCAGGAAGACTGCGGCCCCCTAAACTGGAGAAATAGACAGGCAAATATAGAGAGTAACAACTTACCAGAGCAGAACCCAGTGAGTAGCAAATTCCACAGGAAGCAGCTCCAGGTTAAGGAAACTTGACCTGGACTTCACAAAACTGCTGGCAATGTGTGAGCAAGTGTGAGTAAAAAATTCCAGGGGAGCACTGTCAGAGGGGAGCCCCACACTTTTTGGTTTTACCTTCAGGAGCTTTAAGAGGTCCTCACAGTGTATAACTGGGAAAAATTCCCTCATGCTTCTGGCAGGAGGAAGGGAAAAGAACCCTTTTGTAAAATGCCAGAGCATTCTGTTCTTAACAAGGTCTATCCTCAGAAGAAACTATTTAACCAGAGCCTGACCTGCTGAGGTTTTATCAGAGACTAGTTGAGTTGGGGGAAGGGAAATATCCAACTCCAGCTGGAGGAAGTTGGAGAAGTCAACTCTAGCCTTCCACATGTTGGAAGGGAAACATCTAAACCCAGCCCACTCTAGCCATCCTCACATAAAGAAGTATTTGTGAACTCAATGTGGGATAGATTCACTAAAGAACTGAGATCTAATCACAGGACTATACAAATCTTCACACCTTACTGTACCTTACCACCCCCCTCCACAACTTACCACCACATTACTGAAAGTTTACTAAGCAGTTCCTTTAACCCAGTACATTGTATCTGGCAATCAGGGGGAAGAAAAATTACAAGACATACTAAAAGGCAAAAAATCTTTTTTTTTTTTGCCAGACTAATTCATGGCAAGGATGTTGAAAATATCAGACCAGGACTTTAAAACATCTATGCTAAGAGCTTTAATGGACAAAGTAGACAGTATTAAAAAACAGATGGGTAATCTAAGCAGAAAGACAGAAATTCTAAAAAAGAACCAAAAAGATATGCTAGAGATCAAAAACACTGGAACAGAAATGAAGAAAAGTTTTGATGGCTTATTAGTCAATGGACACAGCAGAGGAAAAAAAATATCTGTGAGCATGATGATATCTCAGTAGAAACCTCCAAAACTGAAAAGCAGAGATAGAAGACTGAAACAAAACAAAATAGAATGGAATGTTCAAGAACTGTGAGGATACTACAAAGGTAACATATGCATAATGGGGTTATAAGGAGAAGAGAGAAATGATCCAAATATTTAAAATAATAATGACTGAGGATTTCTTCAACTGAAGCAAACAACAGATCCAGAAATCTCCAAAGACATGAGGTAAATATGTTAAAAAAACCCATACCTGGGCATATTGCTTTCAAATTATAGAAAAGTAATGAAAAGAAAAAAAAATCCTGAAAGAATCCAGACAAAACAGAAAAACCTTACCTACAGAAGAGCAAAGATAAGAATTACATCCAATTTCTCTTCAGAAACCATGCATGCAGGAAGAGTGGGATGAAATATTTAAAATGCTGAAAGATAAAGCCCACCAACATAGAATTATGTACACCACAAAATTATCCTGAAAAACTGAAAGTGAAATAAAAACTTTTTATGACAAATATTGAGAGAATTTCCCTGCTTTTAAAGGTAATGTTAAAAGAAGTTCTTTAGAGAAGAGGAAAATGATATAGGTCAGAAACACAGATCTGCAGTAAGAAAGGAAGAGCACTGGAGAAGAAATAAGTGGAAAATTTAAATTTTTATCTTACACTTAACTGATCTAACAGATAATAGTTGTCCAAAACAATAATAGCAACAATGTATTCAATTATGTATGCTTATAAGTATATATATGCTTCTGTGTGAGTGAAATGAATTACAGCAATGATACAGGGATGGGAGGACAGAATTAGGATTATTTTGCTATTATGAGATACTTGCACTACCCATGAAATGATATAGTGCTATTTGAAAGTTGACTGAGTTAGTGTAAATTTAATTTGCAATCACTAGGACAACCACTAAAAGAAGTAAAAATAAAAAAGTATAAACAGTATGCTAAGAAAAGAAAGAAAATGGAATTATAAAATGCTCAATTAAGGCAAAAAAGGAGAAAAAGAGTGGAAGACAAACATAGGAACAAAGAACAAGGGCAACACATAGTAGTAACAAATATGGCAGATATTTGTCTACCTGTTCAGTAATCATGTTGAACATCAATGGCCTAAATGCACCAATTAAAATACAAAGATTGTAAGAAACAAGACCCAAGTATATACTGTCAATAAGAAAACCACTTTAAATATAAAGACACATATAAATTAAAAGTAAATGGAGAAAGACATAACATACTAATATTAATCAAGAAGTAGGAGTAGCTACATTAATTTCAGAGCAAGCAGACTTTGCTTATAGCAAAGAAAGTGATCAGTGATATGGAAGGACATTACATAATGATAACAGAGTCAGTTCTCCAAGAAGACAAAACAATCTTTAATGTGTACGTGCCTAACAACAAGAGCATCAAAATATGTGAGACCCAAACTGACAGAACTGCAAGGAGAAGCTATGAATCACAATTATAGCTGGACACTTCACACATCCTCTATCAAAAGTGGACAGATCCAGAAGGCAGATAATCAGTAAGGACATATTATACTCAACAACACTATCAAACAACTAACTGGGTGTAATTGACATCTATAGATGGCTTCATCCAACAACCACAGAATATACTTTCTTATCAAGTTTACATGGTATATTCATAAACATGGACCACATACTGGGCCATAAAACACACCTTAGTAAATTTAAAATAATAGAAAGCATGAAATGTCTGTTCTCAGACATCAAGGGTATTAAGGAATCAATAATAGAAAGATAACTGGAAAACCCCAAACACTTAAGGGTTAAACATCATACTTCTAAGTGACACACAGGTCAAGGAAGAAGAGACAAGAAAAGGAAATAAAAGATGTAAAAATTGGGAAAGAAGAACAAAACTGTCTCAGTTTGCAGGTGATATGCTTGTCTATGTAGAAAGTCTGAAAAGAATCAACAAAAACACTCTTGGAACTTTTAAGCACATACATTAAGGTTATCAGATATATGGGTTACATATATAAAAGTCAATCACCTTCTTATATACCAGTAACAAGTACGATTTGAAATTAAAATACAATGCCATTTCTTTAGCACTCAAGGAAATAAAATATTTAGGTGTAAATCTAACAAAATATGTAGCAAATCTGTATATGGAAAACTACAGAACTCTGGTGAACAAAACTGAAGGAGGACTAAATAAATGGAAAGATATCCCAAATTGATGGTGAGGAAGATACCATATGGTCAGGAGGCAGTTCTCCCCAATTTCATCTACAGATTCAATGTACTTCCAATCAAAATCCCAGCAATATTTTGTGGATATTGACAAACTGATTCTAAAGTTTATGTGGAAAGGCAAAGACCCAGAATAGCTGACACAATACTGATGGAGAGTAACAAAGGTGGAGAACTTTTAGACTTAGACAACTTTAAGACTTATTGTAAGGTTGCAGTAATCAAGACAGTGTGGTATTGGCAAAAAAATAGACAAATAGATCAGTGGATCAGAAGAGAGAGTCCAGAAATAGACCCACATTGTCAAATGATCTTTGACAAAGGAACAGACAACTACATGCTAAATAATGAATCTAGGACAGAACTTACACTCTTCGCAAAAATGATCTCAAAATGGGATCATAGATCTAAGTGTAAAATGTGAAACTATAAAACTCCTAGAAGATAACATAGGAGAAAATTAAGATGACTGAGATTTGGCAATAATTATTGAGATATAACACCAAAGGCATAATCTATTAAAGAAAGAATTGACTAGCTGTACCTCATTAAAATTAAAAACTTCTGCTCTATGGGAGACTGTCAAGAGCACAAAAAGGTAAGCCACAGATTGGGAAAAAAATATTTGCAGAAGACTTATGTGATAAAGGATTGTTAATCAAAATATAAAAAAGAACTCCTAACACCCAACAATTAGAAACAAAAACCCAATTTAAAAATGGGCCAAAACCTTAACAGGCACACCACCAATGATACACATATGGCAAAGAGAAAGGATGCTTCATATCATATGTCATCCGGAAAATGCTGACAGAACGAGATACCACTGCACGTTTTTTAGAATAGCCAAAGTCTGGAACAGTCAACAAATGCTGGTGAGGATGTGGAGCAGCGGGAACTCCCATTCATTGCTGGTGGGAGTGCAAACAGGATAGCCATTTGGGAGTGCAAATGGGATAGCTATTTAGGAATACAGTTTGGCAGTTTCTTACAAAACCAACCATACTCTTACCATATGACCCAGTTTACACTAAAACCTGCATGTGTATGTTTATTGCAGCTTTTTCATAATTCCCAAAACTTGGAAGCAGCCATGATGTCCTTCAGTAAGCGGATGGACACACCGTGGTGCATCCAGACAATGGACTATCAGTTGGCTCCAAAAAATATGGGCTCTCCATCCTTGAAAAAGTATGGAGAAATCTTACGTGTATGTTACTAAGTGAAAGAAGGCTACATACTTTGAAAGGCTACATAGAGTATGATTCCAAATACATGACATTCAAGAAAAGGCAAAACACTGGAGACAGGAATAAATTAGTGGCTGCTGGAACACAGCAGAAAGGATTTTTAAGGCGATGAAACTATTCCGTATGGTAATATAAATGTGGATACAGGTCATCATAAATTTGTCCAAACCCATACAATATATAACCCCAGCTGAACCCCCATGTGAACTTCAGGCTTTGGGTCACAGTGATGTCTCAGTGCAGGTTCTGTTGTAGCATGTGTACCACTATGGTAAGGGATTTTGATAGTGTGGAAGGCTATACGTGTGAGGGACAGGGCGTGTATGAGGCACCTGTGCTTTCTACACAATTTTGCTGTTAACCTAAAACTGCTCTGAGAAATAGTGTATATTTTTAAAAAGTTAAAGGAGGGATAGTAGGCTGGGAAGTGGTTAGAGGGGCGCTTGTCGTACAGCTAATGTTCTCTTTGAGATGAGTGTGTTCCTTCTGTGTAAATCCACTGAACTGCATACTGATAAAAAAATAAAAACAAGAACAAGCAGTAGACTTTCATTTCAGTCCTTAGGAATGGCTTGTCTTTTGGCTGTGTCTGACTTTCACTGACATTATTCAGTTATGTCCACTCAGAAAATGTAATGCCCTCACAGTTGAGCTGATGCTGGAAATTATATTTTGATCAGTGCAGCACAGATTAGCATTTAGTGGTCTTTAAAAAAAAGGAGTGTAGATTTCAAAATTTAACATGAACATTTATTTGTCACTTTAATTTAATAAGCAGTACAGTTTTTTCTTACATATTATATAAATATATATGCATATACTTCCTAAGAAACAGCATAGGCTTGCAAGAAAAATTAGTGAGCAATAAGAAATGATAATTAAAATACAATGATAAGAGAGTACAAAGGAACACATACAGTGCTAAACTGCATAATTCAGAAAAAAGAATATTCTAATTTTTTTGGTACTCCTCTGCCTGCCTGCTCCTGCCAAAAAAAAGAATAAATCAATCTTAGCAGATAGGAGTGCTCATGATGAATGTCAATTGGAAAATAAGTAGCACCTTTGGTCAATAAAATGATTGTCAACATTTATTTCCAGGAATTCTAACTAGCATTTCTGATTCTGTACAGAAAATAAAACTAGTTAATATGCACCATAAAGTTCAGCTGCTGCATATTTCAACATTTGCATAGAATGTTTACTGACAATATAAAAATGAAATGTTCAAGATCTTTAAATTTTAAGATAAAGAAAATACTACAGGTGTTTGTTTTCTACTTCATAATTTGAAAACTAGCCAGCAAACTCCTCTAATATACATTCAACCTGTGTCACAGAATACTGTAGAATTCAATAAAAGAATTATTCTCTGCTTGGCACTTTGCCAAGCATTAAAGCTGTTACCATAAACTAATATTATGTCCTTGTCCACAAGGAGCTCACAGTCTAGTAAGAGATGAACTTGATAATACATTCAAAACCACAGGCAAAATGTGTATTCCCACTGAGGAATTTGATATTTGGTTTCAAATTAGTTATGTAGTGAAACTTAGAAACTACAACACAGACAGCATAAATTAAAGTTAAGTGGTAAATGATTCAGTAGTCAAACAAGTTTGCTTAAAAATAAAGTAGGAACATATTGAACTGAATATACTTTTAAAATGATCAATATAATATATTCCTGATTTAAATAAATCTACTTATGTTTCATTAAAACAAAACATGTACTCACATGAAAATTGCAGATCTTTCCTTTTCAGTTAATTTTTTCCATGTTTTATTGCCAAGTTCAGAGCATATGTGGAAAACTTACAGAAATAGATATTCCAAGACTAAATCACAATCACTTTAAGTACATTCATCTGTAAGAAGGCAACAAGAAGAGGGTTTTTGTATTTTCAAACTTGGACAGGCATTTAAATTGGTTTATACCTTACTGATCTTTTGAAAAATGAAATATGTACATGCAAAAACAACTAACTGTATCAGCTCAGTATTAAGCAGAGCCACCCTGGTCTTTATTTCACTATCACAGCAATCATTGTTGGTACATCATGTGATAAGATGATCACTTGGTCTTTAAGATGCCTATGGAACAAAGCAACTATATGTAGATTTTTTTTCACTTAAAAATCGTAAAAATATAGCCTAAGATATAATTTATATTTAAAAATAATTCTACCTCTAAATCCAATCCCTGAATAATTCTTGGAAAAAGTAGCTAGGTGTGGCTATTGCCAAGGAATGTCTTATATAAGACGTATAAAAGTTACACTGTCATCATGTGTAACTTTTATCACAATAATCTGACTTTTGACATTTGCCCAAATGTAATAATGGGATAAAACAGACTTAACAAATCAATCTTACTAGTAAATAAAATGTTTTCAAAAATTCCTCCCAAATGGGGAATTGTTCATTCTAGGAAATACTAACCTACACACTAGTTTAAAATCTTTGGAGGGAAGGGCTTTTAAATGAAAAGTTTCAAATCAAATGTAAATTTTAGCAAATATTTGGAAAGGTCCTGCTCTTCCATCTTCAACATAGGAAATTCTTTAGCCAACACATATTTAAGTAATGTGCAACCTCACCTATATCATCACAAAGAAGGTGCCTTATATTTCGCTGATATACCCACGCCACTAGGGCTTGCCACGATGCATGACAGAGACTTAGTAAGGGCATTGCCACCTGGGCTGAGTCTAACCAAACATCACCGACTGCCAATGGGTTTAGGACCCTGTTCACTGAAGATTTTACTGTGATGCATCAGTTTATCCAAACTTTTACTAAGGTGTTTTCTTAGGGTAAACTATCTCTTAGGGTAAAACTATTTCTTAGGGTAAAAATAGATTACTGCTTTCACACCCTTCACCAAGGATCTTTTATTTAGAAGTGACTTTTTTCTTTTCTGGAATGGAATCTAAAGGGATAAATCCAGAAAGAATATCTCAATAAGATGGGGATGGAGGTAGATGGTATCTCTAAGATAAAAGAAACTCTAGTTTTCCTGTTGCCAGGCAACTGTTACAGGTTTCAGTGTTAATTACATAGAAGGACCTTTTAACAAGCGAGAATTTTTTAACTAGATCTTATCCTAACAATTTTAACCATCTTCAGTTTCTTAGGATCAAGAAATATTTTGGGGGTGTTCTCCTTAAGGTTATATGATGGCATCATTTCTTGCATATGACTTAATAATGTAAAAAACTTGTACTGTGTTCTGTACTCTGGCATTATTCTAGGAAACAAGCAAATGGTGCTTCTAAAATAAAATAAAAGCATAAGCAAAAAAATGGAATTAATGGAATACTGTCACATGGGTTCTATAAACACATTATTGGTATTTTTTTAAATGACATAGATATTGCTACAGCAACATATATTGTGCAAAATCCTACTAGTTATTAGGTTCAACTTAGAATTACCTGCTGTGGGAATCAGCAAATATTCTTCAAATTATATTTTCAAATTAAATTTACAAGTATGATTCTGCAAAGTATGATTCAGTTAGGAGAAATATATTCATTTTGACAATAAAGATTTTATCGAGTAGGGTTAGAGTGTTTCCAGGAAAATATGTATTCACTCTATAAAGTTCATGATTACAAATAGGATGGCATATGTACTGAAATGGAGAAAAAAATGGGTTAGGGGTCAAAAGACCTAGGTACAATTTCCAACCCTGCATTTACTCGAAGGACAGATACATGTTTAGGCAAAGCTCCTAACCTGTTCTAGTCTTATTCTGTAAAAATGTGGGTATCTAGCAAACCTAATGTAGATGTTTGAGATGCTGAAATGAATTATTTAAGTCTATCTTTTGATACACAAATATATCAGAAACAAAATGCAATACAAGTTAAATTGCAATTACATCTAATGCTTAGAAAACAAACATTTTAATTCACATGTCCTTTCTCACTAAATTCAGAAATATTCTTTAGTTAGAAATAGAAAGCATATGGTAGAAAAATAAAGTCTATTAAGTAGTATGTCAAAATTTTTACTCTAATGGCCAAGCTGTATAAGGTGGGTCTAACTTAAAAAACATTTTAGATGAATATGAAAAACAACAAATCCAGAATGAAAGCCTTAGTCAGAAGAATATTTTTTAACATCTCACCCTGAAATTCACATAAGAATCCCACTATTCTGTTCATCTGAACAGCATTTATCAACTTAAGCTCTAATAGAATATTGAGTATCAGTGTTCTCATCCACAGGTTTTCTAACTTACCTTACCATGTTTGAGTTAAAAATAAGGAAACAAAAAAGCTTATTTTGCCATGTGAAGAAAAAATATTTGCTGAAATGGCATTGAATTTATGATCATGGAATAACTGCCTAAGAAAATAGTCCTGAATATTACTCATCTTATTAACATTTATGTATGAAGAGTGAAAATCATGGAGCTCATGCAAATTGAAGCATAAGAAAGCCTGCTAAAGCAGCAAAAATTCTGTGCTAAGAATGTCCATAACTAGATGAAAACATGTTGAAGAAGACCTAGACTTTGTGAAAACAATGAGAGGGAAATATTTTTTTTAAATAATTATAGGAAAAAAAGAAAAAAAAGGAAGGTGGGAAGTAAGGCACAGTATTTGGGTGGGAAAAATAATTTGGTCTCAAAATATTCCCATATGCTCCACTAAACTCAAAAATTCTTTTTTGCAATATTATTTTTCCACTTAAGGTGGAGACCTAAATTGTGATTCTCAATGCTGTACTTCTTTCATAAACTGCAATAAATGAAAGTGAAAAGCAGTAGGAGAGAGAAGACTAAAATAAATCACAGATCACAGCACCTTGTAAAGAGTTAAAACTCAGTGGACAGTTGATTGCAAAGAAGAGAAAATCTGAACTGCAAAAAATGAAGTGAGCTCAGCAAATTATTTATTTTCAGTTGTCAACAAGGAGAGTTTATAATTCTGGTTATACAAGCATTAGAATTACTGATAATTGGTGTTCTCAGTTTTTAAGTGCACTTCTCAAACATGAGACCATGCACATGGGTATACAGAAATCAAAACCAAAAAAAAAAAAAATAAGTGAGATGAATACAGACTGTAATTTCACTTTTTATCTGTCATTTTAATGCTCTTTGGTACTGTGAATTGTTGTGGTAAGAAATCTAGTTGATATGATGCCACCACACTGGAAGAGCCTACAGGAGGTTTTGTAATGGTGCTACGCTGTGATGGGTAAGCTTTGTTTCTCCAAGTTGTGATACGTCAAGAAAATTAGAAAGATCCACAGATAGCAAGTGCCAAGGACAGGAAGATCAATTTTTCTATATTCCTACAAATTATATTCAATTATATATTTATCATGCATAAGGAAGACTCATAATAATAAACAATCTTGTAGAATATAAGCATGCTTCCTTGTCTAGGAAACCTCAGTTGATCCTACAGTCACACGGGTTCCCTTGTTTATGAAGATGAGTGGTGGTGGCCCAGAGTATATAGTGTTGGCTCCAGGAATACAGCCATTCCTACAAATCACAAATAAGGCCAGAGGCAGCACGAGTGACTCTGTGATACACGTAAAACATTAGAAGTGTACATTCTGAAACAGAGCTAAGGAGAACAATATTCTAAGGACGTGAAAAGTCTAGAGGGACAGGACGAAGGCGGTGGTGTGTGTTGCCTCTATACAACAAGTGGACAGAAGGGAGGATGGAAATACAGATGCTCTGGACACATGAAAAATGAGTTGAGTTAGGGTGTAGGGGGAGTTGTATTAAATGATGAAAGTTAATATATATTGTACAGATGAACCAAAGCATTTGTGTCTCACAAACTTTAAAAACATTTGTGTTAGTTTGGGACAATCCTCTATATGGGAATCATTATAGTTACGAATGTAAAGTTTCATAGTAAGTACTTTTTATTTTGAATCATAATACGTAGCAACCAAAATGGGAATTACTTATCCATAAAGAAAATAACATTTTTCTTCTAAATCCAACCTCAGGGAAAACACATTAGGCCTGAGTCATATAAGCATATCGTTATTTTTATGAAAAAGTCACATTAAAACAATCATGGCTATTATATAATCATTACCATTATATGGGATAATTTGCATTGGCTAGAAAAGCAGGCAACCTGAAATTATATATTCAGGTTATAGAAAATGCAGTCATTAATAAACATTGAATAAATCAATGCAAATTGCTATTAAGCCTAATTGATTTACCATATAAGGTTTAATTTTTTCATATCTGTTTTATCTACTTTCGCTTCTACAGTTTCTACAGGGAAGCAACATGGTAGTGATACCCCAGGGGTTTTTCCTGTTTTTATATAAACCTGAGTTTTTGTTCTGGTTCTGCCACACACTAGCTTTTAACTTTGGATAATTTGCTGAACTTCTTTGCATGCGTTTTTTATTTTGTTTCAATTATTACATGAGGCCAACAGCCTCCACACGATTGGTTTGAATATCAAAAAGTATTATGTAGGCAAAATACATGACACATAAATATTAGTTCCCTTCTCCTTTTGCATTAAATCGAGCCTAACAATCATGACTTTGTATTTTATTAAAAATCTGAAATATGATACAAATGAGAGCTTTTTTTTTTTAAGGTGTTTTTGGATGGGAAATGTTCCAACTAACTGGTTAAGGATATCACTACATCCTATAACCTCAATATAAAAACTGACATTTACATCATCCTTTTTTTTTTCAAACTTGATTGTCATGTGCAGCCAGAGAAAAGTGAGTAAAAAAATAACAATTTTTTTAAAGTGCATAGTCAAATATATCAAACCTAGTTATTCTACTTACTTCCTAGTGTCTAGGGTGGGGTGGTATGAGATAAAGTAGGTGAATGAAACTGATGAGCCGTGAGTTTACACTGAGAAAACATAGTCTCCAAGGTGACATACACTAACAGCCTGATCCACTGTCTCTCAGTGTGTTGACTGAATCCAAAAAGGATCGGAAAAGAGGGTGGGAATAATAGGCCAGGACAAGTCTATACCCAATATTCTGTTCATTAACCAGTGTAGGCATATTTAAGGTTAAATGGTGAGACATCCTGGGGGCTTATTCATCACAAACAGAAAAATACACTAGCCAGTGATCACAAATTATTTCAGTACCCTTGTTTATGATAATCTTCCTTCTGTACAATTCCATAATGGAGGAATGGGACTAAAAGGGATATTGATGGTATGTTCTGATCTTGCTCATGATTTCTTGAACATGGAAAACCTGTTATTCCCTTGGGGAAGAAAAACGTTCTACACCAATTGTTGCAGACACAGATGTTAACTGTACTTCCTCCTCCGTTTATGTGACTACATAATAATTAGTGTTCTAGGCTGATAATTTCTTCTCAACCTTTGAAAGATTCTGTTCAAATAGCATATATTCTAACAAGTGCAAGAAAAAGTGAATACCTAGAAAATTAATTTTCCCCTGGAACAATTCTGAATACCGTATGTGGGCTTACAACACTGTTTCAAGTGTGTTCTAATTTAATTTTCAACATTTATGTATGGGAATTATGTGTGTGATCTGTAGCTTTGTATAGTGCTATGCCAGGCATGGCTGTATACGTCCCCTCATGTGCTTTGAATGTGCAATTTCACTTCCCTTTTATTTTTTAATAATTTAAGATAATCAGTGTTAGAAATGAAAAGTTAATGAAGATGACCAGAGGGCAAAAGAACAAATACAAATTAGTTTTGACTTAACAAGAAACTCATGAGAAAATAAATGTCCTTCTATAGAAGGAGTCACTGGAACGTACCCACGAACGTGTCTCTATCAGCATGTGTCAAAAGGGACTGCAGCCTTAGTCCTAATGCCCCTTGAAAATTACTTCGTTGTTTAATTTCCTCCTGGGGTCTGATAGCTATATTAATTTAAATATGTATTTTCAAAGAATTCGGTACATTTTCTGGAAATGTTTAAGATTGGAGACTTAGTACACAATTTATGATGCCACATTTCTTGTGATGAGTTATGGTTGGATACAAAAACACTAATAATGAAAACAGCTCATTCAAGACTGAACATTGGGTGAAATTAAATTAAAAACAGCCAATACTGCCACATTTTTCTTGATTTGTTCACCTATGGTTTGGCACATATTGTTTTATCTAATATTTGAAAAATGCAAATACCTCTTCAAATGTAAAAAAGGGAATGTTAAATGAAAAATGGAATTTTATATAGCTTCCTAAGTATAAGCCACATGCTTAAACAGTGCATAAAATTTACAAATCAATTCCCTAATGTTAAACATCACAAAAGCTTGGTATTTAGGTATAATTTTCTAGGAAATATGAAGAGCACTGGCCTCTACTGCAATAAAAAAGATTTCTTTTGATATCTTAAAGAGGGACATCACTTCAGTAATCAAGCACTAAATGCTTTTCATTAATCACGATCTTAAACGTCTGATGTATAGGTGTAAAAACTCACAAATCGAGCCATAATGCACACATTATTTCTTATTTAAAAATACTTTATCACTCAAAATGGTTTTGAACACACAGAACTATCATATGCCTCTAGATTCAAGATTGATTCAGATTCTAGGTGTTTTCACATAATTATGAAAATGAGAAACTGCTCAATTAACCTGGGCTGCAATATAGCAAATTTCTTGCTAATGTATTATAAACCATACCTACACTTTCCAAGTGTATACCAAGTCACGAACAGCTTCCAGTTTACAAGTGTTTATTTCTAATCTCCTGGTTTAGTTGTATTCACAGGAAGCAGGAAGTCTAACCAGTAGAGGGCAGACTCTTCAAGTGCTGGCATTCCTATAATATGAAGCATTTTTAGTGGCTGAGTAAAATGCCTATTGGGGTTTGCTTTTTGCTTTTGCATTTTGGGGAGTAGAGGAAAATGAGGGGGCATAGAAGGCTCGTTATAAGCACCTCCTACTTTTAGTAAGCTTTACTCAGATGGATTACTTATAACAGTAATCCTCTGATCACTGGCTATGAGCTGGGAAAAGTTAGAATTAGGCCTATTTGTAAGCCTTCCAATCAGGATTGTGGTTGATTCCACTATGATGTCTCAGTGTGACAATGAGCCTGGATTGGGTTCTGATTAAAAGAAGTCCCTGGTATTACTTTCTGGATTACTAACTAAAATCTTTTTAAAATCAATGGATACAGCTCATTGCTAGGAGTCATTTAGGCTTTTAATTTGATTTACATATTAGGTAAGAATTTTGAAAATTATTTGAGGGCTCTGTTCTCTAGCACCAGGTACTAATGGCCCCCCTTAAAGAAATCATGTGCATGGATTGATCAAACATAACAGTGCTCAGAGATAATAGTCTAAAATGGAGTTTTTTCCTTTTTTCAGACTTACATTGTATATGGAAATGTCCTTTTTACAACAGTTAGTTGCATTTTCAAATTAAGATCATCTTAATCTTCACCCATGTTCTTATCTTTAAAATCCACTTATAAAGTAGTATGCAGATACACATTTCTATTTTCTCCACGGATTTAAAGTAAAATGAAAAGTACAGTGGTAAATATTTTTTTACTTATTTGTCTTTTGTTTTCCAGATACTCTGTGTGCACGTGAGTATGTGAGAATGTGTGTGTGTTTTGGGCACACATACATGCAAAAGGGAAAAATTAATTTTCCTTCATTTCCATTTTATATTTAAATATCAAATAAAAAATGAAATATGGAGAGGGCTTTCTTATGGAATTAAACATACTCCTTCTACTACTTAAACCAGAGATAAGGGATTTAGATCTCTGTAATAAAATCTGGACTCACTGGAAGACTAAAAATGATTTTAATTACCACAAGCGGAGTCATGTATGGTAATAAACCCATTGCATGGATTCTTTATATGCATAGTCTCAAAATTTAACTGCCCAGATAAATTTTAAAAAGCAAACTTATTTAACATTTGCCACTGAGGAAAATCGCATCTCCATCCTTAATGATGACTCCACATCTCAATTAAAAACCTTTCCAATATTTTGGAAAAAAAAATACTCATAAGAAAGTCATAAACACTGAGATCAGCGATGCGACTCTTGCTAAATATTAGTTTCTCTCTCTGAAAGATTACTCCTTGGTCTCATATTTTGGACATTATCATCATGATGTTCAGATTTGTTCAACGGTTCAGATTCTTTGCACTCAGTTTTGTTCATTTTCTTCTTCGCTTGTTCCAAATTCTTTTCTTTGGCTAGCAATCTGTAGTTTATAGCATTGCCAATAAGCAGCCACACACTTGATATGAACACAATAGATCCACAGGCCAGATACATGTATTTATATTGTCCAGTTTCATCCACCAATTTGCCTAAGAGACAAAGAACATCTTTTAAGATAGCATAGTAAAATAGCCATAAAATGATAAAATATTCAAATAAAGTCTCCCACAAAGTGCATACCTAGTTCCTATTTAACTTAATATCAAATGAGACTTTAACAAAGAAAAAAAAATCTAAACTATGATTTCTATATGCACAGAAAAGGCAAGCATAGGCACATGCAACTACATTACCAGAATATTAAATTTAAAATTATTGCCTTGAATAAAAATGTACAACTAAGGCAAAGTGGGTATATATATTCACAAATACACATATGTGTGAGATACATTTTTGTAACTATATATGTAGAATTAGATATATCTATCTATTTATTTACATGTATACATTTTAATTGCTTCATCCTTTCCATGCTTCACAACTTATCAATAAAGGGGAAAACTACATTATTTAGGAAAGACCCAAAGGCTTTTTATAAGGTTCCTGACAGGGCAAAATTTACTAAATGGTTTCTCTGTGCCCAGCACTAGCTAAACACTTTATTTGTAATAATCTCATTTAATCCTTATAATTTGACCATGGTTACATTGTGAGTGAGTGGCAGAATATGAACTCTAATCAAGGTCTGTCTGAATCCCATATTCTTAACTACTCTACAAAATGGCTTCACCAGACCTCTTGGTTAAGTGTCATGTCACTTTATGGGCTAATCACAATTTTTTACATTATCTCAATCTAGATTATAAGGGCCAAACCAATCAGGAAGTACCTATTCCATTTGATTATCAAGAACACTTAAAAACTAGCCTGCTGCTGTATGATCTGAAGGTTTACTGACTTTTGAAAATGTTTCACTTTATGCTTAGCTTTGCCTCTTGCTTCTGCAGGCACCTAATTCTTTACAATAATTATTATCAGCAAGATGTAGTGTACACAAATCTGTATTATTTATCACATGCCTATTCCAGGTGATTCTGTTATAGATTTGTCTGTTTAGTCAGAATCTCTATCATTCTGACTAGCATCTAGTCAGTGGCTAAGTATTCAATTTAGCTACTTGTGAAATGATCTATGTGAACAAAGTTCCCTGTTTTAATTAGGTAAATGGTGGAATAGGATTGTTTGATTAGTATGACACATCCATAAACATAACAAAAATTGCATAATCCAATTTTCCCTTCAAACTGGAGTCAAACATTTCTATTCAAACAGTGATTGTTATACTTCTAAATACATAACCAGTAGGTGTATGGCCCCATCAGAGTTAATATCATTTTGGCTGCCATATCAATGTATTTGCTACATGCTTTGGGAATTTTTTAGCATCATCAAGAAACCACATATGATTTCTAGAACTAAAGCTTTAGCTTTCATGAGTGCAGCAGTGAAAGTATGGGCTGAAACAAACAAAACTAAAAATCACACTGTACCTATATTACACTGTTCTACTAACAAGATCATCAGCATTAGCAACTGTCTAAGAATAACAACAATATCCATTCATTCAGAAGTGCTCACTGGGTGCCTACTTTCTGCCAGATGCCATTCTAGCAGTGACCTAATGCTAGAGAAGAGAAGCCAGTCTAAAAGTCAAGGAGTGTCAAGGGTAGCAGGAGGCAGAAACAGGATGACAACAGTGGATGTATTACGGCTGTCTACAGCCTGAGAACTTCAACGAGGTTACCCAGACCAATTATTGCCATTGTTACTGCGGGTACAATGGTTTGAAACATTAGCATGTAAGAATTTAGGGACGCTGAAACTGATGTAAACATTATTAATACATGCTCTCAGCACAGGTTGGAGTTGGCCAAATTGGATTCCTTCATTTCAATCCTTAGAGCCCATCCACTCTGTTGACCCGACTCAATTTGATTTCATCCTCCTATGGCTGGTGAAATACAATTTTCTCTATTGATACTTAGAATTTTATTGCTAATGAATAGGCTTCTAAAACCCACTTGGCAAAACAAATTCTGTTTGAAAAGATAGGCCAGTTGTCCTTGTCTTATATGTCAAAATCAATTGGCTGATAAATGAGACCCTCTGGGGCTTTCACTCTGAATGGAAAATTATTTTGGTGCCATGGTACATCCACGTTGACAGGGCTATCACCCTGGTGGACAGAAAACTCAACAACTGTACTCATTCCTGACCAAATGAAAAAACAAAAGGTGAGAAAGGTCAATGATGACTTAAGACTAACAAAGTAAATATAAATTTTCCCACTTTTCAAAATAATTCCTTGGCGATGAGTAGGAAACAGTTTAAAAACTGACTTAAAGGCATGTAAACATTTACATTTAGCCCGGCAGTTACTGTGACCACCAGGGAGCAGGACAAGAGTCCCAGCAATCTAAGTTTAGTATTAACCGAAACAATGTTCAATGGTTACTGGAAAAGACTGGACTGCAAAAGCACTTAATACTTATGACATTAAAGTCTAAGACTAAACAAAGCCTTATCTTCAAAAATGAGCTTATGCATGTGTCCTTACCAGTCTTGTTACTGGGTAATTTAGTATAGATACTTTCATAGGCATGACTGAAAACATTTCAAATCTTAAAATCTAAAGGTAAGCTTTATAATTTACAAATATGGAATCTAAGTAGCTGATCAAAAAATGACCTTGAATTTCTCTTCATTCGTGCATTAGAAACATACACATACCCATGTATGTGTATATATACACACAACATAAAACAGATATTCACATATTCCTATTAGTGATACTATAAAACTAATCCTTCCTTAAGCATGTAACAGGTTCCTTATTAATATAGCCAATGTATTCCACTAAGAAAATAGATTCTGACCTCCTGAGAACATTATTTTATATTTATTGACTCTTTTTAATATAAACAGAAGTCTGTTCACCAATGATTTAAAAAAAGAGTCACTTTATTTTTATGATAGATTTCTAAAAGCACCAAGTAACTGATATGGGTAAAAACCTAAAAACTATGCTGCTAATTATCTAACTTAAATTTTTAAGTTCATAGGTCCAGGCTCTGAAAAATATGACTAAATATGAGATTGTAAATTATATAATAAAACCTAAAATTAACATACCCAGTCTTTCAGGATATTGGTATGTATTATTACAGACCCCATCATACACTACCAGGAAGACCCTGGTGAATGCCTATCAATTTTACACTTTTTGCTGTCCTTGATGGGAATTACCCTTACCAGCAAGAGGAGGGCCAAGAAGAACTGGACAACATTCCACAATGGTGACGAGTCCCACTGCACTGGAAAACCTTTGTGCACCGACAAGGTCCATGAGCGTTTCGAAGAGGACACTGCTAACACTCCCAAATCCAAGGCCAAAAAATATAGCATATATCACCAGGCTCGTGTAGTCCTCTGCCAGCGGGCACAGGAGATGACACATGCCATTGAACATGACTGCCAAACTGAAGAAGTACTGGATTCGGGGTCGGATAAATTTGGAGTTTGCGATAAATCCTACAGAAGGCCTAGCAAACATATCAACAAAAGCCATAACAGACAGCAAGAAAGCTGCTGAATATTCATCGATTCCCTTGTCTTTAGCATAAGGAGCCAAGAATATGATGGGGGCAAAAAACCCTAGAAACATAATGACATTTCCAGATAAGTATATCAGAAATCCCCTATGCTTAAAAAGGGAGAAATCTAAATACTTATTAATTTTGTCCCATAGTGACTTCTTCTTATGGCTTTTCTGCACATCTGAATCATCTGCTCTCATGACAACCTTATTTTTAGGCTTGTTAGTAGTTTGTTTGGGTCCAATGGGTCTCATGAGGGCCCCAGCCACACAGGCGTTCAACAGTATACCTCCCAAAATCAAGAAGCTTCCTTTCCAGCCAAAAGTATTAAAAAGGAACTGATTGAAAGGAGCCAATGTACTTAAGAAAACAGGGCTTCCTGCCATGGCGAGTCCATTCGCCACAGGTCGTTTCTTATAGAAGTATTTGCCAATGATAGTTAAGGCAGGCTGTAGGTTGAAGGCTAGCCCTAAACCTAGAAAGAACAAAACAAAAGGAAGAAAAATATAAATACATTAGGCCACTTGCAAAATTAATTACTCTTCAAAATGTACATTCAGGTGGGAAAGGCAGACTGAAAGTGCAACAACAGGTAGTCATTTTTGATGATTATAAATATCAAGAGAATCGCACATAAACAGGAAGATTCTCCTAACCGGACTCTTCAACTGTCTAACAGGTTCATATTCCTTTCATTTTAAAGCACAAACATAAAACACCAAGAGCTTCTACAGATTTGATAGACTAGGCTGAAAGTAGGGCACAATTATTAGTTCTTTATTACAGTCACTTAACTCCACAGATAAATTAATGTCTATATATCTATATTTATATACATAA
This sequence comes from Manis pentadactyla, assembly GCF_030020395.1. NCBI lineage: Eukaryota > Metazoa > Chordata > Mammalia > Pholidota > Manidae > Manis > Manis pentadactyla. The sequence continues at coordinate 52,160,773 of NC_080028.1, read as the reverse complement.
ACATATATATTTATATACCCATCTATAGAATATATTTCTTCCTTGTGGGAGAGTGCATTTAAATTGTCAATAATTTTTTTATAAGTTGAACAGAGTGAACAGACAAACAAGGAGGTCATATATAAGCAATCTTAGGTTTCTCCACAGATAGTTTGTTCAAAATCATGCAAATAATAAAAAAAGAGGAATAAACTCCTGCCTTTAATTTCATGCTCTACATCACTCACATTCCACATTTCATGAATATAGATGCACATGTGCGTTAACTAAAAAGTAAATAACATTTTTGCTTGAAAAATATTCTTATTTCAGGGAGTAAAGCCGATGTTTATGTGAGTCAGAAGTTCCTACTGTCTAGGGAACTCCTGGGCAGTGCTGAGGTCACCTTTGAGAGATGAATTACTTCTGGTAGCTTGCCAAGGTACTATTTTGGCAATAGTAATGAAGACATTTGTTTAAAAAGTACATAAAATTGATTTCTATAAACTAGCTCTCTTTCCCCCTTAGACTAGGCATTATTCTATACTATTTTATGGGATCTAGAAATAAGAATTTTTCTGCTTTTCCCAATTTATGTAAATTGTGACAGTATTGCAAAGTGGTTAAGTATTTGGATTCTGGGACACTTAGTTCCGAGGACAAATGTTTACTGCAAAGCTTTAACATATATTTTCTAGGAATGGGGGGACCCCCAAAGTTGATGTAAAGGAGTGTTACTCTGGAGGAACAGGGCAGTAAGCTCTCTGAACCACCTCAGCCACACCGGTGAGATATGCAGAAATATGTATAATTAGATTCAGTTTATGAGTAACAAGACTGACCAGCCATGGGCAGCAGGCTGTGAGTGGAAGAACCCCAGTTAGAACGCAGGAATTGTGTTCTGAAGTTCAAATTTCTTTCTTATTGAACTGCCCCAGCCCCCTGCCCCCTCCCACCTATATTCTGTCACTTGAAATTTTACCTTCAGAGGTTATTTCAAGCTCTCCCAAGGAAATAGCAGCCATTTATGTCCTATTCTGTCATGGGACTTGAAATCAAAAGATCTGAATCTGCCTCAACTACTTACCTATGAGTACTAGTGGGCAAAACACTTAGATTTCTGGAGCTCCAATGCCCTCAATAACCACAAGGAAGGTTTTGCCAAAATCTAGTAAGTTCCAGAACTGTAAGATGTTATATAATGATATTGTGATTATTATTATTTAAACATTTTTATTTAAAAGTAACAAAATGTTGGGCACTCTGTAAAGTACTATATATTTAATTTTTACATTAATCATTCCAACAACTCCCAAAGGAAAGAGATATCATTTCCCCCATTTTAAAGACAAAAAACTGAGGCATAAGGAGGTTAATTTACCCATAATCATTCAGCTAATATGTGCTGACTCAGGTTTATAAACTAAATCTGTCGATTCAGATACATAACCAAAGTATAGTAGCTGATAATGACTCAAGATAGACCCTTCCTAGGTATATTTAATGGTTGACTCTGGAAGCATCAAAGCTCAAGACCCAAAGGAATATAATTAAAGTTGAAATAACATATAATGCTGTTGATATTTGTGGAAGAGTAATAGCAAAATCATCTTTTCCATAAAATATCCACTTGTAGTCCCAGCCTGATTTCTATGGTCAAATGCAATACACAGCATTTCTGCACAAAGGAAAGGGCATTGTCTCCATTATAACAACTCTTAGCTATACAGAGATTCTCATTTACAATGTCCAAAGGTGTTTTACCATATCAAAAGGGAAGAGAGTTGTCCATAGGTTGTAACATCGCTATTACTATAGGCTTTAATACATCTAATTTTTTCATTAAATGATATGTAAGTACAGGCTTAGAATGGCCTAAAGCACTATAAAAAGAGAATTTTTATTTTTATCTGTAGACGTAAGGAAAAGATTCAATTTCTTCATATATTGAAGTCTAATTTTTCTTAAAACTTTTTGAGTGTAACTTGTTGAATGAAATTTATTGTTGAGGCTAATATTAATGGTACTTTCCAAATGGACATATTCAGTTCAGTTTGAGTCAAAAGACATTATGCATGAAAAACATCTGTGATCAAGTAATGAATGGTATGTCATTTAAAAATATCTGTGTTTAGTGGCAAATGTGCCTTCTAGAGCTTTACAACAGAATCCTTTCATAAGGAAAAGAAGGCACATGCATGCAGAGTTCTACCATTATTTAGACACAGACAACAAGAATTATATTATTAAAGCTAAATCAGGGCACCTAAAAAACACCTTTTGGGCACCATTTTTAACCTACTGGGAGTGTTAAGTCAGACTCCAGTAGTAGTAAGTAATGCAAAATAATTTTTAAGAACATGAAGCTACTTACAGGCCAGACAGTCTGTGTCTACAGCAACACCTTAACCAGCTGAAGAGTAAAGGGTTAAACAATAAAAACAAACCAAAGCTGGTTTCTTTTTGACATGCATGTCATCACATGTGACATGTCGGGTAACTTGTTTTCTCCATTTCTTGAGAAGAGTTTGGCCATTCTGTAGCTAGTATTTCAACGTACTAGGTGAAAATACTTGAAGAGAGCATCTGATATAAAAAGAACATTCAAAGAAAACAGTAATAACATTCAGTTGTTCATGCTTCTTACAGAGCTTTGCAAACAACAGAAGAGCTAAGAAGAAAATAAACTGAAAATAAAGCTTGACTTACCTCCAATGAACCCCACAGTGAGGTAAAGCTCTGTTACACTGGTACTGAAAGAGGCTGTGACCATTCCAACGCAACACAGCAAACCTCCTGCCATCACCACGGGCCGGCTACCATATTTATTCACCAACACACTGCTTATGGGACCTGAGGAAGAGGAGAAATTAGGAAATAGTCAGTTGCTGCATCATTAATTCTTTTTAATGTTTATTAATTTTCAAAGTTGAGAAAGCATGTTTTAATGATCAAAGAAATATTTAGTTCATATTGAATATAATGAAGACTTTTCAATACTTCCCAGTTATCCGGTTATCTTTAATCATATATGTATATATGAAAACACATTAAATAATAAATTAGAAGTGCTTAACATATAGTTTGATAGGACCAGAATCATTCAATACTTGATGGGGAAGTTTTTCAACAGGAAATAAGCTAAAATATTTGAATATCTTAAATGCAGGTGCATTTGTGTAACAAAAATCTGGGGATTATACAAATGACTTGTCTGTGGTAGACTTTTATTTTCTAGAATACAATGTGTGCACACACACATAAATGACCTTAATTAGAACTCAAATTATTTTATTTTTTTATACCCCACTGTGATTTTTCGTTAATACCTTATTTCTTTGATTCTAAGACACCAATTGTTTTAATATCGTATTATACTAGAAATGTAATATTTGAAATTATAGTATGGATAGTCCCTTCATCCCATTCCTCAGATGGCAGACATAGGTAGTAATGTAGCTAATCAGGGCCTCTGCATGCTTGAATTTGGTTATTATTTCTGTGGCTTGTTTGGACAATGGCAATACCTTACATTTCAATCAAACAATTTAAGGACTATTTAAAAAAAAAAGACTTTGAATATAAACCCTGATTGTCATCTGAATAATATTCTGTTGACCTATGTAGGTGAGGTCAAGAGAGAACCAGCATCAAAACTTATAGGGCAGATGAAGCGGTTTAGATGGTATTATCAGAGAAAATGGTACATCTCTCTATTAAGATATGCTGCCTCACTGGCAAAGAGAACAATTTTACATGTGAAACATGAACAGCAAGGATTCTGACAAAAAAGTGATTGAGAAGGGCCAGATACTGACGGGGAGAAGCCTTAAGAATGACTTACTCCATTTATTTAATGTACATTTTCCGAAGTATGTGTATGTGTGTGTGTAAAATACTCAGGAGTAAGATAAGCTATGTTTATGTCTAGAAAAGCTCTTTTGATAATTATAAAATGAAAGTTCTAAATATTAATAAATTGTTGCTTCTTATGTTAAGCATAGCATTTCTTTTACTTTAGTGGTGAACATAAAATAACAGGGCGACTTGACAGCTGACACTCTATTAGATTCAGTTAACATCCATGCTATTGAATGAGACCTGTCAATGTGTAAATGGTTTGATTTGACATTTCTTTCTTAACGTAAATTTGTATTGCATCTGAAACTAGGAGCACTGCTTTGAGGAAAACATAGCACGTTAGGTCAGAATTCTCAGTCTAATGTTTAGCCTAGGGGAAAAAAATGGTTTTTAGTTAATACTATAACTAAAAAATTTCCTAAGTGCTGTTGCCTGTACTTACAAGTTTTTACATGAATAGTTTTTAAAATACATTGAGATGCATTTTTCAGTACAGCCTATTCTTTCCTACAAGTACAGTTCTTTTTATTCTTTAAATATAAGTTTGAAATAAAACTTCATGGCCTAAGAGTATTTAAAATTACTCCACAATATCTTTTGAAAAAATATGGGTAAAAACACATAATTTTAGAAAAAGAACTGAAGAATAAAATACCACATATTGTACTTAATACCAAACAAAATAAAACTAAAAAGGACCCTATGAAAGACAGCTCTATAAAAAGAACAGGGTTGGGGGGAAATAAAATCAGTGAAAATTATACATGATGATGTGAAAAGAATAGAATTCTGTCCCTAATATGGTAAAACTCATCTGAAGAAATTATATATATATGTATGTATGTGTGTTTTTTTATATATACATGTTTTACATATATCACACACATATATATACACATACACATATATTATAAAATACTGTACACAATTACATATATACATACATATGTGCATTTGCATATATTAATATAATAATTATATTACATACATGATTTAGGAAATTAGCATTTTCATTAAAAAGCACATAGCTAAATTCAAAAAGCCTTTGTGAGAAAATGAATCAGAATAAATTGATTAGCTTTGATTAAGTATTGAACGTAGGAGTGGATTCCCTTTCTTAAAATTACTTAACCAATTCAATTCAATTCAACCTAAACCAGTACAAGGTAGTATTTCTTGAGCTCTTACTATAAAGCTAATTGACACACACCAAGGATAAAATAATAAAAGCACAAATATAATCCTCAATGTATTAGAGCCCAGAGGAAGAAATTATCAACAAGTTATTTTAAAAACTGTGAAGGATGCTTTGATACATATAAATTATCAGAATGAATTCAAAGGCATTTATCAATCTCTTGGACTAATAACAATTTCTTCTCAGTATCATTTATGCTATATATAGCATTTTCTATGTGTGGCTGGATAAATAACAAATGGGCTAACTGATTATTACATTTTATAAATGTGTTTACCTAAAAGGTGAAAATTTAAATTTGAACATAGACTATGAATCACAACTTTCGTGCATGGCAGATAATTATACACATAGGTTGAAATAACTACATTAAGGCATTTAACCACTACTGTAATTAATTAAAGGTAGCCACTAAGAGGTGTTGGTATTTTGTTTTTTGGGAAGGCACTGATAATTTCTACAATGTCATGAATAACGGGAGCTCTAATTTTAACAAGTAATCTTATTTTAAATAATATATTTTAATGAAGTGATATCCTGTAAGAGATACATTTACAAAATTCATCTATAATCTTTTTCTAGTAAAAAAACATACTTTATAAGTGATTTAGAAATAAAGCTGCACACCCCTTAATATTAAATGCTTATAAAATATCATAAAGTATCCCTACTTTATAATAGTTGTAGATCAAAATTAAAATTATGATACAGAATAAAATATATGTATTTTGTAAAGAATTTCTAAGTGCTTAAAAGTAGCTTGAGGAGGCATCTAAATATTAGATGTAAAACACAACATTACCCAATACCTCTCTCCAACTGACAAGCAGCTTAGTTTACTGTCTGAACAGGAAAGATGAAGTTTCAGGAGAAAAAGTAAATTCTTATCACAAGCATTTGTCAAACATGAGCTAGCCTCACAAGTGTCCCTTCTTGATGAATCTTAGACCTAATTATATTCTGAGCTCACTCATTCACTTATTTATTAATTCAGTCAATCATTTGAATGTTTTTACTCAGCATGTTTTCAAGTAATCATGATGTTTAGTCATCAGTTATACCATAAAAGGTAATTCCTACCTGCTAAGAATTATATTTGAGCCCATATCTAAGTAGAACAAAGGTAGTGTTCACCAAAATGTTTTGTGCTGTTTGCTTGTCAAAAGGTTAAAAAAAAAAGGTGTGCAAGACTAATGAGGTCATTATGTCAAAAACATTCACAAAAGTATCAAACTGTATCTAAATCAGACTGACCAGCTCACTAATTTCTTCTGATCCAGTTTCTCCATCCATTTCAGAATTTTTAGTGTCAATATAATAGCCACTTTCATATTAGCTATAAAACTGTAAAGAAGGGCTTCATCAGGGGGCAATGTAAGGAACACAGTGTTGTCACTCATATTTCAGTTACTTCTTTGTTATCTGAAAGCTGCTTCTTTCCCCTACTTCTGTCTTTTATGGTTGCAGCTCCACAACACTTAGCAAAAGAATACTTATTCTGGCAAAGAAGCTTTTGTGAGTTCTTATAAATTACAAAGTGTTTGCCCATTCTTAGAACCTGCTGCACTTACAGTTGGTAACACACACACACACACACACACACACACACACATTTATTCTCTGCCTTGTTCATACATTCTATTCTAAGTTCTGTGATGATAGTTGCCATATATATTCTTATCATCAACATTTTCTGAGTTACTACTCTTTGCAGGCAGTGTGCTAAGAATTGTACAAGTATTAGAGTGTATGATTTTCAGGACAATCTGATAATATAATTGCCTAATGAAGGCCACGTAACAGATGGTGAAACAGTCATGAAAAGTATTTAAATAACTTGTTCAACATCACATCAATGTAAATGGTAGAATGTGGATATAAGCCCAGAGTCATGTGAACATAAAACATGTTTTTTTAAATGCTGTGCAGAAAGAGTTCATACCATGGCCAAGACTACTGTCCTCAGAAAGGCCTGCTTGAGAGGGTGGCTCTGGGCTGGCATTTGGGAACTTGGATTTCAGAAGTGCTCCCACCATTCCCTAACTGGTGGGGTGGCTTAGTGGGCCTACACTGCTTTACCAACAAGGTGATTTATGATGAACATCTGCTTTCCTTGTGGGAGTCTGGAATTTTGGTACATGCCAGACAGATAATACCTACATGACCAGCAACCTAACAGAAACCTTAAGCCCTGAGTCTCTAATGAGCTTCCTGGTAGGCAACACTTCACACAGCTCTTAGCTGGAAGAGGAAGCCTGTCCTTTGTGATTCCACTGGGAGAGGACTCTGAGAGGTCTGCATTTGGTTTCCTCTGTATTTCATCCTGTGTCCTCTTTCCTTTCTTGATGTTCTTTTGCATCTTTTTGTTGTAATAAATCATAGCCATGAAGAAGACATTGTCAAGTCCTGTGAATCTTTATGGTAAATCATCAAAATGGAATGGTCTTGGAGAGTGTGAATACAACTACGATACTGTATCTCTTCTGGTAATTTTGAGTTTTGCATAGAGTAATAAACAGATAATTTATTTTGTTAGTTTTTTTTAAATGTAAGACTTACATGTATATGAACTGATCTATTCTTTTGCATATTGTTGTTCTCTTCTGTCATCATAAACTCATAGTGCTTGCTTTTATTTCTTTTGTATATTGTATGAGTACATGATAAATGCAGTGAGAAAATTTGGAGAATATGTTATGTAATGAACATTTCATAAAATACATTTGATCAATCTAAAACCATGAATTGGAATTGACTATCAATTTGAGCTATATAAAATTTTTATGCATAGCATAAACACTAACACAGGAAATGATAAACTGCTATAATTTATTTTTCATTTGCTTTATTTCAAATTTGTATATTATGTGCTATCCCATCAAATCAAATGATAAAAAGCACTAGTCAGCCCTGGGAGAAAGTTGTTTGCAATTACAGAAATTTATCTGCGTTTACTACGACAGTATTTTTCTTACTGACGGAGGCTTTCTAAACTCGAAAGAATTTTCAAAGAGATTTTTTTGAATTAGAAAACGGTTGCTACTTTAATTTGGCCAGAGTGTGGGATCCTCCTCATTAACTACTTGCTTGCTGGAGGTTTCTCCCTGCCTTGAAGTGGGATCGAAAATCTACCTGTTGCACTTACAGTTGGGAACACACACACACACATACATACACGCATTTATTCTCTGCCTTGTTTATACATTCTATTCTAAGCTCTGTGAAGGTAGTTGCCATATATATTCTTATCATCAACATTTACTGAGTTACTACTCTTTGCAGGCAGTGTGCTAAGAATTGTACATGTATTAGGTTTCTTTCTTCATGTGATCTTTCATTTAAGGTCAGTGACACACATGAAGGGAGCAGCCCTGATCATCAGGAATCAGCTATTGCACAACTTTAACAAAGGATGGAACTATAAATGCTACCCAAGTAAATCATCAATTCACATGTTGCTCAATGGCAATTAACCTAGTTTGATTTACTAAAGCTCATCCAGTTCTACAAAGATGAAGCTTTATATCAGCTGGAGACACTCATAGTGCATTCATTCAGCATTCAGCTAGTATTTTAAGTATACAGAGACTCTGAATGAATTGTTTGAACAGTTGTAGAAATCCAGAAAGGGGCTGATTAACATGGTAGGTATACTTGACGCATACAGGGACAGAGGGTACTGGGGGATGACATGGTCTACAAACTCATCTTTTCATTTGTTGTCCCCTCTGTTTAAAATGGTCCCCTCTTTATATATAAATGGTTTAATTTTATCAGATTCAGGTCTCTGCAGATATGTACTCCTGAGAGATATATTGTCTTCTCACTATTCCAAAAGATGAAGCTACCAAACCTTAATAAAGTACTAAATGCTATTTTAAAATACAGCTATTCAACCAAAGCTCATTTTCCATACCATCTATTTTAAATATTCTTCTGTCACTGGCCTGGTTGTGAGAAAAGTTCTGGAACTTTAATGAGCAGATAATTATTTTATGTTTCCTCATCTTTTCCTTTCTCTACATGAACTTTTTCCATTTCTATACTCATTCAACCACACATTGTTCCAACTTGGCATTATCACCAGTGTTTAAAAGGGATGACATGGCTCTTTGTCTGGGAGGTGGTGTGGGAAAGTGGACAAACTGACATCTTAACAAAATCTATTAATACAGTTGAAAGGGTTTGAAAGTAATCATTCTCTATACTTAAGGACAGAAATGCCAAGCACTTCCTTGGTATTTGTAGGTACACGATTCTCAACCAGGAAAAGCATTTTCAGCTGTTTAAGGCTGGCACAATGGCTACATAATCATAAAAATCACATTTCTTGAGGACTTGGCATGCTTCCAAACTCTTCACATAAAAAAATCACATTAAATCTTTACAACACCTCTAAAAGTTTGCACTATTACTTCATTCCCATTTTATAGATAAGGAAACTGAGGTGCAAAGTAACAGCTTTTAAAGATTGCTCATGCACTCTGCCTTAACTGCCTAAACTAGCTATATATACTCCTGTGTCATTTTTCCTGGGAGGAATGATTAAATCTTTTTCACATGCATGATGCTCATTCTTTAAAATAAAAATTTACATTTAATATTTCATTACACAGACCTAATACTTGGCATTTCCTGCACTCTGGAATAATTTTTAAGAAAATGGGAAAAATAAGACTATATTGCAGAAGCTGTTGGCTGCCTACCCAAGAGCCATGCCTTCTTCCTTCTCCCTAACTGAGCCCTGATTTTGGTATAATCTCTTCTGCGATGCCCCAGGCTTAGGGAGTGAATCATAAGTATTGTCAGCCAATCATGAGAGAACCATTCCAATTACCAAGTACTCGTTTTAACTTGAGCATTTTGGGACAATTTATAGAGTACATTTTCTGAGGCCTTCTGGAAAAGGATTTTCTGTCTTATAAAGCAATAAAATGCCTCTGTATTTTCATGAGAATGTGAGGCCTGGAGATGCTAGGGTCATCTCTGGACCACGAAGGGTGCTTGCAGATGAGGCAAGTACTCAACCCTTTGATTTGTTCAAAGAGCCAATAAATCAACCAAACTAGGAGCTACCTCACCTGCAGACTTCCTGTGATATGACATCATAAAGCTTTCTTATTGGAATTCTCCAGTTTTTCCAAATTCAATTCCACTGAGTTTTTCCCTACTTGCATTCTAAGACATCCTAATATATAATAGAAAAAAATTCAATTTCTATTAAAAATTCATAAAATCTGTGAATGCTACCTCACAATAATAGTAGTTAACATCTACTACTTTTTTTTCTCTAAAGCTTGAAAGTTTAGTTTCAAAGAATTATCTCAGTATGAACCAGCAAAACATGTAAAGTATCTTGACATTTTTCCAATTTATTATACTCAATTAACTATTGGAATAGTTTAATCTCAATAAGAATTTTGAAATGTGGATATATATTCAGAATGTATCTTAAAATATATGTATTTCCATTAACCAGTCAGGAAAATTCAATTTGTAAATTCAAGATTCATATCTGTCTCAGGCAACTAATAAGCAATATGACCATTTCCAAAGGATGCTAAAATACATTTCTATTCATGGATATTTCTCCCTCATAACCTTTATTGTACATAAAATATGAAATTTTATATTCTTTCCCTCAATTTATTTTTCAAAATTAGTTTAAAATAACATGGCCACAGTGCAGTCCATGAGCCCATCTAACATAATCACCTAACCTTTTAAATGCTATAGTACTTTGTCCCTATCTCTCTTAAGATTAATATTCTATGTTGTGGTATATATACACTTGCATATTTGTTTTAGTCATTAGAATTTCACTTCTTAGAGAGAGCCATACTGTTACTCATAATTTACTTAGGCATAGGTCAACTTATTCCATATAGATAGTAATTACTTTTTATTTCATTACATCAAATTATTTTCTAAGTTGATTTAGGACTGTCATATGATGCCACCATCACCTCTGGGGTAAAGGGTACTCCCAAACTGGGACAAATCCCTATAAAACTGGTGAAACTGAAATGAGTCAAGGTACAGTGTAGGTTGGGAGAAAGGCTTTTTATTTCTAACAGATTGCTCAAATTTGCTAGCTAGGCCCCACCCTGTCTCCTCTGGCTACTGCTCACACTCTGCCCCCACAGTGTGCTCTCTACATCCTGCCCACCCCTTCCAGGAGCAACTCCATTGGTAGGTCCTTGGTGACTAGCAGATGACAGACCAATTACATGCCAGGAACGGAGGGGCAGAGAGAATGGCTATACCTCTCCACCTCTTGCCCCAGAGGCTGCAGCAGTAAATACCTATTGATATGTAATGACCTAAGGCCAGTCAAGAGATTCTGGAAATTCTGCAGCTTACTCCACACATGATAACAGTATTTATCAAAGTAGACAAGATTTTAGAGAGGATATTTCATCTGCTGGTTCCTTTCTAGTATCTAAACCATATATAAAACAAAAAATACAACACATATGCCCAGTTAAAGGTCACTTTAGAGATGTGTTAAATGATCTCCTTTATCTTAACTCTTTGGAGTGCCTTGCTTTATTTATGAGTAAAGACTGGTCTTAAGCAAACAAAATAATGAACTAGTGATGTAAAACCCACTGCCCAACATCCATGCAATGATCTATTACAGTATCTAACTGTGTATATAGTGTAGGTGCAGACGTATTTGTGTCTGGGTCTGTGTGTACTGAATTCAAGGGTCATAGTGTAAGAGAATGTGCTCCTAGTATTCTTTGTTGCACCTTTTACATAAGTTCTAGTATATTATAAAGTGCTACAGAGTAATAATGATTTGTATTCTCCATTTATTTCAGGGACTAAAGAGTCACCATCAGAGAAATAATAACTGATATTTAAACTAGTGTTCACTTGATTAATACTCTTGGTTATTTACTGTGCACCCATTTTCTCCTGCTTCCTCTTTTAGTAAACATGAATACCTTGCTGGAGGCTGCTTTTCACTGTGCAGCCATGCACCCAAAGAATTGTTGAGGAGGGAGTAAATCCTGATTTACAAAGCCTGCCAATCACAATAATCTCATTTTCTCTGCATTGAATAATTTAGGGTTAGGCTTATGACACAAACCTGGCCAATGAGACATGAGTGGAAACTGACTGGCAATTTCTGGGAAAAGTTCTCCTTTTCTTAAGAAACAATGCAAACAAATCACTAAATGTTATCTTAGATGTGTATGTTGCCTTGCACCACAGCAGCCATCTTGTGAACATTAGTGCTGGCCTGAAGAAAAAGCCGAAACACAGAAACTAGCAGTTTCAAGAGAGTCGCAGTGAAGTGGACGTGGAATTCTAAATTTAAAATTAAACTGTGTCACCCTGTATTTAAAATTCTTGCTAAACAAGTTAATGTGTCTGCCTAGCTTTTAAGTCTATTGAGTGTTTAAGCTGAAAGCATCCTAGCAGATAAACCTGCAGTAAAATAGGTTATTTCCATAAATATTGTGGCAGAATGACAGATAAATTTGGAAATACTAATAGTAATTATAACAAAAAGTTTTGTTCAATCATGTCTGAGAAGCTATTATTCAACTTTACTTTGAAGAACTGGGTATTTTGATAATAGCTTGTTTTACAGGTTTCCTGAAGCATGAGGCACTTATAAATTTATTGCACTACATGCATTTACAAATTAAATGAAAACTTTAAGTTGACAAGGGTTTATTGGTATTCTGAACTTAATGGGTATTTAGATAAAATATATGACATTGTCTATATATGTCTTTGTGTTCTGCCTATATTTTAACCTCTTTATAACAAACTATCTTTACACACACACACACACACACAAATTCAAAGTAAAATTTTAAGAAAGATTAAGAATCACCTCTGAATGCTCATTTATTGTAAATTGTGGGACACATATGTTCTAGTCTATGTAGCATTGCTACCAATCCAGCAGACAATATTATTTTAAAAAAATCAGGATAAGACATCTCATACTCCTTGCATCACCTAGAACCTCTGGGTGGATCCAGCTATTGTGGTGTTCACAAAAAAATCTAAAATGAATGCATGAATAAAACCCACTATTTAGCACACAAATGGTGTACACTATTCTTATCTTTCTGAGTGAGGAATCTACAAGTTCTAAGAGTGCCATGTGCACTACCTGTGGCACCTGCAATGATGGCCTACAGAAAGAGTGACGGGGCACATGAAACCACATGTCACAACACCTAAGGAAAAGATGATGGTATTTGCAGAATATTTTTATTTAAAAAAGAGTTTAAAATATCCTGGACAGAATGTAGGAAATAATGTAAAAAGTGAAGGAGTAACTTGAAATGTCTGGAAAAGTAAGATCAAACCAAGACCAAAAGATTGGGAAGTATATAATCATTTGATACAGAAAAGTAAAAAAATTTAAGCAAATACAGAATAAACTTAAGATCACTGAGATCCAAGGCAAGTGTGGATTTCTGGAGGAGAAATGGAAACCCAAGAGAAGAGAGATAATAAAGCTGATGGGATTAAAACTAGGGTCCTGGAGAGTAACCCACAGAAGGGCAAAGATAGCTAAATGTGTGACATTTGAGATACTTGATAGGTATGAGATTACAATCATAGAAAATTAAGATTTTTATGGATAAAAAATATGGAAAAGCAAGGAGTATTTCTAAGCACAGACAGATAATGATGAAGTCATTAAATCATTGTGTTAAGATGAAGCATAAAGAACAGAGAAGATATTACAGAAAAGTAAAGACAGGGAAATGTAAGCCCAATTCTCAGAAACAAACAAAAATATGTTTTTCATAGATTAATGAGTAATAAATTCCAACGGTTTCTAGGAACAAATCAGAAGAGATTATTAAAACATTTTTCTAAAGGAAACCTAGAATAGGACATTATGATCAACAGAACCCAATACACTTATCAATTAAAGCTAAACTCATTTCTTTCTGTTCATTTAAGTCAAAGAAACAAAAATTAGCATACTAGTCTTTTTCAAGACATTTTACCATATCTCTAATGAAATACTAGTACATAACATGGGAAATATGGGTTGAATTTAGGGCTAATAGGCATAGTAGGAAAATGGTAATAATATTAACTAAGATTAAAGGAAGTATTCCAGTGGTCCAATTAAGATTGGCAAGTTCCAAGCAGGTCAACGTTTTTACACTGGCTTCAATAATACAGAACTTTTGACGATAAACAAACAAAAAATCCACCTACATTATCAGAGCTAATTTTTTTTAAGTTATACATATTTACGGTGTGCAACATGATGATTTGATATATGTATACATTGTGAAAGAATTACTAGTCAAGCTAGTAACATACCTGTCACCTAGTTGCTTTTTTTGTGCATGTGTGGTGAGAACACTTGAGATCTACTCTCAGTAAATTTCAAGTATATAATACATTATTATTAACCACAGTCACCATGCGGTACATTAGGTCTCCAGACATTAGGACTCTTCACTAGCATATCATTTCCTCCACTCTCCCCAGGCCCTGGCAACTCCCATTCCAGACTCTGGATTTTATGAGTTCAACTTCTTTAGATTTCACATATAAGTGATACCATGCAGTATTTGTCTTTCTGTGTCTGGCTTATTTCACTAAGCATGATGCTCTCCAACTTCATCCATGTTGTATAGCTAACAGGATTTCCTTCTTTTTTAGGGCTGTGTAATAGATCACTGTGTGTGTGTGTGTGTGTGTGTGTGTGTGTGTGTGTGTGTGTGTGTGTGTGTGTGTGTGTGTGTGTAGTGTTTCCTACAATAAACAATCTGTAGATTCATTAGGTGAAACACTAAATCAGCTTTTCTACCTCCTGGTGACTTTGTTACTTTAGTTTTAAAGTAAGATCATCATTCATTACATATTTTGTTGATTTTGTTACTTTAGTATTAAAATAGCATTATCATTCATTACATATTTACTATAATTTTATTTATAACATTTAAAAAACAGCAGGATTATGAAAAATGCTAGGAAAGTAAAGAACTTTAAAGAGATGCAAGTGAATCTCAGCATTTTGGAACACAGTTCATAGTTCATTCCTGTTTAAATTAGTTAAGAAAAATTCAATTAATTGCTTATCAAAAATTAGATGTTTAGCACTGCTGGGAAGATAGTAAGAGGGTTGTTTTTCTAAAAATTATGTAGTGAATAAGTAGTTCTGGTTTCAAAGGAAAATGAAGAATAAATGACAATGTGAGTTAGTAAGGAAGCAAAAAAAATGGTTATGGTTCTATAATCTTGGGCATTATCTCTGAATATTTCTAGTTATCAGTCAATCAGCCATCTGTGCTCAGTTAGTCATGGAGATATTCCAAGAGAGGCAGATTCTAACATCTAAAGAGGTTTTCAGAAAAAGCTAGTGTTTTTATTTTTGTCAAAGAAGAATTTAATTCTCTTGATTGAATCACTAAGCTAAGTGGTTTTTAAACTTTTCTTTATAAAGTTTGACAATCCTATGCCTTGGGAACTTGTTCTGGAATTCAATCAACAAATCAACAAATATTCAGACAATCCTGCTTATATGCTGGACATTTTAAGTGCTTCCTTAGTTGCTAAGGATAAAGACCCTCCCATCTCCTAACAGAGTGGTTCAGACATCTAAGAAAATAATTAGAAAAAACTGCCATATGATATTGTTATTATGGAGTTCTAACGACAGTTACGAGAAAGAAGCACTTAAAGCTGCATCCAGGAGGCAAGAAAACTTAACAGCAGATAAGAGGAAATACATTCTAGACAGAGGAAAGAGTAGTATGACTCAATAATTGGACCTTCTCTAGTTTAGTGGTTTTCAACTTGAGGTGTATTTACCCTTGGAGGTAAGAGAAACTTTGCAAAGCACACAGATAACGCTGCTAGTTTAGGAGATTCATTGATTTCATCCACAATTACATTTTTGGTAAACTCAGAAGTTGAAAGATTTACTGACTGAAAAACAATCCTTTTGTAAATTAGATGGTTTTCAATTCTCTGCTTTTCATAAAATTGAGGAAGATTTAAATGAATTGTTAGCTAATAGATCATTATAAATAATTTTTGATGACAAGTCATTATGTGATTTGGGGAAAATTTTAAAAACTGATATTGCTAAAATCAAATATACTTTCCATTGTTATCTACTTTACTATGTGAACAACTTAGTGCTTATATCTATAGAAACAAAAACAAAAAAGGCATCTTGTATCTTTGTATCTTCTTAGCTAGCAATAAAGAATATTCACCTTTAGACAAATAGGAGGCTCATTCATTTCATTAAAAGACAACTTTCCACTATATGTTTATTTTGTTTCTTATCTGATTTTGATCAAATCTGCTACAATAATATGATGAAGCTCAATCAGAATAATTCTGTTAACATGTAGTGCCTTATGATCACAGAAAATGTTGAAAAATTAATATAGATCTATGTGCAATGTTTTTACAAAGGAAGAAAAAAGGGATTAAAATATTCAAAAACATGAAAATGATTTGTAGAAATATAATGGAAATACAAGCTCAAATAAGGATTCAGTGCAAAATTTACCATTTTGAAGCCCAGTGCTCATCATTCATTTGAACGATAAGGGTTATCAGATCATTTTGTTATTTAGATTCCACTGTTGCTTCAGGAAAAAGTTATTATTTCTGTTCTTTTCTTGTACAAACATTTGTACTAGAGAGAATTCAAAGAAAAACTCCTAGATTCTGAGTTCTGGGAACGGTTGCTTGATAGTGAATGTGTCTCTGATGGACATTTTGCAAGGTTATTGGCTAATTTTAAGCATACAAAGAAATAATGAATAGGCAAAGACATAGCTTTTCAAAATTTTGTAAGACCTTATATCCAATCATGACTATATACATGGTCTAATAAAGGAAATGTAATTAGGAATTTCAGTTTATATGAGAGGGCATTTCAGCCAGAACTGAAGTATACCATCCATCCTATATGATGGCAGTCTGGGAGGCCCTAATAAAGAAGCGAGCCCTGTAAGACCATGGTGAGAAAAGTTGGTGAGATCAAATACACTGCCCCAAGCCCCGTCTTACTTATTCCTCCCACGTAACATCCGTCTTCGGGACTTGTGTTTGAGTATGTAACGGAACTATGCCCAGACACCATGCAGATGCTTTGAGTTTGTTTAAGGGCTTGACGCCAAGGGAACAAATAGAGAAACGTGAAAATGTATAGCCCTGCCAAGAGTGTCCTTGGGTATTCTGACAACATTTTCAAGGAATTATGCCTCGGTAGCAGGCATTTTTTTTTTTCTGTTTCTTGCCAAGAATGTGTGTTGTTCATTTGAAATAGTTACTAACTTGAAATGCCAAATATTCATTGGTACATACAAGTATTCATGGTATGTTTTAGAGAGCAATCTATGCTTCAAATAAAACTGTATACTGATTTGTTATCATTATGATTAGTTAAAAAGAATAATAAAATAATTTATGTTAGCTAGACAAAAGTAAAGGAAGTAAAATGGGTCACTAGACTCAAATGCAACAGAGTTTAAGGCAAAGCACTATTTCCTACATCTTTATAACACAGATTATTAGCTGGAGAATCACAAATGTATTGAGACTCTAGGTATTTCCTTACAAATAATAAAGAAAGCATTTGTGCATCTCCCAAGTTGAACTTAAGTACTAAATGAATCAACCCAAATACTGAAAGAGCTAGAAAGCTATTGTCAGATGCTGAAAGGATACAAGTGTTTCTAACACAGGAAAAGGAAAAAAAACAAAAACAAAATCTTATCTACATTTTATTTAACAATGAGTAGTTATTTCCATGTCCCTGAGACTCACTCTGTTTAGGCTGCACTGAATTAGACTGTAGAGATCAAGAGAAGTTTCAAATATTCTACCTATAAACATATGTACATTTGGCAATCATCTCTGCAACTAAAGATACATGTGAATTTTTTGCAAATGAAATTAAACATTAGAAGTATTGAGAACTAGCTGGTTAAAAAATACATTTGGTTTAGTACAGGAGAATCCTTGTACAATGTTACCAAATATTTAACTAATGATAACGATGCCATTAACCAATCACCTTCTTGCTTCCCATCTTTTTACTATATCCAAATGTAGGTTTACTGTGGAACTACATCAGCTTAAGCTCCAGAGCTCTTGCAAGGCCTTGGGGAAACTACGCATGCAGTCACAAGGTCACATGTTTAAGAAAATATGAAAATTTCAGATGCTTTTTTTTTTTTCCAGAAATTTCCTCCAAATGGTAAAATATTTCGGGGACAACAAAATCTATATCTACTCCTAGAAATGCCAATATTGGGAATGCAGAATAAAGAAGTCTCAAGTTTAGACTTAGTTTAGTTTCACAAAACCTGTCTGATTGTTGTGTTCTTGGAAGAGTAAAGTGATACTGTCTGTGTACTTTTTAGCCACTATAATCTATGGTTTTTTAAACTGTGATACACATAATTGGAAAAATGCCAGGGTGCTAATGAAAACAGTATTTAGTTTCTCTGAGAACACAGGCCATCTATTTCTGATCCACAAATAAATCTCATTAGAAAAACATAATGATTAGGTTTAATGTCACACTAATATTAGCAACTTGTACAACTGAAGAAACAAAGAGTTTATAAGAACTGACCTAAAATAATTCTGCAGAAAGGAAGGTTTTCAGTATTTGCATAATTTATCCCTATATAGATCTCTGCATTGTTCTTTCACTGAGAGGCAGAACATCAAAGCATTCTGAATTAAAATACTTTTCTCTGAATTTACCCAAATTTATCCAACAAAATGTTTCCTGTTGTGTTTTAAGCCCAGAAGTCTCTAAAGAGATACCTTTTTCTATTTATTTAAAAAAAAATCTGTACTGCTCTTTTGGAGTCTGGGTATTTTTTTTCTTAGCCTAATAATTTGTAGAGACACAATAGGACATAGGTGGAATTTATAACTTCACAATTCCCCTATTATAACCAACAGATATTGAAAAAAATGTCCATAAATATAAATTTTATTCAGTGAATAAGAAAATAGAGTGCTATTTTAATAACTCTTGAATAGTCTTAAGAACATAACCTCATAAAAAAATAGACTTTTAGAAATGTACATGTAGGTAGATAAATAATCAGATAGATGATAGATAGACAGACAGACAGATTTAAATTTAGGTATTCTACCAGGTACTTCTTCATACTTTGTTATAAGTAGTATGATAGGATGTTTGCTTAGTTTTATGATTCTGAAGGATAAAAGTTCCAAGTTATATGCTTGTCATTATTATATTCATTGTTATTATCATACAGTATATTAAACTATATCTGGGTTCAGAATACACAGAAGTCATTTCTTAAACAGGAAAATAATTCATCCAGAACGGTCATGATAAAAATTTATGATTAACCCCAAATTATCTTTTATATTAAATTATACAATAAAGCTGATGGCCTTAAACATGGCAACAAGATGACTCAAAAATGAGAAATACTAATTAACATAATGTTATCCTAAAGCAGTCTGACAAATGAAGATGTTTATTTTTCAGAAATGGATGCCCAGAACCAGTTAACTGTGAATAGAGGGAAAGAGAAATATGTATTTGGAACAGCAACATGATGGATAATTATCACAGTTGAGAAGTGTTAAATGTGTATGTTCTAGAAATAATGCTAAAAACTCACATTAGTGTACAGTGGTTTACACATTATTTCCAAATATGCATTATGTACATATAAACTGGACAATCATTAGTGACTCCTTCATATTCAATTGGGTAGGTCTATTTTTTTATTGAAGTATATATAGTTGATATATAATCTCATATTGGTCTCAAGTATACAACACAGTGGTTCAATAGTTACCCACATTATTAAATCCTCACACCAACTACTGCAGCTACTGTCTGTCAACAGAGGTAGATGTTACAGAACCACTGGCTATTGGGTATGTCTATTTTTAACTTACTATGTATACAGGGCTTAAAAAGAATTCATACACACAAAATCAGAATTCTAATCTTAATACCATTCACCAACTGATCAGAAAAGATGCCATATAGCAATTGCACAAAACATTGGCTTTAAATGTTTATCTGCAGGTTGTATGTGTTAAATGCACAACTCAACACAAGAGATGGCTATACTATGTTTGATATAAAGTGAAGTCTATATGTAATATAATCACACAGCACAATCACTCTGACATAGTTCTTTTAAAAATAATCAGGAAACCTTTATGATCAAATGTCAGATTCATGTTTTAAATTAGTGTCTTAGGGTATCACCTCTGTAGTTCAGAGTTTTCAGTCTGTGGTGTATAGACTATTCACAAGATCTTGGGAGGATCAAATGAGATGACATGCATGATTTTGCAAATGTTAAAGGAATAAATTCCATTTCTTCTTCCCACACCAAGATCACATCTGCTCATGTTATACATTGTATAACTCCTCAGTTATACAATTCCATCTCCCTATTACCTATTCCAGGTGTAGACAGAATTATTAATCTAATTGGTTAGAGCCCAAAAATGGATTGAACACATTTGATGATATCATCTGCTTTAAAATATGTGAACCAGGCATCTTGCACTATCTCACTCATGATGTCTCACTTGTATGCTCTTTTTCTCATACTGGATTTTGTTCCTCCACTTTGCAATTCAGAAAGGGGTAAGATCACAACCCCTGTAGTGGGGTTCAGGGAATAGGAGGATATAATCTAGCATTAACTCATTAGAATAAAGAGAAAACAATTAGAAAAATATTCTATAATTTTATAATCAGAAAAAAATTACATATTGTATTCTTGTACACATATTTTGAATCCTTGTATTCAATGATAATTTCATTGTTATATGCCTAAAACAGTATTTAATGATTGATTTTTTCAAATGTATAGCATAATGACTATTACAAAACAATCTAATAGTTGTATTAATTTTTGCCTAAAAAGTAATTTAATTGTTAGAGCCTTTCTTTCATATGACTACTCACTATATTTCTTTCATATGACAACATCACTATATGTTATGTATATGTATTTCTTGGTAGTGAATTGTTTTTATTTTAAATATACAGAACACCACCATATTGCCAGGAAAAACAATCAGATTGCAAGGATATCTTCATCTGTAAAAATCTCCATCCTGCTGTCTCCTTTGTCAATGTTCCTTGAAGGAAAACTAGTCTTCTGCTAGATTCAGATACACAGAGTTGGAGCCTGTGTGGAATGCCCACATGGCCAGAACTAACTGGGATATTCTTCAGGATGCTTTTGATGAAGGTAACAATAGTAACGGCACATTAACTTACAGTGTGCTTTTGCTTGGCTCAATATTAAATGTGAAGCCATCCTCTCATTCTACTCTCTCAGCTTTCTTTACACTCTAAGAACTAAAGGAGTCCCAAATCCAAAATTCTACTCTAGAACTCTTTAATGATTATGGAACAGGATAAACAAGCCCTTTCCAGAATTTTCAGCTGTGTCTATCACTGATGCTTCAAAGTCGGTCAAGTCACAAATATTGTTCCATTCAAGCCTCTGAAATGAAATTTGCTCGGCTCCTGTATTCCTGACTTCATTTAATGACATCACTATCCATTCAATCAGGCTAGAACACTAGATAGCATCCTGGATTGCTCCTTATCTGATACCAAATTAATTACAAAGAACTGCCAATTCTAGTTCCTAAATAAACTTTTAAGCCATTTCCTTCTTTTCATCCTTGTTCTGTTTCCTCACTTGAAGTTTGCATCACCTTTTACTGGACACAAACAGATGACCAGAGTGCTCTTCAAAAAGCATAGTATTGATTATGGCTTTTCTTCTTAAAACCCTTAATCGGCTGCTCATCAACTTCAGAATAAAGACAAACTACTTAAAAATGATATATGGCCTACTCATTATGCTGTCTTCAACTTCACAGTTTCCCACTTTGCTTTTTACATTCTTTCATGATCAATTTATCTTTTGCATGTTGTCCTTTTTATACATCTTACTGTGAGTGCTTTCTAGGCTTTAGACATAGTTCTAGGCAGTGAGGATTCAGAAGGAACAAGAAACCTAAACTTCCTATTTTTCTAGTGCATTTGTTCAAATTCCACTGCCTAGAATGTCTTCCTTACCAATGTAGAAAATGTCCATATAAACTCCAAAGTTTATAAATGTAGCCTCTATGCACACTTATCTTCCAGGAAGAAATACTTGTTTCTTTATTTTGTGTCTATCGCAAACAGCACAAGTCTGTTTTATGACGTCTTATTTTGATTCTGATATATCTGTCCCCTCAACTAGAATGTGAATTATTTTGTATCAATAATTGCAGGTTTGGTGACTAACAGATAGAATTTCTACTTTGTTGCTTATGTATAAAGTTTCTTCCATTATTTCATTTGTTGATATAAATTTTAACTTTAAATTTAATAACTTTTTAAATTAATTTTGAGGGCAATTATCCTTCATCCCTACTGTCATTACCATCATTATAATGGACACTGAGATGAACTCTCCAGCTTCCATTCCAGCTCCAGATGAATAATAGACCTCAAAGCTAGTGACAGCAATCTCATCCTTCTTACAAGTACTGTATGGGGATAGCAAACCTAAAGTCATCTGAGCCAATGAAATGAGAGAAAAGACTTTAGACTTCTAGACTGAAATGAAGTTAAAGATGTAGAGCTTGTCATGTGTGACTACAAGGCTGTCGCCTTTTCTCTCAGCATGTTTCTCTAGTATGGAGATAGCAGACTGCCTGAATTTTAAATGGCAAATGATGTGTTTTGTCAATACAGCTTTAGTGTTTTTACAATCAGTGGAGGAAAACCATATTTCAGTGTAAATGTAAGTGACTTACACGGTTTGATTTTGGTCATGATTCCTTAGTAATTATTCTAACTGCTCTTCCTCTAGGGCCAGCCTCCTAAATTTCTCTTTTTAACAGAATGCTGCTAATTATTAGTCAAGTACCACAATGGGTCCATTGGATAACTGGTGTTCCTATGTATTTTTCCTCTGGGCATCAAGCCTCTTCTGCAGCCTAATGTTCCACATATTAAGCTCTAAAAGAGTGGTTCCTCCTTTGTCAGAAAAATTCCTGTACATTGAATCATTATTTGTTTAACAATTTACAAACACATGTAATTTCTTGGAAGTGGAAAGATCCTTTCTTAAACATCCAATAAATGTAACTTTAGGAACAAAACACAACTAAAACAGGAAAATTATGAAGAAAATTAACAGAAGTTAATTGCACAAGGATTTATAGAGAAAGGAAACAAATCATATGCTAAAGAAAAGAGAATTTCCAAAATAGATTTTATCCACTGATGAAGATGCAGCCCAAGGATATCATTCATTTTCCTTCCTTTCTTTTTGCCTGGCCTAAAAGATCTCTATACAAATTCATATGATAAGTCATAGTTACTTTTCTATAAATTCATATTGTTTTCAATTCATATTGTGTTTCTCCCATCTGAATTTATCTTTTAGATCATGATATTCTCTGTAGATGCTTAATTGTCTCAACCCTCTCTATTTCTATCAACTTTCTTTAGAATACTTTTCCTTGTCTTGAATTCCTCTTTCGCTGCAGAACACTCTTGTGAGTTCCCCACTTACGCAGTAATTTCTCATTTGCCCTCCTAGGTTGACATGTGGGACATGGATGGAAAGGGTACTGGCAGCTGAGGACAGTGACTGCATTAGCCTACTGTCCTAGACAACCTACCGTTTATTTACTTCTGAAGGATGAATCACCCACTCTTTATTATATCTCTGGATTTTTTTTTGCCCTATTTTTAATAAGCATCTATGTGAAACCTAAGCAAGCTTATTGGTCTCAGGACTAACCCAGAACCAGCAGAAAAGAAAGAGAAGGTTCTGGCAGTTGTGCAGCACAGCTCTGAAAGGATTGCTGCTCTCTGAACTGCATTTGCAAGCACACCAAGTAAGGTTTCTCTAGGGGCTCAATGGTAGAAAGGGCTGTGTTCTACACCTACTGCATTCGAATCTTCGGGGCAGGGAAAAAGTAATCTGCTTTTAAAAATGATCAGTTTCAAGTGATTCTTTTGCACCTAATGGTTAATTCTTCCAGGATTAAGCTATAAGATCATAGTATTTTCTTCCTCTGAGGCAAGGTTTTGGTATGGATCTGCACTATTACCAGGTATAGACACTCAGTAAGATAGAGACAAAACCAGCATGAAGCAAAAGGTTGAAACAAGGGGAGAGGCAGCCTATGTCAGAATCTGGAGCTGGAAAGTAAGATCTAAGAAAATCAGCAGGATAATTGTGAAAAACATGCAGGCCACTCTCCCTTTAAAAATGTATCTTGTTCAGAGGTGCTTATCTCCAAACTGCTCAGCCATCCAATTCCAGTTCATGTCAAGTCACTCAAGTAATATGCAATGGACCTTTTACGTTTTTCCCCAAATCTCTTCATATTTCCAAACTTCTCCTTTTCCTACTCTGTCATCACTCAGCATATTACTTTCCCAAACTTATGTGGAGAATACAGAAGGCGCCTGACAAGAATTACTTCTCCACTTCCAGTGACCAAATCCGTAAATTTTCTTGCAACCTGGCAACTCAGAAAATATTAAGAAGACTGAAAATTAAGTATTTTGCAATACTGAACACCCTAATTTTATTTTTCAATTTATCTATCCTCCTCACTCAGTTTTAATTTATAGTTGCACTTAATAGTCATTCACACATATGTTTTTAAGAATTATTATTTTCGTTAGTAAAAGGTAGACTAACTTTTAAAAACGTATAGTTCTATTCTTGGTAAATAAATTTAAACTTGTTTCTTGGAAGGAAGGTTTTATTCCTGTGATGCCGTGACCTGAACTGCTACAGTGATTCTCCAAGTCAAACCCTGAAACATGTGGGAGATATGCTAAGCAGAGTGGCTTGGGCCAGATGTCTGTCCTGGAATTGTTGTGAACACATTTCTTTTTCAAGCGCAAATATTTCTGTGTATAAAGTGCCAGAGGAATGCAAAACCAAGAGCTCTTTGAGGATGTAATTTGATACAAATCTCATAAATAAATATTGAATTGAATTGAAATATGAGAATGGCAATCATTACCTCATAGCATAGAGGCAAAGCATTACTAGTTTTTGCAATCCATGAGCTCTTTGCGTGTACTCTAGAGCAATGACTTATGGGAAACAAGCTGAGACATTAAATCATTAAAGAGGCAAGGAACTATTCCATTAGTTGGGCTGGTTTATGAGTTGGTAGGATAAAAACAGACCCATAGCCAAAGTATCAGTCAATTCAGCTATACCACCAAGTTCAGGAACACTGGTTCAGAGAGAAAGGAAAGCCTTAACAGGGACAAATCTAGAGCCAAAGGCCCAGTCACCCCAAAGTAGTACAGGCTCTTCCTATCACAGAAATGGCATTAGGAAAACTAGGAAAAGACCCATTCAATTTGCCCACTTACTCAAAACGTCAATTCACTTTTATCCCAGCCACAGCAATTAAGGAAGAACAACACTTTATTAGTAAAATAAAATTATTTAATGATGCTACAAGAGGAAAGGAGTTTGAAAGACTGCATTGATTACTTTAAAAGGTCCGTTACTAAGCAATAATCACTTCTAAGAACTCCAATAAAAGTGGGCTGACGTCCTCTTTCCCTATGCCATCAGCCAAGGTATTGGCATTTTAATTTATTATGAAGCTTAAATTTTAGTTTGTTAATGATTTCACAGGATAATAAGCATCCTCTTTTATTATTATTCACTAAGCTTTAGGTATTTACCAATCCTCTGTCAAAGATAGCCCCGTGGATAGCATTAGGTAGAGGAGGCGAAATGATTGGTCCGTCCTATTTGATACCGACTTGCAGTGTCCTTTGTGTTTCATTTGCTACCTCTACCACACCTGAAATGGTGCTTCAGTCCACAAGCAAAATTACTGAGTCCTGAGTTTTGTAGGTGGGGTGGTGGTGGTGGTGATGGTAACACACTGTTAAGTTACAGTGGGATGACATGCAGTCTCCACTTGAGAGGAAGCGCAGACAGAGAAGAAACAAAGACTTGTTGAGGATGAGGAGGCGGAGGACTTAATCGCTGAAATAGGCTGAGGATGTAGAGACTAGAAGATGACTACAGCAAACAAAAGCAGTTCCAGAGGGCTCAGTGGGAAGGCTGGAGAGATGTCTGTGTGGGGCTAGAAATCACTGTGGAGCCACTGTGGGGTCAGCATGTGGAGGAAAGTACGTATGAGGATAGATGATCAGGGGGATTCATGTTTAGTGCTAAGGACTAGACAAAGATAAGGAACTAAATGGCTTTAATTTCCAGGCAGAAGGCAGAGAGGTCTAATGGGGCTGGTCAAAAGTTCTTCTGTTAGGGTCCTCAAGTGACGTCTTCCCAGACTGCTGTTTGGAAGGCATTATTTAACTGCCGTGGTTGCATCATCTGCAGCAGTTCACAGGGCAGTGAGAGACCATCTGTGGCCTCCTGCACCAGTCTAGCCTTAAGTGACGCCAGAGCACAACTTGGGGAGAAATTGGCTCACTACAGAAACTCACCCTACAATGGGCCTCTGTGGCTGGTGTGGTTAGAAATTTGCATATTGTGTCTGAAATTACTTCTGGAGAGTTCTGTTTCTGTCTTTTGGTTTTGGTATGCATTTAAACTATTTCACCCAGGACTACTCTAGCTTCTATTATTCCACATTTATGTAATCTGTGCTCCTAGATAAATGATTTGACTTAACACCCACCCTCTACCAATTCTTTTTATTCTTTTGCCTCCACCACGTTTTTGCACATGTAGTTCCTGCTCATATTCTGCTCTTCCTTTAGGATACGCCATGTCTATAAAGGTCTGTCCTCGGAGCCTTGCTCTCAGGTTTCCAGCCACTGAGGCCCTCTATGGTCAGATGTGGGAATAAATATCTTAACTGTTTGTTGGGAATAAATCTCCCCATCTGCTGCCTTTAATTCTTTTTGAAACCGTGCATTAAAATATATTTTCCTACCAAAATCTTATCTTAAGTAGATGGTAACCTGCATGAAGGACAAATGAATGTAGTTTGCCTCTCCTCTTTTTTTCTATAGTACCAATCACAGAGCATTTAAACTTGGTAAATATTATTTGAGTTTTATTCTAATGTTGGTGTGTACTTAAATATATGGCAATCTCCATTACACAAAATTTGTAATATTTTACTTACTCTGAAATATTTAATGATAAATATATATTAAGAAACAGTGTTAAAAAACACTGAAAAGTGCATGTTAAATATATGTTTGAGTGTATTGCAGGACCATCAGGGCCACAGTCTTTCATTTAAGAACAGCACCATGGTTACCTGTGATGAGGCACAGTGAAACGCATGATGGATAAGAACTATTACACAGCATTGGTAGACTTCTGACCTAATTCCAGTTTTATTGCAGACTTGTTTGCTTTTTTTTTCCCCTTTTGAAATGGGCATATTTTCCTATATGACATCAAGATATAAAATCCACCACAAACAGAACTTTTATTCATCATGAACTGCTGTAAAGCGGCTTATTTCTAATGGCTGCAATGCATCACAAATTCAAAATAAATTAGTGGCCATTAAGCCACAGGCTCCCCATCATTTGTATTCCAAATGATGCTTAGACATCAGGCATTACTGGAACCACCTTTCATCTGAAGAGCAATATTGATATTCTTCAGTCAGAGCACATTAAAATGATCCTATCAAATACACTGACTTCAGGAAGGATACAACATGCTATATTTCTGATGAGAACATTACTGAGGTTTCCTAGTAGCAAAAATCACTTCTTTCCCTTATAAAAACTGTGTTTTTGAGGTAGAAGTTAAATATGTCTCAAATAAAAATGACTTTTCAGGAACCTGGTAGTGGTATGCTATTTATGCCTTAGCCGTTTTGCCATCTAAAATCACAAAGCACACAGGGAGCATTCAAAATATATTCATGAGCTAAAAAAGACAATTTTGCTTTTGCTTTTGTATCATGTTCTAAACTCTTTTCAAGATGATTTAATCATGTAGGAAACGCACTGGGCTTCATTGTTAGTGTCACAGAAAAGGAAATTTCAAGCTGAATTTTAAGAAAGTAATGTGTGAATGTATGAATTTATAACAATATGTGAGAATTTTAAAAAATATAGTATAAACATGAAACTTTTCTTAATCTTCTTATAATTTATCTTTTGACTGTAATATTTGAACAATATTCAATTGCATGAGTGATATTGTTAAAATTTTCTAAATCACCCAAGTTCCCAAATCCATATCATCAACTATAATCTTAAGGGAATTTTAGGAATATTGGTGATTCTAACCAGAATCTCCCAGATTATTGATGGATTCCCTCCCTAGTCAGAAAGTCAGGATTGAACTGAGACACCCCCACGGCATTTGCACACCAAGGGTGTAAATATATATTTAACTATATCTGTTCACCTTAAATATATTCTGGTATGGTACGGGCAGAAGGGGAAGGGAGGGCCTGGTGCTGAAGTGGCGATACAATCATGGCACGAACAATGGGTCTGGCATCTCCTATCCTCTGGAGAGAGCTGAGGCTTCTGGGAAGAGCATTTACAGGCAGAGGGGAAGAGCCGAGCGGGAAGTCAGGTTCTGTGGTATGTCTCAGCTCAGCCACTAAAACTGACTATGGTTAAATCACTTATCCCCCGTTGGCCTCTGTTTCCTCCACTATAAGTCGAGGCAATAGGACTTGGTGATCTTCAAGTCCCTGCCACTTATAAGACTTACTTCTGGTTACTTTTTCTGGAACAAAAGCCTCTGGCAACTTCCTGGGGTCTTAAATATATCTGTTGTCCTTGAAGAGCCCTCTGTGAGTCCATTTTGTGTTGGCAACTACATGGATATTTTTCACACACCAGTGAGAATGAACTGCATTCTTTTTCAACAGACATTTAAAAAGTGATGTCAGTTCTTAATGAAATAACCCTTTATCTAACACCCTACATCCTCTCTCTTGCAAAATTGGTGCTGGCAGGAAGGGGGGGAAGGTGGTCTAGAGTCCAGAGGCTAGAAGTTTAACTGGATAGGGTTCCAGCACGCAGTCACTGTAATGGGGTGACTGGGGCAATGAATTACTCAAAAAGGCAGGAGTTGGTATGGGAGGTCAGTTCAAGTTTCATGAAGTTTCCTATAAAGCAGCAGAAAAATAAGAACTTTGGGTACTGGAGAAAGTTAATAAATAAAGGATGAAAGAGGCTGACACCCACTGAGAAAAGCAAAGGTATGAAAAGAAACCAGTTAGGAGCTGGCTGCACTGTACACTCTAGTCACATGAGGCCCTGTTCCTGGGCACAGCACCCTTTCATACACCTGCTTTGGCATATTTCCTTCAGAACCCACAGAAATTCATTCATTCACAGGAATCATTGCACTTTCTGATATAAGGATTAAAAAACGGTAGCATTTTTAAGTATACTACACTCTAATGAAGGCTTTCTACATAGAGATGTATATTTGGGTGGCATCACTTTGGTGTATGAAGACCTTCACACTTTTTTTTATTCCATTTGACTTCTCACAACAATCTACAAGGCATAAATATCACTAGTTTAGTGATGCAGATCATTCTGTTATGGTGGACAAAGCAGATTCTCACACTGGCTCAAGGACCTGCCCGGATTCACATCTCCAGAGACAGTTCCAACTTGAATTTGCATAAACAAACCTTACTGGAAGAACTCTTATCTTCCATCAGTGGTATAGCTCCCAGGCACCAGGTTGGGGTTTGACCCTGTGCATTTTAGGCTGTGTGAAATCCTCATTACAAAATGCCACGGTGTTAACAAAACAATGTTTGTTTCTACTGCAGAAAAGCAGTACTGAAGTTATTTTCAGAGCACCTTCTTTTCTGGGTGTGGGTCACGTGAGCTCTGAGGACTGAGCCAAGAGCTGCATTATGACCACAGTTCAAGGCAGGCTCACAGAGTTTAGGTGACTTGCATGATTGTCACATGGCTGACCAATAGTGGAGTGAAGATTAGAATGTGGGCTTTTTATTTTAAATCCAAAGTGCTTAGATAGCTGATAGCCAAAGAACTCAAGGACTTGAAAAAGTAGAGATAAAAATTAATAGGACTTAGTATATTTGGGACTCTTATCTTGTCAAACACTTCAAAGTACTGGGCTTGGGGCTACCAGGCTTGCTTTCCTAAGACTAGACCTGTGATTTTCACCATTCATTTAACCTTTTTGCACTCCAGCTCTGAAATTGAGAAAATGATGATCCTTTCTCCCCAAACTCATAAGTTGTTTAAAATTCAAATAAGGTAACCCATGTTAAAGAATATTAACTTTAAAATGCTATGCAAATATGAAAGACTACTGTTTTTGTCACTTAAGATTTTCTGAAAAAGACTTAAGGAGAGTTTCTTATTTGATTTAGAAATTTAGAACACAGGTAAGAATAACATGTAAGACATGTTTGGGCTTGAATGTTTTGCATTTATTTTGTGGTATGCATTATTAACTGTTTATTACATAAAAGGAATTAGACCAGGCCAAGACAAGAAAAGGCACTTGGCATAAAGATAGGATCTGTCCTGGCAGAGATTAATAAACATATATTCTTTAGATTACATTTTTCATGATTGTTTATTTCCTGAAGTGATGTTTTCCTCCCCTTTTGTTTTTAATCTATTAGAAAACTCCACATGGGCCTTAGGATATGTATGGAAAGGCTGCATAGATTAACACTGCTATAGATAAGATAGGTTGCTGAAGAAACTTCAGAGTTTGAAAGTTCCTTAGATCTATTAACAGTCATATTTTAGTGGAATAGAATAGTACTAAACTATTCTGTCCTGAAAAGCATGTATTTCAAGAGGGAGTTGTCTAAGCACAAAAATCCCACTGGAGTCTGAATATGTCTCAAAATAAATCAGGAAAAGAAACAGTCAGACAGATGGACTTTGTCCAAATATTCAAGCATAATGTTCTTGCTAAATTGCCACCAATCCAGTCCTCCGTAGCTAAGTCAGTCCTTGCATTATTTGGTGACCTCCTTTATTAAATACTAATACTTTTGCTTTACCAGTTTCTACTCTGCTGCAACCATAGAGCAGTAAACCTAATGCATACTTCCATGCTAACATATTTAATTCTCACACTTAAAATATATTTACACACTAGCACAGGAAATAGGCAGAAACTTGAAAACTCCAGAATTGTATCACTTTAGGAGCTGTTTTTTTCTCCTTATTTCTTATTTTAGAAAGCCCAGTCTTTTAAAGCACACTTGATGGGACTAGATTAGAGTTCTTTCTGGTAGATGGTGCTTACAGAGATGTACCTAAGTAAGTGTCAGAGGATTTTTTCCTTTTTTATTAGGGATCCCAAAGAACATTAGAAACGTAAGGAAATATAGAAGCAGTAGGTGGTGTGAACACTTGCAAGGTAAGCCTTCCATAGGTCCCAGTAGACTGTGAACTAATGTTTGAGATCCCTGTCCTGAAAATTCAATCTAGTTTCCCATAAGACGCCGGGTCATAATTAACCTCTGTGTAATGAAGTCTTTTTGCAAATGTGAAAGCTTGCAGGCCACCTACTATACAACAAAAGCAGATCCTCAATAATTTCAATAATTTTGAATGCATCTCTTCCTACAAGTATTTTAAGCTTTTCCACAGAAACAGACAACTGGACACCACTATCCAGGTATCAAAGTCAACTCCACTGTCAGCAAACCCCATTGTGCTATTTGGAAACTGTTTCACTTTTCCTGAACTGCCATTCTGTCTTCAGAGGGCTACTTTGACAGGTCAAGTTCAAGTGACAAATAACAACTTGGTCTAGACAAAAAAAATTAATGAAACGAATCTGTTTACAAGGTGAGGACTCATCTGCTTGCTATGTGATCATTTAAAAAACCACAAAAGCATGTGATTAGTAAAACCTATTTACACAATTCTTCAATTACACTAGAATTTTTAGAAAGTTGGTCTTCTTGTAGAGAAAGGAGAGTCAGAAAAGCTTTGGTTTGCACAGATAATTAAGGCATCATGGCTATAAAATTGTAATCAAATGAGAGGAATGAAAATGAATGAATTATAATTTGGAAATTAGAAAATGCCATTTAATAAGGAGAAACAAGAGCAAGAGATACAAAGTGAGGACACCATTTTCCAAATTATTTTTCTTTTTTTTGTCACTGGGGACTTATATGAACTCAGAAATCATAAAAAGTGATGGGAAGTGGAAAGAAATAACCACCTGATCTTCCTGGTAAAACAGCCCATACATAAGAGCATGGGTGCTCACTCAGTTCTAGTTTTCTGCTCCTAAAGTTATAAAGCCAGTAGGTTCCCTCACCTCCTAGAGATGCTATTAAATTCTGTAGATTTTAACAGGAAGCTCAATATTAAGAAGAAAGGTCTTTAAGGGGGGAAGCGGACAATTATGAGCTTAATTACCCAAACCATGCAAAGGCATGATAAATGAGAATGTGTTGAATATCCAGTGGTGATACACATATGGGGCATGACTTTCACCCAGCTTAATGGTACCACTGATAGTCTGAAGAGGAAAAGGATTTTGCAATTTTTAATTTACAAATATGAATCATAGAGTGAAAGTTTAGACAAACTAGAAAAACAATGTCAAACAAATATGTACATAGGTACCTTTCTATTTTGTATTTCCCTATTTCAGAAGATGGTAAACTTGCAGAATTTCTAGGTTTCTATTTTCCTATATAACAAAGAAAAGTGCACTGCAATAAAAAGGAGTATGTGTCCTTTCAGGGGGAAATGAGGCTGAATATCATCCCACAGGTCTCACAGTGTGGTATTCACTATCTAGAACATTGTTTGATGATAGATTCTTAGTCTTGTAAACTCAAATACTACTTTTGTCATAATCTGAGAGCATATCCATCTTCTCAGGAGTAAATTCATATGGACCATTTGCCATCCTAGTTCAAGCCACTATCACTGAAAGACTTTGATATGCTGCCTGAAGGGCTTCTCAGCCATCAGGGCACAGCCTTATATGTAGCTAAAGGGAGAAAATACACTGGATGCCACCATGTAGCAAAAATAAATATTTAGGGGCAGAAATCTAGAACTGAGTGGGTGCCCACACTCTTCTATCTGGCCTCTTCCCATCGTGCTTCCAATCCCTGTTCATCCTAATCACCCAAGAAGTGATCACTCATACCCAAGCTCAGTCAAATCCATAACCAATGCTTTACTTTCTACCTTTCTCTTGTGAGCTATGGAGCAACCATTCTTTGTTTGCTTCCTGTTGTTTTGGCTTTTGTGAGTGTCACAGTTGTTCCATTACAAAACTGCTACCCTTTCACTTGGGAACTGTTTGATCCCCCAAGCCAAGTGCTTCAGGGCCAGGAGGCAGCACAGTGTTCTCCCAGCTACCTGTCAACCCCTGAACCTCCTCTCCAACTTTGCCCTCTTTGAAGCTATTTCTATCAAGTTACAGCATCTTCTCCAATGGCCTTTTTGCTGTTCTGTATTGGCACCTGGGTTTCTCACCCACTCCACTTTCATGGCTGGCTCATGGCTAAGAGTCTATCTCTGCTTCACTGCCAGTCACCTTTTTTAGGGACATCAATATACATGTGGACTTCTCAGTTTCTTGACCTCTTTACTCCCTGATATTTTGCCTCTCTCTCTTTTTTCCTTTGCTGCATTCTACCTTGATGGTGCATTGAAATTTTCATTAGTTGGAATTTGTCATCAACAAATATGGCACTACTGTCCCCTCAATTCAAATGCAAACACCCCCTCATCAACTTGGATCTTCCACATCATTTGTAACCACTCTGGCTATTCTTAATTTCTCAGTCGCATCAAGGTTTCCAACCCATAGATGCTACTACTCCCCATCCAAGCTCTAACATTTATCAAGTTCTCCTACATTTCTGTCCCTTGTAGAACTTAAACTGGATGACTAATTCTTATAACAAATTCTTCGAAAGCATCCTGGATTCATTTATTCCTCCCTCCATACTGTGCATCAGGAAAATACCTGAGGATGAACGTAGGCATATTCTCTCCTTTCTCATGCTTACACTGAAGACCTGAAAATTGCTGTAGAAACACCGTAGAACTGTACTGACTGATGCCTTTATATTTCATGATCACTCATCAAATAGAATCTCAAGAGTGTCCCAATACTGCTGTGTGATTTTCTAATAATCTATCTTTCCACTGTCTGAGACTTCAGGCACCATGCCCTCTGTCCTCAGGGAAGTTATCCCCTCCCGTCCAGTCCCACCTCTCCACAGTTAGCCTGTGGTAAGACCAGAGAAGGCATTACAGGGGCTAGTTCATCTTTCTGTATATAAAACCCCACTCTACTTAAATACAGACCCTTATTCCCTCTCAATACAACATTTGTACTCCATATTTTTAATGATTTTGCAAACAGAATTGTAATAATATCTGTTGGTTAATATTCCAGTTATTATCCAATATTATGATTGTATAATCCAGTATTAGATTATATTGGATAATTATTCAATAATAGAATGATAATTCTGTTACTGTACTAGAATTGTAATAGTATCTGTTGGCTGCACAGGGTTTGGATAGATACTGACCAGCTTTGCCTCATGACCACTCCTTTTGAATATCACTTTTATCTAGATTAAATAAGTGGAGTTCGTATGATTACCACTGCAGCACAGAGTTCTTTCTTATTTTTAAGGTGACTTTGCATATCTCAATTCTGATCCGTATATGAACTGGCCATCAAGCACAATCTCTGGACAATCTTACACAAAATCTCTACGTTTTTTTCAGCGGTGTAAGTAATGATTACTGAGTGGTGAGCTTTTGAGGAGCTGCACTGAGGACAGGAAGGTGAGGCCGAGCCAAGTCCAGGCCATCACCCAAGCCACACCGACAGCCCAAAGATGGGGGAGCCAAGACTAGACATTAGATTTTCTGGTGCCTCATTCTGTATCCTTTTAATTGTCAGTGTTATTTACTAACCTGCTCATTATTAACAAAGGGCATTAAACCCTAGTGGACCAGAAATCAGTCAATAAGATTTTAGACAACCTAATTCCGTATCCAAGAGAGGGAGGATGATGACAAGGTTGTACTGAACAACGAGCCTGTCATAGTTCCTGAAAACAGCCTTTCTCTCCCTTCCTTTTCCGCCTCCCTACCTTTTCATTCCTTTCTCTCTTTCAGAGTCTCACATCTGCTTACATATACTTCACATGTCTATCCATCTAGACCTAAAAACTTAAAATATTCTGTTTTCAAAGCAGTTTAAAATATTGATTACAAACACACACACACACACACACACACACACACACACACACACACACACACACACACACTTTGGCTAATTGAAAGTAGCCATTCTTCATATTCCAAAGATCTTTCCCCAAAGAGTTGCAAGTTGCTTTTCATTTCTCCATGAATGTCACTGGCACACACGGTAGCATTCTGGCGATGCACAGGTCCAAGGCAACCCAAATGAGCCACATGCACTCATTCCCTGCTACAGCTGAGCGAACTTTAGGCACAGTCAGGGGAAAAATGAGAATGAGGCTAAAAAATGCTTCTGAACTCTACCCACAGTAGTTTCACTCCCTTCCTCATATCCTGGACTTGACAGCTTAGGCAGCAATCCCTCTGTGGTCCGCTGAGACCACACCAACGACAACGTGGCTGTCTGAGATCACCTTTCTCAAAAGAAAGATGCTATGTTTTGAACAGTGCCCCGGTATACTGTCAACACTCAAAAAATAAATTACAATAATAAGAACAAGTAGGAGGCAGTTCAGGGAGAAACAAGTGACATGTCGAAAAGGCTGAGGGACTCATTTATGAGGGATGATTAAGAGAACAAAGAATGAGTAGCTGGGCCCAGCAACACTAAGGAGGAGGACGGAATAATTGCTCATATTGTTTGACACACTCGAACATGCTGAAGTGTAAAAACACTTATTAGTCACCAAGTAGGAAACAAGAATAATCTCTATGTAACTTACATTTCTTTAGTATAATTTTCAAAACACATCTCACATATTTCAGAGTATAATTAAGCAGCACAGACATTATTTTAAATTCATAAAACATTTTTTTTTGTGGTGAAAATAATTTGAATGAGGAAAGTTATTTCTAATGGAAGAATGTTAGGTTACTGTTTGCAATAGGAAAGATAGAGAGTGACTTACAACGGACACATAATCCTGAAAAATGGCACCACGAACGCCCTTGTCCTACTCCTGCTACTCGGTATGGCATTTAGAAAACTCCTAACTTTCTTAATCTGTTCTTTATCTGTAAAGTAAAGCAGCAGTAAAGTGGGGGAAACATTCTTTCACTTTGTAAAGGTCTATGAACACATGTCATTATTATGCAAGGTGTGAAATGTGTCTTTAAGAAATATTAAATGATATGGAGTTGGAAGTGGAGTTTAGAGGTTTAATGATAAATTACACTGATAATATGATACTAAGAACCCATCGGCAACATTCTATCTGTTTTGTGATGGACATGAACAAAGAATTATTTCTTGTATGTCCATGATTAAATGCAGATATGCCATGGAATGTAAGCTTTTAATAATATTTCTGAACATACAGTATTATTCTTTGTCACTGGACTTTTAATATCATTATTTTTTTAGCAGCTTTTACACAGTAGGAAGCATATACTACATTTTTTATAATTTATCTAATTAACTGGAATTTTCATAAACTAAAAATTTTCTTCTGTCACCTTCATTTCACAGGTAAAAACTTGTATGGACTTTGTTATTGTTATAGTCTTAAATGCAGAAATTCCATATACATCTCAATCAAAAATATTCCTAAAATACACAAAATCACCTGCACTATTTCTTTAAATACATTTTAATGAACATATTCACATGACATCATTAACTGTTTAATAATGCTCCATATAGTTAAATCACAGTCATATTTATGTCTTAAATTCTAGCCCCATTCTGTTTTGCAACTTGGCAAACAGCTCAGATAGAAGCACCCACTGGTTCCAGCAAGTTCTATCATACACAACACAACATATATTTACTTGGGAAATACTACATCAGATTAGCAAGTTCAATTATAAATCCTTTTTATTATCTATAGTTGATATAAAAACCTGAAGACTAACCTCAAGAAAAATTTGAGATGCGGGTTTCTTAAAGCATATTGTCAATGCTATTATTCTTATTTAATAATTTTATTTTCTTCTTTCCTTTTAGTTATATACCTCTGAAAACTGATACTGAACTATGACACTCAAGTAAGCTTTCAGGGGAGACACCTGATCTGGTGAAACAGCACCCCACTGCACCACATTAACAGTGCCTTTATGCCACTGTCACCTGATCCTCAGCCCTAGAACGACGGACACAGAAGCTGTACTCCACCGAGGAGCTATGAGAAGCTGCTCTGTACTTCCAACAGCTTTCAGGCTTTTCTGCTTTAATGGTTTCTTGGAAAGTGTATGTAACTGCTTATGGAGCTGATGAGGTATCTGTATTAAAATCATTATATATCATGTGTAGTATATACATCATATATTATATGTAATAGGCATTATATATATTTATCTCCATGATTAAATTTCTCATTGTCAGTTTAGGAGAGGAAAAAGAATTTGTACAATATTCACTAATTATAACCAAAAAATACTTCTTATACACATGAAAAGAAAGTCGATGGAAATAAAAGCAAAGCAAACAGGGAAACAATAGCAGCAAACAAATAACTACTGTTACTGTTTTAGAGCTTTGTAATGGAAAGCAGCTGAAGGATTTCAGAGTTTATAAGAGTATTTTTTGCATATTTACACTATGACCTCATAATAGCACCCAGAGTCATATTGTGCAATGCCTTGCATTCAAATCCACATTTCCACATTTTATGTTATAGGCAGGAATTAATTTCAGGTATGGTCTCTGTTGCTCTTATACTAAAATGCTGACTCTGTAAACATTTCAAATCCTCTCTGTCCTTCTGGAAGACTTGCCATTCCCTTTTCAACCAACTAATTCCCTTGACTGTTAAGGCTATCTTTTATTTGTTTTTCTCTTCTCCCACAGCAGTTCATGTCTCTGTCTTTAAAAGTATCACATAGATTTAACATTGTTTACTTCTCTTTCTTCCTAACTGGATGAAATTCCTTGTCAGGGACCATGTCTTTTTCATCTTCAGACATCTAGCATAATTCCTGGCACATAAAAGGAGAGAAATACCTGTTTATTAAATGGAATTTTAAAATATGAATAAAGGAATTTAGTCCTAAGAACGTAAATGACCCCTGGAAAAAAATTACACTGCTATTGAGTAGCAGAGCCAAAAACAGAAGCCTGTTTTTCATGGCTTATTTTATGATTATTATGATAATTTTAGTAATGATTCATTTGTTCATTCCTTCAAAATACTCACCACCTACTAGGTGCCCTAGAGCTACAACAGTGAGCAAAACAGAAAAAAAAATCCCTGTTTCATGAGGTTTATATTCCATTGGGGGATTGAAAGTTTACCTTCTGAACGAACCTGAGCTATCCAACAAGGTAGCCATCAGCCAACTGAGGCTTTTTAGGTTTAAATTAATTAAAATGAAACAAATAGAAAATCAGTTCTTTTCTCAAACTAACTTCAAGTGTTCAACAGTCGCACATGGATCTCATGTACAGAACAGTACCATTCTTACAAAAACTAATAATTAGTGTTAAGTGGTGTGCACAGGGAAAAAATAATGCAAGGAAGAGGACAGAAGTCTGTGGATGTGATGCGATATTTTAGATGGGCGAGCTTTAGAAGACCTTTCTAGGAAGGTGAGTTTTGAGTAAAGACCTGCAAGAAGTGGAAGCCGTTTATAAATTCAAGAGAATATCACTCCAGGTAAGGGAGGAGAGGGAACAAACACCTGAGGTGAAAGCACGGCTGGCATACCCCGAGGACAGCAGGTGGACAGTGCAGCTCGAGGAGTGAGAAAGACGGAGAATAATACGATCAGGGAAGTAACGGGGTCGTGCGACAGGAAGCCTTAGGCAGATGTGCACGACTGCACTTGGGTTACAACAGGATCTCATCAAGAGTTATATTCTGAAACAGGGACACCACACAAGGCAACAGTACTAATCTGGACTGCAAATAATCATGTCTTGAACAAAGTAGTGGCAGAAGCAGTGAGAGGTGATCAAGTGTTAGGTTTTTTAGAAGCTAGAACCAAAAGAGGTACTAATCAGGACAGAGGGAGAAAAATAGAAATAAAACAAAATCAAGGATGTTTTTTAGCCTAATAACAGGTTTAGGGTTGAACCTGAAGAGGTAATTTTTAGATAGGTTAAATCAGAAATGCCTGTTAGGCATCTCAGTGGAAATGTTGAAAGAAAGCATTGCATGCAGGTCTGGAGTTCAGGAGAGATTGGGACTGGAGGGGTAAATTTGGGAGCCATCGACATGAATGACAGCTAAGGTCATGAGGAATTACAAGTTACCTATGGAGCAAGTACATTCGGAAAAGAGAAGAGATCAGACGCCTACCTTTCCAAAGTTGAGAACTTCAGTAAAAAAAACACCAGAAATAAATACCAACAAGGCATGGCTAATAGCACCAGGAGAAGAAAGCAGGTGTGGTTTTTACAAGGAAAATTAAGAAAGTGTTTAATGGGACAGAGAATGATCAGCCACTCTGTCCAATGCTGCTGAAAGGCCTAGGTGAGCAGAGAGGAATGACACCAAACTGAAAACACAGAACATGAACATCTTGCAAATGGCAATCTCAGATGAGTGGCAGGAATAAATACCTGAAGGGGTAAAGAGACTGGGCAGAGATAAATTATAGATACTAAATACAGAAACACTTTCAAGAAGTTTTGCTTAAAGGGAAGGATATGAATACAGTTGTAACTGATATAGAATATGAGTCTTTCATTTATTTTGTTTTTCCCAAGTTGGAAGACAAAATACCGTGTTGATATGCTATGGGAATAGTCCTGTTCGAAGGGAACTATTGCTAATGAAGGAAGGAGAATTTCATCTGTAAGATGTCTTTCAACAAGTGAGCAGTAAAAGATCAAGTACAGGTGTAAAAGGGCTGGAGTCAGGCAGGATGCAGGCAGTGCAAGAGACGGGGTTAGTGTAGAAGCCCAACTGGGAAAACTAATAGTAGAACCATGTGACAGTTTGA
Organism: Manis pentadactyla; assembly: GCF_030020395.1. Taxonomy (NCBI): domain Eukaryota; kingdom Metazoa; phylum Chordata; class Mammalia; order Pholidota; family Manidae; genus Manis; species Manis pentadactyla. The sequence goes on along the minus strand of NC_080028.1, from coordinate 52,120,616 downwards.
TTACTTCAACCTTCTGGATGATGTAAGGACCAAAGTTATCTTCTGGGATGGAGAATGAATGGATTTGAAGAATAAGGATTCATCTCAGAGAATTGGAGAGAAAGGGCTAGAGGAACAGAATATGAGGTATGGGCTACAGCCAGTTTAGGCAGTTTAGGGCCCCATTTGAGATTACAGATCATGAATTAAAAGATTAGTAAAGCCTGCAGCATATTTTTCTTCACTTACATTCAGCTGTGTGGACGCAGGCACTGAGCAGGTGAAAGTCGGCTTTCAGCAGTTCTGGGCTCCTCAAGGGGTATAGGAAAATGAGTGGTTGATAACAAGTTGAGAATGTACACAAGGAAGTAATAATCAGGGACTCTGATAGTCAGTCAGGTTAGGAGGGTAAAGATGGCCTCGGGGGAGAACGACAATGTGGCTGTATCAGAAGTTGGAAGGTAACAGTGGGGCTGAGGGTTAGTGGAGGGGGAGGACTAGAGGAAAGGGGCTGGAAGATAGGAGAGAAAGACAGCAGAACACGATTATGAGGATTTGAAAGTTTTGGTAACGACAAGCGTTAAGGATGAGAACACGGAGTGAGGGGCTAACTGGAGGGGGCTGGATGATGATGCTGGTGATGGCAGTAACTATCACTTCATGCATTACCTTTTATGTCAAAACAGAGTGTCTGAGCTGGAATTAATAATGTCCTCCCATCTTATAGAGAAAACACTGAAACTTAGAGGGACAGATAACATGCTTAAGGAGATACTGGACACAGGGCATTCCCAGGTCTATCTGACTTCAAAGTCACATTATTTTCTTTATTTTAGTGATGTAACAATTTCACACTACATGACCTGTCCTTTTCAAAGACAGAAAGATATATTTCCATTGGCATAAGAACTATGCCTTCACAAAACTACAATCTAACTTAAAAAAAAAAGACCAAATTCGTGAATGTATGCTACAAGAAAAAAAAGTGACCTATTAGATTTTAAACAGCTATAGATACATAAGTAACAATAATATAAGAAAATTCCAAACTAGGACGGATCTTCCAATTCTGTGTTCTTTCAGCAATGACATCATAATGGAATTGACAGAATATATGGCTGTTTAAACTACCCCAACCTGGAGATTAGGAAAGTAAATAATGAGGTATAGCTTGGCAATAAGAAATTCATTTATATCACTAAGACAGAAAATGAACATAAGTATGAGCTTTAAAGTCAGACCAACCAAGGTATGCATCCTGTTGCCAATATTTCCTTGAAAGATTAACATTCTATCTTGTTCTTAGTAAATTCACGGTTCAACAGCTCCAATAAGGGTGGATTGGTGAAGAATACCTATTTTAAATACCTATTTAAATATCAGTTTTTCCATTTACATCTAGATTTATCATTCATGAATGTATCTAAACTTCGATTCTGTTAAAAATTTAGTCTAATTCATTTTTTATTTGGATCATAAATTCTATTGGATTATCACTCTTTTACTTTATAAAAGTTATCTTCAGTCTTCTCTTGGGCCCTACTTCTCCTTCTCTTTCTCACTACAATTCCAATATTGTGGAATTTAGCTAAGACATCTATTCACATATAAACCATACTATTCAGAACTTCATATTGTTTTATTAGATCTTTTCTTGGACTTGTAATTTCCACCCTGTAGAAACAAAATCAATTTGTCTGTTTCGACAGAGAGGTATTCTCTATTTCTAAACAAACACAAACTCACAGATAAGAGTTTTGACCATTTTGGCTTCTCTGTTTTGAATTTTCTCTGGCCACATTGTTATTGATCACAGTGCTCATTTTGAGTACATATTGTGTTAAAGTCTGTTCAAACACACTACGAAGCCATTCACAGCAAAAGGTGATAAAGCACAATGGCTTCTCTGTATTACAATGGATTTTGCAACTCAGGCATTCTCTCTTCAGGGAGCTTTTTTCAGTTGGTGGCACTAAAAAAAGATAAACGGGGGGGAAAAAACTAGAAGACAGAACCGAAAAACTAGACTAAAAATTCAAACATATAATTTAGACAGCATCTAGGAGAAAGAGAGGCAAAATGTGGTCAAACAACAGAAAGATGCACATTTTCTTCATTTATATGATTCTTCTAGGTTGACACCTAAGGCAAAGTTGGCATTAGCATATGATTTCTTCCTTCTTCATCCATTTTTCCTAGTTTCCACATTGGAGATACCGTCTTAGTTTGTGAGTAATTTTGAATTTTGAAAACAGCTTTAATAAGCTCAATTCTAAAACATCACCTCCACATAATCAAGTTTAGATGGTTTGATATGTTTGCCCAGATAACCACATTGTTCTTCCTTATCGCATTTAATTAGAGGAAATAAACTAATCAAACAGGGTCTAGATATATACATTCATAGAAAGAAGCATGGAAATTTTATGTATAAGAAATTCAATCAGAGAGGTATTAAGTAATTTGCCAGAACTACTCAATTAGCAAATGGCAGTATGGAACCGGAACACAGCCAGATTCAAGTCCATGTCCTAAACTACTATTCCACTACATTATACTACCTCTAAAAAACAAAAGGAAAAAAAAGACCTTTTGTTTAGAAATTTAGTAAAATAAAAATCAGTTATTTGTCTTTGAAACAGTTTTGGGTATGTTTTGGAACAAGGAGTATATCTAGTGTCTTCACTTAAAAATCAGTGGTTAAGCATTGTAAAGGAATAGGTGAAACAGACCCAGAAAACAGTGGAAAAAGGAACACGTCTTAGAAAAAAACATACCAAATGAACAGTTACAGTTGGAAGGTCATGAATATTACATAAGTATGACTGAAGGTGAAATTAATACCATTCAAATGTTTAGCTAATTTAATCTGGACCTGATTAAATTCATTTTATGGTCAATAAATATTTATGACTTAGCTCAAGCACTGAAAAAGGATTGTCTGAAACCAAACCAAATTCAGATTCTTTGAGGGAGATGTTTTTCTTCCACTACTGTGGACCCCCAGGGAGAATGAATGACTGCTGAGAATATCGGAAACAAAACACATTTCTACTTTCAATTTTGTTTCTTCACAAGCAGAGAGGAAAAAAACCTGTATCTAATAATTATTCAACATTAACTGCTGTTTCACTCATTAAATCTAAGAGAATAAAATTAGAGACAAAATAAAAGGTCACAAATATGAACCTAAAATATGAAGTGAATAAAAAATTGCTTTCCTTTTTCCTACCACAGGCATATTTTGGACTGTCTGTGGTATCATGCAGTTCAGCAACACTTACAAATTGCCTCAAGCTTCTAGATCCGGTGTGTTTGAACTAATATGGGAGCCAACTTTGAGGAACAGAGGTTATGTTGCCCTTGGAAAGTCTTATTCAGCTTCTAAAACACATCATGTTTGATTTAAGGAACACTTCCAAGTAATATTTTTGTCACAACATAAAGGTACTTAGTAGCACTTCTTGTGTGGAACAGTGTTCAAGAGAAAGGCTTATAGTTCATTTTATCTGTGTCGTCTCATTAAGCTTGTTTTTCTTTACCTGAAAAGGCAAAATTAACTCTACATAGGTATTTTACATATATTTTAAACTGATTGTGAAATACGCCTCCTAACAAGAAGCATTTGGAAGGTTAATGACAATCTCTAAGTGTTCAAGGGCACTCTAAATAAGGTTATTAAAATTCAGCCTTTTGCTTATTTCTGAGAAAGGGGAAAAAAAATTTTGTCCCAGACAACAAGGGACAAAGAATACAAAGAGGCTTTGAAAAGTTTCTCAATCACCAGATCCATGTCCACTCTTTGGAAAATGAGAGAAACCTGCAACACTGAGACAGAAAAACAGTTTCTGTAGCCCAGGTCTTGCCCCAAAGTCAAATAAACAACTGTTTTTTGTGTCCTATGGATTTCACAGTTGTCATTCCACAACACATACCACTTTATTTTCCACTAATATCTTCACACCAGTTGGGATAAAATCTCAAAGATTTTTCATTTATTCTCTGATTTTTTTTCTCCTAGTAGGACCACAAGGATACTTGAAATATTCTGGTCTCCAGATGAGCCTTAGACTGCTATATCAAGTCATGCACGTGAACTTTGGATTACCTAGTACAAGTCTGGAAATATTAAAAGAAACTCCAAATCACTAACATGCACAGTCTTGCTCGTCTTCGTTCACTATCTAGATTTCACTCGCATTCGTATTAACAGATTCTTTGTACTCATCACCTGAAGACAGCAGATGAATCTGCGGTAGATCAGAGCTCTATATACTGATATCCTTTCTTAGCTTTCTAGGAATGCACACTCATTCCTGAGGTCCTGAGAAAATGAACAGTTTCCTTCAAACATTTCCAGAGTATGCAGAACACATGTTAATCAGAATAATCCAAGGCTATGGTGTATCAATTTAACATCATTCTTCAAAAATATGTCAAAGTTTCCATAGAAACCTTCCAAAATTCTAGACTTACTGCCATCCTGGTGACTATAAAGTGTAATTATTATTACTTTAGTAGCTTGAGAAAGTTGTATCCCTTTAAGAAAAACTTGGGTAAAATGCATGGTTATCGGCGATATGTAGCTACATATGCTAATGTAAATAAGCCATCTGTGATTAAAGCATCAGGTAGTTTTTTATACAGCACAGGAACAAGTCTATCAGAGAAAGTCTATAGATATGGTCCATCCTCATTATCTCCATATTCTGTATTTGCAAACTTACCTACACACTGAAGTTTATTCAGAACCCCCAAATCAACACTTGCACCACTTAGTCATTCGTAGAAATGTGCAGAGTGGAGAAAAACAAGCCACCTGACATGCACATTCCAAGCTGAGGTCAAATAAGGTGACACTCTGCCATCTCATTCCAGTTCTTATATTGTAAACACATGTCCTTTCTCTATTTAGTGCCAAGTTTTCCAGTTTTGCATTTTTTGTTGATGGTTATGCTGTTTAAAATGGCCTTCGAGCACAGTGGTAGGTGCTGGCTAGTGCTCCTTAGCACAAGAAGCCTATAATGTGCCTGATGGAGAAAATATCTAGGTTATATAAGCCTTGTTCAGACATGAGTCACAGTGCTCTTTGCTGTGAGATCAATGTAAATGAATCAATAATATATATTAAATAGGATGTCTTCACACAGAAACATATGGAAACAAGGTTTTGTATTCATCAGTTAATGAAAATGTGACCAAAGGCTCATAGGAACCTAACCCTGCATTTCGTCTAGGAGCTCAGTATTCACCAAATCAGAGTCCACTGCAATTTTGCAGAACATAACTAATATGAATAGTAAGGGTCAACTGTATTTCACTATGAATATGCCCTAAAATAGAACAAAAAGGGGGAGAGTACTCCAAGTTGTGATCTTGTTATCTTAGATGCCCATCTTCTGATCCTCTTCTCTTATGTCTGCATGGACACAAAATAAGTTGCCCAGGATCACTGCAGTGGATGTTAGGCCATCAACTACACCTCCCCCCACCTTGTCATCACATATCAATCACACGCAGATTTTGGGCTACCAGAACTCCCTATAACTCTTCACTCTTTAGGGCTTTGACTTACACTAATGTTTCTGTCTCAAAGTTTTCCTTCCTTTGATTAATGCTACATCCTTATCCTTCAAGTTTAGCTCAAAGAAATATGTCCTAATCACTCAGTTATGAGATCTGTTTCCTTTTTATATAGTTTCCTGGTAACTTTGTGTTTCTATATTCATGTGCATGATAACTATAATTAAAAAAATAAAGATGAAAACAGCGATTTCATATCCTATAAGCACAGCCGGTATCTGAGGGCTTGGTGTGTACTTCCCACACAGTGGATGCTCAATATATCTGCAGAATAAATAAATGAATGAGTAAAATTAAATAAGGTTTTCTCCAAAGTCATGATATTGGGTTAATCATGAATCACTGGACCAGAGCCAAGATGGCGGCCTGAGTAGAGCAGAGGAAATCTCTTCCCAAAACCACATATATCTATGAAAATATAACAAAGACAACTCTTCCTAGAATAAAGACCAGAAGACACAGGACAACATCCAGACCACATCTATACCTGCGAGAACCCAGTGCCTCGTAAAGGGGGTAAGATACAAGCCCCGGCCCGGCGGGAGCCGAGCGCCCCTCCCCCCAGCTCCCGGCGGGAGAAGAGCAGGCAGAGCCGGAGGGAGACGGAGCCCAGGACTGCCGAACACCCAGCCCCAGCCATCCGGGCCAGAGCACAGACGCAGTAAACGCGCGGGGCCCTGGATACTAGGGAAACAGGGCAGCAAGAACAGTGAGCAGGTACCAGAGGCCTGGCACCGGAGGACATAAGAAAAGCGAGCGGCCATTTTTTTTGTTTTTTTTTGCTGTTTTGTTTTGGCAAGAGCTTTTTGGAACTCCTAAAGGGATAGGGACCCCAATACTAGGGAAACAGGGCAGCAAGACCGGTGAGCAGATGCCTGAGGCTGGCGCCGGAGAATAAACAAAAACAGCAGCCATTTTTTATTTTATTATTTTATTTTTTTAATTTTATAAATTTTTTTCTTTTTTGTGGTCGTTGTTTTGTTTTGGCGGGTGCTTTTTGGAATTCTTAAAGGGGCAGGGCGGGACACTTAATCCAGAGGTAGAGAATCTGGGGATCTCTGGGCACCCTAATCCCCTGGGCTGCAAGGAGCTCGGAGGCCCCTTACTGAGATTAAATAGCCTCCAGGCCACTCCCCCTCCAACGGGACTCCACCACTTTGGAGCAGCTGCCCGAGCCAGGCCACGCCCACAGCAACAGCGGAGATTAACTCCATAGCAGCCGGGCAGGAAGCAGAAGCCCTGTCTGCGCGCAGCAGCGCAGCACAAGCCACTAGAGGTCGCTGTTCTCCCAGGAGAGGAGGACCACAAACCAACAAGAAAGGAAGTCCTTCCAGCCATCACTCATCCCAGCTCTGCAAACTACTCCTATCATCATGAAAAGGCAAAACTACAGGCAGACAAAGATCACAGAGACAACACCAGAGAAGGAGACAGACCTAACCAGTCTTGCTGACAAAGAATTCAAAATAAGAATCATAAACATGCTGACAGAGATGCAGAGAAAAACGCAAGAGATATGGGATGAAGTCCGGAGGGAGATCACAAATGCCAGAAAGGAGATTACAGAAATGAAACAAACTCTGGAAGGGTTTATAAGCAGAATGGACAGGATGCAAGAGGCCATTGATGGAATTGAAACCAGAGAACAGGAACGCTTGGAAGCTGACATAGAGAGAGATAAAAGGATCTACAGGAATGAAACAATGTTAAGAGAACTGTGTGACCAATCCAAAAGGAACAATATCCATATTATAGGGGTACCAGAAGAAGAAGAGAGAGGAAAAGGGATGGAAAGTATCTTGGAAGAAATAATTGCTGAAAACTTCCCCAAACTGGGGAAGGAAATAATTGAACAGACCACGGAAATACACAGAACACCCAACAGAAAGGATCCAAGGAGGACAATACCAAGACACATAATAATTAAAATGGCAAAGATCAAGGACAAGGAAAGAGTTTTAAAGGCAGCTAGAGAGAAAAAGGTCACCTATAAAGTAAACCCATCAGGCTAAAATCAGACTTCTCGACAGAAGCCCTAAAGGCCAGAAGAGAATGGCATGATATATTAAATGCAATGAAACAGAACGGCCTTGAACCAAGAATACTGAATCCAGCACGACTATCATTCAAATATGATGGTGGGATTAAACAATTTCCACACAAACAAAAGCTGAGAGAATTTGCTTCCCACAAACCACCTCTACAGGACATCTTACAGGGACTACTCTAGATGGGAGCACTCCTAGAAAGAGCACAGAACAAAATACCCAACATATGAAGAATGGAGGAAGAGGAATAAGAAGGGAGAGAAGAAAAGAATCTCTAGACAGTGTATATAACAGCTCAATAAGCGAGCTAAGATAGGCAGTAAGATACTAAAGAGGCTAAGCTTGAACCTTTCGTAACCACGAATTTAAAGCCTGCAATGTCAATAAGTACATATCTTTCAATAGTCACCCTAAATGTTAATGGACTGAATGCACCAATCAAAAGACACAGAGTAACAGAATGGATAAAAAAGCAAGACCCATCTATATGCTGCTTACAAGAAACTCACCTCAAACCCAAAGACATGTACAGACTAAAAGTCAAGGGATGGAAAAACATATTTCAGGCAAACAACAGCGAGAAGAAAGCAGGGGTTGCAGTACTAATATCAGACAAAATAGACTTCAAAACAAAGAAAGTAACAAGAGATAAAGAAGGACATTACATAATGATAAAGGGCTCAGTCCAACAAGAGGATATAACCATTATAAATATATATACACCCAACACAGGAGCCCCAGCATAAGTGAAATAAATACTAACAGAACTAAGGGGGAAATAGACTGCAATGCATTCATTCTAGGAGACTTCAACACACCACTCACCCCAAAGGGTAGATCCACTGGGCAGAAAATAAGGAAGGACACGGAAGCACTGAACAACACAGTAGAGCAGATGGACCTAATAAACATCTATAGAACTCTACATCCAAAAGCAACAGAATATACATTCTTCTCAAGTGCACATGGAACATTCTCCAGAATAGAACACATACTAGACCACAAAAACAGCCTCAGTAAATTCCAAAAGACTGAAATCCTACCAACCAACTTTTCAGACCACAAAGGCATAAAACTAGAAATAAACTGTACAAAGAAAGCAAATACGCTCACAAACACATGGAGGCTTAACAACACGCTCCTAAATAATCAATGGATCAATGACCTAATCAAAATGGAGATCCAGCAATATATAGAAACAAATAACAACAACAAAACTAAGCCCCAACTTCTGTGGGACACAGCAAAAGCAGTCTTAAGAGGAAAGTATATAGCAATCTAAGCATATTTAAAAAGGAAGAAAAATCCCAAATGAATGGTCTAATGTTACAATTATCGAAATTGGAAAAAGAAGAACAGATGAGGCCTAAGGTCAGCAGAAGGAGGGACATAATAAAGATCAGAGAAGAAATAAATAAAATTGAGAAGAATAAAACAATAGCAAAAATCAATGAAACCAAGAGCTGGTTCTTCGAGAAAATAAACAAAATAGATAAGCCTCTAGCCAGACTTATTAAGAAGAAAAGAGAGTCAACACAAATCAACAGTATCAGAAATGAGAAAGGAAAAATCACGACGGACCCCGCAGAAATACAAAGAATTATTAGAGACTACTATGAAAACCTATATGCTAACAAGCTGGGAAACCTAGGAGAAATGGACAACTTCCTAGAAAAATACAACTTTCCAAGACTGACCCAGAAAGAAACAGAAAATCTAAACAGACCAATTACCAGCAACGAAATTGAAGCAGTAATCAAAAAACAACCAAAGAACAAAACCCACGGGCCAGATGGATTTACCTCGGAATTTTATCAGACATACGGGAAGACATAATACCCATTCTCCTTAAAGTTTTCCAAAAAATAGAGGAAGAGGGGATACTCCCAAACTCACTCTATGAAGCTAACTTCACCCTAATACCAAAACCAGGCAAAGACCCCACCAAAAAAGAAAACTACAGACCAATATCCCTGATGAACGTTGATGCAAAAATACTCAACAAAATATTAGCAAACCGAATTCAAAAATACATCAAAGGGATCATACACCATGACCAAGTGGGATTCATCCCAGGGATGCACGGATGGTACAACATTCGAAAGTCCATCAACATCATCCACCACATCAACAAAAAGAAAGACAAAAACCACATGATCATCTCCATAGATGCTGAAAAAGCATTTGACAAAGTTCAACATCCATTCATGATAAAAACTCTCAGCAAAATGGGAACAGAGGGCAAGTACCTCAACATAATAAAGGCCATCTATGATAAACCCACAGCCAACATCATACTGAACAGTGAGAAGCTGAAAGCTTTTCCTCTGAGATTGGGAACTAGACAGGCATGCCCATTCTCCCCACTGTTATTTAACATAGTACTGGAGGTCCTAGCCACGGCAATCAGACAAAACAAAAAAATACAGGGAATCCAGATTGGTAAAGAAGAAGTTAAACTGTCACTATTTGCAGATGACATGATACTGTACATAAAAAACCCTAAAGACTCCACCCCAAAACTACTAGAACTGATATCGGAATACAGCAAAGTTGAAGGATACAAAATCAACACACAAAAATCTGTGGCTTTCCTATACACTAACAATGAACCAACAGAAAGAGAAATCAGGAAAACAACTCCATTCACAATTGCATCAAAAAAAATAAACTACCTAGGAATAAACCTAACCAAAGAAGTGAAAGACTTATACTCTGAAAACTACAAGTCACTCTTAAGAGAAATTAAAAGGGACACTAACAGATGGAAACTCATCCCATGCTCGTGGCTAGGAAGAATTAATATCGTCAAAATGGCCATCCTGCCCAAAGCAATATACAGATTTGATGCAATCCTTATGAAACTACCAGCAACATTCTTCAATGAACTGGAACAAATAATTCAAAAATTCATATGGAAACACCAAAGACCCCGAATAGCCAAAGCAGTCCTGAGAAAGAAGAATAAAGTAGGGGGGATCTCACTCCCCAACTTCAAGCTCTACTATAAAGCCATAGTAATCAAGACAATTTGGTACTGGCACAAGAACAGAGCCACAGACCAATGGAACAGACTAGAGAATCTAGACATTAACCCAGACATATATGGTCAATTAATATTTGATAAAGGAGCCATGGACATACAATGGTGAAATGACAGTCTCTTCAACAGATGGTGCTGGCAAAACTGTACAGCTACATGTAGGAGAATGAAACTGGACCATTGTCTACCCCATATACAAAAGTAAACTCAAAATGGATCAAAGACCTGAATGTAAGCCATGAAACCATTAAACTCGTGGAAGAAAGCATAGGCAAAAACCTCTTAGACATAAACATGAGTGACTTCTTCTTGAACATATCTCCCCGGGAAAAGAAAACAACAGCAAAAATGAACAAGTGGGACTATATTAAGCTGAAAAGCTTCTGTACAGCAAAAGACACCATCAATAGAACAAAAAGGAACCCTACAGTATGGGAGAATATATTTGAAAATGACAGTACCGATAAAGGCTTGACGTCCAGAATATATAAAGAGCTCAAACGCCTCAACAAAAAAAAACCAAATAACGCAATTAAAAAATGGGCAGAGGAACTGAACAGACGGTTCTCCAAAAAAGAAATACAGATGGCCATCAGACACATGAAAAGATGCTCCACATCACTAATTATCAGAGAAATGCAAATTAAAACTACAATGAGGTATCACCTCATACCAGTAAGGATGGCTGCCATCCAAAAGACAAACAACAACAAATGTCGGCGAGGCTGTGGAGAAAGGGGAACCCTCCTACACTGCTGGTGGGAATGTAAATTAGTTCAACCATTGTCGAAAGCAGTATGAAGGTTCCTCAAAATGCTCAAAACGGACTTACCATTTGACCCAGGAATTGCACTCCTAGGAATTTACCCTAAGAATGCAGCAATCAAGTTTGAGAAAGACAGATGCACCCCTATGTTTATTGCAGCACTATTTACAATAGCCAGGAATTGGAAGCAACCTAAATGTACATCGATAGATGAATGGATAAAGAAGGTGTGGTACATATACATAATGGAATACTACTCAGCCATAAGAAGAGGGCAAATCCTACCATTTGCAGCAACATGGATGGAGCTGGAGGGTATTATGCTCAGTGAAACAAGCCAAGCGGAGAAAGAGAAATACCAAATGATTTCACTCATCTGTGGAATATAAGAACAAAGGAAAAACTGAAGGAACAAAACAGCAGCAGAATCACAGAACTCAAGAATGGACTAACAGGTACCAAAGGGAAAGGGACTGGGGAGGATGGATGGGCAGGGATGGATAAGGGGGGGAAGAAGAAGGGGGTATTAAGATTAGCATGAATGGGGGGGTGGGAGAAAGGGGAGGGCTGTACAACACAGAGAAGGCAAGTAGTGATTCTACAACATTTGCTATGCTGTTGGACAGTGACTGTAAAGGGGTTTATAGGGGGGACCTGGTATAGGGGAGAGCCTAGTAAACATAATATTCTTCATGTAAGTGTAGATTAATGAAACCAAAAAAAAAAAGGCATTTCCTGTGTGGAGATCTCCAATGAGTTCTACACAAGGGTATAAAGGGCATATAAAAGTGTAGGCAAAGGGTCTGCTTGTGTTTATACAGAGGATCAAAGCCTAATTGGGCTACCCCGAAAATGAACTAAGATACGATATGAAAAAGAACTTCCAACATCAGCACTCTCTGGAAGACTCATGCCAGAAGATGATCATCAAAAAACCCCAACAAAGATCCACGCACTGCTACAGCTGTAGATGCACTCATCCCACCAGTTCCTGGACTTGCCATGGGAATGAAGAAGGAGATATCTAAGCTGGCCTGTGCATACAGTAAAACAACAAATTTGACTGGATCTATACTGTTGGAACTCAACCAAGAATTAGGAGAAGTGCAAATTGTAGCACTCCAAAATCTTACAACTACAGACTATTTACTGTTAAAAGAACATATGGGATGTGAACAGTCCCCAGGAGTGCGTTGTTTTAATTTGTCTGATTTCTCTCAGACTGCTCAAGATCAGTTGGACAATATCCACCATATCACAGATAAGTTTTCACAAATGCCTAAGGTGCCTAACTGGTTTTCTTGGTTTCACTGGAGATGGCTGGTAATTACAGGTATGCTTTGGTTATGTAACTATACTCCTATTATGTTAATGTGTGTGCGCAATTTAATTAGTAGTTTAAAACCTATACATGCTGAAGTTACTCTACAAGAAGATATGTCAAAGAAATAATCAATCTTCCCATGTTTTCTTCCGCCTGCTACTTCTATAGCTTTTCTTCTTCCTTCCTAATTACAACCCTTAAATAGAATTCGTGCCTCATATCAAATTTACCGAGTATCATAATTCTTCCAAGTGGTAAAGATACCTCAAGACAAATGCTGGGCATAGAAGCCACAGGGCATAAATATGCAAAGAAGTAAAAAGCTAACCTTTTCAAACAATAAGGCTTCTCTCTCACTTACCAACTTTACATTTCCCTGTATGGCCCCGGAAGACGACTGGTTAGCCAGAGACGGTTAAGATTCCTCAAGGGAGGAACAACCTAAGAGAGGCACAGTCGCAGTGGGGCCATCAGGTGAGAAATTGGGGATCAACAGAGGTGAGGCTTAGAACCTCACCCCCCCTGTTCTGAGAGAAATCTTCTGCATACGTGGATGTTTTCTTGCCCTTGTCTAGCTTGGATTAACACAGAGTCTACAGGCACACACCTGATCACCTACATTTGCTCTCTTACAACACTAAACTATGTTTTCTACCTTTATCTTGTATCTACCTACCACTTCAGCATTTTATTAAAAATAATAATAATAAAGTGAGAAATGTGGCATCCACATATAAATCAAGTATAAAAATCAAATGAGTATTCATATTTGAACTGACTGTTTATAGTTCATAATGCATGAGCAAAACCGAAAGTTTCTGTGATGACTGCCCTTGTACTGTTCACCATGTAACTTATTCACTATGTAAGAATTTGTTCTCCATGTAAGAAGTTGTTCGTTATGCTTCAGAAGATTGGAGACTGACGAAAATTAGGCTTGGGGTGGATTAATGATTGTGCATTGAGCACTGACTCCCCTATACAGAATTTTATTGTTGTTAACAACAATTTGATCAATAAATATGAGATGCCCTCACAACAACAAAAAAAAATTACACACTTCCAATTGTAAAATAAATAAGTAACTGGGATGTAATGTATAGCATAAGGAATATAGTCAAAATATTGTAACAACTTGGTATGGTGATACCTGGTACCTAGAATTATCATGTATATAAATGTTGAATCACTGTGTTGTACACCTGAAACTAATGTAATGTAATACTGTGTGTCAACTACCCTTCAATAAAAAATAATTATCTACAAAAAAAAAAAATCATGTATCACTACTTCTGATCATCACAAATATATGGGCAATAATTGGGCAGAACCAGAGTTTCTGCCACAGACAGAGATTTCACCTTAGCGTCAGATCTATGAACCCACATCTGGGTATATAATTTGAACCATCTCAGCAAATTCTTGCTCAATGACAACCACCTAGATTAATCATTTAAATACCTCTCAGAAATAGTGCAATTATTAGCCAAAATCACTACTGTTATAATAAAGGGAAGAGTATTCAAAGGGTATTTCCAATTCTCTGAAATAATCCATCAAACTCATGTTATTATGGAAATAAGAAATTTAATTTCTATTTTTATACAGTCATTTTTAAATAATTCATTGAAGAAAATGTATATTCTCAATCCTAGTATAAATGCTATTTGAAGGGGCATAGAATGTGGCTCCTTCTTTTGAAAGAAACATGCTCATAAATAGTTTTCAAATTAACCAGTATAGTTCAGGAGAGTATTTCATGCTATAGCTCACAAAGACCTTTTAGGAACTTTACTTTACATATTTATTTTACTTAGTTGAAGAAATCATTCAGTGAGGACTAACGGTAGGTAACTCACAGAATATGAAGGAGGATAAAGAACCAAGCTGGATGCAGCCTCTACAGTCAGCTTGTGCTACCATAACAATACATAATAGACAGGCTGTCTTAAACAACAGAAATCTATTTCTCACAGTTCTGGAGGCTGGAAGTCCAGGGTTGAGGCCCCAGCCAATGTGACTCCTGGTGAGAGCTCTCTTCCTGGCTGCACACTGGCTGTCTTCTTCCTTTGTCCTCATTGCCATGGTGTATCAGCATTCTCTCTCTTCTTATAAGGCCACCAATCCTACTGGAGCAGGGCCTCACCCTTATGACTTCATTTAACCTTAAATACCTCCTAAAAACCCTATTTCCAAATACAGTGAAATTGGGGTTAGGGTTTCAAAATATGAATTTGGAGGGGAGAGACAATTCATTTCATAGCACAGCCCAAATCACATCATAAGACTGATGGCTCCAGTAGACACATCACTGCCACCACCCACGACCACATACACTACAGTCTGAACCACAAATGACACTGACGCCAAACACCGTGCTGCTTTCAGATCATGGATTATCTAAGACCACCTCATTTGAACATGCTCCTCGAGGCATCTGTTTCTTCACATCAACCGTTTCTGAGTTGATTGGTTGTGTTGACAGGGCCTGGGGTGCACTTAGCGCAAGGAATTCTGATTAAATGGATTTTTGGCTTTTTCCCTGGGGAGGCAGGAAATCATGAAGTTGAAAATTCCCTAAACCTTGCAAGGATTTTCAAAGGTATACAATGGCCCAACAGAATGACTAGTGTACATCCCACCACCGGAACAGCAAGAGGCTTGGGGGAAAGGCACCACAAATATGAGCCATGGAATTTCTGCTAGAACTGATTATTAGCCAATTTGTTTCTTATTCCCTGTGTTTTCAAACCTTACTGGCACAGGTTTCTCTAGTCAGACTTTCTAACTTCTTGTTCCTAATCTGAGGTTTCATTCTGTAATGACTACTATCTAGACGAACAACAGCAATAGGTAAAATGGCTGTGAATCAAATGCTAAAAAAATTCCTAAGCATGAAACTGAGTACTTTCTATACAACAAAACTGTTTATTCCTGACAACGACCCTAAGCAGAAAAGATTGTATGTGCATACATATATATTTTTCTTTTGCGTTATTTACGGGTAGGGAAACTGAGGATCCAAGGTCAAATGGGTGGGCCAAAGAAGAAAGTGGCAGAGTCCACATTTCATATCTGTTGTTTTGGAGCTCATTATTTTAATTACAATGCTCTTCTGCCTCTCACTGGACTATTAAGCCGTTAGTGAACCCTCCTGAGATCTCAGGACTTTCCAAGCTCCACTCAAGGGGCCAACTCTTAGAAGGTTCTTTGAGTACTACCAACAGCTACCAAGTATCGTCTTCTATTAGGCAATAGAGTTTCTAAATACACATGTGCATTTTGACATAATCTAGCTAGCTACTTAGCTATAAAGAAATTATCTAAATGCAAAGGTACCCATGAATGATCAGTAAAAAGCAACACATGGGTTTATTCTTAGGAAATCATATACAGTTGACCTTGAACAACACGTTTAAATAGTGTGCATCCACTATATGCAGATTTCTTTTTTCAATAATTATATTGGAAACATTTTTGGAGACTTGTGACAATTTGAAAGAACATTTTCATCCCTCTGGCTTACTTTAAGAATACAATATATAATACATATAACATACAAAATATGTGTCTACTGGCTGTTTATGTTTTCAGTAAGGCTTCTATCCAACAGTAGGCTATTACCAGTTAAGTTTTTGAGGAGTCAAAGTTTATATGTAGACTGTGGGTTTTCAACTGTGCAGGAGCTTGCATTCCTAACCCTTGCATTGTTCAAGGGTCATCTGTATTAGCCTCTTTAAATAAGAATAGAGTAGTGGACACTTACTGTTTTGTTTCTTCAAAAACCTTCCTTCCTCTGAGAAAAGTGTCACCCTTCTTCTAGGGAACTGTCCGTTTCCTATCCCAAATATACAGTTCCATTCAGGCTGCCAATGTTAGCCCTTCATTTGCCTAATGCCTGCAGGGGCAGATGCAAAGTAGGCCAGATTTTAGCAATCTGTCCTAGAATTTGTCAAATTATAACTCAGGGAAGAAGGGCAGGCTCTCTCATGTCAAATTTGAGACTGAAATATGAGACTGAGATGCTAGTAATCATTTTCACTGGGTCGGGGGAGGACACCAAAATGAATAAACAAAGCCACTCTGGGAAGAAGCAGAGGGGAAAGGAAAGAGACCCGTGGGACAGGCAGGAACCGTGGGGGCCGGCCGCCCCGGGGGACAAGGCCCTGCTCTCCTCCTCTGGCTCCTGTGCAGGAACATTTCTCTTTAGACCTTAGTGGGGATGAGTCAAGTTTCTGTCTTTTGCAACCAAAACACAACTGCATAAAATCTCTAATAACATAGTAACATATTTTAGAGGAATTTTATGCCCTGAATCAGGAAATTTATTCTTATTCTTTTCAGACTATAAATTAATAAACAGGTTCTTTTTATAAGTCAGTAAGAGAAATATTCACTGTCTAAAGCACATATACCAAAAGGGGTTTCAATAAACTTTCTTATATTTTTTTCTGCTGAAAATAACATTTAGTAGTAATCCAATATTATTTGGACCGGATTATCAGCCCTCTGTAGAGAAAGTAACTCCTGGAATAGTTTCAAAGGCCTTAGCATGCAATCTGCCCTTGATCCTGACCTCTTTCCATCCCTGTCTTGGGAGGGACATAGAAATGTTTAATCATAGAAAGCTCCAGCGCATGACCTCATCCTTATATTGGTGTCTTGAAGTGCTTGCCTCTCACTTTTATTCCCATGAAAATTGATGATGATTTCCAATTAAAAGTCCTTTTTCATTTGAGATACTGAAGACTTCCTTTTCTCTACATATCTGAAGAAGGACATGTATATTCCTTCTCAGGATATAATATACATATAATATATATAATATTACTATAACTTACACAATTTCTGTTACACAATATAAGCCTTCATGTTTTTATCAATCAGTATAAACTAGGTTTTTCTACATAACAAACTGCAGAAGCTTAATAAAAATTCCTTTCTTACTCAATTCAAAGGGTAAGTGTGCCAAGGATCTTCCCCTTGTAGCTGCATCATAAAGTTGGGCTGCTGCTGTGGGGAAAAGGGAAAAGGAGACGCACACTAGCTGGAAAGAAACAGCCTTGTCCAGGTGCCCAGGGATGGCCTACATCCGTCCACTATCATGTCATTGGTCAGAACTACTCACTTGGCCTCTGCCTGCAGGTAGGGAAGCTGGGAAATGTGCAGGAGCACCTGGATATATGATGAGCAGGACAGTGTCTGACACACTTGCCCACAGTACCTAGGAACACTTCAGCTGTGTCTGTATTTATGAATGAAAACATACCTATCCTGGGGTAGACACAGAAGTACACAGCCTACTGGCAAAGGACGGTTTAAGGTACCCAGTACTTTCTGGCTTTTATAAAGTTAAGATCAAAGTCCTAGGCAGCTCAACCACAGGAATGGAATGAACTTTTTTCAGTTGCTGCTAAGATACAGCACTACATGAATTACTTTAATCTAGCATCCTTCATTCTGCAAAATATTTAGAGCACAAAGTAAAACAATACAGTGAGCTTATTTAGGCTTAAAAAAAATAGAAAAATGCACATTGTCTATTAGGGCCACCAAGCTCCTATGCCTAAAACCTTTTGCTTCTTGGCCTCCAGTAAAATAAGCTCATGGGCCTAATGCTAAGCCCCATGTAAAGTCGTCTGTCATACAACTATCACCCTTACTTCAGCAAGGCTGGCAGTCACTGCTCACGGAAAGGAGTATATGTTACCATGGAGACCAAGCCACCTCTCCTCCCGAGAGCGGCTGAGTCTTCCAAGTCAGAAGAGCCATCGCCAGAAAAATAGCAGGAGGTACTCACAGGGCCCGGCCGCTCCAAATCTGTATTCAGTCACTGTGGTGTTCCCATTATCTTTTTGGTGTGGTAACAAAGACAAGCACTGTGCTAAAACATAATCCCGTGTAATTACTGTTTACAAAACAAATCCTTATATCCACCTAAACAATGTGGAAAGTTTAAATTGTAGTATGTTCTCTAGGTCTACTTAGTGCTTTATTAATGGGGTCGACCACTCTGCTTGACCTATCTGCTGAAATTTGTTAGAGCTGCAGGAGACCATATGGATGGCCAGATGGGTTGCTGTAATTAAATGCCATTATTACAAGGATGAAGTAAGGAATACACATAATTTGCATTCCTTTCCATCCTTCCTGAATCCCTTTTATTAGTTTCATTGTTAATTCAGACATCAGAAGGGAAGATAATACCATTATTACCAAGGCCCAGATGCCAACTAATTACTACAAGAGACTCCAGCCCTGACATCACAGGCCAGTCCTCTGAACACCCTCCCTCTTACCTAGCGACCCCACTGTGGTGATTAATAGGTTGACTGCTAAGACCTAATGAGTGTGTCAGATCTTAGATGTTCTCTAAGCAAACGCAATTAGCATTTGGTTGAACAGAATACTTGAGTTACTTGGTAGAGAGATTCATTATACTTCATACATAGTAAACAAAATGCCTTTTCACCTTACGGTCTTTGAATTTACTTTATAGTCATCAACCTAAAAGGCCTCTATAATACGAGATTTTTTAAAATATTAAAGGAAAATTTAAATATTTTTAAACCAAATATTAATTTTCTTCTACAACTGTGGATCCCCCTGGAGTACCTAAACTGAAGCAGTTGTTAGAGATGCTGGTTGAAATTCTGATAAAATGGAGTTTGGGATAAGAACCATGACAACGTACTTTTAACAAGAGGTCCGTGATTTAGAAGCAGGAAGTATGTGCATTATACTTAAGAAAACACTGCCATGTTAGGAACAGGACGAATATCTATGTCTTAGCTTCACTGAATCTATCAGACTTTTTGTTCTAAATAGTTACTACGTTTTTGAAAAAATGGTCTCCATCCAGGTAAGGGGAATTGTTTTTATATTTACGGTTTTAAATGTGCCAACTATTTCTGGTTAAAAGATTAAGAGTAAATTATTAAGGTAAGACCTGGGTGCTATTTCCAACAAACCACGCATGTGTGAGCTCTCCATTCAGCAGTGGACACTGCAGATAGTAAAACTTCTATCCAGTGGGCAATGGGCCTGGAATGA
This sequence comes from Manis pentadactyla, assembly GCF_030020395.1. Taxonomy (NCBI): domain Eukaryota; kingdom Metazoa; phylum Chordata; class Mammalia; order Pholidota; family Manidae; genus Manis; species Manis pentadactyla. The sequence continues at coordinate 52,100,820 of NC_080028.1, read as the reverse complement.
TTTTCCCACCTTTATGGGAAAGACGAAAGGAGAACAGAATTTCTTCCATTCTTGACTTTCTCCATGGCCAAAGATGATACACAAAATGTCTCAGCCCTGATGAAGAAGGACTTTAATCTATTTACTTGGATTTCACCTTTATCATCACTGATTCTATACACTAAGTAGTTTCATGCGTCTAGCATTACTTTCTTCAAACAACCAGATGCAAATTGTTGATCTTTAATTTAGACCTATTATATTCATCTATTACCCTAAATATTTCACAGCAGTTTTTTCCAAATTGCTAACTATTTTACTAAACTACCATTTTCTTGATGAACTTCAAAAGAGTTCTGTGCTTTTTTGACACATATGTATTAAAATTAGGAAAATAAGAGCATGAATTAAAGGAAAACATTCATCTAATAAATATGTAAGTATTTATTTATTAATTATAATTTGATACTAGATTTAATGGTTTGAGAAAAGTAATTATATCATTCTTCATTCTAAGATCCCTTTAGATACAGCCAGCAAGTAGAAGGCTGTCTTATGACCGTGGCAGATCTATAAACACATCCTGCTTTCACTGGAGGGAGAATGATTACTGTGATAGTGAGCTCTGTCTGAGACTCCCTGGATGCTATCTTATTCCATTTCTTTCTCTAGGAAGACTGCATTTCCTAGCAACCCCAGCCCCTGCCTCTAGGTAGGGCAGCTTAAGAGTTTTGACCAGTAGAATGTGGGCAGAAATGCTGTTTATCCCTTCCAGCCCTGGCTCCTAAAATATCCCTATGATCTTCAATGCTGTCTGCACTCATTCTCTGTCCAGCTGGATGAAGCAGATTTAAGGAACACTTAAGAGTCTTAGGCAATGGCATAGCCACTAGATGAAACATTGTTTGAGGAAGAAATAAACATGCATTCCCTTAAGGCACTAGGACTTTGAAGTTGTTTGCTTAAAACTAATAAAGTCAACTAAGATTTGACTTAACTAAAAAATTACACAAATATTTGTCTTACTTCTGCGTTAGTCAACTATCTACTGAATAGAAAATAATGAATGTATAGGACCTGAAGTCAAATTCAATACATGCAGCTTCACTAGAGGAATCTGTTTCAGTTGTATTTAACAATGGGGAAAAAACTACGTATCTTCACATCTGCACATTTGGAACTCAAGAACTTTGTGTGTTGCTTTAGCAAAATATTATTAAGTAACACCTGACTCTAGGATAGAGAAATGAGACCCCAGTGCACAACAGATACCTTTTGGCACTGGAATAAAAATGCATCAATTTAACTGAATCAAAAGGGTAAGGGAAGCAAATTCTGGATTAATGTAAAATCACTGATATACAGAAAGCAGAAAACATACACTCACACACACACACTAACAGATTCGCATGGGCACACACACAGGATTAATGGAGGAACACATCTTCACCTTGGTAGTACAATAAAGAGACAATATCCTAAAGAATAATCACTAAACAATTGACCTTGATGGGGATAGCACCTAAACCAGGTCTTAGAAAGCCTGACCTATGTCTAGCTCTGTCACTTCCTAGAGGTAAAGAAGATTTGAGAAAGGCAGAACACAGTGTTTAAATGTTTAGGTTCACAATTTTATCTGCCACTAATGGGCTGTTTAACTTGGGAAGGCTATTTTATCTCTATTTCCACAGCTATGGAATAGAAGATAGTATTTCACACATTGATAAGAGACATAGGTCATATGATACATAGAAAACATTTAGAGAGGCCTTAGCTGAAAGTAAATACTAATAAATATTGGATATTATTACTAAAGGTATATCTCCATCACTATGAGCCATATTTTCCTCAGCTATAAAGTAAGAAATTGCACTAGATGATTTGTATGATTTCTTTAAGTGCTTTTATTCTAAGTCAATACCTGTCTCTTAAAGTCAAATATCCAGTTTAAAAATGAAAATTCTAAAAGCTAAATATTTTAAGTAACGACTTAAAGAAAATCTGTTGACAATCTGGTTTGCTGTTGAGATTGATTTAAAGAAGATGAGTGATACAATAATGTACTAATAACTCCATTTTTTAACATTCAGAAGTGATATAGTACTTTGATTTATTCATGATCTCATGAATCATACCCTCATTTGAACATGGAATGCAGCAATTTTTAGGCAACCATTTAAATTTATTTTAATGTTATATTAATGAGTACTACAGAGATGAATTATTTCAATTATAAAACCCTGAATGTATCTAGAATGTATATGGATAACATTCCATTTTTGCAACTTAAGGTGTAGTACTTTTTAGGCTTATACTGTCAGGAACTTGAGTTTCTTTCTCATTCAGAAGAAAGCATTTCTACCAACTACAGGAATAGTAGGAAATGATGTTAACACTATAGTATAGACTTTATTCCAAATTAAATGGAATCCAAAATTCTATTTATTCCAAAAACCTTACCTCCTGCGTACATAACAACCAGCATAATGGAGGATATCCATGTATTTCACTGCCATCCTTGGAAATTCCATAATGTAGTAAATCTTAGTTTGTGCAAAGAAATCCCCAATCAAATAAATACTCTAGTAAGAGTCAAAATATAGTGAATGGTCCAATATGTTCAATTACTGAAATCATTAAAAATTCAGTTCTAAATATACTTTTGCTTGGTTTTAAATGACTGTAATATGAAAACATAGCTTTAATATACCAAAACATTACATGTAAAACACTGTGGCATGGGGAAATTGTTTTCTTAATCCAGAATTCTATTTATTCCAAAAACCTTACCTCCTGCGTACATAACAGCCAGCATAATGGAGGATATCCATGCAATTTCACTGTAGGTAGTGTTGAATATTTGCTGAATTTCTTTAAAGAATACTGTGACAGCTTTGGGGAATGCATAGGAAAATCCAATGGAGATAAAAGCTGCTCCAACCACTACCCAGCCCCATCCTCCATCAGGAGGTGGATGGAGTGGGGCACCTACTGCTGGTGGCATTTCTGCTCCTTTATTTGAAATTCAAATAACCTAAAAAAAAAAAAAATTTAAACCATACTACCATTTTCATAAAACACTTTTAATAGTCACCAAAATAATATTTTTCAGATATGACTAGAACTATATAAAGTTTCATGAATACTTTTTAATACTCTTATACTCAAAAAATTATCAGAAAATTTACAAAATGTTGCAGTGAAGTATGTAACTTTGACTATGATGGGCTAAAAACTGAAAGCATTTGTTTATGGAAACAAAATTAACCGACTTTTTGGTGTTGCTAACTTTATGGTATTTAAGAGCACCCCACTCTCCATTGGAAGAAATGATCACATACAGCTTAATATAACTGACATTAAGTAAAAACATTTGTCTCCCTAGTATCACTGTTCATGTGTACAGTGATGTATCTTGCTTAGCTTTTAGCTGTTAATTGCCAGTTATTTTTCAGTATCTTCTTTTCTACAACTTTCATTCCATTTCTGGATATTTTCCTATTGAAATGTAGACAGAAAAGAAGCTTTTTCTGTTGGTAAAATAATACTGGAAGTAAGTTACTAAAGACCATTTTTGCCACGTTTTCAGAAAACCTACAAAAAAACTCAACAGATACCTATGAAAACAGACATAGGCTTTATTTTTGTTTAATGCCAAAATATACCTAAAATATTTTCAGTGATCTATATGCAATTTTTATAGATTTTTCAGTGAAAGTATTCTCTACATTAAAATTTTCTAATTTGTCCATGATTATACCCACAGGCTTTGCTTTCAGAAATTCATATAAGAAAAATGGTAAAAATGAAACAAAACAGGTAGAGTATATTTACCTAGGATAAATACTATCATGATGGGAAGCAGAATAAAAGTAATCATGTGGACAACCATAATTTTTTTGAATATTTATTTTGGCAAATATACTTAAGACTTTTTAATGTAATATTTTACAGTAATTCATGGATGGAAGGAAATCAGTATAATCCATAATTACCAGATAACAGGACTGAAGGTTAAAATACTTATTGCAAGGAAGTTTTCTGACACACTTAAATCATTTTTTTCATGAGTTCTTTTCAGTTTTTTCTGAAGTATAAGTGACAAATAAAATTGTAGTGTGCAACATGATTTAATATGCATATACATTATGAAATAATTCCCACAATAGAATTAACATACTCATCACTTCACATATTTACCATTTTTGGTGTGAACAATTTTCCTCTTTTAGTAAATTTCAATTATACAATACAGTGTTATCAACTATAGTCACATTATACATTAAATCCTGAGACCTCACTCATTTTATAACTGAAAGTTTGTACCCTTTACCAACCTCTCCCAATCTCCCACACTTCTCAGCCCTTGGCAACCCCCTTTCTGCTCTCTGTTTCCATGAGTACGACTGTTCTATTTTTTATTTAAATTCCACATGTAAGTCATATCACATAGTATTTACCTTTCTCTGTCTGGCTTATTTTGCTTAGCATAATGCCCTCCAGTATCATCCGTTTTGTCCCAAATGGCAGGATTTCCTTTTATTTAAGGCTGAATAACATTTCATTGTATATATATTACATTTTCTCTATCCATTTATCCATCAAGGGACACTTGGTTGTTTACATATCTTGGTTATTATGAATAATGCTGCAGTGAACACGGTAATACAGCTATCTCTTTGAGATAAGTATTTCCTTTCTTTTGGTTGTATACCCAGAAGTGGGATTGCTGGATCATACAGTAGTTCTATTTTTAATTTTTTGAAGAACCTCTATCCATACTGTTTTCCATAGAAGCTGAACCAGTTTACATTCCCACCAACAGTTTACAAGGGTTCCATTTACTCTGCATCCTCACCAGCTTTTGTTATCACTTGTCTTTTTGATAACGGCCATTCTTAACTGGTATGAGATGACATCTCATTGTGGTTTTGATTTGCGTTTCCCTGCCGATTAGTGACGTTGAGCACCTTTTCATGTACCTGCTGGCCATTTGTATGTTTCCTTCAGAGAAATATCTTTTCAGGTCCTTATCCCATTGTTAATCTGGGCTATTTATCTGCTATTGAGTTGTAGTAGTTCCTTGTATTTTGGATATGAAATTCTTAATGGATGTGTGTTTTGCTCACATCTTCTCTGATTATGTAGGTTGCCTTTCCATTTTGTTGATAATTCCTTTTGCTGCATAGAAACTTTTTAGTCTGAGTAGTCCCACTTATTTTTGCTTTTGTTCCTTTGCTTTTTGATATCAAATCCCAAAAAAAATGATCACCAAGAGCAATCAATACCAAGGAGCTTATCTCCTTTTTCCTTCAAGGAGTTTTATGGCTTCAGATCTTACATTTAAATCTTTCATCCATGTTGAGTGATTTTTGTGTACATTTTAAGATAAGGATCAAGTTTCATTCTTTTGCATGTGCATATCCAGTTATCTCACCACCATTTATTTAAGAGACTATCATTTCTCCATTGCATATTCTTGGCACCTCTGTCAAAAATTAACTGACCATATATACATGGATTTATTTCTGAACTCTCTATTCTGTTCCACTAATTTATGAGCCTATTTTAATGTCAATTTTCTACTGTTCCAGTATTTTTATTACAATAGCTCAGTAACAGAATTGGAAATCGGGAGGTGTGATGTCTCCAGCATTGTTCTTTCTCAAGATGCTTTGGTCATTTGGGGTCTTTTGTGGTCCCATACAAATTTTAGGATTGATGTATTTCTGCAAAAAATGTCATTGCAATTTTGATAAGGATTGCCTTGAATCTGTAGATGGCTTTGGTTAGTATGGACACTTTAATAATATTAATTCTTACAATTCATGAACAGAGTATCTTTCCATTTATTTGTGCCTTCAATTCCTTTCATCAATATTTTCTAGTTTTCCGTGTATAGATCTTTCACTTCCTTGGTTAAATTTATTCCTAAATATTTTATTCTTTTTGATGCTATTGTAAATGAGATAATTTTCTTAAATTCTCTTTCCAATAATTGATTGTTTGCGTATGGAAACACAGTTGATTTTTATGTATTGATTTGGTAGCCTGCAACTTTACTGAATTCACTGATTCATTCTAACAGTTTTTGGTGGACTCTTTCAAGTCTTCTATAATAAAAGGTTGTATTATCAGCAAACAGAGACAATTTTACTTCTTCCATTTTCAATTTGGATGCCTTTTATTTCTTTTTCTTGCCTAACTGCTCTAAGACTTCCAGTACGTCATCACTATTTATTTGTCCTTAGCTCATTAAAGGATGCCTGTAGTTCTGGATTTTCTCTCCTGTCAAGGCTGATAAGGATTGGAACTATTCTTTGTATAGACTTTTGACATACATATTGGTTTTTTCAATTGCCTTGTTATTTTGCCTTTTGGATGATTATGGAAATAGCACTACTCTGCTATTTTAAGTTAGATCAATTTATACATTTTATTTAATTTTATTTAACTTATAACACTGATATATTATAAAGCAGAGGTCAGCAACCTCCTCCTGTAATGGGCTGGATAATATTTTAGCAATTAAAAAAATTATAAATTTAAAAACTTTAATTTTAAAATGATATGGGAAAGGAACCCATTTGATTTTTCTAAGAAGATACAGTAACAGTATAACAAGTTATTTCACTCTGTATATATACGCACACATAGAGAGCTTGGCTCTGGAAATAATGACATCAACTAGATGGAATAGTTTCCAAAGTTCAAATAGCCTGTGTCCTACCTCACTGGTTTAAATGTATTATAATCAAATTAATGTATAATCTCATTTAGAGATATTAAAAAATGAGTAAGGGATCTCTGACACAATAAGTAGAGTATTTATGTTAATGTTTGTTAAGTAAGTATTTATTCAGTTAAATTTTCACAAAGGCTATAAGATATTGCCCTTTTTTAAATGGGGCAAAAGCTCAGAAAAATTAAGAAACTAGACACAAACAAAACGATAATGTCAGGGACTTAATTTCAGTAGTCACTGCTTTTTCTCCTTTTGGATGATTATGGAGTTAGTACTACTCTGCTATTTTAAGTTAAATCAATGTATACATTTAATTTAATTTCATTTAATTTATTACATTGATATATTATAAAGCAGAGGTTAGGAAACTTCTGTAATGGGCTGGATAATAAATATTTTAGGAATTACAAAAATTATAAAATCATAAAAATAGAATTAGAAATAAGATTATTGGTTAGTGTAGGTATTTTTGTTACATTCTTTTGGTACATTTACAATATTCTTATGGGTCAAAATAGTCAAAGATGTCTGATTTTCAAAACAGTAAGAAAATAACTTGAAAAACTATCTCCAGAGGGATACATTTGTATGTTAGAAGTCTGCCAAAAATGTCAGGAAACCACAGCATCAAGGTCAAATGAAAAAATAACATCAAGGTCACAAATAACACGTACAATGTAGATCCAGGTCAACAGTGGTCATCAGGGCAGAATGAACTTCTGCAGGTTCATTCATATTCTACAGATGCCAATTGTTCAAATAAACCCAAAATACCACTCTTGTCAAGAAATGATTCTGAAAAGATTTTTATGTCTTCTGTGTGTTTACAGTTTGCTTTTCTAATCATTTTTGCTTTCTTGGAAACAAGAAAAATTATCTATTTAATTTGAAGTAAGTTTCTCTTTAACTATTGTTTAACCCATGGTGGTGGGTTTAGAGCACATGAGCACTGGAAATAGTATCTTTTGAAAAGTATAAAAATTAACACAGAAACAAAGGAAAGATAGGCTGTAAGTATTGGCTAAACCAGTTGAAAACAAGTAATTGGTCTTTGGAAGCTGTCTACAGAGCCTTAATTTCAGTATTATTCGACTTTGTTATTATATTTTAAAGTACTCGATTTTTTTATTGTTTGAAATAAAATCTAGAAGAATACTGAATACCAAAGGGCATTTGCAGTAAACTACTTTTTGTTGTATCAGAGTATAAAAATAATTATGAGGTTTAAAGTCCTCACTCTGCAATTTTCCTGCTTGCATAAAGGAAATGAAACCATTTTTCATTATTAATTCATGAGTTTAAACTATTGTAGCTTTTATCACATCTGCTATAGTGAACACTCAGAAATATGACTGGATGACTTATTTTTCAGTCATTTAAAAAATCACAAATAACATTTCTGAATATGTTTAAATCCATTCTTAAATCATTATAACAATATGAATATTAGAATACACTAATAGACAAGTAATATGAATATGAAAATTGAAGTTACTGATATTCGAATCTATGAATATGAATATTAAAATTTACTGATGAACAAGGTTGGTGTTGGGGTTTCCATTTTACAGACAAGAATCTATGCTCAAAGAAAAGTGAGTCTTTTAAAAAAGCATTATAAAAGGCATGACTGAGTTATTATTTTTCTCCTTTATCCTTTTTTTCATAGTTCGCTAGTTTATCTCAGTATATGATCTTTTCTTCTCTGCTTTCAGCATATTCACTTGATTTTAATTATAACTGCACAGTTCACGTTGTGAGTCAACACTCATATTCTGCTTCACTACCTTATCTCTTAACTTGTTTTATTTCTTCCTTGTAAACTGACATCTTACGGTCTCTTCACTAAATCACTGCAAAGTTAATCACAGTGATTAACCCTTAAAAAATTTCACTGCCAAGATTGTCACCTATTCGTTATTAACAACTCTTCAGAGTTGACCAATAGCCAAGATCTAATTCATACACATTCATTAGCCTCATGCTACTTTCCTGTGCACAATACTGCCATGTGTAATACAACTATGTTTGTTGTGTCTTGTTCCTTTTATTTGTAGGAATAACCAAGGAAAAACACAGTTAAAAGTTAAATTTGACCTGTTGACAGATGCCCACCTGAACAGATTTCTTTGGATGATATGTGAGATTGTCAAACTGAGTGGTTACTCCTTGAAGTGTGATATCTGAAGCCAATACAAAGGAAGAGGAGTAGAGAAGGCTCTGGGTTATCTAAAGAAATAGAAAAAAAAAAAGGGTTACATGCATAGTTGAGTTCTATGAGCCTCATTAGAGCCAAGAGCTTTATACCTCCAACACATTGTGACCATGTTTTAACTGGAAGTTTAAAATTATTAGAAACATTATCAATAATATACATGTCTTACAATGAGACAGGCAATGAAAAGAGAAACACCGTAAGGATCTTGTGATTTAAAATTCAAACTTCTTAATCAGAATTGAGTGACAGATGATCATGCTAAATCTCCCACAAACATCAAATAACTTTGTTATTTTTCAAGTTAAATCTGGTGCTGAATATACAGAAGCTAGAACTTACGAGTTTATTTGTTTAGGCAAAGTGTTCCTTTACCTAGATTAAAGTTAAGAAAAAGTCAACCCTTTGAATCAAATAACCAGTTACCTGCCTTGAATCCAGGGCCACCTAGCCTGAAGTGCTGAACTAAGGCAATGTAGCTGCCAGGCCAAATGAGGTTAATATAAGAAGATAAGGAAAATATGTAATTTATTGCCAAGTCAGTGAGAAACTGAGGATGGGGACCAGAATGAAGGTTAGTAACAGAATTAGACAGTAACAAATAAAATCTGAGAAATGGAAAAAGTTGGAATTAAAGTTTTTCTTGTGATAGGAATGTAGAGTTCATGCTGAACGAGTCTCTCCTAGTTTTGGGGCTAACAGCAGAGAGGTGAGGCCCACATAAGCTCTAGTCCTACCAGGAGTCTGGGGAGTCTCAGTGGCTTTTTAAGGCCTAGTCATTCAAGGTTGCAGCTCCATCCTATCACATGTAACTGGCCCATTCAAATGCACAAAACCCTATTTACATTTTGAGGAAATACATTGTGTCAGTTTCCTGTGGCAGAAAGTGCTGCTCTGAGTTCAGGGCAAAGCCTGAGAGGAAACCCTGAGGCATACCTGAAAACTGGGCTCTGACCCTCCAGTCCAGGCTTAATAATTATCAGGGTTCATGGAGGCCAGCACAGGGGCCATGACAAGACATCCTGACAGCCCACATTCTGAGTGCTCGCCAACACTTACAAAATTTTCACAATGCTTTAACCTAACTGGTCTCTTTTCTTCCAGAAAGACCAGCCCATATCCAGGGTTTTTCCAACAAATTGGCCCATAATCCAGGAACGCTTTGCTTGGGGGCCACAACTCTATTAATCTATTTTACACCCCTTTCTCTACATCTCATCTATTACTATCCTATGTTTATAAACATTTATGCAGATATATATACAATGCATACATTGGTCTTTAGTTTCAAAAATGAAAAGCAGTTTTAGAATATGTGTGTCTGATTGAAAAACCAGTAGAAGACCAACAATTCTTAAGAATGTGGAAAGTTTTTCCTTTAATTAGGGAATGCAATTTTGGAGACAGAGTACTGAAATCCAGGTAGACATAAAGCTTATTCTCCCCTACAAAAGCAGGAATAATGACTATAACTAGAAGCTGGGCTATGGTATCAGCTAATTTGATCTCTTAGCAATTCACATATATGCCACACATTTTATGATGGTTTTAACTTTTAACGGAGTGCATGGGAAAAAAAAAAAAACAACACAAAGAGCAATGCGTCAGAGTTTTCTACTTTTTCTAAAGATTCAATTATCATAATCCCATGAACTATAAGGAAGTGGTATTTTTAAGTACACTTGAAGATAAGGGCATAAAGAGTCACAAGTGTGAAATTAATTTTGCAGAGTGTAATGTCCAATAAGTGATCAAATGGGTACTACAACAACTATCTTTGTGTGAGCCCATTGCTGCTGATTCTACCTTGACACACCATCTTGGAGATGGCTCTTTTTGCTTACAAATATATTCCTTCAGTTTTATTTCTAGGGTTAATTTCCAAATTTCAGTTCTTATATATATATCCTTGCCTGTCTTGTCCATTGGAATTCAAATATCTGTTCTTTGGAATTCTAAATCCCAATTGTTCTCCAAAATCTTTAGAAACTCACCATTATTTCAGCTTATTTACACCTGTCCTTTCCATAATGTTTTGGAGTATATTAACTACAGTTTACACTGTCATAAGTAAAAGGGTGACTTGATAACTACTGAAAACATCTGGCTAATTCAAGTGTTTTCAAAAACTTATGTGGTGGGACATGCGGAAGCCCATAAACTTTGCCTTATTTCCTAGAAATCAACATGGATTGATTAATCTAGGATGAGATGCAAGATAAAGTAGTAATGAAACTATGAGCAATGGTCAATGGTTAGACTTTAGTGTTATATTCAAGGCCCTTTCTTATTCAGTTGTACAAAATATCGAATGTTCCTTTATATACTTTGTGGGTCATTATTTCTTCAACTTCCTAAATCTAAATCAGGATACATCAATTTTATGAACATTTACCAACAATCTATGCTATCTAGAAGTTTATGCTTCAAAATACAGTCCAGAAATAAGGTCCTCAGCAAACCAAGTGGCAAATTAAATCAACAGATGTGAGGACACTACGGACATCACTATAAATTCTTCTGATAGCTTATAGATAAGCATGAGTGTTCTTCACATCTTAACTATATAGAGGCCTATATTTTCACCTGAAGGAATGAACAGGTTCCTTAAAGAATAATGGTCTTTTCCTTTCTGTTTCCTCTTTCTTATACAAAAGGATGTAGTAATGTCAAATTCATGTACAATGTTTAAGCTCAGGTGACAACTCACCCAATTTTATGACAGGAATTAAACTGAACCAACTCTTTTCTTTTCTAAAATGCAATTTAATTAAAATTGGAATCTAATTCTAGTAGGTTATTTTATTCTTCTAAGTGGACTATCTTTTAAAGCCTATTGGACAATTTACTTTGACAACTAGGCAAGAGAGATATCAATAGTGCACGGCCCACAAAATGTCAGTAACACAAAACCTATTTTTAGATGTAAACTGTTGGTGTTAGAAGAACTCTCAGAATGCTAATTGATACTAAGCATCAAACTAACTAAAGATGTTTTTATAAAAGGCAAGTGAGGAAAAATAATATGAACCAGCACATTATTATTTATGAAGAATATGAAATGAACATCCCATAACAAACAATTCCCCTGATTTCTGATACTATACTTTTAGAATTACATAAAAGCAGTTGTAGTGAGCTGAATAGTGGCTCCAAAATAGATACGTCCATGTCCTAATCCCCAGAATCTGTAAGATACCTTATATGTATAAACTAAATATTTGTGGTCCTTCAAAATTGATACTGAATCTCCAGTGTATGTGGTGGTAGGTCTTTGGGAGGCAATGAGGTCATCAGAATTAACCTGTCAATGAATGGGATGAGTGCCCTTATACATGAGACCCCAGAGAGCTCCCTCACCCTTCTGCCAGGAGAGGACACAGTGAAAGACGGTGCTGCCTAAGAACCAAAAAGAGGTCCCCAACCACTTGACCTTGAACTTCCCAGACTTCAGAACTGTAAAATACAAATACCTGTTATTTATAAGCCACCTTGTCTATGGTATTCTGTTACAGAACCCTAACAGACTAAAAATTGGTACCAGGAGTGGGGCACTCTTCTAACAAATACCTAAAAATGAGGAAGTGGCTGTGTAACTGAGTAATGGGTAGAAGCTGAATGAGTTTTGAGCTACATCTAGAAAAAGGCTGTTGCCCCAAATGGACCATTGAGGGCAGTTCTGATGACAGCCAGATAAAAAGGAGGAAAGCTCTTCCGAAAGCTGCAGTCTTTGTAGAGAATACCTAAGTAATCCTGAACAGAATGTTGGTAAAAATTTGGAGGTCAAAGGCCTCTCCTATGAGACCTCAGACGGAAATAAGGCACATTACTGGGGACAATGGGGGGAAAAGCAATCCTTATTATAAGTTGACAAAGGACTAGGCTGAACTGTGCTCATCTTCTAGTTCTACCATAGAACTTGTGCGTTATGAGACTGGATGTTTAGCGAAAGCTATTTCTAAGCAAAGTGCTGAAGGAGTGGCTTTGGTTCCTCCGAACTCAAGACAGAAGAGAGAAGGGACTCAAAGAGGATTATTAACCTTCAGAAAGGAAGCATACCTTAGAGATTTGGAGAACTGTCTGCCTATCCACACTGAAAGAATGCCAGTGTAGTCAGGAGAGAACACCAAGGGTGTGGATAAGCACTTAATGAGACTAGTCAACCAGCTCAATGGAAGGAGGGGCTTTTACTGAGGCAGTGCAAGGTTAACCCCGAAGGCACTTTGAAATCCTCAGGGTTATGCTTCCCATGACAGGCCCAGAGAAAAGGACCCCAGAGCAGAGAGCTTTCAAAGGAGCGGCTCCGAGCCTATGGGGTGCTGGGGGGACACTGCCTCGTGCTGCCCTGAACTGTGAACCCGTCAGCACGTGCTCTTTGGGTGCCTCATGTGCAGTTTCAGTGGAATCTAGCGTGAGGCCACGTGGTCACCCCTCGGGAGGACGGTGGCGGCAGACTCGGTGCTATCTGCACTCCTCACCATCTATGCCAGAGTGCAGAGAGGAAAAGCTATGGGGACTTGGCAATGCTACATTCCAAAAGATGCCTAGCAGAGCTGCAGGCCCAGAATCCCACCCAAGGAGAGCCACGGATACAAGAGCTCATCCTGCAGGGGCAGGGCCCAGGCGCAGAACTGCTGCTGGCGTGGGATCACTGCAGAGAGCCCCAGCTGGACAACGCCAGCCAGGCTGTCCCTGAGAACCACTAGACTGCAAACCACACCAGGAGTTAGGACCACAGCCCCAGTGGGTGCAGAATGCAGAGCATCCAAAGATCATTCTTGATTCTTAAGATTTCATGCTGTTTTTTTATTAAGGTTTAATATTACGTTTTAGACTTACACAGGACCTGTTATTCTTTCTTCTTTCCTACTTCTCCCTTCTGGAATGGGAATGTCTATCTTAGGACTATCTCTCTATTATGTGAAAATTAATAAAGGGAAGCCTCACTAGAATGGAGTTGGGAGACCAGAAGGGGGAGCTCTCACACCCTACAACTACCACTCTTCCAATTGCAGAACCAACAGGCAGAGGGAGCTCGCAAGCGGATACTATTTTACTACCCCAGCAGGAGGAAGAAAGGTTTTCTCTTAGCCCACCCAAGAGAGACCGCCCCTACACTTCAGACTCCCAGTTAAAGCGAATAGATTTTTTGTTTATAACAGCCCCTCCCAACTCCTTCCTTCATAAAAAAGCTTTCCTCTCCTTTGCTCTCCAGACATGTCTATGGTTTTGCTGTAGCTTGCATGTCCTGAATTGCAATTATCTGCTATTCCTGAGTACACCCATTTTTGCTGGTAAAATAACTGATAGTTTTATGTTTAACAATTATATTTTGTTAACAGGTTCACAGCTGGACAGAAATTTGCTTCAAGATGAATCATACCTTAACTCTCACCCGTATTTGATTTTGATAATACTGACATCAGACTTTGGATTTTAGACTTTTGAGTTGATGTTGGAACAAGTTAAGACTGTCGGGGCTATGGGAAAGTTTGTACTTTGCAAGAGAGAAAGGCATGCATTTCAGGAGGCCAGTTGTGAAGTGCTGTAGACTGAATGTTTGCACAGTTCATACACTGAAACTTATTCTCCAATGGATATTGGGCTGGATGGATATTCGCTGGAGGTGGTAGGACATTTGGAAGGTGACTATGTCATGAGGGTAGAACCCTCACAAATGGTATTAGTGCCCTTATGAAGGAGGCCCATGAGTGCTCCCTCATCCATTCTGCCATACAGAGACATAAGGAGGTGGCCACCAATGAACCAGGAAGCTGGTTCTCCCCAGAAACTGAATCTGAATCTGCTGGCTCCTTGGTCTTGGACTTCCCAGCTTCCAGAAAGATACCCAGCTATGGTACTCTGTTGTATCAGCCCCAACAGGGCCTATGCAAAAGACAGGAGTAAGTGAAGGATCTTGAGAGAGAAGCTGATCCTGGATTATCCAGGTAGTTCCTAAAAGCAATCACAAGTATTCTGATGAGAGGCAAGGGGAGTTTAGAGACAGACACACACAGAAGAGGAGACACAGAGAGGAGACGGTAATACGGAAATGGAGGCTAAGCAGAACGTGAGTCGGCCACAAGCCAAGGAATGACAAGAAGCTAGAAGAGGCATGGATCGAATTCTCCCCTGGAGCTTTAAGGAGCGTGGCCCTGCCAACACTGGCCTCCAGAAGTGTGAGCATAAGGTACTATTGTTTTAAGCCACCAAGTAACTTGCTATAGCTGCCTTGGGAAATTAATATAGCAGCAGTGGTGACATCGTTTATAAAAGCTGGGAACCCAACAATTCCACTTAAGGATGATTTTCTTATAGGCACACTTGTAGAAATATGCAAAGAAACATATACAGGATGTCAAGGGCAGCATCATTTATAGCAAACTGAAAGTCACTAGTAAAGTGGGTAAATCATTGCATGTTCTTGATAAAGTACTACACAACTGTAAAAAGAATGAGGTAGATCTATATGCACTGATAAGGAATGTTGTTAAAAGTATAATAAATGTAAAAAAATTATAAACAGGAAAATATGATTACATTTATTTTAAAGTATATGAATAGAAAAACTTAGGGACATTTATTTGTATGTGCATACAAATGATCTAGAATAATACATACAAGTAAAAAGTTATTAAGAGCAGGTACCTTTGGAGAGATGTTACATATACTTAATATATTTTTGAAATGTTTAAATATTATGTACTGAATATATCTTTTTATTAAAAACTTTACAGAAATGCAAACCATAAAACATTGGTATGCAAAAATAGATATTTGCTTAAATGTTAACTTGGTCTTGAGTTGTAGCTGGAGCTTCTGTTTATGTTACATACAGAATTGTCACCTTTTTTCCTAGTGCTTTTCTCCTGTTAGCTAAATTTTCATTATGTAAATTTTAACTTACATTAGCTAAATTTTACTAATATAAAAACAAATGAGCTCCTGCTTACAGATCTTATCAAATGGTTCTCACAGGGTAGCCCCTAGTTGAACAGCATAAGCATTACTTGGTATCTTGTTAGAAATGTAAATGCTGGCACCACCTCAGATCTACTGAAAGCGAGACCCAGCAAACTGTAGTTTGACAAACCCTCCAGATGATTCTGATGCACATTAATGTTTGAAGATTACTGGTCTGAGCTCTTTGTCTAGGACATTTGCAAGTGTTGGTTGTAACAATTGTAATAAACTGTTGTGTGTGTAGTTCTTGAGCCATCACGGTGTTTCACAACTCCATATCCTGTGTGCTATTTCCTCCAGATGAAATGTTCTTCACCACTGTCTTCATCTTCCTACCTCCTGGCCATAATTTAAGATACAGATAGACATCAGCTCCCATTTGTGAGGTCTGACTTTGCTCCCAATTCTAACTTCCCGTGTGCATACTTTCACCATAACACAGAGAACACTGGGCACTCTCCCCTATTTTGAGGACAGGATCTCTAACTTTTTGACCTTATTCTCAGAACATATTAGGTGGTCAAAAATATTCTTGAATAAACAGAAGTGAATGGGAAATGAATGTCTTGGAAATAAGAATTTTTATCACTTTTGAATTAACATATAGCTATGCAGTATTTATTAAATGAAAAAGTTAAACACCCTTGTCTCTAAAATCAAAACTCCCTGAAGTCAAACCATTTTTCCATCACATTCTACAAGTATCATTTACCATATTAGTTTCTACTATGTAAAATGAGGATTTTAACAGTGAAGATCTCACAACCTTGGTGATCAATTAAGCATTCAGTAAGGTTCTATAGTAATTATGAACAGAATTATCCAATAGCATTAACAGTATGCAATCCAGTCTGTCTGGATATGCCCAAACTTTTAAATAAGTTTTAATGTTTAGAGAAAAACTTATGTCTTTTGTGTATTAGCATGTTTGTAGTCTTTTCTTCTCTCTTAGAGGCATAATTTAGGAAAAATATGGATGCCTCACAATTAGGGAGGATGGCAATACATCATTGTGGTTTTATTCTGTTCCCCCACCCCATTCCCTCCACAGGTTTCAAAACCAAAGAATGCTTCCCAGAAACAAAATTTTACTCAGAATCCTAATCCCAAACCAGTTGCTCTGGTTTATGGGGGAGTCATAGAGATCCTGGATATCTACCCATTAATATTCCTTGACATGGTCTCTGAGGTTCCTCTTAAAATGCTTAGAAGTCTTTAGTGCATAGTTGAAGGGCCATTTACAGTCTTTCTGACCTCTCATATTTAGTGACATTCTCTAGTCAGCCTGGAGAAAAATGGAATTATATTTAAGAGATCTGGGGTTTCCCATTTTGCATTTAGTCTTCAAAGATTTTCTGGTGTTTTGTTTTTTCTCCCCAATTTGAAAAGAAAGTCACTTACTGTTAATAGGTAAGGAGAATTTTTTTAAAAATCCTGATGTTGCTAGGAAAATTACAGGGCCAGAGAATACCTTTCCCACTTTTCTATTTAAAAAGCCCATTTTTAAAAATTGAATAAGAAAAAAAAATCCGTATGATCTCTTGATACTAATAATGATTTTCAGAAATATGCTAAAGTCCCCTAGAAGTTTCTATAATATACAATATCACTGGGGGCAGAATTAAGAAATAGTACCAAGTCAGGTGAATCAGCTTGGCTAGAGGCGTCAAGTAACATGATTTTCCATTTCACCAAGATAATCCTCCCTGGTCTATTGACTCTTCTGACCACCGGATGGCTGAAGCTCCCTGTGAACCATCGTTCTTTTTTAGAATCCTGAACATATTTAGTTCCATCTATGACATATCTCTTTGTCATTCAACACTTTGTTAGCTGTAGTCTCATGATTCTATGACACATGCCCCCAACCTGCCTTGAGTAATCATGTTCATAGTATGCAGAAACTAAAGACAACTGAAATGCCCAACCCTAAGATACAATTGGATGTATTATTGTCATCCATTTGATAGACTGTTATATATATATATTAAGTGATTATGAAAATTATGTAATAACACGGAAAATATTATAAGATGTTCAGTGGGAAAAAAAGATGATATACACCTGTATGACAGCAAAATTCAAAATGTGACTAAGGAGAGGAGTAAAAAGAAAATACATAGGCCACAGGGTTATGGTAAGGCTTGTAGAAAAAATTGTATTTCCTTCATTATGCTAATTTGGGATAAAACCATATTAAAATACATGGATATATAAAATATTTTAACATTACACATTTAATTATTTGCCTTAGTTTTGGGTTTTACATTTGCTTTGAAAAATGGATGAATTTAGCTCATCTATAATTGATTCAAATATGTTTATTGAAAGGAATACATGAAACGAAGCTGTATTTTATTTAAATATTGTACCTCCAATTTTAAGTTTCCATTTTTTTTTGTCATTGTTTTACATTGTTTTGCTTTTAGTTATACCTAAATGAAATTTTGAGGCTCTTGGACAAGTTTTAAAGAGGATACCCAGAGGTGGTCCCCATGCATAAATTTAGACATAAATTACATTTGCTGATGACCAATTACCTATATAAATCACATTTACTCTTACTTGTTATTTTACAAGCCAGCATGACTTGACACTTGACACCTTAATATACATTAAGACACTTGACACCTTAATATACATTTTCTTATAATTTAATTTAGTAGCTACTGCTTCCATTCATTTCACTGTAGGACTGAGCCTTATAGAGTGAAGAGCTACACACTCCCTACTATCTTCATGTTACTTTTCAGTCATGAGAGGCTTCAGGTGTTTGTGCATTCTCCCTTCGACTGCATTTTATCTGTTCTAGCACTTGCTTTTGCTATGGCCAATGGCCAATTGCCTGGGTTTTCTGTCCTCCACCCATTCCAGCCATGTGCATTACCAAAGCCTTCAGGAAACATCTAATTAGTGGGTGAGCACCAAATTAGGAAGAGGAAACGAATGCTGGAGCCCACAGGAAATGAACCCTCTCAGCACACTCCATGAAATGGTACCAGTTGTCAGGATTATGAAACTTTGAAAGGAAGGACGGTGGAATCTTAGGAATTATCAGTTATTTCTTCCACAGTTATGAGGGAAATACATTGGTAATTTTATTTTTTGTCTATAATTATTTGTCTCCTCCCCATCCTTCTCATGTTTCTCTGTAGGTGAAATACATATTCCTTACCCACTGACTTTGGGCTAAGCCATGTGGTTTGCTTTGTTAATGGGATACAAGCCAATTAAGTACAGACCATGTTCAAGAGTAAGTTTATAATGCATTTGCATGTTCTGATTCTACAACTGTAGCCTTACCTTTCAATATGAGAACATTTCACTTTAGCCTAGATTCCTGAAAACAGTATGTTTCAAGGTCAGCCAAGAGCCGACCAGAGCTATTAGCTGCCCCGTAGGCTCCAGGTAGCATGAATAGGAAGTAAATATTTACTGTTATAAGCCCTAAGATATTGGAGCTGTTTAATAGAACAAGATCTGTTTAATAAAACAAAATCCTTAAGTTTGTGGTATAGACCTCAGGGATGGACATCTGGTGGTGAGGATCCTGTTGGAAGAGGTCAGAAAAACGACAACTTATGTTAGGCAGAGGCAAAATGTTTGGTAAAATGTTCACTTGTGATTTTTTAAAAGGCAGAATATGCATTCAATGCAATTGGGCTTATGGAGAAAATACATGGAAAAAGAATGTTGGTAGCATCAATTGGCTATCATTAGCCACATGTAATATGTACTAGGAGAGGCAATGAGGTCAGAGTAGATTTGATCTGTCTGTAAGCAGGGATGAAAAGGAAAAGGGACAATCCATGTATATTACAGGACTTGCAGTGTTGAAAGATTCATTTTTCCTCCTATCTTTAGCCTGGGAAAAGATTCTCAAGTTAAGATACTGCCTCAGAGCTGAAAAGTAAATTAACCAGTCACTAAAAGCAGGGGAAAAGACCAAACCAAGAACATGGCCACTGTACCTTTTCTTAAAATCTCTTACAGGCTTAAATCAGACACCAGTAAGTTCTTCCAGTTTGAAAAATACTTGGGATTCACAGTGGAGAAGAGATCAGTGGTGCATTCCCTGAAGGTCTGGTCGGACAGACTCACATTTTCTCTAATTAAATATACTTAGAGAGGCATGTCATGAAAGACCTGAGAGTGTTAGTATTTTCACTAAATAGATTAAAATAATGTTTAAGTCATTTTTAAAGAGTTATACTATAAAATTTTCTACCAATTAAAGAGAAAAGCATAGTGATTATGTAAATATAGGCTGACCACGTGATTAAAATCCCAGTATATTATAACTTGCCATGTATGACATACAGAGATAAAACATGGAAAATTTAAATCCACGTATCACAATAAATGTCACTACAGTGTATAACCCTTTGAGCAGGTGACATTCCCATTGGTGCTTAGTTTCCTTATTTGTAAAGAGAGCAGGATTAAGTGTTCTCTTTCGTCCCTTTCAACTCATGTTTGATTCTGTGAACAAAAACAGTTCTGTTCTATAGACTTTCTTAGCAAGTTTCTTTCCTTCTCTGGGAAAATGCTACTGCCATTCAAATTGAACACATAGACATTATTTGAGCAAGTCTTCCAATATTCTAAAAAACTGTGGGCTGAATAAGGAAAGTTCTTTTGAAAGCATCATCTGCTGGAATTCCACTGAAGGAATCATCCAAAGGTATCCCTTAAGAGAACAGGGCCATGTGCTTAATTAAATACAACAGGCCCTTAAAGGCCGAGTTTTAGTTCCTCAAGTGTGGTTAGAATTTTTTTCAATTCCCAAATCGCAATTTAGTTTCCATAAAAGTTATTCTTTGTCATCTTCAGAGGATGTGGTATATGTTTGAATGGTTTTTCACTTACCAAGATAAAATTATTGAAGCATATTTTCATGTTATCTAACAGAATTTGTTCTCATAAAAGTGGGACGATTTGGTTCAATGTTGCAAATAAATCACATGAAGATACTTTTCAAAGACAGAATGAGAAGAGTACCTCACACATTATATATTCAAAATGTTTTAAAGAACTATGTAATATTTCAATTCATACACCATGCATTTTTTATTGATGTATGATTGATATACACTCTTATGAAGGTTTCACATGAAAAAACAATATGGTTACTACATTCACCCATATCATCAAGTCCCCACCCATACCCCAATGTAGTCACTGTCCATCAGTGTAGTAAGATGCCACAGATCCATTATGTGCCTTCTCTGTGCTACACTGTTCTCCCGTGATCCACACACACCATGTGTACTAAACGTAATACCCCCCAATCCCCTTCTCCCTGCTTCCCCACCCGCCCTCCCATACCCCTCCCCTTTGGTAACCACTAGTTCATTCTTGGAGTCTCTGAGTCTGCTGCTATTTTGTTCCTTCAGTTTTGTTTCATTGTTATACTCCACAAATGAGGGAAATCATTTGGCATTTGTCTTTCTCCACCTGGCTTATTTCACTGAGCATAATGTCCTCCAGCTCCATCCATGTTGTTGCAAATGGTAGGATTTGTTTCTTTCTTATGGCCAAATAGTATTCCATTGTGTATATGTACCACATCTTCTTTATCCATTCATCTACTGATGGACACTGAAGTTGTTCCATATCTTGGCTATTGTAAAAAGTGCTGCGATAAACATAGGGGTGCATCTGTCTTTTTTAATCTAAGAACTTATATTCTTTGGGTAACTTCCAAGGAGTGAGATTCCCAGGTCAAATGGTATTTCTATTTTTAGTTTTTTGAGGAACCTCCATATTGCTTTCCACAATGGTTGAACTAGCTAACATTCCCACCAGCAGTGTAGGAGGGTTCCCCTTTCTCCGCATCCTCACCAGCATTTGTTGTTCTTAGTCTTTTTGATACTGGCCATCCTTACTGGTGTGAGGTGATATCTCATTGTGGTTTTAATTTGCATTTCCCTGATGATTAGTGATGTGGAGCATCTTTTCATGTGTCTGTTGGCCATCTGAATTTCTTCTTTGGAGAACCGTCTCTTCATATCCTTTGCCCATTTCTTAATCGGGTTATTTGCCTTTTCAGTATTGAGGCGTGTAAGTTCTTTATATATTTTGGATGTTAACCCCTTGTCGGATATGTAATTTACAAATATATTCTCCCATACTGTAGGATGCCTTTTGTTCTGTTGATGGTGTCCTTTGCTGTACAGAAACTTTTTTAGTTTGATGTAGTCCCATGAGTTCATTTTTGCTTTTGTTTCCCTTTCTCGAGGAGATGCATTCAGGAAGAAGTTGCTCATGCTTATATTCAGGAGATGTTTGCCTACGTTGTCTTCTAAGAGTTTTATGGTTTCATGACTTACCTTCAAGTCATACACTATGCATTTTTAATTCCCATATTTGCTCAATTTATATACACTTAAAAAAATTACACTATATACCTATAAAATGGGACTCATGTCAATCATATATTGCTCAGTAAAAATATCATGTTCAATACAACTTGGTCACTGACGATATCATTAATAATGCACAAGAGTTCCAAAAGATATTCCTGTCATCAAAGTTATATATAAATTTTTATGACACTGACATTGGTAGGGACTGTTAATTGTAGTCATTTCCTATAAAAGATCAATGAAACCTAACTGAAAGGAGGCAGAGCTAAAGGTGATCACTTTCATCCCACTTTATGACATTCTCAAGATTCACTATGAAGATCCTCACTAAAGGAAGCCTCACTGGAAATTCCACAGAATTCACAACTTCAAGCCTTCGTATTTTGAATCTGATGCTTACTGTTATACAATATTCACTGAACACATAATGAAGTTGGTACTGACTGGAACAAAAATGAACCCAAAGTTAAATACAACCTAGGTGAGAACTATAGGAGCAGCTGGAAATAAATCGATTGGTTCAATCCTGCTTGTCACTTCTGGAAGGTCACCAGAAAGTATATCCCAATGCTGAGAAAAGGAAAGGTTCTCTTTTCCATACCCTTTCCTTACTGTGCCAATCAAGTCTGTGAATCCCACAAAGATATATAAACAACCAAACACAGATGAGAAGTGATGGCATACATGGGCCACATCAAATTAGAACCAATGAAATTACTAGAAACCTCTGGCCTTTGCACATGACATCCTTTATCTCCCCCTTGGCTTCCTCCTAAAGGCCTGTCAAGGTAGCCCTCTTTCAGAGAAGATAATCAGTAATTCCAAGCATCGTCTTGATCGCAATGTAATTTCTTTCTCTGTTTTAATTATTTTATTAGTTTAATTTTGTTTCCACTTTGCCCTTTCCTCAGAGATCCTGGCATATGCTCATACTCCCAGATCAGAGATTCTCCTGCCTGTTGGGTACCATTCTGTTCCAGGCAATGCATTCATGCTTATTCTAACTTTGCTGCAGCATGGATGAAGAGCTCTCACTTCCTCGTCTTAATGCTTCCTTTCTATTCCTCTGTGCTCCGCAGGAGAGCCCTCTTCTTTTTCTAACCTTCTGTTTGCCAGTCCCACACATTGCAGCCCAGAGAGCATGACAAGCAGCTGAGATGGGAGCGACAGGCTGCTGTCCTTTCTTTCTGCCCTGCTCACTGGAAGGACAACATTTCAAACCTGGGACAGAGAAAAAGGATTTCTATCTTTCCCTTCCATCTCAAACAAACCTTTCCTTTCTCTTCTGTGCTAGAGAAAAAGGCATCCCTCTTTTCTCCTCACGTGAATTCATTTACTTATCATTGTCAATGAAGCCTCTCTTGCCTTTCAAAGGGATCTGGCTTCAATAACATTCACACTTTATTTTTAATTTATTGGTCTTATCTGGCTCTTTCTTTTAGCCTACAAAATGTGTTCATCTCTTCAAGTCTAAAAACAGTAGGGAGGCATAACTTCTAGATCCTTCTGTAACTTGTGGAGCCACTCCAGTTTTCTCATCTTCTTCACTTCAAAACTTCAAGCAAGGGCCATCTTTCCTTAAAATGTCTATGTTTTCACCACCTACTCATAATTCCTTGCTTCTGACTTTTCTCTTGTAGATTTCACTCAATAAATTTTCTCTTGAAGATGAACTGTGACTTCCTAATCTCCAAAGCCATTGGGCATTATCTCATTAAAATGTTCTATGGTATTTAACAATATTTAATTGTACCTTGTACTCAAGACTTTGGCTTCTATTTCATTATATCACTATACCTCCTTCTGTGGCTAGTTTTCCTTGCAGGTTCAACACACATGGGTTCTCATAAAGATTATATTGCTAACTCTCTTTTCTCTTTACATACTCTTCACATTATCTACCTCTATAATAAATTCAGCTACCACTTTTATACTAGGTATCTTCCAATTCTCTAACCCTGTGGCAATCCTTTTCCTAAGTTATAATTCTTCAGTTCTTACTGCTTTACAGATATTTCCAAAAGGATGCCCCATTAAAATGTGAAATTCCCAGAAGTGTATTAATTGCAGTGAGAGTTTCTAGGCTGAAAACACCTGTGTCCTTTCTTTCATCCATCTTTTTTTTCTGTAATAGCTCTTGAGTGCATCTTTCCATTTCTCTTTTGACCACCATGGTTCATACCCCTGTTCCCTTCACACAATCTCATAAGAAACTGTCTCATCTTCAGTTCCTCATCCTTGCTTCCAATCTCTCCACACACCCAGCCTCTCTCCAACACAACGCCCGGGGATTTATATCCAAAGAGGACTCCTCAAACTGGCTTAATCCATCACTCAAAATCTTCAATGGCATTCCAAATTCTTGAATTCAAGGCATTATAAAATTTGACTACATTAAATCTCTCATTCACATTTAGCATTCTCCATGTTTTAACCTGTGTAATGCTGTATCAGGAAACACCTGTCCCTTAGGATGTTTATAGGCATTAATGGAAATGATCAAGTAGATTTGAGAAATTCTCTACTAAATGGTGTATTTATTTCACAATTTCTCGAAGTCTTCACTGTGTTAATATGCATTTCAATTTGCTCTAGTCACAGAACGCAGAGCTCCCAGATCTGTTTCAGTGCAGAAAGTGTTTTTTCCAAGAAATCTACCTTTGCACGATTTACCCAGACCTCCTGCATTCTCACATTATGAACACCTATCCTTCCACACAAATAAATGATGCCCTTTAAAATAAAATCATGAAATCTTTCTAATAATTCAAGAAAGGAAAACCTTCCTAAACTCTCAAATAAAGGTATTTGATCATAACACACCATGTTTTGTTTTTGAAATTATTCATGTCTTTCTCCCATCCTGGACTGTAGGTATCTTAAAGCTATGAACCATGAATAAATCACATTTATATTTTCCACAGTGCTTACCACAGTAACCTCAGGCTGAGTAAGTAACTTCATTCCAGGATGTACAAAATTTTACACTATTTTTAAATAATAGTTCACTTCTTCTAGCCCTTTAGGATGGAGAAATTTGTGTGCATTCAATATGTAAACTAGCAGTTAAAAATATTGTAACCCTAACATGTAGTCTGTTACTCATACAATCTAAAGCAGACATGGTTCTGGAATCACCGTCTGCAGATAATGATAAAATTTGTATCTCCTAAATGGATTTAGTTTAACAGGCTGAATTTATTTCAGCAAATGGGGTACAAGATTCACAATAGATTTAATAAAACTAGGCAAATTTTGGTCTCAAAAGATATCTTTTTTAAAGCCAGTCAGCTTCTAGTCAAATTACTTGGAGTTTCTGGGATCAGCTTCCCCCAGTTCTTTTGGGGTCAAACACATAAAATTTATTACCACGGACCTTGGGGAATGAAGCTGCCTTAAGGGATTCCTGAGGTCTCAGGACTCTAACTGGCTCTAAGGTGGCCCCACTAACTGATGGAAATAATTAGACCTTTGAACTTAACCCTATCCTGAGAGGAGTTCAGACTGACTAAGCTCTGTTCCTTAAGCACATAAAATAAAATGACCTGAATGTCATTGGTTCCTTCCATACCCGGAGCTGAGCATCTCAAAGGAACTAATAACAGATACCGTCATCCAAACAGAAGAGATTAAGAAATGCTAGAATGTAATCACTTTTTGAAATACTATGTTCATTCACACTTGACTGTAAAAGGGGCTGGAAAATGAGAACTACTCTTCATCCCTCTTCATTCCCCACCACTCATACACCTCTCTCTAATTTGTATGCATCTCCTAGTGAACAGAAGATTATTATAGCAGATAATTTGTGTAGGTAAAATGTTACCAACAATTTTTCTACAATTTATCAAGCAGTTTTAATTTTTAAAAAGTTTGCAATGAGCTATGGAAGCTTCTAAATTCAAAGGAGAACAGTTATTTATATAAAAATAACATAGTTATTTTTATACAGGGTTTTTTTTCTGTTACAGGTAAAACTGAAGTTCCAAGCTATACTTATAGAGCTAGTGAATTGAAGATTATTCTGGTAATCCCTTTGCATGAATTGACAATTTTGCTTTTTGTTTTGTTTTCTTTTTTGTTGTGCTGCATGGCTACAGGAACAGAGAAGAGTGCATGGATGCCCAGGAGAGAGTAAAACAACACAGTAGAGAAGATGGATGGCATGATATCCACACTGTCCAGCCTGCAGATTCCAGTGGACAGAGGTTTAAAGACAGAAGCCCAAAGAAACTATTTTCCCAAAAGGCTTTGATGCTTTTACACAATGATATCTTAAGGTTCAGAAGATAAAGTTTGGTAGATCTGTATAGGGGTCATTTTTGCCATTACTGTCTGCAGTGCTGCTCTGGGATCTCGGCAATAAGTTATTTTTGGGAGAATCAAGAGACAAGGTCTTTTACATAGGCAATGTTTTTGTTGTTTTCACTGAGGGCATTTGCAACTTTGGAAAAACTCATTGAATCTCTCTGATCCCATGTGACTCCCAAAAATATTTGGTAGGACACTCTTCAGAAAATTCAAGCTCTTTGTGAAGACAACTGAAGGGTAAAGAGTCAGAAGAAGTGGGATTATTAATATCAACCTGACTTACAGATTGATACCTTGTACAAAGAAAATAAACAGGGTACTATGAAAGAGACTCATCACTCAGGCTAGGAGTAAACAAAAAAGAGTTTGCAACTACAACTGTAAGGAAAATAAAATGTGGGTGATTTTTTTTACTGATGTCTAAAGGGTACGACCTAAAGAACCATCTTCTCTCCTCCCTGCCAACCCAAAACATAATAGCAGTCAAGATTATTATCCTCAGTCTAAGAGAAATCAGAGTAGTGGTAATTCCTATAAGGTTCAAAGTTGTTTTTCAAATCTAATTAACTATGATCTAAAAAATGCTATATTGGAAAATGCCCCTCATGCTCTTGGACACTCAGCCCCAGGGCTCCTGGAAGCTGTCAGGACCAACTCATGTACCCCTTGCTTCATTCTTTCTTGGCTCTGGGTCCCAGGCATTCAGTAGGTTTTCTAATCTTCTTGTCTGTTGCCTCTCTGTTGTAAAACTACAGGCTATTGATGCCCCAAAAGTTAGCAGAAAATCCTTTCTTCTTCATGTTATTACTAATCATCATTGTGGGTAAATACTTACAGATAGTAAAAATGATAAAGATGGGTAAGTTCCACTACTTACAGAGGATTAACTTTGCTGGTCTTCAATTACAGATTCTGCCTCTCTTGAGATGAAAATTAAAGTGGAAATGAGTTTCCATCCTGGGCTTTTCTTCCTAGAGATAAGCCTTACCAAGCTTCTTCCTTCATTCTAATTCTGCCCTTATGATGAAACAAGGGTAGAACAGTGTTTTCATTTCTTCCTGTTTCTAGTGTTCATTCATTCATTCATTCACTCACTTAACATTTACTGGGTATTATTTACTTAACATGACTGGGTATCTCATTTTATGCCAAAGACTGAGCCAGACACTAGAAACATAGAAATGACTAAGACATAAGATACTGACTGACCCATGAAATAACTCAGTCTAGGGGGTGAATTATGAAGCAGGTGATTCAGCACGGTATGATAATCACCATTAGATGGGTAAATTCAGAGTCCTATGGAGCCAAGAAAAGGACAACCTAGAGTACATGTGATGGTCAAGAAAGTGCCTTGAGGGGAGTTGATGTCACACTGACCAGGGTGAGCTGAGTCTTGAAAGATGAGAGGGAGTCTTGGGATAGACTGGGTTGGGTGGGGTTGGGAGAGGTAATAGATGACAAAAAAAATAAATAATACCAGGTGGTACATCCTGGAAATAAGAGACAGCATGACACCAGCGTATAGTTGGGGAGAAATGAGGGTGGAACAGTATACAGTCTATTAATCTTAAAGCTTTAGAACTTACATTCTGCTTTTTGAGCAAGGGAATGATATAGTTAATTTGCACTTTAGAAAATAACCCTAGAGAAAGGGTAAAGAAGATGGATGAAGGGAGACAGGATATATCAACAAAGTAGCTAAATTCTACTGTAGTAATCAGAAAAGCCATAGCAAAGCAGTGGTCATGGAACAGAAAGAAGGAGAGCAGATTTATTAATCATTACAATAGTTACAGTAATTTGTTAAAAGCTACATAATATAAAAAAGGCAAACTGTGACATCAAGAATATAAATTGTGGGAGGAGGGGGAGTAAAGGGCAGAGTTTTGCATTTGAAGTTAAACTGTTATCAGCATAAAATAGACTTGTTATATCTGTATGATATTTTATGTTGAACTCATGGTAACCACAAAGCAAAAACCTATAGAAAATATACAAAGGATAAAGAGAAAAAAGTTAAAGCATAACTATTAAGGAAAATCATCAATTCAGACAGCAAGAGACGGGGAAGAAAAGGAATTAAGGGAGCTACAAAATAGTCAAAAACAGTAAGATGGCATTAGTAAGCCCTCTTCAATCCATAGTTATTTTAAATGTAAGTGGATTGAATTCTTAATGAACAGACATACAGTGCCTAAATGAAAAAAAAAAAAAAATGGGCCAACTGTATGCTCTACATAATAGACTGAATTCAGCTTTATGGACATACATAGGCTCAGGGTGAAGGGACGGAAAAAAGATTTCCATGCAAACAGAAAACAAAATAGATCAGGGTAACTATACTTATCTGTCAAAATAGACTTTAAGTCAAAAACTACAAAGAGAAACAGATAAGATTATGATATAATGATAAAGGGGCCAATTCATCAAGAGGGTATAACAATTGTAAATGTATATGAACCCCAAAACAGAACAGTTAAGTACACTAAACAAATACTAATAGATCTGAAGAGGATAAACAAGCATCAATACAATATTGTGTGACTTCAATATCCAACTTTCAACAATACCCAACTTTCAACAATGCATAAATCACCCAAAAAGAAGATCAACAAGGGAACACTGGACTTGAAATATGCTTTAGACCAAATGGCCCAAAACAGACATATATAGAATATTCCTTCCAATAGGAACAGAATGCACATTCTTCTCAATTGCATATGGAATATTCCTCAGGGCAGATCATTTTTTGAGTCACAAAAAAAGTCCTAGCATTTTTAAGATGACTGAAATCATGACAAGTATCTTTTCCAAGCACAATGGAATGAAAATAGGAACTGGTAACAGGAAGAAAACTGGAAAATTTGAAAATGTGTAATAATTAAACAACATACTTCTGAACCACCAATGGTCAAAGAAGAAATTAGAAGAAAAATCAAAATTTATCTTGAAACAAAAGAAAATGGAACATAACATGCCAAAGTTTATGGGAAACAGCAAAAGTAATTTTAAGAGGGATTTTACGGCACTAAACACATAAATGACAAAAAGAAATCAAACAAATTAACTTTATATCTCAGGGAATAAGCAAGAGAGGAATAAAATAAGCCAAAAATTGACAGAAAGAAAGAAATAACAAAGATTACAGAACAAATAAATTAGAGACCAGAAAAAAATTATAAAATATTAGTGAAATTGGGGGTGGAGCCAAGATGGCGGCGTGAGTACAGCAGCGGAAATCTCCTCTCAAAACCACATATATTTATGAAAATATAACAAAGACAACTCTTCCTAGAAGAGAGACCAGAGGACACAGGACAACATCCAGACCACATCCACACCTGCGAGAACCCAGCGCCTCACCAAGGGGGTAAGATACAAGCCCCAGCACGGCAGGACCCGAGCGCCCCTCCCCCCAGCTCCCAGCGGGAGAAGAATAGGGAGAGCGGGAGGGAGACGGAGCCCAGGACTGCTGAACACCCAGCCCCAGCCATCCGCACCGGAGCACAGACACAGTGCGTGCATGGGTTGCTGGATACTAGGGAAACAGGACAGCAAGACCTGTGAGCGGGTCCCTGGGGCCGGCGCCCAGGGACAAAGAAAAGTGAGTGGCTTCTTTTTTTTTTTTTTTGCGAGTGCTTTTTGGAAGTCTTAAAGGGACAGGAACCACAAAACAGGACAGAAGTGTCCTGGGACACTTAGTCCAGAGGCAGGGAATCTGGGGATCTCTGGGCACTCTCACCCCCCGGGCAGCAGGGAGTATGGAGGCCCCTCAAGAAGATAGATAGCATCCCGGCCGCTCCCCCTCCAACATGGCTCCACCATATCGGAGCAGCAGCCTGAGCCAGGCCACGCCCACAGCAACAGCGGAGATAAACTCCATAGCAGCCGGGCAGGAAGCAGAAGCCCTGTCTGAGCGCAGCTGCCCAGCACAAGTCACTAGAGGTCGCTGTTCTCCCAGGAGAGGAGGGCCACAAACCAACAAGAAGGGAAGTTCTTCCAGCCGTCACTCATGCCAGCTCTGCAAACTATCTCTATCACCATGAAAAGGCAAAATTACAGGCAGACAAAGATCACAGAGTCAACACCTCAGAAGGAGACAGACCTAACCAGTCTTCCTGAAAAAGAATTCAAAATAAAAATCATAAACATGCTGACGGAGATGCAGAGAAATATACAAGAGCTAAGGGATGAAGTCGGAAGGGAGATTACAGACGCCTGGAAGGAGATTACAGGAGTGAAACAAACTCGGAAAGATTTATGAGCAGAATGGATAAAATGCAAGAGACCATAGATGGACTAGAAACCAGAGAACAACAACGCATAGAAGCTGACATAGAGAGAGATAAAAGGATCTCCATGAATGAAACAATATTAAGAGAACTGTGTGACCAATCCAAAAGGAACAATATCCGTATTATAGGGGTGCCAGAAGAAGAAGAGATAGAAAAAGGGATAGAGAGTGTCTTTGAAGAAATAATTGCTGAAAACTTCCCCAAAATGGGGGATGAAATAATCGAAAAGACCACGGAAATACACAGAACGACCAACAGAAAGGACCCAAGGAGGACAACAACAAGATACATAATAATTAAAATGACAAAGATCAAGGAAAAGGAAAGAGTTTTAAAGGCAGCTAGAGAGAAAAAGGTCACCTATAAAGGAAAACCCATCAGGCTATCATCAAACTTCTCAACAGAAACCTTACAGGCCAGAAGAGGATGGCATGATATATTTAACACAATGAAACAGAAGGGCCTTGAACCAAGGATACTGTATCCAGCAAGATTATCATTTAAATACGATGGAGGGATTAAACAATTCCGAGAAGCAAAAGTTCGGGGAATTTGTCTCCCACAAACCACCTCTACAGGGTATTTTAGAGGGACTGTTCAAGACGGGAGCACTCCTAAAACTAAACAGATGTCACCAGAGAAAATAAAATCACAGTAAAGAAAGCAGACCAACCAAATACTAATTAAAGGCAAAAAAAATAAAATCAACTACCCACTAAAAGCAGTTAAAGGAAACACGAAAGGGCACAGAATAAAACAACCAACATATAAAGAATGGAGGAGGAGGAATAAGAAGGGAGAGAAGAAAAGAATCTCCAGACAGTGTATATGACAGCTCAATGGGCGAACTAAGTTAGGGAGTAAGAAACCAAAGAGGCTAACCTTGAACCTTTGGTAACCACAAATCTAAAGCAGGCAATGGCAATAAGTACATATCTTTCAATAGTCACCTTA
Organism: Manis pentadactyla; assembly: GCF_030020395.1. Taxonomy (NCBI): domain Eukaryota; kingdom Metazoa; phylum Chordata; class Mammalia; order Pholidota; family Manidae; genus Manis; species Manis pentadactyla. Next base: position 52,068,987 of record NC_080028.1, on the reverse strand, counting down.
AATGTAAATGGACTGAATGCACCAATCAAAACACACAGAGTAATAGAATGGATAAAAAAGCAAGATCCATCTATATGCTGCTTACAAGAAACTCACCTCAAAACCAAAGACATGTACAGACTAAAAGTCAAGGGATGGAAAAACATACTTCAGGCAAACAACAGAGAGAAGAAAGCAGAGGTTTCAGGACTAATATCAGACAAAATAGACTTCAAAACAAAGAAAGTAACAAGAGATAAAGAAGGACACTACATAATGATAAAGGGCTCAGTCCAGCAAGAGGATATAACCATTCTAAATATATATGCACCCAACACAGGAGCACCAGCATATGTGAAACAAATACTAACAGAATTAAAGGAGGAAATAGAATGGAATGCATTCGTTCTAGGAGACTTCAACATGCCACTCACCCCAAAGGATAGATCCACCGAGCAGAAAATAAGTAAGGACACGGAGGCACTGAACAACATAGTAGAACAGATGGACCTAATAGACATCTATAGAACTCTACATCCAAAAGCAGCAGGATATGCATTCTTCTCAAGTGCACATGGAACATTCTCCAGAATAGACCACATACTAGCCCACAAAAAGAGCCTCAGTAAATTCCAAAATATTGAAATTCTACCAACCAACTTTTCCAGACCACAAAGGTATAAAACTAGAAATAAACTCTACAAAGAAAACAAAAAGGCTCACAAACACATGGAGGCTTAATAACATGCTTCTAAATAATCAATGGATCAACGAACAAATTAAAATAGAGATTACGGAATATATGGAAACAAATGACAACAACAACACAAAGCCCCAACTTCTGTGGGACGCAGCGAAAGCAGTCTTAAGAGGAATGTATATAGCGATCCAGGCACACTTGAAGAAGGAAGAACAATCCCAAATCAATAGTCTAACATCACAATTATCGAAACTGGACAAAGAAGAACAAATGAGGCCTAAAGTCAGCAGAAGGAGGGACATAATAAAGATCAGAGAAAAAAATAAACAAAATTGAGAAGAATAAAACAACAGCAAAAATCAATGAAACCAAGAGCTGGTTCTTTGAGAAAATAAACAAAATAGATAAGCCTCTAGCCAAACTTTTTAAGAGAAAAAGAGAACCAACACAAATCAACAGAATCAGAAATGAGAATGGAAAAATCACGACAGACTCCACAGAAATACAAAGAATTATAAAAGACTACTATGAAAACCTATATGCCAACAAGCTGGAAAACCTCTAAGAAATGGACAACTTCCTAGAAAAATACAACTTTACAAGACTGACCAAGGAAGAAACACAAAAGTTAAACAAACCAATTATGAGCAAAGAAATTAAACACAGTAATCAAAAAACTACCCAAGAACAAAACCCCCAGGCCAGACGTATTTACCTCGGAATTTTATCAGACACACAGAGAAGACATAATACACATTCTCCTTAAAGTTTACCAAAAAATAGAAGGGGAGGGAATACTCCCAAACTCATTCTATGAAGCCACATCACCCTAATACCAAAACCAGGGAAAGACCCCACCAAAAAAGAAAATTACAGACCAATATCCCTGATGAATGTAGATGCAAAAATACTCAATAAAATATTAGCAAACAGAATTCAAAAATATATCAAAAGGATTATACACCATGACCAAGTGGGATTCATCTCAGGGATGCAAGGATGGTACAACATTCGAAAATCCATCAACATCATCCACCACATCAACAAAAAGAAAGACAAAAACCACATGATCATCTCCATAGATGCTGAAAAAGCATTTGACAAAATTCAACATCCATTCATGATAAAAACTCTCAGCAAAATGGGTATAGAGGGCAAGTACCTCAACATAATAAAGGCCATATATGATAAACCCACAGCCAACATCATACTGTACAGTGAGAAGCTGAAAGCTTTTCCTCTGAGATCGGGAACAAGACAGCGATGCCCACTCTCCCCACTGTTATTTAACATAGTACTGGAGGTCCTAGCCACGGCAATCAGACAAAATAAAGAAATACAAGAAATCCAGATTGGTAAAGAAGAAGTTAAACTGTCACTATTTGCAGATGACATGATATTGTACATAAAAAACCCTAAAGACTCCACCCCAAAACTACTAGAACTGATATCGGAATACAGCAAAGTTGCAGGATACAAAATTAACACACAGAAATCTGTGGCTTTCCTATACACTAACAATGAACCAATAGAAAGAGAAATCAGGAAAACAACTCCATTCACAATTGCATCAAAAAGAATAAAATACCTAGGAATAAATCTAACCAAAGAAGTGAAAGACCTATACCCTGAAAACTACAAGTCATTCTTAAGAGAAATTAAAGGGGACACTAACAAATGGAAACTCATCCCATGCTCGTGGCTAGGAAGAAATAATCCTGCCCAAAGCAATATACAGATTTGATGCAATCCCTATCAAATTACCAGCAACATTCTTCAACGAACTAGAACAAATAGTTCAAAAATTCATATGGAAACACCAAAGACCCTGAATAGCCAATGCAATCCTGAGAAAGAATAATAAAGTAGGGGGGAATTTCACTCCCCAACTTCAAGCTTTCCTACAAAACCATAGTAATCAAGACAATTTGGTACTGGCACAAGAACAGAGCCACAGACCAGTGGAACAGATTAGAGACTCCAGACATTAACCCAAACATATATGGTCAATTAATATTTGATAAAGGAGCCATGGACATACAATGGCGAAATGACAGTCTCTTCAACAGATGGTGCTGGCAAAACTGGACAGCTACATGTAGGAGAATGAAACTGGACAATTGTCTAACCCCATACAAAAAAGTAAATTCAAAATGGATCAAAGACCTGAATGTAAGTAATGAAACGATAAAACTCTTAGAAAAAAACATAGGCAAAAATCTCTTAGAGATAAACATAAGTGACCTCTTCTTGAACATATCTCCCCGGGCATGGAAAACAATAGCAAAAATGAACAAGTGGGACTATATTAAGCTGAAAAGCTTCTGTACAGCAAAAGACACCATCAATAGAACAAAAAGGTACCCTACAGATGGGAGATTATATTTGTAAATGACAGATCCAATAAAGGCTTGATGTCCAAAATATATAAAGAGCTCACCCACCTCAATAAACAAAAAACAAATAATCCAATTAAAAAATGGGCAGAGGAACTGAACAAACAGTTCTCCAAAATAGAAATCAGATGGCCAACAGACACATGAAAAGATGCTCCACATCGCTAATTATCAGAGAAATGTAAATTAAAACCACAATGAGATATCACTTCACACCAGCAAGGATGGCTACGATCCAAAAGACAAACAACAACAAATGTTGGCAAGGCTGTGGAGAAAGGGGAACCCTTCTACACTGCTGCTGGGAATGTAAATTAGTTCAACCATTGTGGAAAGCAGTATGGAGGTTCCTCAAAATGCTCAAAATAGACTTACCATTTGACCCAGGAATTCCACTCCTAGGAATTTACCCTAAGAATGCAGCACTCCAGTTTGAAAAAGACAGATGCACCCCTATGTTTATTGCAGCACTATTTACAATAGCCAAGAATTGGAAGCAACCTAAGTGTCCATCAGTAGATGAATGGATAAAGAAGATGTGGTACATATACACAATGGAATATAAGAAGAAAACAAGTCCTACCATTTGCAACAACATGGATGGAGCTAGAGGGTATTATGCTCAGTGAAATAAGCCAAGCGGAGAAAAAGAAATACCAAATGATTTCACTCATCTGTGGAGTATAAGAACAAAGGAAAAACTGAAGTAACAAAACAGCAGCAGAATCACAGAACCCAAGAATGGACTAACAGGTACCAAAGGGAAAGGGACTGGGGAGAATGGGAGGGTAGGGAGGGATAAGGGCAGGGAAGAAGAAAGGGGGTATTATGATTAGCATGCATAATGTGGGGGGTGGGAGAAAGGGGAGGGCTGTGCAACACAGAGAAGACAAGTAGTGATTCTACAACATTTTGCTATGCTGATGGACAGTGACTGTATGGGGTTTGTGGGGGGGACTTGGTATAGGGGAGAGCCTAGTAAACAGAATATTCTTCATGTAATTGTAGATTAATGATAACAAAAAAAACAAAGAGAAAGAAAAGGGGGATTACTCCCTGATAGGATAAAACTACCTGAAAATCAACGATTAATGCATGCTTTAAATATCCTTAATTTTGATCATTTAAAGGGTGTCAGATGATCAGCTATGGAAGTACATTTTTCTGATAATATTTCTTTCTCTTAAAAAAAGAAAAAAAAGCAGTTCCTGTGTGGTGATCTCCAATAAGTTCTTCACAATGGTATAAAGGGCATATCAAAGGGTGGGCAAAGGTTTGTTTGTGTTTATACAGAGGATCAAGGCCTAATTTGGCTACCCAGAAAACGAATTAAGATACGATATGAAGAAGAACTTCCAATATCAACATTCTCTGGAAGAGTCATTCCAGAAAATGATCATCAAAAAACTTCAACAAAGATCCTGGTGCTGTTGCAGTTGTAGCTGCATTCATCCCACCGTTTCCTGGACTTGCCATTGGAATGAAGAAGGAGATATCTAAGCTGGCCTGTGCATACAGCAAAACAACAAATTTGACTGGATCTATACTGTCGGAACTCAACCAAGAATTAGGAGAAGTGCAAGTTGCAGCGCTCGAAAATCTTGCGACTATAGACTATCTACTGTTAAAAGAACATATGGGATGTGAACAGTTCCCAGGAATGTGTTGTTTTAATATGTCTGATTTTTCTCGAACTATTCAAATTCAATTAGACAATATCCATCATATCATTGATAAGTTTTCACAAATGCCTAGGGTGCCTAACTGGTTTTCTTGGTTTCACTGCATATGGCTGGTAATTGTAGGTCTGCTTTGGTTATGTAGCTGTATTCCTATTATGTTAAGGTGTGCATGCAATTTAATTAGTAGTTCAAAACCTACACATGCTTATGTTACACTACAAGAAGATATGTCAAAGAAATAATCAATCTTCCCATGTTTTCTTCCGTCTGCTACTTCTATAGCTTTTCTTCTTCCTCCCTAATTACAACCCTTAAATAGAATTCGTGCCTCATATCGAAATTACCGAGTATCATAATTCTTCCAAGTGGTAAAGATACCTCAAGACAAATGCTGGGCATAGAAGCCACAGGGCATAAATATGCAAAGAAATAAAAAGCTAGCCATTTCAAACAATAAGGCTTCTCTCTCACTTACCAACTTTACGTTTCCCTGTATGGCCCCAGAAGATGACTGGTTAGACAGAGACGGGTAAGATTCCTCAAGGGAGGAACAACCTAAGACAGGCACAGTTGCAGGGGGGCCATCAGGTGAGAAATTGGGGATCAGCAGAGGTGAGGCTTAGAACCTCACCCCCCGTTTTGAGAGAAATCTTCTGCATTGGTGGAGGTTTTGTTGCCCTTGTCTAGCTTTTATTAACACTTAGTCTATAGGCACACACCTGATCATCTACATTAGCCCTCTTACAGCACTAAACTATGTTTTCTACCTTTATCTTGCATCTACCTACCACTTCAGCATTTTATTAAAAATAATAATAATAATAAGTGAGAAATGTGGGATTCACATATAAATCAAGTATAAAAATCAAATGAATAATCTACTTGACCTGATTGTTTATAGTTCATGATGCATGATCAAAATCAAAAGTTTCTGTGATGACTGCCCTTGCACTGTTCACCATGTAAGAACTTATTCACTATGTAAGAACTTGTTCACCATGTAAGAACTTGTTCGTTATGCTTCAGAAGATTGGAGACTGTTGAGAATTAGGCTTGGGGTTGATTAATGATTGTGCATTGAGTCCCCTATACAGAATTTTATTGTTGTTAACAACCATATGATCAATAAATATGAGAAATGCCCTCTCAAAAAAAAATAAATAAGTAAAAATAAAAATAAAGACAAAACAAAGTCTGTTTGATCAACATTTATAGTTAATAAATGAGACAACCTGAAATCAAAAAAAAATATATTAGTGAAACTAAGAGGTTGTTTGTTTGTAAAGGTCAACATAATTGACAAAGCTGTTGGTTAGACTAAGGAAGAAAAAAGAGAAGATTGCAATAAATAATATCAGAAATGAAAGAGAAGACTTTACCACTCTTAGCATTGATATTACAGAAACAAAAGAATAGTAAGAAATTCCCTAGGAAATGTTATACCAACAAATTGGATAACTTAGAAGAAATGGATAAATTCCTAAAATGCTGAATTTCTACCAAGGCTGAATCATGAAGAAATAGACAATCTGAGTAGACCAATGAGTCAGGTCATTGAATTTGCAATAAAAAATCTCTCAACAAAGAAAATCGCAAAACCGGGTGATTTCAGTGTTGAATTCTAATAAACATTTAAAGACAAATTAAAGCCAATTCTCAAACTTTTCCAAATTGAAAAAGAGGGAATGCTCCCTAAAGCATTCTATGAGACCATCATTATCCTGATACCAAAGTAAGATAAAGATACTACAAGAAAATAAAATTATAGGTCAAATTCTCTGATGAACATAACATCTAAATATTCTCAACAATTCAATAGCACATTAAAGGGATCACATACCATGTTCTAGTGGGATTTATCACTGGCATGCAAGGAAGGTTCAATATACACAAATCAATAAACATGACACACCACATTAATAGAATGAATGATAAAGATCATATGATTATTTCAATAGATGTAGAAAAATCATTTGACAAAATTCAACATCCTTTCATAATAAAAATTCTTAAGAATTAGGTAGAAAAGGGATGTGCCTCAACATAATAAAGGACATGTATGGTGAGTTCACATCAAACATCACACTGAACAGTGAAAAACTAAAAGTGTTTCCTTTAAGATCACAGACAAAACAACAATACAACACCCTCACCACTTCTATCCAACAATACTGGAAGTCTCAGCCACAGCAATCAGGCAAGAAAAAGAAATAAAAAGCATCCATATTGGAAAGGAAGAAGTAAAACTATCTCTGTAGATGATATGAATTTACATGTAGAAAATACTAAAGAATCCACCAAAATAACTATTAAAACTAATTAACAAATTCAGTAAAGTTACAGGACACAAAATCAATATAAAGAAACCAGTTACATTTCTATACCTATCCATTAACTATCTGAAAAAGAAATTGAGAACAAAATCCCATTTACAATACCATCAAAATAATAAAATACTTAGAAGCAAATTAACCAAGCAGGTGAAAGATCCAAAACTATAAAATTTTCATGAAATAAATTGAACAGTATAAATAATAAACAGAAATAACTGGAAAGACATCTGAAGTTTATAGTCAAAATGTCCATATCATGCAGAAAAACTACAGATTCAATGCAGTCCCTTTCAAAATATTAATGGCATTTTACAGAAGTAGAAAAAAATCCTAAAATTCATGTGGAACTATAGAATACCCTGAATAGGCAAAGAAATCTTGAGAAAGAAGAAAGCTGGAGCATCACATGTCCTGATTTCAAACTATATTATAAAACTATCATAATCAAATCAGTATGGTATTGGCATTAAATAGACACACAGACCAATGTAAAAGAGTCAAGAACCCAGAAAAACCTAGAAATATGGCCATTAATATTTGACAAGGGAGCTAAAGATACTGAATGGCAAAAGATACTCCTTTCAATAAATAGTGCTGGGGACATTGGAAAATCAAACTGAAAGGAATAAAATTGGGCACCTATCTTATACCATTTACAAAAATTAAGTTGAAATAGATTAAAATCTTAAATATAAGAATGAAAACCAAAACTCCTAGGAGCAAACATAGGGAAAAAAACTCTTTGGCATTGATCTGCAAAATGATTTTTTGCATATAATACTAAAGTACAAGACACTAAAGCAAAAATTAAAACGTGAAACTAAACCAAACTTTAAAAAAAATCAATAAAATGAAAAGGCAACCTACAGAATTGGAGAAAATATTTGTAAGTATTTTCTGATATATATTATCAGATAATTATCTGACAAAACATATCTTTCTGATAATATCTAGAACTAATATCTAGCATACATAAGGAACTCCTACAACTCAGTGGCAGAGAACAATCCAATTAAAAAATAGGCAAAGTACCTGAATAGACATTTTCTGAAGAGGACATACAAGTGGCCAACAGATTTATGAAATGATGTTCAACATCACTAATTACCAGCAAAATCAAAACCATAATGAGATAACACCGCACACTTGAGAAGGGCTGCTATTAAAAAGATAAGAGATAGCTAGTGTTGGTGTAGAAAAGGAAACCCTGGTGCAGTGTTGGTAGGAATATAAATTAGTAAAGCCACTATGGAATACAGCATTGAGCATCCTCAAAAAATTAAAAATAGAACTATTATATGATCCAGCAATACCACTTCTGGATATATATCCAAAGGAAATGAAATCACTATCTCAAAGAGATATCGGCACCCATATGTTTATTGCAGCATTATTAACAATGGCCAAACATGGAACATGGAAACAACTCATGTAGGTTGACATAGGAATGGATAAAGCAAATGTGGTACACACACACACACACACACACACACACACACACACACACACACACACACACACACACACACAATTATTTGATCATAAATATAGAAGGAAATTCTGCCATTTATGATGACATGAATGAGCCTGGAGGGCATTATGCTAAGTGAAATAAGATAAACAAAAATACTCCATGATCACACTTACATATGGCTTCTAGAAACACTGAACTCATAGAAACAGAGAATAGAATGGTGGTTGCCAGGGGTCATGGGTGGGCTAATAGGGGAGATGTTGAATGAAGTGTGCTAACATTCAATTATAAAATGGTAAGTTCTGGAAACCTAATATACAGCATGGTAATGATACTTAATAGTTGCTTAGAGAGCAGATCCTAAATGTCCTCACCACAAAATAAAAATGTTAGTTCTATGAAGTGATAGAGGTGTTAACTATCCCTACTGTAGCAATCATTTTAGCATATATACATGTATCGAATTATCACATACATGTTGTATGTGATATCTCAATAAAGCTGAGAAACACACACAATGGATAGATACAAAATTTGGAGTAGTTGTTACTTCTATCAGGGGTAGTTTGGGGATGAAACAAGAGAGAAATAGTCATTTCAAGTGATGTTTCTAGTAAATACTCCAGTTGAATAACTTTCTGAATAATCATATTCATATGAATTATAATTTGTGTAAATGTTAAAAATCTTTTGTATTTTATCAAATATGTTTAAGTGATAAAAAATAAATAATGAGCTAATTTTATTTTTTTTTCTTAGTAGATAAAAACACTATAGGAAGGAATTGTATATCTCCCTCTACTTCTTGCATTTTTACATCCTCCTTTAATGTGACGTTTTAATTATGTAAAAAAAAAATAATTAAAAACATCATACTAATTAACGTACTCCTGAGGAGTAAAAATGATTCTTTAATTTTCTTTTTTTCCAGAAATGACAAACTCAATTAGTGAGGGCTGCACCTAATTGCCTATGATTTTTTTTCAAGTACATTTGCTGTGCTTGAATAGATGATGGTAATAAAAATCCGATAATTAAGTAAACAGATTTTTATATAAGTATGAGGTTTACTGTTCGGTACAAATTAAAGAAAAACAGACGAGCTACTTGACATCAAAAAAGAAGAGTAGGACCATGTCAAACATACTACGTGTTGAAATTATGTTTTTTTTAATAAAAAAGTTTAATTTAAAACGATTCATTTATTCAAAATGCACAAGTTCTCAATATAAACGAAACTGAACTTTTTCATACAATTAGTGAAAGAGTATAGTCCAAATACTAAAAAATGAGGTAAACTGTTTTTACCTAGAAGCATAATAAATCAGAAGCAAACTCTGTCAAACTTGAGTCACTAAGAACATCAATCTGCACAATGACTCTGCTGTCAACTTGTGGTTTGAGGCTTAATCATTTTAGGAGCAACAAAGCCAGGAGTCATATTTTACCCAAGAGACACTTGAGAACACATATTCATGCTGCTACCCTCGTAAATTTCTTGACAATTTGCCTGAAGGTCAATTGGCAATGAAATAATAGAAATTTTAAGTTTTGAACAGATTATGTCAAGGCGGATTTAATGAATACGTAGCCTGCACTGTCATTTGGTCTCATGTCTATAGCCACTGGGAAATTTGAGATAGCCTGCAAAACCAGTAAAACACATGATGGTCCTAAGGTACACTTAATAAGTAAGCACATGATATGTAAGCACTAATAACACCAGAATATCTGACTCCAGGTCATTTTATCTAAAGGGTTAGCTTTTTAAAATTGTTTTATATCCAAAGAAGCATAATTCATTATTTATGATACCTACATAGATTTAATTACATCATGCATTATATTTATCAAAGACTATGACACAATTATGGTAGATGGCAAAATTGTCCAGAAATTATTTCCTTGCCTGTATCCACCTCTTTAAATAGTTCCCTTTCACATTTACTCTGGGTTTGGCCATGTGAGTGCTGTGCGTGTTAGGCTGCATGGGCTGCCATAACAAAATACCACAGGCTGGGTGGCTTAAACAACAGAAATTTATTTTCTCACACTTCTGGAGGCTGGAAACCTGAGATCAGGTGCCAGCATGATCCAGTTTGGGTGAAAACCTCCTTTCTTACTTGCAGAAAACCTCACTGTGTGCTTGCATGGCCTTTTCATGGTACATGTAGACAGAGAGAGATCATCCTCTCTGGTTTCCCTTCTCATGAGGGCAGTAATTCCATCTGACCATGTCCCCACCCTCATACCTAATTACCTCCCAAAGGTCCATCTCCAAATACCATTACACTGGAGTGAGGTTTTCAACACATGAATTCTGGGGGGACACATCCAGTCCATAACACTGTAGCCAGGACAGCAACAACAGATATGAAACAAGTTCCTTGAAAACCAGTTGTGCATTTGAGCCCCTTCTCTGTTACTGTTAGTGGGAACCTTGTTACCACTACCCCGTTAAGAAACCCAAGCTAGCCTACTGGAAAATAAGATGCACGTGGCCTTGCCCTATCTGTGCTCTTGCTGACCCAGCCTGCCTTACAGATTTCAGACTTGCCAGCCCTCAGAATTGTGTGAGCCAAGTCCTTAAAATAAATCTTTCGGTTTTATTTCTCTGGAGAACCCAAAATAGAGATTTTGGTGCTATGAAATTGGATGCTGCTGTAACAGATACCTAAAAATATGCAAGTGGCTTTGGAATTGGGTAAATGGGAAGAGTTTTGAGGAGGCTGATTGTAAAAAGGTTATCTTGAACAGAATGTTATTAGAAATATGGGCATTAAAGATGCCTCTGGTAAGATCTCAGATAGAAATAAGAGGCATGGTATTGGTCACTGAACGGAAGGTGATCCTTATTATAAAGTTGCAAAGAGTTTGGCTGAATTGTGTCCTGGGTGGAAGGAAGAACTTGTAAGTGATGAACTTGGATATTTAGCTGAGGAAATTTCCAACCAAGTGTGGAAGGCATAACCTGATTTCTCCTTGTGTATAGTAAAATGGGAGAAGAAAGACATGAATTGAAGTAGACATTGCTAAGCAAAACGGAGCCAAACTTGATTTGGAAAATTCTCAGCCTATCCAGATAGTGTGCTCTGAAATCAGGGTCAATGACAACCATTTGCCAAAAGGGATTGCATGTGTGACTCATGGGTCCAATCAACTATCTGAGCAGGAGTCAGGAATCAAGACACAGGTATCCAGAGAAGATCCCTGGAGAACCCCCTTGCCTGTGGCTCGGACCCCATGCATTGCACAAGGGGCAGACGGAGCTTTTAAAAAAATGCATGCCAGTAGAAACATAGTAAGCCTAGACAGCAAGGAACAGAGATAAATGAAATGAAATAAGAGAAGCTCTGAAGGAAGCACCACAGAGGCCTCAGCTAAAGACCAGGTCAGTTCTGTGGAGTCGCCTCTGCCATTCCAGGGGGCAGGTCATGGGCATGCAGCCACCTCAGAAGGCCCACCGACAGAGCACTGAGCCTTGTTCTCATGCCTTAAAACCTAATGGAATTTTCTCCACTAACTTGCAGACTTGCTTTAGACCAGGGACCCTTCTCTCCTTCCAATTTCTCCCTTTTTAAAGGGGACTATCTATGCTATTATCTGTCCCACTGTTGTACCTTGGAAGCAGATGATTTTTTTCTAGGCTTCAAAGGTCCACAGATGGAGAGGAATTTTGCCTCTGAATGGGCCATACTCCAAATCTTACCCTTAAACTGATTTACACAGAATTTGGACTTCAGAGTTGATGCTGGAATGGCTGACTTTGGAGGATGTCAGGATTGGGTGAATATATTTTTTATGCCAGAAAGACATGAGTTTGGGGAGGGTCAGAATGTAGTTATGGGTTAAGTTGTGTCTCCGAAAAAAGATCCAAGTCCTAAACTCCAATACCTCAGGAATGTGACCTTATTTGGAAACAGGACCAATGCAGATGTAATTAGTTAAATTACAAAGTTAAGTTATAAAGTTAAATAGTTAGTTAAATGACGAAGTCAAGTACAGAGTTAAATAAAAGTTAAGGTCTTACTGGAATAGAGTGCACTCCTAATCCAATATGACAGGTATCCTTATAAGGAGAGGTCCCTGTGAAGATGCTGAAACACAGGGAGAATGTCATGTGACATCAGAGGCATTAGATGGAGTCATGCCGCCACAGCCTGGCTCTATTAGAGCACAGAAGAGGAGAGGAAGCATCCTTTCCTAGCCAACACTTGGATTTCAGATTTCTGTTCTCCAGAATTGAAAGAGAATAAAATCTCTGTGAAGCTGCCTATTTTGTGGTACTTTGTTACGGGGGCCATAGGAAGTACTCAGTAAGGACTTATAGTCTGCCAGGTAAAGTTGTATGTCAAGTCCCATGATTCTCATACTGAACAAGTGAAGAAGTACTATTATTGTCATAACCCCCATTTATAGCTCACTTAACAGAGGCTCTCACAGGTTAGGTGATTAACCTACAATTTGCAAAGTTAGTTAACTGTGATTCTGAGACACTGAGCTAGGTTTTACCTAGCTTTATGGTGCTGAAAGCATTGATGCTCTTGGTTTCCTCTCCCTTTTAGATAGATCTTGGGTGTTCATTTGAGTTCACACACATGTGTTACGATCTATGGGTAACTGCCAAGGACCTTGGGGATCTTTCAAAAACTCATGGAGTATATCTGATAATGCGCTAAAGGAAAAGAGACAAACTTTTTGATGGTAACTTGATTTGCATATTCTCAAGAAAACTGAGAAATAGGTGAATATCCAATGGACACAGTAAATTAGAATAGCACTTACATGTTAGTAAGTGCAGCCAGGTTCTAAATATAAATATCTAACAGTAAAAGATGAGTTGAAGAGTCTACTAAAAATATGATTTAAAAATCTATACAGACCTAACTAAAACAAAACAAAACAAAACAAAACACTGTCTTAATTGTCAGGGTCTCAAACTTAATTATTTCAATCATCATTAAGTCAAACAATTGTTTTATCTTTGGATTGCATGCTGATTGCTTCAAACTTTAAATGAAGATGCTTCATATTTATCTACATATTTTGATTTTACTCATATTTCTAATTTCCTTGATTAGTGAAACTTCAACCACCTGAATATTAACTTTTAAATTATGAATGTATCATATGGCTTTAATGTGTATTGAAACAAGAACTGGCAATAATTTCATCTCTAGACTTGAGAACTTAAATATACATAAGCAAATCTATATACAGACAAAAGTATTGGATTATATAAATTATAATAAATTGATACACAAATTTTAACAGTGACATGGTGAATCTAGAAAATACCACTACACAACTATACCTTAAATGCCAGTGCTTATTTAGCTATACCTCCAAATGAAAATATATTAAGGAATAAAATATGATTTCTCTTTGAAAAACATCATGAACATTGACTAATAAACCATTAACTCTACTTGTAACCAAGCAAACAGGAACTTTGATTCTAGGTCCCAGCATTCCAAATAGCTATAGTTACTTTCCCTTTCTGGATTCAGTTTCTTATACATAAAAAGTGATGTTCTTCAAGGTTCCTATTAGCTCCAAATTTCACTTGCAAAATTGTCATTTAATTTAATTTAATTAACCTCAGTCTCACATTGAATCTCAAAACAAATATAAATGGGAAACTACTACAATAACATTTAACTTTTGATATTTACTTCTTTTTATCACTTAAGTTTAGTACAAATCAAGTAAGTTTTCTTGGGCTTGGATGCTTCCTAAGTAAAGGTAACACTGGATATACACTTGAGAAAGAACCAAAATTCTATATAAATTCTGTTCATCTGCGGCTCCACTGGCATAGGCAATGTATCTCTTAGTTGGGAATTCAATGGAGAATATGATTATTTTACAACTGTACAAATACTTTTCTTTTTGGAAACCAGCTTGGAAAACTGTAAAATTTAGTAAGCCAGTATTCTTATATCTAAATTATATAGACAGTATCACCTGAAATATAACTGGACACTGACTTTATATCTTGTTGCAATAATACAATCTCAAGTGTTTGGGAAACAAATTACCTAAGCCCTATAATAAAACCCAATTTATTCTTACAATTTTTTCAGCAAAGTACACATAAACTTTTATAAAACATAATGACTTAATGTAAGAAAAATAAGATTACTTTTGCCATTGTTATATGATATCAAGTAAAAATGAAATGAAATTTTAGTGATTAAGGACGGTGTTATATGCAAAATTTCAGTGTTAAACAAACTTTAGATTTAGATTATTAATGAAGACTTGGCAGACTATACAATGTACTGTATTATTTTAAGTAATTATGATTAGTACATTTTTCGGTCAAGAGGTTGACAAGAATGACGACAGTTTTAAATAAACAGTTAAAAACTCTATTCATTAAAACAAGCACAGACATCTCATTAGCCTTAACATGGTACAATTCAAAAGTAAAATCTCTTTCCATCAGTCAACATTTACAGACTTTTTCATTGTTCTTTCACTAAGCTTAGAACAAGAGATCAGTTAATATTAACGTAATAAAAAAAAGTGTCTATAATCTATAGCCTAACATGGATACAATCTGTATAATTTAAAAGTTATCTGAACAGAGACAGATCATGAATCTGTCACTTTTCTCAAGGTTCAGAGCTGAGAATAGAGGCATCTGATCATTGACTTTTAGCCAGCAGCAAACTTGCACATATCTCAAGAGACTCTCCTTTGCCTTTCCCTCTGTCTTCTTTCAAATAGGGAAAAGGTAGCCTTGTCTTTTCTTAAAGAACTTGCTTGACATGCAAAATTAGTTCATACTTTTCACAGTATAAAGTTAAGTTGGTTTAAATTATACCCTGGGTCGAAGAAGGCAACCAAGTCTGGCAAACTGAACTGTTAAATTTAATCTTCTGATCCACTTTTTCTGATACTGATATGAACCACATTTGCAGGTGTATTTACCTCATACGACTTAATTTCCTGTAGAGAGCACACTGAAAAAGTACCATAGTATGTAAATTAATGTGCCCATCAATCTTCAACAAGTTTACGACTAGATAACCCAATAGGTTATGAACAATAATAAAGAGGCTAAGTTCATGAGCTGAATCCCTTGAGGAGCAGTTAGATGCCTTTTGTTGCCAAGTGAAACATGTTGCACTTTTCACTCAGCGGATCATTCTGTAAACGCATGCCCTCCGTCACAAAGGGGCCTCCCCAAAGAGTGGACCGTGAATCTGACTGTGGGCAGTGTTGTCATCTTTGTTTTTTAAGAAATTATAATAAACTTTGGAAAAATGAAAGCTATCATTTATTGGGTGTTTCTCATACCCTAGGTAGGTCATTATACCATACAATTTACATCCGTGACCTCATTCTCTAAAGTATACAGGATAGACACTTTGATGCCTAGTGTACAAGCACACTGAAGCTCAGAGTATGGGTTACTTATGTAAGGCCATATAGCTGAAAAATACTGGATCCTAGATTCCATTCTAGTTTGTCTGGATCCAGATCCGTGAATAGTGAACCAACCTCTCAGTTGGGTGAGGGGAATCTGATTTCCCATGTGAAAGATCCAGTATTTAGGCTTAGGCACTAAGCAATAGCTAGATGAAAATTATGCTTCCCAAAGAATTTAATAAGCTGTATTTCTGAATGTATATAGTGGTTATGATAACCAGGCAGTAACATAAATAATCTCTGGACATTTCCTCTAAGTTATTTAAATAAAGCAAATGTCTTTACAAAATAAAGTATGGCAGTTATTTGTCCCTTTTGTTAAAAAGCTTGGTTCAAAAACTAGAAAATAAAAGTGTTAGGAAATTTTGCTTAGAATAAAATTAGACATACAGTGAGGCTGCAGTACTCTGAACAAATTCACTATGAAGTTTACATTTATCAATCAGAAACAGATAACCTCTTTACTGACAATTATTCATACACATTTGTCCCAACACAGGAAAGTGCTTAATACTAGTAGATGTTAAATACATTTACAGGCATACCTCATTTTACTGTGCTTCACTTTATTGCACTTCACAGATATTCGAATTTTTACAAATTGAAGGTTTATGGCAACCCTGTGTGGAGAAAAGTCTGTCAGCGCAATCTTTCCAACAGCATTTGCTTACTTCATGTCTCCATGTCATATTTTGGTATTTCTCACAGTATTTCAAACCTTTTCATTGTTACTGTTATATTTGTTATGACAATCTGTGAACAGTGACTATGACTCACTGAAAGCTCAGGTAGTATTAAAATGCTTAAGCATTTTTTAATAAATTTTTTTTACTTAAAAATGTACTTTTTTTTAGACATCATACAACTGCATAATTAATAGACTACATTATAGTGAAAACATAACTTGTATATGCACTGGGAAACCAAGGGGTTAGTTTGACTGGCTGTATTGCCAAAATGCATTTTATTTCAGCAGTGTGGAACCATATCTGTAGTATCCTGAGGTATGTCTTATTTGGGGTAAAATTACCTAACGTAATACAAGTGAATACTCAATTAATAATGACTATTTTGTACTCTGTAGATACACCTTTCTTTTTCCAAAAAGGCAGAATAAAATTTAAATGAAGTTGTTTGCTTTATCAACTACTTTTATATAATGCAAATATGACAATAAGACCCAATTTTATATAAGGACATGATTATTAACATTATTAAGTAAACATGCTGTTAATTATACCAAGCATACTAAATTTAAAAAGTTCTTCTATGTATAATGAATATTTTTTCACTGGGTATTATAAAAAGTTCTAAAGTTAAATAAAAAGACAAAGATAAAGTTATATCTAAGTTTGATGATACGTAAAAATTTTTATCAAGGAAGTAACTTGACAGCATAAGATCCATAAATACTAGAATATGCAGAAGCACAGACAATATATTTTGTACTTATACTGTATGACTTTGCTTATTGTTATTACAATATTAAGTCCTTAAAAACTTAATATCCAAGTGATAGAAACCATGGTTTCTTTACAGAGCCTGTTTGAAAAGCTCTGACTATAAATTATATATTTGTTTTCTAAATGTAGGATTTATTTTTCTTCACATACCCTGCTAAGTTATTTTAATATCTTAAATTCGTATTTTTAGCAAATCTACCAAAAAATTCAAAATTACCAAATTTAAATTTACTGGTTGCTGAAGTAGAAAAAATAGCAAATATAAACATTTGACTTCAGTATGCAACTTTGGACACTTATGCAATCACAGTAAAACATTCAACAATTTGGCCCATTTTTTTTTACAAGAAGTATATCTTAGTTAAAGTGCAGAGAAATCATCCTATTAAAGTTGAACGACTGAGCTTTGTGGGATGTAAGACACATACAGACAGTCATGTTTGCTACATAAACCTTGGAGAAAAGAAAAGCCAAATGCAAAAACAGACATTCATCACAAGCCCTGGGGAGAATATGGCTGGAGGTGACTAACCTTTGCCAAGGTTACAAATTCTCAAGAGTAATTCCAAAAATATGATAATATGAGTTTTTTGTAAAAATTCCATTTTCCAAAATTCTTCAGCAATGTGGGGACAGGAGGGTGAGGAAATACAGTCTCTGTGGAAAACCTTGATGAATAGCATGTGTGCTTTTGGAACAGGTTATTAATCCGGCATTTGAAACATGACAATAAGTTCTTGGCAATGAATTTGTTTATAGCATTATTCCCAAGCTCCATGCAGCATTTGCACATTTCCCTTGTGAGAGTTTGATGTTTTTTGCATTATGACTAAGGAGTGAAAACTGAATTAATGTGGAAAAGACACATTTTTCATCTGAATAAAAAGTGTAAGAAATTCCACAGAGCAGAAGATGCAGGTATATAATGTGGTGATCAAAGTAGCAGTAAACTAGTCAGAAGACAAAAAAAAAAATCAAATACCTCACAAACATGACGGGAATCTTCTAGTGATTGCTGTTCTCATCTAGATAAAAGGTTCTTCTTACTCTTTTCCTGGAAAGAGCACTATAATCTTAACATTCACTTAGCACAACTGACTGTGAGCCTATTATTTTCTGAATTCCAGAATTATAATGGAACTGCAAGTCAGCATATAGCAGAAGAAAAAAATCCATATGTATTATTCCCTGAGTTAATTATCCCTCAAAGTTATAATGTAAAAAAGAATCTTTTTTTTTAAACCTTGACAAGTATAAAAGGGAAAAAGCTTTCAGTTAAATTTGCCTTCATAGAGTAATTCCCTTCAGGCTTTTCAATATACCACAGGAAAATATAATTGGAGCAACGTGGTCCTAAACAAAAAACATATGATCATTCTACCATTTCAACAGACGTGCCCCTTTTTGCTCACAGCAGTGGCTCAACAACAGAACAGAATTATGAGAAGAGTGAATTGAGTACATGGACCATTTAAGACCCTTCCTTTTTTGACTGTTTTTCAGGTAAGAGAAGATCCTACAATATTCCAATATAGGAAACATGTTCAGAGAGATGGAGAGTGCTTTAAAAATATTCTTCTAGCCCAGAAGCTAGCTTCTGGCTTTGATTCTACTTAGCTCTCTGCCATCTACCTTGGCAGGCACCTTGGCCTCACAGGTTTCTAGTCAAAGTAGCCGCATTCTGCCAGTGACTCCACTCAGTCTCAGAGTCAGTAGCACTATTTCCCCCAACATCAAATCAAAACTGCCCATACATGTAGATTCTACATCCACAAAGACTCAAATCTATCTCCTTTCCTTCTTTCCCACAATCCATTATTTCTCCTGGTTTTAAAAACACTACAAAAGAATTAGACATTGCCAAGCTATGAATAACCGAGTTTCAGGCAACATTTCATCTACTGGCCCAGGGACATTTCACTGGGTATTAGATTCTCCATACCTCAAAATAAGTTTATATCTTTACTAAGAGTTAATAAAAACCTTTAAAATGTTTTAAATTAAACAAAAGTATAAAACCTTCAAATGCTGATGCCATGGAATATCAATAAGTAGAATGGCTATTATCAAAAAGACCAGAGATAACAAATGCTGACGAGGATGTGGAGAAAAGGGAAACTTTGTGCACTGTTGGTGGGAATTGATGCAGCCAATCTGGAGGTTCCTCAAAAAACTAAAACTAGAACTACCATATGTTCCAGCAATCCCACTTGTAGATATATGTCTGAAGAAGATGAAATCACTATCTTGATGTGATATCTGCACTCCCATGCTCTCCTTAGCAATATTCAAAATAGCCAAGACATGGAAACAACCTGTTTCCATTGACAGAAGAAGGGATAAAGAAAATACTTTATGTGTATATATATACATACACACATTATATATATTTAATATATATATATATATATATATACACACACACATATATATATTATATGTTATATACACACACATTGGAATATTATTAAGCCATCACAAAGTTTGAAATTCTGCTTTTTGCTTTTTGTGAAAACATGGATGGAGCTTGATGTCACAAAATTATGTTAGGTAAAATAACTCAGAGAAAGACAAATACTGTATGATCTCATATATATGGAGAATCTAAAAACATTAAACTCAGAAACAGAGTAGAATGGTGTTTGCCACTGAAGAGTGAGGGAAATGAGGAGATGGTGGTCAAAAGGTACAAAATTTCAGTTATAAGATGAGTGTTGGGGACTGAGGTACTGCCTGGTGACTACAGTTAAAAACATCATCCTGTTCTCTGAAAAGCTGCTGGGAGAGTAATGTTCTCCCCAAAACCACACCACCATGAAAAGGGTGATTCTGTGAGCTTATGGATATGCTGACTAACCTCAGTGCAACAATTCACAATATATACGTTTATTAAATCATCACATTGTACACCTTAACCTACACAATGTTCTATTTCAACTATGTCTCACTAGAGCTGGGGGAAAAAAAGTAATGTAAAGTCATATGGGAATGGCAATTCATAGGCGTTATAATCATGCCTGAAGACTTGCTAAAGTCCTATGGTGTCAATTATTTTATTCCTCTCTGGTTTCCCTGTGTGGACTGAACTTACCCGGTGTCCCCTTGGCAGCAGAGAGAGGGCACGCTGCTCCTTTGCCTCTGTCTGGCCCTGTGACGACTCCAGCCTTCTCACCGGGTTTCATCCCCTCGGGGAAACTAGCTGTTTCCTTCTATGGTATAGCCTAACTCCTTCTTCACCTCCTGTAAAGGATTCTTTTTTAAAAAGGATTTGATTTAGTGTTACAAACCTTGGGTTCAGACCTACACTCTATGTCTTCTACCTTGGACAAATCAACTAACACTTCTGAGTCTCAGGCCTGTCACCTACCTACTGGCTTCCTATTTCCTTAGGGAGACACTTGGGTAAAATAACACTTCAGTCTCTTCCACATCTGACTGCTGGATTTGGAAGAAAAATGCTAAGTAAGCTTGGTACAGACATTCCTGGGCTCTCTCTTTTCCCTACATATCTTCCTACAGATGAGGGATATTCAGGCGGGAACTACACCATGGGATGATTTTATAAGGGCAGGTTCTGCTCCTACAGAAGGAAAGCCTCAGTTTTGGAGATAAGTTCAATTAGAAACCTCTTTGGTCCACATATCCAAGCCATATTCTCTAGTTTAGTATCCGTTTTAAGAATTAAATAGATGAGTCAAAGGAACTAGCTGAGTCTATTTTTCTCTTTGGGTTGACTAATCAATTTAACCAAAATTTAGTGAACAGCTAGCATACGAAAGCTATTATGTTATGAAGAGTAGAGATGA
This sequence comes from Manis pentadactyla, assembly GCF_030020395.1. Lineage (NCBI taxonomy): Eukaryota > Metazoa > Chordata > Mammalia > Pholidota > Manidae > Manis > Manis pentadactyla. The sequence continues at coordinate 52,047,714 of NC_080028.1, read as the reverse complement.
CAGATAAATAACACAGATTCTCTTTTAGTCACTCTTCCACAATAAAAAAAAAGATTCATGTAACAAGTCCAAATTTCTAAAGCTAGAATAAAGATACAATATATTATTAAAGTTGTCATATACTGTATAATCTTGTATAATTGAACTCATCACTACGTATATTTGCATATACTATAGACAAGAAAAAAAGTCATAAAACTACCTACACAAGGCACCTGTCATAACGTCACAAAGCTGTTAAGTAGGGTGAGGCTTTGATCATCACAGAAATGTTTCCTTGCATCTGAAACCAACATATTTGTGACTAAGTAGATTTTCCATGGGTACGTTTGCAAATGTGACCAATTTGCTTACCACTTTCAATCCATTACTTCTGGACCAGAAAAGGGACAAACAAGACTAAATATTCAATTTAAAATTTTTCTTAGGTTTAAGACACTGTCAAAAATATATAAATGCAGCCAATTTAGCCTGAGAAGAAAAGCCTAATAATTTGGGCATCGGCATTGACTTCAACCCACGGACTCCGCAGTCTATGTAAAAGCAGTGAGGACACGACTAAGTTAGTGCTATTTTCAATAGGGAGAATATTGTTGGGCATATTCAGTTTACCACCCCTCTGATTTCTTGATGTGGTTTCAAGGTGAAAAGGCATATAGAGATAAAAAGGTATGTGACATATACCTTACTTGAAACCTTCCACTAACTTCATTCCAATGAATGAATACTTTTTTGTTCAAATACTTCCTTTTTTTTTTCCTGTTACCCTTCTGTCAACTTCTGGATTAAAGTTAAGCAGAGGCAAGAAAGAGTGATATCCTTTGTGGGTTCAGTGTTCACAAGTTTCTCTGAGGCTACACAGAGATCCCCAAATTTCCACACAATCAAGTGCTTCAAGGGAAGCCCCTCCTAATTTTCTGTGCTTTTTAGCTGCATTCAGGCAAATGAGATTGTAGGAAGTGACATATGGGAGAAGAGGGGCTGTGAAATACAAGCTGAAGGAGTTACTCAAGGGCACCACTTAAATGCAAATATATTAAACAGAAATACCATATAACTGAAAGCACACAACATGATTACTGGTGTCTATTTCTAAAGCACATACTCAACAGGCCTGTGATTTATACTCTTTAAGTATCCAGTTGCCAGACAGTCAAAAAACAGACATAGACAAGCTATTCCATAAAGAACGATGCACAGTTAAAAACTATCTAAGAAATCATGGCATGCTGCTGATGGCCTTTCTGTTTGAGTAGCTAGATAGAGTGAATACATCTTATGTCCCGTCCTAATTCTACTACTAGAATCTATGCTATTTCAGGGATCACTGTACTGGGAAAACCTTGTCAGAAATCATTTATCTACAGACACTGAGAGGTGTGTACGACATGTTGGTTGAATTAATGAATATATTGTGCCTTGAAAAAGAGCTACTGAGGCCAAAGTCTAAGAGGTTGATCAAATATATGCTCCTGCCAGGCCTCAAGGAGCCCCACCACACCACTGCAAGACAGAGAGAAGTGGAATCAATTTCTAGCCATCAGCTTGAAAGGTTCCTCTCTTAACAGAATGTCTTTGAAAATTGAACATTCAGCCTAGGTTCTTCTCACTTGTAAAGTTTTTTTTTTTTAATCTAGAACCTCTTTCACAGGGTGCTGCATATTTTTCCTAGTGCCAAGAAGTTTTCATGTTTAAATAGTGACATCAAAACCAACCTAAAAATTTGCAATATAAAATAGCTAAATTAGAAAGATAATGAATTAAATGCAGTGAATTATTACAGAGTATGGGAAATTTGCTTCCTCTACATATTTGTGCTAATGAGAGCAGACATGGAAGAGTTATTTAAAAGTACAAGGGATTTTTCAAAATAACATTAAATAATAAATTATAAAACTGACAGAATTTAGTTGCATAAAAATGTAATCTACTCCAAAGGCATTCATCCCAAAGTTTTGGACACTCTCCTGTCTATACCTGAAAATATATACATAAGTCTAGAGAATAAAGTATTTAAGAAATAAAAGTAACAACAGCATAATAGCTAAAGCTTATAGAGCCCCTACAATATGCCAAAAACTTTGTAAGTACTTAAGAAAAATGAACACAGTTAATTCTCAGAGCAGCCCTATGAAAAAAGAGGCTTTTCACTGTCCTCATTTCACTGATTGAAAAAAAAAAACTGATGCTTGAGCAGATTATGAATAAGAATCAGAACCAAGATTTGAACTCACAGACTCAGGATCCATAGTCTGTGCTCTTAACTAACAGGCAGGGACATGCCAGTTCCCTTAGCTGACCATGGATCCAAAGGGAACCAAAAGATTTATCACAATCTACCTCAACAAGCCTACACTTAGTATGGGACACAAATTAACAAATCAAAGAGGCAAATACCCGGTGATGGTCCTAAAGTCATCCTGGTATAAACCACTTACTCTCAAGCTTCACCTAATCTCACAGTGTTGGGCTGTAATAAACTACCACAAACTCAGAGGCTTCAAACAATACAAAGTTATGATCCTACAGTTCTAGAGGCCAGAAGTCTCACTAGGATAAAGTTTCCTTTCCTTTCCCATCTCCAGGAAGTCATCCATATTTCTTGGCTTGTGGCTGTCTTTCTCCATCTTCAAACCATCAGCGACAGGCTGAGTCCTTTTCAGGCTGCATCTCTCTCCCATCTGTCCGACCCTGGGGATTACACTGGGCCTATGCATATAATCAAGGATAATCGCAAGGTTATCTAATTATTGATCTTAATTCTCCCTCATCAGGTAACATAACATACCCATACCCACAGCGCACAGGGATTAGGTGGGGGAAGCCATTATTCTGCCTATCACATAGATATTCCAAGATTTTTTCATCAGCTAGAGGTAGAAGACAGAATGTAACGATACAGTCTCTCTAGGAACTGTTCACCACCAACAGGTGATACAACTTTGTCAATTTATCACACTGCTCTTACAGTATAGTTACAATGTGTAGCAATCCAAATGCAAAAAAGGAAATTTGGCTAACTAAATACACTTTTGAAAAAGAGCATGGACTGGTTATGAGAACATCTGATTTCAAATGATCTTTCCTTCAAGTTATGAATCTTGAACAAGACATGTTAAGTGCTGAGCATGAGTGCTCCCATATGAACAGTAGGGATAATAATCTGTAACCTGCTTTACATCAAGATTGTAGGGAGAATTAAATTAGGTTAAATAATGAGTGTGGAGACTCTCTGTGAGTAGTAAAGCCTTGTAAAAATAAAATATATTAATGTAAGAAATCCCAATATATTCATTTTTGTTCAAAATCTAGTTACTTTGTTTAAAGGATACCAAATGACCAAGGTAAATAATACAGGTATATAGCTATAACTTTCTCATTTATTTTAAAACCAGAATTTACATTAGTAATAACATAATCTAATGCTATTATTATTGTTGAAATTTATCTTTTATTACCTGTTATACCCTTTTGATAAAGAGAGGATTTATATTCAGATCTATTTTTTATACATAGTAACTGAAGTTTAAGCTCTTGAACAAGATCACACAAAATCCACAGTCACAGAAGGACTAAAGGCTAAAAGTACCAACTTTACATTCTGTTCTGTTTTTGAAAACAGATGTAAATACCAGCCAAGTCAATATTCCCATTCACATTAAGATCTATCAATTCCACAAGTAGCATGACTTGGAATAACCAGACAGAGAGAAAACGTTATTACAGACAAAGCAGAATTATTGGCACAGAATATCCTAGAGTCCAGTTTCCAAGATTCCCATGTCTAAGGGTTCACAGGAAAGCATCACATCTTAAAATTGACTCTTGAAAGAATTAGAGAATAGAATAACCATCTACATATTGAGATGCAGTTAAAATAAAACAAAAAAAGGATTCAACTCCTTTTTTGAGAGACTTAATAGCATGCAGCTTTCTAACACACTGGCTGAAACTGGAGTTTGCCTTCTCTAAATCAATATTTTATTTAAAGGTCCTCTAGATATGGGCAGATTATTTAGTTAAATTACTTCACATCACTGCTAACCCCATATTGTAACTGTGGTGCCTGCCTTTATTTGTGCTCGCCCTTACATTTCCTGTCTTAAGTCAGATTTCCCAAAGTACAGAGGAGTTTCTGCAAAAACACCAAAGAGATTCACTGCCGTCCAAAGTATTTGGGATTTCAAAATAACAACTTGTTTTTAACTTTTAGGAGACTTTTACCTAACTTTGGTAAGATAATGTATAACAGTGTGTGTGTATGTGTGTGTTTAAAAGCAATAACTTTAAGTTTTTACATAAATACATTAAAACTTTATTTACAGTAATTAATTAAAAAATTTGAAGCAGCACTTCAGTAAGATTTCTAAGCTCTAACAATAAATAAGAAACACTTTTAAAAGATCATTAAAATTAGAGCATCAATTCTTACATGTTCTTCGGTTATATTTACCTTAAAACATGTCTTTGACTTCTCTGTCCAATCCTCTTACCTGGAAAATAAAAGAGAAAATAGTGATATTGAACTCAAAATTGTGACAAAATTGTGAGTTAATATTTGCAAAGTGCTAGCACTAATAATACAATAGTAAGAACAATTATTATTATTGATAGTTTCTACTTAAGATAGTGAAAAATATTAATTAATACAGATGCATAAATATTAGATCCTTGCTGATTCCTGTCTTGGAAAATATGAGACATTTAAGTATACAAGTCCTATCTTATTACTAAACCAATATAATTAATTAACTTTTAGATATGACCCAGAAAAATTAGACAGTAACATAGTTTTACAGTAGTAGCACAGTGTAGTACAAAGATTATTTAAATATACTTCATAGGGGCAAAGACAAAGAGAAGAGAATGGAGGTGATACAATGTCATTAAGACAGCACTTGTACTGTCACCTGATCTGACCAGGAAACTTGGACAACGCAGTCCTAAATGGAAGGAATTTAGATTGGCAGTGGAACTGCTTACTGTGTAAGGCCCAAGACTATAATAAGCAGACTATGTACGTATAATCACCTCATTTTGTAAATATCACATGAAAACTTGTCAGTTCTACCTGTGAAGAATATAGAATCAATATCAAAATATACTTTATAAAAGTACTAGCATTATTATACCACAATAAGCAAAATTTCTATAAAGTTAATATGTTTAAGGACATAATGTCTTACTACAGTTTATTTTCTTCCTTGCTTCAGGGACTACCACTGAAACACATAATTTTGAACTCAGTTCCTTTATAGATACATTGATACCTTGGTATTATTTGCCAAAATCTGCTTTTGTCTGCATAACTACATTCCTTATCCCACACTGAAAAAGCAACATCTCTCATATTATGATTCTCATGTGAGACAAAATAACCTAATTCATATTTAAGAAAAAGTTTTGTTTTCCTTTTTTTGTATCTCAACTATTTATTTTATTTCCTTTGTATCAAAACCCACTTTGTATCTCAATGTCTAAACTGATTTTACTCTAGAAATTAGAAGAGTTCATTCTACTTTATAGTATTTTGCTATGCAAAAACAGGGTAGCTTTCTCATTTGCTTTAATATGCACTTTTTTTTAAACAAAAACAGAAATGGACCTAAAAAGGTGTTTGCAGACTGAATGTAAAAAACAGAAAAACCAATTTGACTATATGATCACATCCATTAAACAAATATTTTTTTTAAAAAAGAAATGGTTACAATGAAATGTTTCCTACCCTTTGAACTTCTGACTCATCTTCACCTTGTACAAAAGTTAACATACATGAGTTTCTGAAACATGCCTGCCTAATCACACATAAGTTTGACAAAGCCTTTTATTTACTGAAAAAAACAACTTGTTTTATAGTTTCCCTAATATAAAACCAATATTCAAAGCTTAGGTGTACTTGTAGAAAAGTCCAGAAACTAAGAGAAATTCCTTGAACCAATATACTGGAAATCAACACCAAAAAAAAGGAAGGAAAAAAGAAACAAAAACAAAAACAGTCTCTAAGCCCCTGCAAGGCTATGCTGATGTCCAATCTCTTATCTAATTGTGAGGTAGGAAAAAGCATAATATTTTATATTCTGTACTTTCAGAATTAGGTGATTTAAATGGCCATATTCTTGAGAAAGAACCAGCAGCTACTTCAATATTGCTATTTTAATACTCCACAGTGTTGTAAAGTTCTATGGCATATGGTCATCTCAGGATTAACTGACTGAGGAATTCAGTTGCAACTGAAATGCATTACCCAGGGTCATGATCTTTTCTAACTTATAAACTAATTTTAATTAAGACATAAATAAAAAAATAATTTTACAAAGGTATTTATTAAAGGGGCTAAGAATGTATGGCACAGAGGAGGGAAATATATTATTCATGCTTACATATGGCTGGTTATCATCCACAGTTATAAAATTGAAAAATTACATTACCTGAAATAAGTGCTTTTATTAATAAATTTGACAAAATGGACAAAAAGTCTTCCAAAAGCAATGAACTCTTTTAGAAAACAGGGTAAGGCTAAAAGAAATATTTAACACTATGTAAATCCACATTCAAATTTTCAGGAGAAACAGCACTTAACTCCACTCTCCTAGGAGAGAATTTTTCCCTCTAATTTAGCAACATCATCCAATCATGTTTGTAATACTCTGTGTTCATTAGGCTTAAGAAAAACTTCCTTGAATGAATTATTCATTGATACCTCAATCATACTTCCATACTTTATGATAATAGTTTGCATTAGTAATAAAGCCAAAAATAACTGAGGACCCACCAATTATTTTCTTTTAAATCTCTTCCCACTTTGCTCTCCTCACAAGCCCAGAAAACAGGCTTGCTTTGGAAGCAAATGCAAACACTCCAAAAAGAGAACTTAAAGTGAGTGAGTGATTAATGACCACAGCAAAAATGCAAGGTCACGTCAGCTGGTAAGTGGCTGACTGACCCAAGGTTGAAGCATGTGAGGGCCGGCAGTGCGGCAAAGCTAAAGAACAACATTCCTTTCGCTGTTAAAATGACAGGCATGAGACACCATGTCATACTTTTAGATATTCAAAAACAAATCCATCCTTTTAAGTTGATACAACCACCAAAGGTGATCTTTGAAAGTCACAAGGGACAGACTCTCCAAAGCCTTGCTACATACAACCACAGAAATGTTATTTACAGCTATTGTGGGTAGCCATTTCCACTGCCAACTTCAGGAAATTTTTATAACCTAAAATTTTTAAACAAGCGCGATAACATTACATGAGAAGAACCTAAGAAAATGATTTACTGTGTTTTATAATGAACACAAAGTGAGAAAACACTAGGACAAGCAACAGAAAGTTCTGATCACAGAATTTTAGCAAAGTATTGATTGCACTCATCTTGTTTCCTTATGTTGGCAATGGAGATATAAATTGTCTGCACTTCTTTATTGAGGAAGTCAAAGATAAAAGATAATCAACAGATATTGAAGACAAATATAATTTCTTTAGTATTGTACTGAAAATACACCATCTAGAGAGACAAATCCAAAACAGTCAGCAAAAGCATATCTTAATGAGGCTGTCTGTTGGTGTGGGACCATGTTTATTTCTACGATGCAGGTGGGGGTGGTTTGAGGATGGCTAGCAGGGGAAAAAGTGAAGAGACACAAACAGATGAGCTTCTGTTAGCTGCTGTCTCCCCTACAGCCAAACTGACATTTATCTTCTAATCTATGAATCAAATTGTACACCAGAGCTTTAGCACTATTATTTTTACATGTGGGTAGGGTGGACAAATATGGCATGGTGCTCTTAAGAATGTGCCTCACAGACCTCCAACTAAAGGGAATGAAATTGACAAAAGGTCCAGGCTGCTGAGCTCTAAAATCCCAATGCTGAATTGCAGAGCATCCATACTTCCCACCAGCTGCTCTCAGCCAACACCTGAGCACAGCAGGGACATGAAAGCAGACTGTTCTTTTGGAAATATGGGACTCCTCTGAGGACTGATTTTGGCGAGGGGATACCACATACCCTTGCCAAACCTATGTCTGATATTCAAGAGTTATCTCTGGGGAAAATAAGCCATTATTATTATTATTATTCAATTGTCAAAACTCAGATTGCTGCATAAACATCTGGGTTACAAACTTTTAGGGGCAATATTTCAACCTCAATCTTGCTCACCCTTTCCACATTTACCATAGAGTTAGGAGACATAACTTTCATGAAAAGCTCTGAATGTTTGCATCAGCCATTGATGGGTGGTTGGACTATGTGGTGTGTATGAATACTTCCAATTTGATTAATTTTATGAGAAAATTCACTTGGTGATGTCATATCGCCTTTATTTTATATAAGCCACTTTTCTTTTTCATACATTGTGAAACAAGTAAATCTACAGAACCAGTTTAAATTTCTTAATTTGTGCAATATATGTACAAATTAATGTAAGACTATGCTGTTTTTAAATACAGTGATGGAAAGCAATACCATTAAGAAGGAATTTATCCTAATAAATCAAAAGATGATATGTAAATCCTGAGCACTAAGTATTAAGTCAATACAATGGAACATTTGAGTAACTGAAATATTATAAAAATACATCTATGAAATAAGTACTATTATCAAGTTCAGAATTTTTAAAGTGAAATACTATTAAGTAAGGCCACAAAACCAGAGGTGAAGATCCAGCTAATTTTATCAAGATCTTAAACAAACCAAGAGGGTTAAATGTGTCAGCCCAAAACCTATGGAACTTTGGACAGAGCCACCCTCCCTTAGCTCAAATATTAATGTGGTTGAAGTTAGGTCGCAGCACTATTTGGAATCAAAATAACAAAACATCTTTAAACCAAAGCTCCACTTACAAATTTGAACCATCAAATCCACTGATGCCTCTTGTCTCTATTACTCTCAAGACCTAAATAAACTGTCCTCTAAACACTAACCCTCTTTCTCAAGCTCACACTCACACAGCTATGTATTTTCTTCCCATTTGGTTCATATTCTCCACCCTACCACTCACCTCTCAATATCCTTCCCAACATTTTCCACTTAATCCTCTAGAGCTCACACTCTTTTCTATAAACAAACGTCCTCTTCCCTAATGTGGACACTGGGCTGTCTCCACGTTCTTTTCTCCTAGAAGACCTAACTTATATGAAGTCCTCTGGAATGCACATCCATACCTTCAAACCCAGAACAGAGGCTCAGCATAATCTTAGTTCCACTCTGGCTTTCATATCACTACTTTTTCAACCCATCCAAAGAAATCTTCCTTCATTTGAGTGTGTTTCACCAGAAGCTATATCACCCTGAATACTTGGACTCGTCATCTTTTAGGTCATTTCTTCTAAACAAAGAATGCATGACCTCCACCGCCACTTAGATGGCTCTAATGGCCAAGCTGAACATCCTGCCCCTGGAGCCTTATATACTGAAATTCTACTTCCCAATTAGTTTGTTAGCTTTTAGGCAATCTTGAAAATGTTACTTCCATCAATCCTGTTCTGGAATTTCCTTGTAATTTTCCACCCCCTTGACACTTACATCTCCCAACCTACCAGCCCTTTTTCAATCTTGATTTCTTTCCTGCTCAGCTGCAATGTTGGGTCTTCAGTCAACTCCCAGTTCTGCCATTTATTAGTAAAATACCTTGGGAAAATTGCCTAACTGGATCCTTAATTTTTTTTTTTTAATGGGTATTCTACTTATACCTGATAGGAAAGAAGGGAATAAATGTGGCAATGTATATAACATACTAAGTTCAATTACTAGCACATTGTAAGTACTAGGTAAACATTAAGGTCACCTATAATCACCAATATTGTCACACCTTTGTCTTCCTATAACAAGGAACCTTAAAATTCCAAACTTGGAATGGGCCCTACAATTATAGCACTAGTAAAGTTTTAATAAAAAAGTGGAAACTGTACAGATTGATGTCACTATATATTTCAATTTTAGCAGGACCATCAATGCCTCTCCAGTCACCTTTTTCACACTTAGTGATATCTTCCTCTTCTTTATACTACAGTTCTATGCATCTTCCCCTCTCCTCAAATTACCTTGCCACCCTTAGACATCACCTATGGTCAATCAACTTCTTATCACAGAGAAAATGAAAACCATCAGGGGAGGCATACATTATCTCGTTTGTACTGTACTCATTTCAGCATCTCTGTTAGTCCTTCATTCATTCCCTCTGGTACTTGTACGAAAGCCCCCTCCTGATCACCAAACAGGGCCTCACCTGATAAGAAACCATTTCCTCTTGCCTATTAATGGTTTTGCCACCTAATCTGGCCCCTTTCCCCTTCATTCTCCTCTAACGTCACTTCTTCCCTTGCATTATATGGTCTAACAACACTGCATTAATTTCAGTTTCAGTTCATTCCATGCTATTGTATACCTTTGTGTCTGCTGCTTTAGTAGGTATCAAGGTCCATCAAGGAATCCTCTTCTTACTCTTGTTAGACAAGCTCCTATAGATTCCTCAAGACCCCATTTAAGAGTTCCTCCTCTGCTAGAGCAGTACATAAAAAGACAAAAGGGAGATGGCAGGGAGCAGAGTTGACAGGACAAGGAACTTCCAGGGAAGTTCCTTGAAATATCTAGAATTGATAGATGCTAAAGAGTAAGGAAGCCTTGAAATACCTAGAATTGATAGATGCTAAAGAGTTTCAGTTATGATACTTTCTTGCTAAATTTCTATCTCCTACAGACATTTACTCTCATTTCATGAAAAGCATTTCACTGCTCCAACAGCTCAGAAATAGTCTTAAACTCTCAGATTTGCAGATAATTACAAAAATACCTCCAACTGTCCCAAAATTACCAGTTTTCCATGGAAATCTATCTATGAAGAGATTTTTTGAAAGGGTAGGACAGAAAGAGAACTCAAGCTGCAACACACACATTTGTTGGAGAGAATATCAAAATCAAGTAGAGATCACTGGCTCTGATATTTCTACAATTTTCACAAATTCCTTAAATACCAGTTACTTGTAGTATCATTAAATAAGGTAATCTCCCAAACTGAAATTTAGGGTTTTATAACCTTTGAACTACATTAAAAACAGGACTTGAGTTGTTATTAACATCTGGCAAAGTTTTACATTGCTTTGCTCTGCTTGTTTCGTTTTGGCTGTCGCTTCAATAAGTCCTAACTGATATAAATTCCCACTTTATTGCTATTAAGATTTTATGCCAAATATTAGCAATAACTGAAGCCAAATATTCAAACTTATCAAACACTCTCAACATTTCCAGTACAAAAATCTCCCACATGTCAAAGGTGAAGCAGAACAGATAATACTCTTCAACGGACAGTGGAATAACCATCTCCATGGATGTCAATGCTTTTTTGTGAACAGATATAGGCCATTGTTGAGATAGTTCCAAAGTCACCTTCCAAAGCTTAATTACAGATGTGACATTTGGTAAATTTTCAAAACCTGTTAGGTATAACATCATAATTGTCTTCAATTCACCAAAATTCCCTTTGTGCTATGGAAAAGCTGCTGGAAGACCAATGTTTTCAAACTGTTCAGCTTGATTACACTGGTGTGGTACCACTTATCTAAAGCCATTTTGAGCATATTCTTGTGTTACAGTAAGCTATAATGTAAATCTAATTACATTTGCCCACCGTAAAGCAAGTACATATGAATCCTGCTCTGTAATCTACTTAACAAATGGTACTATATTTTTCTAGCATTTATCAAAATTATTATACAGTAATTTGTATTTCTAATGCCATTCTCTTCCATTATAATTCCACAAAGATGTGTTCTTTGTTGTATATACAGTACCCAGTGCAGTGCCTAGGGGACCAAGAAATGTTTGATGAATGAATGAATGAGTGACTGTATAAGAGATAACTAAATTCACATACATTTATGTTTGTCCTTCTAAATCCATACTGAAATATATACATATCTCAGAGACTCACTCAGACATAGCTCAGTGTCACATAACAAAGCACAGACTTTTCAATGTAAATGGAATGGATTTAATGCCAGACTTGGTATTTAATAGTCGTGTGATCAAAGACAAGTGGATTGAACTCCCTAACCCTGTTTTCTCATCTAGAGAATGTAAAGAACCTGTGATACTGGATAACGTTACAGACTCTCCCCAAATTAGAGATATCCCTGCTAAAATGCCTCCCTTGAATGTAAAATCAGAAACATTATGAAGACATTTTCAGGAAAAAAAAAGACTAGCTTTATTTCTATTCTGATATATATATTATAACAGCCCTAGAAACTATTGCACAGATACAGAATACATTTGGACTCACCCAAAAAGAAATTCACTTATTAATATACAACAACTAGTTTTTATGTCGCATGAGGACAGGGGCTTCATCTTTGTTCATCACACCTTCCTCACCTCAAAGTTAAGTTTCAAGAAACACTTTTGAATGAATGAATAAAGGAATGCATACTATGTGTAAGACTAGACTCAGGAGAACTTGGTAGCAAATGAATACACAGTATCTCTGCCCTAGTAGAGGACACAAACTGACAAATTAAAAGGCGTGCTTTGTATTTACTTTGTCTAAAGTAAACAAAAAAAATCATATAAATAAGGAGCACAGGGAATGGCTTATTTAGCTAATGTGATCAGGAAAGGCCTCTGTAATGGAAGAAGTGGGGGGTAGGATACAAATTTACCTTAGAAATACTTGGTACGCTTCACACAGTTCTCACTGCACTGTATCCCGGCAGCTATAAGATCTCCAGTTTACAGGCAGAGAAATTAAAACTCAGAGTTTACACATGATTATTTCAAATAATATGTATGTGCTTATATTACATATATAATTTGTGTGTGTGTATATATATATGCACATATGTGTATACTAAAAAAATTATATTAATATATTTACACTAAAACAAATACATATACTAAAGAATATTCATACAAATGTTGCCCCTCAATGTTTGTTCAACTAGAAACCAGTTTTACTTCTCAGTTTCCCCATACCAGTCATTATTTCATACATGCAGTTCCTCACAAAAAATCCGCACATCAAATGAAAAGCTCCTGAAGGAATTTTTCTTAAGCACAAAATATTCTGTCTAAATTTTCAAAAAGTTTTTTGGAAAAAACATTTGGAATATCAGGATCTCTATTAGGTTGGGTATTTGAAGTTGTTAATATATGGCAACGTTTGTTTTTGATAGGGGCTGCCAATGGCTTTCATTATATCTGTCAATCAAACGGTAGAAAAGAAAAATATCATAGAAAATATACTACAAAACTGCAAACACTTGGCATGACAAATATTTTAGTCGCCAAAAGGTATGATCCTCCTGTTATTTGTGTAGATAGAATCCAAGACTGTTTTAGGAAAAGTACTATACCTTTTTCAGAATCTGTCATTTAATTTCTCATAGTAAACAAAAATATCAGTCACTGCGTTTGGAAAAATTAAAGTCTAAAGTACTCTGTTCTGTCAGAGGGTAGCATTCAAGTTAATAAGATTTCATTTGCAAAGACAAAAAGGGACATTCACTAAAATTGAATAGAATGGGTCATAGTTGAAATAATGAAATTACCCCCAAAAGTCCAATATTAAAAAGAGAATATATGACAAGTTTCCTTTTGATCTGCTTACTAATTGTGTAAATCCAATGCCTCCTTTGTTTCTAGCAATATTCTTGAGTTTCCTTAAAACCATATAAATTGGGCCCAAGGCTGAAATATAGGCCAACAGCTGTTGATGCTGCTCCACGTAGAGGTGTGAATTGTAAGTCCATGATGAGAATGATTCAGTGAAAATGACTCATTCTTCATTGACAAACCTGGCTTTTGATAAGTCACTTTGGTTTTACTGCACAGTTAAACTCTTACTATTACAAAGAGTTTTGTGTTGTACTTCTAGGTTGTTTTGTGCTTTTTGGTTTTTGGTTTTACTGTTTATAAATAGTAGTACCTGTAAGAACATTATAAGAGGAAGACTGAGACAGGACAGCACAACTGTGCACTGTTTTGCGCTAAACAAAAATTGGTGGAGCAAACTGCACACTAATCTGCAGAATAAACAATGGTAAAACCAAAGAAAGATGGTAACAATTACAAGAGCGTTATTAAAAGTTTGCTTTCAGTTCCTGAATGAAGTCCTGGAGATTGCTAAGAATTTTTGGAAAATACAGGTAACATATGAGTTAAAGGCTTCAAGGTCAAAGCCCATGACCCAAAAGGGTTATAAAGTTTGCTCAGGTATGTATTACTGAGTTGATAGTTCCCAATGAAAAAAAATGGCTAGGATTGCAAGCAAATCGATATTTCATGTTAAATAAGAATGAATATTCTATTTCAGATCATGTCCAACAACAAGGCATAATGCAACTCAAGTACAAATAGAAAAGGTACAGAAACATGTACCAACCCATCAGGACACATGAGGACGCCTATGCTGTTCTTATAATTTGACATTCAGATGAGTAGTGAGTACTGTGTTCCCTGTGTTAGTTAAATGTAACACAGCTATCAGAGATTCTAGTCCACCTTTTTTTTTTTGGGAAACAGGTAAAACTTTTTTCTAGATTAACTTGGAAGAGATTTTAGTATTTATACTTGACAGCCTGGAGGAAGTATTTAGGATGTGTTTAAATCTAAGATACTCAAGAATTACTTCCAGAGTATTTAGAAATTAAGAGTCAGGATCTGTGTTTTCTTGGGGCAACCACTAAAGAGTTATATGAATTTGGAAAGTTTAATTAACCCCTTAAAATCAAAGTCTTCTCATTTCTAAATAGGAATACCTCATAGGTCATTGAAAGAATAAATGATATGCTACTTTCAGACAGCTGAGTACTAGCATGACACACAGAATTATTTTTTTCCCCAAAACATTATTAAGCCATCAGAATACAACAGGAAAAAGAATATTATTAAAAGCTTTATTTTAATAACTCTTCTCTGTGGAGAATTGTACTGTCTATAAAATAAGAAACTCAAGATTGGAAGATAATGGCAACTTAAAAGAAGGGAATGACCATGACAGTAGGATACATTTCTGTTTACAGGGGAATGTGAGGCAAGGGGAGGAAGGAAAAAGAAAGAGAATGATAAAAGCAGGGAGGCCACAAGAGAACAGAGATGGAAATGGCCAGTCCCTATAAATGGTCAGATTATTAAATTCAAAATATTTGGGGGCAAAAAGTCCTCTTGGCCCCAACAGCATTCTATTTATGTCTTTTGAGCTGTAGCCATGTATACAGAATACTTTATTTTGAGATTAATATTTTGTATCATCCTAAATTTATATACTTCTGAAAAATTTAAATATTTGTGACATATTTCTTTCTTTGTCTTCCAATGCATGCATAAAAAGAACAGAGCAGAAGCTCCTTCTGTCACTAAAGGCAATCTGAACTGTGTGTGGACACAAAGATAACATTCTACTAAATCAGATAAGACTGGATTTACATTTGAATGCAGTGACATGCTGATAGTTTCTTTTTAATACTCAAAAAGTGGAAGCTGACTGTTCTTAACCTTAGTATGGTCTATTTTCTGTATAAAGACAGGAGCAAAGGGGCCCTTGACAGGTACAGACCCATACTGGAAATAGGAACAAAATTTTCTAAGTCATTTGAAACCAAGAATTATTTTCTCATAATCTACAAATTATCTGAAAAATATGTCAAGTGGATGTGCTCAGAGAGGAATGTTGGGCTTAACAGTGTCTGATGCTACATGAAAATTGAAATCTCTGACCTTAAATTCATGTAATCAAATTCATAATATCTATTTAAAGTACGGACTGCCTGCAGACTTAAACCGGGAAGCCATTTGACCAAGGTAGCTGTAATGCTGAAATCTAGGCCTGTAAATGCCTGAAGGTTCCACAATCAAAACACTAAATACAGCCAATCACAACCAAGCAACTAGGATTTAAGCTGCAGCCTGTCAATAATTTCCTTTCTTTGCTTCCACCTTTTCCCTATAAATGTCTCTCCCAAGTGCATGTCAGTACAGAGCTCCTAATCCAACCCAATTGATACTGCCCAATTCCAACAGATTTTTGCTCAAATAAACTCATAAAATTTTTAATATGCTTCAGTTTATCTTTTAACCTATCTCTTTTCCCTCCAGCTGAATTTGCCCACCACCCCTGTAATGGCAAAAGTCAATGTTCAACAGTAAATTCCTATTTTGTACATAGATTTTGTCACCAAATAGAAGACAAGCACACAGTCTGAACATTCCGTCGAATAACTTTTTCAGAAAAGACCTGGAAAACTTTTGTTCCATACATTAGAGAAAAGAGGATGTTAGCTGAACCTCAAATTTCTATGATTGGAATTGTCTAAATTAAATTTTTTCCTCTTGTTTCTTGACATTAATGTGGGGAAAAATAAGTTCATCACAGGAAAAAAGAAGGGCTCATATTTAATTTCTTGGAACTATCATAATTCTACATCAGTCTTAATTTAGAAAGTGTTATGACTTTGATTGTTTTATCTCATGAGCACATGAAGCTCGAGCTTCCTTTATTTGAAAATAGTTTAATCCATTTTTTATAGAAAATAAAAGAAACAAGCAGAATAAACTCACATTCAGCAAATCTTACCTGTTTCAAAGAAAGTGATATTCAATGGAAATTCATGAAATAATGATTTACATATTTAAATATGTGTTAAAAAACATAAGTACTTTTAAGGTGATACTTAAGATGAATCTTTATGAGGGAAACTGATTTCCAGAATGCCATTATTAATATAGGTAAAGAACCTAGAACATGGATGTTTGAATGTTAAGAGTTTCTAAGTACAGTCTATAGACTCCCTACCTCTTAAGAATATGGGAATAAACCACAGGGAAATCAGCAGTTGAAACACATGACTCAAATGGGAAACAGAAGGATTCTTTCAGGGAAATATTTTTTCTGATGGATAGATGAATCAAGTTACAAGGAGTCTTGCCAAATTAGAATCCACCTGAAGTATAGGGAGGTTTCAGGAAACTATAACACAACTTCCCTGCAAACCCTTCATGAAATGTACTATTGTATACATGACACTTGGGCTTTTCAAGCCATAAAATGAGTTTCAGAGTGCTGAAAAATTCATGAATTTATTTCTACGTTATTATATGAAAAGGTGTGAGAGTAACTGATGAGTAAACATTTTAATATGCACTAATGGTAGAAGTATTAGACTATGTTCTCATTTACTGGCACAGCATGGTTTGAAATGTGTTCTACCATAAGTTCACTTTGTATATAAAACTGAGGAATTTGTTTCAGCTGGATGACCAATGGAAAGAGAATTGAGGAAATAAGTAACAAAGGCAATGTTAATAAGGGGCAGACATTCAAGCTTTTTGTACCTGGATATAGCAGAGAACTTTCCAATTAGGGCCAAAAAGTAGAAAGCTGATAACTCCAAGCTGAGATTTATAGGGAGAGGTCAGCAACATGTAATGAGAATTTGGAGCACATACATCCAGCTGTAACACCTTTAGTATAAGTATAGTTTCTAATGGCAAAAGTTAATGACTCCATGACAGTAATAAATAATGGTGAGAGGATAGTCTAGCCTAGGGCCTCAGAAAAAGAACTCTGGTGGTATTATACAATTTTCACTAAACCAGCTGATGGAAGAGTTCATTCTCCTAAGTGCACCAGCTGCACTAGAACCCAGACATCTTAACGATCTATCAGCTGTTTCGTTCTTTCCTCAATGGAAATTACTTCTAGGCCCAAGATGGACAGCAGAATTATTCTTCTTCAATGTAGCCAAGGCTTAGAAGTCAAACACGTTGTTGATGGCAGCATGGATTCCCCACCTTTAGGTAACTTTAATACTAACCCTGGTCTCTTCCAATACCCATGCCCACCAGCCCATGAACCATAGCAGCTTCTTTTCACAGCTCTCTGAAATCCCTTACTCCTCATGGGTGTCTCAGGCACTCATACACGGTCCCACTTATACCTATATTTAGTTGCTACTTTGAGTAAAAAAGGGTCACACTGATGGCTGATACTCTTGTTATTTTCCAAATGAAAAAGAAATATGCTGAGTTATTCCAGTTACTGCAATGGCTCTTGTTCCACATACCCCCACTCCAGCCACCCTGGGATCTTTGACATTGTTTGGAGACATATTTGGCTATTACAGACAGCTACTGGCTCTGGTGGATAGAGGCAGTGCCTAGACTATGGTGAGGCAAGGGCTCAAAATTTAAGGGGGGCTCATGCATTTGTAGAGTCATGCAAAGCAGTATTAAAACCTACATGACCGTGAGAACGAGTCCCTCTTGAAACACCCTGGCGCAGTCCTGTGTGGAGAACACAGGTGCCAACAACTGTCCACCACAATAGGACTTCTCTAGTCCATGACATCAACAGTGCAGAGGGTGAAAAGCCTAGACTGGTTTAAAGAATCCACAGAAAGTCAGGGTTGGAAACCAGATTCCCTCCCTTTTCAACCTAACGTTACACATTTAAAATAACACTTTGTTAAATGTGCCTAAAAGTGAAATAATACCCAATTCTAGCCTTTGGCTCTAATCCACCTCACTTTCATTCATTCAGTAATAAAGATAGAATTTAAATTAATTTGACCCTTTCCTGCCTGGTCTTTGTGCTACAGTGCCATCCTTCCCTCTGCTGGTGTGACCTTCACTCATCCCATTTACCTGCAAGGTTCAGATGCAAAGGCACTTTCCCATCAACATGTGACCCCAAACTTTTCAGATTTGTTTCTCTCCTTTGTGTATTTCTCACTTTCTGTCTTGTACAACACCATATTCACTTATCTGCCTACTTAACTCCTCCCCCTACATATATACACACAAACATGCACACAAATACACATACACTGATTACCTCCTTGTGGACACAGAGCAGGTTTTCTTTGTCTTTACTTTCCCAACCACATTTATGCAGAGCGGTGCTCCACACATGTAAAGTGCTCAATATATGTTTTAAATGAACCAGTGAGCAGGGATATATAACAACACATAACAGACAGCATGAACCCTAATATTTCCTGGTGGCTATCTGAATGTAAATGTAACAGTGCATTCTTAGGCTTTGTTGAATCCCGTACCGATTTTCTTTTCCTGGTAGATGTGTCCACCTATTTCAAGTTTGATATCTCAGAATTCTTGAGATTTGACTTCACTAGGTAACCAACGTGCTATTTTGCTACAAACAAAAGTACAGAACAGAATCTGTTTTCTTCCCAAAGGCCTATTTGAGCAGCAGAAGGGCTCCTCTCTTTGCCTGAGCTATGAACCCAAATGCAGGAAGTAAATTAATCCAATTCCTAATAAGAGTTGAAAGAACAACCTTGTATCATGTCAGAACCTTGTGGAAGCCAAACTGATGCAGCTTGAGAGCATATTTCCATCATCTCTACCTCACCCCTGGCCTTAAAACGACTCTGAAACATTTCTAACTTTGAATTTTAACCAAAAATAAGCTATGACTACCTAAATGATTGTCACATAACTATAAACATCTCCTGAAAAAAGAATACAATACACATACAGTCAAATTTGGGGGGCTATTTGCCCTTGAAACAAATGTAAGATTAGTTTCTAAATAGATGACTTGACAAAAAGAAAACTGAAGGCTATGGGTTCCATGAAACCACTGATTTTAATCATTTAATCCTCTTATCAGAGAATTAGCTTAACCTTTCACTAGCATCTGGGGAGATTAAATTCTGATCTTACAAGTTTATCACCGAACAGTTATTATGAAAAATAACTCTGTAGATAATCAAATGCATGTATTCCATTGATGTGACAACTTTCAAAAGTTGAGGTTACAGAGCTATGCTGTTAGGCTTTCTCACAGCACTACTGAACTCTGTGCTAAGTCAGAATCATTGCAGTTGTTTAGCCCATGGCCATTCGTTGGAAGAAGGGAGTCGACTTGTTTGCCATTAGTTGGAAGAGGGAGTCGACAGTATGAGCCAAGTAATTTCCACGTGTTTCATTCAATGCTTGTAATACTTTCGCCATCTACCTTTACCAGATGAGGGAACAGCCTCACAGAGGTTTAGTGGCAAGTTTGCATACCACCGGTCAACAGTGCTTCTAAAACATGATCTTCCAACTCTGCTCAAACTACTACTGCCTGCAAAATGTCCAGGATTACATTTTACCTAGGAAAGGCAGAAAATCTGCTCCTAGTGTAAGAGTATTCCTCTAGTGAATACATGCAACTGGTTGTTAAGCTGTAATAATGCTCAAGGTCAAGAAAGTACTATGAGCTTCCCAAAGGAAATGCGCCATGTCAAGGAAAAGTGACCCCAATAGGCAGCTGTCCTTTCTGCTGGATTTTCATGGTATAATAAGGAGAAAGAAGGGGGCTTAAGGGGGCAGAACAATTCTCACAGTGCTAATCCATTTCTCAATCCTTTGTCCCTTGTTTGAACAATTGTTGATTTGGGCCTACTATGTATAAGGCATGTTAGCACCTATTGTATAGCATAAAAAGATGTAAACAGGCTTTCTTCAGAAGGTTTATATGAAATGCATAAAAAATTTAAAAATCAAGATAAAATACAGTGAGTTCCAAAAGCATTATTCCATCAGAGAGTGCTATGAAAATTCAAAAGGGGAAACAGATTATTCTAGCTGGGCTCATCAGGACAGGCATTATTAAAAAGGGTGGAATTCGAGCTGCCATTGAAGGACAGGCTAAGTATCAATGGTACTGACTGTAAAATATACTAAATTGAGAGATCAGAGGTCTGGCTACAGAAAGTCATAGGGCATATATAAAGAATGACAATAAAGTTTAAGAAACTCTACATAAGCACACATTCTTAAGTGCTGTGCAGCAGGTTTTTATAGCCATGACTTACAAATACCATCAGACACTTCCATTTAAAGGGTGCTTGTAAAAACTATTTTCTTTCATTTTATTACCTATGAGTAGGTAATTTTCATAGATTAATGCATAATACATACACTGGCCATAATATTTTAACCAATATGAGATCATTTTAATAGACATACAGTATCTGGGTAGAGAATTTGATTATTATCATTCGAGAAAACTGAGTTCTCCAAGAACTATTCTCCCACTGTATATGGCAGGAATGAAGGCAGATAGACAACAGTTAGGTGAAAGATGTTATGGACTGAATGCTTGTGCCCCCCTCCCCTGCCAGGTTCATAAGCCATAATCCCCAGTGTGATGATGTTAGGAGGCGGGGCCTTCTGATTAGGTTCAGATGAGGGGGGGTTGTCCTCAGGATGGGATTAGTGACCAATAAGAAGAAACCAGATAACTTGCCAGCTTGCTCCCTCTCTTTCTTTCTCTCTCATGTCATGTAGGACACGGCAAGGAGATGGCTTTCTGCAAGCTGGGTTCAGGGCTCTCACCAGGAACCAAACCAGCCAGCACCTTGATCTTGGACTTCCTAGCCTCCAGAATTGTGAGAAATAGATGTTTGATGTTTAAGCCACAGTCTACAGTATTTTGTTATAACAGCCCAAGCTGACCAAGTCAGATAAGTTGGTAGATAAGACAAACCAACTAAAAGACAAATCTACCTCCAAAACACATAAATGAAGACAGAAGAGTCTTTTGAGAAGCCACATAATCATAAGAAATTATTTCTATCTCTAGTCTAAGAATGGGAAAATTTAACCTGAGTGCTGGGTGGGACATTAATTAATTAATACATACTATTCAGTCAGTAGTTGACAATCTACATTATGGTGGACCCTAAGCTAGGTGCTGAGTTAAAAGAGACACACAGAAAGAAAATGATGTAGGGGAGATAGATATATAAGCATTAATTAGTCATATTTACAAGTTCCTATGAAAGTAATAAATGCTTCCTATGGGATTCTGGCATAATTTCACAAAGTGACAATTGAACTGAGTCATGAAAGACAAGCAGTCAGAGAAAAAGGTTTGATAGGTCATTTCAGATATAAAGAACAGAATATTCAAAAACATAATTATTGATGGGGCCTAACACCTGATGGCCCTGAGTCATTAGATGCGTGTTCAGAAGGGGCAGGAATGGAGGCAGAAAGCATATGAAATTTCTTGAAAATAAAAGGAAAGTGAAGGCCTACATCAGCAGGGTGGGGGGTGGTTAGTATAGACTGGTAAGTATGGGAGAGGCGTGGTTAATTTTGTTTTTTTGGTACAATTGTTTTGATGTGGAGATGTGGAGAATTACAAAGGAGAGGTGAGAGTTACTGAGGAATAGTTCAGGTAGATGTTACCAAAGATCTCAACTAAAGCAGGGGCAACAGGAAAGGGAAAAAAAATGCTAGATTCAAGAAAACAGCTGGTCTGAAGGGTCTGATAAAGTCTGGCAGTAGACGGTGAGAAATGTCAAGAATGCCCTGGTGTTTCCAATGTGGAAAATTGGGTGGATATTAATGGATGTGTAATGTTGGCACACAATGAGTAGAAGAATGTATTATTTAAGCAGTGGCCATACAGGACTGAAGCAAAAGAGATGAGTTTGGGCAAGTGTTCCAGAACTGGAAGCAGTCAGCTTAGAAGGGCTGAGCTGAAACTCTGAAGACAGATGTGGCACCTAAGAAATAGGTAAGGAAAGAAAAAGAGCAGAGGTTTCAGAAAAAAATAGTGTTGGGTGACAGAAAACAGGAAAGAGACAAAGCATGGAGGAAGACTGTCAACTGTATAAAAAAACAAAACTGAGTGAAGATGATGAATTTAATCCAGAGAAAGTCTTAATATTTACTTTTACTCCCTCTTTAGTTTTCTAAGCAAAAATATGTCATTACCTAAAGGTAAAAAAATCTTCCCTCAGCAGACAAAGTTTCCCTCTAGAAAAATTAATCACAAACATCAGACAGGATAGATAAATAAAAATCAAAAGACTAGTATATACACACATATGGATAACTGCATAACACAGATTACATACTAAATGAATACTCTGCACAGCCCAAGAACTCTAAGTAATGACCTATCAAATTTTACATACTTCTGAAAAAAATTCATTAAAATTTTTCTAATTAAATGCAAAAGAAATTCAAAGATTTTTTTTTCATCATTGAGGTTATAACATATGCCACAGGAAATTATTTCTGGTTTAATTCACCAATTGTACATAAACCCTCTTGGGGTGCCAGGTCAGTATATGAAGCATAGCATGGTGCAAGTGATGTGAGATCTCTGGGGAACTGCAAGATTGGCCTCATTTCTAATGTGGGAAAGGTTTTATTTACAAGATAACTCAGCTGTGAAACTGAAGTAATAACACAAATTAATTTATACACTCTGCATTTAAAGGTCCAGTACTTTTAACAACTTCTCTCCAAGTTCTTGAGAGTAGGTAAAAAAAACTCTATTAAATAACATTTATAAATATAGGAACAAAGTCTCTTGTTGGTACAGGCTGAACTCCCACAAGATATATATTCAGATGGAAAGTTTCAATTTATTTTACTCGGTGGCAAAGGAATTAAAACCATTCTGGTTATAAACCACATCCTTTTTGTTTATATCAGACAAAACTTGCTTACCCTACTATTCAATCAGACCAAGTTGTCACCATGGGCCTAAATTTCAGAGTCAAAATAAGGACTATAATTATTACTAAATATATGATATATTGAAATAAAAAAATTTCAGGTGTGAAATGTCACACATAAGATAGAAATCAGCCAATTTAAGTGTTTTAGAGAAATCTGTCTCTTTACATAATAATTCTATCATTCAAGCATCTTTTTATATGAAGGAAACTATGTAAAAAGGCTTCTCCTCTAAACTGGCAAGTTGTTTTGTCTTGAATTCACCAGCCTATCTTCATCATATTTACTATCCTCTTCCTTTCTTTCATTTTGCTTCTCAATGGTGAAACGACCCAAATCTAGGTAGACATGCTTGTACCACACGATCCTATCCCCAGGCCATGGTCAATCACATGAGGGGTTACATCAAGAAAAGGGAAGGAAATAACTATTATTTATTGAATTTCCACTAGATTGAATGCACTACTCTTACTTTTTACTTTCCACAGGTAGTAACTCATTTATTATTCACAACTATGAGGTATTACATCATCATCATCCCCATTTACACATAAAGAAACTGAGTCACAAACTCATTAAGAAAGTATCCCAAGATTACAGTGCTGGCAGGATTTGGAGCTGAGATTGAAATGCACCCAAGCCAGCTGAAGAACCTGAATTCTTACCTCTATGATATAACATACTGAAATAGTATACCACCTTACTACCACTTATAGGTGAGGTAAAGACAATTTCTTTTCTGTCTTAAGAATCTGAAGTAATACATGGAGAGACTGAGTCAGCTGGACTGTGTTGGATACTAGTGGTAGGTAATTTAACATTGCAACAGAATGGAAAACTGGCAAGCCACAGGGAAGCTCAGTCTTGCATTACCATTCCAGCAAGAACTGACTATGCTTCCTGACATTAGGCTCCAAGAAATTCCTCTGCATTTCCAATTACTGAGTTTATGACTTGAGTTAATTTGTGCAAGTCTGTCCTAAGTAGAATAAAAATCCCTCTATTGAAAGCAACTAAAAATTGCATGTAATTTAGGAAAAATAGAAAGAAATACCCAGGGAATAAAACTAAGTGAAGAGAAAACCAGCTGGTTAAGAGGAGTACTTTATTCAGGTTTTCTCTTGAGACATTTGATGAACAGGGTGGACCTGGACATGAGGTTTCACAGACCGAAGTGTCCTTGCAATAGATCACAAGGCCCAAGGCCAGCTAGGGCTGGAAAGCCCAAAAGGTAGTACACTTCTCTGCTTCCCAAGAAAGCTACAACATCTTTGTACCAGCAATAGGTTTCAACAGTACGTGCACCCATACACATATGCACACACACACACGCATATACACACACCATACACAGCTGGCAACTGCAAAGAAATTCGTCTGCCTCTAAACTTGGCATAAATCAAGGGAACGAAAAGTATCATGTGAGGATTCATGACTAACTGTCATCCCTCACATCACTTTGCAGCCCAATTCTATACTATCAAAGGAGTTCAAAAATCTTTTAAAAAAATGTTTACAGTGCCAGGTAATGACCCAGGTTCTGGCAAAAGGAAATGCAAATTTTCTCAACTAGGAATTCACCTAAGTCCAAACTTCAAATACTTCCCACGTGATACAGATCAAAGCAATGCTCATTTATAAGGCATTATTATAAAGCAAGAGCTAGAAGAGACTACAGATAGCAGAATCAGGCCCTTAAAGACATTAGAGAGCAACATTATCAGAAAAATACAAATTAAATATGTTTTAAACAGGAAGCATTAAAATGTGATTATAGAGACCATGAAGAACTGCAGAACTAAAGAATAAAAAATAAAAAACTTTTGTCCATATATAACTTATTATTAAAACCAAACAAAACCAGAATAAAGCAAGTGAATAATATATACAAAATGCACAATAGGGATTAACTCTGGAAAGGGGTGGGAGTGGGGAGGGGGTATGAGGAATGAGGAGCAAAAAATGAGGCCAGGAGGTATAGGTAGATAGATTTTTGTTAATATCCTAATTCTTTAATTCATTGGGGAGTTCACTGGTTTTCATTATATGAACAAATCATTAAAGAGATGAATGTTGAGAGCCTGTCATAAATTTGAGGGCCAAAACACACACACATTTATGTACACATATAAACATACATATACATATATATACATATATATGTATTAAAAAAATACTATAATTCACCACATTGATAGAATATAGGAAAAATCATACAATCATGTCAAAATCCTACCAATCTAAAAATAGAGAAGAAAATTTCTTAATCTGATTAACAAAGTCTATGAAACCAACAAAAATCTGTGACTCCATAATTAATGTGATCACTTTAAGAGAATAGGAACAAGACAAGAATGCTTGCTACTCTCAGACCTATACAACATTTTATTAAAAGTCCTGGGCAAAACAGTAAGTCACAAGAAAAAAACTGAGTGTAAGGGTTAGAAAAATATTTTTTGTATACACAGATTACAGACATAACTATCTATATAGGATGCAAAATCTTCAACTAAGGCACTAGAATTAATTAGTCTAGTCAGTTTGATAAATAAAATATCATAATACAAGAATTGCGGTCATATATGTCCACAAAATGTGAAATATGTAACTTTAAAAAGACAACATATATAATACCTTCAGTAGATAATTCTTCCTTAAAAAGAAAAAACAAAATATACCAAATCCTTTATAGAAGAAAACAATTTTTTTAATGCAAGAGTTGAAAGTAGAACTGAATGAGTCAACAGATAAACCATGCTCATGAATTTGAAGCTTCAATATCATAGAAATGCCAAAGTGATGTCTTGATTCAAAAGTAATGAAAAAAAAATCCTATTTTTTGTTACCTGAAAACCTGAGTGTAATAGCGAAAGATCAAAGTCCAAGAATGGCAAAGTCACTCCTAAACAGAACAAATGGAGGGGGATGTGCATTATTACTAAGTATCTAGGTTTATTATAAAGCTGTGGTGACCGACTGGGAGAGGTGCCAGGCCAGGAGAGATGAATTCACCAAAAAACAGAATTGAAAGCCAGGAGATAGACAGACACACACACACACACAAACACACAACTGACTTTTTTTTATTTCATAACTGGCCATCACTATGAGAAAACAGGACACCACATTCCACCCCATACTATGCAGAAAAACGAGCATCAAATGAATCACCATTCATGAGAAAACAAAGTTGTGGCTGAACTATCCAATCTAATAAACAATAGCCACTTGAGCTACTTAAACTTAAAATTAAATTAATTAAAATTAAATTTTAAAATTTAGCTCCACAGTCACACTAGTCACATACATTTCAAGTGCTCAGTCGTGACATGTGGTTAGTGACTATCATGTTGGACAGCGCCAGAGACAAAATATTCCCATCAGTGTAGGAAAGTCTATCAGATAGTGCCGAGACACATTTAGGATAGTATCTGTATTACCTTGTGGTTGGGAATAATGTTCTAAGCAAGAAATAAAAAATTACACAAACAAGGAAATTATTGATAAATTCAGCTGTTAAAATTCAGAACCATGTATCAAAAGACACTACATACAAATTGAAAAAGAAAGCCTTAATCTGATGGAAGGTATTTGCAATGTATATATATATATATATATATACACGCACACACATAATATGTAGGATATATAAATAACCTTTAAGCAATAAAAAAGATAATCATATAGAAAAATAGGCAAAAGATTTATCAGGTAATGCATTTTATTTGATTACAGAAAATGATAATTACAGTCTGACTTATTTTATCAATATACATAGTAAACTGAAATGTTTGAGAAACTTCCATATTGTTTTAAATAAGAGGGGAATAACAAGCAATTTTCAACCTGGAAGAAAGATTCTACTGGTTTACACAGCAGCCCAGCAACACATAAGTAGGTTGATAACAATGTTTAAACATGTAATTAAATAGATACTTCTAATGTTAGCTTATTCTTATTAAAAGATTGTTTTCTAGTTTCCTAAACAATGTATCTTGACATTATTGTGAGCACACTGCAGAGTACTTGGGAGGTACGTACTGCAATGATACCACCTTCGCACTCCAAGGTCAGAATTTAGTGGTAACTAAGGCATTAATTTCATATTTACTTCAATCAGAAGAATCAGAGAACACAAAGGTGTGACTGGAGAGAGAAATGGAAAAAATAGATAAAGTTACAAGCATGAGGAAATACTGAAAATGTAACTGCTTAGTTTCCTCAAAGCAAAATCAAATTTCCATCCTTGAATTAACATGAACAGGTATTACTCAGTGTACCATCTGCTTCCTTATCATCAACTCTACCCCCCCACCAAAAAATGGACAAGATAAAAAAGCATGCCACAATTTCCAGCTCCTATATAGAAAAAGTTATTTTCATATTTTAATAAAACCAATTTTTTAAAACTGATGTTTATGTGTCTTAAAATCTAAAACAAAATGATTCTTACCACATATCCAAAGGGTCTAAAACAAAATCTTGGTTTTAATCAACTTTAAAAGAAGCATTAGAAGACTGTTGATCTTTTATTCTGGCATATTATAAAAACCTAATGATATTCAACAGCTTCAAAATAATTAATGATCAGTTAGCATCAGTAAGTGCCAAGCAGTAACACATGGCAATTTAATCGCCGTCAGGACAGTGTGAGCAACAGGTCAATGATTCTAGAAGTAGACTCGATTTGTCAGAAAGAAACAAACACTCTGTGTGGATCCTAAGAAACCAGATATGGTTTCATTTTTCAAGATCTTTGTAATTGAAGGAGAGGAAAATAAATCGTAGCTTGGCAATTTTGGTAGAAGGTGAACAGTGTTAGCTGCAGAGAATGGGGCATACAGCAATCACCAGTAACGATGAGGAAGAGCCCACACCATGATCAGGATCCCGGCCCAGAGAACGGAGAGTGCTTGATTGATGGGTGACAGCCCGAAGTCTGCACAAACATGACCCACACTAGGGCAGCAGGACTTCAGCTCCTGGGCAACTCAAAGCCTTCTCTCCCCAGAGAAGGAGATTGTGAAGGACATATTCACAGGGAACCTGAGGTTTCTACAATCAATAATCAGTATGTGGAGCTAAGCACAAAGTGGCTCTGATAACAGAAGAAAATGGGGTTGGGAAACTCAGGTTCATGAGTGCAGGCGTGTAACTCCCATTGTAAGAGAAAGAGGTCCAGACTTGAGAGACGATGGTGGAGACCTCTGGGTCAGCCATGAGCACCAAGTCTTGAATCAGACTTGTTGGGAAACTGCTAAAAACAAATCCCTCCAATTTTCGTTAATGGAGCACACATTCCAGGTTAGCCTCAATGCTTCCTAGGATCCTAGGCAGAGACCGTCTAATTATGTATTATGCCTCCTTTGAGATTGGCCTGCCAAACCAAATTATGTTGGACTGGGCTTGGAAGTACAATCAGTGGGTCAATTTTACACAGCCCAGGAAAGCAGACAAAAAGCTATAAGATCAGACATTGGTATGACGGGTAATTTTTAAAACATATTATGAGTAATAAAATCTATAAGGATTTCTCCCAGTTTGGAGGTGGTGAACTTTTGTGCATCATTTTGTTTGATTAATAATCCCATATGGTACCCTTTTGAGTATATTCTACTGTATATTTGTTTCTCTTCCTTACAAATGCATACCTCCTACTTCCTCCTCTGCTGTGCAGATTCTCCTTCATTTTCTTTTGCCAACTTCCTGTGTTCTGTGCCTTCCAAGAGACACACGTTCCTAATTCTATCCTGTTGCAACAGGAGTAAAAGTACAAAAATGCAAAAAGACATCATTTTTTTGCAAGACCAGGAACAGGAAGTGACTAGAAAGGTCTTAGTCATCGACTTTCCAAGCTAATGAAAATACCAAGAGAAATGTTATAACTTCTTGAGTTATAGAACACATAGTAAAAACTGCATTCTAAACCCATGCATGAGGCCACTTGGTTGATGACTGCCTCCTTAGTTTTAATTCTACTGCAGACCATATTCTTTTATCCTCTTACTAAATGTGATAGCAAGGCAGTAATTTCCCAGTTGATCTGTTTTGTTTGCATCTGGAATGCAACAATGAACTTATAACACTCAGAGTTCTTTGCGTAGGCAAAACTTAGAATGACATGATTAACCAAACTTTTTCCATGAGCAGGCATCTAGGGTTGCAAGAAATCAAAATCCATTCAACATAGCTTAAGGAAAAGAGGGGAAAACAAAAGATAGTTCTCTACACAAAACACAAATGTCAAGATAAAGTGTTGTTGTCAGGCAGCTGTCCTCTCTATATAGGACCCGGAACACTTCAAATGCTTAAAGTACAATTTAAATATTAAAATTTGGAGTCTAGGATTAGAGTGTCTAGTCTCAAACGTTATCTGTTTTTTACTAACTTTGTGGACTTTGGTGAATCACTTAACATCTCAATGCCTTGGTTCTTTTTCTGTAAAAGACAATTATAGGACCTATCTTATGAGTATGGATGAAACAAAATAATACGTAAAGTGTTTGGGTAGTGCCTGGGACAGCAGACACTCAGTAAATATTTGTAAATAACTATAATAACATTATAATGGCTTCTTTGGAGCATATGTTCCTTCTCCCTGGCTGTTTCTTCCATTCACACATATGCCAACATAGCTACCAGCTTGGAGTTAATGATATCTTGTAACTTCAGTGCCCGCCACCTCTGATTCACTCACCCACATCATGTGATGTGTGGATGGCTACCTTCACTAGGGTGGTGGGTGGGGATATATTCCCTTAGAACCTGTCCTCAGGGAGTCAAAGACCTGCCTTTCTGGTATGAATGTTGCCAATTCATAGATTAATAAAAATGTAAAGAACATAATTCACAAGCACTTTCCCTCTCAGGCTAATATTAAACTACTAACAAATGAAGCTAGCTAAGAAAAATATGAGTTGCTTGTAAGATTAGTTCACTGTATGCCTGCAAACCTTTTAACTGAAGCTGGGTAAAAACTTTTCATGGAGTTTGTAAGATTAATACGTGGTGAAGCACTGGACTAAACAATCTTTGTGTGTGTGAACCTGCTTATAGACAGACTGTAAAACCCATGATACTAACTTGAAATGAAGTCTTCAATACAATCTAGAACTTAAATTTTCCTTTGCTTGAATCCTATGGATATGAATAGGAAAAGGGTATATATCTGGTGAATCAGATTTCATAAAGCCTAAATGTCCATTTCAACAAGAAGTATTTGGTGAAATCCTCACGTTAAAATGACAACTCACTCAAATACTTTTAAATGCTCCTTTAGATACATCTAGCATGTACAGTTTTTAGGGGAGTTGAGAAATATAGTAGATCCATGAAAATATACTTTAAAATTAAGAGTTGTAAAAGGGAAAATACAGGAATAGAAAAACCACAAAATTCTATCAGCATAAAACTCTACATAGAAAGAGATACCAGCTTCCAAGTAAGAGACCATTTCTGCTATAAGGGTATCATTTTTTTATACCAAAATTCCAGTAAAGATAGATAGGTGTTTCCCACAAAATCAAGAAAAAGAGTGAGTTGTGGGCAGGGAGAAAGGAATGATGGTGTCAGTGATCAAAAGTCACAACCGTTTCTCCTTGGAAGTCCTTGACCTTAACATCTAGGTGTAGGTTATTTCCAGAACCACTATTAAGAAAGGAAGATCACAAATAAGACTGCTGTCATGCATTTTGGGCTTGGAAGGGAACATTCTACTTTAAAAGAATTAGCTTTGTATAATCCTTATTTTCCATACCTTGGTAGTTGTAGGAAATGTGAAGCAAAAGTCTGGTGTGCTGTTTCAGTGGTGGGCAAACGTTAGTCAAAATCTAGGAAACTTGCTCTTGTGCTTCTAGAATGTAGGTGACTTTTACACACAATTTAATACCATGACTTAGAACAATAATATTTTTAATTCCATTAGTCTCAGTCATGCTAGAAAGAATGGAATGAGATTATATGGAAAAGCAGGAAACAGAAAGATACTAAGCATCCATAATAATACAGCAATTTATGTTGGTTAACCATGTGGTTTAATAAATTCTTGGGTATGAATTTATATGAAACAAAGCTTTAGAAGGTGGTGAGAAAAACAATTTAGGTATACTGAGTTGCATGTATTGGAAATATGTGAAGTCTATTTAGCAAATAAGCACATAAATGGTATTGATAATTAAGCAATTCAAATATATGGCTACAAGCTACAATGCTATAGCTATAAAAGGAAAGATAATTTGTATTACAGATGGCAGGAAAAGGTTTCAATGTATTTTTCTTAGTATTCCTGCAACACCCACTACATGTCTTTGCCTCCTGTGAGGCAAAATCAAAGGAAAACAAAACAAAACCCTCAAGATTACACAAAATTTGGTTAGCTAACAATAGTAAAATAAAGTTATATTTCAGTAATTAAGAACTTTTACCAGCAAAGGAGTTCAAAATTGTTGGATACCTCTGTGTATGATGTGGCAACCCATAAAAACATGGAAACCAGATGTCACTAAAATAAATGCTTTTTCTAATGATTAAAACCCCAAGATTTGGGAAATAAGAGTTACTCTATGAATAATAAACAAAATAACCATGGAGGCCTCACATGGGAAATGTTCACTTAGTCCCAATAATTGTTAGATTTAAATTATTTTGAGTCCCTCAGGACAGAGCTCCCAGATCTCAACAATTAATTCCTCACCTTAAAAGTTCCATTTATCATTTTGCTTTTTATTATTGTTTATTATATTAACATTAAAATTTTAGTAACCCATATGATCTTGATGTTTGCCATTTTATCTCAAAAAGAGGGACAGGGGCTACCTACTTTGACATGCATTGTAAAACGCTGAGAATATGTTACACGTTCAGAACTATGAAAATGAAACCCACATTTAGCACTCTTCAGACACATGCAGGGCTTTATAAATAATACTTTCAAAATTCAATTTTGTTTTAAACACAAAGGTCTTTCCTCGAGGCAATGTTTCCTAAATGGTTTTCCATAAAATTCCACTATTACGAAATTCTGTTCAAAAAATTACATCTGTAATCAAGTTTGGAAATTTCTGAACTAGGCCTTGCTGAATAGACTGTAGTGTGGAGGCTACTGCCTGTCCAAAGCCAAGGACAATTTTATGAGTATATTAATAATGACGGATGACAAGGGTGCATATACTAATGAGAAGAAACCATCTGCCTTTACAAATGTTATCCATGTATACTAAATTAGGTAATATATGTGCATGACTCAAGATTGGCAGAATAAAGAAATACTATAAGCAAACTAAGTTTTTTGATTTTATCCTTTATGGAGAAATGGGACTAACAGTAATGCTAAAAAAATGAAGTGTTTTCATGTACACACTACATATGAACTCAAAATACTATGCATTAAGGAAAAAATGTCTAGATTAACTATTTAATAAAGTTAGCCAGCCACCTCTTCAAAGAATGCATTTGTATCACAACATGTAACAATTACAAGCTACAAAACCCCACTCATTCTCACTCAGGCAGAATATGACTTTTAACTGGGTAATGATTCTAGAAAATATGCTATTAAATGTTAAAGTAGAAATGAGTTCTAGTTACCTTTTAAATAATGAACGTTAGGAAAACTGGAAATAAATTGTATGTATCTTAGCTCTCCTCATATAATGGGCTTATTCTGGAAATGCTGAAATTCCTTTAATACCCAAGGACTGTACTTTTCTCCAGAATAAAAGTGACTTGGTTCCCTTCCTGATTCTACAGAGCATTCTTTATTTTATAACCTTACAAACGGATGACTTGAGACAACTGAGTGACTTAAGGAATACAATCTAGCAGAATCTTAAGATGAGTTTTACAGAGTAAAAGCCAAGTAAGTTAACTTAAAAACCAACTCAGAATATTTCTTTTTGTATTCATGAAAAACTTATTTTTTTCATTTAAAAACAAAATTATCCTATCAAAATTTAAAACAAATTCAAGAAAAACTTAAGCTTACTTGTCGAAATTTTAAATGCAAATCCAGACACTTTCAGTGATCTGCCCAGAATATTTGAATTGCATGACAAATTTTTATTGTTGTTGTCTAATCTTTTTGGTTTTGTTCAAACTAAATGATAAAATGCCTTGCTCAGAAGAATTCTCATAAAATGATGTTACTCAGGTGTTATCTAGAGTACTTCCTAAAATCAGTAAACACTTTAATAAGTGCCTCCAACTCTTCTGTTATATGACAAGCAAACTGCTGTACAATGAACTCCCTCTCCATGTATTTACACCTAAAGGTTACAGGCCCCGGGGTGGTAAAGCTCTAAGCCAGTTACCATAGGCATCATGCTGTTGCTTGTCCTTTATGCTTTTCTTTATCAGACTGGCTTCTGCAAACTCTAAGGTTTCCATGACTATTATTTGTAGTTTCCCCTTCCAGTAAAATGGAAGGGCATTTCAGGGAACAGTTACGAGGGCCTGGCCAGCATCAATGCCAAGATCCATCAGAGTCAAGTCCTGGAGCAGGAACCAGGTCAGGGTCCAAGATGAAGCAACAAGCAGGCTCTAATAGGCTCATCTTTTTAGACTTGCTGGTACTGCTGAGGTCACAAGATAAATCCACATCTTAAGAGCACAAAGGTGAAGTACAGAAAACACAAGTGTCAGTGCACAAGTGTCTGTGTCAATTAGGACACTTTTTAGCAACAGGTCAAAAACAGATTTCTGCAACATCCATGACACTCCAAGGACAGAAACGGTCACCCAGAGATAAGAATGCCTGGTGATTTTGCCTGTGTTACTGGAGCAACTGTGTGACTACACTGTGTTGGTTTCACCGAGGCAGCAAACTCAGCTTCTGAATGTTTGCTAATCTTGGCACACACTTCTCTCCACATACCTGTTTTCAACCCTACTAGGAAATTCCTCTTAGAAGAGCTTGTAAAGAAAATGGAAAAGTCAATGGCAGATGAAAGAAGAGAAAGTCTCTATTTGGTGATCATTGGCATATTTGAAACAGAAATTATACTAACGTATTGTGAAATTGTGTCGTTGCGATTGTTTTTATTTTTA
Source organism: Manis pentadactyla (assembly GCF_030020395.1). Classification (NCBI taxonomy): domain Eukaryota; kingdom Metazoa; phylum Chordata; class Mammalia; order Pholidota; family Manidae; genus Manis; species Manis pentadactyla. The sequence continues at coordinate 52,013,188 of NC_080028.1, read as the reverse complement.
GAGTTCTAGGAATTTGACACACTTCCCGGGAATGTAGAAAAGGGAAGACTGCATAGGTAAAGACTGTATGATTTTTTTAAAACAAAGTTTGATTCTCTAATGAAACCAAGTTAAATAAGCATGTCACTTCAACCAGATTATGTTATTCTGATGCATTTTAATTACAAAAGGGGCATATCAGAACCACTTCCTTTGAAATCATTAATGACTTAATTACAAAAGATGGTCCTTTCCAAGAGCCCAAACAACTCATACAGAAACTTTTTCTCATCCCAGTGGACTCTCTAGGAATATCATATTTCTTTAACTCAGGATTAATGAATAATCCTTAATAGGATTGTTGGTCATAATCTTAGCACGTTTTCCACTTGAATCTCTAGTTCCACTGTTGTGGAAGAAGCTCTGTGCACACAGGAACGCCTGATTTGTGTGACTTCTCTTTGAATTATCCATCCTTAGACTCAGCTTTGGTAAACTGCAACTTAATTACTATACATTGTCTAAAAAAATAGATGGGTCTATGCTCTTAATCTGTCCACAAAAGGGTTCAATTAAGAATGGAGCATTTCCTACATTCCTCATCAACTCTTTCCTGTAAAATACTACTCAGTAGGTAGTAACGATACCTGATCATTTTCCCATGCCTCCTTGATTGTATATCTTTTTGGACTCAAGGAAGAAATATCTTAATAACAATGCACAAATTACATTTTCTTGTCATATGTGAAAAAAAGTCGCACTCATTCTGTAACAGTATTAGACACAATAAAACCTTGAACAAGAGACTGTGTTCAACTCAACCACCTCACATTTTGAAACAGGTAGTATTTTCAGTCATTATTTTAAAGTTGTTTTATTATGAAAGAAAAACATTTTTAAACCTTGCTGCTGGAATTTCATTATACCACCATCTTCAAGGCACTGCAGTTGAATGGGCCTGTTCCTGCCAAAAGGCTAAGGTTAACAGCTAAATTGCTTATAAGGAAGGACTTCCTAAATCTCTCTGAAAGGGTTTTAAGATGGACTCTTACATTGAATTTATATTTATATTCAAATTATAATGAAGCTCAGATCTTTTAATGAACCAAATATTACTAAGATTTTTTTTTTAGATATGAACAGCTTTTCCTAGTAAGGAATAATTGGAGCTGAATGTGCCTATTTAATTCAACATAACCAAGAACTCAGAAAACAGTAAAACAATATTCAATCCCAACTATGTGAACATAATCCTAAAATAATAGTGTTATCCACGTCTACTTGATTTCTTGGTGCTAATCAGCCTCAAGACACAGAGTTCACAGGGTGGGCATTTTTGAAACAAGGATTATGTGTACGTGCTAAGATCTGAATGAATGTCTGTGCCCCACACACACACACAAATTCATGTGGAAATCCTAATGCCCAGTGATGGTATTAAGAAGTGGGGCTTTTGTCAGGTGCTTAGGTCCTGAGGGAGGAGCCCTCTGAATGGGATGAGTGCTTTTATAAAGGAGATGCCACAGAGCTCCTGAGTTCCTCCTCCCAAATTCCTTCCACCCTTAGAGGACACAACCAGAAGTCTGCAATCCGCAAGAAGGCCTTCACCCAGCCATGCTGGCACCCTGATCTTGGACTTGCAGTTTCCAGAACTATGAGAAAAAGAAAATTCTGTTTATAAGCTATCCAAGAAGGTCTTCACCCAAAAATGCTGGCCCCCTGATCTTGGACTTGCTGTTTCCAGAACTGTGAGAAAGTAAATATCTGTTGTTTATAAGCCACCCAGTCTGTGCTATTTTGTTAGAGCAAACCAACATTTTTCTTGTCCTTTTCTATCTTTTGTTTTTGGAGAAAGACTTCCAGGTGTGATTTTGATACTTAAAAATGTGATTTTTTTTAAATTAGCACATGTAAAAGGACAAAATACCAAGTATTTCCCTTTTACCTTCCCCGTAATTTCCCTTTTCTACAAAAAGGGTGCAGAGAGAGGATTCTACTCTACCTGGGAAGACTACATGGAGATGAGTGGAAAACGTTAATTTTGGAAATAGAGCTCTGTTACCTAACCCACCTAAGACATCAGATGTTTCATTTCCATCCTAAGTTAGTGATAATGATGCCCACATTCAAGGGCTACTGAGGCTGTCAGATCAGGACTCAGGATTATGTCAGTGACTCATATAAAACCCCACAGCCTTATCTCTGCCACACAACAGGCATAAAGCATGTGACTTGGCTTCTCCTGCCCCTTTCCAAAAATCTGAGTATGTAAATCCTCCCAAAAATCCTTAAGACACAATACCAAAAACTTGCAGTTTTAAGTTTAGATTTTACAGGCTACGACTCAACACGTGAATGTATCACTAAGGATGCATTAAGTATTATTGCTTCAAGACAAAAGCTAGTAAAGTAATGGGCCTAATAAAATGTGAAATAATTTAAAACAGTTTATAGACTAAAAAAGTTGTATGGGCCACTCACTCTTAAATGAAAGTTATAGACCAAATATGCATTATAATTTTGATCATAAATCTTGAAGGTATCCCAATGAATAGTAATAATTAGGTTTCTAAGCATTTAAAATAATTTTTTTAATTGGTGAGTTGTATATTAAAGTCTCTCTTCCTGTTTTTTGAACATTTGAGAACAAATGTAGATAATGGGCCCAGGTATCTTACTGAGGTAGAAAAACAAACGTTACTGATAAAAACATGAAAAAATAAAAATTTGCATGTCTCCTCACCAAAGAATTTTTTCTTAAATTAACAGTATATATTACTTAGAAAATTAATGACAAAAAAGGAAATAATATTTAGGTGAGCTTTAATTCCTATGTCTGTAAGTCTCCTGTAGCAGACCTTTACTGTGTGTAATTAATACTCTCCCCATGGCACAGGTGGCCAGGTTACTCTCCACAGAGATGCTAATAGGGTCCATGGAGGATGGGCTTACACTTCCTTATACTCTCTTCTGCTTCTGAATCATTCACTTTTTCCTATCTATCTACTTATTATTTTGTCATATCCATTGGTGATATGCAAATTTTTCTGAAGTATCTGTCCCTTTGCAATTCAGAAAAAGAAACTGGTGTTCCATTCTATTGAGTCTTTGTTTTTCTTCTGAAAGAGGCCACTGTATGAAAATCCATTCAAGCACTTTATGACTACATCGAAGACACCATGCAATAAGTAACTGGGACCTAGATGGGACAGATATGGTGAGGAAAAAGAGGATATTACAAACCACTTAACATTAAGAGGCAAGGAAAGGGAGAAAGAATTTTAGGAAAAAAGAGTCAGAAACAGAAAGCAAAGAGAAAAGGGATACGGAAAATTCTGGTTCAGTAACACATCAGTATTTTCAATAAAGTTCTGCAAAAGCATTTGAAGTGAACGCAGACTCAATTTTTATAAAAATATGGCCTAATGCTTTTAATAGAAAAGAATTAAGTCACACGATAGAGCAAAGTGGCAAATTCACTTCTTTTTTAAGTTTCTGAAAGTCCATTCCTACAGATGTCCCAGCTCCAAAAGTTTTTTTTTAACTTTAATTTCTTAGTCATAATAAAGATGATCTGTTTGCTAGTATTATAATATTAAACCAATTATTTGTTCTTAGTGTTCTCTTTTGTAAAATGGGAATAACATTATCAACTTCATAGGGCTCCTGTAGGTTTCTAATGAGAACGTATGACATGCCTTTGGTATAGTGCTGGCACTTAGTTGTGTACTTAGATATCTAGGTTTTTCTTCTTTAATAAGCAGTGATTGGCAAAAATTATTAATGTATGGCTAGCATGCATGCCCTTCTTGAAGGTGAACACAACATATAAGAAAAATAATTTTCTGTCAACATAAAATAATCAATGTTATTAAATGAATAACCATTCTAGATCAATGATTTTCTCTACAGACTATGCTTTAGTATCACATATTACCAACTAAAACAAAAATCTTATTTTTAAACACTTCACCAATTGATTCAAAGGTCTCATCGTTTAAGAATCACTGTTCTAGATGATTACTAGACAAATGATTATAATACATACTCAGACATATATATGAATTATATATAGTAATACGATCCTTACACTTCAGCAGACTTCTGTATTTATCTATGTTTGCTTTTGCTTTTGAGTTTTATTACAACTACGATGATAATTTCCTCATTTCACTTAAAGACTCCCCATCTCGCAGCTCCAAAACATTTCCGCTTCTTTCATTAAAGCCTTTGACTCGTTCATCACATAGCAAAGTCTCCCTGTTCTGAAATCCTAGAGCAGGATTCAATAAAACCTTTCTCTAAAGTCCCAGATAGTAAATATTTTAGGCTTTGTAGGCTTAGTCACAACTAATTTACTCTACCCTACAGCAGGAAATTGGCCACAGAAAATAAAGAAACTAATGGGTGTGGCTGTATTCCAGGAAAACTTTATTTATGAAAATAGACAGCGGGCAAGATATGGCCCAAGGGCTATAGTTCGTCAGCCTCTGTACAGACAATCACTGCTCTCCATTATTTATGTTGACACTTAATCCTTCTCAGGATCACACCTTTAACTAGTACATACATGGAGAATATCTCTGAAATTACAGTCATCTCAGGGTGTCAGGTGCCATACCTTATACATTCTTCTCAGGTCTCTCTGCAGAATATTTCATATAGCAATATTTAATTATTGAGTAATTTAAATCGATTTAGATATGGGAGCAAACTCTAATTGCCATTAGTGTCTTATCTGCACTGAGGCATTGCCTCTTGGGGTTCTCTAACAGGCAGTCTCCTCTTGCTGAGTCTTTATTCTCTCTATCTGTAAATGAATATAATCTAACTTACACAGTAATAATGTGGATTAGAATTACTACATATAAAAGATCAGACACATAGGGTGCACTTAAATGGTATTACTAAAATCCAAAACAGAGACCAGCCTTGAAAATTTCCTCAGCAGACACCACCAATTTAGTCATACAAACAAAGCTTAATTTAGCTTGACTAACTTGACCTGGGTTATTTCTTGCTTATGCCTCTGAAAATCATCAGCAGAACTTAAAAGTTTCCCAAGGTTGATATGAAGTAGGCACTGATCAATTCCCTACCTGGACTTTCCTAAAGTTGAATGCTTCCAAAAACACAGTGACCCCCAAAAACAGCCAGGTCACATATAGAACAAGTAGAAAAACGGAATATGTTAAATTCATAGAAAAAAACTTTAAGACATATGAACTGTTGTCACATATGTACAGGCTATCAATCAACCCAGAAAGAGATTTATTTTGTGTGGTCTCAGGAAGCTGAGTAAGGACCCTTAGTAGAAGCAAGAATTTAGTAGCAACACCTTTAAAAAAGCAAGCATACTTAAAATAAACAGTACATGGTGATTTATTGAAGATACTGAAGAAACAATACATAAAAGTGAAACAGATGTCCTCTAAATTCCTTGCAACTCCATAATCTACCACAGTGCTAAAGGATATGCAAATATGGGTACATTATTTCTGACATCCAGAAATTTGTACTTAAGGAAACACTGAAAACTTATACAAATGTAACTATAATAAAATGCTTAAAACAAATAAGACTGATTCCAAACACAATGTTACTGAAATTTTAGAAAAACTGCTTTTACCTTTGCAGAGGCTTCAGAGGAAATCTGAACATGGTATGTAAGCTCAGCTTTGAAGGTGAGGATACAGCAAGAAGTTAGAGCATTTTAAGACGAAATAATGGTACCATGGTAAGAAACAGAATGCAGATGAATGAGGCAGAGGAGAATTCAGTTTGACTCAAGTACGGTGGCAATGGAAGATGCGCCTGGAAACACTCTTTGGAATTACAGGGACAAACGCTGGTCCTTAAGACCTAGGCGATGGGAGTCACCAGTGTTAGTAACAGGGAGATAAGGGGGTGTACTGCAGTAAGAGTAGCTGGTGGCATGTACAGAAAGAACTGGTAGAGTGAGAGCCATAGGTGAGAGACCTGCCGAGAGACCAGTAATTCTACATAATATGTCAAAAGTGTCCCCAACTCTGCGGCAGCAACAGAAAAATGGAAACTGGTCAAAGAAGTATTTTGGACATACAATTGTTAGGACTTAGCAACTGACTGTGAGATTCAAGGTTGGGGGTGTGTGTGTCTAAAACACCCTAGACTAGGGTGTTCTAGACTAGGATGCTGATACCACTAAAAGCTATGGGGATCATAGAAGGAAGGAAGACATTGAAAGTTCAGAAGTGACCACAGGATCAGAGTGGTTAGCGCCACAGTGAAAGGGAGCTGTCCAGCAGGCACTTCGGAAGGTCAGCCTGGAGCTGATGTGAATGAAGGTCACGGCTAGTGAACTTGGGAGTTATTCCTAAGGAGGAGAAAGCAGACACCAAGAGAAGATGAGCTTTGCCAACTGATAGAATATACACAAAAGGCAAACTCAAAACAGAAATTGAGGCACATAGACTTCGGTGGGCTGGAGGTGAAAGAGGAGTGGAGGGAGCTGCAAATGAGCAGTCAGAGGAGAACAAAGAGCACACAGAAGCCAAGGGGAGTTTAATAAGGTCAGACGCCCATATTGCCAAAGCTGTTGATAAAGCAAATAAATATCTGGAGTCTAGCAAGTCAATGATTATCTGGTTATTAAATGTTAATATTTAATAGACCTTACAAGAAAGAACTTAATTCCTTCAAATCAAAGTGTTTTCACATGAGATGATTCTTTTTATCCTTTGAAGAAAAAAAATGAAAGAATCTATTTGAAGATACTCAGATCTCAAGGATTATTTCCTTAAACATTCTCAGTTTGATCCTACTGGCCAATAGCTTTTAGCCACATCTGATTCCACTCTTCAAAGAGGGTATACTGAAAGGTAGAGGGTGTTTTTGATAATTAGAATGACTGTAGGGACATTATTAGTACAGGAAGGACAGGGGCCACAGACACTAAATGTGCCAGAGTGAAAGACGCATTGCCACACAATGAAGAGGTGTTCTGCCAAAAATGCCAATAGCATCCCCTACTGAGAAACACTGTCACATAACGTTGCTATCACAGACTGCACCTTTTGCATAGTTGAACAGATAAAACTTCAGATTCTGAAATTACAGAGAATCAATTTTAAAATGAGCCAAGTCTCATGTTATAGGTCATCCCTTAGAAACTTTTCAAGCATATGCATGCCTTTTAGTTTTACTGTGTATGCATACCTAATCTAGTTCCAAAAGAAATAAGGTCTTCAAATAAATTACTTAGTAGGGCAGCTTCTTCTTATAAAGTGTAATTCTTTACAAATTACTTGTAATCAGAATCTGTTTACAGATATACAGTTATACCAAATTAATCATCTATAGGGGTATAGATGATTAATACAAATGCATTTCACCATGTTATTAGGTGAAGAAACAGCCAATGTTTGAAATAAAATGTTTTCCAAAAAATATCAATATTTTATACAGATCTTTTATTTAAACAAATATTTCTCATGATCACCATTCCATTCATACTAAATATATTCAATTGAAAATTACTGTTTTAAGGCCACATATTACCATTAATTAATCACCAGTTTAGATAATTGAACCACATAATATGTCGATTTTTGTGGAACTATCCTAACTGCACAAAACTTTTAATGAAAGTATCTTTACACCAGCATCTTGTAGCTCTCACTCAATTATCCTGCAAGACTTTCATGAACTCATCTGGGATTTCAATGAATCTTAATGAAAACATTTGCAAGGGATTTTTGTTATTAAGATAAGAAAATTATTTTTTAAAATATTTGCATCAATTATTAACACAGCGATTTATGAATATGTTCTTACGGCTTACCTTACCAAGCACCAAGTAGTCCAGCTTTAGCTAGAATAGTTTTATTATAGTCAAGGTCAATTTGTTTAGTTTGTGGTTAATATTTTCCCAGTGTTCCTGATGATTACAGTTTACACATATAATGCACATACACCCCTTCCTTCTTTACTAACTGCCATATATATGTGGTAAGCATTATTTCTTCCTCTAAACAATGGTCCACATTAGGTTACCCTCTCATATTGTGATTCAAACCACCAGAGCTCCCAAGAAGGTAGACTAGGCCCCTCGGTTCATCATCTAAAGGACAAGTTGAGAATGCAGCTTTCTCTGTAAGTTTTCTTAAAAAATAAGTAGTATTACTCACTGAGACAATGTGCAGTTTCCCAACATATTTCCTAATCACTTTGGTCCAGTTTTGAGAAAGCCTGTGACAAACCAGGATGACCTCTCAGCAATGAGAATCCATTTAACGGTTTATTATGCAATCCAATACTGTTTTGCCATCTAATGGGAAACCTGGCATTTCAAAGGTTTCCTGAAATATGTTAAGAAAAATAAACCAGCTATCCCTATAACAACCTAACAGCCATAAGGTCAAATATTGAATACCTAACACTAGCTATTTCAGATTGAGTTATTTCTATGTATGAACTCAGCACAATGTTAAGTATTTCACAGCTATTATCTCATTTAATCTTCACAACCAACACATTAAATTGAATATTATGCTCTTTTTACACACAAAGTAACTCAGGTTTCAAAAGGTTTTCACACATGAAGAAATCAAGATTTAGAGAGGTTTAACAACCTTCCCCAGGTAGTAAGTGGCCAAAACCCAGACAGGCCAGTCTTTAGAGTCCCTGCTTTTACCCTGCACCCTGTCCTGACCCAGAAACCTGTGTCCCATGGGGTTTCCAGATGAATCACATATGGTTTCTACTCTCAGAGTTCATGTAGAGTGGAAATAAGGATGCCCACCCAAATATTAGAATTCGAAGTCAAATAGAGTAATTGGCCTAAGGGAAGACCAGATCAGATATTACAAGGCAGTTCACTTGAACACAGATCACTTCAAGAGGAGGAAACCAGGAGCAGTTCTTTTGCTTTGGGATGGTTTATAGAGGAGGACAATGAAGGCCAACAGGATCGGAGGAAAATTAACTGGATGACTAGACGTGAATTTTTTGAGATCTGAATTCCAACCTCATTCACCTTGGTAATCACAGTGCAATTTCTGGAATGATTTCAGAGGCTCAAATACAGCTCACCTATATATTAGATGCAATCTACACCCTGTATTCCGCACAATAGCATTTCAGGGTAGGGACCACCAATCCCATCTTAGGGACAAGAAAAACCTAGGATGACTCTGTTAAACAGTTACTCAACCTTACAAAAGTGTAGAATTGAGCCAAGTCTGGATCCAACTCTAAAGGTAATTACCTTCTCCCATTTGAATGTCTCAAAAAAAAATGTTTAGTGAATCAATTCAGAAGTAAAAGCAAATGCAGACTTCCTGTTATTTCAGATCCATGATCCTGGAATATGACACTGGATAAGGGCTCTCTCTTTAGGTCACTATGCTCTTCTTCCCTTCTGGAGGGCTCAAGGCCAAAAATATAAGCCAGATATTTAAAAAAATAAGAAGAAAGAAAGAAAATGCATGTCTAGAAATAAACTGAGCACACATCAGAGGAGGCGGACTTTGGGAAATGGGTATTAAAATTTAAGATCACTTACCATTATTGAAAGACTCCTTGGGGGAAAAGAGTAGTCATTGCAAGCTCTTGATGTGAATTTTGCAAAACCCAGTTTTTGATTTTATGAGCTGTTACACAACACACTGAATTGCTTGAGGTAATAATCTTTCCTCACTGAGATCATTCAGTCGCCGGCTCACTTAGACTGTTCTAAAGGCGAAGTACCCAGAAGCACAAAGTGGCGCTAGGATTGCTTCACCAGGCTAAATAAGGGTCACCTTGTCCAACCCTGATCTGTTCTCCGCAGTCTCCACCCAGCTCTGACTTCAGCAACACGCCCCCAAATGCACACTTAGAACTTGTGGTGCTGAAGACACACTTTGAAGCTAATGTGGCTGGCTGCTCAAAATGTGCAGCCCTCTTGAGCTTTTGGTATGGGTTTAGCCATAAAGCATGGGGTGCCAGGAAAGGGCATCTTGCGCCCACTGTTTCCTCCTGCCCAGTCTTTTTCACATGACCCACAAAACTGCCCGCAGTTTTATTCCTTGTCTGCGTCTCTCCCTGGACCGGGGAGGGGAGGGCAGGAAATATTAGCTTTCCTACTACGACCAGTCCGCTCTCATTCAACCCAGCCCATCAGTACTACTTCTCCACGAAGAAGAGGCAGTCATTTGTAGAGAAAGAGCCCTCATTTCCTATCCCTTGGGTGTGTGCGTCGGGTGGGGGGTGATTTAACACCCCTGGCCTAGACCACAGAATTCCTCGCCAGCCCTAGCGGGAAAGCGGCCTCGGTCACTGCCTTGCTGGCCAGGGCGTTCTGCAATCTCTTTGGCGGAAGTAAGGGAGAAAAGGGGGTAGAGAGCGCGGCTGCGGCGCGGCATCCGCCGAAGAGGCAGTTCGCACGTGAACCACCTCGCCAGCCTCCTGTGCTACCTGGCGGCCGGCTCCCCCTGCGCAGGTGCCCAGCAGACGCGGCGCGAGCCCGGGAGGCAAGGCTCTCCTGGCCCTTCAGGTCACGCTCCCCTTCTGCCCGGGCGCAGGCCTCGCTCGCTCGTACCTCTCCCTCCCCCCCGCACCCGGCCATGCTACCTGGGGACCCAAACAGAAGGACTACTCCCTGCTATTTCGTCCCCTCCTCCCAACCTCTCCGATCATCTGCAAAAAAAAAAAAAAACTCTCCCTACACACACTCTCTCCAAAGCCCGTCCCCACCTTCTGCGGTAGAAGGCCACCCCACGGTGCTCGCAGGCCCAGGGAGGGATGCTGGTGACAGGCGCACCGGGGACCCGCCAGGCGGGGACCAGCCCCGGGACACTCGTGGGCAAGCAGTGGGGAGCCCGGCGCCAACAGAGTCCGGGCGCCAACAGAGTCCGGGTGCCAAAGCCCGGAGCGCCGGCACCTCCCCGCCGGAAGCACGCGGCCGCGCGAGCGACCCCAGGGCCCCCCAGTCCGAGCGCGCGCCCCGCGACCCCGCAGCTCCCGCGCGCTGGGGGCCGAGAGCTTTGCTCCGGCGGCCTCTTCGGGGTTTTGTCTATATAAGGGCTCGTCGGCAAGCCGTGCGTCGGCGCGTTTGTCACGGGCTGGCCATCAGTTTTACACACGCGTGAGGCCACCTGGGCAGCTCGCGTGGCAACGTGCGCTCGCGGCCCCTCCGGCGGCGCCTGCGCCTCCCTTCCCCCGGGGCGCACTCACTCTACCTGGTCTCCGACACAGGGGTGGCGCTGCAGCTCCCGGGTCACCCCCGCCGCGGCCCGTTCGCCTCGTTGTCACTGAGCGAATGGTATTATTTATTTATTTATGCCCCTGGACGCGTCGTCGCCCGCAGCGGAGGAGGAGGAGGCGGCGGCAAGGCGCCCTGGAGGGAGCCCGGGAGCGCGCGGGCCGGGCGGGGTGGAGGCGGAGGGCGGGGGCCCCTGCCGCCCGGGACTGGCGCGGACTGAGCATGCTCCAGGCGACTGTAGGCGCGGTAGACTCTAGGCGGCTGGGGCACTCCACGTCAGATATTGGTTCTGACCACGAGAGAAAGCCGAAAGTCAGGTAGAGAGAGCTGCGGCTCCATATCGGTTGTGACACTCTATCCCTGAAGTACGTGGTGCAAACCTAGCAGGCAGGTGTGCGGGAGCTCAGTTAGGTAATAACCCAGGGAGTCGTGCAACCTGCAGGAGAGGACAGCGCGCGAAAGTGGAGGATCCCGGCGGAGTGCAGGGAGATGGGAAGGCTCGCACTGTGGGTTTGGAAGGGAAGCTTAGGGACATTTTTCAATCAAGGTCTTTTTCGGAGGGGAGGGGAGGCTGCCGGTGTTGGAGGTTAGGCCCCCAAACAAATCACGCTGAGGTGAAATTCACAACGTGGGTGGAGGCGTGTACAAAGTAGCACAAAAGCTGACACAGGAAACAAAAAGTCACTTAGAAATAATTCCTTTCATTTTCAGTTTCTCAAATTATTTAATTCTTCAAAGTAGAATTTAGTTTTTTGTCAATGACTACTGCTAGGGATAATGGTCTTTCCACAGTCATTGATTTGGTTTCTTCTACCTTTATTCCTCCCCGACCCCCACGCCGTCTGGAACAGGTTTCTTGGGGAAGCTGGAAAGAGGAAGGGCGGGAAATGAAGGTTTAGGTAACACCAAAGATTGTGTTCCTTTAATGTCGTTAGTGTTGAATTGCTGGTTAGGAAAAAAAGAAGAAACTGTCCAGAAGAATAAATAAGGGCTTGGCTTTGAGAATTCATATTATAATTTTTCTACCAATTTCGCTGACTTCTCCCCCCTACCCCCACCCGCCCCATTCCTAATCCTAAAAAGTGAAAAAGATAAAAGTCATATTCAAGGTTGTAACTCTCTAGAAACTTTTCTTGTTTGCTCAAGGACTTCAATAATTTATAAGAAGCCAAGCTAATTTAGTTGAAATAACTGGAGCTTTGAAGCCCAAGGGACAAAGAATCAAAATGTTAAGAACAGTAGCAGTAATCACAGTAATAACATTTATTAAGTGCTTATCATTGTTGGGCACTGTTCTAAGCACTTATATGGGTTATCTCAATTAATACAATAACCCTAGAAGATAAGTACTATGTCTATTCACGGTAAACAAATTTGGAAACATGCAAGTGGAGAGGAAAACTTCCTTCTAGGTTTTTGGCTTGGCCTAATAATATACAGATTAACAAGACAAAAACATTTAATTTTGTATGTATGGAAACCTATCAAAATATAAGACCTAAATATAGGACCAAAGCAGGCAACTTTTTTACCTTTTAGACAAGGAAACCATACATTTATGAAGAATTGACAAAACAAAGGAATTTGGGCTTGGGGTAGCTAATTAGTAAGGAAGTAGCAAGGTTTGTTGATGCATCCTTATTGACCATGAATTTCCTCTCTGGCGATAAGGATGTCTCTCTACCTCCTGGTGCAGGGAGGGTAACTGCACCTCAGAGGTTGAGTTCCTGTTTTAAGGGTGACAAAGGAAGGTCAAAGTGTCCTTCTTGCACCAGCTGTTTCTCAAGTAGCTCTGATTCATAATAATCAGTGCGCCAAAATACCATATATTGGGGTGGCATATTCTGCCCTCCTTCTGAAATTAAATCATTGGCTAAATTCTCATTCCCTTACTTCTGCCACAGCTAGTCTGCAGCCTTGGACAAAACTTGAATTTTAGTTTCTGCAGCTACAAAATAGAAAATACATCAACTTTTTCCTGCTGCATAAGATGTAGGTGAAAGGATATATGTGATATGGATGGTAGATAATATGAAATGAATAAATGGTGGCTATTACTAGTAACTTAAGTTTGACAGACTGTTTTACAGAGAGGGGTAGTTTGTAAATTAAGGAACTAATGCAGAAAATTCTGGAAAGGACGTTAGGGGTTTTTTTTAAGTAAAAATGTAAATTCGCATTTGTATAGGACATAATAGCTGTTTGATGATGCAATATCTAGGAGTAACTACAAACACTTCATTTTCGTTATAAAGTGTGTAAATTTTGAAAAAAAATGACACATATTTGTAGGTCATGTTCTTGTGTGTTTGCTATTGACATTTTCCCTGCTCTTTTATCCCTTTTATTTCCTTTTAAAGAAGAGAGGAAGAAGAAAGATCATACAGTTTCTGAATTTTTACTGAATTCTCCATTTTCCTTCTATTTGACTTTTTTTATTCTTGTTCTTTTCATTTGTTTGTTTTTAAGAGCCTCATGTTCATTCTTGGTCTATTTAACAAATTGTCAAACTCCTAAACATTACTATGCATAGCATTACATCAATAACTGCAGGAAGTTTTCTTTTTAAATCTAGTTTTTGCAGCAATTGAAATTCTGGGTCCCATTATGTACTGCCCCAGTTGTTAGTATTTGAGATTTATTTTAACCTTGTTGCTATGGCTAGGCATGCTATGTAAATATTTGGTTGGATTAAAAAGGAATCTGAAAGGAACATTAGGTGGGAATAGATCCAATCAATTTATCCTATGATTTATAGCCTTAATATTATTCAGAAGTTTAGAAAAAAATACCACTTAGGGAAATTGTATGGTCAGAACTTGAAATGCTTCTGTAAAATTTTTTACTCAATTTCTGTGCATCGCATGAAATAATAATGGGAGAAACAAGGGATAGCAATATACTCAATATTCTAGCCACCTTTCCCACAAATAAGTGAACTAGTGAATATATATATAACATATAAATTAATAAAGCCCAAATGTCTTGCACTACCTCCAGCCTCCAGCCTCTGCCCCTTCTTCATTCCTCAGCCACACCATATCTTCTCACATTTTTCTGTCTTTTCTCATTCCCCATTTTCCCTTTTCCATATTAAATTTGTCTAAGCCTTTTTTCTTTTTCCTTGAAAGCCCAACAATACATCATCACCTCTGTAGCATTTCGAGGACTCCTTCAACAAGAATTAATTTCATCTTTCTCTACTCTTTTCCATATAACGTGGTATATGCCTCTAATTGGAGCATTTTGTTTCTGCTTCACAGTTTGGCTCTTTTTTGTTCTGTCTCCTTAATATATCGGTTGTTGGAGGGCAGAGATGGCATTTTATTCATCTGTGGACTCTCCCAGCATCCAGCACAAATTCTTGCAGATAGAAAGTAACCAATAATGTTTGCCAAATGAAGGAAAGAAATGACAGTGTGACTTTAGGCACTGATATGTGGTATAGGCTGTAGGTGCTCACAATATCCATGATTCACGTGATACTATATTTCCCAGCTGCTCTTACAGTACATGGGGGCCAGGTGACTAGTTTTAAATAAGAGAATATGAATGAAAATGACATATGCCATTTCTAGGCAAAGGGAATTACGAGCTAGTGTGCCTCCTTTATTCCTTCCTTTCCCTGCTCTAATAGTCCCATGTTTCAGATGGAGTAGCTACAAAATGGAGTCACTTAAAGGCTGCCTAACTTGCTCTGGACTTTATATGAGCAAGAAACCATTACTGTGTTAAGCCACTGATATTTCAGGCTTTATTTTTGTCATGAGAACATAGCCTAGTTAATTCTGACCAACACAAGATGTTACCTAATAAGATTACAAAACATAACAAAATGAAAACCCAACAAAACATTAGCTTATGAGAATGCTGTAATGTGTTCTTAAATCAAGGCTAAAAATGTATAATTTCACAACCCCAAATTGATATAAAACAGCCTTTCATTGCAAGACTCTGTGAGTCCAGAGTGGATGTGTGCACACACGTGCGTGTGTGTGTGTGTGTGTGTGTGTAAACTGCATACAACATATCAGCTTTAGGACAAAAGGCCAAATATCCCAGTTCTCCTCACCTGAGTGAAAACAAGTGGGCACCTGCCAGCCCGGGGCAGCACAGTGTGTCAGATTGTAGTTGTCTAGCAGCTGTAAATACGATGGCTCTGGCTTGGTTTCATAGAATGTACAAAATATGAAAGACATCTTTCCACTGCCTCTAGATTTGTATCTTGAGTACATCCATATAATCTGTTTCGGGAATGTCTTCTATGGAAGCCTACCATAGACTGGTGAGAAGTCCAAATCTAGTCTCATTTTACAAAGAGTAAACAAAGGGAAAACAATCAGGTTTTGCTTCATGGTATGACCTTCAATAACTGTACAATAGCCTAGAGGGGTGTTTTGTCAAAATGACCTTTGGGGCTCTGCAAAATCTCTTGATAGGTTCTGCATGTAAACTGTTCATTGGTAGTTCTCTAATTTTACATTTTATTTCATGCTATCCACAAAGTACCTAATGGATTCTGCTTACAAGTGCTATACAGATGCCTTATTCTGAATATTTTAATTGTTCTGAAAGCATATAAAATTGGAAAGTTGAATTAAAATTTTTCATAATAAACCTTTTTGACATAGATCTCGTAGATAATGTCTTATAAATATTTAATACTTGATGGGTTTTATTAAATGAATAGGTGATGATTTGGTACCAAGGAACTGAGTTTTCAGTGCCTTTTTCTGTACATGTGGCCTTAGGTTGGTCACTTAACCTTAGCTTCACTTTCTAAAATTCTGGTACTTTCAAGCACTTCAAGAGTGCAGAGATCCACAGAGGTTATTCATAATCTTAACAAATGAAAAAATATTTGTGTATGGTACAGTTTGTTTCTAATTAACCAAAATATATGTTTATTTATCATTTTTTGGACAGCAGTGTTGATCACGATGTTTTATAAAATGCAAGCATAAAGTCACCTGCTTAACTTGTAACCTTGTGTAACTTGCCATGTGCCTAGAATGTCCTTGAAGGGTTAGTCATTGTTTGTATTAACGTAATGCTTCATAGGTTCACATGAGAGTTCCAAGCTAAAGAACTCTCAGCTGCCTGCTTCTCAGGAAGCTAGGTTTCCCACTATTTCTATACTTTGGCAAAAGTTAAGGCCACATTGCCATTTTGTTTTCCATTCAGGAGCTTCTTTTCTGCTTTCCATCTGCCAGGAATTGATCAAATCTACCTATTTGTTTTGTGCTGTTTTCCTATATAATAGTAATTGATTTCTTAACATCAGTTAATTTTTCTGGGAATTTGTTGATTGTGATCTTGAATTCTCACTTGGTATAATTTTTTTTTTCCCAAAGACATTATCTGTATGAAATCTACTATGTGAAATGTGATGTAAGTTGCAAATCCATGTGCTTGTATAGAACATGCCTCTTCTCTTTAACCCTGTGATTTGAGCTGGAATCTTGCAATGTAGGCAGTCACCTGAAGTTTATTGGTTTTGTATTTTTTTTTCCTTGAGCCACCAGAATTCCATTTCTCAATGTAGATCCAGAGTCATGGAATCCAATAATGGCTTTGAAGTATTTATCTTAATGAGTTTCATTCATTTGACATATTTATTAAGCAACTATTATGTCAAAGGCACTGGGATAAACTTCTTAGATGCAAGCAGTGGTTCTCTCAAGCAAACTATACACTATTTCTTTAGTTTTCAGAGTGATAATGATCCTAATGCTGTGCTTACACCCACCACATAATTACATTTGCTTGTTTGTACACATTAGAGTATATATATTGGTATGTTAGGCTTCTTGAATGATATTCCTTATACGTTTTTTTTAATCTAAACTGTAATAGACCATCTTAGTTAATGAGCTAAAGGGTTATCCAGAGACTCAGAAATATGTTTCAAAAAAGTCATGTAGAGTTCTTCTTTAGTAGCCTTCATGAATGAGTTTTCTTTCATGGTACCAAAGACTCAGTCAGAAATTGTGGATTTTTTGTCAATAATAGTGGCTTTATTTTAAATAAATGTATTGAAGTATAACTTACATACATTGAAATTGATGTATATGAAGTGTACAATTTGATGAGTTTTGACAAATTTATATACCTATTTAACTACCACCCCAATTAAGATTTAGAGAACTCACGTCATCCCATAAAGTTTCCTCTTGCCATTTTTATTCCACTGATCTTTTTGCTTTTTGTCATCATAGACTAGTTGGTTTTCCCTACTCTAAAATGTCATATAAATGGAATGACATAATATGTCCTCTTTTGTACTTGGTTTCTTCTGCATATTATCTTAATTCATCCATTTAGTTGTGTGTATGTTACAGTAGTTTGTTCCTTTTATTGCAGGGTGGTACTCTGTTGAGTGGAAATGGCACAAATTCTTTATCAATTCCCATGTTGATAGGTATTAAGATTATTTTTATTATTCAATTTTATGAATACTTAAATTCAAATATTTCCATGGACATGTGTTTATCTTATCAAATTTTATTATTAATACATACATAAAAACCATGTTAAACAAGCAATATAATGTCTTAAATGAGTGTTAAGATTCTAGGCACCTGATTATCTGGATCAAGGCCTAGTTGGGCACTTTACTAATGCATTACTTTGGCAAAGATGCAAATAAGTTTAAACTTTATAAGTAACAAAAATTTGATTTCATTATTGGGAAAGGCCAACCAAACAGAGTAAATGGAATAGTTTTCTAAATTGTAAAGCTCAACAGAAATGAAAAGTGATATTATCATATTGTAAAACGTGTATATAGTTAGGAAAGCATCTTTCAGAAATGATATAAGTAAAAGAAACTGATTTGACATCATTTGAATGGAAAAAGACAATATAAAATTAATTAAAGCCAGGTGTTTATCCCCTTAATAATTTTTAAAGAACAAATTGGATACATGCAAAATCCAGAAATAGTTTTACTTAGAAAAATTAATCGCTTGTTGGCTTCATACTTTAAATGAATTCCTGTTCAGTTAGGCTTACACACATATTTGTGATTAACTATAACAAGTACCATTTATCATACAGGAGCCCAGACCCAGCTGTAAGAGTAGTGCATAAAACAGTATTCTCTTCCTCTGCTTTTCAACCAGATTATAACTTGAGAATACAGTTCCTCCTCATAATTATTCTAGAGAGAACTTTATCTCTTTTTTCAGTTTAGGTTTGGGATCTTTAAAGGTCATCCATCTTTTTAATTTGAGAGCTTTTTCATCCTGCCTTTCTGCTCCAGTTACAATATTTTGTGTAAAAATTAAAAAACCATAGTTAAATCAACAACAGTATCATTATGCTCATGGATCCAGTTTTACAGAACAGGGAGGGCATATCTGTACTCCATAATGTCTGTGGCCTCAACTGAAAAGACTGGAACAACGGGTCCCAATATCATTTAGGGGCGTCTTCAATCACATGTCTGCTTCCTGGGCTGGAATGACTCAAAAGCTGGGCTCACCTGGGTCTCCTTATTGGAACACTGAAACTTGGTTTCTGTTTACGGGTTGAGATTCTTGTAGCGTGATGGCTGTGTTCTGAGACCTAACCCTCTAAGAACCAGGTGGAAGGTGACAGAAACTCAGAAGTTACTCAGTGTCTCTGCCACAGCGTTCTACTGGTAATAGTGACTTATAAATCAGCATTAATTTTCTATTGCTACTGTAACAAATGATCACAAACTTAGTGATCTAAACACAAATTTATGAACTCACAGTTCTATAAATGAGAAGTCTAAGTGTGTTTAACTGCTTCCTCTTCTCTGGGTCTCACTCTGGGGGAAACTGCTTTCAGGTTAATCCAGGTTGCTTGCAGAATTCAGGTCTTTGCAGTTGTGGGGCTGAGGGCCCCGTATCTTGTTGACTATCAGCTCCCTAGGGGCACCGCTATTCCTCACCACATTACTTCTCCATCATCCATAAGCAACCATGCCTGGAGTCTTTCTCATGCTTTGAATCTCTCTGACGTTCCCGTCATTGCCTTTTTTTCTCCTGCCTCCACCTAGAGAAAGTTCTCTGCTTTTAAGGGTCCATGTGATTAGATTGGCCCACCTGGTTAATCTCCCTATTTTAAGTCCTCTAACCTTACTTACATCTGCAAATTCCCTTTTGCCTTGTGATAGCATATCCGTAGGATCCAAGAATTAGAGGGCTGATATCTCTGGGATGGCATTCTACCTACCACTTAAAAGAAGAGGAATTCAAGTCCACCTTTAGAAGGGGAGTAGCAAGGATACATTTTAGGAAAGCATGTGGGATGGGAGATGTTGTCACAGCCATTTTTGGAAACGCAATCTGCCACACGTTCCTCTTCAGCTCTTTTTCACTATCACTTCCTCTAATTAGAAACCAGTAGAAGAATACTAGTGGAAAATTGCCAAACAATAAATGGACCTGCTTATAGTTTTCGTTAGGAAAATCAGGTCTGAAATACAGGGAGAGAGCCAAGCAGTTTGTTATTTCCTGTTTCTTGTTTTGTTTTGTCTCCTGTCTGAAAAATTTATTCCATGTGGGAGACACAGTTGTGTTTCCTGGATCCCAGAGGCAGCCCGGATGCACAGTGTGGTTAGCAGGCAGACTCCACATGTCAGCAACTTCAAGTTCTGCTTTAGCTGCAGGAAGTGACATCTCCTGATGTCACATGCTTTTTCGGGCTGCCTGCCTCTGATTACTGAGTGTGGCAGATGTATAAAACTCAGTCATTTTGGCCCCATGTGAGATAAGCTGGTGAGCAATACTTGCTCCAGAGATCTCTTCTGGTTGACATCACAGTTTGATTTCTTCTTCTGCCCAATCCTGCTGACTCCCCTTTCCTTTCTTAGCTGTTGATTCCTAATAAATATGTTGCACCCCAGACTTCTCAGAATCTGCTTTTAGGTAATCCAACCTTTGAACGTTGGTATGAGGAGGGGTCTGAGAAAGCAGGTGTAACTACAGGCTTTAAGAGCTGTGTTACTCAGCACCTGACTGGCAGTGAGGACCCCATCACAAACAGCTTCTGGAACAAATGTGGTTGTCCCTTTGTTAAAACTTTCCAGCAGGGACAGGGGCATGCCAGTGATACAAAGGATGAGATTGTGTAGGTGTATGGAGAAAACAGTATCTATAACGAGACCCCAAAGCAGTCATAAGACGTGGCCAGTGGAGCTGGGGAAGTGCTTGTGTGACTGGATTCTAAGGGTGCTTAATCAAGGGGGTCAAAATATAAAATTAGGAAAAATTTGATTGACTTGGCAATTTCAATATTGTGATTTACAGGAAATATATATATTTGATCATTCAGATGACCATGTATTTGGTCTTCACCCAAGGTTCCTGCCTTACAGCTCCCAAAACCCTTGGAATTTCCTGAGCTAAGGGAGCAACGGGAACACCAAACTCTTGTTTCAAGTTCCTAAAAACACTTTACAGTCATACAGCGAAATGGGTGTCTTATTATTCGTAACAAGCCTCTTTCCACCACAACTGGGTTTATGTTGAGAAGGTGACTTGTGGAAAGCACCTCAGGATTGGGGCTCATTGCTAGGGGAACTAACTTTATAAATAGACGGTCAGAACTTTCAGTCCCACACTCTGATTGCCTAGGAGGAGAGAGAGGGCAGGAGATTGAATCAATCACCAGTGGTCAATGAGTTAATCAATCATACTTATGTAAGGAAGCCTCCATAAAAACCGAAAAGAAGGGGTCCGGAGCTTCCAGGAGAGGAAAGCAGAACTCTTCCATGAGCCACTGTGTCAGGCTCCAAGCTCCATGAGGACCAAAGCTCCTTTATTTGTATCTTGTCCTATGTGCCACTTCATCAGGCTCTTTGATTCATTTCCTGTAATATCCGTTGTTATAAATCAGTCATCTAGTGAGTAAACAGGTTTCCTGAGTTCTGTAAGTCATTCCAGCAAATTTAGGGAGCCCAAGGAGGGGTCATGAGGACCTCTGATTTATAGTGAGTTGGTCAGAATGTGCAGGTAACAACCTGGACCTGTGATTGGCATCCTGAGTTGGAGGGGGTCCCTGGAACCTCCAGTTTGTAGCTGATTGGTCAGAGGCCCTGAGCTTGCAGTTGGCATCTGAAGTGTAGGTCAGTCCTGTGGGACCGAATGCTTTACCTGTGGAATCTGATGCTATCTCCAAGTAGACAGTGTCAGAATTGAATTGAATTCTTGATACCCTGCTGGTGTCCAAGAATTGCTTGTTGGTGTGGGGAAGCCTACATACACACACACACACGCACACACACACACCCTAGAATTGGGTCCAGGAACCCAGAGCAGCAGTACTTTCTCATGACACAGGATCTAACACACTGGCAACCACCCCAGGAGATGGTGTGAACTCTGTCACAAGGGCTCACGATGGGTGTACCAGTCAGGGTTTCCCACAGAGGTAGCATCAGTAGGTTAATCTACCTACCTACCTACCTATAGATAATGTAAAAAATGCCATCACAGAAACACCTAGGCTGGTGATGGACCAAACAATTACCTACCCATAGCCTAGCCAGGTCAATACATAAAATCAAGCATAAGTAAGCAAAGTTGAAATGCCAAAATTTCCATGCCAGACAGTGAAGGAGAGCATTGAAAAGCTCAGGGAATTCAGTATTCAAGAATGCATACACTGGACACAACCAAAACACTTACGAGATGATTATATTCTGCAAGGAGGCCCACTCAGCCCATTGTTTAACAAGGCTATGGGAACGTGCTGGTGAGAGAGCCAAAAACACAACCAGAATGTGCTGTGCTGACTCTTCTCTTAGTTGAGGCAAGACTGTCATAGAACTATGCTCACTGATAACAGTAGGGCTGATAGTGCCTCAAAACAATATAATTCAGTTAACATTACTTACATCTCAGAACTCAGAATACTGTGATTATGGAAATGACTAATGAGCTTGGCCCAGCATCCTACAAGGCTCATCCACAGAGAGTTGGCTAGATAATTAATAGGACAGAACACACCAAGGGGTATAATAGATGGACAGCTGACAAAGACACCACCCATCTTGAACCAGCAAAAGAAATAAAGTTGGATCACTGGGAGGGGAGGCAGAGGGCAGTCACTTCATTAAAAAAATCACAAATCTTTGTCTTGTTTCTAGACCTGAGCCAGTTTTTAGAACTGGAACATTATGATTACAGAGAAGGCTGGTTCCTGGGAAAAACAACCCTGCAACACAATGACAATTATATTTGAATGATTACCCCAATTTTTCCCGAAAGGAACCTGCAGCCATCTCACTGGGAAAGGGGTGAACCCAGATTTATGAGGTCTGAGGAACAGAGTATACCTACCAACCCAAAGTGTCATCACGTCCCTTCTTAGAGTTTGGGCACATGGTCGTCAGGTAGTAAATGGAATAGTGCCATGGTCCGGCTCTCAGTGAGTTACTGAGTCAATGGACCTACTCGATAGTCATTTCCCATCTAGGATTTAAACACTGCATAGTTGGAGCAACTCTCACATTGAATACTTGGTCTTTGATGTAAAAGTTATAGTAGGGAAGGCCAAATGTAGGCCCTAGAAACTAACCCAGCCCCTCCCAACCAAGACAATAAATAAAAATTACCACATGGTAGGGAAGAGAGTAGAGGTATGAAGATCAGTGCTACCCTCAAAAGCCTAAAGGAAACAGTGGTGGGAATGTCATGATATTTTCACTTAATTCAGTGAACTGGCTTCTACAGAAAATGGGTAATTTCTGAAGATTGATGGTAAAGTACCACAGGCTCAGCAATACAACCTGATTTTTGCTACCATGAAAGAAATGGTATTTTTGCTAGAGCAGATTAATACAGCTTCAAATAAAATGACACGGGATTATTGATTGTATATACATTATTTTCTATGCCATTCAGAACAGAGGCTAAGAAACAGCATTCATATAGAACAGACAACAATATACTATTCATACAGAGTTTTGCTCTAAGGTTCTGCTAACTCCCCTGCCCTCTCTCATAGTGTGAAGAGATCTGGCCACCTGGGCATCTTACAAAACATCATATTGGTCCATTACATTGATAGCATTACATTTATTAGGCTGAATGAGCAAGAGGGGACACGCACACTTGAGTTCTTGGCAAGACACATGGATGCGAAATAAATACAGTGACATTCTACTTCTGTAACCTTCCACTTCATAAAATTTAAGTCTAGTGTTCCACAATATGCCAGGATATCCTTTCCAAAGTATTACACTTTGCACCACCTTCTATAAAAAGGGAAGCATGCCATATTTGCCTCTGAGTTTTGGAGGCAGCATATTTTACACCTGTGGGTACCACTCTGGCCCATAGACTGAGGGATGAGAAAAGCTGCTAGCCTTGAGTGGGACCCAAAGGAAGAAAGGTTCTTTCTTCTTGAGAAACAGAATTCAACACTCTACTGTGCTGGTGGCATCAGTGGTAGGAAAAAAATATCAGATGAGATTTGTGGCACTCCTTAGTGAGAGAATCATTTTGAAGGTCCCTGGGGTTCTGGAGCAAGATCATGCCATCTACAGTGTAGTGTTCTACACCTTTTACACCTTTTGATAAACAAGTCCTGACTACTAGGCCCTGGTAAAGCTAGAATGCCCCTTCATGGGACATCAAATGAACATGCAGGTGGTGACTGTGCAGATGGAACTGCCAGTCATTGGCTTGATCCTGTCAGCCCTACCAATCATAAGATCAGGAAACCCAGCAACAATCTACTAAGAAAGGCAGTGGTGCATTGGGGATCAAGCATGAGCAGCACCAGAGGTGCAAGCAATCCATGAGTGTAGCACCCACAACTGCTGCATCAGCATGCTCCCTTTAGCCCACCCCTAAAGGAATCCAGGGCTGTACGAAGGAGGAGATAAAGGCTGACTGTGGTTTATGGATGGGTTAACTCAGCACAGGCAGGTGTATTACAACTCATAGAGGGGTAGCCTTGGAAAACAGTGATATGGGGAAATCCTGCTAAAGGGAAGAGCTTCAGGCAGTGCATCTGGCCATCGCATTGTGTGGACAAAGTCATGGCCCAAAGTTAGAATATATACAGACTCATAGGCAGTAGCAAATGGACTGACTGCTGATCAGAGGCAGAAAAAACCTTGAAAGACTGGGGACAAAATTGTCCGAAGTGTAGGTATATGGGTAAACACAGGAGAGTAGTCATCAAGTGTAAAATGTTTGTACCATATGTTAATGCCCAAAGGAGAGAATTCACTACAGAAGATCCTCTATACAACCAAGACCTAGAAGCGACCAGTAGGCTGCCATCAGCCAGCTTCTGTCATTGGCCCTTCTGGTGAAATTATGATGGACACACACACAAAGCAGCTGTGGGGCAGACATGAAGCCTGGGCCTGGGCCCCTAAGCACGAACTTTTACTAAGGCTGATCTAGGTGCTGCTTCTGCCAGCTCTTCAATCATCCAGCAGTAGAGACCAGTGCTGAACCCTGATATGGCCCCATTCCTCAAGGAGCCCAGCTGACCCCTATGTAGCAAGTTGACTGCACTGGGCGCATCAATCATGAAGAGCCAGCACTTCATTATTGTAGGAATAGACACATATTTCACATATGGGTTTGCCTTCTCTGCATACAGGACCTCAGATAGCACTATTATCTGAGGACTTCTGGAATGTTTGATCCACCAGCATGTGATCCCATATAATATCACATTAGGTCATTAAAGTATTTGTTAGCAAAGAAGATGCTGGAGAGGACCCTTGACCCTGTTATCTACTGGTTATTCCACTTGCTCCATTAACAGGTTTCTGGCCAGATAGAGCATTGCAATGGGCTTCTGCAGGCACATTTGGAGGGCCAGCTCAGAGGTAAGAGTCAGAGGTAAGTATAGGGTGCCAGGCTCTGGAGTGCAGCATATGCATTAAATCAGTGACGCTTAAAGTACATTATATTCTCAAGATAAAAATGTGAGTCCCAGAACCAAAGACGAAGGAGAAGTGCTTCCACTTGCCATCACTTCCAGCAGCCCTCTGGGGGAATTTGTGCTCCTGTCCCCACCACTCTGGAATCTGAAGCACTAGAGGTCCTAGTCCTCAAAGGACACACCCTCTCCATTGAATGATTACCTAGGGCTGCTGCATGGCGACTGGGTTGAGAAGGGCATGGTGACCAGGGACTCAGGTCTGTTGGCAATGAGCATCTGGTTCACACCACCAGGTAAGTCCCTGATGTCAGCAGAGGGGACACTGAGGGTGAGGGAGAACTGGCGGAGGAGGGGGAAGGTCCCCACGACCCACCACGTGTGACTCCCAGCACGCTGCCATGTCAGGAGCTATCCTAAGTCTCACTAGCCCCCACTTCCAAGAGCCCTCTCAGGGAGAGAGGCCCACCAAAATCCTGCTTCACCAATGGCTGATTCTTGAACATACATGGAGACGTGTATGCCAGCGGTGCCAAGGGCGCGCAGTGAAAGATACAAAGATGTGCCTCCCAGATACCCTTGGGATAAGACTTCTGCAGGGCGCACCGTCAGCAGACAGCCTGCAGCGACAGCTCCCCAGAGTCACATTGGCTACCACAGACTTTCACTGCGCCCAGTGACTGAGCAAGGCAGGGCTGGGAAGGGATGGCCATTTTGCCCAGCACTGGCTACTTTGGCTGACCTGGGGTTGATGAGCCTACCTATTTACTGTCACAACTGACTAAAGGACCAGTCGGTGCCCCTGGGGATTACCTGGGCTCTCTCCAGGGCTTCATGCCAAATTGCTGAAGGCTTTGTTGGGTCCATCTCAGTTGCATTGCTCCCTCTGCCCAGCCTAGCTTACTCCCTTCCCATCTCTAATAAAACACCCTGTTGGCGGAATGCAGTGACTCTGCTTCTGGAGAGCTCAGCTGATGACACACCAGTTTAGAGAGGCAAACCAAGCACAATCTCCCCTTATCTCTGCCACCAGGATCCACTCACAACACAGAACTATGTGAAGTTCCTGCACATAAACAATATACAGTGTCATTAAACCAGCACAAAGTCAAATTAATATGCAATTTCCTGTCCCCTTCTTTTTAAACATGATCATCTCTCAGTCCATATGCTATAATTTTTGTTGTAGGTTAAATCACTCGCATATGTGGGTTTTTTTATTTCTAATGGTATGCTCACCTTTCTAAGCACATCATGTTTGTTTTTAATATTTTCATATTCAAGTTTAACGAGGGGTAATTTACCTCCAGGAAAATTCGCCCTTTTTAGACACATAGTTTTAAGAGTTTTGACAAATGCACACAGTCCTGTAACTCCCACCAGAATCAAGTATTCAATCCAATCCTTCCACTCCCACTCCTTGGCAACCACTCATTTGGGTTTGGGTTTTGAACTTTTTAACCATTTTTTATTTTACTCTGCAGTTTTTTTTTTCTTTCTCTTGACACTTCATCCCTCTGCACAATCATGCCTAGTATTTTAGGCTGATATCAGGGCAATCCCCCAGGAAATGGAATCTTCTGGGACATTTTATATTCCTTTGAGAAGAATTTCCACCGTTTCCTGACAAGATGTGTTAATACACCTTCCATATTAACTGGTCCTGGGGCTCTACCTTCTGCTTTTTCCAATCAGTCAACATGGCTCCTTCTTTCTCAGAGTTCATTGCTTTAAGGTTCTCAAAGACTCCCCACCTTAACTTAGTAATTACATAGGGGCTCTAGGACTCAGGAAATCACATGAATTTGTGTTTCAATTCTATAACTCCAAATATATCACCAACTTCCTCCCTATAAGATTTTTATTTAAATGGCTTACTGCTTCTTTATATTGCCCATTATATAAATCCATTTAATGGGAACCACCTTCACTACTAGAACGTGAACTGAAAAATTATAAAGGATAAAAAGGGTATTTCTAGAAAACAAACTAATCCTAATTCTAGACTTCACCATGCTACCCCAGATGATTAAAATCCTTTTCATCAATTTCCTTACCTATCATATTGTTCCACCTTCAGCATTTCATCCTTTGCAAAGGTATCAGCATTATCTTCCTATTAAAATGAGGGCTAAGAGAAACCATGTGTGGCATGTGTGGCATTTTAAATGCCATTTTAAAGCAATACCCTGTCCCCCAGTCAAGGTAATATAATAACTTTTCTTTTGGGAAATCCTTTCAAGAAAGAAATACAAGATATACGATGTTTGCATTTCTACTTGAACACCAGTCTGTAGTTCATACCTCATTTTCCCACCCAGCCAGAAATAAATATAATAGGAGAGGGTGATTTTCAGATTATTTGGAGTCACATATTCTTGCACCTTTCAATAGTCTAAGAAACTCAAGTTTGCAAGACTCTTTTCTTTATTAAGTCATAACATCCTTCATTCAGTGTTCCCATGTGAGAATCAAAGGAGGGCAATCTCTAAAGTCTACAATTCTGGGTTGGATGAAAATATTCATCTGCTACCTATTTCTTAGAAAACATCTGGTTTTCTTGTTGCTATTTTGAACAATAAGCAGTTCATAATCTCTTTTCTGCTCAGTCCCAATTGATTTAATTTGAACAATTATGCTTAATATTTCATATTTTCATATTCTACATTACAAATATAATTAGCCTTAATCTTGGGTTTGATGTATTATTCATTTTACAGTTGGAAAAATTGCAATATTTTGGGTAAAGTTGTAAATAAAGCTGCCCCCATGTCTTCCCTCTCTGGTATTGTTTCATGAACTTTTTCATATGCACATGAATACAGTAGTGGGTAGTAATTGACAATGGTTCCTTATAAGTTAAAACTTGAATGAGTGATTAGTCAGTATACTTGAAAGTAGAAATACTTGATTGCAATTTTAAGATACTCCTTCTGTGATGTTAACTAGGTATGGGATCTTCTGTGCTTTTTACCAGCCAAATCCATATGCCAATCTAGATTTAGTCATTCAAAGTCAATTATTGAGAGTTTATTATTTGCAACAAAAATGGAAAAATGGAAACAACAGATATTTTGAGTGCTAGCTATGTATCAGGAACTATACTAAAATTTCTATATATGTTATCTCATTTAATCTTCAAAACAAACACCAGAGAGAGATTTTTAATTCCATTTCTTTAAGTAAGGAGACTGAGGTGTATACATCTTAAGGGCTGTGCTCAAGTCACTTGGCAAATCAGTAACATCCAAGTCTACTCAAGTCTGCCTGGTTCTAGGGTTTGTGCTATAGTGCTATACTTTTTAGGGGATAGGTACAGAGATAAATGAGAAGAAGCCCTTGAATCACAGCACATCACCACCTGGAAAATAATCTAGTTAGAACATTTATATAAATAGTTATAATTCAAGGTGGGAAGAAATGACCAGCATAGAAGGCCAGGTTATGCACTACAGTAATTCAGGCCAAGGTGGATGGAGCAATTTTTATGGTTGAAGGAATCAAGGATGGCTTCTTGTAGGGGAGAAATGTAATTAAGTACAGTAATTAAAAGTATGAATTACTTGGATTCATCCCAAGCTCTGCTACTTGTTAGTTGCATGATCTTGGACCTCTCTTAGGGCCTCAATTTCTTCATTGCTAAGGAATGGATAAAATAATATTGCTTTATGGAGTCATTGTAAAAATTCAAAAGGCCAGTATCTCTAAAGCAGGTAAAATTATGCCTGGCACATACTAAGTACTAATTGTCTATTTGTTTTAAAAAAAATTGAACAGAAACTTAAAAAAGAAGAAAATTGCCTTTTATATGGAATAAAATGAGATAAGAAGAGATAAGGATTAGCAATTTTTGTGGTCTTAGATCTTTCACGTCACTATGGAAGTTATTGTAACACATTTTAAAGTAAAAGTTTGTGTCTCAGACAGGTAATAATTACCCTCAACTTCATAACACACTTGTGACAAAACCAGCTCCAATTCATAATAACATTTAGTAATTCACAAAACTAATTCTGAAGTTTCCCATACCTACCACTGTCTTTAACTGAGTCTATGTCATTTGTCATATCTGACCAGATGCTAGGTCCATCCATTTGTACCTCTATATTGTCTCCTCAAACTGCCTTCTCTTTTCATTTCCAACTGTCTTTGCCTTATTAAGGATTACTGTCTTATATTATTTCCATAAACATCTTTCCTTCCTCCTTAAAAGTAAGTTTCTTAAGTAGCACTTGTAAAAGTAGAGGACACTGTTGTTTTCCTCTCCCTGATCTTTTCATTGCACCCTATGAGAGTCTGGGGGAGTATCCCTGAGAAGATTTCACATGGGTTCTCAAATACTTGGAAATGTAGTGAACTTACAAACATAGAAATTCATGCCTATTCTTGCCTGCAGGACTGTGAAGTCCGGAGCTGGTGAAGAAACTTAGCAGAAAGAAAAAGTGCTAATTTCTGAAGCTGAACATCTACCATTTGGTAAACCAAAGATGCATACGATCCCCCCATAAATCACTGAGATGACAGGGAATGTACTGGGCTTGAGTTGTCTCAAAGGGACCCCACTTAAGAAACTCTATGATATGCTCCTCCAGGAAATGGCAGCTAAAAAAAGACAGCAAGAGGTCAGCTTGGTATTTGCTCACATCAAAAAACGGAGGATGTTCACTTAGGGCTGGATTAAATAGCAATAATCAAGTAAATCACATGCCTACTTTTCCTCCAATCCCTGCTTTTGCTCCTGGCAGTGCAAACAGCAGAGAGAGGAATAAGTGAAGGAAGACCAGATCAAATAATTCTTTGCCAAAGCAAGTCTCCAGGAAAAAAGATTGGCCTAAACTGAAGGAAAGGAAAAAACTTTAACTTGAATGAGATGAATGTTTAATGTAAGAGAGAATCAGACTTCTTAAATCTTCAGAGTGGTGGCAAAGTTGTGGGATTTTCCTCAGATGTCATCAAGAGGGACAGTAGATCAGAAATGGTGTATTTTAAGAAAAAAAAATACATTGTCTGTCCCATCATGTTTTGCTCATTTAATAAACCATTTGTTTATAGAATCCTTCACGGCAGCATCTAAAGTTGCTTAAAACTCTATCATTTAAAAAATAAACCAATCAAAGGAAAACACTCATTAGATCCTATGCTTTTCTCTACATACTTAACTTTTTTTGCAATGTAACCCTTTGAAGTAGTTATTTGTGTTAGAGTAGGCATTAGTAAGATATGAGTGGCAGAAAGGAATGGAGAGGTGGAAGCTGATAACCTTTCTAGGTTGGCTTACACCCACTGTTTGCCTAAAACAAAAAGACAGAGGCAGGAAATCCCCAAGGCTGACACTTGCACAAAGGACACAGAGGCAAGGGAGAGATCTTGGCCCAGCCACGTGATCATTAGATTAAATTAGCATTAAATCCCCAAGGCTGACCCTGTGCAAAGGAAACCAAGACATGTCCAGAGAATGACCTTAGCGCATTCACATGATCATTAGAATCCACACCCCCCACCCTGGCCCAGTTTTTTTCAGAATGCATTATGAGTAACAGCATGTGCAGAACCGGAGCAGTTATATAACTTGAATCTGTTAACCCACCCCTCCCACTTTCCTATAAAACCAACAAGTATTCAGATAAACAGTGCTGTGCTGGTCCTGACCTCTCAAGCCACCTGTTCTTTCTCTAAGAGCATACTTTCTTCTTGCTAATAAAACTGTCTTCTAGTCTTCTCATTCCTCTTCTTATTCCTTGCACATGTGCACTGAGGGAGGGGTGAGAAAGACCCTCTTGGTAACATCTGTCCCCACTACCTCCATCATTTCACAACCAATTATTCCTCAACTCTGGTTTTTGATCCTCCAATTTCTGTAGGGAAGCAAGGAGATACCCTTCATTTTCTAAATCCAACAGATATTATTCAATTCTATTTGATATCCCAGTAGTTTGTGACACTCAAAAACTATTCGTGAAACTCTCTTCCACTGTCTTCCACTGCACTGCACTCACTGGTTTTCTCTCCAACTTTGTTGCCCAGGCATTTTCCATCTTCTTCTAAGATCACCCTCCTCTACATTTAGATGTTGGGGTTTCCTATGGATTGGTTCTTGGCCATCTCTTCATATTACTTTATGCACTCTTATTCGTTGGAGGGGAGCAAAATTTGTCAAGCTCTGAAAACTGAGAAGTTACCCTTTTGTAAGAGACATTTACATTTATAAGAGAAATCTCCGTCTGTTAGAGTGTCTCCCTCTCTGTAACAGGAAGAGAAAATGACTATATCTCTAGAAACTCTTATCAATGGAGAAGGCAGCAATCCAAACCTGCACAGGAACCTTACCCTTGTTTACTGTGCTTTGCCCTAACTGCTCCACCAACCTTTTTTTCATCTTTAACTAAAGATGGTATTTAACGTGATAGCTTGGTCCTTTTCAAGGAGTTGCTATGTTTTCCTGGGTCTTTCCAAATGTGTATGGAAGTTATAAATGTTATTAAACTTCTTTTATTTTTCTCCTGTTAATCTGTCTTTTATTATAAAGGAGTCTCAGCCAAGAACCTAGAAGGGTAGAGGGAAATTATTTTCCCTCCTCTACATAATTAAACTTATTAATGTCTGCAACCCTACTTATCATAATATGCCAATCATTTTCCAGTTTAAGTCTATATTATCAACCTACTTGTTATTTCCATTTAAATATCTCAAATACACTTACAGCCTCACATGTTCACAACTAATCCTGTACTCTTTAGCCTCCATTCTGTATCTCTTCCAATGTTCCTTATGTCTTTAAATGGTAACACTATTCATTTGGTTCTACACCGATATTTAGGCCTCCCTGGTATCTGCTTCTCTCTCAACCCCCATATCTAATAAATCATCATTCCCAGTGGATTTTTAAAAGATATCTCTTTAATCTACACATTTTTCTCTATCTCCAGTGGAACTTGTCCTACTTCATAGTGTAGGAACCAACGACAGGCTGCCCCAAGACGTGTCATTGTGACATGCAGATTACTTCAGAGTTAAGAAAAATCAAGGCCCAAAGACCCTGAAAGAAACTCTGACCTCTCACCTCCCAACTGCATAAAGGGAATTTAGATGGAGGACATGCTCCAGGAAGAGAGCCATTGCCATAGATAGCTATGTTATAATGTAAACTATGTATGGTAGGGAGGGAGGGATGTGGCTAAGTCTTTTAAAATTCCTCTGTGCCTCCCCCCACCCCCACCCCCGTTGTTTATGTGGAGCCCTTCAGGCATTTATTTATCAAATATTTACTTCTGTCATATTCCTGTGAATTATTTCCCATAGAGAAAATGAAAGTTTCTCACCAGGATACTTGCCTGGCCTTAATATTGCCCATTGTGCACATAGCCTGTCTGCAGATCTATGGGATGTTTACCAGAGACAGAGACGCTGATCAATCACAGGGAGTACCTGCCCAGAGGAGGGGGTGGGGGCGAAACACCCATTCTCCTCGCCCCTCTCCTCAGTTCCTGGCACGTAATTGGTCAGGCATCTGCCAGTCACCATAGAGACCCACCCACAGAGTTCCTCCTGGTGCTAGGAGTGAAGAAGGGGAAAATGCAGGGGAACTGGAGAGAGCAGTGCAGCGTGGGAGCAGAGAGCTTAGAGCGCACAGCAGGGAAGCCTGGAGGGAGAGCCAGGAGAATACAGAGGCTGGCAGAGGGAAGCCTTGGAGCTCTGGTGCTAGGAGAGGATGAAGCTCACTCTGGAGCAGGAGGGAGCTGTGCTGGACACAGCTGCTTGTACACAGCTGGGTGACCACTGTGAGAATAAACGTGATAGGAACCCCTTTTGACCCCCCAACTTGCCCTTGTCTTTATTCCATCTCTGCAAATCCATAGGGAAATTTCCCAGAGTGGGGAGCCCCCTCCTCCTGGAGCAACACTTCCTTTTTCCTTTTAAATCTCAGACGCCTATCTTCTTCTCCTTGATTCAGGATGACATGTATACCTCAGTCTCCCTGACTGTCTTTGGAACCCATGGCTATGGCTTCCCCATATGTACATAATTAAACTTTGTTTTTCTTCTCCTATTAATCTGCCTTATGTCAGTTTCATTCTTAGACTGCTAGAAGAACCAGAAAATTTTTTCCTCTCCAACAATATTTCTCCTGCACCATTGTGACTTGAGCCTCCTGGTTGATCTCCCTACTTCTACACTTACCCTTCTTAATCTGTCCTCCATATGAAAGCCAAAGGATTAAAAGAAAAAAAAACCTACAGTCAGATTGTGCACTACCCTACCTAAATCTCTTCACAGTCTCCATTTCACTTAGAATAAAGAACTATTAGTATGTCTTTTGCAGAGATTCCTAATTTTCTACCAAATATTTATGCTTTTAATTTTTCTTAATAACATAACCCCTATTATATTTGGTGAAGTGGCAATATAAGTAACTAAAAAAACTATTATTTCTAACCTTTCTTGCAACAGAGTGATGCCAGGGATTAACTTCCCTTCAATGAAATGTAGATGAAAGATTTTCAGTCTGGGTCTTTGGTGAAGGATCCTTAATAAACTAGAGACCTTTTTCTTTCTTTCTTTTTTTCTTTCTTGATTCTCTCTTTATCTTCCCTGGAATGTGGACAGGATGGCTGGAGCTTAAGAAGTCACCTTGAACCATGAGATGACATGAGGATAAGCCATAACAGGAATGTTCAGACACAAAGATAAAAGATAACTGTGTCAGGTCAGGCCAGGACTTTCTACCTCTTCTTAAGTTATTATGCGTGACATGGGATACTAGCAGGTTAATGCAGTTCCCAATTGATACCATGATCCTATCACACTTACGTACAGAAGTAGAATAATAATATGTCATCAACCTGGGACATTACTGAGAATGGAAAGGGCAATTTTAATTACTAATTATTAATTATTATTTATCTAAAATCTCAACTATTCTAGGTAACAGGGACTTATGGTCAACCTATATATATATATATATATATATATAAAGCCCTATGTGATCTATTCTGCATTACCTCTTGCCACCTCCCTTAGGCTCAGTACTAATCACTCATCACCTCTCATTTCTTGGGCCATATCAAGTTCTTTCCATCTTAAGTCTATGCTGCCTCCTCCTCTGATTTGCTTCTGTTGGAGAGGAAAATTTTCAACTACCTCTCAAGGTTCTTCTAGCTGGTCTAAGAATTAAATTGACAGGGGACAGATTAAAGAAGAAAATCAATTTCATTTTTGCTATTTTAAAACTTTATATAAATTAAATCATATGTATTTCTTCTGTGTTTGACTTCTTTTGTTCAGCACTGCTTTTACAATTTCACTGGTGTTTCAGGTCTATTCCATTTTGTTTTATTTACTTTGTTTCCATTGTATGAAAGAATCAAAATATATTTATCTATTTTGCCATTGATAGTTTACTCCTACAATGCTGCAATTCATATTCTTATGCTTATTTCCTAGTGTACCATGTGTCTGCAATTTCCATGGATAAATACATAGGAATAAATTTGCCTGCCTTAGGCTTTGCATAATTTCAATTTTAGTAGATAATTTCAGACATTTTTCCAAAGACGTTGTACCAGTTAACATTACTAGGAGCATTATAGTAATTCCTCTCATTCCACATTCTTTATTCAGGCATTTTTTATTATATCCATGAAGGTGCTTGCATAATGATATTTCATTATGGATTTAATTTGGATGTCCCTATTTATAATGAGGTTGTACCTTTACATGTTTATGTTTGGCCAGTGCCCTTTTGTGAAGTTGTAGTCTCTCATCTTTCCCATTTTCCAATGGATTGCCTTTTTAAATCAATATTTGTAGAAACTGTTTATAATTTGTAGGTATTCTTTACAAAGAATACAGGTCCTTTGTCAGTTACATATGTTGTTAAGTATATTTTCCCATTGTGTGATTTGCATTTTACACCCCTAATGGGCCTTTGATGAACAGTTCTTACTCTTAATGTAACCCAATTTATAAATCTTTCCTTTGCCATTTTTATTTTTGGCATAAAATGCCATTAAAATACTTTTAGAAGTATTTCCTTGTCCTAATATCATGAAGATATTCTCCTTTATTATCTTCTATAGTCTCTATTGTCTGAAAGGGTATCTTGCCATGACCTTCCTGCCAACCCTCCTTACCCCAGAATGACTCAGGAGACAGGGGCCCACGCAAGAGATTTTATTATCTGAAAGAGAAAATGGCTGCCCCCAGAGAGAGGGAGCAGCAGCTCATGGGTGAGGAAGCGCGTTTTTAAGGTGTAGGGGTAGGGTGTGTTCTGCGTTGGTGATTGGATCTTAAGGGGTGGGCAACCATCTGGTTGGTGGTGATTGGATCTTAAGGGGTGGGGGGTCTTAGCATGCCAGAATTTGCCTTCATTGTCTATTGTTTTCCCTTCTACATTTAGTTCCATGAATATTGGTAGTGTGGAATAGGGTCCAATTTAATTATTCTATATGAATATTCAGTTGTCTGAAGACTATTCATTGTCACACTGCTATGCAAAGCCATCTTTGTCATATTCCAAGTGCTTGCATATCACTGTGTCTGTTACTGGGTCCTCTGTCCTATTGGTCTACTTTCATATCCCTGAGCCAACATCACACTGTATATTTTTAAATGCCATGAAACATTATTATTATTATTATAACTATTACTAGTTTATAGATCAACGTGAGTTTAGTTTTTCTATGTATTTGCTAGTTTGTGCTCTTTGTTCTTGCCTGCATTACTAACTTGTCATCTGTTAGAATTTCCTTTAACCTCAGTCAGCTAGTAGTGAATTCTTTTTTGTTTTGCTTAAGAATGCCTTTATTTTTTCAAATGTAATTCTAAAAGGAGACTCTTTAAGAAAGAAAATGTTTGGTTTCAGCATACCTATAAATTATTCCAATCTTTTGACTTCATTTCTGCTATTGAAGATACAGCTGTCAGTCTGTTGCTATTTGTCAACAAGTCCTGCTGTTATCTATCTGATGTTCTAAAGAAAGTATTTGAAATATTTTGTAGAGCTTTCAAATGGTCTTATGTGGAAGTTGTGGTCCAAAAATCCACAGTCTGCATTGCATAGAACCAAAACTCCACCCACTTTTTTCCAATAAAACATACACACACCCGGAAATACATACCCACAATTACTCTCCTGTTCTTTAATTGAAGTAGGTAAAAAATTGAACTTCTGTCTCTAACGGTTATCTTCTCCTTTTTTATCATTGAAACAAACTGCAAGTTCTTCCTGGATTATGCTCCTGCCTCCTTTAATCAGTCACAAATACTGATTTGACCTTTAAGATAATTTATCACTGAAAGAGTCTATGAGTCAGGAAGGGCAGACGTGGCTGCCGCCATTTCATAGATAAAAAGAGGAAAGTACAGAAAACTGAAGTTATTTATTCAGAGGAATCTAGTAAGAGAGATTTTGGGGACTAGAGTTCAAATTTTCTAATTCTAATATGAGTTTTATCATCCTTCAGAGAGAGTAGACAGTGGAAAATGAGCATTTTGTAAATCACTTATTCAATACATAATTTTGACATTTTCCTCTAAATGACAGGAAAGATGAGAAGATGAGAACTGTTATTTCCCAGTACTTAAACTACCCAGGGACTGAGCTAATATATTGTCTATCAGACTGTAATGATTGGTGTTTTATTATTGATAAGGAGTCAAAAGAGACCCCTTAGGAATTCGAATTTTGAAAAATAAATCCAGTTGCTAAGGTACACTAAGTTTTTATCAAATTTAAATGAATTTACTTATTAAACATATGTAGTTATAACTCTTATTAGCAAGTAACTCATCAGGATTGGATTTTAAGAACTGTAAATATGAGAAATAGGATATTAAGAATATGGCTTTAAGAAAAGTTGCCACAAATAGTAGGTTAACTTTGCATTATTTGAGAATTTATATCATCTTTCTCATACTACTTACTGATATAAACTGACAACTGTACAAATATTTCTACTGGAAGGCATAATTCAATTGGAACTTTTTAAATTAGGAAAACTGAATTCTCAGAGTAATTTCTTATGGTACATCAAATTTTCTTGGAAAGTTGTATATTTTTATTATTTAAAATAAATAAATCTGAACTCCTGAATGTCAACATGAATCACTTTATAAATGTCTAATAACATCCAGCATGATATTCAAAGTGGTCTAAATTGATTTTCCATAGCCTGGCTTTGTTAATAGTTAATTATTTCCCAGTGAGAATTCTTCACTGAAAGTTCATGTGAAGACAATAATAAAGTTTTGCATGGAAAACCTACTGAATTGGATTTCTTTGAAACAATATTCCCATTTCTATAAGCCTGGGACAATTTTAAATCAGTAATATATATGTAAGTACAATTCATGTTTTCTGGGATTCCCAGATACATTCATTTTTAAAATATAATATATGATAATGACTGCACCTCTTTTAAGAAAACCTAGCATATAAAATACAATTTTATGAAAGTATTTGTGAAACATTAGTACTAGCATAGTTCTCTTCAGAGAGAAATTGCTTATTTCACTTAACAAAAATATTAAAGCAAAGTATGTTAAAAGAGAAGTATCAGTTATATATTTAAATATTTTCATGTAATAAACTTCTTGACAAGGTATGGAGAAAAAACCTTATCTGTTCGTTTCTGACTAGAAAATGCTATCATATTATTAATCAAATTAAAAGATTAATCATAAATTAAAAGTCTTAATTTGTAGTTTATGTCAATGAGAAGCTAAGTCAGTATGCAAATATTCATCTGCAACCATTTGCATGAAATAGTTTAATGTTACATCATGTGGAATGATATACTGAAAAAATGCTCAAGTACGGATATCATATCACCAAGCAAATAACATTAGGAATCATCCATCACCTTTAACACAGATTAATGTGTTTCTGACACTGTTACAATTATTACCCCTTCTTTTTAAACCAAATGTTAGTAACAGTATAATAAATCTTAATTAATGTTTAAAATTTGAGTTAGTCCATCTTTTTTCATATTTACCTGCTTTGGCTTTTTCTAGCCTCTCTGCACATATTCATTTGACACCCATTCTGACTGCTCTAGATTTTGGGAGTCTAGTGTTGAAGCAGATATACAGGATGTCCTTGTCCTGGAAGTTTATATTCTGGTAGAGGAAGATGAAAGTTCACTAGTTAACACAAAAATAATTGCTAAAGTGAAAAGGCCATATGATAGAAATTTCAGGGGTGGGTACTAGATGTGAGAGAGGAGCGGACATAATCAGACTAGATGATTAGAGAACATTAGTAACAGTGAAATGAACTTAGGTAACAAGGCAGAGAAAGCTACTCAAAACATGGAAGGAAAAGTCATCCAGGCAGATAGAATAGCTCGTGGAGAGATCCTGAGTCAGGGGTGTGCTTGGAGTCTTAAAAAAGCTGTAAAATGTCTGGGTCTAGTGTGAGCATGACATATACTGTAGCTGGAATGTGGTTAGCAAAGGGGGAGCAGGGGATGGACAGTGGTGGTTTCTGCTGACATCAGAAAAGGAGGCAGAGCCCGACTTCCTGTAGTGCCCCAGAAACTATACAACATAAGATTTCATTTATTTTTAAGTCAGTGAAAAACCATTCAGGTATGCCAAGTGATGCCTGCAGGCGGGGGTGGGGGCCGTTCAATGTCATAGCCCAATCTCTCTCTTCATGCAAATAAATACACAATTGGGGTAAAGATGTTTCCAAAACATCTTCCCCAAATCCCCTAACCCACCTTCCCTTTCCAGATTGTTGTTCCAAAGGATGCCTGTATAAAAATGCTGGAGTTGTCATTGATGGGAAGCCGTAAAGAGCTTTATATAGGGAAGAAAAGCCTTGCTCTTATTTGAATTAATATATGGAAATAAAGGGATGGAAACTGGAAGTTCTGGACATGTTAAGTTTGGGATATGTCCAAGGCGAGTCTGTAACTAAGAGGACATGTAAGTCCTCAAAGTATATTTATATGGGTCATAAACATAGTAGTGATATTTAATCATGAAAGATGTGCTCATCCAGGGAGTGCGTAAGGGCATGTAAGAATTCTGGGCTCATTCCTGAATCCACTGATGTCTGTGACTCTGGAGGTTTACTTCATCAGCACTCTTTGACCTAAGCACATAATAATTATATCTAACTTCAGATATGGTCCTCCCACGAGTTTGGATTTTTCACATACCTGGATGACAGCACCTAGGTCTCATGAAATGGATCTCAATGCTGATATTTGGAGTTCCATATTACCTTTTTACTAACAAGCAGATTTCAACATTTGGTTTCTTATGAAGGCTGCTGGCTTCCTACATCAGGTGCTGAGTTACAGCCCTCCTTGTATTTTGCACTCAGCACTTTTGGTTTCAGTTTTGTGAGTCCCCTGCCATATCCCTTCAGGTACCCTATCCATTGGCTGGAGCCCTACTGCTCTTGAGTCCTGCCCATCACCTAATGCACTGCCTCTTTCAATTGTCTCATGTATTTATAGACGCTCCAGAACTGTACTGTACATGGACATTTCAGAGTCCCTTTACCACTTCCTGAAAACTTAGGGATGGTCTGTATGGATTGAACTTGTGACTCTGATGAGAATGGCTGATGGTGGCACATTTCTCCTAGCTGCAGCACTAGCATGCTGGGAAGGATATATAAACTTATTTATTTTACATTTCCAGTATTGTAACAAGAGCCTTTGAGTAAAAAGCATGGCATTATATTTTCTGATGAAATACACAATGTAGAGTAGACCAAGTAAATGGACAAAATTAGGTTCGGGTTTATTAAGTAAATTTCATTACACAGAACATGCTGGGAAGTTACCGCAGGTCTCTGTTGAACGCTATTTTTTCTTTCTTTATGTAATTTTAGTTGTTAAGTAAGCCTCACAATGAAATAATATCCTGTGGGAATCCTGCCCATTGGTACCAATTCAAATTTCCAATTTCTTCTCCACAGGAAAATCCTTAGATTATGGAAAAATGCTATCCACACATCATTCTTAAATCTTGTCTTTAAATGGACATATGTCTGTTTGCTTTGACAGTTCTTATGCTATTTCTTTCAAACTTTCCTCTGGAAACACTCATTCATAACAGTTTCTCTACGGTGTGGTGCCCATCGTCTGACTTGTAACACGTGCATGGGCCAGTGCAGAGCCTATGCATCTGCGGCTCTTCCTGGCCTCTAGCCTTCCAATGCTGCTGCCCCTGCAGGTGTGCATGGGAATTCTGGGGCAAGCACACAGCACTGTCCACTTGTACTAAGTTGAAGTCAACATATTCGCTTGGGTTTCCTTCATATGAACTTAGAATTCAGCCTCATTTTTTCTATGTGATATTTCAGTTGATTTTTCAAACCTAAACCCACATGTATTGGAAGGGCTTCTTAGACACATAAAAACAGAACCAACCATTTCCGGTTATTTAAGCAGAAAAAGGGGTACATTAAAAAGATATTGGGTAGCTGACTGTGTCTCTTGTATGGCCAGAGAACTGGACTTGGAGGTAACAATGTGGTCGCTCATTTTTGTGTCTCTAGACCTCGGGGAAGTCTGGTTGCAGTCTAAATAAATTTTGAAAAGAAAGTATCCAGCTTCTGTATTAAAGGTAGTTTCTGCCTCTCAACAGGACTATAAAGTGG
Organism: Manis pentadactyla; assembly: GCF_030020395.1. Lineage (NCBI taxonomy): Eukaryota > Metazoa > Chordata > Mammalia > Pholidota > Manidae > Manis > Manis pentadactyla. Next base: position 51,972,482 of record NC_080028.1, on the reverse strand, counting down.
AGAATGTATCAAACATAGAGATGAGGTTCAAAAGATGAGCAGATACAAAGGTTAACACTGACCCTGCTCCCATTTCAAAGTTTGAGATTGATTCTGTAATTACTATGGAGCCTTTCCTTTTCATTTGCATGATATGCCTACAATGTTCTTTACTATCTTCTCACGGTTTATTACATAGCCTTACCAGTTAATGTCACATATAAATTTTGGATTTTCAAATACTAACTTTTTTAATTAGCTAATGAACACAATAACATCATATCAAATTTGAAAAAGAGAAAACAATTTTTGGTGGGAAACTACTATTTTCAGACATTAAGGCAATGATTTATTTACTGTATTAAGGAATCTGTTAATGCCATAATAGCATAACAATGTTGAGATATTAGATACCCTGTATTAAAACAGGATTACTCAAAGTAAGATCAATAAATTTTTGCATGACCATTACCTAGTGTTTGTTAAAATGCATATTCTTAAACTCTGCTTCAAATCTATTAATTTCTAATCTGGGTTGGGCCCCAAGAATACAGTGTTTTGGCAGAGCATCTGACAGATTTTATGCACAGCAACATTTGAGAACTGTCCTGAATGCTAGTTATCTTTTACCTAACATATTTGAGAATGTCTTAAATTGCTGCTCTAGTTAAACCAGCGATCTTTGTTAACACCTGCACTCTCATAATGAAAACAAGGAAATGACAATTGGTGTCCATTTATATATTTTATATGTGTTTTAACATTTAATTCAATTTTTTTAATAGGTAGTGTATTCACATGGTTTAAAAAGCAAAACAACCGAAAAAGACAAACAGTTATGATTCTCGCTGCTGTTCCTGCTCTCATCCTTTTTTCGCTCTCATCCTTTTTTCACTTTTATCTGTTTACTATGTACACTGCTGGTGTTTTTATAGAGATGTTGTTATTTTCTCTTCAAGAGACAGTACCCCGTACACTCTTCTGTGTCTTGCTTTTGTAATTTAACACATCCTGAAGGGCTTTTCACGGTAGAAATGTATGTGTCATCACTCATTAAATATTCTTTTTTTTTCGGTTTTACTATCATTTTGGTGTATTTCCCTCTTCTGCTGTTTTTTCTCTTTTGATATTTTTTAATAAGGTATCATTGCTATACCATCTTATGAAGGTTTCACATGAGCAACACTGTGGTCACTATGCTCCCCCCATTATCAAGTCCCCCTCACACACCCCATTACAGTCACTGTCCACCACTGTAGTGAGATGCTACAGAGTCACTACTTGTCTTCCCTGTGCTGTGCTGCCTTCCCCATGTCCCTGCTGTATTCTGTGCGCTCATCATAACACCCTTCTCCCTCCCTTCCTGCCCGCCCTTCCCAAACCCTTTCCCTTTGGTAACCACTAGTCCCTTCTTAGGTTCTGTCGTTAAATATTTTTAACTCTGCTTCTTACTCTAAATGGTTCTTTCCATGTTATTAAACTAAATAAGGTCACCTTATTGATATTTGGTAATACTTCACATTATATTATACATTAAAGAAAATCATTAAGGAATGGATGATCTAGTTAAGAAGGCTGAAGTTCTGAAGACTAGTAGCCAATTTTGTTTTTTATGAAACCAAAGTCTTTATTTTGTGAAGGAGGGAGTATTATGCTGTAAGACAAACAAATGACATCAGGACTTCGACAAGAAACTGAAAACATGTCTGAATATTTTCTATGTTTAATAATAAAAATTGGCGAATGAATACAATCTAAATTTTCTGTTATATAAAATAAAATGAACTGATTTTATTTCAATATACTGTTAGATACAATAATGTATAAATTCATTTTACTCTTCTAATAATTATTATTAAAATCAAGCTTCCTTGAATTGCACCTGCCAACACCGTAAGTTGGAACATATGAAATAGACATTTTTGTAGGTAAAGAAATGATTACTGGGAATTTTGACAGTTCAATCAAATAGTAGCATGGGTTTTATATTCAGATCTGAGACAAGTTTCAGCCACAGAGATTAGCAGACAGAGGGCTCCCTGAAGGGCATTACAGTCACAACATAACCCTGGCTACTTGTGCTTAACATGGGAAAACAAAGCAGAAGAGCAGGAAGACATAAATAAAGGAACAGTAACAATCCATTCCAGTTCTCACTTAGTTCTCATTACCTCAAATCAGGATTTCACCATTTCAGGTTTAGGTGAAAAGTAGCTTATAAAAAAATACATCCTGGAGGGTGGGCAGCTTATAGGCATCTGTGCTCATATAGAATATGAACATATATGAGGCTTTAAAGATCTAGGGGTCTCTGTCACACCCATGTTTCTTATTTTTAGTACTTGGCTGTGTTTTTTAGTGCGACAGCTTGGGAACCTTTCCAAGTACTTGGCATATCACTGCCTTATTTTTGATGCTGTTTGTTAAGAGTTCATCAAACACTGGACACGTGCATATTTCATCCTCCTACTTAGATTGTAAATATTTCTTGGGACTAATGCTCCATATCTTCTAGTTTTCTGTTTTCAAATTCCCATCACTGCCTGGTACAAAGGTCTACATACAGTGAAAAATCAAGAGCTGTTGCCTGATTAAAGATACCAATTCCTAGTAAGATTAAAGTTGAAATTTCTGAATGCCTTGGGAGATATGAAGAATAGAGGAGATCTCTCAGGGTTTTTAGATGAGAAACGTGTAAATTTGGGAACATTTAAACCAGTATGTAACCATATTTCCCTAATTCAAAGCGAAGCAAGGATCAGCACGTTGTCGTTCAAAAGATGATTTACTTTTCCCCTAAATGAATGACATTGTGTTAATACAAATATTTCATATTTTCTAAATTTTTAAATATTTTCTTTTGCTCTTAGATTGATAACTCACCTGTAAAACATACCTGTAATCTGCAATATGTATGTATATAGCAGAATGCTTACTTTTTGGCATGTTTATTTGACTTGAACTATTCTTTCTACTAATTTCAGTTTATTTTCAGTTTTGAACATGCTGTAAGATGCTCTAAAAATGTTTTCCCCTGAACTCTTATTAAATGAAATGTTTCAGAAGGAAACATGTTTCTTTTCTTCATTTAGATATCAACTTTTGCTTCCTCTAGAGTTAGGCTGTCCAGTATGTCAGTATTTAAGTTAAAATTAAATAAAATTAAAATTCAGTTTCTCAGCTTCAATAGCCACATTGCAAGCACCACTCTAGAGCATCATGTGTTTGCCTTTACTTAAAACAGGATACTATATTGAATGAGCTGCCAGATGTATTTCAGATGCTTTCATTTAATTATCATTTTCTCAATGGCTTCATTTCAGATGATCTTCATGCGTTCTCTTCTCTTAGTAACAAAAGTATAAGATAGCAAAGAGAGTGCTTTTTAGTTTGTCTTTCAACTCTTTTTGCCAATTTTTTTTTAATTCCCCTTTTTGATAGCTTGACTTTGAAATTTCAGGCTTGGCACATATTTAAAAGAAGTTATTTTAAAATTGCATTAAAATTGGGAAATATTTTGAAAATAGTTGTAAACTATCCTATTAAGTCAATATTACTTCAGGATAAGAAGACAATCAAAACAGATACAAATTCTCCTGGGTCCTCAAATCTGGCTGTGGCTATGTAATTACTATTATAGATTATAGATTCTTGCATGTTTAATTTTGCGGCAAACATGTTTCTTAAATACGACTGTGCTATTTAGGAATTATGCAAACATTTGCATCAGATACATTCCTCTTGAAGAAAACAATCTCAATCTCAATTTACAATAAGAGTGGCTGCCGAGTTTTGGAAACTAGTACTCCAAAATTTGTCCATCTTAAAAGGAATTGCTCTTGTTTTGAAACATCTACTCAAAACAGGAATGATTTGTCATGCAGTCATTGGGTGGGGTTAAGTGACTAGCTTTATCTTTGCTTAATATTAGTACAAGATCTTAAGCAAGAAACAAAACAAAACACTTACTTCAGCCTAGTATAAAAACTTCTTAGTTTATTCTGTAGTTCCAGTAACTGGATCTCTGCCTCCTCTCTCATAATTAAATCCACATTAACTTTCTAGTTTCTCTGGAACATGAATCTTGCCTTTCTCTCTCAGCTCTATGCAGTTACTTTACAGTCCAACATGCTCACTAAAGCCCCCACTCCAATTTCCAACTTACTTTTTCCCTTGTTAAACCCTGGATGTCCTTCCCAAAATCTTCCTCCATCTAGTCTGGTTCTGCTGCAGACTCTTCAATGGGGATCCAGATTTTGTTCTCTAACCAGGCCACCACAGTGGCTATATGGGTTCATCTCTGTGGACCCTCCGCCCCGTGCAGGATGATGTCTTCATTTCATCTTTCCTCCAACCCACTGTAAAAAACCCACCACATTAATGCTCTCCCCTAGCTTTTGTTCCTGATGATCAAGGCCAAACTTAAGCGCTTGGCTTCTGCTCAGCTGGAAAGGGAGGCAAATAGTTTCTCCAAGGTATCCAATCACTTGAGAGATTATGACTTCTGCCCCACACTCCAGTCTTTGTGGATGACTGCTCACTACTTATTAGGTGATATCATGTTCATTGCCTGAATATGTTCTACCCATTCTTCTACTATCTACTGTTCAGACCTCCACTGACTGACTTTACCATTGTAGGGCTCTGAATCCCATCTGTGAGGAGCTTGGCCTATCCTGTCAGTCTCCCAGCAAGAGATATGACAACATGCCAACACCTCTAACATCTCATCCCTCAAATGAGGACTACTGGGAAGTCATTGGTGTAAAACAGGATGAGTTATGTAGGGTAGACAGATGTCCTATAATTCCTGCCTGTGGCATCCTTCAAGTATTTATTTGAATCAGACATGAAGCAACAATAGAGAAAAGTATTTGTATTTTTACTGAGTTTTAATTTTTTTAATTTTATGCTAAAAGAACACATACCAGATTCTGGATTAAAGATAGATTTCTTATTAAATATCACACAGGAAGTGATAAATGCTTTCAGTCATCTTTTCCTTAGTCCTTATGTCTTCAGCAACTTGATGAGAGCCAAATCAATAGTTCTATGCAAGTGGCTAGGTAACCCAAAGATAAGTAATGAGAAAAATGTAATTTTTGTCTGTTTATAAAGATGAAGAAGGCAGTCATTCTCTTGTCTCCTAAAAGGATCTCTTCCTTGTTCCAGCCATTTAATATGTAAATAAATCTCTCCAGAAATCAGAGAACCCCATGCGTCTTGCCTTTTAAGACACTAGAGCTGGGATACTAACACTCATTTCACCATAAAATATTTATGTCTGGGAGATAGTGCTTCCTGGTACTGTCTTCCTGGCACACTGGAGGCTTAATCTAGGAAGCTAAACAGGGGAATAACTATTTGGCCCCCTCAGAGAAAAGAGAAGTTTTTTTGCATCAGAACAATTAACCATAGAAGCAGATCAACTTCTTAAGGTATGCGAAGAGTAAAATATTTCTGGAGAATGTGAAAGTGAACATTTCCTGCCTTCATATCATATACATTTCCATGCCATAGGAGACAGGAGCACTGACAGATCTGGTCAGGTTTTACTTTCCTGCTATTCAGAACATATAAATAACTTCTAGAAATCAATAAGAAAAATGTTACTTAGAAAAAAAACAGTTAAAGGATATTACTAGGCAAACCATAGAAGCAGAAAAACAAATGTCCAATACACTTATTAAATATTGCTTAATTTCACAAGTATTGAGAAATGAAGAAAATTAAAACCAGAATGAGATTCCATTTCACACATTAAATTTGCAAGTAATAATGTCTAATAATGTTGGTAAGGTTATGAAACAACATATTTGCTTAAGAGCAATTTAGCAATGACTGTGAGGGTTGCTGATTTCCTAATCCCAGCAATTGTACTCCTCAAAACTCTGCTGTGTCTGCATCTAGTAGTCAGAAAAGTGTCCCCTCAGCTCCCCACCCCAAATATTCATGTTCTAATTCTTGAGCCTTATGAATATGTTAAGTTACATGGAAAATGGAAATTACAGTTGTAGATGGAATTCAGACTGCTAAAAAACTAAATTTAAAATCAACTCTTGTGGATTATCCACTTGAACTCAATGTAACCACAAGTGTCTTTAAAAACTGAGGAAGATATTAACAGATCTGAAAGGAGAAATAGATAGCAATACAATGATAGCAGGGGACTGTGATACCCCTACTTTCTACAATGGGTAGATTACCCAGACAGAAAATCAATAAACTTTAACTCCATATTAGACCAGATGGACTTAACAGACATTTACAGAACATTCTATCTAAAAGCAGCAGAATAAACATTCTTCTCAAGTACATATGGGACATTCTCTAGGATAGCTCTTATGTTAGGCTAAGAACAAGTCTTTAATAAATTTAAGAAGATTAAATCATATCAAGCACCTTTTCTGACCACAATGGTATGACACCAGAAATTAATTATGAGAAAACTAGAAAATGCACACATATGATTAAATAACATGCTACCACACAACCAACGAGGCAAAAAAATCAAAAGATGAATAAAAAAATACCTGAGACAAATGAAAATGGAAATACAACACACCAAAACTTTATGAAATGCAATAAAGGCACTCCTAACAGGTAAGTACATAGTGGAAAAAATGGTGAAAATAGTGATAAAATAAATATCTTAAATAATTTTACACCTTAAGGAACTAAAAAAAGAACAAATTAATAACAAAAGATCACAACAGAAATAAATGAAAAATAGAGATTCAAAACACAAAAGAAAAGATCAACGGAACTAAGAGTTGGTTTTTTTGAAAAGATAAAGAAAATCATACACACAATTAGACTCACCAAGAAAAAAGAGTGCACTCAAAATCAGAAATGAGAGAGAAGTTACAACTGATACCACAGAAATACAAAGGATCAAAGAGACTACTTTAAACAATTATATGCCAACAAACCAGACAATCTAGAAGAAATGGATACATTCCTAGAAACATAAAACCTTCAAGGACTGAATCATGAAGAAATGTAAAATCTGAACAGACCAGTTACTATTAAGCAGGTTGAATTAGAAATCAGAGACCTCCCAACCAACAAATGTCCAGGACCATATAGTTTCACTACTTTTTACCAAACATTTAAAGAAGAATTAATACCAATCCTTTTCAAATTCTCCCCAAAAATAGAAGAGAAGGGAATACTTCCAAACTCATTTTATGGGGCCAGCATTACCAGGATACCAAAACAGGACCAGGACTCTACAGAGTCCTTATAAAGAAAATTATAGACCAATGTTCCTAATAAACATAGATACAAATATTCTCAACAAGCTATTAGCAAACTGAATTCAACAGTACACTAAAGGGATCATATACTATGATCAAGTGGGATTTATTCCAAGGATGCAAATGTGGTTCAACATATGCAAATATAATACAGTACCAGAGGTGACATGTAAGAATGTCAGAGAATCATTAATGGGAGAAAGGATTAATAATAGTTATCCATGGAATAATATATAAGAGCAAAAATGAATGAACTAGAGTTACTCATATCAATATAGATGATTGTGGAGTAAATTTGAGCAAGTACAGAATAATATATGCCATATAATACCATATAAATACTTAAAATGTTCTAAAGTATAAGGAAATAAAAATCCCAACCACCAAATTCAGAATACTGGTAACTTGGGTGTGAAGAGAATGAACTAAGAGGATGATCTGATCAAGAAAAAGTATACAGGATACTTCAAGTTTATTTCTCAAACAAATGTAGGCAATAAATGTAGACAATAAAAATGGCTTACGCATTTTTCTCCAAAATTCTTTCCTACTAGCTCCCTTTATTTTGCTCACTTTGCTCCAGCTACACTGACCCTTTTATTGTTACAAAATTTGCCAGATTTATTCCAACCTCGGGGCCTTCAACTTGTGCCACCACTGTCTATCACACTTCCCTCACCAGAGTATTGTAGTACTATTATGTGTTAATTTTTTATCTGAGTATTTGAGGATAGATGTGGGCATGGAAAGAAAGGAAAGGGCCACTTCTCAGAAGATTTCAAGACACTATTCCAAAATAAATTGTACTTCCCATATTTTCAAGTCTGGATTTTCCCTACTCTCAGGAAGTATTAACTTCCCCTATAAACAAGTTATTAAAAGGGAGAAAGTAAGGCAGAAGGGGCTCCTGTGTTTTAGAGGTTCAAAAGAAAGCAGGTCCTTGGGTGGTAACCCTGGGTAAAAGCAACAGTGGTGACATTTCTCATTAGGCCCAACTTTTTCTAGGCAGAGTATCTTTTGGACAGTAAGACTCCGGAGGAATAGAACTGCTGGGGGTGAGCACTGAAAAGGATGAAGAATTGAGAGCTCGCGTAGAGGTCAGCCTGAGTTGAACAGAATACAAGAAGAGAAGGTTCATTTTTTGAAGTATCCTCCAGAGAGGGACCCCTTGTAACAAAGCTGAGTAAAGTGTGGCTTTACCACCGTGCAGACCTCATCAATGGACCAGACTTCTGCAGCAGGGCTGGGTGGCAGCCAGGAGCAAAGGCAAGTGTATCAGCTGTGGTCTGACAAACTCAAGCCCTCCTCAGTGCCTGAGAGTGAAGGCTTAGTGGGTGCCCACTTTGTATTTTATAGGCCTCTGAGTTACTTGGATCATCAAGGGGAAGATGTTAGCATTTGGTACTGGCTTTTCTCTCAGAAAGGAATGTGGTATTCAAGCTGGTTCTAAGTGTGCCCAAATAAAAGTGCACCCCATGTGAGGAGCAAGTATAAATAACCAATTGATGAAATACCTACAGTGCAACAAGGTCCTTTAAGCAGTTACCCCTTTGCCTTTGTTATCATTTACATGTCTTACTACTAAATTTGAAATGGGGTGAAGACAGTATTTCTAAATAAGGGAATATTATTTGTTCCCTTATATAATCATCATTATGAATTTGTGCTGTAATTAACTTAAGGGTCATACAGAACCTTGGTTTACTTTAATGAGAACATGAATACCTACTGTGTTCACACTCAGTTGTCAGCAAACGATTAGCTTGTCCTGCTGATGAACCTCACTGTCTTTACAGGACTGTTATTATATTATCAAAAGTCAAAGATTCATGAATGACCCAATAAAATATTAAATGTATTGTTACACAACCCGGTAATCTTGATAATCCTTGCTAAAAGATTAAGTAAGTATTTGGTGGTCTACTTCTCTGTAAACAAGTATTATCAAGTTTAGATTAAAAAGCATTTATAAGACTTCTGGAGCAATTTACATTTGAATTGAAATGTGTGCACTCTTAACAGCTGGAACAATGGACAAAAGTCAGTTTCCTCTAGGGAAAAAAATAGAATATTACTTACCAAGAATACGTCAGCAGGAATAGATGATAGTTAAATATCTAGCTGATTATAAGCACTATTTTAGAACTCTCATTTCTGCACATTCCCCGAAGCATTATCAGTATTTAAGCTTTTTCATAAGCTGCACATGTGTGGCGACGGGAAGGCAAAAATAATTTGATGTCCCGCTGGTTTATATTCAGGTTTGATATGAATGGGAGGATGGAAATTTTATGGCAGTGAAGATAATTTGATGATTCTATCATACTTGTCTTGGTTAGTAAGAGTCTTGATATTAACGCTTTCAGCTTACTTTAGGATACATAAGTTCATTAGAAGACGGCATGTAAGTTACAAATCTGGTGTTATAAGTAACAGCAGAGATCACAGTCTGACTCCACAGCTCACTTTAAAGGACCACGTGGCTCCATCTTAGTTTCTGCATACCGACTTGACCAATAGACTTGAACACTTATATAGCCACTCAGCCCTAAAGATAGGGAAAAAACCATAATGTCTTTGGATTTTGCTTTATATTATTTTAAAATAAAAGAGAATGTTTTTATAATGTTTATCAGATGTATAATAATGTTACCACAGCAGCAATAAATAAATAAGGTAGAAATCAATTTGTAACATATAGTCAGCATCATGATGTAGGGATTGTGTTGGCCACAACATGCTTTATTGCACACAGGGCAGGAGACAAGTGACCACAGTTACATTCTGACCTGGAACACCTCTTCTGCACCCAGGAAAAATTACACTCTGAGTTGCCATTTGTAATTTAGGTTGGCACCAATCAAACTGGAAGCACATGAATATACATTACTATTTCTGAGCAATAGGTGAATATTTGGTTTCAAGCTTGCTCAAAGGAGTTGTGTAATTATTTGTCCCTTCCTGCTGGTATACCTTTCCGCTAGTTTTGTGTTTACATCTGCTGAAGAATCAAAGAGAGGGGACACTAAAATTCTATCTTCCAAACTCGGAGCAAGCTAGGCTCACATTTTTCCTCTTTTAATGGATTTAACTCTGTCATTCTTTTTTTTTAAACTGTGGTCCTTCCCCCTTAAATCTATAGTAAATATCAACTTTTACTTTTTACATTTTGTCACCATTCCTCCCAGAGGAGATTGGTATATTTATAATAGGATATGGGAACAACAGAGAGAAGTATTGAGTTTTAACTGAGTGTCCAGGGAGTCCACTAGTGTTTACCGAGCACCTGCTCAATAAATTGCCTCAGTAATGAGCATTGTGTGAAACAGAGTTATTTTACAGCTGGACTAGGAAAGCTCTATGCTATGTCTGTGGATGCCTGAAATCTGGAACTAATCCTTGGCTAAGATAAGGATGAGATATATTAGTGATTTATAATTTGGTGTTAAAAGTCCAAAAGACTCTGCTATTAACTTTTGCTTGGGCATCCTTGAAATCAAGATACTTTGTGCATATCTTGGTGGTTCATAATCTGAAAATAAAATGCATTCTATGTGACTGAGAAAGGATTCTAGATCCTGGACCTCCTTGATGATTGCCTGTAGTGTCTTCTTCTATTAAACTGTACCTTTATATTTAACAAACACTTATGTGAATACACCTTCAGAAATCTTGTACATCTTCCAGTTATCCTATCCTTTGTCATCAATGCAAGCACACACTTTGCAAGGTTCTTTAAAGGAGAGAGAGGGAAAAAGAAAACCCTAGAACTTCCTTTCTAATCCATGATGTTTGAAATAGTCACTTGTGTTTGAACACTGGCATCAAAATATTTTACTGACTAAGAAAAAGGGGATACTGTTTAGGGACTATCTTTACCTCTCACTTTGCAATGTAATCACTGTATCATGATTTTTCAAATTGAAAACCCAAACACACTCATGAATGACAGCATATGTATTTTAAAGTACTGTGTATATACATGACAAAGGTAACCCAATACTTTCTGGGATCAGAATCATGGTTCTAACATTTACAAGTTGTGGAATCTTAGTCATTTCGTGTTGTCTATTTGGCTTAGTTTCCTTATCTGTAAAATGTGGACTGTAGTAGACCAAATCTGTCCATACACATTTCACAAGTGGTCAGGTAGTGTTAGCTACTATTATTGCTATTGTTAGTATTAATTCTATTATTCTATATTTATATAAGGTATCAAATGGACAAAAGTATATGGTAAAGGAATTAGAACTATTCTCCATATTAGAGATTTTGCATATCAGAAGTAAGTCTTAAATCTGACAATCCTAACTTTTTAAATATTCATATTCAACAATTTTAAGTTCATTATTGGAATAATAGCAGCACAGAAGTAAGCATGTGAATATGTCCTTTGTTGTGATATCCTTGTTCCTTGATCATGTGCAATTCTATTTGACAAAGAATGTTGTGAATGCTAAAGTATTGTATAGAAGTTACTGTTACCATCAACTGGAGCTTAGCTATTGCTTTCAGTGTAAAATGGTTCTCTTTTTAGGAACTAGTTCTCTGCTACAGCACATCACTGAGTAGAGCACAGATGTGTGCATGGTACTGAAACTACTGTGTGTGATAATCCCTGAGCCTAGACTGGTTCAACATCGTGATGCTTCGATTTCTTGATAAATCAATCTCCAAGGTTCAGTTCATTCACACTGTGAGGCTACTCACCTGTTCAAAGTACATCACTTTTGTCCTCCAGTTTTCATATTGGCTTCCTGTCACAGTTTGTATTGATTTTAAAGTTTTATTGTTGACGTTTAAAGCACTTAATGGCCTGATACCTCCTTATATAAATGATTTGCCTATCCCCGTGGGACAAGAATAAATTTTGAGATCTTCTGCTAGCTGGATGTCAATCTTAAATGTCACCTTGAGATTCAGAGAGCAAAGGCTTTTTGTCTTTTGTTCATATTCGTTTTGAGATAAGACATTAGATAGAAAATGACACATCTTTTCTAAAGGTCAGTGGGGCATCATGGAAAAATAAGATATGGAGACCTTTGATTTATCAAAATAATGTATGTTTGCAAGTTCTCAAATAAGATTCATAGGAGATCAAATCCCCCAGTGACACTATAATAAAAATATGTAATCTATGAAATGTGGAAATGATTCAAATAGCATTCTTCTATTATTTTAAAAACTTGGAAAATAAATGCTATGTTCTTGACTGAAAGATTGTTTTACTTGTTCTTCTCATCTATGACTAAAAATTATAATTTTATTTTTAAAGTAAATATCTCAAGATACAATTTTTTACATTCTAAGATATTTATGATAAATTTCATGAGTGGAAAATTGCTTCAAAATATTTTACAATCAATCACAAATAGCCCTTTTGGATTTAATGTTTAATTACAAAGACTAGGTTATGCTATGCACTTGTGTTAGATAGCTTTGGTTAATGCTTAGAGCAATCTAGTTATTTGGAAAGGAAATAACTTTCATGTGTGTGTAAGTGTTAAAATATAATATAGAAAATTAACTGTTTATGACCATACATAGTCTATAAAAGGAGTGTTAATTCATGACATAGGCAAACCAATTTTTATGTGCTAGTATAATCTATAAAGGAATACCTTTCATTTATCACCCAGCAACTTACTTTTTTATCTGCTAGTTAGCTTTGAATCTCAGTCCAATGCCTTTCTGTCACTTGCCATATTGATTATATTGCCCTTATATTGATACTTGATAACCCAGTATACATCAAACCCTCTGAACATATGATAAAGTACAAGGAAGTATTTTGAAAATGTTGACTGCAAGATAAATGTGACATATCACCATAATTTTACTATTATTATTTCCTGTGAAGGATACTTTCCCTACAAAAGTGACCTGGCTGACTTCAGAAGGTCTCCTTCTTTCTCTGCCATCTCTCTCATACCTTTCTTTGTGTAGCTATGTAATTCAATTCTTTCTTATAGATATGGCAAAGGGAAGACTTTTTAAACTTTCTATATATTGTGAAAATAAAATAAAATAAAATATTCTGTTCTTTATAATATAAAATTTATTCTCCATAACTCTGCAATACTCCTTCCTAAGGTTCAGTTTTTGTCTAGAGACTTTTCATAACAGCATATGACTTTGATTTAGCACTTTTTAGAACACAGATAGGGAATTTAAATCTCAGACTTGAGATGTTCTCTAATTTGTATAGTCTACTATAAGATCCTATAGTAGAAACGGGTTTCATTGTTTCCCATCTCAATTTCCGACCTATGAATAAAGTTTACATTTGCTATTAATATAATAGAAAGTATCATTTTAGCTCATACCATTAGTTTCCCGACCTCTTAGTTATAATTTCTTTCTTATGAAAGTCAGTTTCTTGGGAATTGTCTAGACATATGGCTTCTCCTGAGAAAATTCTTTGGGTTTCCATGACTGCACCAAACCAATTTTTAGGTTGTCCATAACTATCCACCAAATTAGGAGCAACTATTTCTAAGATATTATTTAGTGATCAGTTGTGTATTATACATGTAGTTGTTAAGAGCCTTAAACCTACTTGGTTCTTAGATAAGTACTCTAGACAGTTCTTAGATAGGAACACTAAGTTAATTATACATATGGGTTAAACTGCACACCCATTTATTGCTATTTCTAAGGAAAAGTATCCAACTGTAAGAACACAATGATACTTCAGCCCACAGACTGGTAAGGTGATGCTCTTGTACTGTAAGAGTGGGAGGGGCTAACTTCTGTTAATTTCACAAATTGGTTGTCTTCTATTTCCAATTTTGTCTCCACTGATGGCTGTGCTAATTGAAAAAAAACTGTAATGACTTGTCTTAATAAGTATTGCTCTTTCAATACCCTAAAGTCAGTTATTAATATGACAGGCTTTGTTCTTGATTCACACAGTCTCTCGGAAAATGAAAAAGCAAGTTGGCCTGTGGTCCTCAGTCGGCTTCCTGCTCCCCACTTACAGCCTCACTTACCACCCACACTGCAGGTTTCTGCACTGCTGGTTTCAATGTTAAAGAATAGTACACTGTCAATTTTTTAGTTCATTTAGTCAACACTGATGAAAAAGCTCTGAATTGGCTATGCCTGTTTTTAAGGCTCTGAAAAAGTTGATTTGTATGTTGATAAACCAGATAAGACTATTGCAAGGATTAGTTTGGAGGGAATGTAAATGACTCCATCCTGTAGGATACTCCAAGACAAATCCTTTCTGTGCCTGCCTTTCTCATCTCTTCTCCTCCTTTTTTTTCCCCTTTTTAATTTTCCCCAATTGTCAATTGTCTTAGTCTCTGGGGGCTGCTATAAGACAATGCCATACTGGGAGACTTTTAACAGCAAATATTTACTTCTTGTAGTTCTGGAGACAGGGAAATCCAATATTAAGGAGCCAGCAGACTTGGTGTCTGGTGAGAGTCTACTTCCCAGATCATAGCTCTCTTCTCACATGGAGGAAATGGGAAGAAAGCTCTCTGGGATTCTCTTATAAGAGCACTAATCTCATTCACGTGGGATCCACTTTCCCCACCTAATCACCAACCAAAGGTCCCAGCTGATAATACCATCATATAGCGGGGTTAGAATTTCCACCTATGAATTGTTAAGGAGACATAAGCATTCAATCCATTGTACCAATTCAATTCAATTTAAATTCACTGGGTTTTACTCAGCTCCAAGCACTAGTCTTGGAGCTGAGTAAAACCCAGGAACTGAACATATGATGCTTGGGAGAATGCGGTCCTAGGTCTTAATAAGCACACAGTGCCATAACTCTCAAAAGGAAGTTATATTTTGCTCCTTGGAGTGGGCAGCTGGGAAGCATCTAGGGAGGGGGTCCACGTGTGCAGATAGATGCACAGAAGCAGGGAAGATCATGGCCCACTAAGAGAACAAAAAGCAAGGTGTTCTAGAGGCAGATGATGAATGACTCCAGAATTAGAGGTGGGGCCATCTTGGATCTGGGCTTTGTTTAATTTCTACCCTGAGGAGCTTTTGGTTTTCTGACTGATCACCAGTCTATTATCACTATGCCAATGGGATTTGTGGCCTATCTTGATATATGCCTATGACCAAAATGAAAATATCACCGTGTGTAAGCTACTATGGAAACTAATGACCTTATTACTACCTGTAATTCCATTTACGGTTGGGGGTAATGCTTGGATATCACTTTAATCTCCCAAATTAGGGAAAATGTGAAGTTAATCCTAGAACCTCCATAAGACAGAATATTGTGAAATAACTTAAAAATAATTATTGTGACACTGAGCAAAGAGGCACTAGAATATTGTATTGCTCAATTACTCCTCTCAAATGGCTAATCGTGGTTTAAAATTTAGTTGTTTTAACTCCTAATCCAATTGTCCCTATCACTAAGCCATAAATATGAATTTTTCCCATGAATGAGAAAATGTACTTTAATAGAATGTTTTCATTTATTCATTTGAGACACATTCATTAAATCACTATTACATACTCAGATTTTTTGTATTAAATATATAACATCTCAAAAAATAAAGTAGCAAAAGATTTGGCTGATGTTGGTGGAATAACATTACTAAACCTGTTTTAAATCTTGGTACCATCAGGATATGTTCACATCCTTTGATTTTTATTTCCATTAGAGAATTCTGCATTTGTCACCACAGGAACTAAACATGGTAACATTTTTCTGGAAAAGCTACCAACCTTATTAAAATAAAAGATTTAAGTACATTAGAAAGCTAAGGAAAGAAAAATCCATGGTTAATTACTTGTAAGAAATCCAAAACTTATATCCAATACCCAAACTAAAGTAATTTGATGCAGGAATTCATGAGAAGAGAAAAAAAAGCACAATTAATCCATATGGAATTCATGTGTATCTGGAACTATACTTGATAGGCCTTTTGTCATTTTGCGAGGGTTAATAAAAATTGAGAAAGAAAGGTGTTTTTTTGCCAGTCAGTTTCCTTCTTCTGGCATAAGACTTAGAACACTTCACAGGCATGTTCACTCTTTCAGACCACTGAGGAGCCATTAAATGACTTATTTCTGCTATGCCCTTAATGACACTACAGATTTAAATCATGAAAGCGTGTTCCTGTTAGCCTGAATTATTTCCAGGAAATATTTTATAGGTATCTTGATAAAATCCTGCCATTATTTTTGTTTCTTCTGGATAAGTTAATGAAGGAACCACTTTAGCAAATCAGCTTTTCTTATTTTCTACTTTGTCACCCATGTCTTTTAACCACAGTAAGCTTTAGGTTTTGCATAAAAATTTCCAACAGCCCAATGATGCTTTTCAGAAAGTCATATATATGGCTTTTTTATTAAAACAGCTTTATAGAGGTTCTAACTGACAAGCAATACACTACACATATGTAGACTGCATAGTTCAATATTTTCATGTATGTATGTATACAACCATAAACCTAACACCATAATCAAGAAAATGAACATATTAATCCTACCTGAAAGTTTTCTCAGGCTTCTTTGTAATTTCTTCTTCCTACCCTGTTCCTTTTCCTCAAGCAACCAGTGATTTACTTCCTGTTACTAGAAGTTCATCTGCACCCCTAGAATTGTATGTAACCAGAATTGTACAATATGCACTCTTTTGGTCTGGTTTCTTTCCCTCAGCATAATTATTTTGAGATTTATCTATGTTTTTTTTTGTGTGTGTTAATAATTCACTGCTTTTTATTGCTGAAAAGTCTCCCATTGCATGTATATAATGCAATTTACTTACCTCTTCACCTGTTGATGACATCTGGGTTGCTTCCAGTTTGGGGTTGTTAACAAGTATATACCTACAGACACTTGTGTACAACTCTTTGTATAGAAATACACTTCCATTTCCCTGAGGTGAATACCTATGGGTGTAATAAGTGTGTCATATGGTAGATACATATTTGAACGTTTTATGAAAGCTTGTGTATTTAGTCCATTTTATGACCCAGAACATGGTCTTACTTGGTAAGTGTTCTTAATGTACTCCTAACAAACACTTTCTCCACTTTTTCCTGGGTGGAGACTTCAGTGAAATTCAAGTAGCTTAAAATGACTGAAATGCTGTTCAAATCGCCCATATAGCCTTACTGATTTCTGTGACTACTTATTCTGTCAATTATTGAAAGAGGATTATTGAAACTTTGTAGTATGACTATGGAGATGGGTAGTCTTCATTACCTTTTTATAAATTTTCATCTTACATATTAGATACGCAAATGTTTAGAATAGTTATATCCTCTGAATTGACCTACATACCATGTCAAATCTATTTTCTCTAATATTAATATAGACACTCCAGATCAAAAATATGGACGGGATCATTTTCTTTCAGGGTCCAAACACCTTTCTTCACTTTACAATTGCTTTTTCCCCATCCTGGTCATTACCACCCCCATCTGTGGCCCAGATGGAAACATGGCACTGGGGACATGAAATGTGTGTGTGTGGTCCTCTGTTTCCATGAACAGGTGTAACTCCGGGGAAGGAAATCCCGGGCAAAATACCTCTAAAACTGAAATCAGTCAAAAGGCAAAATAAAGTTTAAAAGCCGTTTATTGCTTACAAACTGTGGTCCGGATCTGTCTCTTTCCTGCTCAGGCAGAAGTAAGCAATACCTCCCCCCAACCTCTCAGGTTCAGGTAAGCCTTCATTGGCCCAGATAATTACCCACTGATAAGAAGATGAACTACTCCTGTCCAACCCTTAGGCTCTCTACCCCTTAGGAATGCCTGTTGAAATGCAAATGCACTAAAGCCAAGTGAGATATTCTGGAAATATTACAGTTTTACCCACAACAGAGCATGAGGTAAGCTGATGACAGACCGAGAGAACACCTTTTCCTTCACTTGTAATTACTTTCCTTCAGAGCTTGAAACCAGATCTAGCATAAAGACTAAACTGTTTCTTGGTCTTAAAATTTTGGCTTTTATTTACACATTTTATTTTAAAATGATCTCTTTTTTATGATAAAATCATCTTTTACTCTTTCAGAAAGAATAACTCTTTTTACATGGTAAATTACTATTACATGAAATCAAATGACTACAATAAAGTTTGTGGTTCTAAAATATGTTTTCATTTCAAGTATAGTTTGTATCAATAAGAAGAAAAGGTATTTTTCTGGGATATTCCAAGTTATGTGTTATATGAAAAATTATATATGTTTTCTGGATAAGCCTTCTTATGGAGCTGTATAAAAATGTCATAAAATGACATTTGTGGTGGTTACAGTGTATTACTATGGTTTTTTTTTTTTGCTAAAGTTCTACCAAGTCAGAAAGAATCTCATGGTAAAACCGAAGTCTAATTTATATGGAATGTAGGTGTGTCAAATTCAATTCCCTTTGCAGATATTTGTCCTCAGTCAGCATGAAAATGAATTTCTTTCCTTTGTTTTAATGTATCATAATAAAAAACAACTATTAAATTCCCAAGGAAAATGAAAACAAACAGCATGTCATGATTATCAATCCCATCTATAGAAACAAGGACATTAAGTGTACTGTTAACTGTTAGGAGTTGCAATAATTTCATCAAGTTTGTTGCTTCTGGGAGCATTCTTAAAAATTAATAAAGTGTCCAACTACCACTGATTTAGTGTAGCAGTAGAACTAGTACTACTAGTACTAGCAAAACAGTTACTACGTACCAAGCAATGTGCCAGAACTTTTATCAAATCTTCAAATGTAGATGATGATTCTCAGGCTCTGGGTTACATAATTTTCACAGAGTCACAAAGCTTGCAGGTGGTGGTACCAGGAATTGAATTAATACCTCTCCAACTCCAATTAAATGTTCTTTCCTCAAGCACAGAGTCTAATGCACTGAAGGCATTTGATATCATTGAACTGAATAACTGACTATCTGCAGATGTCTTTCTGCAGTGTGATACTGAAGAATATATAATTATTTGCTGATTTCTCCCTTTCCCTCATTTATAACTCCCTATGTTTCCTACAATCTATTCTCCACATAGCATTGAAGCAATTTTTTAATAAGTAAGTTAGATCACATGGCTCTCCTGCTTTAAACCCTCCAACTCTTATTTGTTTCTCAGATTAATAATAACATTCAATACATAATAGAATAAAATAATAATCTCCAATACTCTGTATCTTCAAATCTCAGTTATCCCCTAAATATCATTCAGCTTCCCTTCCTCCTCTTCTTATCCTCTGTTCACCATGCTTCAACCTTACCAGTCTTCTTTTTGTACTTCTGAAAGTATGATACTAAGTTCATTTTTTTATGTATACTTGTTCCTTCCATCCCTTATGCTGGAACATTCTTTTTCATTTTCCCAAGTCTGGCCCCTTCTCAACATTTACATTATATAAAAACCTGCCTTATGTACAAAGAAACCTATTTAAACTATATCACTAGAATTATTTTTCAATCATATAATCCTGCTTTTCCCCTTTATTATTAGATAACACTAACTGATCTGAATTTCCTTATTAGCATGTAGACTCACATGCTAGGCTTCTTACATTGTAGACTTCTTTGTTTCACATGAGTTTATTTGTGACTCGTTTTTCTAAGGTCTATCTACTAGAAAATTAGCTCCATTAAGGCAAGAATTTGTCTTATTGATAGAACAGCTTTGGCCATATAATAGGCTCATAATAAATAATCATTTAATAGATGTATTAATAAATGTAGGAAAATATTTTGCGTGATTGGAACTGAAGGCACAATACTACCCAAGTTAACATAAGAAATTAGACTTACACTGGATATCAAGTGAATGGATTTCTTAATTCCTTAAGCATAATGGTCTTTATTAATAAAGGAGGTCTTAATCAAAATTTAAGTGGACTTTTTTCATCACATATATAAAATTAATTCCAAAGTTTAACTATGCATTTAAAAGCCTATCCTAAATTGAGACACACTCTACACAAAATAACACACAAAATTTTTAGGAGTACTGTTTGATGAATTTGGTGTATGCATGCACCCACACACAACCCACATACATCTAAGCAGGTAACATTTCCATCCCTCCTTCAGAAACTTTCCTTATGGCCATTGATTAGTGATACCAGCCCTCCCTAACCACTATTCTGACTTCTAGGATCAGTTTTGTCTGTTCCTGAACCTAATATCAACTGAATGGTCTGTATTCCCTTATGTTAGTTTCTTTAGCTCATAGTGGTTTTGAGATTCACCCATTTTGTGGAGAATATAAAAGGCTCATGTTTCTTTTCCTTCTTTTCTGTAGAGTATATTATTTTATGACTATACCACCATTAAAAAAATTCTCCCATTGATGAACATCTGAGGTATTAACAGTTCTGCCCTGTATGACCAAATCATACTGCTATTAAATAAACCACTATGGATATTATCATAGAAGTCTTTTCTGTGATGCTAGGCACACATTTCTCATGGATATATAACTAGGAGTGGAGTTCTCGATTAAATGGATTCCTAATTTTATTAGAAACTGCAAGAGGGTTTTCCAAAAGGGTTGTTCTGTGTTTCATATCCACATTATATGAAAGCCCCAGTTGCTCTACAGCTTCAGCAATATTTCATATTATCAATCTCTCATATCTCATGGTGGTTTCAATTTGCAATTCCTGTTGAATAATCTTTTCACTGAGCACTTCTTTGTGCATTTATTGGCCATTTAGCTATTTTTCCTTGTTATGTGATTGGTCATGGTTTTTGCCCATTTTTATTGGGCTTTAAAACTGTCCAATAAATTCTCAATTTAAGTATCAAATTTTTCAGTTCTATAATATCCATTTTCTTTGTTAGAAGTTTCTTTTCTCTGTTTAAATTCTTCATTCCATCCATTTTGTCCAGATTTTTCTAAATTTAATATATTCATGGTATTTACTTACAGTTTTTGCTAATTCCAATTTCTGAGTTAAATGCGGATTTTCTTTGATTGACTGATTTTTTTTTTCCTCTTGAGTGTGGGTCAAATTTTCCCCTTACCTTTTAATTTTATGCTAGATATAGTACTTAAAATAACCATAGGGATTGCAATAAATAGCATTTTCCTTCAATGAGGGTGTCTCTGTCTGTCAGGCAGCGAGCATTTCATTTCAATCAAGAACTAAACTGGATTGAAGCTGAGTTGCAGCTTTAGTTTCTATTTCCTTCTGATTTAAAATGCCTTGAGTCCTGGACCTATGTGTACCACAGGCCCATCATTTTAGAAGGACTTTGGGATCGAAATATCAGGAGCCTGTGGGGGTCCCTTTCTGCTTTCCAGCTCTGCCTCTGATGTCCAACGCTGAGGCCAATACAGCAATCAACACCCCTGAGCTCCCACGGGTGGAATCAGGTGATGGATGGGCAAAGTTAGCTCTGGATTTTGGACTCTTGGTGTTTGCAATCATTTGTTGTGCAAGTCAGCATATTTTATTCAACAAGAACACAAAAGTATGAATTACGGAGTCAAACTGACGGAATTCAAACTCCAGCTCTTCAACTGACCAGCTGTGTGACTTCAGAGAAGTTACTTAATGACCTGTTTGCCTATACAAATTGGAATAAAATTATCTACACCACAAGATTGTTGTAATTCTAGTTAACTTTGTGCAAATTAAGTGGGACAGTGCATCACACGGAGTGTTATGAAAGTATTATTTTTATTATTATTGATATTGGCATTAATATTATGAGACATTACTACCTAGGTAGGCTATGAAAATATAAAGATGAATCAAATGTTTCCTTATCTTGGAAGAATGTATGGTGTTCTGTGAAAGAAATAGGGAAGCTCCAACACAATGTCACAATGTATATATTATTGGTTTATAAGCCTCACTAAACAATGTCCCTTGGATGCTCTCAGAAATGACTAATTCTGAAGTTTGTCTTAAAATATTAGTTAGAACTTCCCAATGGTATTGGGGAACAAGTGAGAAATAAATAAGGGCATTCCAAGAAGACAAAATACAA
Organism: Manis pentadactyla; assembly: GCF_030020395.1. Classification (NCBI taxonomy): domain Eukaryota; kingdom Metazoa; phylum Chordata; class Mammalia; order Pholidota; family Manidae; genus Manis; species Manis pentadactyla. The sequence continues at coordinate 51,950,313 of NC_080028.1, read as the reverse complement.
TATGAAAGTCATTCATTAAAAAAACAAATCTTGGGTGTCCTGGGAGACAAGGAGCTTTGAGAGATGAGAAAGTAGATCAGTGTATGTAGCACATCAGAAGATAGATGAGCCTGGGTTGGATCATGAAAAGTATATGTGATGGCAATTTTTATATTTCAATATAGTTTGAGGGTGACTCTAAGACAGAATAGACAATATGAGAGACCAAACACCTAGGGATCATGTGAGAGACAGTTGTAGTATTTCAGTTGGTCAATGGAGAGTGTTGGTACACGTCACATCAGTGAGACTGGTTAAGTGGCGAATAAATAAATGAGATCTTGGAGACTTGGGGCCTGATGACCAATTTGATATGGTATGTGATGGAGAAAGGGTGATTTAGGAAAATGTGTTGGCATTTATTCTAAAAAAAGAAAACCATCAAAGGTGTTCAGAGATATTTTGACTGAGTTGATCTTGTAGAAGGGGAGCTTTAAGCCCTGAAGGACAGGTAGATTTCTAAAGCCAGACATGGTAGAAAGGAGCAGGCATTTCAGGGGCCAAGATTCTTTTCAACCCCACTTTTCAATTCCTCTCAATTATATAAGAGAAATTTTGTCTTAGTTTCAGCAGCGAGAAGCAAGAATTTAAGACAACCTCTCAAAATTCAAATATTCATTCTGGCACTTCAAGAACCAAAGACAATGTGTCTTTGAGTCATCTTCATTATAAATGCAGAACCCAGAATACTGTTTTCACCCATCTGGAAGAAAATGTACCTATATAGCAAGATGGAAGGATATAAAATTTCATATGCCATCTCTTATGAGCTAAATTTATACTTATCAATGGAAGCATTATACATTTATGCATTTTAATCATCTTTTAAAAAATATTTTATGGAGTAAGCAAAAATCAATCACACATTTATAAAAAACGCTGAAGCAACTCTAGGATGTTTGCTGCATGCATATGGCACCTGGGGGATACTTCTTATAGTCTTTATAGGCTTTTATGCCTTGGGTGTCTTAGTAACTTGACATTCAATTTTCTTTTTCACTTTTGGTTTTAAAAAGAGACAACTAAATGGTTTTTATGTATGAAGCCACTGAGATTTAAAATGTTTAATAGCAATCATTTTAAAAGAAAAATAAGGTGGTATATTTGGCACTGATTTATGAATAGATGTTTGTGACTTTCTTGAAGTTTTTTTGAAAAGTTATGTAGAATATCTATTTACATCATTCTTCCATTGATCGTTCTTGGTATTTTTATATCTCATGATGACTACTATGTAGTAGTCTAACTTGTTCTAACATGTGCCTTCTATAAAATGTCAGCTTACATGTCAAGCTTATAAAAATAGTAATTTGTTTTAGGAAATGCATTATTTTCTGAAACATATGTAAATCTATAATAGCACTCTTTTCACTGGTGAGTAGACTTCCTAGAGAGTATGCACAGGTATAGGAGTTAGGATTCATGTACAACGTAGGAGGTCTCTTTATAGTCTGATTAACAGTGCCTTTGGGAAGAGAATTGCTCTATATCTCCTAAGTTCAACATTAAGTTTGTTTCATAAAGCAGCATGAATAAACCCTCAACTCTTAGTGAAATAAATGTGCCCTTTGAGACAGTATATGCTCACCTATCACTTGTAGCTCACTTAAACACTTGGGGGGCTGAAAATATTTCCACAGTCCAAACTTAGATGCATTAACAAATGGTCTTCAGAATGAAGTTAATGGGACACCTGATTCACCCAGTTGGCTTTATCAAAATGCAAATTTCTGGGTTCCCTCCATATTTAGTGAATGAAATGTCAGTAGGTGGGGGCCTTGGAATCTGATTTTTATTAAGCTCCTCAGGTGCTTCATATACCTTCTGAAGACAAAAATTTGACATACCTCTCACATTTATTTGGCATCTAGAATAACATTTGAGCTTAAAAATGTGAAAAAAAGACAGATGTGAGTTTGGGTGAAAATGTTGGAAAATTGTACTATATGTGATGTCTTGGCTATTTAGGAACTGGGAACTTATATGTCTATGCAATGTCCACATGCTGGAGGCTTTATACATAATTTGTTAGTATAATCCTAAACCCAGTCTTATGGCAGTAGGTATAATTATATCAGTTTTATGGATGAGATAACAGGCTTAATGATGTTAAATTAACTTTTTCAGGGAATAACCATAAAATAAATAAATAAATAGATAGATATATCTAGTTACATCAAACTTTAAAGCTCCTTCCGCTGTATCAGTCTGCTGGTTTGGATGGGGTGGACGATGGGAAAGAGGAAGCACTTTTTTGAAACAAACTCATGTTAGATTATAGACATTTCCTCTCTCTGTCAATATAACAAACTGATAAGGAAGAAATTCTTATACCAAGTTCACTGAAGAGACACAAAGCAGTTAGGTAATTTGCTCGTCAACACACACTCATTCCTACATTTATTTACTTACATATTAAATGGCTACAAAGGATTAGACATGAGGTGAACAAAGCTGACTTCATGTGTGTCCTCAGGGAGCTCGCAGACAAGCTTTAGAGACAAACAGGTAAATTTTTGATAAGTGCTACAAGAGCAAAATACAACAGGAGAAATCTAATTTAGATTTGGGACTCAAATAGCCCTATCCAGAGAAGTGACATTTGAGTTAAGATAAAAGGATGAGTAAGATTAGTAGAGTGAGAGGAAACACAGTTAGGTAGAGGGAATATCATTGTGAAAAGCCTGTGAAGCAGAAAAAATCTTCATCCTTTAGGAATTGGAAGTACAGTCTAGCCAGCAAAGAGGACAAGGGGTGAATGGTACAATATGATGCTGTATTCAGTGCCCAGATCACCGAGGCCTTTCATGGTAAAATGAAAGACTCTTGGCAGTTCTCCTCTGTAGCAATGGAGGTGGAGAAAGAAAAAAAACAGTCCAATTTATTGGGGGAGGACATAAGGACAAAGCCATGTTTTAAATGATTTCCTGTCTTTTGCAACTGGATGGAGAGAGAATAGAGGGACATATGCTGAGAAAAAGGAACACTATGGAGGAGCAGGTTGAAATACAGAAGGCGGATTTGAATAGAACTCTATATATGTTAGCTTTTTGAGCACAAAGGTGGTGTTTGATGCTGGGCAATGAAGTAGCTCACCCAGAAGATGGTGTCAAACGAGAAACAAAGACAACCTCTGAGGTTTAGCAGGAAAGGACTGAGGAAGTGAGACTGAGCACAGAGAGAGAAAGGAAATCACAAGATTGATGGCTTCACGGGAACCAAAATAGAAAGAACTTCAGGGAGGGGATGGTCAGTTGTGCTCGGTGTCTCTGAGGGGCCAACAAGGAAGGAGTAAAAGATGTTCTCCACAGGAACTGTTCTCAGGCCCCTTCTATTCTGAAAATTTTGGCACTACGAGTGTATAGCAAATCAGGGTAAAATTTAGCCATTTGGAGTTAGGGGAGGATAGATTTTAGAGACAGAATATAGAGAACCTGATCATATAATAATGGGAAGGGTACGAAAAGTGGGAATATTGATCATCTTGAAAGATTGCAGGTAACTGAAGGATATATGTTTTTGAGAAGATGGGGACATGTGGAGGACCTTTGGCAGGAGAATGACACTTTTTCTGCTCATAGGAGAGAATAATAAATGGTGATGACAGTTAACCCTAATTGTTCTTGCTATAGGCTATACCCTTTTCTGATTATCTATATGTGTGTGTATTATTATATGAATATATTATATGAACATATAGTAAGTGAATATATGATATGTTTTTCTTCCTAAAACCTTTGTGGGGTTGGTTATTACCATTTTATAGATGGGCACAAAAATTATAAGCAACTTGCCCACGTCCCACAGCTAGTAGGTGATGAAATGGGATTTGACCCTGAGTCTAAGCTCAGAACTACAGACTTGCTGGTAGGAAGGTGAGTCCCTTCCTGTCCGACGACTTCCTCTTCATGATGCACAGGGCAAAATCATCAACTGAAGGGTGCAGGGACGGTGGTGGTGAAGGAAATAAAGGCAGATACTCTTTTTTTCTTTTTTATTATTTTTATCAAAGTATACCTGACATACACTACAATGTTAGTTTCAGGTGTACAACATAGTGACTCACCATTTATGTACATTACAAAATGCTCACCATCATAAGCGTAGTTACCATCTGTCACCACACATGTGTGAAACAGTGCTTAGAGACACTGGGGCCATGGACTTACAGGAGCATGGTCAGATTTTCCTGTGGTGGTAAGTACTCATTTGAGTTTATGAGAAAACATTTATAGTGATACCAGTCTACCTGGGTTTCAATCCCTTCCATACTATGCTGTACGAATATAGGTAAAGTAAGTCAATGGCTGGGTTCATTTAGGGTTAGAGTGTTTTTGTTTTTATTTTGCTTTGGCAAGGAATTTGAAGGTATTTGCAAAGGAAGAGCAAATCAGGAGTGCAAACCCAAATTCATCTACATTTTATTCAGCTCCACTGCATTGTCACCAGCATTACTGGATTGCTATAGTTAAGCAAAAATTTAATTATGTTGCATCAAACTGTGATTATGTAAGATTAAAACTGGAAAAAAGAAGGTATTTAAAGGGAGTGAACAAAAAAATAATACATAGCTAGTTACTTGTAATATAATAATATGCCCTGATTGGAGAAGTACTAGACATTCTTCTTATTTATAATAGTATGTTCTGGATGTACCTACATTTGGAGAACCTTCCAGAATTGCTAGTAGTAATATTATGCCCCAGGCACATTGCTAAGAGTTCCTGTATTTTCTCCAAAGCATTTAACTTTTGAAAAAAAGTACATTTTTCCTATATGTTTGCTGCATTTTCCCTTAAATTATTTGTTTTCTTAAAACTATTTCCCATATCTACTTCATTCTTGTTAATGGACACTAGCAAAGTTACAATTTAATGGAATTAATGTTGATTAAAATAGATTTTCTATCATTTATAAAGGAAAGACATGATACATAATTGCTCACAAAATTTAAGCAGCAGTGGTGTGTAAATTGATTCCTTTAAGAGAAATGTGCTGTTTTAAGGTCACTATTTCATGCATGCATCATTCATTACCCATGGCGACACTATATTGCCTATTCAGAGTTATCTCAAAGCCAGAAACAAATAAAGAGCTGGGCCTAAGCTGGTGAGAAATGCAGGTTATTAACATTTCTACAGATTCTTGCAAGTAAAGTTTCACTAAATGGATCCGCATGGGAATGGTCTTGAATAGATAATTTCCTCCACAAATCTTTCATTGTAGGATCAAGGATTATGAATTTCACAGCCATAGACAACGTTAAATTTATTTTATTCCAATGTCAGATACACATATTTATTCCTGAGTTTTATGCAAAATCAGCTACCACATATTATGTGAAAATATTGGCTCATGCCCATATCTTGATTACAAAGTAGAATCAGAAATCAATATGTAAAATTTTGGAAAGAGCCTACCTAGTAAACACTAGAATTTACTAACATATCAAAATTCCCTGTAATGAAAAGCAGTCCTTTCATTGAAATTTAGATGTGTCTATCAAAAGCAGTGGCTATAATTTTATAAACCCTAAAATATGTTGACAATATAAGTGTTATGGAAATTAAGATCTTTTTCATGTCAACTGGTTTTGACAAAGACCGGTCAGAATGAGGGCAGGAGCTCGTTAGTATTAGGATGGGCAAAATCAAGGGACTTTACGGCCAGGACCCAGGTGGTATATAGTGGGGACTTCAGAATGGCCCTTTCTAGGTGGCTACTGGATGCCCAGCAAATAAAGCAGAGAAAAACCAAAAAGTGAGGTGCCAGGAGGCCCAAGTATTACACAATAGCCCCCTAAGGAAAAGTCGGTAATTCATTTACTCAGTAATGGCACATGCCTACCATGTACCAGGCCCAGGCAATCATTTAGAGGCTTGAGGTAGAACAATGACAAAATCCATGCCACATGGACTTTACATTCCAGTGAAGGGGAGAGACAATAAATAATAGACAGTGAATAAGTAGCTGTTGGAAAGTGATCAATACCAGGGACAAATACAATGAAACAAAACAAAAAGCCAGGGTGAGGCAAGAGGGATCAGAGCTGTGGAGTTTAGATGAGGTGACAGTTTTCAGCAGGTTGATTGGTGGCATCAAGATGATGTCACCCCCTTCAAGGCAAAACCTCCAAGGAAGTGAGAGAATTGGCTATGAGGTCTTTGGAGGAAGACAAGACTCTCTGTGCAAAAGCTCCTAACTGACTTGATCATAGGAAAGGGTCAGCCTGTCTCAGGAAAGCGAGTCAAGGGAGGTATCTGGATGCAGCATCACAGAGGCACAGGCAGGGCTGTCTCTCTGTGGTTTTCTTCTCTATGTTTATGTCTTTTTCCATTTTCCTGAGTTGTAAAAGGAACAGGCTGGCATGATAGGCTATATCTCAAATAAATTGTAAAGGCGTGGAAGGAAGTGGAAGTCTGATTCTGTAGGATGAGTAGACAGTAGGACTGTGTGAATGGCCTCATGTTCCCGGACAGAGAGTTAAGAGAAAGAGTTGGGCAGACTTGGGTGGATTCCTACCTCTCTCACTAACTAGCTGTCTGACCTGAGGAGTGACTTCACTTTCCTGAACCTTGACCTGTGTGATACAACGGGCATCATGACACCTGTTCCCTGAAACTACAAGGAGATAATGTGTGGGAACTGTTGGGCACAGAGCCTGGCATAAAAATAGGCATTTGGGACAAACTGTCTTGCCTTTTCTGTTTTGAGCATCTAGCACTAAGGTCATTGATTTCAGCTCAGAGTTTATTACCTTGTTCTAGAAATAACTTCTGGATCTGAGTAAAAGAACTATAATTCTGACATTATATCAACAAAAAACTATTGAAATCATTATACAGAATAAACTGGACACAGAGATAAGTAAAGCACTTTAAACATTCTCCTACTGCACATTCAAACCTGTTTTGTGGAACTTTTTTTTTCTTTGCCATTTCTCATTGAATAAAACCTAGGCTTTTTCTGATCACTTTTAGCACATACCCAAGTCAGCTGGATTAACTGCAATGGAAAATAGGGGCCTGGTAGTCTTGTCATTATTTTCATGCCTACAGTCCTGCCCCCTTACCCCATTTTTCAGATTTGAGTCCAACACCAATGAATACATCACTCACTGTGTACATCACACATGGTCTCTTGAAGCACATTTTTCCAGGCTTAAAATGAAGTTTCAAATGCCTCTACTTTAATGAGGGTAGGCTGGAACTCAGCCCACAGATGACTTCCTCTGGACATATCTTCTAATAACCAATACTTTAGCTTCTATACTCTAGACCCTGAGGAAGCAAGGGCCAAAAACCAGTGTTCTGCCATCTCCTCTGTAAGTCCTGCTTACATAGAAATTCTGATTAAATTCAAATATCCTCCAGAAATTCTGTGGACTTAGCCAAACTGAGACTGAAACTGTTCCATTTAAGCATCTTGTAATACTCTCTTCTCAGGAAACAAAATAGTGTGTTACAGAGTGAAAATTCCTGAGATAAAACATCTTCTCAACTATCCATGCAACAAGTGTGAACAAATGTCAAAAAAAAAAAACCCTCAGCTCCCGGAAAGGCTGGGAGATTGTCTACTGAGGCACGAGGTAGGAGAATTGCAAATGCATTGTTCCTGTCATATGTATTTAGTATTTGTTTCAAATAATAAAGTCACACCTAACCCTCCTCATCAACATAATTTATGCTTTTATGAATATACATATTTAACATTCCAGGTGATAAAACAATTTTCTTAAGGCACTGATTGTTTTTTTTGTTCCAGTGTTTAACTATTTGACAGTGGGTCTTTTCCCCACAATGTTCAGTATTGCTACATTTGAATGAATATTTTCTTTTCAAAATAATTACCAAGATAAACAAACTTTCCTCTGTTGAAGATAGAGTTCATCTATTTATTTTTTGAATGACCAAACATCATGTGGGTTCAAATCTAATGGATGATTTGTGATTGAATGATTTATGATTATGTGGTGATCAAACTGGAAAATAACATTTGTGGGGAAACATATTAAAGATATGACTTTAATGGGATAAGACTGGTTTCTCATGTACACTGAAAGGATTCTAAAAGAGGCATACAAATAGTAATAAAGAAAAGAGCAGCATTGCTAAAGAGAACCATTGCCTTTCAGGGCAACTACTTGGTAGAACACAGCATTAACTTAGATATTTCTGAAAAGATTAATATCATATTTTACTTTCTCAGCTGATCTGTAATACATGGAAAACTAAAACAAAGATACTTGAATATTACTGACATTAAAAACTTTATACTTCAGGATATAATTTTGATTTTCAATCTGCATTGATTTTAGAAAGAAATGTGATCAATCAAAAAATGTGATTAATTCCTTAGAGCACATATGTGCATATGCTTTATTTCTGGCTCTCACTCACAATACTCAAAAGACATATCACAATTAGGTGAAACTCAGAAATATCCTCTACACTACTTCTTTTCTTACAATCTTAAATATGCATGCTACTCAGAGTCAAGCCTACTAGCATATTTTCTGGATGTTAAATTCAGAAATATAGATGAGTTTCGTCTAAGGAATGTGGAATATCTATACTAGATACTCTCTTAAAGAAGGGTAAATTAGTCAGTTTGCTTTTGGATGACATTAGCATTGTTTTCTCTTTGTTTTACCCCAAAATGAAAAGCAGTGTAGCATTACTTAGATGCAACCAATGTTGCGTTACTTAAAAATACTCACTGTGTTATTTCATTCAGCAAAATGAAGGGTGAAATCCCCACTCTTAAAAGCCTGCCATAGTATTTATGAAAAGTAGGCTCAAACAAAACAAGTGAACTTTTCAACTACTTCAACTGGCATGGACTCTAATAAATAATATAAAACAAATGATATCTGTTCAGCAACAAGGACAGAGAACTTACCCACTCCTACTATAAAATAGCTATATTTCAGGTTTATTAGACTGAATTTAATTAGTTTCCTTTATGGTTTACATGTGAGAAATTAAATGACTTCCCTTCTCTGAATGTATTTCCCACATAATTTCTAATATTTGAAATATATTACAAGACTTAGTTGAATCTATGACTTCTTCTTCTAAACTTATGACTAGATTGCTTTAAAATTAATAGAAAGTGGAAGGAAAAATTACCCAGGAAGATTGTAATAAAATAAGACACAAATAAGCTTCTCAAACATAGCTATTTGATGTTTGCTTATTGTGAATAAAAGAGGGGTAATGAAATCCTCTGAATCCATTTTTTTTTCCTCTTAGGACTACAAAAATAGAGAAAATTAAGAAAAATGCCATTTATAAACAGTCTTTACATTTAAAATGTGATTATTATTCATGTATTATTGTAAAGCCATTGTTGTGGACACTAGAGTAAACTCACCAACATCCACCTCATTCCGAATTATTTTTCTGAGCCTATCATGGTCATTTCTTTCTTTTTTCCTTGCCAATAATTAGTTCAGAAATGGATCAAGGGAAATGGAGGCAGAGCTGACATCTCAAATGCCAACTCTGGAGAACATACCCTGCAAAGGACTTTGATTACATAATATAGTGTGCCACTCACTTATTTATTTGTGCATTGCCTCCATGCCCACTAGGATGAAGGGCTATGAAGCAAGGACATTCTTGTTTGCACAGCTGATATCCACAGCCTAGGTCAGTGGCTGATACATGGTAAGTACTCAATATATTTGTCAAATAAATAAGGAAAGAAAAAACATTGTTACTTTAAGGAGAGCTTGAACTTCAATCATTTACGACTGATGCACTACTTTTACTTAACCTGATGTTTAAATGCCAGTTTTGACAAATGACCAATAATGTCATTCCTGGCATTATTTTATCCTCCAGTGCCAGATCTAGTCCAGGGTAATGTATTGTGTTTAATTGCCAAGGTCCTTTAATCTATATAATTCTTCAATCTTTCTTTGTCTTTCATGACGTTGACATTTTTAAAGTATCTTTTTCTTATTTTTATAATAGGATGCTCCTCATTGTTTATTTCTCTCATGTTTCCTTATGATTAGACTTAGGTAAAACATTTTGATCTGGAAAACTACAAAAGTGATGTTATGTCCTTCTCAGAGTATCAAATCTGGAGGCTCTGCTGCTATTATTGATCACCTGTTCAAGATACTATCCAATTTCTCTACTTTATAGTTCCTATTTCTCCCTGTAATGAATAAACAATTTGTTGGGAGACATTTTAAGATCATATACATATTCCACTTATTTCTCGTCACAAAGAGCTTTCAAAGTGTAGGATAGATCAAGTGGCAAAATATGGGATTCAGGATGTCACGATACTTTTCATCAACAACACTAGATATTAGAAACAAAAGCTCTCAAGCTTCTAAGAAAAAAAAATTACCTAGAATTCTGTACCCAGACCAAAAAAAAAAATCAATGATGTATAAGGTAAAATAAAAATATTTTTAGAAATCCATGAATAACAATGACAATCCAAGCATCTTTTCCTAGGTAATCACTGGAGAACATTCTTCATTCAGCAAAATGAAGGCTGAAATCCCCAGATAGTAAGGCATGGTCATGATCCAAGAGAGGAAATCAGTGAAAAGATGTTCCTGCAGAGCATCTGGTTGCTAAATCTAGGGAACCACCTCTGCAAATCAGAGCAGAAGGTGCAGGAGGAAGGGATGGAGGTCTCCAGGAAGTAAACCCAGATGATAGATTATCTGAGGTGTTTGAATATTTGGAGGAAATTCTTGATAGATAGTTCACAAATTTGCAACAGCATAAAACACCTGTAATGATTACACAGAAAACTAAACCAATGGAAAAATGAAGTAACTATAAGATAAATAAAAATGTTGAGCAAGAAGGGAAATCCAAGGAGTGAACCGTTTATACATTGTCTTAATAAGGTAAATTCTGACTATTGCTCTAACCAAAAGGAAAAGAAAACTGACACAAATATTTTGAAGGACAGAGGAAGTGAAATTGGAGGAAGTGTGGTACAGAGCTATCTTATCAACTATCATAAAACAAAGGCAATAATGAGAAAAAAAATTAAATTAAGAGGAAATATTATTTATTTAGATAGATAGATATAAGTACCAGAAGGAATAGATAGAAGACTTGAAAGAGGTTGCTCCTGGCTAATAATACTTGTAAATAGGGAGGGACAGTCCAATAGATAATTTTTAAGTGATATTTGTATTTCTATTAGTATTATAAACATACTAATAATCACTGATTTTTAAACTTGGGTAGATTTTCATTTAAAAATTAATTTTTAAGAATAATAATATGCATCTCATGCATATATAACCAGGAAACTCATTTCAGTTATTATTTATAGAGGATGATAAAAATTTCAATATGGTTTGCCCTTTACAGGCATTTTCATCCTTGGAATTTTAAATGAGTGTAAAATTGTGATTAAATGAAAGACAATTAAGGGTTTTAGCGATACTAGCTTCAGGTAAAAAAAACACCTTTTATTTTACATAGGATTTGTGATCTAACTGAATTTAAGACAATCTACTCTGGCATTTGTGAACTGAATATCCACTCCTTTATATATTCTTTAGACAGAAACTTGAGTAAATGGGGACATAAACAACAGTAAAGGACTGAACATACATATGGTACGGACTGTTATTTATGCCAATGCTCTTTTTCCTCTTCTTTTTAGTAATAAGAAACCCAGTTTGGTCTGTTTCCCCAGGTGGGGTTGGGAGTGTGTTATAAATGTCAGCCTCCCTTGAAGCTATATATAGCCAAGTAATTAAATGTTGGTTAGTGAGATGTAAGTAGAAATAGTTCTATAACTTCTGTGAGATCTCATCTCTTCTTTGCCCCCTTTTCATTCCTGCATCTTGGAATGGGAAGGGACATGTGATAGTCAGAGTTCATGCATCCATCTTGGACTATGAAGCTGAGGGCTGCATCAGCGACAGAATGCAAAACACTGGAAGTGCACATCATGGTGCCACTGTACCAGTCACAGACTGTTTTTATGTGAAAGAATGTAATTGCCTCTTGCTTAAGCTGGGTTTCTTGGTCTTACCTGATATATAGTATGAGATTGTTTTTCTTTCTCCTAAGATTTCAAGTACTTAAATTTTAATGTAGAATTAAAAGGTACAGAAATACTAGTATTATAGTAATAGAGTGTGTAGGACTTGTGTCTTGCATTTTTTCCTAAGTAAATCACAGCTAACTTTCTGATAAAATATGTTATAAACACAACTTCATCTTGAATGGAAGTTATTAGTATGGCTTAAGAAGCAATGGAATTATTGTGAAGTATCAATAAATAAGTTAATAATGAAAGTTTGATGGGAATAGGAGTTATATTTGTTAGAAGTATTATTGCTTGAGGTTATAATTACTTATGAAATAAGAAAATGAAACAGGCTATATGCAGGAATACATTTAACTAACATCCAGCAGAATCAGTTAACAGGTTTACTGAGACTATTGCTACTGTCAACTTCCACTGGCATTGTAGGCCAAATAAAAAATTTAGGATTATTGTATTAATGGGAAGCACAGATGGAAATTGTAGTTTATTAAAATGTAATCTTAAAATAAGTAGCTATTTTATCAAAAGCTTCATCTATTTGTAGTCATCTATCTATCCACTGTATTTCCTGCATGACCTATAGTGACAAGGTATACAATAGTTTGATAAAGAGCCATGACTGGAGGGATGTTATTTATTTGTGCCTATGATTTTTTTTAACAACAGCTTTATTGCAATACATACTATAAAACTCATCCTTTTAAAGAGTAAAATTTAGTGTTTATTAGAATACCCACAAGGTTGTTCAATTGTTGCTATTATCTAATTTTGGAATATTTTCATCACCTCAAAAAGAAACCTAAAAAAAAATCCATTAGCTATTTTATTTCCTCAAAAAGACATCCATTAGCAGTCACTCTTTCCATCCTTGTCCCTGTTCTTGGGAATCAATAAACTGCTTTCTGTCAGTATGAATTTGTTCGTAGTCTTTTGTGTCTGAGTTATTTTACTTAGCATAGTTTTTTCAAGATTCATCCATGTTACAGCATACCTCAGTACCTCACAGCTTTTCATGACTGGATAATATTACATTTTAGGCATATACTGCATTTTATATTGCTATTCATCAGTTGAAGGACAATTTGGGTTGTTTCCACCTTTGAACTACAATGCATAAGGCTGCTATGAATATTTATGTACATGCTTTTGTGTGGTCACAAATTTTTAATTCTCCTGGGAATACACTTAGGAGTGGGATGGAATAACTAGGTTGTATGGTAATTCTATGTTTAATATTGTTTCACACAGTGGCTGTACCATTTTAATTCCCTACCAGTAATATATGGTTCTGATTTCTCTATATCTTTGCCAACACTTTCAATTGTCTGTCTTTTTTTATTATAGTCATCCTAATGGGTATGATGTGGAATCTCTCTGTGGTTATGATTCACATTTCCTTAATAGCTAATAATGTGGTCTTTTTAATGTGTTTTCAAGCATTTGTGTATTTTCTTTGGAGAAATGTCTGTTCCATTCCTTCACCCATTTTTAACTGAATTATTTGTTTTTTATTGTTGAGTTGTACTGTTTCTTACATGAATTCTAGACATAAAATGCTTTTCAGATGTTTAGCAAATATGTCCTCCCATCTCTCTGGGTTACCTTTTCACTTGTCTTATGGTGTCCTTTGAAACAAAAAAGTTTTATTTGTGATAAAGTCCTACTTATCTGATTTTTTATTTGGTTGTGCTCTTGGTGTCAAGTTTAAGAAATTATTACTTAATCAAAGTTCATAAGGATTTACACCTATGATTTCTTATCAGAATTTAATACTTTTAGCTCTTCATCTATGGTCCATTTTGAATTAATTCCCCTGCATGGCATGAAATAGGGGCTGAATTTTATTTTTTTGCATGTGAAAATACAGTTGCTTCAGCAACATGTGGTGAAAAGACTCTTCTTTCCCCTGTATATTGTCTTGGAGTCCTTGTAAAAAAATAAATGACAATAAATGTGAGGGTTTATTTCTTAAAACTCCCAATTCTAATCCATTGATCTATACATTTATCCTTATGCCAGTCCTACACTGTCTTGATTACTGTAGTATTGCAGAAAATTTTTGAAATCCAAAAGCATAAATCCTCCAACATTATCCTTTCTTTCCAAGACTATTTTAGCTCTTCTAGGTCCTGAATTTCCACATGAATTTTTAAGATCAGTTTGTCAATGTCTGCAAAAAAGAGAGCAGGGGTTTTGATAGGTTGCTCTACAATTGGAGGGTGCAAATTTTGCACTCATTTTGTTGTATTTATCATAATTATTTATTCTTAATGATACTATCATGAATAAAATTTCTTAGTTTCATTTTCAAGTTGTATGCTAGTGTTTAAAAATGCAATTGATTTGTATATTGAACGTCTGTCATATAATCTTGCTGAACACATTTAGTAACTCCAGATTTTTTTATTACTTAGTTTTCTATATTCAAGATTATGTCATATTCAAATATTTATAGTTTAATTTATTCCTTTCCAATCTGTATTCTTTTATTTCTTTTCCTTGATTGATTGACCAGTTAGGACATCTAGTATAATGTTGAATAGAAGTGATGAAAGTGAAAATCCTTATTTTGATCCTATCTTCAGGGAAAAACATTCAGTCTTTATCTATTAAGAATGATACTAAATGTGGCTTTTTTGTAGATAACCTGTATCAAGTTGAAAAAGTTCCATCCTACTTCATGTTATTGTATTTTTTTTATCTCAAATAGGTATTGGATTTGTTTTTTTAAGTTTACTTGCTCCCTGTTTCTCAGACTGGGTAATTTCTGTTGCTCTCTCCAGTTCCTGATTGTTTTTTTTTCCTTTGCCTTCCAGTTTGCCATTGAGCACATCAACTTAGTTTTTGAAAGTATGGTTATTGCATTTTTATTTTATATCTTGTCTTTCTTTACTGAGACTTCCTATTATTTTCTTGAGACTTTCTATTTTTTTCATTTGTTTCAAATATGTTTTCAATTTCTTGCTGATGTGTTTATATTATGACTGCTTTAAAATCCTTGTCACATAATTCTGACATCTCTTTTTTTCTTGGTTTTGGCATCTATTGATTGTCTTTTTCATTTAGTTTGAAAACTTCCTAGTTCTTGATCATAAACAGTTTTTAAAATTTAAACTGGGACATTTTCATAATATGTTATAAGGCTTTGGATCTTATTAAATCTTCTGTTTTAGCTGCCTTTCTATGACACCAGTCCTGCAGGGGAAAGGAAGGGGCTGCTTCATTATTGCAAGGTGGAAATAGAAGTCTAGATTCTCTATTCAGTGTCCAGTGATGCTCAAGAGGAATGTCACTGCTGATGCTGGATCTCCCCAGGTGGTTGCCATTCACACTGTGGTGGGGGTAAGCTCGCTACCCCTGGGTAATGGTGGAAGTCATGACTTCCCCTGAGGCCTCTTCTGACACCAGTCCATTGGGCAGTGGGAAGGATGTTTAATATCAAGTTGGTGTGAAAGTTCAATCCCTTCATGTGGTCTCCACCAGCTCCTCTGGAGATAGGCTTCATTGTCTACCAGTGGGAATGCAAATGCTGACTTCTTATTTAGCTTTCTCTGATATGATCTGACCAGTGACGGTAGATCACCTTGTTATACCCTTCCACAGCGATGGAGGTCTAAGTGCCACACTCAGACACTCAGCTCTTCCTGATATGAGTGGAGTAGCCACTGATTTTTCTGTTTTTTTGTTTTTTTTGTTTTTTTTGGTTTTTTTTCCCCCATTTGGATGGAATAAAGCAGTTATTGTCTGAAACTTTTCTGTCTTGTTGGGCTTCCCTTTCCTGCGGCTACAGAGAAGAGGCTCTTGTTGTTGTTTATGATGTACATCCATTGGCATTTCTAGGTTGTTGACTTGTTCAAGTCTGGGATACAGGAGGCAAAAAAGAAAACCCAGGGAACTCATTAACATATTGTTCCTTGGGCGCCCAAATCTGGAGCTGATCCTTCTTTCTTTCCTTTACTTTTCAGAATTTACGTTTGTTCCTTTATATTGCCCAAAGTTCTAGGTTGCATTTCATGAAAGGGAAAGAGAAAAGTGTGCTTACTCCATTTTCCTAGAAGCAGAAATCATGCTGCTTTTACTATTTTTTAATGTGTTGTTATCAAAGTAGCTTACTTGGAGATTACAATTCACATGTTAAAACCATTTTGTTCACATGAATATAAACTTGATTTCAATAGGGTATAAAAAGTTTGTTCCCATTGTACCTCCTATTCTCCCCCTCCTTTGTGCCATTTTTGTATGGATATGAGGTTTCATTCAAGTTTCATTTTTACTTTAGCTTTAATTTTTATTTTAGTTTTAACTTTAATTTTAATCTGATGGATTCACTCTGGTTTTATTTCTAGGACAGGTCTGCCAGCAATAAATACTCTCAGTTTCTGTCTAAGAATGGCTTAATATTTCCTTCATTTTTAAAGGATAGTTTTTCTGGATATAAAATTCTTGTTTTGCAGTCTTTTTTTTTTAGTACTTACAGTATATAATCCTTCTGCCTTCTATGGTCTCTGTTGAGAAGTCAGCTATTGAGGAACTTACTGAGGTTCATTGTGCATGATGATTCGCTTTGCTACTACTGCCTTCAAGATTCCCTGGATTTGGCTTCTCAGCAATTTGACTGATGTTTCTAATTATGCTACTGGAGTGTGTTGAGCTTCCTGGATGTGCAGATTAATAATTTCATCAAATTTGTAAAGTTTCTGGCTATTATTTATTCAAATATTCCTTTGCCCTTCCTTTCCTCTTCTTCTAAGTCTCCCATTATGTGTACATTGGTACAACTGATGCTCTCCCTTAGCTCTCTGAAGACCTGTTAATTTTCTTCATCTTTTTATCTTTCAGTTCCTCAGCTGGACAGTTGAAATTGACTTATTGTCAAATTCACCAATCCTTTTTTCTGCCATTCCAATGGTGATTTTGAATTCCTCTAGTGAATGTTTCATTTCAGTTAGTTAGAATTTCTATTTGGTTCTTCTTTCTTTTTAAAAATATAATCATTACACTTTATTGACAGTCTTGATTTTGTGAGACATCGTTTTCATACTTTCCTCTAATTCTTTAGACATGTTTTCCTTTAGTTCTCTGAACATCCTTAACATGGCTGACTCAGAGTATTTATTTAGTAAGTTCAATGTCTGGGTTTCATATGGACAGTTTCTTTGACCATATTTTATCTTAGGTATGGGCCATACTTTGTGTGTCTTATTTTCTTTTTTGCTGAAAATTGAATACTCTAAATAAAATAATGTGGTAACTCTGGTAATCAGATATCACCCCAGGATTTTTCTGTGCATTTTATTGCTGTTGCTGTTTATTTGTTTAGTGACTTCACTGGACTATTTCTATAAACTCTGCATTCTTTGTCATGTATAGCCACTGAAGTCTGTGCTCAGTGTGCTCAGTGGCACACTTTTACAGCTCCCCCTTTTATAATATAAATATCTGAATTGAGAGAGTACTAATAAGAGAAGAAAAAATGGAAAAAAAAAAGGCAATAATGAAACCTGGCATGAGATCCATGCCCCCTTGCTCAGACTTCCACAACCACAGAGTGTACACTGGGCTGAATTTAGAGGATGTGGGGCTCCTTCATGCTGAAGTCAAAAGATAGCTGCTGAATTTCTTTGTTTACCTGCTCTAAGTCCTGAGAAATAAATGTGTTTTCCTTTCTCAATGGTGCAACTCCTAAACGCATAAAATATGATATAATTACAGATTAAAGTGACGTTGACTACCCTCATTTTTAAAGACAGTGAAAATGCTATTGAGTGGAGTTAGGTGATTTTTTCCTAGGTCTTGAAATTTTTAGTGAGAGTTGAATTTAAGCATCCAGGTTCTTTTCCATTTACTGTGCTACTTCCCCTGTAACATTCTGTTATGCCAGTACATAAGACTTTTCTCATAATTCTTTTCGCTTACTACAATGTGATTATGCTCTTGTGATTTTTTCACACACTATGTGTGTTATTGAACTTGGACTGAAGATTTCCTATAGTGTTATGGTTCTGTATAAAATATAATAGAACAGGCTCCAGATACAATGGAGAAATGTATTTTTCAGAGGGGTGGCCTGTGGCTTAAATGTAGGGTGCCAAATCACTTGATATATGAGTATTAGGACAGTTGGGAAAGTGAATTCTCTTTGCATTGTAACCATGATATGCCATTCATCTAAAAACAATGTAAGCTCTTAAAACTATTTTCTTCTCAGCAAGTTTTTCTTTTAACAATGGGATGTATTTTTTCCAAAACTTTCAACAAGTATATTAAAAATTAATTTCATTGCCCCAATCACCATAAACACTATAAAGCAGCCTATGTTCATGTCTCCTTATCATATTATTTTAAAAATGAATATATTGTTAAAGGGGCCAGGAATGTCTAAAATACATGTCTTAGTTATAGCTTGACATTTGTCCATAATAAGTAAATAAATTCCAAAAGGGAATATTACATCAAGAAACAATTTTCTGATCTGGCAACATTATTATTCATTGGAGCTGCCATTTATATTAGCATTTTAGATGAAAAACTAGCTTTAGTATCCAATTCGACTTTAACAATTAAGTCTGGATGCAGTGTATTGATTTGGAATTTTGGAACATCACTTTTCATCATATCATGTTGCAAACAAAATGCATCATGACATGATGATCCTGGCTGAAATTTTTATATGAATAATTACAAGAAAAAAGACATGTATGAGGCTCTCAAAAGGAAATCCGAAAAGGAAAAGATGTATTTAATGACATTTAGAAAAGGCAGAACCTAATAGACTCTGTTATGGAAGTGTCAGGGTTTGTGCTTCTTAATAATGGAATCAACAGGCCTGAGTTTAAAAGTTTTAACTCTGAAAGAATGGCTCCTGCAATGCCATGACCTCCCCAGATTCCCAGGAGTCAAACTGTCTCAGAAATTGAGTGTGATTTCAGGGACCATAGGATGATAGTTATCTCCCTGACATAGGAGAGATCAGGGTTATGTTGACATTTGCAAATGATCCAGACTTCTTTGTCAGCTGACAGCCATTCCTGGATTGTGAAGCTGAAGAAAGATCTAAGTGATAATGTGTAGCTATGTATTACTTCTTTGGTTAATGGTCTTCTGATCCAGACTGTTCTTGTTAATATGAGATCAAGAAGGCAGATAAAATCACAGGAGTTACCTGCTTTACAGGCAAGCTAATTCCAGCTATTTCTATATCTGTGATTCATTCATTAGTTTGTCAATTAAAAATTACTCTAGCACTTACCTTTCCTTATTTTTTCTTTTTTGTTGAATAACACTGGGAAGAGAGGGGAAGGGAGAGAAAACTAGAACCCAGCCCTACTCAAAGGCATACTATATCCATCAGATTTTTTTTGTTTTTTAAATACAAAATAGTCAGCATTGAACTAATAGAGATTAGGAGTCATGAGCACTAGGTCATTTGATATGTGAGCATTAGGACAGGTGTGCTATCTCTGCCTTGCTTTGTCAGTTAGAGGAACCACCAAGAAATTCTTTGGCTCTGACTGTTCTTTGCCAAAAAATTAGAAAATTAAACTTGTCTAAAGTTCTGTCTCAATTACAATAATGACAATATCAATTATGTGTCAGGCTTTTTATACATAGTATCTGAATTAATGATCACAACAATTAAATTCTATAATCTCTGCTTTATAGATGAGATTATGGAGGTACAAGGTAGTTACATGATTTATCTCAGTTAACCTTATGTAAAAAGAAAGAATAAACAGATAAGTGATTGGATCTGAGGTCTGTCTGGCTCCAAAGGTTGAAAATTTTACTATAACAAGCCACAGAACTTTGCAAAATAATAGATATTTATATAAATGTTGAAATGAATGATATTTCTCTAATTTTACTTGAGTGCATGAAGTTTTACTTTCATATGGTAGTGGAGGTCTCTTGATGAGACAGTTCATGTTAGATTATTCAAATTCTTTCCTGTCACAGTGTCTGGTTCCCAGTAGGCACCAAATATCCTGAGAATGGAAGAACTAGCTCTCATTAGCAAAGGAATAATCCATTCTCCTCTCCCCAATCTATTGGATAATAGTTGTATTATAGCTATACACTAAGTACACCTTGAAAAGCATAAAAAGGGAGTGCATATTTATTATCAGAAAATAATCCCAAATGAAGCTCATCATCATCAAAATATATTCATTAGCAGAACTTTGAGGTGACCCAGAATCAGACCGTATTTAAAAAAAAAACAACAAGTGATTTACTAATCACAAGCTATTCACATTTTAAGTGAATGTTAGAGTATATACTGTGAAGTCAGAGAAGCCAAGTTTCCAAACCCAGCAGTGTGACCTTAGGTAAATCCCACAGCTTCCTCTTAAGAATGGAAAAAATATTGCTATTTCTAAAATAAAGATTAGAAATAATATCGTTAAGTTATTGGCAAAATAAGCCCTCAGTAATTGGCATTTATTATGGCAGGAAACAAAGGAGGTGTCCTCTTTAGCTTGCTATGTAAATAAAGTGAGTTTTTGGATAAATTGGAAACATTTGAATTGTATTATCAGACTAAGTTGGTCAAGATGTTCCATGAATAACTGGCTGGGAAAACACATAAACAATGAGTTACATTTTCCAGTTTTATTTATTTATTTTTTTCCCACATGTCTTTCAACACCTGTATTTCTTTGCAAAATGAATTCGATGACTTTTTTGAAACATTTTGCTATGGAAATAGCTCCAAACAAACATATCTGTACGGTATCAGCTGGAAAGAAGCTGAATAATGTTAGTGAAGTTATCCAGAAACACATGAACAGATATACCTGGACTGACCTTAGACACAAATGAACTCACTCTAAACATCTAAACATACACAATTGTTATCTAACCAAATATCATTACCTTTTCCTTTGATCTCTTTGGAACGCCACAAAGGCACTATTGTAACATTACTGTGGTCTCCACTTATTAACTTAGTGCTGTAACCTGGCTGCTTTATAACTGGCATTAAAATTACAGAATCAAAACCGTGAGTATGCAAATGCAAATTATTCAGGTTAAAAGAAATTCAGCTGGGAAACACAGGGACTCAAATCCCCTTACTAATTTTAACTTCATATATCTCCCAATTTTAAAATAATAGGAAGATCCCAAGAGTAATAATTATATGCAGCAGCCAACAAGTTTAGAGTAATAGCAAAAGTCTTTTTGTTCATTATTTTAAACTAGTTTGTAAATATATAAAGGAATTTTTTTTAAATTTCAGGTTTTCCTTCTATGTTTTGATTCTTACATTTGGTTTAATCAATAGGTGTAAATTTATATTGTCAAATCTAGGATTGTGTCTCTACAATAGGGATGATTCTACCTTCCCTACACCTTTAGCCAGAGGAGCCTGAGGAAGGACACCATTACCTGATTCCGTTTGGTCTGCAGGTGAGGGTACTCAGTAAGACTCTGTCACGGTTTTGTTCCACAGGTAGTACACAGTTATTAATAGGTTAGGCACTACAATTGAATACCTGGATTCAGATGCAATTTACTAATTAATCTATTCATTCAGCAACTATTTATAGGTCAGACACTATTTTGGACAGAAGGGATTAGATAGTAAAGAAAACAGAGAAGTCCCTACCCTCATAGTTTTTAATATTCTAGTAGGAGGACACAGATAAAAGAAGTAGAAGATAAAGAACCGTGACTGTGATGTGGAGAAGGTATTGTCTGCCAGCTTACTAGATAAATTTACTAGTTCTATTACCTTTGGAAAGTAGTTGAATATGTCTAAGTAACTGTAAAAGGTAGATAATATTACAAAATTCATAGGGCTGAAGTGAAACAGTATCCATAAAGTGCTGAATTCAGTGGCTGGTACACAGTGAGTTCTCAAAATAATCTAAGCCAATAAATGAGGCAATCTAAGCTCAACTTGGCAAAGACTATTTACAAAGAACCCACAGCTAAAATACTTTATAGTGAGGAACTCAAAGCTTTCCCTCTAAGATCAGATACAAGACAAGCATGTCCCCTGTCAGCATTCCTTTTCAAGATTGAACTGAAAGTCCTTCCTAATGCAATAAGGCAAGAAAAGGAAATAAAAGGCATACAGATTGGAAAGGGAGACATAAAACTGTCTCTGTTCACAGATGACATGACGTTCTAGGTAAAGTTCAAAAGAACTGACCCAAAACTCTTGGAACTAATAAGCAATTATAACAAAGTTGCAGGATGAAAGATTAACATACAAAAGTCAATTGTTTTCCCATAAACCAAGAATGAACAAGTAGAACTTGAAATAAAAAACACAGTACTATTTAAATTAGAACCTTCCCCCAAAAATGAAATATTTAGGTATAAATCTAACAATATACATAGCAATCATAACAGTGACCCAAATCATACATAGATATGAGAAAATGACAAAACTGATGAATGAAATTAAAGAAAAACTAAGTGGGGAGATAGTTCATGTTCTGGATAGGAAGACACAGTATTGTCAGGATGCCAGTTCTTTTTAACTTAATCTATAGATTCAATGAAACAGCAATAAAAAAACCAGAAAACTATTTTATGGATATTGACAACCTTACTCAGGTTTCTGAAGAGATGTAAAATACCCAGAATAACCAACACAATATTGAAGAATAAAGTTGAAGAACTGTTGCTACCTGACTTTAAGACCTACTATAAGGCTATAGTAATCAAGGCAGTGTGGTATTGGCAAAAGAAAGACTAATGGAACAGCAAAAATCTAGAAATAGATGTCCATAAATATGGTGAACTTATCTTTGACAAAGGCATAAAAGCAATACAATGGAGCATTCTTCAATAAATGGTCTTAGAACAACTGGGCATCTGCCTACAAAAATGAATCTAGACACACATACTTTCGAAAATTAACTGAAAATGGATCATAGACCTAAATGTAAAAGATAAAAGTATAAAACCTCTGGAAGATAACATAGGAGAAAATCTAGATGACCATGCATATAGTGAGGCCTTTTTAGATACAAAACCCAGCACAGACCATGAAAGACATGGCGAAAATAATTGACAAGCTGTACTTCATTAAAACTAAGTACTTCTTCTCTGTGAAAGACAATATCAAGAGAAATAGAAGACAGGCACTGACTGGAAGAAAATACTTGCAAAAGACACATCTACTAAAGTACTGTTACCCAAAATATCTAAACAGCTCTTACAACACAACAAAAAGACAAATGGCCTGAATCAAAAATGAGCCAAAATCTTGACAGAGACCTCAACAAAGATGATATGCAAGTGACAAAAGAAAGAATTAAAACATGTCATGTTCCACATCATATGTCATCAGGGAAATACAAATTAAAACAATAGTGAGATCTTACTTCTTACCTATTAGAATGGCCAAAATCTGGAACACTGACATCTCCAAATGCTTGTGAGGATACGGAGCAGCAGGAAGTCCCACTCATGCTGGAGGGAATGCAAAATGCTGCAGTCACTTTGGAACACATTTTGGTGATTTTTTACAGAACTATACATACTCCTTCCATAAGTCCCAGTAATTGTGCTCTTTGATATTTACCCAAGAGAGCTGAAAATTAATGTCCACACAAAATGCCTATTGCAGCTTTATTCATAATTACTCAAACTTGGAAGCAATCAAGATATCCTTCAGTAAGTTAATGTATGAATTAACTTTGGTACATCCAGGCATTGGAATATTATTCACTACTAAAAGGAAATGAGCTATAAAGCTATTAAAAGACATACAGGAAACTTAAGTACACATTACTAAGTGGAAGAACCAGTCTGAATGGGCTACATATTGTATGATTCTACCTGTACAGTGTTCTAGAAAACACAAAACTTGGAGATCATAAAAAAGATCAGAGGTTGTCAGGAGCTTGGGAGGAGGGAAAGATGAATAGGCAGAACACAGAGTAATTTTAAGGCAGTGAAGACACATTTTATGTTACTGTCATGATAGACATATGTCATTATACACTTATCTAAATTCATAAAATCTAGAAAAGCAAGAGTGAACCCCAATATGAGCTATGACTTTAGGTGATTGTGATGTATTAGTATAGGTTCATAGGTTGTAACAGATGTACCACTCCAGGGAAAAATGTTGGTAATGGGGGAGGTTATACATATGTTGGGACAGATGATAAAAGGGAAATCTCTGAGCTTCTTTTCAATTTTATTATAGATCTAAAACTGCTCTCAAAAAAGTCTTTAAAAAACTAAGCCATTGTTTTCATTGGTAATTAAATTTGTTAATTAAACTTAAGTTTTATTCTTTCTACTATTTATATTTTTTCCACAAATTAAGGTAATAATAATTATTTAGTATCTCAAGCACTGTAATAGGTGTTGCTGAGTATGTAATCTCATATGAGATTAAATTCTCTAAGGTAGATTTCTTAAATAACTATTGCTCACTAAGAATAAAAGACTATATGACCAAGGATCTTGGTTTTAGTCACAGCACCCCCAAATTTATTATTTTTGCCAGTTAAACCAGGAACCTATCCAAGCCTCAGTTTGCACACCTCTAAAATAGGGACAATTAAGACCTCAATTATATGTAGATATTTGAGAGCTTATCGTGAACTGTTAACTTTGAATAAATAAATGTAAGATGGTATTGTGTTACTTGAATTGATAATGTATATTTTCCTCAAAATGCCCTCAAAGTGGCATCTGAAAGAGTTAACATACTGTAGGAAATAACCTCTTTCCAATATCTTACAGGATGACTATGTAGGCAGAAAAACCAAGTGCAGTTATTCTAAGAATTGAAATTTAATGTGCTTTGACTATGTAGGTAAGGGTCCTGAAAATTAGCTAATACTGCCAGAGTAGTCAATTTTCCTTCTGTATGCCACCTATCGAGATCAAGCCTAACTCTTTACAGAGGGACTGTATTTTCTACTGGCGAATGTTACTTTTTTGCAAACCAAGGAAAGAACACTAGTAATACTGATAATGATAATAAACAACTGCTATAATATGAATAGCCAACACTTACACATAACTTCTTCATGTGAGGCACTATTCTTAGCACTTTACATTATTTTACTTACACTCCCTTTGGGTCAGTAGTCAAAAGTTATGATCTGCCACTGTCTGGGTTGATATTACAACGGAATTGACATTATTCATTCATGAAATGAATATTTATAGAGGGTCTTAACATGTGACAGACTTCTATTTGAACACTGAAGATAGACATTCCCACAGTGCCTCATGCCCCAGTCATATTTGATTCTATGAAAACATTAGCTGCTGTATTCCTCAGTCTTCCACATATTCTCATCTACAAATTAGTTTGTTCTATTTCTCTGCTTCCCTGTAATCCTCCTCTTTCCCCTGTGTGACTGGGACTTTTTATACATGGTAAATAAACAAACTTACATTCGCAAAGTCTCCAGAGGATTCTCTCTTTTTTTCCAAACTTAACTGAACTTGACTCAACTTTACAGCTGATCTTGTCTGTAGCCCCTCTGCGGGTAGGATGTGCATGCTGGGAGAGGCCACAGATCCCAGGGGCAGGTGTAGGATCACCATTTTTCTTAGCATCCTATTGCCTTCAGACATTTTTGTTGTTGTTAGAAACAATCCTCTTTATTTCGAGGTTGTATCATCTGGTTCAATTCAATGCAAACTGGATTTTTTAAATAAAAGCTGATAACTTAGTAGATGTATATCCGTATCAGCTCATTTTATTTTTATATACATTCAGATAGAAAATTATCAGCCATGTAAATTATTTTTCCCTTTTAAAACCTTATTAGACAAAATAATTGTAACTGAGTGCAGTAGACAGTAGCACAGTCAGAAGACCATATCAATAAGCTTATGCCAAAGACAAAACAATTCACATACCCCACAGACAGAAATTACTAGCCAGCAATATTTTTCTTATGAAGAAAGTTTCCTGCTTAATGAAAATTAGTTTTAAAATGTAATCAATAATTGTTAAAGATTAACAAGCCTAAAGTCAAATGAAGGGTCATTGGAAGAATAAATGATAGGTACTTGGACTCTTGCTATCAGGTGCACATGGCAAGCAGGAAAAATAATGAGACTATTTTGTCCTGTAGTAAATTCGTAACTCCTAATCACACTCCCTTCTGTTTGGTTTCCATCTCTGAGCACAGAGTCAGCACATGGCTCTCCACACTACTGGCAGCATCAATGTCCCTAACACAGAACATATGACCACCCCTTGGGAGTTTCCTTACCACCACAGCAGTTAGCAAGCCTCAGATAATGATTTAAAAAAGAAGAGGAAAAGAAAAGAAAGAGAGAAAGAAGAGGCAAATATTAGCTCCAGAAAAAACTATTTTAACTCTCTTCTTGCAATTTTAATTTCTGAGCTCAAATCCCTTTTCTACTCTCTTATTTTGATTTCCTTAATTGAATTCACATTTATTGAAAAATTTATTCTTTGTAAAATAGTGGTAAGTGGTATGTGATGTATTGCTAAGGGGGAGGAGCAAGGTAGCAAGCTACAGGACAGAATAATGATCCCCAAACTACTAATTTTTGAACATCATGGAGAATGTCTCTTTCATTCACCAACATATCTAACATCCAACAAACATCCATCATGGTGCCTGGCCCACTGATGGAACTTAGACAGGATAACTCAGACAGGGGCCACAGATTTAGTGACATGCTACCCACTGATCTGAAAGCCCTAGAAATAAGTAACAAAGTGAGCAATTATATACTTATAAGGCTAAAACATGCCCTGGGCTGGTGAACTGAGGGCAATGTAGCCAGCAGTTCTGGTATTACTGCACTTGTGGGTGAGAAGGACATTTACAGAGTTCCTTCCAGCTGTGAGGAAGGCCCTCCTGTATACCATGGGCTGGCTGCTGCTTGCTTCAGAGGCAGTCTCCTGAATGCAGTCAGGAAGGAGAATCTGGGCTCATAAGCATACACATCAGTACATTATTACCTCCAAATCTGTCATGTCTGCATCCTCCTGGAGAATTTAATCCCAAAATATTTGCATTAATTTCCACAAATTAGTTCCTGATTTGACAATTTTCACAGTAGCTATTTTTGTCCCCTGGTGATCTCAGAAATGACTAGGGAGGCTTAAGTTATGTATTTTGAGACAATGTGGATCTAAGATTTTTCTATTTACATGGTGGAGAGGATTTAAAATTGGTGGCCTCCATCCAACTTCCTACTTGTTCTTCTGGATGGATGATGGATAATTTTTTAAAATTCTTAACAACTCTGTTTTTTTCTTACCTGCATTGTTACATCTTAGAATATCCATCTTTCTATATAATTCTTAGGGGATTTTCTGAAGCTGCACTAAATTTACACTATAAATGAGATGTTTCTAAGAAGGCTACAGGTTGCTATGGTGGTACACATTTAATCAGTATGTCTGTCTCTTAGATCATAATTCTAAGAAGGTACTGCATGAATTATATGTTAATCTAACCTGGGATCAGAATGTTTAGAGTTACTGTGAAGTAAAGTCACACCAGCTGTTTATTATTAGTTCTTTTTGTTGAGGTGTTGAGAGGAGTTGGATTTTTGTCTGTTTTATAATTTTTAGAAAAAACAAAATTGAAGAGTAAATACTAGTCCTGTCCTGTTTACACAGCTATGCTTATTTTACAACACTGCATCTAAAGAGGTATTTTCCAATATATTCAAAATTAAACAATTCACTGTATAATATTTTATAGTTTTCAGTTTGCTATTTTTTTGAACTGTTATTTATAGTCGACTGAAGTAGACCATATACAAATTGTATACTTGTCTAATGGATAACTTTAGAAGCTATACTTAGTTCTATCCCTAAAATTATTGCCTAAATTGACATTTAAAATATATGTAGTTCATATACAGGTATCTCTTTGTCCCTCTTCAAATAGCTATACAGCTCAGGGTTAAAGGAGAAAACTTAAAATGTGAAGAGTACACGTAAGCTCAGGAGTTTTCTGATAAACAAATCTACCTTGATTATAGAAGAGGAATAAGCACTTACAGTATACCACACACTATTGTTAGTGTTTTATACTGGTTGTTTCATTTAAACCGTACAGTGATACTTAGTAGTAGGTACTTCTGTGATGTTCATTCTACAACACCAAAATGGCCACAAGCATATAAATAAATCTTACTCGTGATTGCTCAGGACTTCTCATCTCTAATAATTATTATTTCCACTGTCCTTCAACAACCCACTCCCCTAGCTGTACCCATGACCTTTTTATCAATAATAACTTCCAAAAGCTCAAATTCAAATATGCCATTTTTTGACTACCATATCTAATTCTAACTCACCTACTCTGATTCTCCAATTTCAACAAGTCTGTATTAGAACAGTGCAGAGATGAGCATGGCCTTGTGCCAGGCTAATACACAAATTATAGTGTTTCATATTTTTCTGTTCATGTGCTGGACAATTTAGTTTGGAAGTGCAGCAACTCTACAAATTGATATATAGATTTATTGTAATTATAATCAAAACACCAAATAGTTACTTTCTTTTTTTAGAAACTTAAAAGCAAATTCCAAAATTTGTGTGGAAATACAAAGGGCCAAATATATCTAAGACAGCTTAAATAAAAAGATTAAGGTTATAGATCTACAATTATTGAGAATAATTATATAAAGATAGAGTAATTAAGAGCAGGTAGTATTTGTGAAAGCAAGTTGTTTATGGACAAAGATAGGAATGTACCAGAATAGAAGCTCAGAAGCTCAGAAACAGACCCACACAAACATGAATATTTGATTTTGAGCAATGGGAGTTCTATAAAACATTGAGGGGAATAGTCTTTTCAATAAATATCTTTCGAAAAAGCGGTTATCTGTAAGTAAAACATGATATTAAATGAACCCTTTTCCCAATACACACACATGCACACACAGTCATATGAATTGTAGACCAATGTGAAAAGTACAAATAAAAGTTCTAGGATATAATTTAGTAGTCTCTCAATATAATCTTTAGGAGTCTGGGGTAGGGAGTGATTTATTAAGCAAGAAACAAAAAGAATTATGCAAAAACAGAAAGACTAATAAATGGACTACATTAAAATTAAGAACTCATCCTCATCAAAGGATAGTACTTAAAGAGTAAAAAAGGTGGCCTAAAGATAAAAAGATGTTTGCAAGACATGACCAACAAAATCTCATATTCAGACTATATTAAAAATTCTTAAAATGCAATAAGAAAAAGGCAAAAAAAATGAAGAAAATGGGCAAAAATCTTAAAAAGCACTTAAAAAATGCTTGATTTACTAGGAATAAGAGAAATAAATGCAACCTGCAATCACAATATTAGATATAACTCATCACCATTGGCAAAAATCCCACAGGGTGATAATACCAAGTGTTAGCAAGGACACAGATCGATGGGGATTTTCACAATTTCCTGGTGGGTGTATAAGCTCTTAAGATCACTTTGGATAATAATCAACCATATCTAGTAGATCTGAAAGACAGACATGTGGCACAGACTGTTTCATGCCTAGGCATAAACCCCATAGAAATGCTTGCTTATGT
This sequence comes from Manis pentadactyla, assembly GCF_030020395.1. NCBI lineage: Eukaryota > Metazoa > Chordata > Mammalia > Pholidota > Manidae > Manis > Manis pentadactyla. The sequence continues at coordinate 51,920,718 of NC_080028.1, read as the reverse complement.
TCAACTGGATAAATGTGCTGGAAGGTTCCTAGTACATAATTCAAAACTGCAAACAACTCAAATGTCCAGCAACTGTAAAATAAACAAATTATAGTAAATTCATATGTAGAACACTAAATAATGAAAATAAACTATAAACTACTAATGAGTATAGAAACAATTATGAGTCTTAAAAACATAATGTTAAAGGAAAGAAGCCAAAACAGTAAGAAAGTACTATAATTTCATATACATACATTTAACACTTTTTTACTCATGAATATACATATAGGTAGCAAAACTCTAAAGTTAAGAAGGGAAGCAAATACTAAAATACTATAAAATTCAGGGTAGTTGTTAATGCAGGAAGTAGAGGAGTTTATGGCCAGCAAGACCTGTGTAGGAAGCTTCTGGGGATCTGCCATGTTCCATGTCTTGATCTGAGTGGGGTTACAGGGTGCTTAGGTGTTTCTCCTCGGTCAGTTTGCTAAAGTGGACTGGGTGTTTATGTTATCTTTGTTACATATTAGTAAAAAAGTAGGAAGTAATTATATTAAAACAGTTGTAGAAGCAGATACCACATTTTAATGTCTGAAGACAACTCTTTGAAGAAAAGGTTGAAATATTACCTTAGGGCAACAACTTGAAAGAATAAGAAGGATGAAGGCGAAGATGTTCCAACACTGGTAAGATTTGAACATATTTATAAATTAATGAAAGCAAAAAATGTAAAATTGTGAGCCACATACAAAGAGAAAGAGAGTTGCAACTTGGACCTAGAGAAGAAGAAAGCAGCCTGGATCAGTCAGGGTGCCACCTGGATGCAGATGGTTGTCCAAGAGGGTTTACTGGAAAGGGACGGAGCATCCCCAGGGTGGACAGGACTAAAGGAACAAGGACTGGTGAGGCACCTAGGGGCCTGTAACAGGAGGCCCTCCCCACCTTTTGGTCTGAGGTGGGAAGGGAGGGAATAAATGCCTTAGCCGAAGCCAAGTGAGAGGTGAAGAAGAGGAAAAGGGGTTACCCATGGGAGTCAGAACCCACACGCAGCCCCGGCTAACACTTCAGAGCAGTGGGAAAGGGGCCTGGGCGGAGGGCATGGATGGGGAAAGAAATTGCCTGATATTTTCTTCCCTCCATCCTCTCATTTCCTCTCACTTCTTGCCACTGTCCAAACCCAGATGAAAACCAGAGGGCAGGAGTGCCTAAGTGACGCCCTTGGAAGAGGCTAGTCTTCTGTGACTCAAGGCAGAGCAGAGAAACGAAGAGAAATCCTGTAGGGATGCGAAGGAACAAGTGTAGAATAATCTGCCAGGACAGTTATTAATAGAAGCAGCTTAGTTCAGAAAGGACACTTGTCCTTAGGCAAGAGGAAATACAGAACCTCATAGATGATAATTCAGAGACAATTTTGGTGGAAGGGGAGGACAGGTAAGAGAACTCTTGTCTGATGACCTTAATCCCACTAAAGTCAATGCAGGGGTTGTCTGCCAATAGGGAAGAAAAACAGAGACAGGTCAGGCCATTGAGAAGATTAGAGGAAACATACAATTACTTTGGTGGGAAATTTAGTAGGGAGTGGGTTAGGTATGGGTCCAAGAACTGCTGAGTTGCATTGAAGACAATTGAATTTTTCATATGATAGTGGTTTCTGTATTTCAGTGTTTAAACAAATATTAATCAAAACCACTTACAAAGAGTGAAAATAACTTTCCTTTATTTAATTGCTTCTAAGGCAAAAAAAAGTCCTGAGAGCAAGAATTGTCGTATTCCTGCCTGTTCCCATACCTCTCCTCCCTCACCCACATTACAGACACCAAACACATGTGCATGCTTGTGTACGCACACACACACATTATCTAACACAATATACTTACATAAATTGGCACTTGAAAATTTCCTAATCAGGATAGGTATTTCTTACTTTAATGTATTATAATTAACCTAATAGAAAAGTATACATATAGAGTGTTACTTGATTAAGTCCTGGGTTTTAATCCTAGTTCCACTATGTAATTTTGAGAAATGCGATGGTCTAAGTGTTTGTTTCTCCCCAAAAGCCATATGTTGAAATGTTAGTGCCCAGTGTGATGGTAGTAGAAGGTGGGGCCTTTGGGAAGTGCTTAGCCATATGGGCGATGCCCTCATGAAAGGATTAGTGACTTATAAATGTGGCTCCAGAGAGGACCTGTGTGAGGACATAGCAAGAAGGTGCCAGCTATGAATCAGGAAGAGGGTACTCATTCAGGAGTCAACCATGCTGCTTACTTCCCAGCTTACAGAACTGTGAGCAATAAATTTATTGTTTATAAGCCATCCAGTGGTATTTCGGTATAGCAGTTCCAAAGGACAAAGACAGGAAGTCAGGCACATATTTTCTTTAAGCTTGAATTCAGTATGCATTTACTTATATGGAGCCATTCTAGGGAAGGCTCTATGAAAGATGGTTTAGCCAGTTGGTTATTTTTAGGAAAATCAAAAGTATATGTGGCAAAATATATCAGTGAGTTCAGGAATATTTTACTCACCTGTGCTTTTCTCTGTTCATCTGTTCTCTGCCTTTAACAGTAAAGGTAGTATTAAAGCAAGAAGATATTACCCACAAATTACATGGTACAATAAATTTTTCTAACCTGTTATTGGGAAATAGTTCGGTTTTCTTTCAAAGCAAAATGTTTTAGAGAAGACATTCATAATCATAGCTTCTGAAATAATTGGTAATCATTCCCCAAAATACCAACTGAAATGTGCTCTACTTCACCTCTGTTTGTTAACAATGAAAACATCAAGTCAAATTAAGCCAACAGTTTTAGTCAGAAGGTAAAGATGAACAAGAATTTTTTCAAGATTCAGATATACCAACACCAAGAATACAGCAGTAGTTGAAATGGATATTCATCAAATATTACTAGTAAAATTTGTATCTAAAGAATAGGTTTCAAGACAGAGTCAGAAGAATGTGCAGTTCTGAGTGATATCTCTATCTCTATCTACCTATCTATCTATCTATCTATCTATCTATCTATCTATCTATCTATCTATCTATCTATCTATCTGTCTATCTATCTATCATCTATCCACTCCCTGGAAATTGGGATATAATTTTAAGAGGAGGGATAAGCTCAGAGGCTATATTCTTACAAAGGAGATTCTCTATCCAGAGTTCAAGTGTGCACCATGCCTTTCCTGAGGAACAAATGTGTGCTAGGCAAGCTGTCAGGCACTGAGGAGAGTGCCAGCAGGTGGGGCAGAGGTGGGGCCATAGGAACACCCCTAACTCCACGACCTGTCTTATTCAGAAATGGTTCATCGCCTTTGGTAATGGCAGAGGCAGAATCCACAGTTCTCTTTGAATCATCCGTTTATTAATACCTGCCAATCAGAGTCATAATCAGTTATTAGACATCTCTATGAATAGCTCCAGGGTAGTGAAAACCAGAGTTGGATGTCCTTGAGATGCTGGCTGACAAGTTTCTCCATTAGAAATTATGTAAAGCAGTAATATCCTTCCAAATGAGCAGCTCTAAAGAGAAAAGGATCAGTCCTTTGAACTGTGTACCACTTAAACATGGGGAATAGTGGTGGGAATACCAGGGGACAAGGATTGGACAGGAGGACAAATACCATCCTTTGATTTTAGGCTGTATTATAACAGTTTCTGGATAATGGGAAAGCCATTTGAGAATCAGGAGATGTATCTATTATCTCATCTGACACAATTTATCAGTGCAGAATGTGATATGGGCCCTTTGGCATGGAAGTGTAAATATACTGAAATATATTTTCAAGTAATGTGTGCATGACAGACCTCTCCAATCAGCTTCTTTATCTGCAAGCTTGATTGAATAAAGGGGTAGGGCTGGATCAGGAATAGGCAGGGTGGTATCCACTACTTGATAATATTTTTGACAATGAAAGGTGCTAGGTAGCATCAGAATGCCATTAACCCCCACTTACTAATCTCAGGTGTGTTATTTGTCCATTCTTTGTCTAATCTCTCATTTAAAAATTGAAACAGAAATTAAGTTACCTTTAGCTCTAACAGACTGTGGAACAATGATTGTTTAAGGTAAACAAAATATGACTGGATCCTACATATGATCGTTTAGGCATACTTTTTATGTGACCAACCATAACAGACAAAAGATCTCTTCTGCCACAGGGTGTTTATTATTATCAATATTATTAACAGCTTTCAAAATTACCAGAGTTTGAGCTCTCTACAATATAGCTTTGACTAATTAGTTGATATAGTGATAAGATTTGAAGTAAGAGCATAACTATGGTTTACCTAAGCTAAAGTCTTTTATTATTATTTGTTTGAGTGATTCTTAATCTTCACAGATGAAGCACATCATAAGGAATCCAGGAAATTGATTCAAAACCATGTCCATTGGCTATTGTCAAGATCGCAGAACTTTTAAGCCACACACTTTTATCTTGTTTAATTTTAACTTTTTAATCATTGTCGTAAAATGCATATAACATAAAATTTACCATTTTAGCCATTCTAAAATGTACAACTGAGTGGCATTAAGAACCCTCACAATGTTGTGCAACTGCCACCATCACCTAGTTCCAGAACTACTTCATTACCACGAATGGAAACACTACCCATTAGCAGTCACTCCTTATTTTCCCCTTCTCCTGGCCCTTGTCAATCACTAATCTTTCTGTCTCTGTGGATTTGCTTATTATGGATGTTTCGTATATATTAGATCACATAAGATAAAGTCTGACTTAGCAAGTTTCCAAGGCTCATCTATGTTATAGCAGAGATCAATGCTTCATTCATTTATTATGCCTGAATAATATTCCTCCCTTTATATATATATACCACCCTTTACTTTCCTATTCATCAGGTGATGGACATTTGGGTTATTTCCATTCTTGTAACTATTGTGAATAATATTGTTATAAACACTTATATATAAGTTTTTAGTTATTTTGGATAAGTACTTGAGACTGTAATTGTAGGCATATGTCTAACTCTGTTTAACTTACTGAGATATTGCCAAACTGTTAATCAATAGCAGCTGTACCATTTTATATTCAGTACATGTAATTTTAAATATAATTTTCAAGACACTCCTATAAGTTAGATAAAATTATTATATTAATAAGAAGACCGTGGGCTTGAGAAGTTAGGTAACTTGCCCCAGGCCACCACCTATAATCTTTTGGTTCCCTGACCAAACTTGGGGCTCAAGTTCATTTTGAAGGAAGGAAGTATCATTGAGACTAAAATGGGGACACCAAGATAAATGTTGTCATTCTAGACCTCCTGGCCTCAGAGGCACACTGTTGTACTAAAGATAATAGAATCTGCAGGCTGCAGTACAGTACTCCCTAGGAATTCCCACTTACAGAATTCCAGAAGTCTCTGAGTACCACTTGCGTACACTTCTTTTATGTACATTTCCTCACCTCCAGCTTTATAAATAAATGTTAAACACCCTTCAGTACATTAAAAAACTGCCTTAGTTCAATTTCAGGTGCCACAGAGCTCATGGAAATACATCTAATCTTATTGGGAAGAATTAAAAAGCTGTCTTATTCCTTGTATAATACATAAAACTACTGTGATCATAGGAGGTTAGGGGAATATGATCACATGGACATGATGATTTCTAGGGCATTGAGCATTCCTGAGGAATAACATGCAGAGAATTTCTGAAAGCCAGATATTACAGAAGAATTGTTTTAGTAAAGTGATGTGAAGGGGTGTGTACAAATACTGTTGCTAAAAGTACATATTTAGTATTTGAACACACAACACATTATGTCAGCTGATTATTTGCCCTGTCTCCTATTTTAACAGTTACTCCAAATAACCTAGCACTGCCTTAGGCCCTCCACAGACGTTACCTGATTTCATATGCACATACATAGGAGACATCATCACAAAACATTCATATGAATATAAATACATGTAGGTATGTATGCATTCATTTCATGGTGGAAACCCATAAAAATTAAAAGTATTAACAAAACACGAACACATTTGCAACTTAAATGTTGTATTATTTTATGAATAAGCAAATAGATGAAAATGTGGTCTTGCTCTAGCTATGTCTAAATTTTACTTGGTATTGAATTTTCCTAAAATAATCATTTGCACTTGTTTTAGATGAAAGCAATGGTTTCTTCTGTGGTTTTAAGACAGAGCTTTGGGAAAGTGGTGGGGAAAATGGAATAGTTGTAATGTTTGATGCTGCATCATGCGGATAATACTTTTCTGAAAATAGCACCTGGCTTTGCGAGTTACTTGATGTAACTGCAAAACAAAAACATTAAAAAACAACAACGCTGGATATCACTGAACAAAACAAGTAGTGCTAGTTTGGCTTCCTGGGAATGTGGCATTCCCACTGATCTCCTCATAGGATATTTCTGTACTAAGTTTACATAATCAAGCCCACTGTTAACCAGTTTTAGAGGGAAATTAGTCCCATCCGATGAACGGATTACTGTTCATGGCAGTCTATGCTGAAGTGTATTCATGCATGTTTTCCTTTATTACATGTGATTCACTGGATATATTATAGACTTGTTTACTACAGAGAAAAAAAAGTTACTTGTGAAGTTGCCTTTAGAAAAATCCAGATGACGATCAGTAATGAAAAGACTTAATTACATTTCTCAGGATTCCTCACCCCAGCAGGATCACATATGCAGGAACACAGTATCAAACATGAAAACTCTGCAGCCATCACACATATCAAGTGAGCTTACAGACTTCCCCAGAAATCTTAACAGGCAGTGGTAAAATATTTCTGAATGCCACACTAAGTTACGGCATGGTAGGGAAAGAAAGCATTGTTTTGTATTGTTAGGGCCCAGAAATTTTCAGTGGAAATGCAACAATTAAATGTTTGAATTTCTTTTCATTTCTTCAACATGGACATTCTGAATATACCTTTGTTTTTAAACTAACTACATGAATTGTCATTTATTTTCAGAAGTAATCATATTTAATGGAATGGGAAAGATAAAGAATATGTTTTGAATACTCCCAGTGCCATCTATTGGCCATTAAATTTGTTGTTTCGATGCTAAACCAAGACATACAGATACTGTTAGGTGAGGAGGAAGACATTTCACACATTCAAGATAAAAACACATCCAATTGGATGTTTGGAGGGTTATATGATGTATTATAATGCGCCTCTGGATTCTTATATGTAGTATTTCAGATCAGATAATATACTTCATATACAAATATTTTAAGTATTAACTCTAGACTCACAAGGATCCAGTAAATTATATTTAATACCATCTCATATTTTACTTATGTCACAAACAAAACTAATGACTCCTCTTGATATAATAAATAATTTTCTACAACTCTGGTAGCTTTTACAATGTTAATGTTAATCTTCCTTTTTGTCATTGTAATCATAAAGGAAGCTATTTCATGTCACAAAAATGGCTCGATCAATAGCATTTTCTCTTCTTTCAAGGATCAGAAATGAACAGAGAAAAGATTGTGAAGTAGATTTTTAAAGATGTCTTTTCTAAAGCTCCCTTTTTACATGTGTATTAAAATTGTTGAATTAGATAATTTGAGCATTCACATTAAAGGACATGCAATTAATTAATCTCAGGTAAAATTGTTTTCTCATTCAATTTTGCAAGCACAGCTAATTGAATAATGGGAGAGGTAAGCCTAGGAAAAAGAAAGGCATTTTTTAAAAATTTGGGTCTCTCTTCCTGCTTCTCATATGAGTACTTTCATGCATTTATGATTGGTAAATGTCCTCACTGAGAGTGACAGAGACAGAGAGGGGAGAGAGGGAGGAACACAAGGACAAACTGGGAGTCTGGATGTTCCTGAAAATAATCTGATATTCTCATGGTTTAGTGAGTTGTTAAAATTTCTCCCATTTTGATCTCTAATCCACCTCACCATTTGGTTTTAAATTTGTATGCAGTTTTTGACTTTATATTTTTTAGATAACACTTCCCTTTAATGCACATTTCCACTTGTTTCTGCCATATTAATTAATGATGGAGTGCTTATTACAAAACTTGAAAAGGTTTTATAGTGAAGTGATATATACATCCGAAGTCATAAATGAGAAATTTAATGTTTAATTTTCCAAAATGTGACTATTGTTAGTTTTCTCAGCCATCTTTTTTTTTTTTATTCCTATGGCGATACTTCAGTTTAACCAAAGAAATAAAGTCTGCACAGCACCCTAAGGATCTCACAGGTGACATAACTTCTGTAGATCTAAGTGTATTTGGAAATGGATCTCCATTTTCCAATATTTCTTCCATTCAAATAGATTGCTTTCATATATGGAAGATAGATAAAATAGTATTTTCCATTGTCAATGCCACCAATTCCTCAGGAGGGTTAGCTGGGTAAGGAAACATACAAAACAGCCTGTGAGAGTGTTTAGATTCTTGGCTCCTGTCCATGATTTAGAAATGTTGTGACTGATCCTCATTTTCTGTTTCCCTCCAAGAATACCTCTTATGTGAACAAAGGTCTTTTTTATTTTATAGTCTATTCAATATTCAGATAACATGTGAATAAAAGTGAGCTTCTATGTGCTTGAAAATAAACGGAACGCTTAAAATCAAACCCCAAAATAAAAACACAAGAGAAGAGGTCTTTTCTATCTTAAAACAATGTGTGTTTTTTTATGTAATGACTTCATTAGTCATGGCTTACATTGGCCCTTAAAGGCGGTCAGTCATTCTCCAGAGAATTGGTTTACTGCCTGGTAAGATCATGCCATCCTTGAAGATAAAACTCGCGGTTTGAGATGATTCAGCAATGTCCAGAAACTTGCCTGCATTTGGTCCATTAAAAATTAATATAGCTCAGAATATTATGGGAGTTCTCATTAATGGATTGCTGTTTAAGTGCTGTTTGTATACATACCTTGACAAGAAAGTAAGTATGTATGTTGGGATCAATTTAGATAAGAAAACTAAGAGAAATTAAAAGAGAGAATCTAGTTGAATTAATTTTTTGTACAAATGAGAAAAGATACATGGGCTAATATATGTATCTTTTGTAGTTTACAACATAGGCCTGCTCAGTATTTTACATCAATATCTCTACATTTTCTAGTCAAATGGAAACCTATTGAAGATCACCTCTGTAATTCCTGCAGGGAACCAAGTAGCTACAGCAGCACAAACTTTGTTCCCTCTATCGATATGTAATGATTAAGAGTCTGAGCTCTGGAAACAGACTGTGGGTTTAAATCCCCACTCTGATACTTACCTCCTCTAAAAACTTGGGCAAATTACATAAATCTCCAAACCTCAGTTTCTTTATGTTAAGATAAAAATAATACCTCCTAGAACTGAGGAGAGGTCATATACAATAGTACCTTTACTGTGCTTGTAATAGGGGCTGGCGCAGAGAGTACATATCTGACAAACTTAAGCCATTATGCAAGATGCAAAGTTATTTGGTTTTAAAAAAATAATGTATTTAAAGGAGAAAAAAGAGTGGGACACAATCAAACAATTGGATCCTAGCCTGCCAAAAGCTTTCCTTTCAGCTTCTTGATTCTCAATTGAGAAGGACACAAGCACATTGGTATTCAGCTTCTTGCCATAGCATGAAGACTGGTGCAGTAAATGAGTAGGACTGGCACCAAACCTCTAACCAGCACCCTATGCAGTCAGGATAAAGATATTCACGGAATGCACAGGTGTCCCGTGTCACAGTAACCTATGACACCAGCATTTGTCCTCCTGTGACCCTTTTATCCACAGCAGCGGTGGCACCCTTTACCACAGCAAGGGCATCTCTCCGGAAGACCCTCTCCTGCCAACACTCACACTCCAGTCCCCACTGCAGTGACCATCAGGTCCCACTTCACATAGACACACATCATGAAGAATTTAACTTTATTTTTCTACAACGCACTTTGAATAGCAAAAATGGAGAGCCACCCACTGAGAGAGAGGGGTCCAGAGACAGAGAATGGTTGGATGGGAATTTAGTCTGAAATTCAGGGTCTGAAAATGAGAGGAGGGAGAAAAGTAAGACAGTCCTAACCGCAGGACAACCAGAGCACAGGAGGGGAGGGAAGAAGAGAAGAAGCAGGAGGAGGGCAGGGAGGATGGGGCAGGGATGGAGCTGAGAAGAAGCTTCTCGGGAAGGCCAGACGCCGATGCACGGAGACAGCATGTTTTGTTCTGCCTGACAGCACTTTCCCTTCTACTGTTTATCCTTGCTTTTGTGCCACACATAGGTTTCAGTGTTTTCACTGAAATATTTTACCTCACAACTGTACATGGTAGTAGATACTATTAGAATTACCATTTTATAGGTGAGGAAACTTGGGCACAGAAATAGATAACCAACTGGAAGAAATACACACTGGTGTTTCCCTTTCCTTACAGGTACTGAGGTAATCACCTTTGATCACCCTCAAGAGATTTTATGCTACTGAAGGAACCGCAATCTCTCCTATTTAAGCCCACCCTTGCCTATTAAACTTTGTAGTCAAGCACCTCAGGAAACCAAATTCCTCTGCTCTGATATTGCATAGCATGATCGATTACTTGGTCTTGATTAATCAATTCATTAAAATGCAACCATTATACATATACACAATGGAATATTATTCAGCCATAAGAAGAAAACAAATCCTACCATTTGCAACAACATGGATGGAGCTAGAGGGTATTATGCTCAGTGAAATAAGCCAGGCAGAGAAAGACAAGTACCAAATGATTTCACTCATCTGTGGAGTATAAGAACAAAGCAAAAACAAAAGGAACAAAACAGCAGCAGAATCACAGAACCCAAGAATGGACTAACAGTTACCAAAGGGAAAGGGATTGGGGGGTGGGTTGGAAGGGAGGGAGGGGCATTACAATTAGCACACGTAATGTAGTGGGGGGGCGCATAGGGAGGGCTGTACAACACAGAGAAGACAAGTAGTGACTCTATAGCATCTTACTGTGCTGATGGACAGTGACTGTAATGGGGTATGTGGTGGGGACTTGATAATGGAGAGAATCTAGTAACCACAGTGTTGCTCATGTGATTGTATATTAATGATACCAAAAAAAATTGCAACCATTAGACATTTAAAATATTTATGAGAGCATTGAAATTAACTTCTTTCTGTTTCAAGTAAGAGGCATGAGATGTAGTGTGCTTATGATTAAAAGAGTTTTAAAATAGTGTCTTTCTAAGGAATATTTAAAAATTTAGCCCTTTCCTTATTTTAGGCCAAATACATCATATCCCCATCTTTCTAACTGTCACTATATGTGGCTAAGTTAACCACTATACCTACCATTGAAATTAATGATCAGCTGAAACACACTGCAGTAAACAAATCTCAAACTTGAAAACTAAACTATTTTGGAATTGCAATTCTGATAATATTTTCAATGCTTTTCCATTATATAGTATTTCAATAGCATTTAGAATATGAAATGAGTTTTTTATTTTTTTTAATTGACTTTCTCAATCCTGCTGCAGAGAAAGTAGGAGTTATGCATTGTGTGATTACAATTAGGTACCAGTTGAATATTTTAAACCACATTTTGTGCACAATAGTTTCAAACTGGTTATTATTAAAAGATAAGGATATTAAAATTTATGTGCTAAATTCTAAACTTAGAGATTATATTGTTAACCTGAGACTATATTGTTATAATTGGTATGCAGATTTGGGGGATAAACAATCTAATGATATAAAAATAGAATAAACTGAAGTCTAAAACTTTAGCACAGTAAGAATTTCCTTGAGTGTAGCTTTAGCTCCGTGATGCTGAAGTAAGGTTACAAAATATTTTTGAAGGTATACATTATATATTTGCCCTGGTAGAATTATGACTAATTAATAATATGAAAAGGAAAAGAGAGGAAAGGGAAGAGGAAGAAGAGAAAAAGGGAGAAGAATTACTTTTAGCTTTCATAGACTTTTTAAGATACGTTACCTCCTAAAAATCCTATGAAATTGATATTTCTGCTTTATAGATAAGGAAACTGAGGCCCAGTTTTTAAATGAGTTACCTAATATATGTCATATATATGTATATGTACATCTTATATATGTATTTGAAACATCAGATCGGTATTGGAGGACACCATTATTTTCAATACCTCTTAAAATACTCATGTGTGTGTGTGCATTTGTGTTTGCTAAATCACTTCAGCATCCTTGCATAATCATTTTGCCATATGCTCCCAGAGTGAAATAAAAATAATGTCTATTTCCAACAGCTCGTGCTTTATAATCATTTTATAACATTTAGAAAGTTTAACTAGAAACGTTTGCTCTTGGGCTAAATTCGAATGATTTATGATAACGTCCTTCGCAAAAGATGCATCGTTATTGTGATTAATCTCACCTGGTGACAGTGCCATCGGACAACTACAACATCAGGCGAGAAAGAAACAAAACCAGTAACTCTATTTAGCAGATTTCGTGAGGATGCTTGTTCAAGTTCTGCAAAATTCATATTAAAATACAGCCACATGGTATTAAACACTGTTTATTGCCTGTTGAAAACCTCAGACTAAAAACAAATCAGTCATTTTCCATTTCTATTGCATACACGTGTTTATATTCACCAACCACTTGAGATAAAACTGATATTTGAGGGAAAACCATTCTCATCGGTGCTGTTCCTGGAACCAGTCTTTGTCTATGATTTTCAGGTAGCTCTTCTTTTCCTATTTGGAAAACATATTTTTCAGTAAACATGGTGTCATAATACATTCTCCATAACTCCGGACCCTGGTCCCTAGATGAGATGGTGTTGCCAAATGTTAGGTTTTCTATTTCCATTCTTAATCTATTATATACCAACAAACTTGGTTTTATAGCATCATTTGATTTACTCTGATTTAAAACTCAAGTTGGAGTTCCGTAAAACATTTAGTTCTTCTATTTCAAGAAGACCAAGAAGCTATCTTGTTTCAAATAAACTGCCTTAACTTTAGTATCCCCATCTCTGTCTGTTCTGAACTGCACAGCTATAGGAAGGATTCTTCCTCTCCACGGCATGATTGGCACATGTCTGTTATCCACTTAAGTATGGTTGCATGTTATTCACCATCCTCATTGGAAGGTACGCTCACTGACACAGGGGTCTAATCTGATTTATTGACTTCTCAAAACCTAGCTAGATATTTCTAGTCGGTAAATAACTATCAAAAGAGTATCATAATGGTCAGTGGCAGAATGCTTACTTTGCTATGCACTTTACTTACGTTACCTTATTCAAATCTTGTGGCAATCCATGAAATAAAATCTATCACCATCCTCACTTTAGTAATGAGGAAACTCAAACAGTGAGAAGGATGATGTCACAAGTCTCTCATAAGATTGGTGTGGTGGTGGAGCCAGAACTCAGTCCCAAGCATTCGGATTGGAGAGTCAATGCCTTAAAGCACTGCCCCACAACCCTGTTGTGCTTGAGGGAGTTTTTGCTTCAAAGAATTCATGTTTCTTAATTACCAAGATTGTCTCCATGGATTTTATCAATTACATCTGATATAAAATTACATTGTCAACTAATGTGTTTTATTTGTTGTGTATGATGCTTAATTTTATGTGACATTTTGACTGGGGCACAGGTTACCCAGATAGCTAGTAAAACATTATATGAGGGTGTGCTGTGGGGATGTTTCTGGAAGAGATTAGCATCTGATTGCACAGACTGAGTAAAGAAGATCTATGCCTCACCCAGTCCATGGAGGATCCAAATGGATTGAAAAGGCAGAAGAATGGTGAATTCTCTCTCTCTTCCAACTTGGGACATCATCTCCTGCTCTCGGACTTTGGAGGTCATGGTTCTTAAGGCAGTACAGCCCCCTGGTCCTCAGCCATTAGCCTCAGACTAGGGATTATGCCTTCAGCTCCCCTAATTCTTAGGCCTCTGGACTTGGACTGAATTACACCATAGGCTCTTCTGGTTCTCCAGCTTGCAGATGGCAGTGTGTGGGACTCCTGACCTCCATAAACTGCATAAGCCAATTCCCATGATAAATCTCTTATGTGTATCCATATATACCCTATTGGTTCTGCTTCTCTGGAGAACTCTGATAAAAAGTATCATAGTTTGTGTGTTTGCTTTTCAGTGAATAAGAGCCTTTCATTATCCATGTCAGAGATGAGTGGACCGATTAAGATTTCCAAAAATGCAGATAATCCAAAAAACTTTTCTATTTGCATATTGTTTGATATTTTTTGCATCAGAATTGACTTTCTAAAAATACTTTTTCAGACTCTAAGTTTTATGTATATAAAGGCTGGGCCTCTTCTCACTGATGAATCTTCAGCAGCTAGCCTAGCAGGTAGACCATGACTTCTCAGAAATTTTGAGTTTCGTGACTGACTACTGCTATTGACATTAGACTTTTTTTTCTCTAAAAACAAGGCAAAGTGAGTAGTTTGGAAGATATATTTGGATCTTAGAAGATTTGTAACAAACAAGAATCAAGTTGGACTAGTATGTAACCACTCAATGAAATGAATGAAGAGCTCTTTTTCCCACCCATTTTACTCCAATTAGATTTGTGATGGTCATGATGCTGCCTCATAAATAGAGGCTATAAAATTAGTTGTAGAGGATATAATAATTGTCTGCCTTGTAGAAATTAAATGTGGGCTTAGAAGTAGAAAAATCATCAGCCAAAAACTTATTTAGCCCTGAGTTTTGATAATTATGATATTAATTAACTCAACTCTTCAAAATTAGTGTAAAGAAATACTTATTGGATCAATATGTACTAAGCCTGAAATAGAATGAGTAGTATTTTGGAAATGCCACTGTACTTTCTTTGATCCTGAGGCCCTCTTGCATATGGACAGCTAGTTGTAAAACAGCCATGGTCTAAGAAGTAGCTGTTACATCAGGAAAAGGAAGAAAATAGGCATTAAATTCATGCTGAGATATGAGATGCAATGTTTTAGAAGACTGCCTGATCTAGTTTTTTCCCAGTTCCAGAGTAGTTTTAAAAATAACAGGGAACTCTTTAGGTTGCAAGGAAAAGGTAAAAATAGGAGAACTATGGAGTTTCACATTAACGGTGACCTCAGATGACTTAGGACTGGCTCACAGTAGTGAGCAAAGAAACCTCAGTTAGAGATCTGAGAGTGGAGAGCACATACATATTTCTGAACCAAGTCCAGTTTAACATCTTATAGGAAGCAGAAGTTTAGCAGATGGAAAGAGGGAGTGCAGCTGCCTGTATTATACTGGGTAGGTGTCCATATTCTGAATGGCCTCACGATAACCACTCAAGGCCTTGCCTCCCCAGGCCATATGGAATGGACAAAACCAAGTTTTGCAACAATATCAAGCATAGCTTGCTCACCCCTCCACACTTTTTAGAGTCTTCCTAAAACTGGATATCCATTATCAAATTAATTGAAACATGATTTGATCAGGTTAATATCAAGAACATTAATTCAAACCAATCATGAATTTTATGGTCATGGAGTTAAACCAGCCTGATCCTACTTTCATCTCTGATAGTATTTGATTAGTTCACCCAAAAAATTTTGTACAGTTGGAAAATATTTTCCAACTTGCAAAAAAATACCACTCTTAAAAACCCTTGCTGTAAGGATACTAATAAGGACTGAAGAAGAACATCACAGTTGGGACATTTAAAAATGAACTTTCAAGGAACTTTGAGGAAGTCTAAAAATAAAGTTAATTTTAGAGTAAATGAAAAAATTAGCATGAAATTTTTTCTGAGTAAATAAAATCACACAGATTTATAAAATAATATATGCTATAGGATACATTTATACAATGTGAAAATATCATTTTATATTACATGAAAAAATATTTCTTTCCTTTCACCCAAAATTGTTTCCCAAATGCCCAAGTACACTACCACCAGCTGGCTGGCTATTCAGCGAGGGACCATTATTTTTTTGTTGAAGTGGCAGGCTTATTTTGATGAATGTATATCTTGAGGCCATTTTGCTGACACTTTATTAGATAGACTGTCCACTTCCTCCTAAAGAAAATTAAGAAAAGTGGGAACTGGACTTGGTTTAAACAATGCTAGGACATCCTTATATAGAGAGCAGACTAGTGGTTGCCAGAGGGAGAGGGTTGGGGGGGCAAATGGGTGAAGGGGGTCAATTGTATGGTGATGGGTAGTAACTGGACTTGGAGTGGTGGCCACTTTGTAGTGTACGCAGATGTTGAGTTGTAAAGCTGTATACCTCCCTTAAACTTATATAATAATTTAAAAAAGCACTAGAACATCCTTATTTCAGATGATAGTTATGTAATGGAAAAATAATAAAATAAAACCCTCTAATGATGGTTCCATCTTCAATCAGTGTGGCCTTCTCCAGCCTGCTTAAAATTCACATTAACTTAGCTAGAAAAATGGGCAAATGTAGTATCATGAGCAAGATTTAAGGCCAATAGCTTTTCTTCCTACATGCTATGTGATTTTGAACACATTGCTTAGTTTTTCTAAGCCTCAGTAATTTCATCTGTAAAGTGGGAATAATAGAAATACTAACTTCATAAAGCTCTCTTAGAGACTAAATGAAATAATGTCTTTGGAGCATTTAACAGAGTTCTTGGTACATCTTAATTGCTTCATAGATGTTGGGCAACATTATTACTATCATAATTTTGTACTTTTCTTTATGAATAACTATCTCCAAATTATGGGAGATTTGGAAGATATTTTATAAACTATATATATGTGTGTGTATTATTTTTTAAATTTATCTGCTATAGAGAAAATAAGTTGTTTCCTGTAGATCTAGTTGTAAAATATATATATTGATCTTAAACATGGTAAGAAGTTTGCTGAGTGACTAGGACACAATGATGACAAGAAAAAAAATCTGCAACATAGTGGATTGGAAATGAGCATGACTTGACACAAATTGAAAGAAGGGATATATTTATGCATTTTCTGTTTATATGTGAGCCATAAAATACTTCAAAGAGAAGAAGAGAGGCAAAATGCATGTAAGAAGGAAGGAACTGAATGATGGAGAACAAAGAAAATGTTTGGTTATTAATTCCAGAATGGAGATGAGGTCAAGACAGTAGATAGAAGTCTGGGGAATGAAATGTTGGTTGACTTTGAAGAGTAAAAATAAAAGTTTTGAGCTGAAAATATTTTGAATAAGGAACACTATTCCTACAAACCCAATAACAACAACCAAAGATTTTTAAATTTCATGTTGTCACAATATCTCTACAGGAAAGAAAAATCTAGGTTCAATTAAAATTGGAAAAAAAGACAGAACCTGAGGATACAACAGTAAACACTTGAAAATTACTAAAATTAGTGAATAACTCTTTAACTGACTCATTCATATATAGATGAATGCATTTATTTTATTTACCATGGCTTTATGAATGAAATGCAAATTTTAGATTTGAAAGGAAACACTAATCTAATTCTACATCCAATACTCGAATCTTGTTCTAAAGGAGGCTTGTTAAATAAAAACAAGCTGAGCATACTGAACATATGAACATAGAAACACACTGAAGTTATTGGTTTTAAAATGTGAGATTCTCCAAATTTATACAAAATGTCCCCATCTTTTCCAGTAGGTGGTAGTCACCTGTCTGAAAACCAAGTCTTCAGGAGGATCTCAGTGGTACCAATCTATGCTTAGTCTTAATTAGCCTCAGTATTCACTGTTGTTAAGGATACCTATCCACACCTCCTCTTTGTTTCTCTGTATGGTAGCACGGTAAAATTCAGGCAGTATTGTGGTAAGAGAAGATGACCTGGTACACTCTCCCCTAGTCACAGGACACTCATTGAAAAAACTGTACTGATTATCTTCCAAATACAAAACACTTAATTTGGTGCTAGAGAGAGAAATAGGAACCAAGTCCTAACACCCAAGGAATTAGAAGGAATTTATAGTCTAACTTAACATCCAATGATTGAATCCTGTTTTAAAAGAGGTATGTTAGATAAAAGCAAGCTACCACCAATACTTCGCTGGAGCAAAACTAAACCAATGATTTGAATACTATAATAAGTCATAGAACTGAAATATGAACAAAGGGTTATGGAAGGACAAAGTGAAGACTAAATCAGCTCAAAGGATTAGGGAAGGTATCTCATAAGATAATACTGAGTTAAATCAGGCATGAATCGGTTGAAGAAAAACTCTTCTACAAAGCAATTACAGTGACAAAGACAAAGGAGCATCAAGAAGTTGGTGTGTGAGGCAGAGTCTTGCAGAGATCCACCCAGGGAGCAGATCTCTACCAGGTACCTGGGAATGTGTCTGCACTCCAGGAGGGGTTGGAGATGAAGATTTGGGAAACCCAGGCTATAGCATAATGATAAGTAACTCACCAAGCGCGGGTGATGAAACCCTCATAAACACTAGTTCTTGAGGTGGTGGAAAGAGGCAGAGTAATGACCCAAGGGAAAAGAAAAAGAAGCATTTGAAGAACTAGAAAAAGTATGAGAAGAATGTGCTTCTGTAGGCAAGGGAGAAAAGAACTTCAAGAAGGAAGTGGTAGCTAAAGGAGAAAAGAAATCTGCAGGAAGGTCATAAGATTAAAACAAAATATGTCTATTTTGTTTTGGAAACCACAAAATAACAAAAATTATTTGAAACCCTGTCAGAGTTAGTTGAGAAAAAAAAAAGTGAAGATACAAGCAATAAATGATTTTTGTAAGAAGTGATAAAGACTCCACATTTTGGTGCGGCTTCTAGCAGCTTAAGGCCTTGTCTGTAGGATGACGCCAAGATCCTTTGACATGCCTGCCTGGGAACGCTCAAGGCTGCCTGAAGAACTTATTGTTTGTTACAGTCACCACCACCTCACGATGGCACTTTGGCAGATAAAAATCCTGTGACCTGTTCTGATGAATTTCTTTGTTATTATCACGATAAGGTGTTCTATATCAATGTGCTGAAATGACAGGATCTCATCATTTGTTTGGAACTTATAAAATGTAAAGAAATCTTCAACTGATTTGAAATTAAACAGCCATTTCTTACATCCATTACAAAAAAAAGGCCATCAGTTTATTTCATTTTCAATTGGTGGGCATTAAGCAGCCAAGAATTTCCAAGACAGACAAGTACATTTCTCAGGTTTAGGAGATGGGATGGCACCATGATTATCACACAAATCCACATGAACTCGCTCAGTGAAGGGTCAGGGGGCATCTCTCTGAGAGGAAGACCAAACACACTGCATTTGCTTTTCAGAAAAGAAAATCATGTTTTACCAGAAAATGCATAGGAGAAAATATTTAAGAATAAATCAGTCTTGACTGTTCCTTGATGTGTTTGATCTCTAATTCACAATGCTTGTCAAAATCTGAGCCAGGAAGGATTATTATGAATATAGCCCAACTCTGGCCCAGATATCAAATGTCTCTTTCCCAGATTTAGCAACACAGTTATAGTTGACTCATAGCTACTACCCTAGGATAAGAGTCATTTTTTGTATATGAAGTAATAGATGTAACCAGGAGAGAAATACCTCTCCGTATACAAGAAGTGTAGGGTCAACATCACATAATTACCTGTTTATACAGGTTGTAGGGGCATTCCTTCTCTCTTATTAAAAATACCCCTGTTCCTAAAGAATAAGGATGTTAGTTTCTGGCTGTGATGATAATATATTCTCTGATCCCTCTCATCAGTAAAGCAAAGGTTCAGAGTTCCTCTAACATTTGCTCCTCCAGTTTTTCTGAATCTACCTGGACCCGCTAAGGACGCTATTTCTGGAAGCCCCTAGTGTAAGCCCCGGGACGTACAACTGCGATAGACCATGATTCAGAGCCCAGAGACATTTGGGTGGTACTACAGCCCTCCAACAGACCTGATCAGAGGGAAACATCGCTGTCTGCCCTGCCTGCTGCCAGGAAACACATCTGTAGGAAAATTTTTTATTGGAGAACAACTGAGTTTTACTCATCTATATAGAATTTGAAACCCAATCTCTGACATTTCAGAAAAATAGAGCTTATTGCTCAAACTGCCTCAGTGTGTTTTGTGCTGAAAACACCACAAGGCAGTACTAGGTGAAAAGAGTCAGGATAAAGATTATGCTCAAAGGGAATGACCTATAGGTGAGAGAAAATATCCTGGAGTTGCGGCAGTACAGTCAGCAACAGCGTGAAACAACAAAGAACCTTGTTCAGGATGCCCTGGGCTTTTATCTTTACAAGAGTTTCTTATATCTGCAGAGCTGCCTGCAGATTACAAAACACTTCCAACACATTATAGCAGCTACCTTCCCTCCATCCCTCAAACCCCTGCACTGGGACAAGTAAGGAGAGTAAAAGGGACACTAACTGTGGCTACATAATGTCCTACTTCTGGAAAGGCATTTTAAAATTTCTGTCAGTCTTATTTTGTTGTTGAATGGTGAAAAACACTTCAGGTTTCTTGAAATGGCATGAGTTCTTGGTTATGAATAAGCTTGTTTTGTTCATTATCTATATTCTTAAATATTTAATTCAGGGTTTCTCAACTGTGCCTTTATGGACATTTTGGGTGGCATGATTCTTTATTATGGGAGGATGTTCTGGGTGTTGTAGGTTATTTAGCAACATCGCTGTTCCTTACCCATTAGCTGACAGTAGCCCTCACCACACCCAGCTGGAAAAGCCACAAATGTTGGCAAGTGGATGGGACACCTGAGGGTGGGTGTGCGTGCTAATAAGGCAGAAGAACATGACAGTTGCATTGATTCTAGTCAATTCTTGTATGAAAAAAATTCACCTTATTTATTAAAAATTTGAAAGAATTATTACTTAAATCTGCTTACCACCCACTAAACACAATTTCATTGATTCTTCTGGACATCAAGTAAACAGGTAAGTTCCAGTGTTGATTCCAGTTGAAAACACTGGGCCAAACCAGTCTTTTAGTTACATTTTGCAATAGTTTGTTCTCACCTTTTTATGCCTGCATACCTCTGCCCTAGGGAGTTCACCTTGATTCAAGGTCTTTCCAAAGGTCAGATTTAGGTTTCTCATTCTTTTTTCCCTGTCTTTCCTGTAGCCGACTAAAAAGACATAACATCTAACTATAGTTACATTATACAGGACTAGTGCTGAATCTTTTGGTTCCCATGTTTTTTTCTTCCTTTTCATGGAAACACAACCAGTATTTGCACCATCCCTTCCAAACTAATAATAAAAGACATAGATGTTTTTTTGTTCCAATCAGTATCTTTCCAGAGACCTGAAAAATTTTAAATCTCAAGTGGAAATAGAAACTCATCAAAGACAAGTGAGAGTAAAAGTATCCAGAATTAAAATATCTGATAGAATTTTAAAAGGGAAGTCATGAGTTAGGTGTAAATAAGTGTTAATTACGCTAATTTGAAACATGGGAACTACTTTCAATCTGTGGACAATATCTGAACTTGGAAGGAAAGCAAAATGTCAACTTGACCCCAGCAGAGACTTGGCCACACAGAGGAGATCATCGGGATGGATAAGCTTCCAGCTACTCAGAAATCATCAGAAATTCTTAACTGAGAGAAACTGAATTAGGCTAACTGAAAATGAGGTGGGAAAGGGGAAAAGTGTTTTGGAGATTCCAGTTTTGTAGAAGCTTAAGGGTCATGTGACTCCAACGAACATTAAAAGTAACCTTCTTGAATAAAGCCGATGTATCTGATATATTAAAGAGTAGAGTCAATCTTTCAATTTGGAAGCAGGCATCTTATTCATTTACAGTGGATTTATAATCCTGTTGCCTTGGCTTGAAGGTCCACTTGAGAAAACACCCTGCTTGCCAAGTGTGCAGCCCCTATGATGTCAGTAAATTTTATATTCCCTTAAATGCAAAGCCTTTGTAGTTTTTAAGCAGTTTTATTTTCATTAGAGCCCTAAACTCTGCAAACATTAATTTTATTGCCATGTAGTGCCAAGTTTGGGGCTTTCTGGCAGCATGACATAAAGAGCCAGAAAGAGAAGCAGCCGCCCAGGATTCTGTTTTGGAAGATGATAAATCCAAAGCTGAAAATGATTTAGCTTTAGGAACCAGGGCTTTCTTTTGGAAAACAGAAACAAAGAAATGTCTAGTTTGTTTCTCACCCTGTGGGGGCGGGGCTGGATTTTAACAATGGTCATGCATCAGCCACTGTTCAAGGCACTTTACCAATATTAACTTATTTTCTCTCTGAAACAAGCCTGGGAGGTTTATCCTTTTATAATTTCCATTTTACAGATAAAGAAACTGGAGAGGCAGTTGCTTTTCCCAGGACCCTCAGCTGACTAAACGTGAGGCCAGCTTTCAGATCCATACATTCTGGCTCTATAGTTTTGGATCTTACATGCTATGTTATGCTCCTGAGTCAGATATAAAAATCTAACAAAAGCAGCTTGTATCTGGCACCAGGAGCAGGAAATGAGGATGTTCTTTCTAAGTGCTTAGAGAGCCAGAGGGATCAAAACCTGGGAAATCAATTTTACTCTGAGGACCAGGAATATGTGACCAGAACCTAAAAGGAGAAGGGAAAGTCAGGAATCAGGTAGGACTGGAAAATGAAATAGAATGATGTAAGGGAGTCCAGGGAAATGGCCAAGAAAGGGTTTGAATGTTGTGGTCAGGCTAAACCAGTGTCATGGGGAGGCTGGGCTAATTTAAAGCAACAAAGTAGAACTTTAAGCAAATTTCCCCTGTGAATGTATCTCTTTCCCTTCCCTCAGACTTCTGATGCAGTGAAGATACAGCACAAGAGGGAAACCAGATGGAATGTACCAACTTAATGCATTTCCTCTAACATTTAAGACATTACTGTTCATTCTCTGTATATTCTTCTCACTGGTGATTGCTTCATTTTTTCTCCCCTAGGACTGTTCATCTGCTAGAGGCAATTCTTGGCTCTGAGAAATTATGTTCAAGGAAGAAAGTGTAAAACAAATCTAGATCCATGTAACATAAAATTCTAATCACAAATAAGGCATAGGAAAATGGATCTAAAAATCTCAGTCTTATAATGTGTTAGGTGAACAAAAATGCCATCACCAGGTAAATTATACTGGGTACATAAACCAATGTGGAGGTGAGTAACACTATTTGCTTTGCTTTTATGTAACATTAAAATTCAGAGGTTAGGTGTATTGAAAGTTAAGGAACAGTAATATTGGCGACTTGAATATTGTTGCTAGCTGATAACTCTTCTCAAGATTCTCCCTCAACTTGGGAAATGTATACAAAAATACAGAGAAGTCTATGTTAGTCTATAAACCAGGAAAGTGAAAAGTATATTCAAGGAACTCCTGCAATATCTGTAATAGATCCTGGCAGCATCCCTTAGTCAGGAGTGCAAGCACATGTAGTGAAAATGATCTATCCAGTAGGTTATTGTATATTTGAGGAACAAGTTCATTTTACCAATATCCTTGTGAGAACTACAGATAAAGGCACAAAAGGACTTTAGAAAAATGTTTACTTCATGCTTGGCATGCTCATGGGGCAAAAGAGTCACCACTGAACTTAGAAAGTGGCACAGCTGCCTGCCCCAACAAACTTACAAGGACCTTCTTCAGCAAAGAGATGCTGCTCCTTACTGAGAAAGACTTTGAAAGGGGTACTTCCTCCGTCCACATTCTAACCCACATGATACCGTGAAGTCCAAACTGACCAACTGAAATCACACTAAATCAAAATCTCCTTCTCTCTTTAACACCCACTGGCAGATTCTACTAGAGATACACACAGTGTCTCCAGAGAACGTATCTCAATTCGCAGTACTGCATGAGCACAGATCTGCCTCTGTAAAGATATGAAAAAAGAAGAAACTTGCCGGGATGAGAAATGCTTCAGCAATACAAAAGAAGAGACTCAATCTGAAGAATGAGAAATAGCCATTCTTCTTTGAAATGATGTTTCTACAAGATAGAAGGTAGGATGTTAGAAAATCCTTGTTTTCTACAAGATATAAGATGTTGCTAGAGGAAGACAAAGAAGAGGAAATTGTGACATCAGGAAAAAAAATGTATGGAAAGGGAAAACATGATCACAAAATTTTAAAAAGCAGCAGGAGCAGCAAAACATCAATGGATATATCACATACAACTGGAATAATGAAACAGAAAACATAGTTCTTGTTATAGGGAAAAGGATGAGGGCATGAGATTAATAAGGAAAGACATGGAGGAAATATTGATTCATTTATCAACCCATTTAACAAATGTTTTTTTAGGGCACTGTTGCAATCACGGGTGATAGAATGGTGAGCAAGACAATGTCACTGTCTTAGAGGGTAAATCAGAGTGAGTGGTACTGACAACAATCCATCAACAAGTACATGTATATTATAACATCAGGTAGTGTCAAATGCTATGAAAACAACTACAGCAAGGTCGGAGGACAGAAACATTAACAGGGTTACCAGAGATGGCCACACTGAGAAGGTGATATTGAGCAGATAATGCAATTATGCTAAGAGTGAACTGTGTGAAGAGCATTCCAGGCAGAGCTTAGCAAGTCCAGAGACCACAAAGCAAGTATGTAGATATTCAAAGAGATGACCAAGGGGAGTGATCAAGAATACTAGAAAATGAAGTCAAGAGAGTTAGTCAAGGGCAGAACATTCAGATCCTAGAAGATCATATAAGGATTTATTATGAGATCATGTGAAGCCAATTGAGGGTTTTAAGCAGGACAATGATACAGTTTGTATTTTAAATAAGAAAATACACATGGATCTGCTTTATCATATCCTTCATTCTTCTTTCTCCGAAGAGAGACCTGAAGGTATAAAACAGATCTAAAGAACTTGCTTGCCTATAGCAAGTGAATGGAAGGAAACAGGATAGAGAGAAGGAACGGATTAACTCTTCTTTGTGAGATTTTTACACATTCAGAAATGAATATAAACAGAAACGATGGAGCCAAGCTGTATTCAAGTAAATAACATAACTGTCCTGGAAAAAAAAAAAAAAAGGGGGTGTGGGAGAAATGATAAAAGCAACTATTGAACATGTATTTTGAGCACATGCTTTGATTTAAAAACAAAATAATGACAAGTCTCTAACTTTTCTTAGATTTATCAGTGCCAGAAGTAACCCAAATACCTGCCTTCTGGTTCTATAAACTTTCACTGCCATTCATTCAGCCAACGGGGTTATTGCTCAGGGCCAACAATATATACCTTTAAGCAAGTTCCTTGAAGTTTAGTTTAGTTTAGATTATGATACAGCAGAGAAATCATGGACTTTGGAATCCTACAGATAAGGTTTAAAATCTAAATTTACTCTTTGTTTGCTCTTGGCATTAGGCAGATCACTTAATCTCTTTGAGTATGTCTTTCCCATCAATAAAGTAAACATAGTAAAATCTAATTTACTGGATTATAGTAAAAATTAAATGACATAATTAGGCAAAGAATGCTGGCCATGCACTTCCTATTTATCTTAAAAGAAAAACAATGAAGTCTCCATCTTGTTAGAGTGGTTAGTGTATCCAGTGTTAACTAAGAATGACTATTTTCCATATACATGAATGAAGGCTTAACCCAAGAACCAGGCAGCAGGGATTAAGCCTGAAACAGAAGCACTATCAACATGTCCGTTGACATAGGATTTACTTTGGAGATTTCAAAGGACAACATTCAGGAGTTGAGAGGTTACTTCCTTGGTGATGATGAAACCTCTGTAATTTATAATTATCAATAGTTAAGTATTCAAAATTTCCGTCATTTAAGACAGAGAAGGGAGTTCTATAGACTTCAGTAGCTTTTGGTCTTGACAAAAAGATAAAGAAAATTGCCCAAAGATGTAGATCCTTAATCATCTTTGACTTTGCTCACATCTTTGGTTTTCTGATAATCCAGTTAAATATGAATATAAAATGAAGAAATGGTTTTCCTTCCTGAAAAGATAATCCCAGTTATTGGGATGCTATAAAATTAAATCTGTTTTTTCCTATTGAATGGCTGCTTATATAAAACTAAATTTGTTCCATCTTTTCCTAAATGTAACATAAGCTGTATTAGTTCTTCTTGTAGGCTTATAAAGAAAATGAAAAAAATACACATGTAAGAATGACCTGAGAAATGTAATGGCATTGTGAGTTATAAGACAATATCTTTAAAAATTACTATTCACTTCAAAAGACTATCACATCATTTTTTTTCCTGTCCCATCAACACTATTGTGTTAATATTTTAGATTCCTACAATGTGCCCAAAATATATACAATCAACATATTTGGAATTTTTTTGTGAAAAAGGAGGCACTTTAAATCAGTGGGGAATGAAAGAATAATAAAATGAATGCTGTAGGATATTAGTTACTTAGAAGAAAATGAAGTTTGATTATTAATCCCCATATATAAAAGGGAATTTTAGATGGATTAAAGATTCAAACATATAATATTTGGAACAAAACATATGGAGTTATTTTAATAATACTGGAGTAGAGGAATACCTTTGAGGCAATACACTAAGTCCAGAAGACATACAGGTACAACATGACAGACTTGACTACAGAGAAATTACAAATGTTTGTATAGTGTTTATATTTTTTGCCTTTAAATGCCATAAATGTCAAGTAACACAAATTGGAAAACACAATATAACAGGTCAATACAGGTATGAATAACTGAGTAGAAAAGTGGGCAAATAATACAAACAGACAATTCATAGGAAAGAAGTAGAAATAGACAATAAACATATAAAAATATGTCAAGGCTCTTTAACATGCCTCACTAGCCAAATGGAATTGGTAAAGTCAAGGGCATAGCTAGACTGGCCAGAGCAGCATTTTGTCTTTACATTAAAAAGAGACGGCTATATCTTTGGAGGAATCATTATCTTTACCCTCCACCCTCACTGAATTCATGAGGCAATGGTTCTGGCTCAATGGGGTCTTTGATGCACAGATGCTCTGAATTTCTAGGCCTGATTTATTGATGGCTCAGCTAACTTAAAACTTAATGGTGTCCATTGGGCCACTACTGAACTTCAGTCATAGTGCCAGGTACTTGTAAACCAAAGTGGATGTGGTTATCCACTCTGTGGGCTAAACTCAAGGCAGTCTTAATAGCCTTGGCCAGTGCAACCCTTGATAAACCTTTTTACATTTCTACTTAACACTTGAGCTGTTAGCAGAACGGATCTTCCCAGTTGGACGATCACAGAGTGGCAGATTAAATACACCCCTTTTTGGATCCATGAACTGTGGAAATAAATCCCAGCTGGCAATCAGACAGACTGAATCACTCATGCAGATCTACAGTAAGGACCAGTTCTCAGATGAGACCAACTGGGATCAACCTGCTGGCCAAGCCTGCTCAGGCGCCAACCCATCACTATTTAAATTCGCCGTATTAGACAGGGCAACACATCTCCTTCTGTAGACTGGGTGTAAAGTAAAGGACTGTATGTTTCTGGTGCAGAAGTCACCACTTCATGCCAAACTTGTAACTCTTGCCAGAAGTTGACCCACTTGACTTACAGTGGGAGGACATGTCATAAGACTCATTGCCTCTTCCTTCTTCTGGTAAACTGACTGCACTGGAATTTTTGATGCCTCTTCAAAGGCTATCTGTGGTGCTTTACGAGTGTCAGTGCTTCTTCTGGGCATGGTGTTGCTGTTCCAGTCCATTCAACTAACTCTGGCCACCCAGCAATGATTCTTAAATCTAAACTGTGCCCCATGTTCTGCTTTGCAAACCATATACAGTCTGACAATGGTTTGCCTTTTGTCATAAAGGTCACTGCAAAATGGGCTGATGATCATGGTATTTGATGGACATTATGCCCCTTATCATCTTCAGGCTGCTGGCATTACTAAGAGGTAGAATGGATTTTTTAGGAAATCATCTAAAAATTATCTCTGACTGTCTATCTTGTATGTTCCTCATCTATACATTTTAGTAAGTCAGTTCAGTCACCAGATGTGGCCTTTGATCTCCTCTTGGCTCCCTCCTGGGTAATGACCAGATGAAAGGAGAGGAAATGTATAAAACTATTGTGAAAATTCAAGACACTTCCCTGACCACTCCAGGGCATGATGTGTGTCATTCTCCTACTAGTGACCTAAGGTAGGCCTGATGGATATACCCTGTGGGTAGAAGCTGGCCAAAAGGGAAACTAGAGACTCAGATGTGATTCCAGATGAGCCACCTGAACTGTGACCTGAAGTTCCCTCAGAAATACTCCGTGTCATCCATGGAGGGCACAAGGGCAGGGAATGAGGCATCTTTTGGTGTTCACACAATGCTTGCTATATGGGGTGTAATAAGGCCCTTGTCTCTGACCTTAAGTCTTCTGTCTTCTACCAACATCCATGATAAGTAACAGGCTAATTAAAAAACTTGTAAGGAAGGTAAATCAAATCCCAGATTGGCATACTCATGAATCCGATACTCACCAAAAGCTGAAAAACACTGAATTTGATTGTAAAATAAGAGACTATACATCCCCCTGAAAACACAAACTATGCCTCTTCTTTTCTTTGATTGCTCCAATTCACTTGGTGTATTCTGCAAAATTTGTGTTGCTTAAATGTCAGTTAACTGAATTATACCAGGAAGCCATTACTCTAAAAAGAGTATCTGTATTATGTTGACAGGATTCCAGGTACAGACATAACTTCTGATTAACTTAACATTAAATGTATGAATATCCAAGAAAAATATCTTCTTGTTGTATAAGCCATTATAACACTCTAGGTGTTGGTACAATGTTGATTTTCATTATAAGGAGTTGTTAAATTATATTTAATGATATCATTCTCTTTGGTTCAAGAAAGTATTACCCATATTAATTTTTAAGTTAGCCTTCAGATATCACATCTTAGTTTTTGTATATTATATAACCATTTTATTAAACAATGAATTCTACTGAAAGATTTCTACTTCAGTTAGAGGAACTAAGGAAACGAATTTTCACAGCAAACTATCAACCCAAGGACAACTTCTCTGAACTTCTTATATTCCACTTTTCATTTTGAACTATTTTTTTTCCTAGTTGGTTAAGCATAAATCCAGTGAGACTCAAAAATGTCGAATTATCACTTATTTCCAAAAAAGAAAATATTCTCTCCTAATATTGCAGTGAATTCCATCACTACAGATAGAATTTCATCATAGTGTCTATAAAGAGACAGAAAGATCACAGTACAAATTGTAGGTCTTTTGTCCATAATGAGAAGGTAACATTTGAGAATGTTCATTAGCACTGTCTTTGGCTGACAAAAGTGATTAATTCCAGCATGCAAATACCTAGTAGAATAAAAAGTTTACTCAGATGTGTGTGTGTGTGTATGTGTGTGTGTGTATACATGAGATGAATGGAAGCTTCCTGTATAGAAAACATGAACCAGAGCAAACCATGAATTTCCTTTACTTTACTCCTTAACCACAACTGATGTTTCCTGGATTGGAGGTCTCCATATTTTTAGACTTCCATAATCACTACAGTGTTAAATCCAGAGTTTTGCACACACCACACTTACATTTTACTTTTCAAACTAATTCAATAATTCAAAGCCAGAGCAAATATAATCAAACATATTAGCTAGACTGTACTTTATGCATTTTATGGGAAGAAGTCTTTATACATCTAAAAGACTTCTAGTTTAAGGGATACGGAAAAGCTAATTTCAAAGGGGTATTCCATGCATAAATTTCATGATGTCTACTTTATCTTGTTGTAACCTAAATTCATTTTTCCCCCAGAAATCAACATCTCAATTGACTGCCTGGAACTGCCTTGAACTATCACAGGCAGACAAGACAGTGTAGTAAAAAGTTAGCTAAACTTTTGTGTTCCAACCATGCTTCTTTCAGTATTCCCATTTAGTCACTAGTGGTAGTATATGTGTTGTCAATTTCAGGGTTTAAAGAAAAAAAATCTTGGCTTGAAAGTACTGGGAAGGTCAAGTCTCATGAGCCAATTTCATATCCTGTATTGAATCTCTTACATACAAAAAAAGGTCAGTTTCACTGTAAATATCATGTCTGTCACTGAAATAAGACATTGATTAGCTACTGACAGATGTAGTTATTCATCTGTAGGCTTCCTTAAAATAGTATTCTAGTCTTAAAATCTAGTTCTTTCCAGAATGAATTCTGATCCAGTATCAGGAGATTTGTCTGGGTGAGTCTTGAATATGGTGATTAAAATTCAGGGAGCTCTGAGAGATTAATTGGACCTCTGTTACCTAGGAACTATGGGGAAACCCAAGTTTCCCCATTTACAGAATGGGGATCTAAGGTCATTGTGAGAATTAAATGAGATAATGTATGAAAATTAACTGACACATAGTAAGCCTAAAATAAATGATTTCAATTATTATTATGTGACACGTCCATTTTAGTTCCTTCTGTTCTTTCCAACCAAAATACTCTTTTATGACTACCTAAATAAATCTTACCTGTCTTGTAAGTTTTATGCCAAATTCAACTTTTCCTCTGAAATTTTTCAAACTGTCCTGAGTTAGAAGTGATTTATCTATCCTCTGAAGCCCTGCAATACCTCTTGGAGGTAAAAGTTAAATGAAAACAAATCATCTTCTTTTAAAGTTATATGTTGTACTGTTATTTCCTTAACCATGTACTTGGTTGCTAAAACTATAACCCACACATTAGCCATAGGAGCACTGAGACAGTGTATAGCACTTAGAACAGAGGTTCATATAAGGTTCATTTAATGAATATGTGTTAAAACAATGAAAATAAGAATAAACATGGGTATCCTAGGTCTCTATTTCCAACTGTGTTGATATGATTTGTTCTTATATGGTGAAATATATTACCGTATGTTTCCTGTACACAGAATTTTAATATTTATTATATGTGGTTTATTTATATGAAAATAAAGGGTAAGGCATAAAACATATATGAATAAAAATAAAATCAAACAGAAGTCTGTTTTTTTATATTAAAACTAACATTATTTAATTTTTCAAAAATACTAGAACTTGTAAAAATTTATAAAGAAAAAATGCAGTGAAAAGATAGTGGAATAGAAAGGCAAGATGGTAAACTCTTCCCAAAAACACATAAAAGAGGAAACTATAGCAAATGCAACTAGACTTGAAAATGACCTGAAGACTGTGGAACAGACCCACTACACCCAAGGAAGGAGAGAAGACCACACAGAAAAGGGTGAGGCGGCAAAGCTGAGATGGAGCAGGACCCTAGGCCTCCCCCCACATCAGCTTACAGGCAGGATAAAGGAATGGAGCCGGGAGGGGGTAGGAGCCCAGGAGTGCTTCTCACCTGGCCCTGGAGATCTGCTCCAGGAGAACAAACACACATCACATTGGGTTCTGGTGATTATCAGGTCTGGACACCAGGTCAGGCAGACCACTCTGGAAGGCTGAGACTCCAGCCAGTGTGGAGGGCAAGCCCACTCTGCCAGTCCCAAGACCCAAAGCAGAAGCATCAGTTTGAAAGATTTGCCAGCAGTAGGAGGGGTACCAGAGGTGACAAGGGTTGGACAGAACTCTCTAGAAAGGACATGTGAAGGATACCTCCCCAACCCCTCCTCAGTCCAATAGATCAGGAATCCATTGGCGCTCCAGATGCTCCATCTCCTTGCTGGCAATGCAGCCCTGAGACACCTCCCTGCATGCACCACAGGAAACCAACCCACTTGGCCCAGCTGCAGCATGAGACTTTGCTGCCTGGCAGGCAGAGGGAAACTCTCCCAGCTTGCTTGAATCCATTTCAGCCCAACTGGGGAGGTACCTGGAGGAGCCAGCCCCAAGAGCTCCTTCCTCCCTTAGGGTGTCTAAACCCAATGCTGCACATCTGGCAGGGGCATATGGGTCCACTTACTCCATTAACCCTCCAGCCCCACCATTGCTGCAGACTAGGCAGAGGGCTGCCCCACCTACAGCGAGCTCAACAGAGATTCCTGAGATGATCACAAAGGCAGCAGATCAAGCAAACTGCTCACCCAGACTTAGACCACTACAGAGGCAAGAGAGAAAGGCACCCCACCAATGACATGCCAACACCTGGTGCCCCCACAAAATAGAACCAGGCACTAGACAGTAAAGAATCTTGAGCTTCTGGGCACCATAGCACACCTTCATAAAGCTATTACTCTCTAGACAAAAAGGCATAGCAGAGATATTTAATACAAAGGAAGAAATACAAAATCCCTGACAAAATAAGCAGCCAGAGGAATTTAATCCAATCAAAACTACAAGACAGAACACCAGAAAGAGGGCTTAATGAAAGAGTCATCACCGTTTTTGATAAAGATTTCAAAATAAAAGTCATAAACATGCTCACATATTTATAGAAAAGTATTCAGAATCTCAGGGAGGACTTCAGCAAGAGATAGAAAACCTGAAGGAGAGCCACTCAGGGTTGAAGAATACAACATCTGAAATGAAACATACAATAGAGGGATTTAAAATTAGATTAGATCATGTAGAGGAGATGGTAAATGAAATAGAAATTAAAAAACAGGAAAACAAGCTGAGGAACTGAGAAAAAAAAGGATCTCTAGGGATGAAAGTATGATAAGAGGGCTATGTTACCAATCCAGACAAAACAATATTTGCATAAAAGGGGTATTAGAAGGAGAAGAGAAAGTTGAAGGGACAGAAGTTTTCTTTAAAGAAATTTTTGAAAACTTCTCCAATCTGGGGAAGGAAATAAATACTCAGGTCATGGAAGAGCAGAGATCCCCTAACAAAAGGAACCCCAGGAAAAAACACCAAGATATAATAATTAAAATGGCAAAGATCAAGATAAGGAGAGAGTGCTGAAAGCATCCGTAGATAGAAAAAAAGATTACTTACAAAGGAAATCCCATCAGGCTGTCAGCAGACTTCTCTACAAAACTCTTCAGGGCAGAAGGGAGTGGCATGATATATTCAATGTACTGAAACAGAAGGACCTCTAATGAAGAATCCTCTATCTGGGGAGATTATCACTTAAATTTGAAGCAGGTATTGAACAATTTCCAGATAAACAGAAGTTGAAGGAATTTGCCACCACTAAGCCAGTCTTACAGGATATGTTAAGAAATTGCTGTAGTTGGAAATGCTAAATTGCTTTCAATAGTGAAAATAAGTCCACAATAAGTAGACCAACTAATTACCAAGCAAGTAAGAAATTAAAACAAAATGGAAGCAAAGCTACTGTATGCAAAATCAGTCAAGGGATACACAAAAAGTATAGATATGACATCTATTACAAAAAATGTGGAGGAGGAAGAAGAAGAAGAAATAAAATTAACTTTAGACTGTATTTGAAATAGAGTAAACAACAATTTAAGATAGACTATTATAAAGTAAAAAACTATCCTTGAACCTTTGTTAACCACAAAACTAAAGCCTATGATGAATACACACACACAAAATAAATAAATTTTAAAAAAAGAAAGAGATCCTATCATAAAACTAAATAAAAACATCATAACAAGAGAAGAATATAAAAGAGGAAGAAAAGAATAGACAGGAGATATAAAAAAACAGCAGAAAACAATTAATAAAATGGCTCTAAGTACATGTCTATCAGTAATTACCTTAAATTTAAATGGACTGAATGCACCAATCAAAAAACTTAGAGTGGCAGAATGAATACGAAAACAAGACCCATCTATATGTTGCCCACAAAAGACTCATTTCAGACCCAAAGACATATACAGTCTATAAGTGAAGGGAAGGAAAAGGATATTTCATGCAAATAATACGGAGAAAAAATAGGGTTAGCAGTACTTATTTCAGACAGAATTGATTTCAAAACAAGAAAATAACAGGAGAAAAGAAGGGCATTACATAATGATAAAGGTATCAGTCCAGTAAGAGGATATAACCATTATAAATATCTATGCACCCAACATAGGAGCACCTAAATATGCAAAACCAATACTAACAGAATTAAAGGGGGAAATAAATTGCAACACATTCATTTTAGGGGACTTTAACAAACCACTCACATCATAGACAGATCAACCAGACAGAAAATAAATAAGGAAACAGAGAAACTGAACAATACATTAGATCAAATTGATTTAACAGATTATCTACAGAACACTCCACCCAAAAGCAGGATACACATATTTCTCAAGTGTATATGAAACATTCTCCAGAAGAGATCAGGTTATAGGCCACAAGAACCTCAATAAATTCAAAAAGATTGAAATTGTACAAAGCAGCTTCTCAGACCACAGTGGTATGGAACTAGAGATAAATTATGCAAAGAGAACAAAAAGACCTACAAGCACATGAAGGCTAAACAAAATGCTTCTAAATAATCAATGGATCAATTAACAAATTAAAACAGAAATCAAGTAATACATGGAGACAAAGAAAACAAAAACACAAGAGCTCAACATCTGTGGAAGGCAGCACAGGCAGTTTTAAGAGGGAGGTACATAGCAATACAGGCCTACCTCAAGAAACAGAAACAATTCCAAATAAACAGTCTAAAATCACAATGAAAGAAGTCAGAAAAAGAAGAACAAATGAAACCCAAAGTTAGTAGAAGGAGGGCTGAAATAAATAAAATAGAGAAGAATAAAACAATAGAAATATTCAATGAAACAAGGAGATGGTTCTTCAGAAAATAAACAAAATAGATAAACCCATAGCCAGGCTTACAAAGAAAAAAAGAGAGTGTACACAGATAAACAGAATCAGAAATGAAGAAGGAATAATCATAATGGATACCCCAGAAATACGAAGAATTATTAGAGAATACTATGAAAAATTATATGCCAATAAATTGGACAACTTAGAAGAAATGGACTTCCTAGAAAAAAAGCAATCTTCCAATACTGACCCAGGAAGAAACAGAAAATCTGAACAGACCAATTATCAACAATGAAATTAAATTGGTAATCATAAAACTCTCCCAAAACAATGTCCAGACAGCTTCACAGCAGAATTCTACCAAACATTTAAAGAGCTAGTATCCATCCTTCTTAAAGCTTTTCAAAAAGTAGAAGAGGAGAGAATACTTCCAAATTCATTCTATGAAGCCAGCATCACTCTAATACTAAAACCAGAAAAAGACACAACAAAGAAAAAGAAATTACAGACCAATATCCCTGATGAACATAGATGTAGAAATCCTCAACAAAATATTAGCAAACCAAATTCAAAAATACATCAAAAAGATCATTTATCATGACCAAGTGGTGTTTATCT
The DNA here is from genome assembly GCF_030020395.1 of Manis pentadactyla. Classification (NCBI taxonomy): domain Eukaryota; kingdom Metazoa; phylum Chordata; class Mammalia; order Pholidota; family Manidae; genus Manis; species Manis pentadactyla. The sequence continues at coordinate 51,885,674 of NC_080028.1, read as the reverse complement.
CAGGAATGCAAGGATGGTACAATATTTGTAAATCAATCAATACCATACACCACATTAACAAAAAGAAAGATAAAAACCATATGATCATCTCAATAGATGCTGAAAAAGCATTTGAGAAAATTCAACATCCATTCATGACAAAAACCTCTCAACAAAATGGGTATAAAAGGCAAATTTCTAAACAAAATAAAAGGCCATATATGACAAACCCACAGCCAACATCACATTTAAGAGAGAAGCTAAAAGCTTTTCTTTTAAGATCAGGAACAAGACTAGGATTCCCACTCTCCCCATTTTTATTCAACATAGTACTGGAGATCCTAGCTATGGCAATCAGACAACACAAAGAGAGAAAAGGCATTCAAGTTGGTAATGAAGAAGTTAAAGTCTCACTATTTGCAGATGACATGATATTATACATAGAAAACCCTAAAGAATCCACCAAAAAGCCATTAGAACTAATAACTGAATTCAGCAAAGTTGCAGGATACAAAATTAATACATAGAAATCTGTTGTATTCCTGTATAAAAACAATGAGCAGAAAGAAAAATCAGGAAAACAACTCCATTTACAATTACATAAAAAAGAATAAAATACCTAGGAATAAACCTAACAAAGGAAGTGAAAGACCTATACTCTGAAAACTATAAGGTACTCATGAAAGCAATTAAAGAAGAAACAAATAAATGAAAACCTATCCTGTGCTCATGGACAGCTACATGTAAGAGAATTAAACTAGATTGTTGTCTAACTCCATATACAAAAGTAAACTCAAGAGGGATCAAAGACCTGAATGTAAGTCATGAAACCATAACCTCTTAGAAGAAAACATAGGCAAAAATTGTCTGGGGTACAAACATGAGCAACTTTTTCCTGAACACACCTCCTTGGGCAAGGGAAATAAAATAAAAATGAACAAGTGGGACTACATCAAACTAAAAAATTTCTGTACAGCAAAGGACACCATCAGTAGAATAAAATGGCATCCTACAGTATGGGAGAATATATTCGTAAATGACTCATCTGGTAAGGGTTAACATCCAAAATATATAAAGAACTCACATACCTCAAACCTAAAAAACAAATAAGTCAATCAAAAATTGGCAGAGGAACTGAACAGACATGTCTCTAAAGAAGAAATACAAATGGTCAACAGGCACATGAAAAGATGCTCCACCTCACTAAACATCAGGGAAATGCAAATTAAAACCACAATGAGACATCACCTCACACTAGTTAGAATGACCACTAACCAAAAGACAAGAAATAACAAAAGCTGGTGAGGGTGCGGAGAAATAGGAACCTTCCTACACTGTCGGTGGGACTGTAAATTGGTGCAACCACTGTGGAAAGCAGTAAGGAGGTTCCTCAAATAAGTAAAAATAGAAATACCCTTTGACCCAGTAATTCCACTCCCAGGAATTTACCCAAAGAAAAACAAAATCCCTGATTTGAAAAGAAATATGCACACCTACATTTATTGCTGTACTGTTTGCAATAGCCAAGAAATGGAAGCAACCTAGGTGTCCATCAACAGATGAGTGGATAAAGAAGAGGTGGTACATATACACAATGGACTATTATTCAGCCATAAATAGAAAAGAAATGCTGCCATTTGGAACAACATGGATGGATCCAGAGGGTATTATGCTCAGTGAAATAAGCCAGGCAGAGAAAGACAAGTACCAAATGATTTCACTTATCTATGGAATATAAAAACAAAGCAAAACAGAAGGAGCAAAACAGCATTAGACTCATAGACACTGAGAAGTGACCAGTGGTTTCCAAGGGGAGGGAAGTGAAAGGGGGCACGGGTATGGGTTGGGGGACTGTTGAACCACTGCGATGTACATTTGATAAAATTTTTTAAATGTTGACATTCAAAAAAAAAAAAAGAAAAATACAGAGAGCAAGCTCTTAAGCATGAGGTATCTTTTGCTAATTTTTTAAGTGTGTTTTAAAGTATTTATTCATTGTATTAAGTGTTTGTTAAGTTTATTAAGTTGATAGTGTTTCTCAAATGACTTTTGCAACTTGAACAAGAACCTGGTAAATTTTATCTTGACATTTGTACTGTATAGAGATCTGTTTTTCTGAACACACTATTTCCTTCCCTCAAATAATGATCCAAGTATTGCTTCATTTTCTTGAAGTAAATCCAACTCTTATGCAAAATTAAATTTATTAAGCAATCAAACCTAGGTCAACACAATTGGACAAATATTTCTTAAGGGGAGTGATAAGTGCAAAAAACAGCACAACTCACTATATGGTAGATTCTAGAATTGGAATATGATGTCATTGTCTCACATAGAACCACTATAAAAAATGTAATATTTTAAAATAATAAATATTAGCAAGAGTGAAAATATATTTTCTTTTTCACTCAACCATATCTGCTATTTCAGAGACCATTCAAAGTTCACACAAACCGTATAAAAGACTTCTATGAGTGGATTGATTTGCTCTTTTGGCCCCAGAAGGACACAAACAACTCATTTATTTTAACCTTAGTCTCAGGCTTTGTTTGTTCCCTGAAATATATAAGATTGTCATCATAAATGTATTGAAAAACTTTCTTCTTTTTCTGTTTTTTTTTTTCCAGGAATGCTTCACTTCAATGTCCCTTGTTTTCCATAGAAATTTGCTCATTATTTTTGGGGGTAGGCAAGGTGTGGTCAGGGAAGAGTTCGTGAAGACTCTTTCACAGATTTATGAAATATCAAAGATGAATAGTGCTGCCTAAACCCAGGAGGAGGTGAATGAGGGCTTTGGGGAATCCCAAGGAGAGAGCTTGTATTTGTGAGGAAAACTAGACAGATGATGTAACCAAATTGGCAAGAGAGAAAACTTTAACCTTATGTGTTTCATTTACCCTTGTGTTTGTTTAAAGATGATCTTTTCACATAGATTTTTCCAAACACTGCTTTCAAAAACTATGTTTAATTTCCATGGAAACTTCGAGAGAATTTCAGCTTAGCAATTATTTCACAGTGTTTTTCATTCAAAGATGGACTGTCTGGTTGGCATTTGGAATTAAGCAATGCTGCCCACTAGAGGATGTTGAGCGACTGCAGACTCATAAGCATCAGGAACGAACTGGGACAGAAAAACAGATGCTTTTTTCCACATCTTTTCACGTGCTGCATGGACCCTTAAAGTAGTTTGGGAAAGAAGCCCAGCTATGGTCCCAGGGTTCATATCCAACATTTATAGATCTATTGATGGTTATTCAAAGAAATCCAAACTTGTGTGAAAAACAATTACGTAAAGACTCCAGCAAAAAACTATTTGAACTAATAACTGGATTTAGCAAAGTTGCAGGATACAGAATTAATACACAGAACTCTGTTGCACTACCATATATGAAAAAAAAACTAGCAGAAAGATAAATCAGGAAAACAATTCCACTTACAATTACATTAAAAAGAAAAAAATACCTAGGAATAAACCTAACAAAGGAGGTGAAAGACCTATACCCTGAAAAAAAAACTGTAAGACACTCATGAAAGAAATTTAAAAAGACACAAATAAATGGAAATCTACCCCATGCTCATGGGTAGGTAGAATTAATATTGTCAAAATGGCCATCCTGCCCAAAGCAATTTACAGATTCAGCGAAATCAATATCAAAATACCAAGAGCATTTTTCAATGAACTAGAGCATATAATCCTAAAATTCATATGGAATCACAAAAGACCCTAAGTAGCCAAAGCTATCCTGAGAAGGGAGAACAAAGCTGGGGGTATTATTCTTCCTAACTGCATGCTACACTACAAAGCTACAGTAATCAAAACAATATGGTATTGACACACAAACAGACCCATAGATCAACAGAACAGAGTAGAAGCCCAGAAATGAATTCAAGCTTGTATGGTTAAGTTACTATATAACAAAGGAGGTAAGAATACACAAAGGGGAAAAGACAGCCTCTACAATAACTGGTATTGAGAAACTAAATGGCTACATGAGGAGAATAAAACTGGATTACTGTCAAACTCCACAAACAAAAGGAAACTCAAAATGAATCAAAGACCTGAATGTGAGATATGAAACCATAAAAGTCTCAGAAGAAAACCTAAGCAAAAATCTGTTGAACATAAGCATGAGCAATTTTTTCCTGGACACATCTCAGGCAAAAGAAACAAAATGAAAAGTGAACAAGTGGAACTACATCAAACTAAAAAGCTATACAGCAAAGGACACAATAAGCAGAACAAAAAGGTGACCTACAGAATAGGAGAACATATTCACAAATAATTCATCTGATAAGGGGTTAACACCCAAAATACATAAAGAAATCATATGTATGCCTCAACACCAAAAAAATAAAATATCCTGATGAAAAAAATGAGTGGAGGACCTGAATAGGCATTTTTCCAAAGAAGAAATGCAGATATCCAACAGGCACATGAAAAGATGCTCCACATTGCTAGCTCATCAGAGAAATACAAATCAAAACCACAGTGAGATATCACCTCACACCAGTTAGAATGGCCACTAACCAAATAAGAATAAATAATCAGTGTTGGCATGGATGTGGAGTAAAGGGAACCCTCCTACACTCTTAGTGCAAATATAAATTGATACAACTGCTATGGAAGGCAGTATGGAGGTTTCTCAAAAAACTAAAAATAGAAATACCATTTGACCCAGTAATTCCACTTCTAGGAATCTACTCGAAGAAACAAAATCCCTGATTCAAAAAGATATATGTACCCTTATGTTTATTGCCACATTGTTTACCATAGCCAAGATATGGAAGCAACCTAAGTGTCCATCACTGGATGAATAGATAAAGAAGATGTGATAAATATACACAATAGAATATTATTCAGCCATAAAAAAAAGAAATCCTGTGATTTACAACAACATGATGGATCTAGAAGTTATTGCCTTAAGTAAATAAGGTGAAGAAAGACAAATACCATATGATTTCACTTATTTGTGGAATATAAAAACAAAGCAAAACAAAATGAACAAAACAGCAATAGATTCATAGACAGTGAGAAGTGACTGGAGGTTACCATGGGGGAGGGGTTGAGGTGTGTGGGTAGGTAGGGTGAGGAGGATAAAGGGTAACAGAAATTCTCAACCATATTATAAGTTGGTCACAGGGATAGTAGTGCAGCATGGAGAATACAGCCAATGATTCTGCAACCTCTTTCTATGTTGACAGATAGTAACCACAGTAGTTGGGCTGAGGATTTAATAAAATGATAAGTGTTGAACCACATTGTTGCATACTTGAGACCAATGTAAGATTGTATATCAAGGAAGGAAGGGAGGAAGGGAGAAAGGGAGGAAGAGAGGAAAGGAGGGAGGGAGGAAGGAAATCTGTGGCCACTGTAATGCCCCTCACTTCTAACATCCCCATTACCACCACTTCAGGGACTCACTGAGGTCACACTGAGGGAGCAACTATTTGAACCAATCCTTTGCTCAGATTTCTTTGCCCTTGATAAGATATTGGTAGAGACCGCCCTCATCAAATGAGCTGGAAAATGTTCCTTTCTCACTATTTTCTGGAAGAGTTTGTGAAGGCTTGCTATTTCTCTAAATATCCGATAGAGTTTACTAATGAAGTGTAGGCCAAGGTTTCCTTTGAAGTAAGACTTTCAATTAATAATTAAATATCTTTATTTGTTATAGTTCTACTCAAATTTCTCTTTTCATGAGTCAGTATTGATTGTGTCATTCGAGAATTTTGCTCATTTCATCAAAGTTGTCTGTTGCTATAAGGTTGTTTATAATATTTCCTTATAAATCTTTTCATTTCTGTAGAGTCAACAGCGATGTTCTCTCTTTCATTCTGATTTGGTAAATTTTGTCTTTTCCCCTTTTTATCATTGCTCTCTGGGGAGAGTGTTGAGTTCCTCAACTCCACAACTCCAGAAGTCCCATCTGGTATTTGGTTCTTATTTTCAGAAAACCTAGTCCATTTTAGCTGATTGACTAAAAATAATTCAAATATGCTATTTAGGTATGGTAGGAGAACAAGTGTTGGATATTATGCAGCCAAGACCAAAAAAGCCAGGGAATATGACCCTCTATGTCACAGGACCTCTGGCAGCAGATAATGACTGCTAATACTTCTGTAATAATTGCCACAAGCAAACAAATGCCTTACACTTCATCCTTGCCTGAACATACAGTCTACCAGTGTGTAGGTATCACCTTAAATTTGTTCATTTCAGACTCATACCTACTTGGTAGAGCTTAGATCACATATTACATCCAATAGAAAAGGAGTCTGGAAAACATATTTTCACTTGGTTTGTTATACAGAAAAACCAAAACAGAGGGACCTGGAATAGATGCTCAGTCAGCTCACTTGCATTCTCTACCACAATGATTTCATATAATCTGACTAGTTTCCACTGCTCTGACCTTCTCTCTTAACCTCCCCATCAAATGACCACTAGGCTTCAGTCACATTGTCATTTTTTTCTGTCTTAGGAAACCTTGAAAAAACTCAGGGCATTAATATTTTCTGTTCTTTCTGATTTAAATGTTCTTATCTTACCTTATGGTTGACTTCTATTCTATGTCTTCCTTAATCATTCTGGGCAAAATAGCCATCTCCCTCCCATGACTCAGAAATTTCTCATTGGTTCCTGTTATCAAATTTTATTAACATGAGTTCATATTAGCAACATAAATAGCCCAATGAACACAGAAATTTTGTATATGTCCAGAATACAGTACATTTTAGACCAACATTGCTCAATAGGTTTTTCTGCAGTGATGGAAATGTTCTATATTTACTCTCTAGTAGGTTAGCCCCTGGGCATATGTGCCTACTACAGAGCTCTTCAAATGTATCTAGTGCCCCCAAGGAGCTGAAGCTGAATTTTAATTATTATTTAATTTTGACTAACATAAATTTAAATAGCCACATGTGCTTAGTGGCTACAATATTATACAGTATAGCATTGGTTTTGAAAAATTTTTGCTTATGGAGTAATAATTAGCAAAAATATTATACATAGAATTCTTATATATCTACTCTCTATTATCTATGCTTTCTCAAATATATTTGTATTTTTATATAAATTGTTTCATTTTTAACTTGCCTTTAGAATAAATGAGGAATTCCTAAGAAGCTGAGCAAAAAAAAAAAATCAATTTTTCTCTTTCACTTCTGCCCACACTTTATATGTAAGGAATTTACTCAATGAAGAGAATTTCCAAAAATTAGAGGTGCTGCCTCCATCATTTTTACCTGGAGAATGAAAACAGGACAGCAATTTTAATTATTGTCTTTACATCACATGACATATTATGGAAGAATACTAGGGACTGATGGTGGCAAAAAATCAATGTTTCAGAATGAGGAAGAAAAGGAAGGTGGTGTTAGATAATATATAAGAAGTCTGCATTCTCTATTTGTGAGTTTGTTTAAACTTTAGTTCCATAATCTATGATGCTGATCTCTGATATATCAATTTGCTTTGAAAAGAAGGCTTTTCACAGCAATTTTCATTTTCAGATTAGTATTTTTGAAAGCTTTACAGGTCTATTTCCTAGAGTAAGCCAGTTTCTTTGCATGTACCCCAAATGCTATAACTTGAGGCTAAATCTATAAAGGACAGAGATTGATTCTATACCAGAAGTGAAGAGTCTGGAAAATCCCATCTCAAGGAAGGTAGAAGATACATGTAACACCCATGAAACTTTCTTTCTCTGTGCTGAAGTCCAAGAAGGGAATGGCATGTTGGAATGAGGAAAACAAGAGAAACTATTGCCCTTATGTCCATTTGGAATCCCCAAAAGAGCACACCTTGTCCCTTTACTAAAAGCTATTGAGCCAAAACAGAGCCTTTATCCTGTGTCAAAAGAATTTTGTGGATAAAAAGCTTTTAGGTTAATTCATGTTTCAAGAAATCTGAATGTTTGCCTCACTGGTTTTTGAAAGGGAGCAATTAATTTATTAGAGCATGTCAAAAAGAAGCAGTATTAGTAAGATTTACTAAAATATATTGTCAAAAGTACACAACTTCCATTCCAGGTCAGGATTTAGATGGATATGAAATATTTTCACTGCCTGATAACAAGAAGTATTAGTCAAAACAAAAATCATACTATTCTACAGGGATAGTGAGAAGCGGTATATGCAAACAGGTTGATAGCCCTGATAAACTAAATTCTCAAAGAGAAGCAAGCTCTCACAGAAGAGCAGACTACCTGTGAATAGATTCTGTTCAGGAGGGTGTATGGCTGATCTGGATAATACAGAGAGATATTTTAGGAACAAGGGGAAGTCACCCAAGCCTTATATTCCAGGATAGACTATGAAATTAAATGATACCTAGAAAAGCTCCAAATGTATAAACAAATTGGTCAAAAACTGCTTTCATCCATAATTAACTAGGACCACACTTGCCTTCCCACCATAAACTAGAAACTAGAAAAATATATGAAAATATTTTTCATACACTGAAGAATTGGAAGTGACCCACAGAGAAGACAAACAAAAGAAATAAGCCCAACAATTGAAACATTTTCCTGGCTGGAGGAACTTTTCAAATGGTGCTGTAGGGAGGAAGACAACCATAGACCATAGAAGTTCTGCTGAACTGAGAAGACAAAATCTGGAGTTGAGGGAGATAGAGGCAGATGGAACTGTTAAGGCAGAGCACCAGAACGGAGAGAGCAGTGAACTAAAGTTTCAGAAATCTGCTTAGAGGTTTCCTAGAGTCTGTGGGTAAATAATAAAGCCAAACATATATGCAGTGAAATGCATGGCAGGAAATAGTAAGAAGAACACTCAGAGCTAACACAGGTCTGAGAATGTTTGAACACTGGCACCAAAAGTTGAGACACTATGTTGAACAGCCAGGACATTCAATAGATGCTCTAGAAGGATACTGCCTTCACAGGAGAGCTAAGCAAGACATAGAATAATTGTGACCCTAAAACTGTGCTAACAATGCTTAGAAATAAGCCTTGGAAAAATATCAAGCTGATCTCCAAATATCTGCCTTCCAGCAAAAGCTGCAACAGTCTTAAGAGAACAAAACAAAAACTCAACAATATCCAGCATCCAATCCAAAATTAATAGATATGTGTAAAGAATAAAAACTGAGCCATTTGCCAGAAGAAAATTCAGTCGATAGAAACAAATGCAGAAATAACAGATGATGAGGCTAATTCAAGGACTTAAAACACCCATTATAACTATGCTCAAGGATGTAAAAAAAGCATGAAAATAGTGAGTGAAGAAATAGAAGACATACATTTCTAGAGATGAAAAGCACATACCAGTATTTAGAAATTCACTGGATGGAATTAACAGCAGGTTATACAATACAGGCAGAAAAAAGATCAGTAAACATTATGACATTGGAATCAAAATTTTAAAAAATAACCACAGAGAGATTAAAAATTGACCACATATACAGAACCAAGGGATTTATGAGACAAACTCCAACTGTTCAATATCACTGTACTTGGAGTACCAGAAAAGGAGGAATCAGAAAAACAACTTGAAATGATAATGGCTGAAAAATATCTAAATTTTGTGAAAACTAAGCCCACAGATCCAGGAAGATCAGTAAAACAAAAGGAGTAAAATGTGAAGAAAACCATACAGGGACTATTGTAATTAAATTACTAAAAAACATTGAGGAGAAAAATATTCAAACAACCAGAATAAAAAAGATATATTTCATATAGGTAAACATAAAAAGAATGATAGACTTCTCATAAGAAATTATACATGAGAGAAGACAATTAAATAATACCATTTTAAAAAGTCTCACCTCAGAATTCTTTACTGAAAAAATAATCTTTCAAAATGAAGGTGGTCTTCCAGCCTCTGCTTAGGGTGTATTAAGTTGGAAAAAGTTTATTCCCAACCTAGCAACCAGAAAAAGATAAATTGTATATAAAATCATAACTTTTTCAGAACCCATTAAACAGCAAATAGTAGAGGGCTACCAAGTAGCCTGACATCTAAAGACACACAGATGCATCCAAAATAAAATGAGTTGCAAGTGTAGGCTTACCTAAAGCAGAGCACAAGAGGCAACTGGACTTCCTGTTATTCTGGTAAGAAATACTCACCACAAGTGTTTATTTAATCCTTTGCTTGAAATTTAGTGTAAAGCTTAAAAACATTTTGTCTATTAAGCCAGTGAGCCTCTGTGTCATTGAAAATAACTTCATACCTCATTCTCATTTCTTGACAAAATCATTTGACAAGTGATGTATGGTGCTGGGTCTGGAAAAGCTGATGGGTTTTTGTCAGGTGATAGAATGCTTTCAGCTGGTAGAGCCTTTTGGATGTGTGTAGATAGAAGCGGTGAGCCATACCACTGGGGACCTCATCTACCAAAGCCACCGAGCCTGGTGTGTTCTAATCATTATCTCAACAGGGGTTAATCCATCTGTAACAGAATACTGAAAATTCTTCCATTCAAATTTTTCTTGGTAAAATATAGCTTAAACTCTGAAGAATGTCAGTAGAGTGTGAATTTGCTGTACTCAGGGATTTAACCAAGTTGCCTGCTTAAGAGAAATAGAATAGTTATCCATTCCTCCAAGTTACACTTCACAATATCCAAGTTACACTTCACAATATGAAAGAAAATTATCAGGAAATCAGGGGTAGATAATGCCAATGTGCACTGATGCCACTTCAATTATATTCATTTCTTTCAAATCAGCTCACTTCTTTCCACCAGAGAGGAGTTTATCAGGGGATGCGTGGTCCTTTGAAGTTTGCTTTTTTTAGGAGCAAGGTAGGAAACTTTTACAGAATGCTTCAAAATCTGGCTTTTGTGTTTAAAAAAATCCTTCACTTGGTTACAAATCCAATCATTGACACATATGCCTTTTCTTTTATTAGGTCCTCATGCTCCAATGTATTCTTAGGAGGCAGTTATTAACTGCTGCATCAGACAGCTTTGAATGCAGAAAACAGAAACCACTTTTGGTATTTCAAGTAGGATGAGATTCAACACAGAGAACCAGGTACTCCAAAATCATCCAAAGAGATGGAGGAGTAAAATTCAGGTGTCTGATTTCAGCCTTCTACTTTAAATGACACCATGGCAGGCATGATACAGGAGATGGCAAACTGTCGTCATAGATCTCTCCACTGCAATGGCTATGGCTACTGGCTGCCCTACATTCCTAGGAGCTGACTAGACAGTGGTATGTATCAGCCAACATCATCACAGAAAAAAAGCCTCTATCTGCTTTCTGTCTCCCAAATATCACATGAATACATGTCCTTGGAAAGTATTGATTTTATCCAGAATCTTAGGTGTAAAGAGGAAAATAGAACAGGATGCTGAAAAATGCCCACTACTACAGGCACTATGCAGCATAGGTGTCCCTTTAACTTTGTTTTGTTTCCATTAGCAAGAATCTTTCCATACAGGTGCATTATATACAGTGATGAAAATAAAACCAGTGAATACAGCAGCTTACATTATTTTTTCTTTCCAGCTTAAGCTTAGCCCTATGTGAAATGATATGTAGGTATCCATAAATGAAATATTTTCCCTAACTGTAATTAATGGCAGACTACTTTAAATGATAAAATATGGCAGTAATAATAATTACATATAAATAATAGTTTACTACCCTGTGTTTCTTTTGGAGTGACCAAAAATCACTTCACACCATATATTCAGCATGATTTTGCACCACAAAAACATTTCAAAGCAATATAAATTAAAAAAAATCTCTTCTGGGGGGATGAGAACTAGGTGAACCTACTGATTCCTATCTATGAGTATCTCAAATAGTCAGGGTGTTAAGAATTTGTGGTTTCAACTAAAACTAGCCATATACTTCTAACAGCTACTTAGAAGCAACTGAAGATCCAGGGAAAATGAGGAAATTAAATTAGCATTTTATGCAGAAAGAAAATTCATGGTTGGAAAAGTCATGGACAGAGCCTTTCTAAGGTTTTGACTAAAGGCTTATACAATTTACAGGTAAAAGGAGGAACAGATTTTAGTTGGTCAGAACAAAACTTTCTGCCTAGTAAATTGTAGGGGAGGAAAACTTTTCCCCTTCTTCCCTTTTAGGTTCTTTGGCTGGTCTAATAATTAACTTAGTATAAGACAGATTAATAGAAGAGAAACAAATTTAATATCATACATACGTAATATCTCCCATATTATGCATGGAAACCCCAAAGATAGGAAGCTCATAGATGTGACAAATACAGGCAGCTTTTATACCTTTTAGAAAAAAAAATGATAAGTTTGTGAAGAATTGACAAGACAAAGGGGTGTGGACTTAGGGTAATAAATGAATGAAGAAGTAACAAAGTTTGTTTATATAGCCTTTTGGGCCCTAAATTCCCTATGTCTGGTGATGAGGATATCTTTCTACCCACTGGTACAGGGCAGGTACCATTCATGGGAGGTTTATTTCCTGATTTTGGGGGAACAAGAGAGGGTTAGAAAGTGGTTCTTGAAGTGTCTGTTTCTCAAGTAACTGTAATTCAAAATAACAATATGCCAAATGACACACTCTGGGGTGGGGTTCTCCACTCTGCTCCCCTCAGAATCAGCCTCACCCAAACCAAGAGCATACATTCAAACCAGGTCCGCCTTTACCCCATCCCAACAGGCTTCACTGAAGGGAGAATGGATTTGAATTACCCTGCAATTATTCAAAAGTAATAATTATGAGTGCTACTGGACAAAAGGAAAGACACCTCATTCCTTTCTAAGAGGTAAGATTTCATTTAAGTTCTATTACAGGTTCAGTTTGTTGAATACAATAGCTACACACAGGTTAGGGAGCTAGATTGCCCTCAATGTTTCTGTGACTAAACAAGTTATTTCTAATCCACTTTAGGTTTTGTTTTTTTTTATAGAAACACATCAACTTTTGTCTGGACAACTTTTGAAATTTATAGTATATGCTGCAAAATAATCATTCTTGGTTAATTAATGGGTAGAAGATGGGAAGGATAAAGCTGCGAGTGGGGGTTATTTTAGATTAGGTAAGGCAGAGAACATAACATATCTCTCAGAAGGTGACCTTTAAGGAGAAAAAGGAATAAAATTAAGATGTGTGCCACAAAGAAAGCTGGGAAAAGATACTTCCTGGCAGAGGAGAGAGCAAATGAAAAAGCCCTGAATCTACAGCGGACTTGGCAGGCTCCAGGAACAGCAAGCAGCAGTATGGTGGGAGGGGAGGCAGAGGGGGTGATGGCTCAGGAGAGGGAGCCGCACACCACAGAGGTGCAGACCTTGAAAGTCATGAGGAGGACTCGGATTTTAAGTGTGATGGCAAACCACTGGGGGATTGGGAGCGATGGAGCGAGAAGACCTAATTTACATTAAACAAACAACAGACAAATAAACCTTCTCTGGTAAATGCCAAGAAAGAAACTATAAGGCATAAGTGGTGGTAGAAAAGACCTATCAACAATGAAAACCCACCAACTCCAAGCCTAAAGTGTTATACGAACAAAAAGGAAGGAATGATTAATGGTCTGTGTGGACTTAACACATTAACAGAATGAACAGTTTGTACAGCCCTTGAGATCAAATAGAAATATACAGGTGGACATTGGGACTGGGTCAAGCACATCCCCAATTAAGGAATGAGCTGAGCAAAAACAGGGCCACAGGATGAGGCAAATTTTGATTAGTGAAAGGCTGGGGGTTCATATGATTACAGATTTCATGTGGAGAAGGATTGGGAGATGAGATTAAGTAGGTTATAGCAAAGCTCTATTCTGGCTTGTGATTTATTCCATTAGCACTGGAGACCAATTTTTAAAATTAGTAATGTAAATTTTACTTAATGAGAAAATATATTTCTTTATTAACTTTTTAAAATATACCCACAGTGTAGAGTGCTCGGCTAGAAATTGGGAATAAAGGGATAAATAAGACAAAAGCAATTCCTGTGAACTGTCATACTTTGTCAGTGGTTAGAAGAAAGTACCTTCCTACAAGCAGGTGATGTCACCTTTTCTATAGCCTCAGAAAATGGAATTTGCCCCCAGTTTTGTGGTTATCATGGCTTAGTTTTAAAGCCACTTATTTTCCATTTCCAAAGAGCTCAGCATCAATACCCAAGGTGACACCAATGCTTGTTCTTCTTTCCATATTGACCCAGTCCTTCTTGTCTGTGATCTTCCAAGTTCCCAACAGATCCTGGCCTCATATGACAGTGTGGAAAATTAGTTCATATTCTCATTAAGCACCCCAATTAATTTAACTTTGAATCTACTTATAGATCCTCCAGTTATTTCTGAGGGCCCTCCTAGGAGATGTCTTAGGAATGCTCAGGAGTAAGTTCCACTTTAGCTTATTGATTCATTCATTCATGAGCATTCATGTTGGTAATAGTACATCACTGGAGAACCACACTGCCAGGTACAGTCAGCCTCTCCTGGTGATCGCCACTTGAAGCACTGGGAGGGATGGCCTGACTATCATTTCCAATGCCACTCCATACTTCACATGGAGCAGGCCTGTCTCCTAGGTCACCACTGCACACATCTTGATGCCAGTCATTTTGCTAAGATTTCATTGTGGATGTGAGGACAAGAGTACAGAAATACAAACCCAAGACTGATGTAAAAGTAGCTCTTAACATGCTGTTCTCAGGGCCCACAGGTCCAGAGCCATCCTCTGCATTCCTTATTTCCCATCTAGCTTGTGGGAAGATGGCCAACTCCTGCTCAACACACACACCCCCTCACAAATTTGAGAAACTACTGGGAGTACTCTATGCATATCTACGTTTCCAAATAGAAAGTTCAATTGCTTGAAGGCACAGGGAAGTACCAGTTTTAGACTCATATATCATATTTTAATTTTATCTAAAAAATGCTCTTTATAGGATGCTTCTAAATGCCTCACCACTTAAAGGGAATCCTATATTCTCTCCAAAAAGTATGTGCAACAATTGTCTGGCCACCACAGCCCTATCAGTTGGAACATAGTCCAAGAGTGTCATATCTAAGTCATTCATCTGAATAGTAACTTACATAAATTATTTTTTTGAGTCAAATTCTGATTCACAGTCCATCTTATATGGAATGAAACTCTTACCTATAGATTTTTCTTGCATTATCAGGGTAGGGGGTGGAAAACTTTCCCTTCGTCCCTTCCAGGTTCTTTAACTGGTTTAATCATTAAACTGACATAAGGCAGATTAACAGTAGAAAAACAAATTTTTTACGTATGGGACACCCACAAAATTTAGACTCCCTGACAGTCAGACATTTGAGGCTTATATACCATCCTGAGCTAAGGAGAAGGGGTGGGAGTCTTTGGCTTCAAAGAGGAGGAAGACAATGTGCAGGAAGATGTAAAGAGCAAATGTTTGGTAAGCAAATGTTGGCCATGCCACACAGATACACCTTTCTAATAGAAAAGGTTCTCTCTGATAGTAGCTCTCCTAGTGGTATAGGCTACCTATCTAGCCTTTCAGACACTTAAGGGGGAGGCAAATGACTATTCCTGGGTCTGCTGGGCCCCAACTGTCTTCAGCTGGAAATAATCCACACTCCAAAGTGGCACATTGTGGGGTGATGTATTTTGCTCCACACATCAGCTTTGTGCACAAATATTTGCAAGCCAATACATACAAGACTACAAGATTCATTTACAGTTCAGTGAACTCTGAATTCTTATAATACCAAGAAAGATTTCTTCTAAAAGGGCAGCAGGTTTGTAGACATATCTTTCACTAAAAATTATACAAAGAATTGTGCTTTACCTGCAAAAATGTGTTGTTTCTAAGTTAAACATGTACATTCCAATATTGGTTTTGTTTTCTAAAAGCATGGGGAAGTATTTATATAATACATGGTACATTCAAAAGTGCTTTCCCTAAGACAGAAGTACAATTTCCTTGAAAAGTTACTTGAAATTTTCTATATCCAGAAAATTTTTTTTTTACACATGTCAAGTTTTCTTATAACTCTCAAGATCTCCTTTTCTGTCCCTGGAATGCTAGTGGACAAGTCCTGCTGCTCCAGTAGTTACATAGTAAACGTCTGCACATCATTCACTTGTCTAAGAAGATCTCATCTCACTGTTTGTCTCCCTTCCAGAATGTCAGCTCCCTGGCAGCAAAGATGCTTCTCCCCTCTGCGCCTCTGGACCAGCTCCGAGAAGAATGCCTTGCATGTCAGAGGTGTACCTGGCACATGGTAAGCTCCATACTCAGTTACTAAATTGCTACATTCTGAAGCTGAAAGATTTTCCAGTAAAGACTAGTAAGTATTAATGAATAGAGGCTCTGATTATACTCTGAACTTTATGCCTCATATTATGCTATAATTAGTTTCCATTGCCACTATTTCTTTCCCCATATTTTTAATTGCATAGACAGCTTCTATTCTAATGAGAGAATTTACAAAAACAAACTATTACCCATATGGCAAAAATGAACTAGAATCCATTTGTTTTTTTGCTACAATAATGTACAACTTCGGAGCTACTTCAGTTGTATTCTTCCCCTACTTGGCCAGGGAAAAAAATGTTTTCTCATTTTTTTCATAGTACTTAATAATTCTGTGCTTTTATTATATCCTTTGCCACAATATAATTATTTGTTAATGTGTTATTTTTTCATTAGTTTTGAATACTCCAGTAAAGAGAGCACTTTAAAAAGAATTAAAGAAATCCCCAGCACTTGTAGTTGCTTAGAAACATTTGTGAGATATTATTGAAATGCAGAATAATATGCTTACATTAAGCCTTTTGAAAAACAGGTCACAATACTTCACGTTTTAAAGAAAAAATATACAGTAAATTTGTAATTACTAAATAGCTACCAATCTTGGTTAAACTCCTTTTGCAATCTTACTTTGGAAAAACAAAGGGATGGTTTAACTTGTTACATTACCTATTCTTAATCCATAACTTTGTCAACATGATTCACTTTTCATTATTCTACTTTTTGGTCACCTCATAGATTATTTCTTCCACTGAGTAGTTAATAGTACTTGATTTTTCTGGGAGTATTCAGTAAGATTCATAACACACTTTTTCCTGCTTTCAAAGAAATCCTTTCCTATTAAAATCCTCAAAGAATTTTGCATAGCCAAAGACATGGTTAGTAGTTAATATTTTGGTTTTACTCAAGTCTTTCAGTTAGTGTGAAAATAATTATGATATTCTTCGGTACTGGATTTTGTATATGTACACATTAGATTTCTATCTTCTCAAAAGTCATGCTTATAAGCTATCTAATATAACAACATATAGCACAAAAAACTGATAGGATTTTAAGATGCCATTAACTTCTCTACATGCCATGAAAATTTTTCATAGAGTAACAGACGTGTCAATAGCTGCTCTTTGCCGGGTGTTTCGCTCTGTTAAACCCACATCCGGTTTGTTTCCATGCTCCCCATCACCGGTAATTCCTTTAGAATTCAACTTAGATCTTCAACTATTTATTTGAACAGATATTCTATTTAATGTATTTCCATGATTACTTTTATGGTAGAGAAACCATTGTACAATCTGAAATTATTAAGCAAAAAAATGGTCTTATTCATCTTGGCATCTCCACTAAGTAGTGTATTATAAAGTTTAAAGAATGATTGTTAAGTAGCAAACTTATCTGCTATCAGGGCATCAAAATGGCATATATATCATATTTGATATATGGGTTAAAGATATAATATTGGATTTCTGAAAATATCTATTAGACTGAATTTTTCAAAATTTCCTTGGATATTAAATGTGATAAAGCAACAGAATTTTCAATATTTTTTCCTTCTGCTCATGTTTAATGTTTACTCATTTGTTTCCTGTCACTTGCAGGATAAGATTAAATATTTGTTTTAACTTTTTGCAATTTTCTTAGTATGATTTTCTATTCATGTCACCATGCTGTCTGCGTCAGCTGTACAATTAGTGTTTCATTAGCAATGTCCCTTGAAAGTAATTCTTGTGATTGGCCCCAGAAATACACATTGAAATTAGGCCATGTCAATAGATTCTAGAACATAGACAGCTTTAGAATTAGGCTTTGCCTACTTATCTTTAATAAATTAGAAATTAATTGAGAGTAAACAGAAAAAATAGTGTTCTTGTCTATGACCAAAAAAGATATTGGGAATTAAAAGTGAATTCTGCTTTTTGTTAACAAGAAAACCTCTATTTCCTTTGATTATATCTTTCACGCACAAAAAGCAATTTTTTCCCCTTGATTTACACCAGTTTTAAAGTGTGTTTGCCTCTGGTAGCTTGTAAATTAAAGGGCTTTTATTGTATTCTGGCATCTTCACTTACTGAATGTGTCTCTTGTTTGAACATTTAAATTTTAGTAAGACTTTATATATTCTCAGTTACATTCACTGTAGTAGTTTTGCCATAATACCAGTTGAAAAAAAGTTATAAAATACCTGACCATATGGTCTCTTGATGCACAGCATTTAATACAAAATTCTAAGTAAACACTTCAAAAGTATTTTTGAAATCACTACCAAATGTTGATACTACATAATAAAGGCTATATTACAACACTACAAATGTTAAGCATTCTTAAGCTGAAGAGGATTATCATAATAACAGGAAAAAAAAGGGTTGCAGAAAGGGAGTATACTTGGGCATTAAACTTGATTTGAGTCAACTCATCAGGTACAGTCACTTTGAAGTTGAAGATGTCATACCTTTAAGCCTCAAGGTCATAGGAAAGACTATTTTAGGAATAATAATGTGAATCTTTATTGAAAAAAATCTGGTTTTGACAGAAAGGATTTATTCATGAACATTTTATTTGTAGCAGGTTATAGGTTACAACCATGCTTCCTTGTTACCTACATTTCTCCTGTAATTTTATTTGGTAAGTGAGTTTTCTCCTTTAACAGTTAGATTTTGTTAAATAGTTATTGTGCCTTGCATAGGAAGCATACATTGAAAAACTAATGCACCTTAAATTGTAAGGGCAGAATCACACAGAATTTTCTCAACTTTGATTATATCCAGCTTCATACCTTTTTTTGTCAGCTTTCTGAGTTATAATTTATACACAATAAATACAGTGATTATAAGGTACAATCACAGGAAATTTGACAAATACACAGTCATGTAACCATCACCACAATTGTGTTATAGAATACTTCTATCACCATACACAGTTCTTTAGCGTGCACTTGCAATGAGTGCTCGCCTAGACACTCCAGCTCCAGACAACTACTATTTTCTGTCATTATAGTTTTGCCTTTTATAGAATTTCATATGAATAGAATTAAAAATATACATAATATAGTTTTTTTGTTTGTTTTTCTCCACTTGGATTATTGTGGTTGAGATTCACTCATATTGTTGCATGTATCAATGGTGTGTTCTTTTTTATGGCTCAGTAGTATTTCACTACATGAATATATTGCAATTTCACTAGCTAATAGATATTGGAACTTGTTTCCATGTTTTGGCTTTTGTGAATAAAGCTAATTTGAACATTCAGTAAAAGTACTGGTTTGAACATATGCTTCCATTTCTCTTAGATAGACACTCGAGTTGGATTACCAGGTCAGGTGGTAAATGTAGGTTTAACTTTATAAAATACAACTAAATTGTCTCCAAAGTAACTGTGCTGTCTTGTATTTTACTATAAATATTCTGGTTGCTCCTATTCTTCACCGTACTTCCCAAATTTATGTATAGATTAAATATAATCTTAATCAAAATGTGAGCATTTAAAAAAAATTGGCAGGCTGATTCTAAAATTTATATGAAAATGCAAATTAATCTCAATCCTGATTTCATGCCATGTACAAAACATAACTCACAATGTATTACAGACTTAAATGTAAGAACAAGAACTCTGAAACCATGAACAAAACAGGAGAAAATCATTAATGACCTTGGATAAGGTAAAGATTTTTAAAAAACTATACTTAATATAAAGGACAACGAAAACTATACTTAAAAATCAATAATTAGACTTCACCAAAATTTAAAGTGCTGTTGAAAGATGCCATAACAAAAAATATAAAGTCAAACCACTAACTGGGGGAAAATAAATGCGAAACATATGTCCAATGAAGGATGTGTACATAGAATACACAAATTAATGTTAACATTCAGCAATGAGATAAATAACCAAATTTTAAAATAGATCAAGTATTTAAAACACATGCCACCAGAGAAGATACATATTTGGCAAAGAAGTACATCAAAAGATGTTTAACATTATTGATATTAGGGAAAGTGTGTTAAAATCAAAGAAATACTGGCAATCAATAGCATGGCTAAAATTAAAGACTGACTGCATAAAAAAAAAATCCTGCCATTTGCAACAACATGGATGGATCTATCATTGGGTATTATGCTAAATGAAAAAAGCAGGTGGAGAAAGACAAATACTATATGATTTCAATTACTTGTGGAATATAAAAACAAAGCAAAACAAAATGAACAAAACAGCAGTAGACTCACAGACACTGAGAAATGACTGGTGGTTACCATGGAAGAGGGGATGGGGGATTGGGAGAGGAGGGTAAGGAGGATAAAGGGGCACAAAAATTCTCAATCTCAATATAAGTTGGTCATGGGTATGGTAGTACAGCATGGAGAATACAGCCAGTGATTCTGTAACATCTTCCTATGTTGACAGATAGTAACCACATTAGTGGGGGTGAGGATTTAATAATATGGGTAACTGTTGAACCACTGTGTTGTATATTTGAAACCAGTGTAGTATTGTATATCAACAATACTTCAACAAAAAATAATTTAGTAAGATTAAAGACTGACTGTCAAGAGCTAGTGAGGATTTGGAGCAACAAAAACTCTCATATGCTGCTGGCATGAATGAAAAATAGCAGTTTGGTAGTTTCTGAAATTGTTAAGCACACCCCTCCTCTATGACTCAGCCACATCACTCAGGGATTCACCCAAGAGAAATGAAAGCACTCACTCACAAAAAGACTTGTATATACATTTTCCTACCAGTTTCATTTGAAACAGTCAAAAACTGTAAATTACACAAATGTCCAACAACCGGTGAGTACATAAAAAAAGTTGTAGTATAATAAGATAAGGAAATAGTATTCAACAATAAAGAATAATCTTTTGTTATGATTGAAACATCATTGACCATCACCAAAAATGATCATTCTGTATAAAAGTCTGACAAAAAGAGGGCCTGTTCTAGGAATACATTTCTAACATTCAAGAAAAAAGAAACTAAACTATAGTGACAGAAAACAAATCATTTGATGGACTGGGGGGTGGTGCTAAGGAGAGGGGCAGAAAGGAGGCATTTCCAATGAGCATAAGGAAACTTTTGGGATTAATACATATATTAATTGTCCTAATTATATTGATGTCTAAATCTATGAAATAATACTCCTTAAATATATGTAATTTGTTGTATGTCAATTTTACTTCAATAAATATGTAAAAACATTTCTCTGTTAGTCAATGTTTTAGACAATTTGTCTTAACTACTAGTAATATGAAAGATCATAATGCAATAATATGCACTGTTAAAAGCTCACTATTAAATTCTATAGAAATTCTGAAATTTCCTCCGAGGGATTTTGCTTTTTTGTTATTGTTTGCTTTGCCTTTACTGCTTGTTTTGTTTGAAAGAATGGGACACAGGTGGTTAGATTAAATGTCTCTTTTCTGTTATTTATTTTAAATTTTATAATTAAGATTAACTTTATAGGCAAGGGTTTTTTCCTGACTTTGAACTCCCTTGGGTGGATGTGAGTTTAAACCCAATTAACTGAACTTTTAAATGCTCTGGTTATTTAGCTTGGTCTGTTCATATTTGATTTTGTACTTGGGTAGAAGTCCTCCAAATAGGAAACTTGAGTCTTCTTGTGCATCTAAAACTAGTGAGAACAAGAAGACAGAACATATAACCTCTCTTACCAGACGGTAGACTACCCATTTGGCACCTTTCCTGGAAAGTTGCAAACTCAATTAAGGGCACATATGGCCCATAGCAGTAAGTATTCACCTTTGCCAAGACTCATTTCTCTATGGCATTTCCAAACCATGGCTGTGCTATAAACTTTTCCATGTAATGAAATGCATTTTTTTTGCTTAATAATCTCAGATTGTACAATGGCTTCTCTACCATCAAAGTAATCATGGAAATACATCAAATAGAATATCAGTTCAAATTCTACAAGTGTGCATTTCCTACTGAGGTGCATTTTATTTAGGAAATCAGATTTGGAGATATCTAGACTTAATGAGAGGTAGTGGTAGAATTAATAAATCTCCCAGTATTCCCTGAAGCAGCTGTTCTCCTTTGAAATAATGAGCATATGGTTTCATCATATTTTATTGATTTGATCCCCTTCAGCTAAAGAAATATTTCAGTAGAATGTAAACAACTTTCACAATTTCTGCATGTTTCTCAAACCCTCTATATTCCTGGCTACACAGAAAGCTGAAGAGCATACAAATGAAAAGCCAAAGGCAGTATTGAGATTTCTTAATCAAAGACAAGACCAAAGGGAAGATGGGACCCATGAAATATCTTTATTTCTGAGATGCCTGCCTAAATATTTGGTAGATTTTAAAAACAAAGTGGGATGGACTATAGTAAGTTAATGGCATGAAGAGGACCCCTGTCTTGCATAGATCAGGAGTTGTCAGGATTTGAACTGTGGATGTATATACACTAGAAAGGAAGAAAGTGACTGGAACTTTCTAGCAAAGTATCACCAGAGTTGATTCAAGTAAATAGTTTCAAAATTATGTAAGAACCACTGGAAGGCTGGGATTCAATTAGATGGATATGAACGGCAGTCCATTAGAAAATATATAAGAGCCTAGAAAGAATGGAAGGAGGCTAGATACAGTATGTAGATAGAACACTTAGCCCAAGGTTGGCTGGGAAGCAGCAGAACAAGCAGGAAAAGAATTAGGTTGACATCAGAGGCAACAAAGAGATGATTTTCAAAGGAAGTGAACTAAACTATCTGAGATTCACTGAAAATATTGGTGGTGTAAGCAGTCTTACCCACCACCCTATCAACACCTCCCTATTTAGGAGAGTTTATCCTTCCAGAATTCTATAATTTTATGAAGCAAACTTATTCTTTCAGTTTGAATTTCCTTCTTTATGCTAAGGTAGGGCATGCTACTCCTTGAGAATGGATACTGATTGGTGCGCTCTAACAACCAGATTGTTGATTTAAAATGCAGTCACTGGGCCCCATGTTCCAACAGATTCAGCAGATATGGGGTTGGGCTGAGATATGCGTTTCAATGAGTTCTCCAAAAACCTCTGGGCTGAGGATTCGTCCCTTTTGGTTTTCTGTGCATGTGGCCCTTGACGTTCTGAGTTCTGTATGAGGCCATTTATGAGTCTAATCTTGATTAATTACCAAAAAAAAAAAGAGTTTTTTCATGCACATTATGCCAGAAGCGGGGTTCAGCCTAATTTATTTGTTATGCTTATGAGGTATGACAATAAATAATAATATTTATTTTAAATAAATAGTAATCTATTTCATTACAGGGCTAAAGAGGAAACTGTTAAATTTCCCTTAATACATAAACTGTTTTCTTCAGCCATAGTTTTCATCACAGTTAATCAGGTGTCTTTGCTACAAGACTTCTTTAGGTCTTAGGGATGCCAAGGCATCATGTGAATCTCCAAGAGGAGTGATTACAGTCTAGCATTGCTGAAACAATTTGACCACAGAAGTCCCTTCAGCAAGAAAAGTACTGATTAATATTCCTCCAGAGCTTTGTTCAATAAAATACAGCATGGAAAATTCTGGTTTACTGACTTAAGTCACTGTACATTTTTACAGATATATAGCAATAGTGAAGAAGAGCTTGCTCAAGAGTTTGTACACGGACATTATTGCTAATTTACAGCAGGAACTAGACTCAGGAAATTAAGGTTAACCAACCTGGAGCATGACTGAGTGGAATCTAAAGTAAGGTTCCTAAATCACAGTACTAAACACGACCACGTTAGGGAAAGACTGGGCTGTAGTTATACAAAAATCAACAGTTGGTAATGGCTCATCTGAGAAGTGAAAGGCAGTGATCAAGGTATTTAAATTGCCTTTGAAGAGCTGCACAAGTCAGGCTGGATTGTAAATGGAAGAAGTCACTAAGCAAAAAAGAGTTTTATACAAGTGGAGGCAAAGGTGTTAAGATATATAGAGGAAGTGATTTCAGGAACAGAAACAATGTTAAAAAATGTTGTGGTCTGAGTCAATAAAGTCATAGAATGAACATGATAGAATTTCATATGATGAATTTCATATGTTAGAAATATATTTTTAGTGTAACTGTCCTTCATTTGATTTCTTTTGAGGTCATTTCTCCCCCAGACCTTTAAGGAAAACACATGTAGACTTTTAAAATTATAAACTGCCATTTATTGAATGCTTAATATATTCAAAATCCAAGTTAATCACTTTTCTATTTTATCTGTTATAAAATATTACCTAAAACAATACTCAATATAATCTTAATAGCTAAATAGTTAATTTATTAGATGACATATTATCTAATACAATTATCAAAAAATGCCCCTGCCAACTGAAGTCAAAGAAACTTATACAAGGACAAGTCCCTTGCAACTAGGAAAGTGCAGGAGACTTAGCATCATAAGACTTCATTTAATTATGATTGTTTTTATTTTTGGTTTTATTTCTGTTATTTGTGACTTAAATAGGTGTGGCTACCCTGCCTGAAAATTATATCATTGCCCCTTATTCTCTGAAAAAGTAATAATAAATTATAATAGTGACAAAGAAAAATGTTTGTCAAATAGTTCATTCTGCTGCCCAATAATGATTCCTGTAATATCTTAATTGCCTTCGTTCATGTGTTGTCTCTATACTTCACAAAATTAACTTATTATTAATAACATAAGATAAATTGATTATGATACTGGCCTGAAAGGAAAGACATTAGACAATGAACTGTAGTAGATGTAACAAATCACTCTCCTGTTTTTCCATGTTACAGTGAAAAGGGGCCATATACCTCATATGAAAGACATGAATTAATAATTACTTTAAATTGAAGATGTAGCCAAGGCTTAGTAAAATTTCCCTGTAATACCAAATGCAATCTTTATTTCCTGTATCTGCACAGGTTGTTTAAAAAAGGCATATCCTCCACTCCACAGTCCATGGAAGAAGCCTGTTCTCTATCAAGCAAGAAAAAAAGTCTTCTGATTATATCCACATGGTTGTTTGGCATTAAGACATCATCCAGGTCACGGCCCAGATGTTCTGATCTTAAACACTTTAGATGACAAGCTTTTCTTGCCACCACAATTGAGAATAGCTACTGCCTTCACTGGCTTTTCAGTCTGAGAACTCCAAAAGGTCAACGTAATTTTCCATTTTTCAAGTGAGGAGGTGGTCACAAAGAAACTTGCTCAAGTGTCACAATCAAAGCAAGTCACTTACAAAACTGAACTTTGAACCCAAAACATCTGAGATACTGGTTTACCAATGACTGAATGAGGTGAAGTGCTCTAAAAATCCCTGCTTCTTTTTAAAACAGAACATTAGGATCCATGCCATTTTTTTCAAAACATAAATTTAGCTTCTAAGTCTACAAATGGCACTAGAAATTATAATATGTAAATAAATAAATGAGTATCTAAATATAGATAGTTTGGGGGCATAAAGCAACTTTCCAAGATATTTTGAAATGCTAATTATATGTATTCTATTATACACATGACTATCATTTTTCTCATATGGGCTCCAAATTTTACTTATTAAGTTAGAAAAAAATGTACATTCACACCACATATTAGTTAGAGAGAAAAAAGAGGAAAAAATCAAGCCCAGAGTAGCATTTATGCTATTTATACCAATTGTGATTAAGTTTCCTCATTTAATATTAAACCAAATAGATCTGGTTATGAAAGGCAGGTTTTAAAATATCTTATATTTTCAGGACTTACAATCAAGAAAAAATCAAGACTTATTTACTTAAATGTTTATTATTGTGTGTAGCATAAGTTTTGTCAGATTTTAGTGAAGCAGTTCAAGATTATAAACAGAAGGATGATTTCTCTCAGCGATATTCAAATGGCAATAAAACAGATACAGCCATCACTTCTGCTTTGCAATGTGATTTTTATAGTTTTATTTGGAGAGATATTGACATATATACATATATATTACATGCACGCACATACATAATACATATGCTTGTAAAATTCTGGTATAGATATTGTACTTAGCAAAGATATTTAATTTCTACAAATTATGAGTCTCATAAATGTGTGAATTTATAAATGATAATCTTCTATCATGTAATAAAAAAACTCTGAAATCATTTACCTTCCTTTTTTTTTCTTCATAAATGATTATAAACCATTTTGGTTCTGAGAGCATCTGGTTTTATGTGTGTATATACTGAGCAGTTAGCTCACATCCAAAGAGGACCCACAGATGAAGCCTTCCAGTAAAAGAATAAAGAATTGAAAGACATTCTGTCACGTTAATATTTGCCAAAGACTGAAAAATTATTTCCTAGTAAAAAAAAATGAACTATTTAAAATGTGCTCATCATAAGAAAGTTTAGTTGGGATGAGATGTCCACCAAAACTTAGGAGAAATAAAGGATCCATTTGTCATCATCAACATATTAAAAATCAAAGATGAATTGCAGTATTTTGATCTTTTGTAGGGAGAAAAGAAAGACTTATCCTTGACTGTGCCTGTTATTTTGATTTCTAAGGGTGAGTAGAGTAAGCCTGATTGTGAATACAATTATGAAGAAAGCCTTTTGTTTTTAAGCATTTTTATATATAATTTCTGAATCTCTTAGTTCTTGTGCCCTACATTACCCAGAACTTTTATGCAACCCATTATTCTTCACTGTACTGTCCCACCGAGGGACCATCCAGCTTGGGGAGGATGCAGTATTTCAAAATTACTTTTCTTGACCCAGTTTTTTTTCAGACGCCAACTTCAAACACTGTTCAGAAGGAAAGAGATCTGGTGAACAAATTTATATTACTATGTGACTGACTTCCAGCCTATATTTTAAATTTTCTGGAAATTATTTGGTAGAAAAATGAAAAAGGCAACCCAAATGATTGACTCTATGTTGGTGGAAATCCAGAACCGTGTGAGTCTGTAAAGGGGTGCCTGAGGGACCGGAGCCTTCCCCTGGACCCTTCAAATCCTATGCTGTCAGAAAAGGTGATACAATGAGTAGTGGCAGCATGATGTTAAAGAGTAGGTGCTTCGGAATCAAACAAATTCAGGTTTGAATTCAGGACAATCATTATTTGTAGACTGGAGAGGTTTCTTATTCCCTCCAAGTTAGTGGTGTCAATGGTAAAGTGAAATTTAGAAAATCTGCTTCGGTGGTTTGTTATGAAGATAAGAAATAATATATGTAAAACATCTAGCGTATAGGATAAAATTAATAGATGGTAGATATTAAATATACACAATGAATAAAAGGTCAGTATTTGAAAGAAGCCTTTAAATAATACATATTTGAGGATTATTCGTGGTTCTAGAAACATGCTTAATTTGATATTTAAAAGTCTCACCATATGGTTTATTGTGTTCCCTATTCAAAGTAAAAATGGCAACTGATGCCATGAACAAGATTAACAAACATTGGAATCAAGAGAAATTGGGAGAAGGAAACTTGGCAGTCACATGCCTTAAAAATTTGAACCACATAGTGAAGGATGTAGAATAATAATATATCATCTTCAAACAGAATTTGATAAAATTTAGATCTTATTTACCTTATGTCATCATATGCTCTTCTGAATTATTAATAATAACTTTAGTGATGGTAGCAATAATGCTTATAGCTTAAGAACAAGAAAGGATATCATGGTATCTAAATTAATTCATTAAGTTTTATTCAAGTATTTCAGTAATAATGGACACATATATTTGTTCTAATTTATAAAGTGTGTTGCATAAATGTCTTATTTATTCCTCCAATTAGTTCATGAAGATCCGTCAGCTGAGTGGACCAATGTTCATGTAGCTGTCATAAGCAGATACTCTCCTTAAAGTAATTGTTGAGACCATCCTGCCCACATTCCAGTTTTTATCAGTCAAGAATTCTGTCAACAACAGAATGCATGCTGTCACCTCCTACACCCTGACACTTTCCCCTGGTCCACTGAACCTTTTCTGCACTAGTTCCTAAACCCTAAGACTTCACTGACATGACCCAGTCCTCCCAAACCAGATTCCACACTGTGACCCTATAGAAATGCTATAACTCCAAGGAGGAGATTCCTTATGTCCTTAAGGTGCTCCCTCAGCTCCTTTGACTGAAGTGGAAGTGGTTCTACCCACCATGTCCATTTTCTCTCCAGTTTTCTCAGGCTGCTGATGCTCTAATTCCTCAGTAATCTTGAGGCTAAGATGTGCAATCTTTGCCCCTCTTCCCATCACCGATGCCTCTGAAAAAAATTACTTCTCTATATTCGTAAGGAGAGAGCGTCCCCTTTGAGACACGGCATTCAGCTACAGTACCCTCTTCCTTTCCTTGTTCTTATTTAGTAATTTTCATGTCACCCTTTCTCATTTGTTAGCAATTTCATGTTTGGCTTACAGAATTCCTCTGTATCCTTTTATTCCTCTTATTAGCCATTGCCCCAGTGACTTAAATGTCCCTGTGAATAGCATGTTCCACCCAATAGCCTCCCAGTGATTCAAGTCACTCACCTCCAGTGACAGTCTACTCCTCTAGTTTAGCTTCTCGTATCGCACCTTGCTCTTGTCAACACATGTAACAACTGTTAATCTAACAATCGAACATTTCACTCTGGATACCACCTACTTTCTTGTCCACTTGCTTAATAATTTTTCCTTCAACAAAAAGGAGGCCACCTATTCTGGTGGTCCCTTTACTCCTTTCCACTTAAATTTCATGGTACATCATTTCTGTAACCATCTTGCAAAACTAAGCTCATTTGCCTAAATTTTTAATTGAACACATCTGCCCAAACCCTTACCCTAAATGAACCTAACCATCTGTTTTCTCTAAGCCTGCACTAATTATTATAAAATCACTGGGAAATGTTTCACTAGACGATCTATCAATTCTGCTGTAAATTGAGAAGCAACCAATTCAAACAGGCCCTCGGCACTGTGACATTTCTGTGATTCTCTGATACCTCCCTTTTACGTTTTCCACAATTAACTCAAACCTTCTCTACATTTTTTTCAAACACTGGCCTAACCTAATCCTGCTTATTCTCAGCAAGTGACCTTGACTTCTCTTTTAAAGAAAAAAATTAAAACCATCACATGAAAATGTCCTAATTTTCTCCATATGAAACATTCCAACTTACCCACATCTGTACATGTTCTTTTCTCAGTTTATACTACTAAGTAGAGAACCTGTCCCCTCCCCTGCTAATGCTGATCTTTCCTCCTCTCTTCTGGACTCTATCCTGTGCCCCATCTTTAAAATCCACAAATAGAGACATACCCCATTTATTGCGCTGTGCCTTTCTACACTTACCAGATACTGAGTTTCTTACACATTGAAGGTTTGTGGTAACCTGCATGGAGCAAGTCTGTCAACATCAGTGTTCCAACAGCCTTTACTCACTTCATGTCTCTATATCACATTTTGGTAATTCTCACAATAGCTCAAACTTTTTCATTATTATTATATTTGTTATGGTGATCTGTGCTCAGTGATTACTTGCTAGAGGCTCAGGTGAAGGGTAGCAGTTTTTTTTAGCAACAAAGTTCTTTTGAATTAAAGTATGTACAATGTTTTTTAGGCATAATGCTGTTGTTATAATAGGTAGAGAGTCAGACATGAGTAGGGAAGGAGGAGGGGGACTTCGGCCAGTTGTGTACATTCAGCTGGATACTTGCTTATATTCTATGAATTCCATGTAAGCTGTTCTCTGGGATGTTGAATGAGACTATGGCATCAGACTGGCCAAAAACTGGCTAGTTCCAGTGTGGAGGAGAAAATGACCCAAACCTCACCTCAGAATCCATTACCATAGTAAAAATCATGCCCCTCCACATTAGCATAGTAAAAGTCACACCTCCCCACACCATGACAGTTCCAACGAGGACCGGATATTGTCAAAAATCCCTCTGGCAGACATGAAGGTGGAACAGGCCTGAACTCCAGGAAGACTCCAACTGCTCCCTTTAAAACCTGATCTCACTTAGTGAGTATCATCTCCCTTCATATAAAAATGCTCCCTGTTTTTCCCTCGGTGCAAACCCCTCTGAATCACCTGTGCCCCAACTCTTGAGCATGCACTCTTTCCTTTCTTTTAACTCTTAGACTCCAAATAAACTCTAAATGCTCAACAGCTTTTCTGCATCTGTTCTTGAATTCTTTCTCATGGTGAAATCAAGGACCCATCTCTAGCAACACTATTGCACACTTAATAGACTACACTATTGTGTAAACATAATTTTTGTATGCACTGAGAAACCACAAAATTCATTTCACTCCCTTTATTGTGATATTCACTTTATTGCAGCAGCCTGGAACCCAACCCAAAATATCACTGAGGCATGTATGCGTATGTGTGTGTGCACATATGTATATATATGCATATGTACACACACATACCCTGATTTACGGACATAATCTTAGGTTAATATACTAGGACAGAATATATTGTTTTTTCATTATTTACAATTTTAGCCCCCTTTGGGCCAGTCTGTTCCATTCTGATTCCCTCGATGTCACAAGCAGACCCACAGAGCATTGTTTCAGTCACTCTTCAACAGTTTCCTTTTTATTTTTATCTAGTATCATTCAGTCTTCCTAACATTTACCTCTGGAGGCTGCCATAAGCTCACCTAGGACAAGGAGCATGTAAAAAATTATTTTAATAAATATTAATATCTGATTAATTAGTGCTGATTAAACAGCAGTATGAGAATAAGAAAGTACTATAGTAAGAAGGGAGAGATAAATGCGCTGGAGTCAAACCTTGCAGAGGCTTGACAGGAAGAAATGAGAGAAGGCTAAGAGCCAAGGAAAAACAAGCCTATTCATCTTATTTTATTTTAGACAGGAATTATCATATACTACCACCTGCTTTTTTTTCTTCCCAATGAAAACTCTTCCTTTAACCTTACACACCTACAGGAACAGCAAGATACAGGGAACACTGACATCAAATGCTGTTTGGACGTGGAGCAACAGGAACTTCCATTCATTGACAGAATACATGATGGCCACTTTGCAAGAAAGTTTGGTTGTTTCTTACAAACTGAACATACCCTCTCCATATGATCCAGTATTCATGCTTCTTGATACTTAACCAAGTGAGTTGAAAACTAATGTTCACACAAAAAACCAGCACACAGATGTTTATAGCAGTTTTATTTATAATTTCCAAAACCTGGAAGCAACCAAGATGTCTTTCAGTAGGTTAATAGATAAACTGTGGTAAATCCAGGCAATGAAATATTATTATGCACTAAAAAGTTATCAAACCATAAAAAGACAAAGGAAACTTAATGCATATCACCAAAGAAAAGAAAGAAATCTGAAAAGGCTACATGCTGTATGATTCCAACTAGAAGACATTAGTTCTCTGCAGAAAATACAGAGCTGCTCTTCTATCAAAGACACAGCTGGCTAGTCCACAAATAAAAGGACCAAAAGAAAATAAGTGATATTGTTAAATAGAAGTTAAACATATTTGGTTAAAAGTAATACATGGTTAAAGTGAAAAGTATCTCTTGCTAGGCAAAAGATGTACTGGGGATAGAGGGTAAGGATGGTAGGAATTCTTTGGTTATAAAAAGCCAGAAATATAGGAGAAAATGAACAAAGTATTTAATTTTAGAAGTTAACCCTGCTATCACATTAAGGCATAATTTAGTAAACCTCTCAGAATACTAATGGAAGGACATTTCCTTGAAGATACTAATAAACCTACTAGTTCAAATGCTTTCTAAATTTAGCTGACCAAAGCACTATAAAAACTCATTAAGGACAAAATTTACTAAATTTTGGTGTGTTCTTATCCAGGATTATTTATAGTATATTTAGATGAATAAAAAACACAAAGGTACCCCATTCAATAAACTGTGTGTATTTCATCATTATTTAATCAACTTAGGTTTCTCCAAAATACAAGAATAAAATCAAGTAACTCATCCTGATGCTTTTCCTTACCTTCCTACATTGTGTTCCATATGTCTTGCATTATGTTAAAAGATGCCTAATAAATAGCACCCCCCCACACACACGTGTGCAGGATTGATTACACAGAGAAACAAGTATGGAAATAGAGTATATGTAATACGTTCTTGATCTGCACAGTAAACATTACCAATTTAATGCCTCAAAAAAGTCCTATTGTAGAAGTCCTATAGTATTACTTTGTTTTAAGTTACTAATTACCAAGTGATTTTGAATATAGACCCTTTGTCATAAGCACACATTCACAGTTTGTACACTATTACTGACTTTTGGAAGACAACTAGTGACACAAAAGTCCATTTGTACACTTCTGGAAATTTGAGCTTCAAAAACTATGGTTAAATATTCTTATGAATAGCTTTTTCTTCTTTATTTCCAGGATGTATTGGGAGGAAAATATAACTGATGGCTTTTACATAGCATAGACTCTCCAGGAATGGTGAAAGGCTGCTTCCAAAGTAGCTAACCAACTTCCATAGGACATGTTTGGCAGTAAATAAAAATGCGCACATACATGAGAAAATTAGATCATGACATGACAAAAATTTTTATCTCATTTGTGGAATCAGTAATTTTCAAAGTTACCTAATTATTACTAAGTCTTTGTTGTGGACTGAATGTTTTTGTCTCCTCCAAATTTCTATGTTGAAACCCTAACCCCCAATGAATGTAGTGACATTAGGAGGCATGACCTTTAGGAAGTAATTAGGCTTAGATGAGCTCCTGGGAGTGAGATCCTCATGATGGGATTAGTACCCTTAGAAAAAGAGACCAGAAAGCTGGCTCTTTCTGCCACGTGGCAATGTGAGGATACTGCACAAAGGCAGCTGTCTGCAAGCCAGGAGACTGTTCCTCACTGGAACTCAGCCACACTCTCACCCTGATCTCCAAGTACCCAGCCTCCAAAACTGAGAAATATGCATGTTATTAAGGCACCCAATCTATAGTATTTTGTTATATGAGTGCATGTTAACTGAGACAGTTTTCATCTGCTTTTATATGAAGACAATTTCTCTGCTTTACAATCACCTCTTTTTATCAACTGCCTATGTTTGTGTGAAATTGGTAATTATACAGGAGGTCATATTAATAAGCTTCATTGCCCATTGATACTCATCTGACTCACATAATAGGAGATGTTGAAAGAAGAAATTTAACATGGATTAAAAAAATAATCACTTCAGAATTGAATGAACATGCTACTAGTTTAGAAATTTCTGTGGGTGCATTTCAGGTATTTTTTTTTCAAAGTCCCAAACTTGAACAGTAAAAAAATTTTTCAGGTGTCAGTCTCTTCTATATTCAATATGATAGATTTCTCTTCGTGGGAGAGACACATTTCAACATAAAGACAGAATTCATTGTCCTTGCTTTTCTCTGTCCTTTGGAGAAATTGACTATTTTTTATTTAGCATGTTTCACAAACAGAAAAGTAAGGGCAGTAAGAAGGATGTTTGCCTTCAAAATACTGAATCCTACAATTACTGACATAAGAAATAGAGAGCAATGAAAGGGCCATGTCCATTGTGCTAAATACATCTTCTCAAAAGAAATACCACTGTAAGGGCAGGAAATTTCAGGTTAGAAGAATATAGTTTTTCACTGGGCTATTAAAGATACTCATAAAGAATGTCTCAATTTCAGTCATTTTTAAAGTTCTACTAAAGGACTAAAATGTTCAACATTTTGGATGTATGCTCAAGAAAAAAATCACCCAATCAAAAATAGTTGTAAGTTTATCAGGCAAAGTGTTCACAATTTATAACATTGCAGTGCATTTATTTATTGTAGAAGCTTAAGTTTAATGTATGTATGTGCACACCTCAGTGCACACTGACACTTCTCAAGGAAGACAAAATAACTCAGTAGGCATACAATGCCATTCAATCTGAGAGAACTATCTAGCACCTGTAATCTTGGTAAAATAAGAGTAAAATAAAAGTCTAGAGATAGGAAATTCTTATATCTAGTAAATTTGATATATAAAAACTGAATTTGGTGATTAAAAATTATGAGTAAAAGATTTGGGAACTAGAAGAGTGATGGTAGATATAGTGCTTTAACAGCAACAGGAAATTCCTATTTAAGTAGCTTTGATTGGACTTCTTTGAGAAATTACTAACTCACTTAACAAGAAACTTATTTATTAAGACGCTCAGGGAAAGGACAACTCCAGGGCTGGCTTATTCAGTGACATGATAAGAAAACGAATGATTCAATTGATTCCCATATCTCTGCTCTATCCCCTAGTCTCTACATTTATGGGCTTTGCTCTCTGACTAAATAGTTCCAGCCATCACACCAGGCATGGTGCTGATTCCCACCATCAGAGAAGATGAACTCTTTCTGGTTCTTCATTTTAAAGTGTGAAGAAATCTTTTCCAAGTGTTCCTTCAATAAATTTCTCTTCATATACCTTTAGCTAGAGTTAAGCTCCTAATGATTGGCTTGGCCAAATTAGGATTCATGCGCTGGTACTAGAGATGGGTCAGGCTCTCTGGGTGCAAAGGAGGATGGAAATCTGAACCAAAGGAAATCTGGGAGGATTCAGGGAATGGAGAATGGCGAGGTGGGGATGGACTTCCACATCATTCATGGCCACCTCAAGAGTGTATTATAATACTGTCTGCTGCTTTTAAATAATACAAATAAATTTCTAGGATGGTGTGCATTACAATTATGAAATACTTTTCTAGATGAAATAAATATGTTGATAGGTACTGGTTTCCAACCATTTGCCAAGACTGTTAGAAGCTAGGAATAACATGTTCCTTTGATTCTGAGTGGTGTAGATACTAAAGGTATCATTCCAATATAATTTTGCTACTGAGACTCTAAAGGGTTTTGCTAAGAGCTTATTGTACATTAAAAATTAATTAAAGACAAATCACATGATGAGGAGACTATTGCTTTTCCTGGTCCTAAGACATAGGAACACTTCATGCAAAGGATTCCTACAAACAGAACTGTGTGTTAGGGGGCGGTGTCACCAAACCGAACTTTCCAACACCTAAATCAGAAAATGTCATATAATCGTTTCATAAAATCAACTTGCCCTGTGGTATGATGACAAATCACAATTCACACATGCACGCCTGCAAAAAAGGGCCATGACAACATGAATGGGCAGGCAGAATATCTGTCAAACAGCATTTTTTCCTGAATAAACAGTGGAGTGTTTATAGGTTCAATACGATCAGGAAGTGCTGAGATAAAGTTAAGTAAAGCAAGTTTCTACTTAAAGATTTGTTAGGGGCCTTTAATTTGCTAATGTGCATTAATAAAAATAGCCAACATTCATTAAGAGTTTACTAAATGCCACATACGGGCATGCAGTGCTTCAAATATCTTATTCAATCAATAAAATAATCCTATGAAGTAAGTACATGTACTTTCATTTTAAGATAAGAAACCTGAACCCTGAAACCTGAAGTCAGAAGAGTTGGGGAAAAGATCCAGCAGGAGACAGGCAGGCTTCTGTAGTTAATTCAAGCACCTTCTCAGAGTTCAGAATTCTTCCCAGAGCTGAATGCAGGGCTATCTATGTAAGAGTTCCCTCAGAGAGCAACTCTGGGCTTGTTCTAGTATGTACAGTATGGCAGAATAATTGTAACCTAGAACACTGTTAAGAAGATGGGTTCAATACAAAAAAATCAAAAGTCTCAGCAAACTACCCAGGCAACATCTAAGCAATGTGATGCCCTACTGAACATAACTATGTATCCCCTAATTTATTAAATGCTAGGCATTTTATGTTGAGCATTTATGTACAAGTTCATTAAATAATATGTGTCTGCAAAATTTTTGGAGTAATGGGTAGGTTTTCAAGAGTCAAGATTATTGTTTTTAGTTTAAACATATACCATAGTTTATACCAGCCCAGCTAGGCCAACCAAAAATAACTTGTATATAAAATGATGAATTATAAAATTGATTAAAGCAAGCACAAAAAATATGAGCATACAGTTTGGCCTATTTGTAGTATCAAATTTTGTAGTAACAATGTAGGTATTTATTATAATGTACAGTGTAGTTTACTCTGAGGAACTTGTTAATATAGAAATGACACTTAAGATTTCATACCCCCAAATTTCAAATGCGGTAGTCATGCTATTGAGCAACAAGAGGAAAGATTAAAGTTATATAAAAGATACCCTGCAAATAATTATTGTTTGTTCTTGTAAGAACTCTTGGAAAAAAGTAAAAAGTGATAAAACATAAAACACATCGAGGTGGAGCCAAGATGGCGGCGTGAGTAGGACAGTGGGAATCTCCTCCCAAAAACATATATATTTTTGAAAATACAACAAATACAACTATACCTAAAAGAGAGACCAGAAGACACAGGACAACAGCCAGACTACATCCACACCTGCGAGAACCTAGCGCCTGGTGAAAGGGGTAAGATACAAGCCCCGGTCTGGCGGGACCTGAGCGCCCCTCCCCCCAGCTCCCGGCGGGAGGAGTTGGAGCGCGGAGGGAGAGGGAGCCCAGGACTGCTAAACACCCAGCCTTACCCATCTGCACCAGAGCGCAGACACACAGTGCATGTGTGGGGTGCTGGAAACTAGGGAAGCAGGACAGTAAGACCTGAGAGTGGGTATGGAAGCTGGCGTCTCTGGAACAAAGAAAAGCGAGTGTTTTTTGAAAGTCTTAAAGGGACAGGGACCTCACAGCTGGACAGAAACATCCTGGGTCACAGTCCAGCAGCTGGAAATCCCAGGGAACTCCAGGCGCACTAACCCCCTGGGCAACACCTCTGACACCCCTTACAGAGGTAAACAGCCAAACAGCCCCCCGTCCGTTACCCCTCCAGGGCCCCACCATAGCAGAGCAGCTGCCTGAGGCTGGCCACGCCCACAGCACGGGAGCTTCCTCCATACCGGCCTGGCAAGATACAGAGACCCAGTCTACACGCAATTGCCCAACACGAGCCACTAGGGGTCGCAGTTGTCCCAGTAAAGAAAGGCCAGGAGCAAGTGGAAAAAGTCTTCGCTCTCCCAGCTGATAGATGAGTCAATAGCATACCACTGCACCCATCAACATGAAAAGGCAAAAAAATTTGATCCAGACAAGACTAACCCAGACAGCTTCGACATCTTCTACATCTTACCCTGAGAAGGAACCTGGGGAGATAGATTTAACCAATCTTCCTGAAAAAGAATTCAAAACAATAGTCATAACCATGCTGATGGACTTGCAGAGAAATATGCAAGAACTAAGGAGGGAGAATTCAGAAATAAAACAAGCTCTGGAAGGACTTCAAAACAGAATGGACGAGATGCAAGAGACCATTAATGGACTAGAAAACAGAGAACAAGAACGCAGAGAAGCTGATGCAGAGAGAGATAAAAGGATCTCCAAGAATGAAAGAATATTAAGAGAACTGTGTGACCAATCGAAATGGAACAATATCCGCATTATAGAGGTACCAGAAGAAAAAGAGAGAGAAAAAGGGATAGAAAGTGTCTTTGAAGAAATAACTGCTGAAAACTTCCCCAAACTAGGGGAGGAAATGGCCTCTCAGACCACAGAGGTACACAGAACTCCCATGACAAGGGATTCAAGGAGGGCAACACCAAGACACATAATAATTAAAATGGCAAAGATCAAAGACAAGGACAGAGTATTAAAGGCAGCCAGAGAGAAAAAAAAGGTCACCTATGAAGGAAAACCCATCAGGCTATCATCAGACTTCTCAACAGAAACCTTACAGGCCAGAAGAGAATGGCATGATATACTTAATGCAATGAAACAGAAGGGCCTCGAACCAAGAATACTGTATCCAGCACAATTATCATTAAGGAGGGATTAAACAATTCCCAGACAAGCAAAAGTTGAGGGAATTTGCCTCCCACAAACCACCTCTACAGGGCATCTTACAGGGACTGCTCTAGATGGGAGGACTCCTAAAAAGAGCACAGAACAAAACACACAACATATGAAGAATGGAGGAGGAGGAATAAGAAGGGAGAGAATTAAAGAATCATCAGACCATGTTTATAATAGTTCAATAAGTGAGTTAAGTTAGATAGTAAGATAGTAAAGAAGCTAACCTTGAACTTTTGGTAACCACAAACTTAAAGCCTGCAATGGCAATAAGTACATACCTTTCAATAAACACCCTAAATGTAAATGGACTGAATGCACCAATCAAAAGACATAGAGTAATAGAATGGATAAAAAAGCAAGACCCATCCATATGCTGCTTACAAGAGACTCACCTCAAACCCAAAGACATGCACAGACTTAAAGTCAAGGGATGGAAAAAGATATTTCATGCAAGCAACAGAGAGAAAAAAGCAGGTGTTGCAATACTAGTATTAGACAAAATAGACTTCAAAATAAAGAAAGTAACAAAAGATAAAGAAGGACATTACATAATGATAAAGGGCTCAGTCCAACAATAGGATATAAGCATTATAAATATATATGCACCCAATACAGGAACACCAACATATGTGAAACAAATACTAACAGAATTAAAGGAGGAAATAGAATGCAATACATTCATTCTGGGAGACTTCAACACACCACTCACTCCAAAGGACAGATCCACCAGACAGAAAATAAGTAAGGACACAGAGGCACTGAACAACACACTAGAACAGATGGACCTAATAGACATCTATAGAACTCTACACCCAAAAGCAACAGGATACACATTCTTCTCAAGTGCACATGGAACATTCTCCAGAATAGACCACATACTAGGCCACAAAAAGAGCCTCAGAAAATTCCAAAAGACTGAAATCCTACCAACCAACATTTCAGACCCAAAAGGCATAAAACTAGAAATAAATTGTACAAAGAAAGCAAAAAGGCTCACAAACACATGGAAGCTTAACAACATGCTCCTAAATAATCAATAGATCAATGACCAAATTAAAATGGAGATCCAGCAATATAAGGAAACAAATGACAACAACAACACAAAGCCCCAACTACTGTAGGATACAGCAAAAGCAGACTTAGAGGAAAGTATATAGCAATCCAGGCATATTTAAAGAAGGAAGAACAATCCCAAATGAATGGTCTAATGTCACATTTATTGAAATTGGAAAAAGAAGAATAAATGAGGCCTAAGGTCAGCAGAAAGAGGGACATAATAAAGATCAGAGAAGAAATAAATAAAATTGAGAATAAACCAATAGCAAAAATCAATGAAACCAAGAGCTGGTTCTTCGAGAAAATAAAAAAAATAGATAAGCCTCTAGCCAGACTTATTAAGAGGAAAAGAGGGTGAATACACATCAACAGAATCAGAAACGAGAAAGGAAAATCACAACAGACCCCACAGAAATACAAAGAATAATTAGAGAGTACTATGAAAACCTATATGCTAACAAGCTGGGAACCCTAGGAGAAATGGACAACTTCCTAGAAAAATACAACCTTCCAAGACTGACCCAGAAAGAAACAGAAAATCTAAACAGATCAATTACCAGCAACGTAATTGAAGTGGTAATCAAAAAACTACCAAAGAACAAAACCCACAGGCCAGTTGGATTTACCTAGGAATTTTATCAGACATACAGGGAAGACATAATAACCATTCTCCTTAAAGTTTTCCAAAAAATAGAAGAGGAGGGAATACTCCCAAACTCATTCTAAGAAGCCAACATCACCCTAATACCAAAACCAGGCAAAGACCCCACCAAAAAAGAAAACTACAGACCAATATCCCTGATGAACGCAGATGCAAAAATACTCAACAAAATATTAGCAAACCAAATTCAAAAATACATCAAAAGGATCATACACCATGACCAAGTGGGATTCATCCCAGGGATGCAAGGATGGTACATCATTCGAAAATCCATCAACATCATCCACCACATCAACAAAAAGGACAAAAACCACATGATCATCTCCATAGATGCTGAAAAATCATTTGACAAAGTTCAACATCTATTCATGATAAAAACTCTCAACAAAATGGGTATAGAGGGCAAGTACCTCAACATAATAAAGGCCATATATGATAAACCCACAGCCAACATCATACTGAACAGCGAGAAGCTGAAAGCTTTTCCTCTGAGATAGGGAACACGACAGGGATGCCCACTCTCCCCACTGTTATTCAACATAGTACTGGAGGTCCTAGCCATGGCAATTAGACAAAACAAAGAAATACAAGGAATCCAGATTGGTAAAGAAGGAGTCAAACTGTCACTATTTGCAGATGACATGATATTCTACATAAAAAACCCTAAAGACTCCACTCCTAAACTACTAGAGCTAATATTGGAATTCAGCAAAGTTGCAGGATACAAAATTAACACACAGAAATCTGTGGCTTTCCTATACACTAACAATAAACTAATAGAAAGAGAAATCAGGAAGACAATTCCATTCACAATAGCATCAAAAAGAATAAAATACCTAGGAATAAACCTAACCAAGGAAGTGAAAGACCTATACTCTGAAAACTATAAGACACTCTTAAGAGAAATTAAAGAGGTCACTAACAAATGGGAACTCATCCCATGTTCCTGGCTAGGAAGAATTAATATCATCAAAATGGCCATCCTGCCCAAAGCAAATAAAGATTAGATGCAATCCCTATCAAACTACCAACAGCATTCTTCAATGAACTGGAACAAATAGTTCAAAAATTCATATGGAAACACCAAAGACCCTGAATAGCTAAAGCAATCCTGAGAAGGAAGAATAAAGTCGGGGTGGGGCGATCTCACTCCCCAACTTCAAGCTCTACTACAAAGCCACAGCAATCAAGACAATTTGGTACTGGCACAAGAACAGAGCCACAGACCAATGGAACAGAATAGAGACTCCAAACATTAACCCAAACATACATGGTCAACTAATATTCGATAAAGGGGCCATGGACATACAATGGGGAAATGACAGTCTCTTCAACAGATGGTGCTGGCAAAACTGGACAGCTACATGTAAGAGAATGAAACTGGGTCACTGTCTAACCCCATACACAAATGTAAATTCAAAATGGATCAAAGACCTAAATGTAAGTCATGAAACCATAAAACTTTTAGAAAAAAACATAGGCAAAAATCTCTTAGACATAAACATGAGCGACCTCTTCTTGAACATATCTCCCCGGGCAAGGAAAACAAAAGCAAAAATGAACAAATGGGACTATATCAAGCTGAAAAGCTTCTGTACAGCAAAGGACACCATCAATAGAACAAAAAGGTATCCTACAGTATGGGAGAATATATTCATAAATGACAGATCTGACAAAGGGTTGACATCCAAAGTATATAAAGAGCTCACACATCTCAACAAACAAAAAGCAAATAATCCAATTAAAAAATGGGCAGAGGAGCTGAATAGACAGTTCTCTAAAGAAGAAAATCAGATGGCCAACAGACACATGAAAAGATGCTCCACATCGCTTGTCATCAGAGAAATGCAAATTAAAACCACAATGAGATATCATCTCACACCAGTAAGGATGGCTACCATCCAAAAGACAAACAACAACAAATGTTGGCGAGGTTGTGGAGAAAGGGGAACCCTTCTACACTGCTGGTGGGAATGTAAATTAGTTCAACCATTGTTGAAAGCAGTATGTAGGTTCCTCAAAATGCTCAAAATAGAAATACCATTTGACCCAGGAATTCCACTTCTAGGAATTATTCTAAGAATGCAGCACTACAATTTGAAAAAGACAGATGCACCCCTATGTTTATTGCTGCACTATTTACAATAGCCAAGATATGGAAGCAACCTAAATGCCCATCAATAGATGAATGGATAAAGAAGAGGTGGTACATATATACAATGGAATATTACTCAGCCATAAGAAAAAAACAGATCCTACCATTTGCAACAACATGGATGGAGCTAGAGGGTATTATGCTGAGTGAAATAAGCCAGGTGGAGGAAGACAAGTACCAAATGATTTCACTTATATGTGGAGTATAAGAACAAAAGAAAACTGAAGGAACAAAACAGCAGCAGAAGCACAGAACCCAAGAATGGACTAATAGTTACCAAAGGGAAAGGGACTGGGGAGGATAGTGGGAAGGGAGGGATAAGGGAGGGAAAAAAGAAAGGGGGCATTACGATTACCATGTATAGTGTGTGTGGAGGCACAGGGAGGGCTGTGCAACACAGAGAAGACAAGTAGTGATTTTGCAGCATCATACTATGTTGATGGACAGTGACTGTGAATGGGTATGTGGGGGGGACTTGGTGAGGGGGGGAGCCTAGTGAACATAATGTCCTTCATGTAATTGTAGATTAATGATACCAAAATAAAATTAAAAAAAAAAAAGAGGAATGAGCCAAAAAAAAAAAAAACATAAAACACATTGTTGTTCATAGAAGAAGAAAAGGCAAAGTGAAAAAG
Organism: Manis pentadactyla; assembly: GCF_030020395.1. NCBI lineage: Eukaryota > Metazoa > Chordata > Mammalia > Pholidota > Manidae > Manis > Manis pentadactyla. The sequence goes on along the minus strand of NC_080028.1, from coordinate 51,843,234 downwards.
AATATTCAAGACTTTGATAGCCCTCCCAGCTCTGTAAAAGCATCCGGTAACATTAAAGAACAGAATTAAAAGATACACAATTGGATTAAATGTTTGCTATTGATCATATTAATATTCAAATGCTACCATTTGTAGTATTAATTTACAGAGGAATAAAATAAGTTTCCTTTATAGGATTTAGAGCCACTAAAGTGTCAAATAACAAGGATATATTTAAAACAGATTTTTTGTTAGTTTTAATCTTGAAAGTAGCTATGAACTGTTGTGCCTTGGAGCATTTAACAATATTTAATCTGTGAAAACATGGCAAATGGCCCTTGCATAGCTTAGAAGGAACATATGCTCTACAAGAGATAAGTGTAAATATGTATATTCTGAGTTGTATTTCATTTTTAATCTCAAGTTCTTTAGGGTGAATTGCATTTTGAATTTTAAGCATTTTGTTCAGCTTATTGCAGTAAATTCTCATGCCTCCTCAATTATCACTTCTTATAGGCAATTTTTGTAAGGAAAAGAATACCAATTCTTATCACATTAAATTGCCTGATGAAGAATTGTCAACATTTGTTGCTTCATTTCTTCCTCTCACATTACTTTCTTTTAAAGGAACTGTTTGAAGTTTGCTCCATTATCAGTCGGTTTTACACCAAGCTATCATATGTTAATTTTTGCTCTGTAAACTGGAATATGGTATCTTCCAGTGCATGGCATACTCTATATTATAGTCTTTAATAATGTCACTATGTGAATACACTACTGGTGATTCCATTTACATTAAGAGATTTCTATAAAACAGAACAAAATGAGCAAAATAGCAGTAGACTCACAGATATTGAGAAGTGACTGATGGTTACCATGGGGAGGGGTTGGGGTGAGTGGATGAAGTGGGTGAGGTGGAAAAGAGGCACAAAAATCTTAATCATAATTTAAATTGGTCACAGGAATGGTAGTACAGCATGGAGAATGCAGCTAATCATTCTATAACATCTTCCTATGTTGACAGATAGTAATGGCATTAGTGGGGATGAGCATTTAATAATGTGGGTTAACTGGTAAACCACTGTATTGTATACTTGAAAACAATATAATATTGCATATCAACTATACTTCAATTAAAAAAAGAGATTTCTATTGTCTATAGAGATCTTTCAGATGTATTTAACAATGGTGCTAATTTACATGGCTCTCCCTATAAACTTGTCAACTACACTCTATTGAAAAACTTTGTATTTTTAAATGTGAATTTTTTTGCTCTACCTTGAGAAGTTTGAGTGGCAGCTATTCAATACTGAAACTATGTCACCAGTAGGAACGTATAGTTTGTCAAAAAATACATTTAAAAATTAATCTAAGTATGGTGTAAATCTATTAATATAAATAATCCTATTGATAGTTTCAAATTTAGGAGTTTTTCCTCATGAAGGTAGACTAATAAACATTTTTGTGGGAGAAAGTGTGTTTCTGTCTGCCATTGTTGTGTGCATACATGCCTACTTTAGCTAGCAGAAACACAATTCTGTTGCTTTTTTAACTTCACCTAAATATGAGCTTATTAATTCTTTTAAACATTGTACATAGATTTTGTTTTTGGAGAGTGTGTTGGATTCAAGCATCTGATCTGGAGATTAAAATATGATAACCTGCAGCAAAAAGTCACCTTGAGCTTTGAATGGAGAAAAAAAATCTATGATGGTCCTCCTGAGATCACTAAGCTAATGTAAAATGGGCTATGTTGGAATGATTACCTGACCCTCCCCATACCAGCTCTAATATTTTGGTAAGCTTCCTAAATTTTATCTAGTTTTCATCACCAAAGTTCATTGTGTACCTGGGCACAGAAGGCAAACTATAATACAAACTCCTTTATTGGTGGAAAAACAAAGAACTTTCCATGAGGTGAAAAATTTCACATAACCTTGGTCAAGAAAAAATAATGTATCTGTCAAATATATCTCTCTATCCCTGTCTCCATGGATGTGATGACCCATCACAGAACATCGGATACAACAAATTGTTATGGTGTGTTTGCAGTTATCTAACAACACTAACTGCCCTGGTAGAGGAGCATCTCAGAGGTAAACAGCAATTCTGGAGGGATTTTGAGGAACTGAGAGGCTTTGGTTGGAAAGAGACATGCTTTTTTAAAATTCCATGGAAAAATACCACATCGCTAAACATTAACACTAATTTTTAACTGAGTTGCTTCTTACTGGGGTATTCTCTGGGCTTAGAGACCCACATCACAAAAAATCAGTATGTTTAATAATTCTGGCGGACACATTTAAACCAAATGACACAGAAGGAAGACTGACATCTGTAGGCACTGGTGGCCTGATCATTTAACAAGAGCGCTCAGCAGTAGCATGAAGCCGCTGCACAGTTAGGTTTGGCATCTCAGTCCAGCTCCGCCGTCCCTGGCACTCATTGTCTGGAAGTTGATTCAGCATTTTATATTATTCTGGAATGTCTCCTCAAGGAGGTGGGAATGATATCAGCCTGTGAGATGACACAAACTGCTCCAGCCTAGAATGTGTATCTAGGTACTGTGTCTCTCCCATCACTCTTATCTCATCTTCTAGGGAACATCGAGTAACTCCCAGTTTTAGCTCAAAGTCCTGCATTCCAGGAAGCTCGTCAGTCGGGACAAACATATCTGTGTATCACCTTGATCTGTATGCTAAACTCCAGCCCTGTATTTCCAACTGCCTTTTTTTACGATAGAGCCCAAATGCTCAAGTCATATTTCATACTCAAACCTTCACAATTTATTAGGAAATAGCTAACATGTTTAGCATGTGCTGTATGTCAAGCACTATTCTTAGCACTTTTACAATATTAGTTTCTTTAATCCTTAGAGTTTCAAAACAGTCTTGTGAGTTCTTATTCTTTTTCAAAGATGAGGAAAGGGGACACAGAATTCAAACAAAACAAAACAAAAAACTGTATAAGGATCACATGGCTAGTAAAAAGGAGAGTGGGAATCAAAGTTTGGCTCCAGAATCCTCAGACTTTGCCAACTCATGGTCCTCTTCCTCGTACCACCTTTAACAGCAATAAGCTTCTGTCTCCGATTTTAGTAGTAGTACTAATAAATCTCAGCCACTGAGGCTCAAAATCTCAGATTTTTAACTTTGGCTCCCTTTGCTGCTTCTCCTCCCAGGATGTCTGCCCTCTCTGTTCTTTTTTCTGTTACAACTATTCCTGGTCTAACTCAGGTCTTTATTTCTACCTGCTGGGACAAATATAATATTCTTCTTCAGGGGTATTTCCATATCGACACATATAAGTATGTTGTATTCTTGTAATGGCAATAATGCGACATTATATGAATGCTTCACAATTTATTTGCAAAAGGTCCATACTTTGTATTACCAAACTTTAATTTTTGCCAATATGGCTTTAGGAAAATTGGACACTTTTGATGTATGTTACAAATACTTTCCAGTTTTCATGCCTTTGGGTTTTTTAAAATATATTTTTGCCTTTCAAGAGTTTTGACTTTCTAATTGGTCAAATCGTGTTTTCTTCTCAGTGGCTTCTCTGCTTCCTGATAGGCATAAAACACTACTCATAACAGATAATGAAAAAATATCTCTAGGTTTGTATGTTTATGTTGTTTTGTGTGTGTGAATTTCTATATGCTTGCATATGTTTATTGTGGGTATTGTTTGCTTTTATGATTTGTTTGTTTTACATTTAAACCTTTGCTCCATTTAGAATTTATTCTCAGGTTACAGAGTAGGCTCTTTTATTTCTTCAAATGCCTCTTCAAGTGGACCTGACACAACATATTGAAAACATGTCCTCCACTGATTTGAAATACAGCCTTTAATTGGGAATCACTGGAAATTTGGTTTATTTTAAAGTGCTTGGGTTTACTGTTACACTTTTATTTCGATTACAAATAACACATTTTCCCTTTTCTTTCTAAAATATCTCATTCTTGTGTAATTTCTTGTGTCTAGACTCAGAAAACAATCAAGTATGGTGACAGTGGAAATCCTTATCTTAATGAGGATATTTCTAATTTTTACCATTATTAAGGTTTATAAACATATTTTAAATCTTACTTAGATTAAAAAAAAATAAGTAATGTGCGGTGAATTTCATTAAATATTTTTTCAGCATTTACATATAAATGGTCAGTTCTTCTCATTTGACCTATTAATCTAGTGTTTGCTAACACCAGACTACATGGAGATATGTACACTCACTTTGGTTGTGTTATGTGTTTCTGTGAATAAGTTACTTGATTCTATTTGTAAATATTTCATTTTGCTTAGATTCAACACCATCAATATTTCCAACAGATCTTGGACTGTAGTTTTTTAGTTTATATAAATATGTTTATAAAGTTTAATATCTGTTTTAGAGTATTTTGTAAAAGGTGTTTGAAGGTTTTCTTTCTCTAGGTTATGAAACAGTTTAAGCCTTTGCAACTTGATACGTGGCTTGTTAACAACATCAACACAACTGGGAACTTGTTGGAATGCCAGATCCTACCCTCACCAGCTGAAGTAGAATCTGCACTTTAATAACATCTCCAGCTGATTTGTAATTTTGAAAATACTGGTTTTACGAATAAAGGAATTAAATATTTTTAAAGGTTCAGTAGATTCCCCTGAGAAAAATACTGTATTACTCCATGTGTTTCTATTTGGCCGGGGCAGAGGCAAGTTGCTTGACAATTTTTCTCATCTTTTAAACCCAAAGTTCATCTGTTTAACCAATTCTAGAATCAGTGCCTAATTTATATTTTACTAGAAAAAAGACAAATCAAGATGTGCATAAATTTAAGCTAAGTATTCTCTTTTTACTTAATGCTTTGCAAATGTTTGATTTTTCCTCTTGTTATATATTTTGAGCATCTGGGATTTCCCCCTTTATTCCACATCATACTTGCTTACTTTTTCAAAGAAGCAGACTTGTATGTGTTCATTAGTTTGATGGTTTTCTTGTTCATCAATTTCCGTGTACAAACTATTTCTTCCTTTTGGTTTCCTTACCTTCAATTAATCTTTTTCCTAATTTAATTATGTCTAATTTATGTACTCCTATTCTCTTGTTTCTGGTTTTCTTTCTGCCAGACTTTACTTAAATCCCTAAATGAAAATATGTAATCTTTTCGTTATTTTTTCCAGCAATCCTTTAATTTTGATTTCTCCTTTGATCCAATTTCTGGCAGGGGGAGGGGAGAGAATGATTTATCTTTTCAAATTGATGTGGCTGGAACTGGAGTGGTTTCATTTTGGTTATCTACACCTAGTTTACTTGTATTTTGGCCAGACAATGTGGTCCATTATATTTCAATAGTTTGGAGTTTAGGAAAATGTTCTTCATGGCCTAATATCTGATCACTTCAGTCACTATTTCCCAGGAACTTGAAAAGAGGCTTTCTTTTCCCTTAGAATGTAGTTTAATGTGTGTGTTAGCTTTATGTTATTGCTAATAGTATTTGTATCCTCAACTTTTTTTTGTTTCCTTTATCTGTCTTGCATGGAGGAAAGTAAAAGACAAAAAAAATTAAGGATACAAATCGTTCTATAACAGATTTGTCTATTTTTACTGGTATTTCCTGCAAGTTTTATTTTATAGATTTTGGTTCTATGTAATTTGCTGTAAAATGTTCATGTCAAAAAATTTGGGAGCTCACACGCCTCAACAAACAAAAAACAAATAACCCAATTAAAAAATGGGCAGAGGAACTGAACAGACAGTTCTCCAAAAAAGAAATACAGATGGCCAACAGACACATGAAAAGATGCTCCACATCGCTTGTCATCAGAGAAATGCAAATTAAAACTACAATGAGGTATCACCTCACACCAGTAAGGATGGCTGCCATCCAAAAGACAAACAACAACAAATGTTGGCAAGGCTGTGGAGAAAGGGGAACCCTCCTACACTGCTGGTGGGAATGTAAGTTAGTTCAACCATTGTGGAAAGCAGTATGGAGGTACATCAAAATGCTCAAAACAGACTTACCATTTGACCCAGGAATTGCACTCCTAGGAATTTACCCTAAGAACGCAGCAATCAAGGTTGAGAAAGACAGATGCACCCCTATGTTTATTGCAGCACTATTTACAATAGCCAAGAATTGGAAGCAACCTAAATGTCCATCGATAGATGAATGGATAAAGAAGATGTGGTACATATACACAATGGAATACTACTCAGCCATAAGAAAAGGGCAAATCCAATCATTTGCAGCAACATGGATGGAGCTGGAGGGTATTATGCTCAGTGAAACAAGCCAAGCGGAGAAAGAGAAATACCAAATGATTTCACTTATCTGTGGAATATAAGAACAAAGGAAAAACTGAAGGAACAAAACAGCAGCAGAATCACAAAACTCAAGAATGGACTCACAGGTACCAAAGGGAAAGGGACTGGGGAGGATGGGTGGGTAGGGAGGGATAAGGGGGGGAGAAGTAGGGGGTTATTAAGATTAACATGCAAGGGGGGGTAGGAGAAAAGGGAGGGCTGTACAACACAGAGAAGGCAAGTAGTGATTCTACAACATTTTGCTATGCTGATGGACAATGACTGTAAAGGGGTTTATAGGGGAGACCTGGTATAGGGGAGAGCCTAGTAAGCATAATATTCGTCATGTAAGTGTAGATTAGTGATACCAAAAACAAAGAAAAAAAAAAAAAAGGGCAGTTCCTGTGTGGTAACCTCCAACGAGTTCTACACAAGGGTATAAAGGGCATATAAAAGTGTAGGCAAAGGGTCTGTTTGTGTTTATACAGAGGATCAAAGCCTAATTGGGCTACCCCAAAAATGAACTAAGATACGATATGAAAAAGAACTTCCAACATCAGCACTCTCTGGAAGACTCATGCCAGAAGATGATCATCAAAAAACCCCAACAAAGATCCACGCACTGCTACAGCTGTAGATGCACTCATCCCACCCGTTCCTGGACTTGCCATGGGAATGAGGAAGGAGATATCTAAACTGGCCTGTGCATACAGTAAAACAACAAATTTGACTGGATCTATACTGTTGGAACTCAACCAAGAATTTGGAGAAGTGCAAATTGTAGCGCTCCAAAGTCTTACAACTACAGACTATTTACTGTTAAAAGAACATATGGCATGTGAACAGTCCCCAGGAATGGGTTGTTTTAATTTGTCTGATTTCTCTCAGACTGTTCAAGTTCAGTTGGACAATATCCACCATGTCATAGATAAGTTTTCACAAATGCCTTAGGTGCCTAACTGGTTTTCTTGGTTTCACTGGAGATGGCTGGTAATTACAGATATGCTTTGGTTATGTAACTATACTCCTATTATGTTAATGTGTGTGCGCAATTTAAGTAGTAGCTTAAAACCTATTCATGCTGAAGTACTCTACAAGAAGATATGCCAAAGAAATAATCAATCTTCCCATGTTTTCTTCCGCCTGCTACGTCTACAGCTTTTCTTCTTCCTTCCTAATTACAACCCTTAAATAGAATTCGTGCCTCGTATCAAATTTATCAAGTATCATAATTCTTCCAAGTGGTAAAGATACCTCAAGACAAATGCTGGGCATAGAAGCCACAGGGCATAAATATGCAAAGATGTAAAAAGCTAACCTTTTCAAACAATAAGGCTTCTCTCTCACTTACCAACTTCACATTTCCCTGTATGGCCCCGGAAGATGACTGGTTAGCCAGAGACGGGTAAGATTCCTCAAGGGAGGAACAACCTAAGACAGGCACAGTCGCAGGGGGGCCATCAGGTGAGAAATCGGGGATCAACAGAGGTGAGGCTTAGAACCTCACCCCCCCTGTTCTGAGAGAAATCTTCTGCATACGTGGATGTTTTATTGCCCTTGTCTAGCTTGGATTAACACATAGTCTACAGGCACACACCTGATCATCTACATTTGCTCTCTTACAACACTAAACTATGTTTTCTACCTTTATCTTGTATCTACCTACCACTTCAGCATTTTATTAAAAATAATAATAATAAAGAGAGAAATGTAGTATCCACACATAAATCAAGTATAAAAACCAAATGAGTATTCATATTTGAACTGACTGTTTAGAGTTCATAATGCATGAGCAAAACTGAAAGTTTCTGTGATGACTGCCCTTGTACTGTTCACTATGTAACTTATTCATTATGTAAGAATTTGTTCTACATGTAAGAACTTGTTTGTTATGCCTCAGAAGATTGGAGACTGACGAAAATTAGGCTTGGGGTGGATTAATGATTGTGCATTGAGCATTGACTCCCCTATACAGAATTTTATTGTCGTTAACAATCATTTGATCAATAAATATGAGAGATGCCCTCACAAAAAAAAAAAAAAAAAAAAAAAAGGACAGACTTCCAATGGTAAAATAAATAAGTAACCGGGATGTAATGTATAGCATAAGGAATATAGTCAAGATAATGTAACAGCTTGGTAGGGTGATAGCTGGAACCTCGAATTATGTATATAAATGTTCTACCACTGTGTTGCACACTTGAAACTAATGTAATGTAATACTGTGCGTCAACTACCCTTCAATAAAAAAATAATTATTAAAAAAAAAAAAAAATTTGGGGTTGTGCTTTTGTATTTTTTTGTAAATTCAGCCTGTACATATATTCATAGCCTAACCACTGCTTTCTTTTTTCTTCTTTTTTGGCAATTGCTTCATGTCTTTAGTTATAGCTTTCCTTTTATACACAGTTGTTTTAAATTTATCTCATACAAGTATGGCTGATGCTCATATATATATTGGTAAAAAAATATATTTCAGACACACACACACACACACACACAAACACATATATATATAAATCTTACAATATACTTATTTGCTAAATTAATACATCCCAGGGACAGTTAGTAAAATGATAGACATATTGCATTTTGTCTTAACTTAATCACCTTAGTTTACATTACATTTTGTTTTGAATATTACCTGTTCCTATTATTTGCCTATCATTCATATTTTCTTTGGTTTTAGTTTATATATATTTTCCTTCTCATACATTAATTGTTTCTATCAGTATTTTTTATTTTCTTGTGAAAAACTCTGTATTAAAACTTCTATCATTCCTCTACTTTGAGATAAAGCAGTATATCATTTTTCTTCTATTTGCTTCTTCATGCTTTGATCTGATTTTTTATTTTGTAACTCTCATGTAGTTAGGGTTTATAGCATTTAATTCTTTTCTGTTATCTTAAGTCTTGTTAATTTTTCAGGCCACATTGATAGATTTAAATATATACCTCTCCATTCCTAAACTCCTCATTTTGATATATTTCTCAGCAGAATTTTATCATTCACTCAGTTATGTCAAAGGAGTTTATAGATGCTATGTTTTTGTTTTTTTTTTAATTTTAACATACTTGGGAAAGCTTTTCTCTTACTTTTTTACTTGGAGAAAAATCTTACATTAAAGTTTAATACCTTGAGGTTTTTGTGGATCTTTTATTATTGTCATTTACATATCCAGTGTCATAATCGATGTTGGCATGAATTAAATCTGTGATTAGCTTGAGTTTTGCTCAAGCTGACTTAGCAGTTTGCCAGGATGTCCAAAGGATCTAATATTGGAAGGCAGGAGTGTTACCAGAATACATCTCAGTACTGATAACTCTGTATCAGCTCTTCTTATGATCCAGCATGGATTTTTAATCTGTTTGTGATGCCATATTTTATTTCATAAAGAAAATAAAACCTTTCTTCCAAAATTATGTTTGATTTTATTTCAATCTCTCTTATTCTTTTAGAAATATACATTAGGCCTACATTATATATATTTGCTTTGATTTTACTTCAGTTATTTCCTCTTTGACCATTTCTAGCTTTTCAGTATCATTTCATTTTCATTTGTTTTGTCAAGCCTGTGTTTTATGCCTCTGAGTGTTTCCATAGCATTTCTTCTAATCACGGTGCCTTCATTTCAATAATGATTTTTCCCTCTTCAACTGCTGTCCTTGGCCATGTACTTAGTACAAATTGTATTGTATTTGATAGCTTCTATTACTTAATTAATTCTCTTAATTAACAGAATTATTAATTTTATTTTGGAATTAATTGTTTTTGTAATTCAGAATGGAAATAGAGCAGAAAAAATATTTATTCCACCAATTCTAAATATGATATATCCATTACTTTAAAGAAAATTAACATCTATCTTTTGTCCAAATATTGAAGTTAAAAGATGACACATCAGGAAGAAAGTTCCACTTCCACTGATGACAGAGTACTTTGTATTAGACTAACTCACCAACGACAGCTATGAAAACTAGGAAAAAAGAAAAGACAAAGGGGGAGGGATAGCAAAGCAGAGGGGGTGGGAGGAGAGGAGAAGGGAACGGAAGGGAAACTACTTCGTGTTCTTTCCCTTTGTCATCCTCTTGTGTGCAATGTGACTAAGCATCTTCTATTAATTGGTTTATAGACAATATGGAAACCAAACGTTCTGGTTTCTTCTGTGAATTACTGGTATATGTCTGTTGCCTATTTTTTTCTATACTACATTCCTTCAGAACATAAAAGTTTATATTCTAGATTACTAATCATTTGTCACTTAGATGTATTGCAAATAACACAGTCTGTAATTGGTTATTATATCACTTACAGTATTGTTTGGGTGAAAAGTAATTTTAGATTATAACTATCCTAGGTAAATATACCAATCTTTTCTTTTCTTTTTTTGGATCTTGTTCTTTGCATCTTGTTAAAGAAATCCACTTCTATCTTAGGATATAATGATATATTTCTATTATTTCCCTATAGTTTTAAACACATTTTAAGTTTCCCATTAATTCTCTTTGGAGTTTATTTTTTATAGGATGAGAGGTAGAGATTCAAATTAAAAGTTTTTCCCAGGGATAATCAATTACCCAAGTACTATTTATTGAAAAGTGCATCCTGCACACTGATCAGTGATGTCACCTCTGACATAAATCACGCTGCATGTATTCCCTGTTCTGAGCTCTCACATGTGTTCTATTGGCCTCATTATCATCGCACCAAGTTTACACTGGTTTAAAAACGGTCTTCTACTCTATAGCATCTTACTACTCTGATAGTGACTGCCAAGGGGGTTGAGGACTTGATAATATGGGTGAATGTCAAAGCCACAATATTATTCATGTGAAACCTTCATAAGATTGTATATCAATAATACTTTAATAAAAAAATTAAAATAGAATAAAAACAGTCTTCTAGCTTCCACTGGTTCTTCTGAGGGGCCCAAAATGTTTATAATTCCTTTCTCTTTAATCTTTCATTCAACAAAATAATAAGCACTTGCTACACACCAATGCTATTGAAATATTCCAGGAGCTAGAGAGACTGTATCAATGACAAAGGCAAATTTCCTTGGGAAGCTTACCTTCCAGGGAGCAGTTAACAAATAAATGTATAAAATAATGTAGGTGGTGATAGGCAACATGTGGGAATATAAACTGAACAAGAAGAGGGCAACCACAGACCATTTAAAATAGAATCAACAGAAAAGGAAGTTTAGAGGTAATGTTTGGTTTGAGAACAATAAAGTGTGGAAATAAGCCACGTGATTTTCTGTAGACAGGGTGTTTCAGGCAGAGGGAAGCAAGTAGAAAAGCCTGGAGATGAAAACAGATATCTTTGTGAAGTGGAAGTAAGACTGGTTTTGCTAGGGTGAAATAGACAAGCGGGACAGGGAGAAAAGGAGGCCAGAGAGGGAGCCAGGGAACTTTATTACACAGGGCTCTGCAGGTTTGTGGTCAGGATTTTGGATTATTTTAAGTGTGCTCAGGAGACTTTGGAGAAAGGGATGGACATAATCACTTACACATGTTAATAACCCTGCTCAGAATGCTGCTGGAGAACCACTTCCAGGGCATGAAATATAGAAGCAGGGGATTGGAACCTATGTAAACAGTCTAACAACAGATGGTTTGACTTAGACTAGGAAGGTAGCAGCAGAGGTGGAGGGAACTGATGAAAGTTCTGCTATACATTCAAATGCAATACATTTGACATCTGAAAGACTGTGAAATACGTGGAATATAATTGAAAAAGAGCTGTGTGTTTTCTGAGCAATGAACTAAGAGAGACTGGGGAAGGAGCATGTTTAGAGACAGAGGGAAGGGAAAAGAAATTAATTTTTGGACCTCTTAGGTCTGAGGTGTCTATTGGAAATTCAGATGAGTAGGCATTGAATATGTGAAATGGAGATGAGGAAAGGAAGAGGCCAGTAATAAGGTCATCTAGATGTGAATTTAAAGAGCAGAGGAGAAATGTGCTGGGGCCGTGAGTCCTTCCAGTGTTCAGAGGTAGGGAAGAGGAAACATATCGAGCAAAGGAGACTGAGGGAGCCAATGACGTCAGAGGAAGACCAAGTATGCCAGGTCAAGAAATCACTTCAAGGAGCGAGTTGTAAACTCACCATGTCAGATGCACTTTCAATGTTGCCACTAATATCTTAGGTGAAGATATGTTCCACTCTTACAATTGAGGGCAGAAATAAATGGCGTCAGGTTAAGATGGAGATATTATGTTTCTGGCAAGAAATCAATTAGCTATTTTCCAAGGAAGTATCCATTTAGGAGGCTCCCTGGAATACACAGCAACCAGAACAGAAATCATGACCTCTAGCAGTGGTACATTATCCCTTCTGTGATATCCTTGAGCTTCTTCACGATATGAGAAGCTAAGAGTCCATTTGAAAGAACTGGTCTCTTTTATGTTAAGAGAAAGAGCCCCTCACAGAAGCTGTTAAACTAAAGAATATGAAATATTCTATCACTATCCTTACTGCCTAAAACAATATTAAAACTTAGTTTTCTACTCACAGTGATCTGCCTCCTTCCAATTTCTACATTTTCATTTAAAAATATTTCTTTCTTTCTATGATATATTCTATACCCAGCCACATTGAATTTTTAAAATTAGTTGTAGTTTCCATAAAAAACAGTAGGCATTCGCTTTTCTTCTTCCTACCTAATTACAACCTTTAAATAGAACTCGTGCCACATGTCGAATTTACCGAGTATCATAATTCTTCCAAGTGGTAAAGATACCTCAAGACAAATGCTGGGCATAGAAGCCACAGGGCATACATATGCAAAGAAGTAAAAAGCTAACCTTTTCAAACAATAAGGCTTCTCTCTCACTTACCAACTTTACATTTCCCTGTATGGCCCCGGAAGATGACTGGTTAGCCAGAGACGGGTAAGATTCCTCAAGGGAGGAACAACCTAAGACAGGCACAGTTGCAGGGGGCCATCAGGTGAGAAAATGGGGATCAGCAGAGGTGAGGCTTAGAACCTCCCCCTCATGTTCTGAGAGAAATCTTCTGCATACGTGGATGTTTTATTGCCCTTGTCTAGCTCGGATTAACACATAGTCTACAGGCACACACCTGATCATCTACATTTGCTCTCTTACAACACTAAACTATGTTTTCTACCTTTATCTTGTATCTACCTACCACTTCAGCATTTTATTAAAAACAATAATAATAAAGAGAGAAATGTGGTATCCACATATAAATCAAGTTTAAAAATAAAAAAAAATATTCATATTTGAACTGTTTATAGTTCAGAATGCATGAACAAAACCGAAAGCTTCTGTGATGACTGCCCTTGTACTGTTCACCATGTAAGAACTTATTCACTATGTAAGAATTTGTACTCCATGTAAGAACTTGTTCGTTATGCATCAGAAGATTGGAGACTGACGAAAATTAGGCTTGGGGTGGATTAATGATTGTGCATTGAGTATTGACCCCCCTATACAGAATTTTATTGTTGTTAACAACCATTTGATCAATAAATATGAGAGATGCCCTCACAAAATATATATATACATATATATATATATATAAACACACTTCCAATTGTAAAATAAATAAGTAACCGGGATGTAATGTATAGCATAAGGAATATAGTCAAAATATTGTAACAACCTGGTATGGTGATACCTGGTACCTAGAATTATCATGTATATAAATGTTGAATCACTGTGTTGTACACCTGAAACTAATGTAATACTGTGTGTCAACTATCCTTCAATTAAAAACAAAAACAAACAAAAAAAAACAGTAGGCATTCTTTTTTTTTTCCTTTTGGACACACTTTCAGAAATTATAATTTTGCTTTGAGAATTTAGTTAAGTCCCAAAAAGTACACATGCCATGACATGTAGGAAACCCAGCGTAGGCACCAACTCCCCGCTTCCGCTTCCTTGTACCTTTCAATACCTTTCAGTACAAATTAAATGATTGCTTTTTCTGTATAATTTCTGTGACCAAAGGAAAGAGAGGTGTTATGAGCAAAGTTAGGAGACCTCTGCAGCTCCAAATCTCATGTTCTTCCCACTGTTACAGTGAATTTTACCCACTTCATTAATATTCATTACCCGCTTTACAAACACTTAATGTTGCTCTCCAATTTGTTTATAGAACAAGAGGGCCCGTTTCATTCAGAAACAGAAATCACCACTATTTTACCTGTCCATTATTTTAAGTGGCTAAATGACTAGAAGTAGGAAAATTCTGAAGAGTAGATGCTATGACAAGTTCCTTCCACAGAAAAAAGAACAATATTAGGAAACAAATAACAATTCCAAGGTAAGTTTCCTAGAAAGTTCGATAACTTTTACCTTTGGGAAGTGACATAAACCTTAAAGAAACTAACTTTTATTTGAGTAAGAGAATAAGGAAAATGTTTATTTACATAAGCTACCTTAGATAAAATATCTTCGTATTCCAGATTACAAAAGAAGGAGTCAGGAAAGAGGCCCGAAATTAGATTTAGGAAATTTGATAAAAATGAAAGCAAAATAGGAATACATGATATAAATAAATGATACCAGACCTAATCTGACTAGTGAAGGTTCTTCATTTAGATTGCAGATGTCCTACAGACAACAGCATCACTTTTAGGAAGCCACTGGACCCAGAGGTCTCATGCTGTGGGGATGTTTTATGCATAAATGGTAAGGGCATACTAGTCTCTCCTCACAGTCTGCCTCCCCACATTTATTTCTTTTTAGTTTTGTTTTAATTAAATAAGTTATAAATAGTGTAGTTCTTTTACTATTTGATCGTTTCATACAGTTTTAAAAAGTACATTTCTCTTGGCAGGTTCACAGCAGTTGCCTACAGTGAGTAAACACATTAATCTGAGCCATCAGAAAGTTGTATTAACAGCATTCATCTGACAGATTATTCTATTAACTCATTCTATTAACTCGTAGACTGTATTTCGTTCCATGATTCCAGGGGTAATGCAAAGGTAATGTTGGGAAAGGAATAAAACAAATTTGCTGCTAGTAAATTTTTTTGGTTTGTTATCATTAATCTACAATTACATGAAGAACATTATGTTTACTAGGCTCCCCCCTTCACGAAGTTCCCCCTGACAAACCCCATTACAGTCACCATCCAACAGTGTAGTAAGATGCTATAGAATCTCTACTTGTCTTCTCTGTGTTCTACAGTGAACCCCACGCCCCCACACACACGATACATGCTAATTATAGTGCCCCCTTCCTTCCCCCCCACCTTATCCCTCGCTTCCCACCCATCCTCCCCAGTCCCTTTCCCTTTGGTAACTGTTAGTCCATTCTTGGGTTCTGTGAGTCTGCTGCTGTTTTGCTACTTCAGTTTTTTTCTTTGTTCTCATACTCCACATATGCATGAAATCATTTGATACTTGTCTTTCTCCTCCTGGCTTATTTCACCGAACATAATATCCTCTAGCTCCATCCATGTTGTTGCAAATGGTAGGATTTGTTTTCTTCTTATGGTTGAACAATATTCCATTGTGTATATGTACCACCTCTTCTTTATTCATTCATCTACTGATGGGGACTGAGGTTGCTTCCATATCTTCACTATTGTAAATAGTGCTACGATAAACATAGGGGTGCATCTGTCTTTTTCAAACTGGGCTGCTGCATTCTTAGGGTAAATTCCTAGAAGTGGAATTTCTGGGTCAGATGGTATTTCTATTTTGAGTTTTTTGAGGAACCTCCATACTGCTTTCCACAATGGTTGAACTAATTTACACACCAGCAGTGTAGGAGGGTTCCCCTTTCTCCACAGCCTCGCCAACATTTGTTGCTGTTTGTCTTTTGGATGGTAGCCATCCTTACTGGTGTGAGGTGATATCTCATTGTGGTTTTAATTTGCATTTCTCTGATGACAGGCGATGTGGAGCATCTTTTCAAGTGTCTGTTGGTCATCTGAATTTCTTCTTTGGAGAACTGCCTATTCAGCTCCTCTGCCTATTTTTTTATTGGATTATTTGCTTTTTGTTTGTTGAGGTGTGTGAGCTCTTTATATATTTTGGATGTCAACCCTTTATCGGATCTGTCATTTATGAATATATTCTTCCATACTGTAGAGTACCTTTTTGTTCTATTGATGGTGTCCTTTGCTGTACAGAAGCTTTTTAGCTTGATATACTCGCACTTGTTCATTTTTGCTTTTGTTTCCCTTGCCCAGGGAGATATGTTCATGAAGAAGTCACTCATGTTTATGTCCAAGAGATTTTTGCCTATGTTTTTTTCTAAGAGTTTTATGGTTTCATGACTTACATTCAGATCTTTGATCCATTTTGAATTTACTTTTGTGTATGGGGTTAGACAATAATCCAGTTTCATTCTCTGACATGTAGCTGCACAGTTTTGCCAGCACCATCTGTTGAAGAGACTGTCATTTCCCCATTGTATGTCCATGGCTCCTTTATCATATATTAATTAACCATATATGTTTGGGATAATATCTGGACTCTCTATTCTGTTTCACTGGTCTGTGGGTCTGTTTTTGTGCTAGTACCAAATTGTCTTGATTACTGCGGCTCTGTAGTAGAGCTTGAAGTTGGGGAGCAAGATCCCCCTACTTTATTCTTCCTTTTCAGGATTGCTTTGGCTATTTGGGCTCTTTGGTGTTTCCATATGAATTTTTGAACTATTTGTTCCAGTCGTTGAAGAATGTTGTTGGTAATTTGATAGGGATTGCATCAAATCTGTATATTGCTTTGGGCAGGATGGCCATTTTGATGATATTAATTCTTCCTAGCCACGAGCATGGGATGAGTTTCCATTTGTTAGTGTCCTCTTTAATTTCTCTTAAGAGTGTCTTATAGTTTTCAGTGTATAGGTCTTTCACTTCTTTGGTTAGGTTTATTCCTAAAAACTTTATTCTTTTTGATGCTATTGTGAATGGAATTGTTTTCCTGATTTCTCTTTCTATTAGTTCATTGTTAGTGTACAGGAAAGCCATAGATTTCTGTGTGTTAATTTTGTATCCTGCAACTTTGCTGAATTCCAATATCAGTTCTGGTAGTTTTGAAGTGAAGTCTTTAGGGTTTTTTATGTAGAATATCCTGTCATCTGCAAATAGTGACAGTTTGACTTCTTCTTTACCAATCTGGATTCCTTGTATTTCTTTGTTTTGTCTAATTGCCATGGCTAGGACCTCCAGTACTATGTTGAATAACAGTGGGGAGAGTGGGCATCCCTGACTTTTTCCCTATCTCAGAGGAAAAGCTTTCAGCTTCTTGCTGTTCAGTATGATGTTGGCTGTGGGTTTATCACATATGGCCTTTATTATGTTTAGGTACTTGCCCTTTATGCTCATTTTGTTGAGAGTTTTTATCATGAATGGATGTTGAATTTTGTCGAATGCTTTTTCAGCATCTATGGAGATGATCATGTGGTTTTTGTCCTTTTTATTTATGTTGTGGATGATGTTGATGGATTTTCGAATGTTGTACCATCCTTGCATCCCTGGGATGAATCCCACTTGATCATGGTGTATGATCCTTTTGATGTATTTTTTAATTCAGTTTGCTAATATTTTGTTGAGTATTTTTGCATCTATGTTCATCAGGGATATTGGTCTGTAATTTCCTTTTTTGGTGGGGTCTTTGTCTGGTTTTCATATTAGGCTGATGTTGGCTTCATAGAATGAGTTTGGAAGTATTCCCTCCTCTTCTATTTTTTGGACAACTTTAAGGAGAATGGGTATTATGTCTTCTCTGTATGTCTGATTAAATTTCGAGGTAAATCCATCTGGCCTAGGGGTTTTGTCCTTGGGTAGTTTTTTGATTATCGATTCAATTTCTTTGCTGGTAATTGGTTTGTTTAGATGTTCTGTTTCTTCCTTTGTCAGTCTTGGAAGGTTGTATTTTTCTAGGAAGTTGTCCAGCTGCTAGTATATTTTTAAGTGATGGGCTCAGTATTACAGTAACTGCTCATTTATTCAACTAACTGCTTATAGTGTTGACCTTTACTTTATTTAATTTCATGAAACCATCATTAAATATGAAGCAAAGATGCTAATTTTTTATAATGAGATACATTTGACTACATCTATTAACAGGAAAAAGAGGAAAAATGTGAAGTGTTGCACTAAAAAATTGATTTAATCCTAGGGTTTAGCCTATATTAGTGGAATGTTCTTTGTCTTGTTTACCTAATTTTGAGATTGATGAATAGGTTTTTTTCTTAATCTCCTATTCGTAAAAGCTGGCACCATAGTTCTAGGCATAAAGGTACTATTTTTGTTGAAAGAATAACTTATAATCAAAAGAATATACAAGCTGATCAATAATGATTGTGGCCTATGGACTTTAAGGAACATCAGTAGCAGGAGTCTAAGGAACCCTGTTAGAACAATGGGCTTAATATCCTGGGTACCTGTTTTTTCTATACGAGCAGTAAGTAGTTTTCTAGACATCCTAACTAAACATTTGTTTGTTTCTATTGAGAAACTATTAAAATTAATTAACTTCTTTAAAAGAAGCAATTATATCCTAAAACAACCAGGTTCAGTCTTTAATCTATTTGTTCTCCATTGTTATTTTGGAGATTTCTTTTCATATTTTGATAAAAATATTATGCTATTGATAAAGATTCACAATATAAAAGAAGTTCAACATTTAGTTAAAGTATTACCCTCTCTGCCATGAGAATTAGTGTTATTTACCTTTTATTTTTATTAATTACTTTAATTAGTGCCTTTTCTAAGCAGGCAGCATGGAGTCAATATAAATAAACTGAGCTGTTCTGGCACAGTGACCAGTTCCAACAGGCCCTCAGTAGTCAGTGATAATCCTTCCTTCTCCTTTCCCTTTAGTGTTAATAATTCATATTCTAGGGACCCAACATTAAATGTTATATATGCAAATCATTTGGCTACATCAGAGAAGCATCTGATTGCTCTCTCAGGGTATACTAATAATTAACAGACTGATTAAGTATTTACTGAGTGTTATACTATGAAACAGATACTATATTTCATTGGTTGAGTCTATGACATTGTCACTAAAAAAACAAACAAACAAACAAAAACCAATGGTTTCTTTGCCCTTAACAGTAGATGTGTCAATGAGGCAATCCAAAAAAATTATTACAGGTACAAGTAAAATGTTACTGATGTCGTAATAGGTATAAAGTAGCATGGGAATTAAGGGAGAAAATAAATCACATTTTATTTTGGTGACTAGGGAAGCATAATATTGCATTGCATTGGGCCTGAAAGGTTGAGTTGAGTTTACAGATGGAAATTTAGGA
Source organism: Manis pentadactyla (assembly GCF_030020395.1). Taxonomy (NCBI): domain Eukaryota; kingdom Metazoa; phylum Chordata; class Mammalia; order Pholidota; family Manidae; genus Manis; species Manis pentadactyla. The sequence goes on along the minus strand of NC_080028.1, from coordinate 51,823,718 downwards.
AGGCATATTTTATGGAAGTAACTTGTACCATAAATATAGAGGTACTCATTAAACTGTTGAAGTTTGATTCTCTCTGGATAAAGAGGGAATATGGTGCTATACTAGAGTTTAAAAAACATTCTTACATCTTTGAGGAAGTGGTGGAATTCACTGCCTAAAATTTTTATTTTCTGGCAGGTTCAATTAAGGAAACTTTAATACTTCAAACCAAATAGTTATTCTAGTGGCTTACCAATCCACATCTAGTCATATCCTTTTTTGCTGTCTATACTTAGACCATTTAATTGTTCCAAATCAGAAGGTTAGAAGAGGAACAGAAGGATAATTTCAATTAAGTCACTTTGTTATTTGTTAACTCTGGTAAATGTTCTGGTGCAGAAGGTGATAGGAAATAATGATTTTCGGTAATTGTCTATGGATAAGGTTAAGTGGCAGAACGCTGCATCTGACAGCAGAATATTGCATCTGTGGCTGTTTCCAGAACTCCAAGAGTATGTTTCTGTATCAAGAAATAGCTTTATGTGGACTTCATAGGTTAGAGAGTCCAAACACACATCTGTGCATTTTACTTATCCATGCTGCTTTACAGTGGATAAATGAGAGTTAATTTTTTAAATTTTTTTATTTTGGTATCATTAATCTACAATTACATGAAGAACATTATGTTTACTAGGCTCCCCCCTTCACCAAGTCCCCCACACATACCCCTTCACAGTCACTGTTCATCAGCGTAGTAAGATGCTGTAAAATCACTACTTGTCTTCTCCGTGTTGCACAGCCCTCCCCATGCCCCCCTCCACAATATACAAGCTAATCATAATGCCCTCTTTCTTTTTCCCCACCCTTATCCCTCGCTTCCCACCCATCCTCCCCAGTCCCTTTCCCTTTGGTAACTATTAGTCCATTCATGGGTTCTGTGATTCTGCTGCTGTTTTGTTCCTTCAGTTTTCCTTTGTTCTTATACTCCACATATGAGTGAAATCATTTTAAATGTACATATACTTATATTCCCTAAACAGACTCTCCTTGAAAGAAAAAAAAATTAGCAGTGCTAACAAACATTCTGAAGTTTGCTTTTGTTCTATAATTAAAACTTAAAGATATTTTCAGTTTACCTTCTTGCTGTATGCAATTTGCTCACAGAGTCAAAGTGTTGTCCAGGTGGCACATATCCTATACCAACTGACTGAACATGCAGATTCATTTACTGTTTCAGGCCAAACTGAAATTCTTCACTGAAGAACACTAAATAAATGGAGAGGCAACCCACATTTATAGGTAAGAAAAGAATATTATAAAGATGCCAGTTTCCTCAAATTCATCTAATAAATGGATAAAATGTTAATCTAAGTTCAGGTAGGGATATTCATGGGACTTGATAAGCTTCCTTTAAAATTTATATTAAAGACCAACCTGCTAAAATTAGCTGAGACTTTTGGGAAGTATGAGGATGAAAGAGGAGAAAGAATTTGCTCCACAAAATGTAGAGACTTATTATAAAGTGATAGCTCTTAAAAGCACGTGTTATTGGCACAGTGATAGAAAAACTGATAACTTCAACAGAATTTAAATCCTAGAAGCAGGTCATGTCTATCTGGAGTTTTGTCAGATGACAGAGGGATGTATCAAGAGAAACTTCAGGAATGGTATCATTCAGCAAATGAGCTTGATTGAATTAATAGTTAATCATAAAGGAGAGAAAAAGAAACTAAATCTTTAACTTCACACTATTACAAAAAACAACTCCAAAGGGATTACCACTCTATATTTCAAAGGCAGAAATACAACAATTTTTTATGAAAGAATTTTAGCATAGTTCTCAACTTGTGGTAGGGAGTGATTCTGAAACAAGACACATGAGTAAAAATCACAAAATAAAATGATGAATAAATTTTACTTCACTAAAATTAAGAACTTTTAATGATCAAAAGTCCCCTGAAACAAAGTTAAAAAAGTGATTTAAAAAAAGACAAAAAACAAGGAGGAGCCAAGATGGTGGTGTGAGTAGAGCAGCAGGAATCTCCTCCCAAAACCATATACATTTTTGAAAACACAACAAATACAACTATTTCTAAAAGAGGGACAAGAGGATACAGTACAACAGCCAGGCTACATCTACATCTGCGAGAACTCAGCATCTCACAAAGGGGGTAAGATACAAGCTGTGGGCCCAGCGGGACCCGAGTGCTCCCCTGACCCCAGCTCCCCAGCAGGAGGAGAGGAGTTGGAGCAGGGAGGGAGTGGAAGCCCAGGACTGCTAAATGATCCTAGCACCAGGAGTGCAGACACACATCGCATGGTGTGCTGGATATTAGAAAAATGGAAAAGTAAAATCTGCGAGCAGGTCCCTGCAGCTGGCTCCCCTGGGACAAAAGAAAAGCAAGTGCTTTTTGAAAGTCTTAAAGGGACAGGGGCTTCACAGCTGGACAGAATCGTCCTGGCACACTCAGCCCAGCACTGGGAATTCTTAGGAGCTTCAGGCGCCCCAGCCCCCTGGGAGGCAGCTCAGCTCTGAAGCCCCTCAGGGAAATAAACAGCATGTAGCTCATTCCCCCTGCATCACGGCCCTGCCATAGAGGGGAGCTGCCTGAGAATGGTCATGCCCACAGCAGCCGCCGAGTGTCTCCTCCCAGTGCGCAGCTACCCAGGCCACACCCAGGGCTGCCGCCGGCACCTAGCTGCCCAGCGCAGGCAGAGGAAGCAGGGACAGGGCGTGAAGGGTGCTGTTCTCACAGTAGAGCACACCTGGCATGCCTGCCTCTCCCCACAGGGCTCTGGGCTGCCTGCCTGCAGCTGCTCAGGGGATTAACCCAGACGCTGCTCCCAGTGTGAGGGTGACCAACACAGGCAGCAGAGAGGGGCAGGGCAACCTGAAAGTAGGAAGGGACATTGTTCTCCCAGTTGATACACGTTCCACCTGCGTACGATTACCTCTATCAACATGAAAAGACAGAAGAATTTGGTCTAGTACAGAATTACACAGACAACCAGTGAGACAGGACCAGAGGAGATAGATAAAACCAATCTTCCTGAGAAAGAATTCAAAATAAAGGTCATAACCTTGCTGATGAACCTGCAGAGAAATATACAAGAGCTAAAGGATCAAGTTAGGAGGGAGAATACAGAAATAAAACAATCTCTGGAAGGACTTCAAAGCAGAATGGATGGGATGCATGAGACCATTAAAGGACTAGAAATCAGAGAACAGGAATGCAGAGAAGCTGATGCAGAGAGAGATAAAAGGATTTCCAGGAATGAAAGAATATTAAGAGAACTGTGTGACCAATCCTAACGGAACAATATCTACATTATAGGATTACCAGAAGAAGAAGAGAGAGAAAAAGGGATAGAAAGGGTCTTTGAAGAAATAATTACTGATAACTTCCCCAAACTGGGGGAGGAAATAGTCTCTCAGACCATGGAAGGCCACAGAACTCCCAACACAAAGGACCCAAGGAGGACAACACCAAGACATATAATAATTAAAATGGCAAAGATCAAAGACAAGGACAGAGTATTAAAGGCAGCCAGAGAGAGAAAAGAGGTCACCTACAAAGGAAAACCCATCAGGCTATTAGACTTCTCAGCAGAAATTTTACAGGCCAAAAGAGAATGGCATGATATATTTAATGCAATGAAACAGAAGGGCCTTGAACCAAGAATACTGTATCTAGCACGATTATCATTTACATATGAAGGAGGGATTAAACAATTCCTGGACAAACAAAAGTTGAGGGAATTTGCCTTCCACAAACCACCTCTACAGGATATTTTGAAGGGGCTGCTCTAGATGGAAGTACTCCTAAGGCTAAATAGATGTCACCAGGGAAAATAAAATCACACCAAAGAAAGCAGACCAACAAAATACTAACAAAAGGCAAAAAAAAAATCAACTATTCACAAAAGCAGTCAAAGGAAACACAAAAGAGTACAGAATAAAACACCAACATATAAAGAATGGAGGAGGAGGAAAATAAGGGAGAGAAATTAAGAATCATCAGACTGTGTTTATAATAGCTTAATAAGTGAGTTAAGTTATACAATTAGATAGTAAAGAAGCTACCCTAGAACCTTTGGTAACCACGAATCTAAAGCTTGCAATGGCAATAAGTACATATCTTTCAATAATCACCCTAAATGTAAATGGACTGAATACACCAATCAAAAGACACAGAGTAATAGAAAGGATAGAAAGCAAGACCCATCTATATGCTGCCTCACCTCAAACCCAAAGACATACACACACTAAAAGTCAAGGGGTGGAAAAGCATATTTCATTCAAACAATAGGGAGAAAAAACAGGTGTTGCACTATTTGTATCAGACAAAAGAAACTTCAAAACAAAGAAAGTAACAAGAGATAAAGAAGGACATTACATAATGATAAAGGGGTCAGTCCAACAAGAGGATATAAGAATTATAAATATACATGCACCCAATACAGGAGCACGGACATATGTGAAAGAAATACTAACAGAATTAAAGGAGGAAATAGAATACAATGCATTCATTCTAGGAGACTTCAACACACCACTCACTCCAAAGGACAGATCCACCAGACAGAAAATAAGTATGGAGACAGAGGCAATAAACAACACTCTAGAACAGATGGACCTAACAGACATCAACAGAACTCTACACCCAAAAGCAGCAGGATACACATTCTTCTCAAGTGCATATGGAACACTTTCCAGAATAGACTACATACTAGGCCACAAAAAGAGCCTCAGTAAATTCAAAAAGATTGAAATTCTACCAACCAACTTCTCAGACCACAAAGGCATAAAACTATAAATACATTGTGCAAAGAAAACAAAAAGTTTCACAAACACATGGAACCTCCTAAACATGCTCCTAAATAATCAATGGATCAATGACCAAATTAAAATAGAGATCAAGCAATATATGGAGACAAATGACAACAACTGCACAAAGCCCAAACTTCTGAGGGACGCAGTGAAGACAGTTCTAAGAGGAAAGTATATAGCAATCCAGGCCTATTTAAAGAAGGAAGAACAATTGCAAATGAATAGTCTAAAGTCACAATTATTGAAACTGGAAAAAGAAGAACAATGGGCCCAAAGTCAGCAGAAGGACAGACATAATAAAGATCAGAGAAGAAATAAATAAAATTGAGAAGAACAAAACAATAGAAATAATCAAAGAAACCAAGAGCTGGTCCTTTGAGAACATAAACAAAATAGATAAACCCCTACCCAGACTTACTAAGAGAAAAGGAGAATCTACACACATCAACAGAATCAGAAATGAGAAAGGAAAAAATCATGATGGATCCCACAGAAATACAAAACAATTATTAAAGAATACTATGAAAATCTATATGCTAACAAACTGGAAAACCTAGAAGAAATGAACAACTTCCTAGAAAAATATAACCTTCCAAGACTGACCAAGGAAGAAACAGATAATCTAAACAGACCAATTACCAGCAATGAAATTGAATTGGTAATCAAAAAACTACCTAAGAAAAAAAATCCCGGTCCACATGGATTCACCGCTGAATTTTACCAGATATGTACAGGGGATATAATACCCATTCTTCTTAAAGTTTTCCAAAAAATAGAAGAGGAGGGGATACTTTTAAACTCATTCTATGAAGACAGCATCACTCTAATACCAAAACCAGACAAAGACCCCACCAAAAAATAAAATTACAGACCAATATCCCTGATGAAAATAGATGCAAAAATACTCAACAAAATATTAGCAAACCGAATTCAAAAATACATCAAGTGGATCATACACCATGATCAAGTGGGATTCATCCCAGGGATGCAAGAATGGTACAACATTTGAAAATCCATCAACATCATCCACCACATAAACAAAAAGAAGGACAAAAAACCACATGATCATCTCCATAGATGCTGAAAAAGCATTCAGCAAAATTCCATATCCATTCATGATAAAAACTCTCAACAAAATGGGCATAGAGGGCAAGTACCTCAACATAATAAAGGCCATATATGACAAACCCACAGCCAACATCATACTTAAGAGAGAGAAACTGAAAGCATTTCCTCTAAGATAAGGAACAAGATAGGATGCCCACTCTCCCCACTGTTACTCAACATAGTACTGAAGGTCCTAGCCATGGCAATCAGACAAAAGAAAGAAATACAAGGCATCCAGATAGGTAAAGAAAAAGTCAAACTGTCATTATTTGCAGATGACATGATATTGTACATAAAAAACCCTAAAGACTCCACCCCAAAACTACTAGAACTGATATCTGAATTCAGCAAAGGTGCAGGATAAAAAATTAACATACATAAATCTGTTGCATTCCTATACACTAATGATGAACTAATAGAAAGAGAAATCAGGAAAACAAATCCATTCACAACTGCATCAAAAAGAATAAAATACCTAGGAATAAACCTAACCAAGGAACTGAAAGACATATACCCTGAAAACTACAAGACACTCTTAAGAGAAATTAAAGAGGACACTAACAAATGGAAACTCATCCCATGCTCGTGGCTAGGAAGAATTAATATCAACAAAATGGCCATCCTGCCCAAAGCAATATACAGATTTGATGCAATCCCTATCAAATTACCAACAACATTCTTCAACGACTGGAACAAATAGTTCAAAAATTCATATGGAAACACCAAAGAGCCCAAATAGCCAAAGCAATCCTGAAAAGGAAGAATAAAGTAGGGGGATCTTGCTCCCCAACTTCAAGCTCTACTACAGAGCCGCAGTAATCAAGACAATTTGGTACTAGCACAAAAACAGACCCACAGACCAGTGAAACAGAATAGAGAGTCCAGATATTATCCCAAACATATATGGTTAATTAATATATGATAAAGGAGCCATGGACATACAATGGGGAAATGACAGTCTCTTCAACAGATGGTGCTGGCAAAACTGTGCAGCTACATGTCAGAGAATGAAACTGGATTATTGTCTAACCCCATACACAAAAGTAAATTCAAAATGGATCAAAGATCTGAATGTAAGTCATGAAACCATAAAACTCTTAGAAAAAAACATAGGCAAAAATCTCTTGGACATAAACATGAGTGACTTCTTCATGAACATATCTCCCTGGGCAAGGGAAACAAAAGCAAAAATGAACAAGTGCGATTATATCAAGCTAAAAAGCTTCTGTACAGCAAAGGACACCATCAATAGAACAAAAAGGTACTCTACAGTATGGAAGAATATATTCATAAATGACAGATCCGATAAAGGGTTGACATCCAAAATATATAAAGAGCTCACACACCTCAACAAACAAAAAGCAAATAATCCAATAAAAAAATGGGCAGAGGAGCTGAATAGGCAGTTCTCCAAAGAAGAAATTCAGATGACCAACAGACACTTGAAAAGATGCTCCACATCGCCTGTCATCAGAGAAATGCAAATTAAAACCACAATGAGATATCACCTCACACCAGTAAGGATGGCTACCATCCAAAAGACAAACAGCAACAAATGTTGGCGAGGCTGTGGAGAAAGGGGAACCCTCCTACACTGCTGGTGTGTAAATTAGTTCAACCATTGTGGAAAGCAGTATGGAGGTTCCTCAAAAAACTCAAAATAGAAATACCATCTGACCCAGGAATTCCACTTCTAGGAATTTACCCTAAGAATGCAGCAGCCCAGTTTGAAAAAGACAGATGCACCCCTATGTTTATCATAGCACTATTTACAATAGTGAAGATATGGAAGCAACCTCAGTCCCCATCAGTAGATGAATGAATAAAGAAGAGGTGGTACATATACACAATGGAATATTGTTCAACCATAAGAAGAAAACAAATCCTACCATTTGCAACAACATGGATGGAGCTAGAGGATATTATGTTCGGTGAAATAAGCCAGGAGGAGAAAGACAAGTATCAAATGATTTCATGCATATGTGGAGTATGAGAACAAAGAAAAAAACTGAAGTAGCAAAACAGCAGCAGACTCACAGAACCCAAGAATGGACTAACAGTTACCAAAGGGAAAGGGACTGGGGAGGATGGGTGGGAAGCGAGGGATAAGGTGGGGGGGAAGGAAGGGGGCACTATAATTAGCATGTATAATGTGGGGAGGAGTCGCTCGAGGAGGACTGTACAATACAGAGAAGACAAGTAGAGATTCTATAGCATCTTACTACACTGATGGACAGTGACTGTAATGGGGTATGTGGGGGAAACTTGGTGAAGGGGGTTATCTAGTAAACAATGTTCCTCATGTAACTGTAGATTAATGATACCAAAAGAAAAAAGAAAAAAACAAAAAACAAAAAAGACCCTCAGAAAATTGACCAAAACATGAGCAGACATTTCACAGAAGAGTAATTATATCTGGTCAATAAACATAAAAGGCATATGTCACATTTTCCATAATAATCAGGGACATTCAAGTCCAGACTTTGACGTGTTAATTTTACAAGCTTTGATTGTAAAAGTTTAAATCTTGAGATTTAGAATAGATATCATAAATGACAATCTCTTATACATTTTTAATGAACTATCTGTTAGTCCTACCACTCTGGAAAACAATTCAGAATTACCTTGTAAATTTTAACATGTCCATATGCTACAAGCCATCAGTTCTACGACTGTACATACACTTAAGAGAAACTTTTATATGTGTGCCATGACACATGGATAAGAATGTTCCTGGCATCACTGTTCATAGTAATAAACAAGTGGAAACAGTCCAAATACTCATCAACAACAGGTTAAATTACTTGTGTTATAGTCACAAACCAGAATATTTATAAGATGTCAAAATGAATGAACTACAAAAATAAATAAACAGCATGTATGACTACATATACTATGAAAATAATTTTCATCAATTATTTATTTCTGATACACACTAAAATATAATTATAAAAGAAAGTATATAATAAATACAACATTCAAAATATTGATTAGCCTGGCTGGGGAGTCGGGATGGGGGGACAGACAGGCTTCATTGGACATAAGCCAGAGGATTATGTGGGGATGCAAGTTATTAGAAATATTTTAGATCTTGGGATGTATTCTATATTCATAGTTGCTCATTATATTGTTAAATAAATGACTAAATTAAGAAGGCCATGCAGGGCAATTATCACAACATGTCAGAATCCAGGTCATGATTAAATCAACATGCATCTGAGGTCCATGAGTAAAATAAATTATGCATTTATAGTTCATTGAATTTAAGAAAAACAAAAGATCTCCAATTGAAAAAGTTAAGAGTATAAGATGGGGAATGTGGAAAAACCCACATTTATATACACTAATTTTGAATTTAAGAATATCAAAGGAAGATAATTTCTAAAAGTTTATAGAAAGTAAGAGATTGCTCACAAAGAAAGATCATGTAGCTTGATGGCACACTGCCCAATAGCAGTAAGAATTCAAGAAGATAAATAATTTTTAAAGGTATGAACAACAAGTAAAAATGTAAAATGTAGGTCTCTATTGAGTCAAACAGTCACTCAATTACAAGGGCATAACAAAAATACTCTCAGGGCTACATTTTCAAGGAAAGTGTCATTAAGCGATCTACATTAGCAATACTTTGGAAGGCAAACTCACATCAGACACATGTCAAGGGAGTGCTGCAAAAACTTGGTAGACTGTAACCAGTCTTTTGTTCACCATGGCTTAAAAAAAAATTGAGTCAAGAAAAAGGAAAACAGACAATAGGTGATCAAAGGAAAATGAGAGCATGTTAAATAAAGCACTTGCCTTTCTGGGGATGATTCTATCTGGAGGAAAACAGGAAAGATAAAAAGAAAATAAATAAAAGAAATACAATATTTAAACATATAAATTAAGAGAACAGAAATAATTTCTAATATAATGGCTGTTAGAACACATAAAATGGATTAAATTCACCCATCAAAAGATAAGGGATTAGATTGCATAAATATTCTGATGTAACAACATGGTATCTTTAAGTAAAATGATTAAAACAGAGAAGAGCTTGACATGATTCTGGAGTCAACGGAAGATTTTGAATTTATTACTCTATTTGATAATATAAATCACTTGATAAAATTGGTTTATGGTACAACGAAAGAAGCAGTAGGGAAATATTCAAAGTTCAAGAGAGAATGTAGAATCAGCCAAGCAAGGTTTCAGATAAGATAAGAAATGATGTAAAGAGAAATAAATTCATAAGCACAGAGAACAGATTGGTGGTTGCCATAGGATGAGGAGTTGGGGGACGGGTGAAATAGGAGAAAGGGATAAAGAGAAATAAACTTCCAATTATAAAATAAATTAATCATGGGGATGAAAGTACATCATAGGAAATACAGTTGATAACATTATAGTATCTTTGTATGTTGGCAGATGGCAACTACACTTGTGGTGAACATTTAGCAATGTATGTAATTGTCAAATCACTATATTGTACACCCTAAACCAATATAATATTATATTTCAACTCGATTTCAATTAAAAAAAGATTAAGCTGAGAAATAAAGCAATGAAAGAACAAAGTAAAGACCAATGAAAAGATGTTTTGAAAAGGCCGGTATACTCTCCTGAATATAAGCATGAGCAACTTCTTCCTGAACCCATCTCCTCGAGAAAGGGAAACAAAAGCAAAAATGAACTCATAAGACTGCATCAAACTAAAAAGTTTCTGTACCACAAAGGACACCATCAACAGAAAAAAAAGGCATCCTACAGTATGGGAGAATATATTTGTAAATGACATATCTTACAAGGGGTTAACATCCAAAATACACTTACATGCCTCAACACCCAAAATGCAAATAACCCGATCAAAAAATGGGCAGAGGATATGAAGAGACTGTTCTCCCAAGAAGAAATTCAGATGGCCAACAGACACATGAAAAGATGCTCCACATCACTAATCATCAGGGAAATGCAACTTAAAACCACAATGAGATATCACCTCACACCAGTAAGGATGGCCAGCATAGAAAAGACTAAGAACAACAAATGCAGGCGAGGATGCGAAGAAAAGGGAACCCTCCTACACTGCTGGTGGGAATGTAAGCTAGTTCAACCATTATGGAAAGCAATATGGAGGTTCCTCAAAAAACTAAAAATAGAAATACCATTTGACCCGAGAATCCCACTCCTTGGAATTTACCCAAAGAATACAAGATCTCAGATTCAAAAAGACATATGCACCCCTATGTTTATCGCAGCACTTTTTACAAAAGCCAAGATATGGAAGCAACCTAAGTATCCATCAGTAGAAGAATGGATAAAGAAGATGTAGTACATATACACAATGGAATATTATTCAGCCACAAGAAAGAAACAAATCCTACCATTTGCAACAACATGGATGGAGCTGGAGGACATTATGCTCAGTGAAATAAGCCAGGTGGAGAAAGACAAATGCCAAATGATTTTCCTCATTTGTGGAGTATAACAATGAAGCAAAACTGAAGGAACAAAATGGCAGCAGACTCAAAGACTCCAAGAATGAACTAGTGGTTATCAAAGGGGAGGGGTGTGGGAGAGCAGGTGGGGAGGGAGAGAGAAGGGGATTGAGGGGTATTATGTTTAGTACACATCGTCTGGGGTTCACTGAGAGAACAGTGTAGCACAGAGAAGGCAGTGAATCTGTGGCATCTTGCTGCACTGATGGACAGTGCCTGCATTGGGGTATGGGTGGGGACTTGATAATATGGGTGAATGTAGTAACCACATTGTTTTTTCATGTGAAACCTTCATAAGAGTGTATATCAATCATATGTTAATAAAAAAATTTAAAAATAAAAACAAATAAAAATAAAAAGGCCAGTATACTATTTCTTTTGATGTAAAGCGGGAAGTGGAAAAACTGTAGGGAAATTAAATAATTTTGAGGAGGCAAAGTACTTTACCTCATAGATGTGAGAATTCTGTCAATCAAAAATTCAAAATAATCTACTAAGTAATGGGTGAAGGAAAGCAGAATTTACCACACCAAAATATGTTACTTTGGCACGAGGATTATTTTGAGCTAAAGCCAATCAAAGTGTAGCAGATTCAGGAGAAGCTCTTTATTTCCCCCTCAATTGCCTAAATTTACATGGAAAAGGATGCAGGGGTGGGGCAGGGAGGCACAGTCAGAGGAAGAGGTTATTACCAGAGATGCCTTATCTGCATAACAGGGCACCTTTGGTTTTCAAACATCTCCTCTGCCTTTCCATGAATGGCCTCCTTCCCTCCCTTCCTACCACCAGATCCTCACCCCTTCCCTTAGCTCAGGATGTTACATAAACCTCAAACTGCCTGAGTGCCTGTGAGTCACCTATTTTTATAGGGTCCCTATACTTACAAAATTAAACTCATTGTTCTATTAGTCTATCTGTCTTAGAGCATTTTTAATTATTAGACCAGCCAAAGAACCTACAAGGGAAAAAGGAAACATGTTTCCACTCCCACGAGGGAAACATAGGAGAAATATGGTTGCTGGGCAAAAGTGTGTAATTTGGAAAGTAAATTGTGGAAATACCATAAAGAGTTAACAAAGATGAATAAACAGCAACTAGGTTGAGAGAGAATGAGTTTATAGAGAACTATTGGAAATTTATGATTTTTCTCAAGTGCTGCTCCAAACTCTAAAATTGGAGAATGTGTACGCCAGAGTTCCTAAGTTAAAGCTTCTTGAAGTTTGAGGCAGAGTGAAGAATAAAGGGTGCAGGGGTTCTTGAGGTAGTTACTATCAAAATTGACCATGGCATGGAGACAATGAAGAAAGAAAATGAATCCAGAGGGGCAAGTAGGCTGGGGACAGGCAGGGACTGCGGAAATGAAAGTTTAATCAGGTCAGAGAGCAGATTTAAAGGTAGTAATTAAGTCAGAGAGAGACGTGCTGAAGTTGAGCTCAGAAGTGGGACATTTCACAGAGCTCTCCTGATACGTGAACATTCCTGTTAATGTGAATGAAGGGTGAGGATTTTGGAATTTAGGAGTTAAAAACTTACATGGTAAAGAGGTTGGAAGGGTTACTTATAAAATCAGATGATACAGATGAGATGCCTTTTTGTGTCACTGAGAGTTTTAAAAATTACCTCTGGAGAGATATGGGAAAAGATCGTATTTCAGGGCCCCTTCCTCTTATTTGATATGTTTCCACTGAATTACTTTTCAAATATCGGAGTAACTTGTCCAAATTTCAAATTGTGATTCCTTTGTGGAGATAACTCGTTACACATACAACTGCTTGATGTGTGTTTGATTTAAATTCCCCAGAGTTAAAATGAAGATACTGGTGTAAGAAGCAGCATAAACTGAAAAGGTGTGCATTCAGAGGGGAAGTAAAGTGTCTCTTTATCGCAAAGGTAATTATAGTTCCCCAAAGACAGATAATCAATGCATTCTTAAAGAAAAAAATTTAGTTGCTATTGCATTGAGTTAATGCTATTGCATTGAGTTAATCTAAAATAAAACTATCAAAAGAGTCTCTAAAATGGCATATATTCTCGTCATCTTACTTAAAATAATGTTTATAGATAGCATAGTCAAATTACAAGTGTTGATTTATGTTAAAAATGCTAACAAGACAGTTGATGACATATAATCAATATGTGCAAAGCTTCTGTTAGTGCCTTAATGCTCCAGACAACATAATAGTTTTTGTATAACAGCTCTATTTTAAAATAGGGAACATCTTTGTTTTACACAGACATCTTTTTCTTTATAACATTCCTTAACAATTATAGCCTCAAGATAAATGTTATGAGGGATGTTCCAAAAATTTGTTATGGCCTATCCCCCCCGCAGAGACTGCTCGATATAATAATGGAAGGACATGATCTAATGCTATGAGAGTGTCTTTAAGAGTCTACACATCCCATGCAGGATCCGTGTAGCACATTCTGACTAGGATACAGGGGTACAGTGAACTTTTTCATAACCAGAAATATGCTCAAATTCGATATTTTCCAAAATAATGGACAACTCTCTCACCTTTAGCAAACCATCTCTTCCGTGGGTAGTTTAGTCACTGAAGTCAACCCCTTGGGACAGATATAATGGATTTAAGAGAAACACAAGTCTTATTCAACAACATACAAATAGAATGTATTCCTTAAGCACAGTACAATACATATTATCATTTGTAACCTGTTCCCATGTTCTTTTCCTCCTGTGTTCATATATTCAGTGAATATTTACCCAGACAACTGAAGTGGCAGGAGATCATGGGCTCTGTCTTCATGGATCATAGCATCTAATGAGAAAGATAGTATGAAACATGGAAGCAAATAAATTAATAAATAATTCAAAATTAGAGCCAGTGGGATGAAGAAGACAAATTAGGTTTTCTAAAAAAAGAAAGACAAGATGGGAGACCTAATTCAGATGGAAAGTAAGGAATAGATCTCTGAGTAAGAGATGAACTGAAGCTTGAAAAGAAAAGTAAAAATTAGTCATTGGAAATGTAGGTGAAGTGTTGGAGGGGGGCATGACTGAGGTGGTAACTGAGAGGTCCAGGAAGGAAGGTCAGCCTGTGAGAGACCTGGTGGGAGCAATAAACAGAACACTCTTGAAGAAAAGAGGGGTAAAGAGGAAGATAAAACATGGTGTGTGCTGAGATGAGTGAGGTGGGAGGGCCACAGGACACGGGTGATGTACAGCAAGCTGCGCACACCAGTATATTCCCATGTCCCCATAGGAAACTCCTTCTCGGTTCTTTTCTTCTCCTGTGCTCCTAAGATGCCAATTCCTTCTGCTTTTCCAGGTAATCCTCCCCTGTATGAGGAATATGTATGTATGTGAGTATAGGAGGCTCTTAGTAATAACCATGTTAATGAAAACCAATGGCACTAATTGATAATTTTAATGACAAATCACAGGAATAGTCCTCCTTTTAAAAATAGTTTGAAAGTCCTCTGAACTTTTCCTGTGGAAAGAGAGAGAGAGAGAGAGAGAGAGAGAGAGAGAGAGAGAGAGAGAGTGTGTGTGTGTAGCGGGTTTCAGAAAAGGAGACTATAAAATTCTCAGAACAAGAATCATGAATACTGCTCAACACATTATACCTTTATGATTGCTTTATTTTTTACTCACTATTTACATTTTGGAATAAATTTCACCTATGGTAAAGTTTGTAAACATTGATAAAAACATTCAGCCATAACACTGGAAAGCAATTTGGAAAAATCTTCTGATATTTGGGTAACAGAAGAAATGACTTAAAAGTCAAACTCATTTCCACCACTTCATCCTTCTAAAGGCATAACATATTCACATTAGAGGGAAAACAAACCTCTCCATTACTCCCTTTTATTCAAAGACTGACAGGCATGAGAGAAGAGAAAAAAACAAAACGTGGAAGTGTCTGTCAGCTTTCCACACTCCTGAAGGATGGGCTCGAACAGCCCTTTGTTCCAACAAACTCAGTGAATCTTGGGGTGGAAATGCCAAATTATGTCTGGAGACTTGTCAGGCACAATTTAGAGAACTAAAGTGTTCTGCATGATAAGGTGATCTGAGAATCTGTGAGGAACCTAAGGGTGCGGTTAATGAAAAGGAAAAGGTGGGTTCTTATCAGAGAGTCTTTGGAGGAAAAGGGGTGAGCAAGTCCAGGAGAGGAAACCACTGTTTGTGTCAAACATGCAGTGAACTGTGTTCTTCCCACAAGCGTTTTGTGTGAAGTTCATTGTAAAGTGTTTGTGTGCGTATGTTCTTAAGTACTGGCAAGATTGTGAAGCATTGAATTATATGTTCATGCAAGTGAAGCATATAAGGAAAATGACAGCCGAGGTCTGTGAGCTAAAGTGTGGGAGAGAAACAACTTTCCTCTACCCTCTAGGGTACTTCTCATTGGTCTAAAAATCAAACTGATCTGAGATCGATTAATAGGAGAAAATCAAATTTAATTTTGTATGTACAGGAGACCCACATACATGAAAGGTCCAAAGACAAAAAGGTAAATGAGGCTTATATGTCCTCTGGAGCTAAGAAATGGGCCAGAGGCTTCAAAGGCAGAGAGGGCAATGAACAGGCAATAAGGTGAAATGAAGGGCAGATGTTTGCTAATCAGGTTTTTGCCCCACCAAGCACATGGGTCACTCAGATAAAATCTATCTCTGGCAATAACACTTACTTCGGAAAGAACCCAATTTACAAATTTCTGGGTAGTTAAAGGAGGGGAAAAGGTCTCAGTTGCCTTCAGCTCAAAATGGTCCACATACCAAAGTGGCACAATTTGAGGTGGCCTGTATCGTAAAAGGGCTCTACACAGGTGATGCGGATGGTACAGAAGGAACAAAACTCAAGAGGCAGAATCAATGCTAAAATCATAAGGTCCCTGGAAATTTACAGAAATCTTGGGTACGGTCTTAGAACAGCAACAGAATATGGGTTGGGACAACCAAAATATCTTTTTTTTTTTTTAATTTCAAAGGCTAGAGTGACAATGAGTTTCATTAATCAATAAACAATACAAACTCAAAAGCTAGAATTAAATTACCCCTCTGGCCTAAGGAATAGATAACTTAAGGATAAAGCATCCCTAATAATTATACTGCTTCTTTATTGTCCTCAAGAATATTTTACTTCGCTGTGAAACATTCTTTCAGAGCTAATAGATTAGATATGCCTTTGTTTTACAAAGCTAACAGTCTTCTATATGACAGCAATCATGTTCCTAGGGTTTGACCCACATGAGTTGAACACTGATGTCTATATAAGAACTTGCACATGACCATTTATAGCAGCTTTATTTATAATTGCCTAAAATTGACATTTTTATATGGTTGGTATTTTCTCTGCTCTTACATAAATTCCTTGTTATAGATATAATCATGTAAAATGTAAGAATTAAGCAAGGACAAGTATAAGAATAGTGAGACTTAGGGATGATACAAACATTCAAAACACAGAACATTGAATCTGTTGGCTACTGAGTTGTTGTTACCTTTTCACTTCAACCTTTTCCACTCTTCTTCACACTAAGTGGGTGACTAGCTGGGTAAATTGGTAGAGGTTATTGTCAACCATGCATTCCTGTTTCCTTCCAGTTTCTAAACAACTAGGAATAATTATAAGAAAAAAATGGAAAACGGGTAACAGAATATCAGTTCTATAAGTGATAAATTAGAAAAAATATTGGACTTGAAGCCAAAATGAAGAGTCTTCTTACTCCCTTGCCCCAGACTAAAGATAACTCTCTTCCACTAAGTGCCTGCATAACCCACTCAGACTCAGAGGAAAAAGCTGGAACACAGATCACTCAGAGACCTGGCTGGACATGGTGCTGGTTGTATATCCAAGACCAGATTACCATGTGTTATTGTGTTAAGTACAAGGTAGACTAAAACAGGAGAGCAAGACATGAGACAAAAATGCACAGGTGTTGATAAACATCTCATTCCAGGGGAAATACCAGTGTGGTTTAAGTGACTTATTCTTAATTATCCTTTTAGTCTACATCAGTCTACTACCCAAATGGCAACATAATTGCCCAATTTTCCCCACAAAAATAATTAATTCTCTTTGCCTGGATAGTTGATTTATCAGTCATGTGAAATTAGGGTACCCCAAACTGGCTGTCACTGTATTTTAAGACTCTTACTTTTTATTGATTTTAAATGAAAACCAGGATTGAAAGATTTACCCACTAAAATTAATGGGAAATTATACACCAGGCTAAAATCTATACCTATGATATCTTCTATGATATGTCCCGTTATTAACTGGATAGTGTTAAAAGGACCAGAATTTAGCAATCAGTGCATGTTGGAACCTCACAAATATTTGGTGTGTGCCTATTTAATTATCCTATTCAAGTGAGCTGATCCATCTGTTCAAGTAAAGCAGCGGTACAATCACAGTGTGCAGGTAGGTGGCAGCCCTAAGTAAGCGACTGCCTAACTCAAACTTGTCACTTTGTCACTTACTTACAAAAATAGACACCGGCTAGTTACTCAAACAACAGTCCACCAAATCAGACGTATTATTTTCAAGGCAACTGCTATAGGGAATTTATTCTTTAACATGAGTGAAGTTAAAAGCCTTAGGTTTTTTTTTTTGAACTCTGCATATACTTCACCAGCTAAATGATGTTGAATATCATGTTATTATCCATGGCATTCTATCTATAACTGTGACAATTCTAAATATCATTCTTGGTTTTATCAGTTATGTTTTGAAGCTTTATTAGGATTTGGGAGTGTTTTAGTTTGTATAAGTAAAAAAAGACTAATATGTAAGTGATAGTTTACTTCAGTAGTCTAATAATGCTTTATTGGGATATATACATCCTAGTCCTCATTCGTTAGTGATTATGAATTCAGTATCAAAACCAAATAAAACAGGATTAGATTAAAACTCAGGCCATGACAAATAAAAATGTTAATTTTTAGATGGTAATATAATTGCAGATAAAAATTAAAATATGGATTTATATACACGATAAAAGTTTTATAAAAAAATGAAGTATATGTGAATTGAAGTTGTGGGTTATATAGTGTGTTCTGGGATTATCAGTAGCATCACTTCTGCCCAACAGACTCCTCAGTACGGATGCACACACTTATGCTTTAATTCTATCCAGTTGTATTTTTAAATTCTTGAGATGTGGGGTATATTTTACAATTCTGTCAATAGCAACTACTGCTTTAGGTTGAAAATTTTAATAGTAATCCTACATGTGGGATTTTGATTAAAGTTATAGTTATTGTTCTGGTTTGACTCTGAAAATCTTATTTTTTAATTAAACAAATTTTAAATAGGCACTTAATAGTTTTTATTGCGAAATTTTTTTTTTTTTTTTTTACTAAAGTATCATTGACATACAACCTTATATCGGCTTCAAATATACAACACAGTGGTTCAACAGTTACCCATATTATTAAATCCTCAGCCCCACTAGTGCATTACTGTCAACATAAGGAGATGTCACAGAATCACTGGCTGTGTTCTCCATGCTGTACTACCATCCCTATCACCAACTTATATTATGATTAAGAATTTTTGTGCCCCTTTATCCCGCTTTCCCCCTGCACCTGCCTCAACCCCTCCCTATGGTGACCACCAGTCACTTCTCAGTATCTATTTTGTTCACTTTTTGTTTTTCTAGTCCACAAATAAATGAAATCATATGGTATTTGTCTTTCTCTGCCTGGCATATTTCACTTAGCATAATACACTCTAGATCCATCCATGTTGTCTCAAATGGCAGGATTTCTTTCTTTTTTATACTAAATAATATTCCACTGTGTATATTTACTTCATATGTATCCATTTATCTATTGATGAATACTGTGTTGCTTCCGTATCTTGGCTATTATAAACAGTGCTGTGATAAACACAGGGGTGCACATGTCTTTCCGAATCAGGGATTTTTTCTTTGGGTAAATTCCTAGGAGTGGAATTATTGGGTAAAATGGTATTTCTATTTTTAGTTTTTTGAGGAATGTCCATATTGCTTTTCACAACAATTGAACCAATTTACATTCCCACCAACAATGTAGGAGGGTTCCCTTTTCTCCACATTCTCTCCAATACTTGTCCTTTGGCTAGTGGCCATTCTGACTAGTGTGAGATGATATCTCATTGTGATTTTGATTTTGTTTTCCTGATGATTAGCAATGTGGAGCATCTTTTCATGTGTCTGTTGACCATCTGTATGTCTTCTGTGGAAAAATGTCTATTTAGGTCCTCTGCCCATTTTTTCATCAGGTCATTTGTTTTTCAGTATTGAGGCATATGAGTTGTGTACATATTTTGGATGTTAACACTTTTCAGAAGAGTTATTTACAAATATATTCTCCCATACTGCAGGATGCCTTTTTGTTCTGCTGATGGTACTCTTTGCTGTACAGAAGCTTTTTAATTTGATAGAGTCCCACTTGTTTATTTTTGAAAACTGTATTCTTTTAAAGAGCTCTCTGTTATAAAATATAGGTTTACTGCTTTTCTAAAATAGCCATAGTTATGAATACAATAATTTAATAAAATACTTTCCTAAACATAACTAAAGGCAAAAATCCCTCATCTGTGTATGTCTCATTGTGCTCTTGATGCTTTTAGGTGAGTGCACTTTTCGGAGGTTGTTTATTTCAAAAGCATTAGCTAGAAATCTCTGAATAGCCTTCTTTGATTATCCACTAAACCAAAAGGAGAGAAAACTCAGTGGCTTTTTGAAGCTACATGTATAAAAATAAAAGTATCACCTATAAACCAAGCTAGCCAGAAATCCTTGGTATTTAAAAGCTTTTCTAACAGTTTACAGTCAATAAAATTGTGGCAGAAAGTGTGAAGTATTTTCCCATATATATTTACATTTATAAATCTAAAATATTAACTGTTGATACATGAATTTTAAAGTTTCTGAAAAACATATTAAAATCGTTTATACTTAGAATGATACCAACATTCACATTATCATCTTACATATCTTCCCTAACTTTAATACATTAAATCTAATGTTCTTTCCCACCTATTCAGATCATCGATATTGACTTTTTATTTACTGACTTTGAAATAATTTATTTTGCATTCTGTTCCTGCCAATTACTGTTGATAATGTTTGTTGAAGCAAATATTTTTTCTTTTAAAAAATATCTCTGTATAGTAATAGTTACATCATGTTGTGACAATCAGTGTCACATGATATGCCAGAGAAATGCCAAGATCATTTCATTATATAAAAATGTGACAAATATTGATAGACAGCCATGTAAAGGGCAAGCTCATATGAATTTTATTTAACTTACCAATTATCATTTTAAAGGGCAATTCAGTGCCAGAAAAAAAAGTTAAATTTTTCTAGCTTTCAACTGTTTCCTTAGCAATGCTTGTTAAGTAACAGTCATACTTTTAGGGAGAGAAAATGAAATAATTTTATTTTCTTTACATTTTAGAGACTCTGAGGCATACATTTAACTAAATTTCATGGCCAATGAAGAATAGTAGCTTTTGAATATTCTACTAAATCATATAATTAACCATAATGTAAAATTAAAAACCTATTTTTTAGAATATCTTGTCTATTTTAGTTACATATTTTTTAGCATTACATTTACTCCTTTGCTAGTACCTTTGCTAAAATCGTACAACCCTTCTAGTGAACATAAAGCTCTATATTTAAATCCACTATGTCTGTAGAAAACAGAATGACTTGATTTCTCAAGTGGACCCTCTCTTTTGAAGTTTCTTGATAATGATCATGGCTTTAGGAACTTTACTTAGCATCAGTGAATCCTTTATAATAATGAGTGACCCACACCTAAATTCCAGCCTCTCAGTTTCAA
The DNA here is from genome assembly GCF_030020395.1 of Manis pentadactyla. Taxonomy (NCBI): domain Eukaryota; kingdom Metazoa; phylum Chordata; class Mammalia; order Pholidota; family Manidae; genus Manis; species Manis pentadactyla. The sequence continues at coordinate 51,802,520 of NC_080028.1, read as the reverse complement.
TTCTTCAGAGAACCCCAATTCACTGGGCCCATTTTTTGTGATCAAAGACTCACAAACCATAGGTAACTAGGCAGTCCATGGATGTCACCACTGTGTCTTGGGCTACACCTGGACCACTTATCCATGGGTGTGGGATCTTGTGATATAAGGTGTAGTAGAAGGCTCAGGGAAGAGCAGTTTTCTCAGAGGGGCTTTGGGGAGATAAACATTTCACCTATGCCTATTGTATTTCTTTGCAAGGAAATGTCATGTAGTGAAACAGATTGGGTTGCTGGTTATAGCAGCTCTGCATGTGACTCTGAGCTTTGTGACCTTGGGCAACTTATTTAAACTCTGAACCTTATACTAAGTTTACTTACATGTAATAAACTCTCTGACTTTAGTCAAGTCACTTAATTTTTTGATACCACAGTTTCTTCATGAGTAAATGAAGACAATATCAGTATCTGCTACTTATTTTATAAGCTAATTGATATATACAGTGCTGAGCACAGGCTCTGGCATATAGGAAAAGTTTGAGCAAACAGTTAAATATGTTCATATCAGGGAAGAACATTTGTTAGCCAGTACTTGGGTTTCAAGAGCTCTCTCAGGAGCCTGAAATACACAGTATTGCTTGTGGCTAGATAGAAAAGATCTGTCTAACAGTGGAGTTCATTTTATAGAAGTACAAGGGTACTTCACATGTGAGCCTCCCCTACTAATATCTCTTTGAAAGTGTTCTGGGGATATGTTTTGCTATCTATTTGCTACACTTCTATCTCTTACCAAGTGAGTTCAGTCATAAAAGTGGGGTGCATTTGCTAGGTCCCCTCAAATACACAAAAAATATTTCTTTGGTTAAAAGTGAAGAGTTTGGTATATTTTAGTATTGCAAAGTTTCCTTGAGTTAGGCAGATTTTCAGTCTCTAATCTTTGAATGTGTTTGTGTGTGTGTTTACCTCAGAGACTCTCATTTCATTTTATTCATATCTATCTGTCTAGGATATACAGTTATACATGTCTGTATATATAGCATTTGTATATGTGCATGTGTCTTATTTTTCCTATGCTAGTCTATATATCTAGACATCTATAGGGAGATTTTTTTCCCATAAAATTTCTGAAAGCTTGGTTACAAAAGTTTCAAACCATGAGCTAATCTGGTTAGAACACACACCCTTTCCAATGAAAACCACTGTGCTTGCATTTAATAAGCATATAACAACATTAATATCCTATCAGTGTCTATTATGACCCTTTCAAAGAAAGAACAGAGTCTTGAATGCATTTTAGTTTGGTGGAGCAGTTAACAAGCTCTGCAGGGAACAGTGTAGGCTGAGAGACCTCACTAGATGTGTTGGGAAAAGGCGAATTTAAGCTGCAAACCAAATCTTTATTCATTGATTTTATTGCTTCAGAGATGGTTTATCTTTATTTTTGATCTTCAATAGACAGGATATGTGAAAGCTGTCCATAGGACAGGGGGATGATTTGTGCAGCAGAGAAATTCATGAAGATATTGTTTTCAACTCTCATGAGAAAAGTTGAATAAGACAAAGCCTGTTGGAAGTATATTTTCAAAGAGAACTGCTTCATGTCACCTACTTCATTCTAAATTTTTTCTGCCCCCTAATGGTAAACATTTAAATTACCTCAGGGGAATTTATTACATAAAGAAAAGTGCACACACATTTTTGTCATGTGAATTAGAGTCCCTGGTGCACACTCCCTTGGAGAATTGAAGATGTTGGTATTTGGGCTTTAAGGAAGGAAGCATAGATATAATTTTCTTGTATGTCTTTGGGATTCAGGACTCAAGTCACAGTTCAGACAACTCAATACATTTATCCACCCATTTAGCAGCATCTGTATAAAAAAGAATTTGGAGACTTTACCAACCAATATTGCAAAATGATCTAAAATTGCCCCAACAGCAGCAAATCAAAAAAGAAACACCATTCTTTTTCTCCCCAAATTACATGTTTCTCAAGTGGTCTTTATTGTCTCTCTAAAGCTCCCTAAGAAAATAGCATTTGTATAATAATTCTTTAAGGAAAGTGTTCTATCTTTTCCCGACCACACACACCTATAGAGGGAAATGGTGTCCAAACCATTATTTTCCTTATCTCCTGTTATTTAACCAGTGTTCAAATCCTGTCACATAGTTGGAATTTCCCAAGGGGTGCACAGTGAATATACCACAAATCAACCCTCCAGGCTCCTATTTTGGCCCCTCTTCTGCCTCAGCTAATTTTGATTATGTGAATGGTTAGTTTTATGTGTCAGCTTGACTGGCCACAGGATGCCCAGATTAAACATTATTTCTGGGTGTGTCTGTGAGGATGATTCTGGATGAGATTCACACTTAAGTCAATGGGCTCAGTGTAGTAGATTGCCCTCCTCACTGTGGATAGGTGTCCTCCAGTCCATCAAGGGACTGCATGGAATAAAAGGTGGATAAAGAAGGCATTAACCCCTTTTTATTTCCTGTCTCACTGTTTGAGTGAGGACATCTCTCATACTCTCCTGCCCTCAGATTGGGACTTGCATCATCGGCTCCCCTCACTGATACCCTTACAGACTTGAACTGAATCACACTGCTGGCTGTCCTAGGTCTCCAACTTTCAGACAGCAGATCATGGGGTTTCTCAGCCTCCACAATTGTGTGAGCCAATTCCTCGTAATAAAACCTCAATCTCTCTCCTTCTCTCTCTATGTATATAAACACACATAAAAGCATATTATTTATGTATATATATATATATGTGTATATGTGTATACATATGTATGTGTGTGTGTGTGTATCTCCTGGTGGTTCTGTTTCTCTGGAGCACCCTAATACAGATAGTGTCTCTGTTACTCTCCATGAAAGGAGTTGAGCTATGAAGCCAAAGCCCACAGAATTCTCTGCTGTGGCTGTTGCCTGTCTCCCAGGGGTGCACCAAAGCTGTTTGTCCCTTAAGCCTTGCCTCCTGAGTACCCCATACTGCTGGTGCTGCTCACTGGCGTGCTTCCCACGGATACCACTGCAGCAAGTCCCTGAGGGTGCTGCCCTGGGGCCTGTGCCACCCAGTCTCTACACTGCAGCAGCCCCTGAGAGATGGAGAGGCCCTTCTGTCTGCACTTCTAGCACCATCCCTCATCCTTGCCTATGTGATGGCATCAACACTTCTTGCCTTCATAACTGTTGACACAACATTTTTGATGCCCCATGTTCTCAGTACTTTGTGGAGGCTTTAAAAAAGAGACATTTATAGTTTTCACTTGCTCCTTATTACAGGTCTTTTGCCCAAGATTCAAGATATAAATTTGTAAGGGCTGCATGGAGAAAAACTTGAGTGATAGGTATCAAGCTGTATTTCAATATGCCCTCTAGCAGAAATCTACTGCTTTTGAAGCAGACTACTGCACTCTTACCTTTCTTCTTGTAGAATATAAAATTTCTTGGTTTTCATATAAATAGGGACCCTGAATAGTCAGCCTATGAGAATGCCAGACATATCCACATATTCTTCAATGCTAGGCTGAACACAGAAAATATTTTAACTGGGGCTTTTGATAAACAGAATTCAAATAATTGCCCTCATGTACGACATGCTTCACTAGCGCAGTTTGGGCAAAGCCTGGAGAGTTCTTTAAAGCACTTGATATGTAGGATAAAAAATGAATGTAAAAACGAATTAAATGAATTCAAAGTGTTCCTTATTTGAATTAGTAGCTAAGGTTCTGTTTGTGATCAATACTGGAAGAAAAAATAGGAGGAAATAAGTTATTTTTCTGAGAAATATTGTTTTGATTTTTCTTCCCTTTAAAAAACAGAATTGAAAGTCCCATGAATGTCAGAGTTCCAGTAGGATGTTTTGCATCAAATATGGTTCATTAATCAAAGATAAAATTATATTGTCTATATAAATTTAGTCAAAAGCCATCTGATTTAATAAAGATAATTGATGAAAGCATGTAGAAATTAGATTTTTATCTCTCTCTCTTCTGCCTGGGTCTTAATAGGAAACAACCCAATGGGAAACAATCCTCCTATAAATGAAGTGAAAACCTTGGGGAAGAGGGACTAGGGAGATGCTGGATCTACTCCGATTAATAGAAAAGGATTTGGATGGGGGTTGGAGAGTACTGTCAAGTCAGAGACCTGGAAATAGACAGGGACTGCTGCATGTGGTCATTTAGCCTTCATGTAGAATAAACCACCCAGCTTCAGCATCAGCATCCTCCAGTTTCAGGGCAAGAGGTAGCCACCAAAATCGAGTCATATTTTAGGAGAAGGTATAGCACAGTGCTAGACAAAAGCTACATACATCCTGATAATAAAAAAAATCTACAAATGTCTATGGTTCCATGACATGGGTGGAGAATTGACAGAAAGAATCAAAGGCATGATGTACCCTCCTTCTTTGTCTATAAAGATAAAATAGGCATACCTCATTTGTTTGTTATCATTATTTGTCTAAGGCACCAGGTAAGATATGAGCTAGTAGAAACTGCGAAAGTCTTTCCATTTAATTTCAAGCTAGTCCAGAACACATTCTGCGAAACTATCCTAGAATCCTAAAGATGCCTTCAAACATTCCATACCTAGTAACCGTGTTAGTAAAGAAGTATTCAATGGGGTAATTTTTTAACATTTCTTTGCTATAAGAACATTTGTCTACCAATATAAGAGGTATCTATTTAAACTTCCCAAGATTTTCGTTTAAATGACCCACATCTGTATCATCCCCAAGAACTCCAGCATCCTAAAGCAAGAAGTGATTTTAGTCAAATGTTTAATATTTGTTGCAATTAGAATATCATTTAATGATATTAGTTTATGATATAGTACCATTGTAGTTTATACACCGTGTGCACATTTTATAGTATGTTGCGGCCCGTTGTACAAATCCATGTGTATAAACTATTCCATTCTGAAGGGTTTTATATGAGATTTTTTTTTTGCCCAAATTTATTTTTATTTTGCATACATAGGAAACAGGATCCTATCAAAAGAGAACTAAAAAGAGAAAAGAGCCAAGTGTTGCAGAAGAAAAACATGCACAGATCTGCTCCAAGTTTACTCCTAACTGCTGACTCTACAGGACTTGACATCAGAGCTGGACTCACTCTAAGTGGTAGGCATAATCCACCCACAGCACAGAGAAGATGACGATGGCTGGGAAATGTCACCACAAGTGGATTTTCCATACACAGTATTAGTGTTCACTGTAGCAGGGTTTTCACCTGGGTTAAAGAAAAACAAAACTTACTTTATCCAAACATGGGAATAGAAAATTGTCAAGTGCTACCTAAATGATTCAGTGTCTCAAGCACATATGCTATCAGGAAGATAACACAATTGCCCAGGGGCCTTCTGTAGGCCTATGCAGCTGCACCCTAATCCAGTTCTGGGGCAGCTCTTACTGCTGCTCTGCTGAAACAGGAAAGGGAGAAGTTGGAAACGGCCAAACAAAGTGTTAAAGCCTAATGAGTTAGGAGATCAGATTAGATTAGATTAGATCATAATCTAAATTATAAATGATTACATGATAATTTTTATTTTAAAGTTTACTATCAAATCTTACAGTCATTTTCTGCTTTTTGTGCCTATTGGAGAAGAGAATTGACAATCAGTGTGCCCGAAAGCACCCTGATAGTATCTCTCTATAAAACATTAACTAGGTCTCCTAACTTTCCAGTTGTGGCGGTCGTCTCCCATCCCACCAGAGGAAGCAAGCTCTGAAGGAGGAGCAGCCTTCCTCAGATTTGTATTACTGAACACAAACAGGACTGCTGAACTTCCAGATCTTTGTTGCTTATATTAAAGCACTCTTTCATTAATTGCATCTGTGACTTACTTGTGTCCGACTACTAAATCTGAATGCAATCTTCGGCTGCATCATTGTTACTGTGTAAAGATACTAAAACTTTATGGCCACACACTTCACAGCAGCAGCCCCAGAAAAAGCGTTAGAGTGAAAGCACAATGTACACATTTAGAGCAAACAGTATGTAAGCAGAAAACCAATGCTGCACAGAGATAAAAACATGTACCTTCACAGTTAGCCAACAATCTACATTCAAAACTGTAGAAAGGTGATAGAATTTTGAAATATTAATCTGTGTATGTTCTCTCTCTTCCTTTTGTATCTTGAGCCTGCCCTCATGCAGTCAGATACATCCATGTAGCACTGAGGAGAAAGAGAATTATTAAAGAGAGAAACCACTGATATTTAGTTTTTTGACATATAAACTAAGCTTTTTAGAACCAAAAGGTAAACTAAGGAAAGCATCCCAATGACTCTTCCTCACCTGCACTAAGTAAATGACAGCAGAGATTCAGTATGCTCCCTCCTTCAAGCTAGTGTGGAAGGGGAGCTACAGGAAGGAGGGAGCTATGGAAAGGAATCCTTTAATTTTGTGTATGAAGTTTAGGCTCATCCTTAAGTGGCTCATTCATAAAACCAACTAGAATCAAAACACTAAACATTCTGAGAATCAGCCACATTTCAAATTGGCCTCTCTGTGGTACATGAGCAAAGCAGACCAAAACAGCATTGCAAAGCCTTTGTAATCTAAATTGCCATTAGAACCACAGTCCATAAAAGAGAGATAGAATGTACATTCTGAACCTAAACACTACTGGCTCCAACGAAACATTTAAATAGCAACCAGAGGCATAGACGATAACATTAAAAATATTCAAGATACAATCCAAAACTACTCAGCATACCAAGAACCAGGGAAATCTCAAGTCAAATGAGAAATGACAAGAGATGATAGTGTCCCAAAAAAGAGGTATTAGAATGATCTGTCAAGAATTTTAAAGCAGCTATTATAAAAATATCTGCAATCATGAATACTGTTGAAACCAATGGGAAAATAGTCTCAGTAAAGAAACAGAAGAAGAACCAAACTGAGATTTTAAAAGTGAAAACTATAGTGACTGAAATTTTAAAAACTCATTGGATGGGCTCAATAGCCCATATATCCAGAATACATAAAGGATTCTCAAAACTCCAGAGATTGAATATAAACCTGATTTTAAAAAGCAGGTGAACACTTAATCAGACACTTCCTGAAACAGAATATACAGATGGAATAAGTATGTGAAAAATGTCCAACATCATTAGCCATTAATTAGATACCACTTCAAACCATAATTGGATATCATTTTATAGCTCTTAGAGTTGCTAAGACACAAATGGTGACTCTCACAAGTCCTGGTAAAGATGAGCAACAACTGGATCTCTCATATACTGCTTGTGAAATGTAAAATTACACAAACACTCTGGAAAACATTTTGGCAGCTTCTTATAAAGTAAACACACACTTATTATACGACCCAGAAGTTCCACCCCTGAGTACTTAACCTAGAGAAATAAGAACTAATATTCAAGAAAATAATTGTACATGAATACATGGATATTTATAATAGCTTTATTTGTCATGGTCACAAACTAGAAACATCCCAAATGTCTTTCAGTGCAAACTGTGATGCATTCTTCGAGTGGAATACTATTGAATGGTAAAAAGAAACATATTATTGATGCCCATTACAACTTGGATGAATTCCAAGGGAATTGTGCTAAGTGAAAAAATAGCCAATCTCGAAAGAATACAGATGGAATAATTCTATTTACATAGTCTCAAAAGAACTGTATCAATGAAGAACAGATCAGTACATGGTAGGTTTGTACAGAGGGTGTGGACACAAAGGGATAGCACAGGAACTTCCTTTGGAGAAATGGGATATTTTTCATTCTGATTATGGTAGTGGTCAAATATATATATATGATAAAACTTCATAGAACTACACACACACAAAAGATTTCATGTAAAAAAACTGATAAAATCTGAAGATGTCTGCAGTTTAACTAATAGTATTTTTATGCTAATATTAATTTCCTGGTTTTGACTATTGTAATAAGGTTATATGTTATTCTTGGGGGAATCCAGATAAACGGTACATGGGGACTCTCTAAAGCTTTCTCAATTTCTCTTTGAGCCTAAAAGTATTTCAAAATATAGTTTTAAAAATCTGTTGTTTAAATATGTAGTGAGCTTGTGTCAGAGAACTATGTAACTTATTAACTATGGAATTAGCAGGATAACGTAGCCGGTTCAAGGTGCTGTGAGAGATAAATGTTCATACAGCCAACTAAAGGATGCTGAAATGAGATTACCAAATCAGATACAAAACTGTTTAAAAGACAATAAAGCTATAACATTTGGCTATATTTACATTTGAATCTGTATAGGGCAAAAATCAAATGCAATTTCTTATTTTTCCGATAACTTATTTTACAGACCATGTGCCCTCGTCAGTACATGATAGTGAGTCCAACAAAATTATAAGTCCTAAATAGTGAGATGGCTCCTAACCAGCCTTGCCAGTGTTCCAATAGCATTGAAAGGACACAGTTTTTAGTCTTATTTCCAAGTTGTGAAGAAGTTTTCTTAGTACCTTTGGTCTGTTTGCTTTCTGGGGGAGATATGCCAGCTGGTCCCTCATGCTTACAGAAGGCTCACTCAGAGAAGGTTGGACCTCCTTGCCCTAGGACACTAATTGCCTGTGCGGATTGGCCTTATGGGCAGAGCTGTGGCACCTGAGCCCAAGACACCATTAACATTCCCCCTAAACAAGGCTGTGTTCATTGATTCCCGTAGGAATAGTGGTAGTTTGAAAGGAAAAGTTCCAAAACTAGTACTTGGGAGGAAGTAGATGACTGGAAAAGCCACTATATTAACCTATCTGGAGAACCCCAATGGCCATGCATGAATACAGCCTAGTAGTTTAATAAATCATAAAAATATCATTGCTGGTCTCAGGTTTTGTGATAACAAATCTCTCTGTCAATTGTTTTAGTGGAAAGGAGGTACTGAAAGGCATAATGAACGACAGATTCTAGATAGAAAATAAAAATAACCCTACAATTTTGCAACAGTGTATTTGCTTTCTTGCTATCACTTCTATAATGAAGAACATCAGAGTGTTGATAGAAGATTGCCACCTACCTTTGTTATTGATTTGAGGGAAGGTGAGCTGCAAAATCTACCGGGCTGAGAGGTAACACTGGAATAACAGCAGAATCAGATGGTAACAGAAGCCAGCTGTGGGTACTCCAGATGTGGTACATCTCTAGTTAAACCAGAGAATGAACATTTCATTTTTCCCTGTTAATTGTACAATGTTTGATTTCTCTAGAGAAATTTAGGTCTGGTAAACAGTTTTCCCGAATGTTTTGCACGCAGGTTCTAGTGTATTAACATTGAAGGGGATGATCCAATTATGTGATTAACTGTGGACCGTTGCTGCTCTTAGACTGAGCACAATGATGGTTTATGGAGCAGAATCAGTATTTGGCTCAAATGTCTTCACCTATACTGGCAAACTTCTACCTAGGGATCAGAACTACATTGAGAAAATATTGCAAGCAGAAGCACATGCAATAATTATTCAGCTGAATCCCATTGTCACTCAGAGACATGCTGGTACTAAGCAGTGCTAATTACAATGGCAGCACGAGTCCTGCTGTTGCCATGTTTCTAATTAACAGATAGTTTATTGTCAACACACAAATATAGAAATATCCTGCATTTGTTGTGCAGACAAATCATCAGTGTTTCAGCAAGAGAAATAAAATTTACTCCCATGCAAATTTAATTACAATATAATCCATGAGAAAATGAGTGACATTTCATAAATTAGAAAGAGAACGATAAATTCAAAAATGCTAATTTTTCATAAAGCCAATTAACACACACTAGAATTAAATGCAATCTTTGGCTTCATCAAATGATTCTTCTATTGTTCTTTGGTGCAGCACTAAAATTCAAGATGTGAAAAAAAGAAAACATTCCGGAAATACTAATTATGACAAGAAAGGAGAAGGAATTCAGGTTCCCTTCAGAGGTTACTTTTAAATAGGCAACTGATAGCTAGAAAAAATTCTCTTCATCTGCTACTTCTGATATCCTGTCTGCATTTTGTTGGTACTCTTTTCTATTGCATCTCTAATATCTTAGCTGGATGGGAATCTTCTAAACCCATCCTTTGACTACTGTGTCACATAGTTCATTTACTCATGGTAGAGATGGGGACCAATGACAGAAAATAAAGGGTCTAATATTAAGGCCACAGAATAAGGAATGTTTATACTGCTACTTAACAAGTGACTTTTTTGATGAATCTTTAAAAGAAAATATTGTTGAGGTTTATTCACAGCACAGCATAGAAAATAAAGCTATACTTTCCTAAATTTGAGCTAGTCTTTTGCTAGCCTATATAGAGTGTGGAGATTTTTTTTGTTTGCTTTTGCTTCTGAAGGACAAATATAAACAAAATTATGACATTTACAAAATGTGTAGAATGTATAAGAGGATTTATTTCGATCTGAAAAGAGTACCACATAAAGGAGGGAAAAAGAGTTTTCCTACTGTGTTGCAACAAACTTAAAACATCCATCACATTTTGTCGTTATTGCTTTTAGCAATAATTTGAATCACATTTTTCAACCTTCCCACCTGCCTAAACTAGAAACGATTACTACCCAATATTTGATATTTATCAGTACCCTTCATGTTTTCTATTTTAAAGTATGTATACACATATTTCATATGTGTACACACATAGGTAAACTTAATGTTACAAATGTATAATCATGTGATTTTTTTCTGCAAATTGCCTTTTTTTGCACAACCTTAATTTGTGAGATTTATCCAGACACTGAAACATGTAACTCTAGTTAATTTATTTTCAATGCTGAATAGTATTTCACTATCTAACTCAACTTATTTAACTATTCAATGTCTAGATATTTCCCCATTTTTTAAATTTAAGTACCATTGATATACAATTTTATAATGTTTTCACATAATCAACACAGTGGTTTCAACAGTCACCCATATCAAGTCCTTACCCCCTCTATTGTCTATCAGCATAGTAAGATGCTATAATTATTTATCTTCTCCATGCTGTACTGTCTTCCCTCTGACCTACATATATTGTGATTGAAAATTATATTGCTCCTTAATCCCCTTCTCCCTCTCTCCCAACCCAGTCTCCCCAAACCCTCCCCTTTGGTAACCTCTGTTTCAGTGTCTGTGAATCTACTGCTATTTTGTTCCTCCAGTTTTGCTTTGTTTTTATACTCTACAAATGAGTGAAATCATTTGGTATTTGTCTCCTTCTGCCTGGCTTATTTCAGTGAGCTTAATACCCTCTAGATCCATCCGTGTTGTTGAAAGTGGCAGAATTTCTTTTCTTTTTATGGCTGAATAATATTCCATTGTGTTTATGTACCACATCTTCTTTATCCATTCATCTCTACACTTGATGGACACTTAGGTTGCTTCTATATCTTGGCTATTGTAAATAGTGCAGTGATAAACATAGGGGTGCATATGTCTTTTCAAATCAGAGATCTTGTTTTCTTTGGGTAAATTCCTAGAAGTGAGATTACTGGGTCAAATGGTATTTCTATTTTTAGTTTTTTGATGAACCTCCATATTGCTTTCCACAATGGTTGAACTAATTTATATTCCCACCAATAGTGTAGGAGGGTTTCCCTCTCTATGCATCCTAGCCAACATTTGTTGTTTCTTGCATTTTGGATATTGGTCATCCTAACTGGTGTGAGGTTAACTCATTGTGGTTTTTAATTTGCATTTCCCTGATGATTGGTGATGTGGAGCATCTTTTCATGTGGCTGTTGGCCATCCATATATCTTCTTTGGAGAAGTGTCTGTTCAGCTACTTTGTCCATTTTTTAATAGGGTTATTTGTTTTAAGGGTGTTGAGGTGTGAGTCCTTTATATATTTTGTATGTTAACCCCTTATCAGCTAACAATTTATGAATATATTTCCCCATACTGTAGGATGCCTTTTCGTCCTACTGGATGGAGTCCTTTGCTATACAGAAGTTTTCTAGTTTGATGTGGTCCCACTTGTTCATTTTTGCTTTTGTTTCCCTTACCGAGGAGATGTGTCCAAGAAAAAATTGCTATGCTTATGTTCAATAGATTTCTGCAAATGTTTTTTTCTAAAGTTTTATGGTTTCATGACTTACATTCAGGTCTTCAATCCATTTCAAGTTTACTTTTGTGTATGGAGTTAGACAATAATCCAGTTTTCTTCTCTTACATGTAGCTGTACAGTTTTGCCAACACCAGTTGTTGAAGAGGCTATCATTTCCCCATTGTATGTCCATGTCTCTTTTATAGTATATTAAGTGGCCATATATGTGTGGGTTTATATCTGGGCTCTCAATTCTGTTCCACTGATCTATGGGTCTGTTCTTATGCTAGTATCAAATTGTTTTGATTTCTGTGGCTTTATAGTAGAGCTTGAAGTTAGGGAGTTAGGAGTAATACCCAGCTTTGTTCTTCTTTCTCAGGATTGCTTTGGCTATTTGGGGTCTTTTGTGGTTCCATATGAACTTTAGAGCTATTTGTTCTAGTTCATTAAAGAATGCTGTTGGTATTTTGATAGGCATGCATTGACTCTGTAGATGGCTTTAGGCAGGACAGCCATTTGACAATATTAATTCTTCCTATCCAGTAGCACAGGATAGATTTCTTTATTTGTGTCTCCTTTAATTTCTCTCATGAGTGTCTTGTAGTTTTCAGAGTATAGGTCTTACATCTCCTTGGTTAGGTTTACTCCTAGGTATTTTATTCTTTTTGATGCAGTTGTAAATGGAGTTGTTTTCCTGATTTCTCTTTCTGCTAAGCCATTAGATTTCTGGGTATTAATTTTGTATCCTGCAACTTTACTGAATTCAGTTATTAGTTCTAATAGTTTTTTGGTAGATTCTTTAGGATTTTCTATGTTGTCTGCAAACAAAGACAGTTTAACTTGTCCTTTACTAATGTGGATGCCTTTTATTTCTTTATGTTGTCTGATTGCAGTAGTTAGGACCTCCAGCACTATGTTGAATAAAAGTGGTAAGAGTAGGCATCCTTGTCTTGTTTCCAGTCTTAGAGGAAAACTTTCAGCTTCTTGCTGTTAAGTATGATATTGGCTGTGGGTTTGCCATACATTGCCTTTATTATATTGAGGTGCTTACCCTCTACACCCATTTTGTTGAGAGTTTTTATCATGAATGGATGTTGAATTTTGTCAAGCACATTTTCAGCATCTATTGGTATGATCACATGACTTTTGGTCCTTCTTTTTGTTGATGTGGTATATGATATTGATTTACAAATATTGTACCATCCCTGAATCCCTGGAATTAATCTAATTTGGTCATGATGGATATCTTTTTGAGGTATTTTTGAATTCAGTTTCTAATACTTTGCTGAGGATTTTTGAATCTATGTCTATCAGGGATACGTGTCAGTAATTTTTTTATGTGTGTGTGGTGTCTCTGTCTGGTTTTGGTATTAGAGTGATGCTGGCCTCATAGAATGAGTTTGGAAGTATTCCCTTCTCTACTTTTTGGAATACTTTAAGAAGGATGGGTATTAGCTCTTCTTTATATGTTTGATAAAATATAGCTGTGAAAACAATCTGGGTCAGGAGTTTTGTTCTTTGATAGTATTTTGATTACCAATTCAGTTCCATTACTAGTAATTGGTCTGTTCAGATTTTCTGTTTCTTCCTGGGTCAAGTCTTGGAAGGATTTTTTTTCTAGTAAGTTATCTATTTCTTCTAGGTTGTCCAATTTGTTGGCATATAATTTTTCATAGTGTTCTTTAATAATTTTTTGTATGTCTCTGGTGTCCATTTTGATTTCTCCTTTTTCTTTTCTGATTCTTTTTGCATTTGTATGCTCTTTTTTTTTTGATAAGTCTGACTAGTGGGTTATGTATTTTGTTTATTTTCTCAAAGAACAAGTTCCTGGTTTCATTGATTCTTTCTGTTGTTTTATTCTTCTCAATTTTATTTATTTATGCTCTGACCCTTACTATGTACCTCCTTCTACTGTCTTTGGGCATGATTTGTTCTTCTTTTTCTACTTTCATTAATTGTAAGTTTAGTCTGTTCATTTGGTATTATTCTTCTTTCTTGAGGTAAGTCTGTATTGTTATATACTTTCCTCTCATAACTGCCTTCACTGAATCCCACAGGTTTTGGCTCTTGAGTTGTTGTTTTCATTTGTTTCCATATATTGCTTGATCTGTTTTAATTTGATCATGGATCCATCAATTGTTTAGGAGCATATTTTGAAGCTGCCACGTATTTGTTGGCTTTTTTGTTTTCTTTGCATTATTTATTGCTAGTTTCACACCTTTGTTGTCTGAGAAGCTGGTTGGCACCATTTCAATCTTTTTGAATGTCCTAAGGGTCTTTCTATGGCCGAGTACATGATCTGTTGTGGAAAACATTCCATGTACACTTGAGAAGAATGTGTATCCTGCTGCTTTTGGGTGGAGTGTTCTGTAGATGTCTGTTAGGTCCATGTGTTCTAAGAATGTGTTGTTCAGTGCCTCTGTCTCCTGACTTGTTTTCTGTCTGGTTGATCTGTCTTTTGGAGTGAGTGGTGTGCTGAAGTCTCCTAAAATGAATGCCTTCTATTTCCCCCTTTAATTCTGTTAGTATTTGTTTCACATATTTAAGTGCTCCTATATTAGGTGCATTAGATATTTATAATGGTTATATCCTCTTGTTGGACTTACCCCTTTATCATTATCTAATGTCCTTCTTTGTCTCTCGTTACTTTCTTTGTCTTGAAATCTATTTTGTCTGATATAATACTGTTGTTCCTGCTTTTCTCTCCCTATTATTAGCATGAAATATCTTTTTCTAACCCTTCACTTTTAGTCTGTATATATCTTTGGATTTAAATGAGTCTCTTGTAGGCAGTGTATAGATGGGTCTTGTTTTTTATCCACTCTGCCACTCTATGTCTTTTGATTGGTGCATTCAGTTCATTTACATTTATGATGATTATCAATAGATATGTACTTATTGCCATTGTAGGCTTTAGATTTGTGGTTACCAAAGGTTCAAGAATAGCTTCTTTACTATCTAACAGTTTATCTTATATCCCTAGTTACTCTATTTCAAGTACTGTCTAAAGGTACTTTTTTCCCTCCCCTTCTTCCTCCTCCACACTTTATGTATTAGGTCTCATATTCTATACTCTTTGTGTATTCCTTTATTAACTTTGTGTGCAGTGTATTTAATTTCATATTTGCTTAGTAATTAATTGGTCTACTTCTTTTACTGTGGGTTTATTTTCTCTCATGATAGCTATTTAGCCTTAGGATCATTTCCATCTAGAACAGATCCTTAAGTTACCTTGTAGAAATGGTTGGTGTTTGTGAATTCCCTCAACTTTTGCTTATCTGGAAATTGTTTTATCCTTCCTTCAAATTTAAATGATAATCTTGCCAGGTAGAGGATTAAATATATCATGCCACTCCCTTCTGGCCTGTAAGGTTTCTGCTGAAAAGTCTGCTGATAGGCTGATAGGGTTTACATTATAAGTGATCTTTTTTCTCTCTCTGGCTGCTTTCAATACTCTCTCCTTGTCCTTGATCTCTGCCATTTTAATTATTATACATCTTGGTATTGTATTTCTTGGGTTCCTTGTTTTGGGAGACCTCTACACTTCCATGACCTGAGGGACTATTTCCTTCCCCAGATTGGGGAACTTTTCAACAATTATTTCCCAAAGAGGTTTACTATCCCTTTGTCTCTCTTCTTCTGGTACCTATATTGAGAACATTGTTGCTTGGATTGGTTTCACAGCTCTCCTATTATTCTTCCATTCCTAGAGATCCATTTTTCTCTTGGTTCCTCACCTTCTTTGTTTTCTTGTTCTCTAATTTCTATTTCATTTACCATCTCCTCTACATCATCTAGTCTACTTTTAAATCCCTCCATTGTATGTTTCATTTCAGATACTGTATTTCTTAGCTCTTAATGGCTCTTTTTCAGGATTTCTCTTTGTTGAAGTCCTCCCTGAGATCTTGAATACTTTTCTGTAAATTCATGAGCAAGTTTATGACTTTAATTTTGAAATCTTTATTAAGAAGATTGGTTATTTTAGTTTCAATAAGCCCTATTTCTGGTGTTTTTTCTTATAGTTTTGTTTGGACCAAATTCCTCTGCCTCTTCATTTTTATTAGTGTTTCCTATGGAAAAATACCTTTGTGTAGGAGGTGTCTTCTCATGCCCAGGAGCTCAATTACCCATGCAGGAGCCCCAGCTGCAGCATGCCATGGGTATAGCATCTTTCTGCCTTGCTTGTAGTGACCTGATTTTAGGTGGGCTGTTGGGTCATCAGCTGATCACACAAGCAGGAAGAATACTCATGGCATGCTATTGGAACTGGCATGGGCTAAACCCCCTCCCTCAGGCCTGCCACAATGGCAGGGGCCACAGGTAATCAGGACCAGTATCTGTCAGAAAAAAAATGCTCTAATGGGAAGGTTTCTTGCCTTTCCAGCTGTTATGCCTGCCCCTACTGCCAGATCAAGTGGGCCATGCTCACTGGGAGGAGGCTCAGTGCTGTGCCCCTGGAGCTGCCTTGGGCACAGCCACCCTCTGCCTGGCCTGCCATGATGGTGGGGGCAGCAGGTGAGCGGGACTGGCTCCTGCAGGGAGGAAGGACCAGCAGGCTGCACACTGCAGGAGGAAGCCTCAGGGTTGCATTGCCATCCAGCCAGGAGGATGGGACACTAGAAGTTCCTGAGAATTCTGAACTTGCTGGGCTAAGCAGGCTTTAAAGTGTTGTCCACTTACCCTTTCTCCTGAGCAGAGAGCTCTATGTAATCTTTGTCCCTCTCACTGCTGGGATATCCTTCAAACTTCCTGCTTTTCTTTTGTCCCAGGGGTGCCAGTTGTGCATACATGTTCTCCACAAGTGGCTGGAATATCAGTTTTTCCAAGCCTGTCTTTGCTTTCCAGCCCCACTAATCTCCAGAGTACCATGTAATGTGGCTTCATGTTCCTGGAGCAGATCTCAAGGGCCGGGTTTTCCATAGGCCTGGGCTTCTACTCCACTCATCTCCCTCCCACCTGTGGGTTGGGGTCAGGGGAGGTCTTCAGTTCTTCTGGATTGCGGCTTTACCACTTTACCCTTTTCTGTGAGGTCTTCTCTTCTTCCCAGATATAGGCAGTCTGTTCGGCAGTCTGTTCTGCAGTCTTCAGGTCAGTTTCAGGATTAATTTCATTTGCTATATTTTCATGTTTTATGTGATTTTAGGAGGTTTCTGCTTTGCTTCTTACACCTCCATATTTTCCCCAGAAAGCCCTATTTACATGTATTTTTCATTACGAAATATTCTGCCTCAATAATTCAGGTACAAACAGTCTTTTGTACACACAAGAATTTCTTTAAGGGAGTACTCTTGAAATTGGAGTATGTTTACCCCTTGTGGTCAAAATCCTTCCAATTGTACACCAATATGGGTGATCTTAAGACATATAAAGTTCCATATCATGAGCATCCATTTGAATTCATTCAAATTTTTTCTCATATTTAGGCTGTGAAATTATGACAACAACTCTTCAGAGCCATGAATCTGATGTATCTCTCCAATTACTTAGTTCTTCACTATGTTTCAATAGAATTTTGTAAAACTATTCATAAAATTCTTCCTTATTTTAATAGATTTCTAGCCATATTACGTTTTTTTAAAAACTATATTTTTAAGTATTTGTGTTAATATATAGGAATGTGATTGATTTCTTTGTGTTGCTAGACTCATAAATGCTGATAGCTATTCTTCACACTCTCTGGAGTTTCTTCAGTAGAATAAATAATTGAATTGTTCTCAAATAGTGGTAACTTTCTTAGCTTTGAATCCTCAAAGGTTTTCTTTCTTTTTGTTTTCTTACTTTAGTTGTTAGACTCTTCATTAAAATTTTCACATAGTGGAACAGAGGCATCTTTCACTTTGATTTGTGTTTGTTTTGCTGAGAGAATAGGTTAGATTTGTATCCATTCAGTTTCTATTCAGTTTTTCTATCTTTTCTTGAGTTTTCTTTAGTAGGTTCTATTTTTCTAAAAAAGAAATTCTATTTTATTTTTTGTAAGTATTCAAGTTAACTGGCATATAGTTACTTGTGAAATAATAATTTCCTAGACTGAGACTCCTGATGTCTTAGCCTAGCTGAAATCCTAGGGCGAATAACACAACAGCTATCAACTACCTCTTAAAGCAAGAGGTAAATTACCACTTTCAAGACTTAAAGTTACTACTTTCAAGACTGCAGGCACTTTTTCATCAAACACTATTATGGTAGAAAGAGTAAGGGTTAATAATGCTTGGAGGGAGCGTGCCAAGGTGCTTTTCAGGATGCCCTCCCTCTGTGTGGGACAGGAGCAATGTCCATTTTTCTTGTCCTAGTTAGTTGAGTGACGAGGACTTAGAACCACATGGAGTTCCCATATACCTCCTGAAGTCAAGAATTTGTAAGGAATGGTGCTTAACTTCACAGGGACAAACTTAACACACAAGGTGGTCTGGAGCTGACATAGCAATGCCAGAGAAGGCTGCATTGGACCAAAGGCTCGTCCTCCAAGAGAAGGGCAAAGGTATGTGTGTCCACAGAAAGGTGTCAGCCAAGGGTCATCTTAAAAGAGACTCAGTCCAAGGGGACCAGCTGGGGTGATAGGCTAGAAAGTCAAAGGCTGAAGGGGAGTTTTAATTGGCCAGACAGAAGAAGTATCTCTACCAGGAGATCCCAGTGGGGGATGTCTAGGGAACACATAAAAGTGTTCATGAGATAAAGACCAAATAAGAGTGCATCTGCCATACCTGGAGAAAAACTGTCAGCCATGTAATAATTTGTCCTTTTCCCTTAGTCCCCTTTACACTTACTGTCTTCCCTGGAGTCTAACTCCTTACCTAGTCAGCTGGGGAAAAATTAAAGCAAGCAAGAGAGGGACGATTGTCCTCTCCACACTACCACTTACTGAAGATAGAACCAGGCCCTAACTGGAAGAGAAAGGGCATGTTTTAAGAAGTGCTAACCACTGATACCTGGACTGGAATTTTATTTCTAAAAGTAAAGGACTTTTTCATTTTCTAAGAGACCAGAAAATCATGGAACTTGCTCAAGATTTCTTCCAAAGGCAAGACAGTATTTTTCACTATTTCTTTGCAAGCAAAGTGTAAAAAAAATGTTCATTTCTGCTTATATTCAAAGATGACTAGTCTATAAAATAAACTGGTGTGTTCTCTGATATTGTTTTTAAAATCTCTGAGACATCTGTACTTAGGTCCCGCTTTGTTATTCATTTACTATTTATTTATTCTCTTTTGATCCATATATTATCTGCTTCATTAGTGCCAGAGAACATATTTTTGGCCTTATGGATCCTCTTTATTATACCTTTGTTTCTTCTTTCATTATATTATATGTTTATTTATTATTGTCATTTGTTGAATTTCTTTGGATTTATTCTGTGGCTCTTTTTCTAACTTAAACTGTACTTTAAGTTCACTAACTTTCAGCATTCTTCTTCTCTATCATAAGCCTATGATATTATACATTTCCATCGAATCCTGATAACCATAACTCCAACTACTATTCCCCAATTTGTATTAAAATTCTTCTTTGCCACTCTAGTTATTCAGAAGATTTTTGGGCTTTTAAAAAATATATATAAATATGTATTTTTTTCCTTTTTTATTATCACTTTTATTATTGATTTCTGGCCTAATTACACTGTGGTTAGAAAATGTTGCTGTGTGACAGCAATCCTCTAAAATTTCTTGAGACATTTTTTATGCCTTAGTGTAGAGACAATTTGCAGAAATATTTCCTAAGTTCTTGAGAAAACTGTGTTTTCTAAATGTTGGACAAAGGGTTCTATTTTGTTTATTATATTATTCTCATTAATTGGGTTGTTCAAATATTTTTTTCTGTCCAACCTATCAAATATGAGAGAACTGTAGATGGATGTATTTGTCTTTGTACTTCTGTCAATTTTGTTATAAGTTTATTTCAGTTTTTATTTGCATATCTAGTAACTAACTAAGGAATTACATAGCTTCCTGGGAATAAAAATTTCACTACTGAGATTAAAGTTCAAAACTGCAATTCAAAAGAGTGTACCCTACGCTCTCTGAATAAGACTGAACCGTTCCAGAGAGGTACAAAGTAAGAAAGAGAATTCTCCTTTCCAGATATCTGAGAGGTCAAAAGGAAGTTCCAAGAAACCAAACTAGGAAAACTCTTCCCTAGGTCTTGATTACTCCAAGTGCAAGAGTTCAGACAGAATTCAGAATGCTCAGACACAGACTCTGTGACCCCCAGTTCCTCATTATAAGGTAGGTCAGATGTCTGTTCATTTTGATTCCCTAAAATGCACAGCCTAGACTCCACCACCACTCTTGAGATGACCACGTGTAATCTCAATGGCTATATATCTAAGTGTGAAATGGGCTATATAGTAATGAGGTGTTTAACATTTTGAGGAACTGAAGAGTGTTTTTCAAAATGGCTGTATCATTTTACATTCCTGCCAGGAGTTCTGATTTTCATTACCTGTCTTTTTTGATTATAGCCATCCTAGTAGATATTAAGTAGTGTCTCATTGTGGGAATCAGATATCTTTTAATATTTATTTTTAAAGATGTTCTAAGCTCAGAAAAGTATCATTTCTAAAGAGTATATGAAGTGTTCCCTGATTAGTAAAACCTGAATGAATACATAGGAATTTTATGTGTATGTGTATATCTAGGCAAAGAGAAATACAGATTAACTATAAATTTTGTCAGTTTCCATATTAATCTTTTCTGTAAAAGCAGATGGGATATACATACTTCTTTCTCTTTTTAATATACCAAATTCCAGGATAACATCTCCTTTCAAGCTGACTTCCTATTAAAAAACTAAAAATTGTTATGGCAGTTTATTTGCAATACCCAAGATATGGAAGCAACCCAAATATCCATCAATAGATGAATGGATAAAGTAGATGTGGGAATAATATTCAGTCACAAAAAAGAATGAAATCTTGCCATGTAAAACAACATGGATATACCTACGGAGTATTATGTGAAATAAGTCAGACAGCAACATCAAATACCATGTGACTTCACTTATATGTGAATCTAAAAAACAAAACAAATGACAAAACAGAAATAGACTTATAAATACAGAGAACAAGGGAAATCTCAAGAGAGGGAAAAAATACAGCAGCATGAGAAGTGAGGCAGAAATCTCCTCCTAAAACCAACTGTGGTAGGGTGAGCCAAGATGGCGGAGTGAGTAGTTCACCAGAAATCTCCTCCCAAAAACATATATATTTTTGAAAATACAACAAGTACAACTATTCCTAAAAGAGATACCAGTGGATACAGTACAACAGCCAGACTACATTTACATCTGTGAGAACTCAGCATCACATGAAGGGGGTAAGATAAAAGCTGCAGCCCACCAGGACCCAAACACCCCCCCTACCCCAGACCCCAGTGGGAAGAAAGGAGTCAGAGCAGGGAGGGAGTGAAATCCCAGGACGGCTAAACAACCAGCTCTAGAAATCCACACTGGGAGTGCAGACAAACGGTGCATGGGGTGCTGGACATTAGAGAAACAGAAAAGCAAAACATGCGAGCAGGTCCCCGCAATGGGTGCCCCTGAGACAAAAGAAAAGTGAGTGCTTTTTGCACGTCTTAAAGGGACAGGGACCCCGCAGCTGGACGAACTCGTCCCGGCACACTCAGCCTAGCACCTGGGAATCCTGGGGAACTCTAGGTGACCTAACACCCTGGGCGGCAGCACAGCTCTGAAGTCCTTCACAGTGATAAGCAACATGCCAGTCGTTCCCACAACTGGCGCGAACCCCAACACATCAGCCCAGTAGTGGGAGAGAGGCAGCTCATGCTGGGGGTGGCAGCACCAGAGGAGCCTGGGAGTAGCCCGTGTGAGTCTGTGGTGGTGGTGGCCGAGTGGCCCAGGGCCAGCCTGCATGAGCTGGTGGCGGCGGCGACAGAGCGGCCCACACAAGCCCACAGCAGCGGTGCCAGAGGGGACCGGGAGTGGCCTGTGTAAGCCCACGGTGGCGGCAACCAAGCAGCCTGGGAGCGGCCTGTGCACACCAATGGCAGCAGTGCCAGAGGGGCCTGGGAGCAGTCTGTGCAAGCCAGTAGCGGTAGCGACCGAGCGGCCCGTGAGCACTGGTGACGGTTTCACTCAGAAGTGGTCCACACGCACCTGCAGCGGCACCAGAGGGGCCCAGGAGCTGTTCGCAGGAGCCGGCGGCGGAGCAGCCTAGGAGCTGCCATGCCCCCAGCAGCAGCCCAGAATCTCAGCCCAGTGCACAGACACCTGGGCCAGACCCAAAGGCTGCTGCCAGCACACAGCTGCCCAGCAGGGGAGCCACTTTCACAGGAGAGTGCACCGAATGTGCCTGTCACTCCCTGCAGGGCTCTGTGCTACTCTGACAGAGAAGCCGCACACAGAAGCTTAGGAGATTAACCCAGAGGCTGCGACAGGAGTGCAGGTAACTGACACAGGCAGCGGAAAAGGGCAAGGCGACCAGCAAGCAAGAAAGGACTTTGTTCTCCCAGCTGACACATGTGCTACATGCATACAGCTACCTCTAACACCATAAAAAGGCACAAAAACTTAGTCCAGTTCAAAATAGTCGAGACAACCCCTGAGAGAGGGCTTGGGGAGATAGATCTAACCAATCACCCTGAAAAAGAATTCAAAATAAAGGCCATAACCATGCTGATGAATCTGCAGAAAAATATGCAAGAGCTAAAGGAGCAAGTACAGAGGGGGAATACAGAAATAAAACAATCTCTGGAAGGACTTAATAGCAGACTGGATGAGGTGCAAGAGGCCGTTAATGGAATAGAAATCAGAGAACAGGAACACAGAGAAGCAGATGCAGAGAGAGATAAAAGGATATCTGGAATGAAAGAATATTAAGAGAACTGTGTGACCAATCCAAACAGAACAATATTCACATTATTGGGGTACTAGAAGAAGAAGAGAGAGAAAAAGGGATAGAAAGTGTCTTTGAAGAATAATTGCTGAAAACTTCCCCAAATGGGGGGAGGAAATAGTAGCTCAGGCAACGGAAGCACACAGAACGCCTAACAGAAGTGAAGACAGAGAGGACAACACCAAGACACATAATAATTAAAATGGCAAGGATCAAGGACAAGGACAGAGTATTAAAGGCAGCCAGAGAGAGAAAAAAGTTCACGTACAAAGGAAAACCCATCAGGCTATCATGAGACTTCTCAACAGACAGCTCATAGGCCAGAAGAGAATGGCATGATATATTTAATGCAATGAAACAGAAGGGCCTTGAACCAAGAATACTCCATCCAGCATGATTATCACATAAATATGAAGGAGGGATTAAACAATTCCCAGACAAGCAAAAGTTGAGGGAATGTGTCTCCCACAAACCTCCTTCACACGGTATTTTAGAGGGACTGCTCTAGATGGGAGCACTACTAAGGCTAAATAGATGTCACTGGAGAAAATAAAATCACAGCAAAGAAAGCAGACCAACCAAATACTAACTAAAGGCAAAAATAAAATCAACTACCCACAAAAGAAGTCAAACAAATCACAAAAGACCACAGAACAAAACACCCAACATATGAAGAATGGAGGAGTAGGAATAAGAAGGGAGAGAAATAAAGAATCATCAGACTGTGTTTATAATATCTCAATAAGTGAGTTAAGTTAGACAGTAAAATAGTAAAGAAGCTAACCTTGAAATTTTGGTAACCACAAACCTAAAGCCTGCAATGGCAATAAGTACATATCTTTTAATAATGACCCTAAATGTAAATGGATTGAATGCATCAATCAAAAGACACAGAGTAATAGAATGGATAAAAAAGCAAGACCCATCCATATGCTGCTTACAAGAGACTCACCTCAAACCCAAAGACATGCACAGACTCAAAGTCAAAGGATGGGAAGAGATATTTCATTTAAACAACAGGGAGAAAAAAGAAGGAGTTGCAGTACTAGTATGAGACAAAATAGACTTCAAAACAAAGAAAGTAACGAGAGATAAAGAAAGACATCACATAATGATAAAGGGCTCAATCCAAGAAGACGATGTAACCATTATAAATATATATGTACCCAACACAGGAGCACCAGCATATGGGAAACAAATACTAACAGAACTAAAGGAGGAAATAGAACACAATGCATTCATTTTGGGTGACTTTAACACAACACTCACTCCAAAGGATAGATCCACCAGACAGAAAATAAGTAAGGACACAGAGGCACTGAATAACACACTAGAACAGATGGACCTAATAGACATCTATAGAACTCTACATCCAAAAGCCACAGAATATACATTCTTCTCAAGTGCACATGGAACATTCTCCAGAATAGACCACATACTAGGCCACAAAAAGAGCCTCAGTAAATTCCAAAAGATTGAAATCCTACTAACCAACTTTTCAGACCACAAAGGCATAAAACTAGAAATAAACTGTACAAAGAAAACAAAAAGGCTCACAAACACATGGAGGCTTGAAAACATGCTGCTAAATAATCAGTAGATCAATGACCAAATAAAAATAGAAGAAGCAACATATAAAAACAAATGACAACAACAACACAAAGCCCCAACTTCTGTGGGACACAGTGAAAGCAGTCTTAAGAGGAAAGTATATAGCAATTCAGGCATATTTAAAGAAGGAAGAACAATCCCAAATAAATAGTCTAATGTCACAATCATCAAAATTGGAAAAAGAAGAACAAATGAGGCCTAAAGTCAGCAGAAGGAGGGACATAATAAAGATCAGAGAAGAAATAAATAAAATTGAGAAGAATGAAACAATAGAAAAATCAATGAAACCAGGAGCTGGTTCTTTGAGAAAATAAACAACAGAGATAAGCCTCTAGCCAGACTTATTAAGAGAAAAGGAGAATCAACACACATCAACAGAATCAGAAACAAGAAACGAAAAATCACGATGGACCCCACAGAAATGCAAAGAATTATTAGAGAATTCTATGAAAACGAATATGCTAACAAGCTGGAAAAACTAGAAGAAATGGACAAATTCCGAGAAAAATACAACCTTCCAAGACTGACCAAGGAAGAAACACAAAATCTAAACAAACCAATTACCAGCAACAAAATTGAAACAGTATAATAATAAAACTACCCAAGAACAAAAGCCCAGGCCAGATGGATTTACCTAGGAATTTTATCAGACATACAGAAGGACATAATACCCATTCTCCTTAAAGTTTTCCAAAAAATAGAAGAGGAGGGAATACACCCAAACTCATTCTATGAAGCCAAAATGACCCTAATACCAAACCAGGCAAAGACCCCACCAAAAAAGAAAACTATAGACCAATATCCCGATGAACGTAGATGCAAAAATACTCAACAAAATATTAGCAAACCGAATCAAAAATACATCAAAAGGATCATACACCATGACCAAGTGGGATTCATCCCAGGGATGCAAGGATGGTACAACATTCGAAAATCCATCAACATCATCCACCACATCAACAAAAAGAAAGACAAAAACCACATGATCATCTCCATAGATGCTGAAAAAGCATTCGACAAAATTCAACATCCATTCATGATAAAAACTCTCAACAAAATGGGTATGGAGGGCAAGTACCTCAACATAATAAAGGCCATATATGATTAACCCACAGCCAACATCATACTGAACAGTGAGAAGCTGAAAACTTATCCTCTAACATCGGGAACAAGAAAGGGATGCCCACTCTCCCCACTGTTATTTAACATAATACTGGAAGTCCTAGCCATGGCAATTAGACAAAACAAAGAAATACAAGGAATTCAGATTGGTAAAGAAGTTAAACTGTCACTACTTGCAGATAACATGATAATGTACGTAAAAATCCTAAAGACTCCACTCCAAAACTACTAGAACTAACATCAGAATTCAGCAAAGTTGCAGAATACAAAATTAACACACAGAAATCTGTGTCTTCCCTATCCACTAACAATGAACTAATAGAAAGAGAAATCAGAAAAACAATTCCATTCACAATAGCATAAAAAAGAATAAAATACCAAGGAATAAACTTAACGAAGGAAGTGAAAGATCTGTACCATGAAAACTACAAGACACTCTTAAGAGAAATTAAAGAGGACACTAACAAATGGAAACTCATCTCATGCTCGTGGCTAGAAAGAATTAATACCGTCAAAATGGTCATCCTGCCCAAAGCAATATGCAGATTTGATGCAATACCTATCAAATTACCTACAGCATTCTTCAATGAACTGGAACAAATAGTTCAAAAATTCATATGGAACCACCAAAGACCCCGAATAGCCAAAGCAATCCTGAGAAGGAAGAATAAAGTGGGGGGGGGGGATCTCACTCCCCAACGTCAAGCTCTACTACAAAGCCATAGTAATCAAGACAATTTGGTACTGGCACAAGAACAGAGCCACAGACCAGTGGAACAGAATAGAGACTCCAAACATGAAACCAAACATATATGGTCAATTAATATATGATAAAGGAGCCATGGATATACAATGGGGAAATGACAGTCTCTTCAACAGATGGTGCTGGCAAAACTGGACATCTACATATAAGAGAATGAAACTGGATCACTGTCTAACCCCATACACAAAAGTAAATACAAAATGGATCAAAGACCTAAATGTAAGTCATGAAACCATAAAACTCTTAGAAAATAAAATAGGCAAAAATCTCTCAGACATAAACATGAGTTACTTCTTCATGAACATAAATCCCTGGGCAAGGGAAACAAAAGCAAAAATCAACAAGTGGGACTATACCAAGCTGAAAAACTCCTGTACAGCAAAGGACACCATCAATAGAACAAAAAAGGTACCCTACAGTATGGGAGAATATATTCATAAATGACAGATCCGATAAAGGTTTGACATCCAAAATATATAAAGAGCTCATGCACCTCAACAAATAAAAAGCAAATAATCAAATTAAAAAATGGGCAGAGGAGCTGAATAGACAGTTCTCCAAAGAAGAAATTCAGATGGCCAACAGACACATGAAAAGATGCTCCACATTGCTAATCATCAGAGAAATGCAAATTAAAACCACAAAGAGATATCACCTCACACCAGTAAGGATTGCCACCATCCAGAAGTCAAACAACAACAAATGTTGGCGAGGTTGTGGAGAAAGGGAAACCTTCCTACACTGCTGGTGGGAATGTAAATTAGTTCAACCATTGTGGAAAGCAATATGGATGTTCCTCAGAAAGCTCAAAATAGAAATATCATTTGACCCAGGAATTCTACTTCTAGGATTTTACCCTAAGAATGCAGCAGCCCAGTTTGAAAAAGACAGATGCACCCCCATGTTTACCACAGCACAATTTACAATAGCCAAGAAATGGAAGCAACCTAAGTGTCCTTCAGTAGATGAATGGATAAAGAAGATGTGGTACATATATGCAATGGAATATTATTCAGCCATAAGAAGAAAACAAATCCTACCATTTGCAACAACGTGGTTGGTACTAGAGGGTATTATGCTCAGTGAAATAAGCCAGGCAGAGAAAGACAAGTACCAAATGATTTCACTCTTATGTAGAGTATAAGAACAAAGAAAACCTGAAGGAACAAAACAGCAGCAGAATCACAGTACCCAAAAATGGACTCACAGTTACCAACGGGAAAGGGACTGGGGAGGATGGGTGGGAAGGGAGGGATAAGGGCGTGGAAAAATAAAGGGGGCATTATGATTAGCATGTATAATGTGGAGGGGGGCATGGGGAGGGCACATGACAGAGAAGACAAGTAGTGATTCCACAGCATCTTACTATGGTGATCGACAGTGACTGTAATGGGGTTTGTGGGGGGGAACTTGGTGAAGGGGGGAGCCTAGTAAACATAAGGTTCTTTATGTAATTGTAGATTAATGATATCAAAAAAAAACCTCTGATATGATAATACAGTAAAATACAGTAAATATGACTATTTCCAAAAGGGGGACCAGAAGTAAGAGTACACCAGCCAGTCTACATCTTGGAAAAGAGAACATCTCACGGAACAGGGTAAAATAATAAAGCCATGACCCAGAGGGATCTGAGTACTTCTTCCACCTCAGTTCACCAGCAGGAGGAAGAGAATCATAGTTGAAGGGCCCCCACCCATAAGATGGTGAAATTCCTGCTTCTCTTCCGGGTCCTCGGTTCCCACAGGCGCCACCTGAAGCCCAATCACCCCTCGCCTCCCTAATCCCAGCACCTAGTCAATAGCCACCAGCCCTGTAGAAGTGACACCTCAATCAGCTCATGCCCCTTCCTATATAACCCAGCACCTTTCCCTAATAAAGCGGAATTCTCCAGTGAATTGCTGCTGTGTGTCGCTCCTTTCCTTTCATTGGTGCCGAAACCCGGGAGACGGGACACCCCAACTGGGACCTGTCTTCCCCCGACACCAGCAGCAGCTTGCCCTCGTCCTCTTTTCCCGGCGCTGGCTCCTCACACTCACCACTCCTCTCTGGCCTTTGGGTAAGTTTTCCCCTGGAGTGGGCTGCTCTTCCCCGAGCTATCGCAGCGCCATTGACCGTGATCGTCCGGCAAGGCCCTGACGCTCGGGGACGAGGAGGGAACTCTCCCCGCCTCAGGCCTTCACGGCTGCAGCGGACCCTCAGGCCCCTCCTCTGACAGCCATAAACGAGGTGACTCCCTTGCGGATGAGAACGCTCCCTTTTCCCCCCTCCTTCCGTTCCTTCCGCCGAAAATTCCTTCCGCCAAAAACTCCTAGTACTGGGTACCTCGGACTCCGGCACTCTGCCTTCTTAGAGAAGTCTGGGTGACGACCCACACTTCCTAAGAAACTCCGACTCGTATACGAGTTTCCGCAGATCATCAGGGACGCCCTTTGTCTCCTTGCGGTCTGCTCCCAGTCCGAGGATCTCCGTTCGTCTTCCCCTGTTTGTCTCCTTCTCTGTCCTTTAGCCATGGGAGCCTCCTCATCCCTCCCTGAAAGTTCACCTCTTGAATGCCTGCTCAAGCATCTAACTACCCTCTCCCTGACGCCTGATATAAAACCAAAACTTTGTAAATACTGCTCCCAAGATTGGCCGACATACCCCCTAGACAATAACAACCAATGGCCCGCAGGGGGAACTCTTGATCCTAACATCACTCGCGATCTCTTTAACTTCTGCCAGTGCCTGAAAAAATGGAAGGAGATTCCCTATACCGAAGCTTTTTGCCTCCTAGCTCAAAATCCCAGCCTCTGCACCACCTGTTCCTCCCACCAAGTCCTAGCCTGCAAGCCATCTCCCCCGCAGAAGCCTCCCGTTCACTCCCTCCCCCTCCTCTCCTACAACAGCCCCTCCCCCTTCCTCCCCCACCATCTCCTCCCCCACCTCACCCCCTGCAGATCAAGCCTGAGCCTTTCAGCCCCCCTCTAACTAAGTCCCAGGAGCCTCCTCCGTCTTTGCCCCCATCACCTGTTTCTCCCCCACAGACTGAGCCAGAACCCTTCAGTCCCCCACCACCGTGGGTCTCCACTCTCAAGATATCTTTGCCTGCTGCTTAATAGCAGGTCTGAAAAACGCAGCTTGTAAAGTAGTCAATTTTCAAAAGCTCCAAGACATAATTCAAAGGAGGGAGGAAGCTCCCTCCGAGTTCTTAGACAGACTCACTCAAGCCCTATTACAGTTACCAGCCTGGACCCAGAAACGCCTGACGGGAGACATGTCCTTATGATATACTTCCTAGCTCAAAGCTACCCCGACATTAAAGCTAAACTCAAAAAGTTAGAACAGGGCCCCACTACCCCACAGACTGAAATCCTAACAGTGGCCTTTAAAGTCTTCCATAACTGGGAGGAGGAAAAAGAACACCGTAAACAAAAGGCTGATCAGGCCAATTTCCAAATGTTGGCCCAGCCGATAAAACCACAACCTGGGTGCCCTTCTACAAACAAGTCCCCCCCAGGAGCTTGTTTCAAGTGCAGACAAGAAGGACATTGGTCAAGGGCTTACCCCTCCCCCAGATCTCCTACCACCCCATGCCCCAGATGCCACAAAAAGGGCCACTGGAGGTCTGATTGCCCAGCCACCCAAAGGGGAGGCTGGATGAACAACCCCCATCCTAAGCCCACCATAGTGGGGCTGGCAGAAGAAGATTGATGGGGCCCGGGGGCTTCTTGCCCGACCATTTCCATCACCAAAGAGGAGCCCAGGGTTACTCTAATAGATGGAACCCCATCTCCTTCCTCCTAGATACAGGAGCCACCTTCTCAGTCTTGTGAGAATACTGGGGCCCTACCACGCCTGCCATTCCTCCTATAGTCGGGGTAGGAGGTAAACAGATTTTCCCATTAAACCCCCCCCTTTTATGCACAATCCAAGACAATCCCATACCTTTCTCCCACTCCTTCCTGGTTATGCCCCAGTGTCCCATCCCTTTACTAGGACGGGACATCCTTTCTCTCCTCCATGTTTCCATATCTATATCCACTCCCACAGCCCCCAGTACTCCCTTTCTGATGGCCCTCATAGCCAACGACCTCCCTCTACCCAATGAAAGCTCCAGTTCCGCCCTCATACACCCTGTAAATCCCAGAGTTTGGGACATTACAAGCCCCTCTGTGGCTCTATGTCCTCCTGCCTCTATCAAATTACGTGACCCCTCTCAGTATATCTGTCAGGCCCAATACCCCCTAACCACTTCAGCCCCCATAGGTCTCCAACCCATCATTCAAGATCTTTTAAACAAAAATTACCTCAGACCCACTCACTCCCCATTTAATACCCCCATTTTAGCTGTTAAAAAAACCAACGGATCTTTCCGCCTCGTCCAAGACCTTCGCCTCATCAACATGGCCATTGTCCCTATCCATCCCTTAGTTCCAAATCCATACATGCTTTTATCTTGGATCCCTGCCTCGGCCTCCCACTTCTCAGTCCTGCATCTCAAGGACGCATTTTTTTCTATCCCTCTGGACCCCTCCTCCCAAGATTTTTTCGCCTTCACCTGGACGACCCATACACAAGACATTCTGAACAACTCACTTGGACAGTTTTGCCACAAGGCTTCCGAGATAGTCCCCATATTTTTGGACAGGTCCTAGCTCAGGACCTCAAACAGTTTCATCATGATCACTCCGAGTCCACCTTATTACAGTACGTGGACGATCTTCTACTCTGCAGTCCCTCGTGGGAACAGTCTCAACTTGACACTGCCTCCCTACTCAATCTTCTAGCTTCCAGAGGTTACCGGGTATCCCCCGTCAAAGCTCAAATCTCTTCCCCTTCTGTCACTTACCTCGGATTCCTTCTATCTCAACAAAGAAAATCCATTACCTTAGACAGAAAACGGCTCCTCTCTGACCTGCCTGTTCCCAAAACCAAGACAGAAATCCTTTCCTTTCTAAGCCTGGCTGGGTATTTTAGAGCATGGATCCCAAACTTCTCCCTGTTGGCAAGACCCCTATATGACCTCAGCAAGGGCCCCCCTGAAGAACCATTATCCTCCTCACCCTGACACTCCTTCATTAAGCTCCGTCAAGCCCTTGTGGAAGACCCAGCTCTCCATCTTCCTGATTTGTTGAAGCCCTTCTCATTATACATTCATGAGAGGTCCACTCAAGCTCTAGGAGTCCTAGGCCAATATTATGGCCCATCCTTTGCCCCAGTAACTTATCTTTCCAAGCAATTAGACCCCAAAGTTCGGGGATGGGCCCCCTGCCTACGAGCATTAGCTGCTGGACAGCTCTTGCAGAAGGAAGCTCATAAACTGACATTCGGTGCACCCCTTACCATTCTGTCCCCACATCACCTAAAAGACCTCTTAACCTACAAAAGTTTACAGACTCTCCATCCCTCCAGACTTCTGACCTTACTGTCCTCTTTCCTCCAAAATCAAGACATTTCTTTCCTCCCCTGCCCGCCCCTGAATCTGGCCACTTTTCTTCCTCTACCCTACTCTCCTTATACGCCCTCACATGATTGCCTGGAAGCCCTTCACAACTTCCTTCCGTGCCACTCCACGATCTCTGAAGGAGCCCTCTCACACTCCGACCTCATCTGATTTACTGATGGGTCCTCCTTTAAACATGAGGGCACCCATTACTCAGGATACACAGTAGTCTCCCTCAAAGACGTCATCGAGGCACGAGCCCTACCCCCCGGTACAACCAATCAACAGGCCAAACTCATTGCAGCCACCAGAGCTTGCACTCTGGCCCGGGACACGTCTCTCACACTGTACACTGACTCCAAATATGTATTCTACATTTTCTTGTCTCACGCGGCAGTATGGAAAGAACGAGGCCTCCTCGCCACAAAAGGAAATTCCATCACTAATTCAGCCTTAATTACTAAACTTCTAGAGGCTTCACAACTCCCACACCAACTGGGCATAGTCCACTGCAAATCACATCAAAAGGATGACTCTCCCATTACAAGAGGTAACAATAAAGCTGACAGAGTAGCCCGGTCGATTGCCCTATCAGAAGAAGCACCAGACAGTGATCCATCTGCCCCTGCAGTTTTAGCCTTATCACAAGACACCCTCTGTTCCCAGGACAGAGAGTCTCTCTGCCGCCTCTTACACGATCTGTTCCATCCTAGCCCCCAATCCTTAATCCATTTTTTACAATCCTTTTTTTCTCTCTCTCCTGAAGACAAAACCCTACTTGACCAAATCACCCGCAGGTACACCATTTGCCAATGCACTAACCCTAATACTCCCATCAAGGCCCGACCCTTCCTGGCTCCTCAAGTAAGGGGTAATGTCCCCACTGCAGATTGGCAAATAGACTTCACTAACATGCTCCCCGTACGGCGTACCAGATACCTACTCGTGTTGGTAGATACATTTTCAGGATGGGTCGAGGCTTTCCCCACCACTAACAAATGAGCGTCCGCGGTTGCCTCTATCCTCCTCACCCAGATCTTTCCTAGGTTCGGGATGCCCACTTCCCTCCAATCAGATAACGGCCCTGAGTTCACTGCCCAAATCATTCAGAATCTCTCCAAGTTGCTCTCGCTCCCGTGGCATCTACACTGTCCTTATCGACCACAGGCTTCGGGAGAAGTAGAAAGAGCCAATAGGACTCTAAAAGACATCCTGACCAAACTATCTCTAGAACTATACCATTACTGGGTTCGCTTACTTCCCTTAGCTCTACTCCGCATTCGGGCCCTCCCAAAGAAACCTTCCTTCTTGTCACCCTTTGAGATCATGTACAGCCGCTCAATTCTACCCCCAGGGCTCCCTTCCCACAAAGGACCGATTCCTCCCAATATGGCCCTTCCGCTACTCTCTCTCCTCCACACCGAATTTTGGAAATATCAGGATTGGCTCCTTCCTGATCCATCCACCTCCCCAAATCCTCCTGTCTTACAGCCCGGCCAACTAGTGTTTTATAAGCCACCAGAGGATCAGCCCTCTCTCACCCCAAAATGGGAAGGTCCACACCCAGTTATTCTCTGCACCCCCTCGGCCACCAAGCTCTTACTGCCTGATAACTCTGTCACCCCTTGGATGCATATCTCCAGGTTGAAACCAAACACCCAGGACCCACCTTCTCTGGACACTCAAGACCCATCAGTCACAATCCAGAGTCCTTTGGATACAGCCCACGACACTGTCTATTCTACCACACCTCATCCCTCTGATCCCTTGAAACTCCGCATCTCCTGTTCACCCCCTTTGCCATCCATACCCGAATCATGACTTTTTCCTCCTTTACTGCTCCCTCGCTCTCTCTCGCTTTTTTTCCTCATTCCTATTGTCTTCCCTGCCACCCCAGCCTCCTTTGTATGGCGATTCAAAGTCAGACAGACTTACACACAGCATCAAACAAAAATTACTGCCTCATTGCCACATCAGACTGCCCTCTGAAAGGCTGCTCTGAGCCTTCATACCTCCACTTTCCTCTCTCCACCGAAGTGTTCACTAGCAGCTACCTTTATTCTCCCTACCTCTGCTTCCTCTATGACCAAAAACAAGCCTGTTGCAGGCGATGGCCAGACACCTACAGGGGATGTCCCTACTGGTCTTGTGCCATTCACTACATGGGTAACTCCCGGTACCCACAGTATTACTCCTCCAACCCATTCTCTTCAATACTAACAAACCCCTTCCTTACCTGGCTTTGGCCCATTGCAGGCCCTATAATAATCATTCTCCTCGCCTGTCTCTTCTTGCCTTGTAAAGTTTATCAAATCTCAAGTTAGTAAAATCTCTAATCAAACTTTCAACCAGCTTTTACTCAGGAACTACCAGCTTTTAGCCACAGAAGATCCCTCACCCTCACGTAACCTCACCACACGCTGACATGGACCCCTCTCTCCGCTGGAAACTGTTCCTGGAAATAATGGCCGCAGACGCCTGGCTTCTGGCACCCATATCCTCTTGGCACCATTAGAATCAACAAGTCCTCGACCTATGGTTACAGGGAACCTTCATTGATTTCCAACCTGAAGAAGTCCACATCTACTCATCCTTACTGTGAGGAGTCCTATCAACCCTTTCCTCCCAGTCCTCAAGCCCTCACTCCCTTCTCCGCCCCCATTCAGCAGGAAGCAGTCATAGAGAAAGCAAAGTCCACAACCCCATAGAGGAGAAAGGGGGGAATGAAGGGCCCACACCCATAAGATGGCAAAATTCCTGCTTCTCTTCTGGGTCCTCAGTTCCCGCCGGTGCCACCTGAAGCCCAATCACCCCTCGCCCCCCTAATCCCAGCACCTAGTCAATAGCCACCAGCCCCGTAGAAGTGACACCTCAATCAGCTCATGCCCCTTCCTATATAACCCAGCACCTTTCCCTAATAAAGTGGAATTCTCCGGTGAATTGATGCTGTGTGTCGCTCCTTTCCTTTCAATAGTGGGGAGGGATTAGAAGACAAGGACTGCTAAATACCCAGCCCTAGAAATCTACTCAGGAAGCACAGACTCATATTGCATGGTGCTCTGGAGATTGGAGGGAATGAGCGCCAAAGTCAGAGACTGAGACACCCAAACATGTTCCCACAACCAGCTGCCCTGGGACAAAAGAAAGGCAGGCAACTATGAAAGACTTCCCAAAATTGAGAGGGATGCTAAAGGGGCAAGGATTCAGGAGAAGGAACAATTGGACAAAATTGTCCAAGCACACACAGTCCAGCAGGTTGGGAACTTTCAGGAGTTTCAGATGCTCCATGTCCCTGGCTGGCAACATATCCCCATGGCTCCCCACTGTGATAAGCAATCTGCCGCTTCTTTCTTCCTGCAGGCACCTGCCTGCAAACCCATTGCTCCCTCCATCATTCCAGACCAGCTGGAGAGCAGCCCCACCTACAGCAATTACAGAGGATGCAGCCTGCGTGCAGCTCACTGGCCATGACAGCGGAGGCAGGCACTGGGGCCAGGAAGCAGGAAATGGCTCTATCCTCCTGAAAGCAACCAGCATTGCTCACCTATGACCCCCACCATTGTTCCAGGCCAGCCAGAGGGCAGCCCCACCTATGGCAGCTTAGGGCCTTAATGCAGAGGCTGCTCCCTGCATGCAGCTAACTGGCCATGACAGTGGAGGCAGGCACTGTGGCTGGGAAACAGGAAAAGGCTCGCTGTCTAGGGTAGGCACCAGCACCACTTACTTGCAACCACTGCCATCACTTTAGGTACTGGGCAGCTCCAAACAGCAGAGCTTCTGGGCACTAGAAGTCACTGCATACACAAACCTAATATTTCTCACTATCCAATAGGATTATGAAAAGGCAGAAGAACCTTGTTCAATCCAAAATCCCTCAAATACCAGAAAGAGGGCTAAGTGAGACTGAAATCACCAATCTTCCTGAAAAAGAATTCAAAATAAAAGTCATAAGCCTGGTAATGGAGCTACAGAAAAATATTCAAGAGCTAAGGGATGAATTCAGGAGAGAGACAGACACCTTAACAATACAGTAGCTGAAATGAAACATACACTGGAGGGATTTAAAAGCAGATTAGATGACATAGAGGAGATGATAAATTGATTAGAAATTAGAGAGCAGGAATACAAAGAAGCTGAGGCAGACAAAGAAAAAAGGTCTCTTGGAATGAAAGAATATTAAGAGAACTGTGTGACCAATCCGCATGGAACAATATTGCCATTATGAGGGTACCAGGAGAAAAAGAGAGAGAAAAAGGGATAGAAAGTGTCTTTGAAGAAACAATTGCTGAAAACGTCCCCAGTCTGGGGGATGAAATAGTCTCTCAGGCCATGGAGGTACACAGATCTCCCAACACAAGGGACACAAGGAAGACAACACCAAGACATATAATAATTAAAATGGCAAAGATCAAGGACAAGGACAGAGTATTAAAAGCAGGCAGAAAGAGAAAAAAGATCACCTACAAAGGAAAACCCATCAGGCTATCATCAGACTTCTTAACAGAAACCTTACAGGCGAGAAGAGAATGCCATGATATATTTAATGCAATGAAACAGAAGGGCCTTGAACCAAGAATACTCCACCCAGCAAGACTATCATTTAAATTTGAAGAAGGGATTAAACAATTTCCAGAGAAGCAAAAGTTGGGGGAATTTACCTACCACACACTATCTCTACAGAGTATTTGAAATGAACTGCTCTGGATGGAAGTACTCCTAAGTCTAAATAGCTGTCACCAGAGCAAATAAAGTCACTCTAAAGGAAGTAGACCAATTAATTACTAACCTAATGCAAAATTAAATCAGCTACCCGCAAAGTCAATCAATGGATACACAAAGAGTACAGAATATGACACCTAACATATAAAGAGGGGAGGAGGAAGAAAAAAAGGGAGAAAAAAAAAGGAATCTTCACATTGTGTTTATAATAGCATAATAAGCAAGTTAAGTCAGACTATTAGATAGTAAAGAAGCTAGATTGGACCTTTGGTAATCATGAATCCAAAGCCTGAACTAGGAATAAGTACATACCTATCGATAATCACCCTAAATGTAAATGGACTGAATGCATCAACCAAAAGACATAGAGTTGCAGAATGCATAAAAAAGCAAAACCCATCTATATGCTGCCTACAAGAGACTCACTTCAAACCCAAAGGCATACACACACTAAAAGTGAAGGGATTGAAAAAAGATATTTCATGCAAACAATAGGGAGAAAAAAAGCAAGTATGACAGTACTTGTATTGGACAAAATAAATTTCAAAACAAAGAAAGTAACAAGAGACAAGAAGGACATTACATAATGATAAACAGGTCAGTCCAAAAGAGGATATAACCATTATAAATATCTCTGCATGCAAAATAGGAGCACCCAAATATGTGAAACAAATACTAACAGAATTAAAGGGGGAAATAGAATGTAATGCATTTATTTTAGGAGACTTCAACACACCACTCACTCCAAAAGACAGTTCAACCAGACAGAAAACAAGTCAGGAGACAGAGGCACTGAATAACATATTCTTAGAACACATGGACCTAACAGACATCTACAGAACACTCTACCCAAAAGCAGCAGGATACACATTCTTCTCAACTGTACATGGAATGTTTTCCAGAACAGATCACATACTAGGCCATAGAAAGAGCCTCAGGATATTCAAAAAGATTGAAATGGTGCCAACCAGCTTCTCAGACAAAGGTGTGAAAAGAAATAAATAATGAAAAGAAAACAAAAAAGCCTACAAACACATGGAGGCTTCAAAGCATGCTCCTAAATAATTGATGGATCAATGACCAAATTAAAACAGATCTATCAATATATGGAGGTAAATGAAAACAACAGCTCAATGCCACAACTTCCGTGGGACATAGCAAAGTCAGTTCTAAGAGGAAAGTATATAGAAATTCAGGCCTATATAAAGAAAGAAGAACAATCCCAAACAAACAGTCTAAATTCACAATTAATGAAACTGGAAAAAGAAGAACAAATAAGGCCCAAAGTTAGTAGACATAGGGACATAATAAAGATCAGAGAAGAAATTAAAAATTGAGAAGAATAAAACAATAGAAAGAATTAATGAAACCAAGAGCTGGTTCTTTGAGAAAATAAACAAAATAGATAAACCCCTAGCTAGACTTATCAAGAAAAAAAGAGTCTACTCACATAAACAGAATCAGAAATGAGAAAGGAAAAATCACTATGGACACCACAGAAATAAAAGAATTATTAGATAATACTATGAAAAATTATATGCTAACAAATTGGATAACCTAGAAGGAATGGACAACTTTCTAGAAAAATACAGCATTCCAAGACTGACCCAGGAAGAAACAGGAAATCTGAGCAGACCAATTACCAGCAATGAAAATGAATCAGTAATCAAAAAACTCTCTAAGAACAAAACACATGGACCAGATGACTTCACCACTGAATTTTATCAGACATTTAGAGAAGACCTACTACCCATTCTCTTTAAAGTTTTCCAAAAAGTAGAAGACAAGAAAATACTTTCAAACTCATTCTATGAAGCCAGCATCACTCAAATACCAAAACCAGGCAAAGACACCACAAAAAAAGAAAACTATAGACCAACATCCCTGAAGAACACAGATGAAAAAATACTCAACAAAATACTAGCAAACCAAATTCAAAAATACATCAAAAACATCATACATCATGATCAAGTGGGTTTCATTCTAAGGATACAAGGGTGGTACAATATTCAAAAATCCATCAACATCATCAACTACATCAGTAAAAAGAAGGATAGAAATCACACAATCATCTCCATAGATGATGAAAAAGCATTTGACAAAATTCAACATCCATTCATGATAAAAACTCTCAACAAAATGGATATACAGGGCAAGTACCTCAACATAATAAAGGCCATATATGACAAACCCACAGCCAACGTCATATTTAACAGTAAAAAGCTGAAAGTTTTTCCCATAAGACTGAAAAAAAGACAGGGATTCCCACTCTACCCACTTTTATTCAATGTTGTACTAATGGAGTTCCTAGACACGGCAATCAGACAACATAAAGAAATAAAAGGCATCCAGATTGGTAAGGAAGAAGTTCAGCTGTCATTGTTTGCAGATGACATGATACTGTACATAAAGAATCCAATGCAAAACTACTAGATCTAATATCTGAATTCAGCAAAGTTCTGGCATACAAAATTAATACACAGAAATCTGTTGCATTCCTATACACTAACAATGAACTAGCAGAAAGAGAAATCAGGAAAACAATTCATTCAGAATTGCATCAAAAAGAATAAAATACCTAGGAAGAAACCTAACCAAAGAGGTGAAAGACCTATATGCTGTAAAGTACAAGATACCCATGAGAGAAATTAAAGAAGACAGCAGTAAGTGGAAAGACATCCCATACTCATGGATAGGAAGAATTAATATTGTCAAAATGGCCATCCTGCCTAAAGCAATCTACAGATTCAATGCAATTCCAATCAAAATAGCAACAGCATTCTTTAATGAACTAGGGCAAATTGTTCTAAAATTCATATGGAACCACAATAGACCTTGAATAGCCAAAGTAATCCTGAGAAGAAAGAATAAAGTGGGTGGATTATGCTCCCCAACTTCAGGCTCTACTACAAAGCCACAGTAATCAAGACAGTTTGGTACTGGCACAAGAACAGAACCATAGACCAATGGAGCAGAATAGAGAGCTCTGACATAAACCCAAGCATATACAGTCAATTAATATATGATAAAGGAGCCATGGACGTACAATGGGGAAATGACAGCCTCTTCAACAACTGGTGTTGGCAATACTGGGCAGCTAAATGCAAGAGAATGAAACTGGACTATTGTTTAACTCCATACAGAAAAGTAAACTCAAAATGGATCAAAGACCTGAATGTAAGCCATGAAACCATAAAACTCTTAGAAGACAACATAGGCAAAAATCTCCTGAATATAAGCAAGTGCAACTTCTTCCTGAACGCATCTCCTTGAGCAAGGGAAACAAAAGCAAAAATGAACTCATGGGACTACATCAAACTAAAAAGTATCTGTATGGCAAAGGACACCATCAACAGAACAAAAAGGCATCCTACAGTGTGGGAGAATATATTTGTAAATGACATATCTAACAAGGGGTTAACATCCAAAATATATAAACAACTCATAAGCCTCAACACCCAAAAAGCAAATAACTCTATTAAAAAATGGGCAGAGGATATGAAGGGACACTTCTCCAAAGAAGAAATTCAGATGGCCAACGACACATAAAAAGGTGCTCCACATCATTAATCATCAGGGAAATGCAAATTCAAACCACAAAGAGTCATCACCTCATACTAGCAAGGATGGCCAGCATAAAAAAGACTAAGAATAACAAATGCTGGCGAGGATGCGGAGAAAGGGGAACCCTCCTGCACTGCTGGTGGGAATGTAAGCTAGTTCAACCATTGTGGAAAGCAATATCGAAGTTCCTCAAAAAACTAAACATAGATATATCATTTGACCCGGGAATCCCATTCCTTGGAATTTACCCAAAGAATACAACTTCTCAGACTCAAAAAGACATAAGCACCCCTATGTTTATTGTAGCACTTTTTACAATAGCCAAGATATGGAAGCAACCTAAGTATCCATCAGTAGATGAATGGATAAAGAAGATGTAGTACATATACACAATGGAATATTATTCAGACATAATAAAGAAACAAATTCTACCATCTGCAACAACATGGATGGGGCTGGAGAATATTATGCCCAGTGAAATAAGCCAGGCAGAGAAAGACAAGTGCCAAATGATTTCCCTCAGTTGTGGAGCACAACAACAAACCAAAACTGAAGGAACAAAATAGGAGCAGACTCACAGACTCCAAGAATGAACTAGTGGTTACCAAAGGGGAGGGGTGTGGGAGGGCAGGTTGGGAGGCAGGGAGATGGGGATTGAGGGGTATTATATTTAGTACACATGGGTGCAGGGGGTCATGGGGAAAACAGTGTAGCACAGAGAAGGCAAACAGTGAATCTGTGGCATCTTACTACACTGATGGATTGGGACTGCATTGGGGTATGGGTGAGGACTTGATAATATGGGTAAATGTATTAACCACATTGTTTTTTCATGTGAAACCATCATAAGAGTGTATATCAATAATACCTTAATAAAAAAAATTTTAAAGATATAAAACAACCTGCAATAATTAGTATATATTGTATAGACAATGAGTTAATTTTCTTATTATAAATATTTTTAACACACTAAAAAAACCGATATACATCTTGTAAAATTAAGATGAAGGGAGGCGGCAAAAGATTCAAACTCAATATTCAAACTTACTTCAAACTAGTAAATACAAATTAAGGCAGCAAACAAATGAAATGTTTAGCTAAAACTGGAAGAAGTTGGTCATACACAGTTCTGTTAAGAATGTAAAGATATAGGAATTCTCCAACACTGATGGCTGGAATATAAATCAGCACAATTCTACATGTATGCATTTTGTTATATATAATTAAGTAATTATACATATAGTTAGATTCAAAATTAATGAATTAAATTTTAACCATATAGGATTTATTGAGGAAATTGTGAAATCTAGCAGGTGAGCTGGGTATTTATATTATATTAACAAATTATTTAACTAGCAAGGAAAAATTGACTGAAGAATCATAAACATTTTACTGCCACCATCCTAAACTGACATTTCAGTGGCTACAAAAGGGCTGAAAAGTATCATCTTCTATGTGCAAAGACTACTAGATACTACTGTTCACTGGTAATGACTGCTGCACATAGTATAATTCCAAACTGAAAAATCATATGCTTTACCTGTCCTTCCATCTATCTACCCATCCATCCATGTACCCACATACACACATCTTGGCAAATATATACATACTGATTTTTATTAACATTGGAAATATAAATGTCCTTATAATTAGAACAGTAAAGTGAGTTCTTTTGTGAGCTATTCATGGATACTGACACAATAAAATTTAATTATAATATGCCAACATACTCGAGAACTTGTCAAGCAAATCCAATCATTTAGGCAGGGCAAGAGAATACTAATGGAGTCTAATTGGTGGCCTGCTGGGTTCAGCTTCACTTTGATAGGTGGAACTAAAGCATTGGTATCTATTTTGGTTGGGCTGCTTTGCTGGAGCAACCCTGTAGGTGTCTCTTTCCCGCCTAGGTGAAGTCAGCTAGCATGCCAATAGAGTCTCAAAGCTTCCTCTATCAAAGACATTTAAGCTTCTCTCTGTTTCCTCTCTTGGCTCAGGTGGAATGAAAAATATGTATAGTGTTTACAGTTTTCATAGCTCTTTCAATGCATCATCTCATTTAATCCTCATCATTTCAGGAGGTAAGTCTTATACTCTTACTAATGAAATTTGATTAGTTTGAGAAAGTGCAATTAGTTCCTTCTAGCTAGTTAATTCATGCAGTGTCACCATTAGTAAGGGGCAGCATAAGAACTCAAATTTGTTTCTCCCGACTCTACTGTTAGGCAGTCTTTCCACACATATTTCCTTCTTTCCAGAATTATTTGAATCAGAGAGTATAGGAAGATGTCCATTTTACAGGAAGGAATTTGTTATCATTAAATGATTTATAAACTAGCCCTCATGACCATGAGTGGAGGTGGGATTCTTCCTGACAAAACCTGGAATCTAGGATTCCTGACTCTTTGCTCTGTCATGTTTCCACTACCCACCCCTGCCTCAGGGGATGCACTGGCAACTCTCCAAGATACCACTCAGTTTTTATGTTCTTTGGGACAGAGCCCTACCCTTTCCAGAAGGCTTCATAAAACATGTGCTACCAGCACGGTCCTCAGCATTCAGGCAAAGGCAACACCCTATTTACTTCTTTTTTTAAAAATCCAAATGATAAATATGTATAGCAGTTAGCTTGGACTTCACACTTAGCTGGTGAGGATTAAAAAAAAAAATCATCCCAGCAAAAACTGAGAAAACATTTTTCCTGTTCTTCTCACAAGCGTCTAATCTGAAATGATCTCTAAAAAAGTAAGAATTGCTTTAATAAGATCTCATTTATTTTCAAGTAAATGAAAGAAATTTTGTTTGTTTGTACATTTATTAATTTTGTCCCAGAAAAAAAGATACCTCACAACGATATATAAATGAAATAAGAGAGCACAGATTAATTTTAGAAGCAAAATAATAAGGTGGTAAAATTAGCCAGAGAACAACGGAATATTTATCTTTGTGATGCATGTACCACAAATTTTGGTCACACTTTTTAACTGGACAGATGGTTATCAAACTTTTCTTTTCTGGTCCACCCACCTATAGTTTTGTGATAAATCACCAAAGGAAATTGGTGTTTTGGGAATACAGAGTGAAACTCACAGCAGGGAAATGCCTTTCATTGGATGACTAAAAACATCACTCTTCAATGTCAGATGTGTATAGTGTAGTTGTGAGGTTGGAAAGGGTTAAAATGTTAAGGATGAACCACAGCTCTGGACTGTATAAAAAGAATTTACAAAAGTAAGAATAAAATTTATTCAAGCCGGAATAATTTTATATACAAAACTGAATAAACATATAGAAGTAAATAGGGATCCAAATATGCTGGCAGCCTTTTTCTCAAAGTTAAGTCCTCCAGTAAGTCACATGTCCCAGGAGAATAGCTATAATGAAGGGAAATGCAAATCAAAACCACAATGAGATATCACCTCACACCAGTCAAAATGGCCACTATCCAAAAGACAAGAAATAACACATGTTGGCGAGGATGCAGAGAAACAGGAGCCCTCCTGCACTGTTCATGGGAATGTCAGTTGGTGCAACTGCTGTGGAAAGCAGTATGGAGGTCCCTCAAAAAACTAAAAATAAAAAATATCATATGACCCAGTAATCCCACTTCTAGGAATTTACCCAAAGAAAACAAAATCCCTGATTCAAAAATATATATGCACACCTGTGTTTATCTCCACCCTATTTGCAATAGCCAAGATTTGGAAGTCCATCAGTAGATGAATGGATAAAGAAGATGTGGTACATATACACAATGGAATATTATTCAGCCATAAAAAGAAAAGAAATCCTACCATTTGCAACATGGATGGACCTAGAAGGTATTATGCTCACTGAAACAAGTCAGGTGGAAAAAGAAAAATACCATATGATTTCACTTATTTGTGGAATATAAAAACAAAGCAAAACAGAAGGAACAAAAAAACAGCTGTAGACTCATAGACACTGGAAAGAAACTACTGGGTTACCAAGGGAAGAGAGGAGTTGGAGTGGGGAATAGGAGAAGGGGGATAAAGGGGTACAATAATCTACAGGGTTACCAGGGGTATGGTAATACAGCATGGAGAATATAGTTAATGATTTTGTAACATCTTTCTACATTGATAGATAGTAACTTCACTAGAGGTGAGGATGTGATAAAGTGGGTAACTGTTGAGCCACTGTTGTATATTTGAAACCAACGTAAGATTGTATATCAATGATACCTTAATAAAAAGGTAACTATAATGAATAATCTAATTCTAAAGAAAGGTGGGCAGACAGTACTGTTAGTGAGTTCTTTACATCTGATTTGCATGGTCCTTCCAGGGGCATTTTCTTGCCATCTGTATTTTCTTAAGCACCTGAATTTATAAGTATCCTACAGCTTGCAGGTGTTCTGTGTTTATAGTGCACTGGGCCTTACAATGATGCTTTTCCCTGTAGCGCTCTTCCTGTATGAAATTTGGTAGAAGAGAAGGAGACAAGGTTAATATCCTCTGGAGGCAATTGCAGATAGTCACCTGGGCAAAGAGAAGATTTTGAGAATCATCTGCTTTGGGATCCAGCTAAAACTGAAAGCTGCAGAGATGACAGAGATTGACCAAGACTTCCAGGTGAGCTCCGAGATGTCACTTACCTCTAACAGCCTGTGCCCCAAGCCTGCCAGCTGCTATAAAAGCTATTCTTTCATTCTTTGTATCAAAATCCTTGCTGTTTGGAGTATCTGGAATGGCTTCTGTTTTTTCTGGCCAACCTCTAGCAGTCTGACAAATGTGCTTTCTAAAATAGCTTCCTAATCGATGATATTCTGAGAAAAACAGATCT
Source organism: Manis pentadactyla (assembly GCF_030020395.1). Lineage (NCBI taxonomy): Eukaryota > Metazoa > Chordata > Mammalia > Pholidota > Manidae > Manis > Manis pentadactyla. The sequence goes on along the minus strand of NC_080028.1, from coordinate 51,757,678 downwards.
GTTACACAATCCTCAGTGTCCAACTACTCTTAGTGTAAGAGAGCTTTCCCTCAACAATGTCCTTCAAATAAACAAATATTTCAGAGTGCTAGTTTTCTAAACATCATTCGATAGAATCTTGGGTTTGTGTGAATGTGGTGTGGTGTGGGAGAAGATAGGTCGAACTATGCTGTCTTGGTGCTCAACTCCCTATTAATAAAGCTTGTTTCAATACTAGAATATTTAACCAAATGGATAGTCTATTCTTCAAGAGGTCCTTTGCTCAGCTCCATCTTGATAAATATTTGTTGGTAAAGAGTTGCATTATATTGGAGAACATATTAATTTAGAATGTATTTACTTTGGGTTGCCAGTTAAATACAGTTTTGTAGACTTTAAAGACTAACCAACCCAAATGTAATACTACTTATCTATGAGGAAAATGAATGAACCTGACAAGATTGAATTTCTGATTAGAGATTCTCCCCCTTTTCTTTGAAGTTACAAAGATGGGACCTGCATGCAAAATTAGACTTTCCTTTAGAAAATTGTATAACATGCTCTCTAGCACAAGGATACTTGGGCAATCAGAGCCTTTTGAAAAAATTCTTTTAAATGGAAGTTCTAATGAATTTGCTTATGCAGATTTTCTTTGAAAAATGTGAATGTTCTTAAGAAACATGGTACAATTAGAGTATTTTATATCAAATGTGGTTTATTACCTAAATTCTAAAAGTAGACACTCTTGTGGATTGCTTCTATGAATCATATAAAAAAAGACACCTACCTAGAAATTAGAATGCTTTTAACTATAATCCTGCCTTCATCTACACACATCCTCAACTGCATAACTGTTGCTATTTAAAGCTTTTAAAGAAAAAAGTGTCATGGCTGCATTTTTGAAAGTAACAATGTAAATTTCTTCAACCATCCAAAACATATTTATTGGATACCTACTGTGCATCAGACATTGTGTTTAGGTGCAAGGATGTAGCAATTAACAAAACAGACAAAATTACCTGCTCTCATGGTAGAGGATAGTGGTTGGGGCTGAAAGACAACTGGAGGAGAATGGAATGGGGAGTGGCAGAGTGGGAGTTACTATTTTAAATAAGATTATTAGTGAAAGCCTCAAAGATATTATGAGATTTTAAAGAGGTAAAGTCACTAGCCATGTAGATAAGTGGGAGAAGAGTGGACCACACAGAGGTAGCAACTGGTGCAAAGGGCCTGCAGGGGGAACATGCATATATGTTTGACAATTAGCAATGTCAGTGAATACTGTGCAGTGTGTGGAAGGGAAAGTAGGAAGAGATCTAAGAAGTAATCAGAAGCCAGATGTGATGGTTCTTGTATGCAATTATAAGGATATTGGAGTTTATTCTGGATGACTTCAGTAGCCACTGCAGAACTCAGCAGGCAAATGATACGATCTGATTTTCATTTTAACTAGATCACTCTACTTGCTGGGCTGAGAACTTGGAGGGAATTATTTCCAGGTGCATCATTTTACATTAGAATCACTGAAACTCTTTTCTCACCTTTTTTCCCCTCACACCTATCTGTTTGAACCCCTTAATGCATTATGCCTATATAAAGAAGAGCTCTATCAAGTAGCTTTATATTTCACATTGTGTTCCTTCCCCCAAATTTATTATAAACTGTTAGGTAATATTAGACTAGGCACCCACAAGCTTCCACAATTAACACTTTTACATCCAAGAGAGTAATAAATGTGTTAAGCATTTATGCTATGATTTTAGGTGATAAATAAGGATATTCAATCATATATACTTATACATACCCAATATAATCTCAAGTATATAAACACAATGTATAAGGAAAATAGAAGGTCAAATGGAAATCTCAAGTGTCCAACAGATTTTTTCCTCCTTTTTTCAACTTTCAGTATATTATAATTCATGTGAGGAAACAAAAATTATTAGATGGCACCAAAAGTCATCCTCTACCTGTACCCTGTTATGTGTTAAGTTCTCCAAAAGCAGACACTGAGAACTTTGGGGTGACAGATGTTCAGCAGGGATCAACACATGCGAAAGAAGGTTGAGGGATGGAGAACAGACGGGGAGGACGGATAGGTCATACTGCAAATCAGGCACCACAATCTCAGCCAGCCTGGTGAGAACAAAACAAAAACTGCCCACAAAAGTTGTCCTGTTTTAGATCCCAATGGCCTGGCCTTCGTTTCTCCAGGTTCACTCCGCCCCTGGTTGAAGGTGTAGCCTCAGAGCAGCACACCGTGGGTGCCTGACAGCCTGAGTTAGCGCGTGAATGAACCTCCTTCCACTGAGCAAGCCCTCTCCTGAAGGGTGCAGCATGTCTGTGTTCCCTGTACACAGATGCCTGTGATGGACCATTGTGTCCCTAGCCTCTTGCTTCTCATCCATTCTCTGAGTAGGAAAAAAAGAAAACTGGCCACCAAATTCCTGTGACCAAAGTAAACAGAAGGACTCTAATCTCTTAGGCACCTCTCCGTGGAGTAGGGGGTGAGGGCGATGGAGAGCAAAGCTCGCACACTACAGTGACTCCTGCAGGAAGTGGAAGCGGTTTGAGGGGCTGAGGTCCTGCGTCAGAAGTCATGAGAAGCAGCAGAGTGAATAGTCTGACACCTGTTTTCTTCATTTCTTAACCTTCCATGTGGCTTCTGTCTCTGTAAATCCGTCTTAACAGATCTGGCCAAAGACAGACAACCACTATTTCAACAAACCTAAGCACAATTTTAGTATTTACCCTTGCTAGGTCTCTCCTCAGTATTTCACACATGTCATTACACATCTTTTTCTTAGTTACAAGTTACCACTCTCCCAGTCTGCAGCTCTCTCTTCATGGGCTCTGCTCAACTGGTTTTATTCATTTGCTAAGACCAAAATCTTCAATTTATTCAGAGCTGTTTCTTACATCCCTTTTCTTCCCTCTCTGCATTAAGCCCCATATGGTGTCTTTACTTCGCCTTGAGGTTTATAAAACCTCTATGAGGTGATTCCCAAATTTATATCTCCAGCCAATCTCTTACTTGAGCTCCAAATTGGCATATACAATTTGTCTTTGAAATTTCCACACAGATCCCCAAGGCATCACATACTCAACACGGGCAAAATTTAATGCTTAATTTCCTCTCCAATGCACAATAGCTCTTCTTCCATCTTCCCCAATGTCTCATAGCCAGAACACCCAATCCCTTAAGCCAGAAATCTGATGCTCATATACGGAGTACAGCAAATACCATTCATTTGAACTCTTGAGGCAGGTACTTCTCTCTATGGTCGCTGCCATGACTGGACAGATCTTACCCAGGTTCCTTCGACAACCTCCTCATTCTTTTCCTGCAAAAATATACTCTCTAAAGGATAACCAGAGTGATATTTTAAAAAATGCAAATAGTACCATATTCAATACCTTCTAATGAGTTCCTGTTGCACTTTATATAAAGATCCTATGAGCGCTGCATCATCTGGTCTTGGGTGACTCTCCAACCTCGTTTCTTGCTCTTCCTCCCTGAATTCCCTCTGCCCCAGCCACACTCACGTTCTTCGCTCTCTCTACTGCCCTGAGTTCTCTCCCACTCTAACTTTGGCCTATTCTGTTTCTTTTTCTGGAACTGCTCCTTCTCACTTTCTCAGTTTATGTCAAATATCATTTCTTTAAATAGGCCTTTGTATAAACTCATGCTTGAATAGACTCTTTATGTATCTGTTCTTTTCCTATAGCTCATGTACCGCAACTCTAGATTTTTACATTTACTAGTTTGTTTGTTGTATGCCTCTGCTACTGGAATGTAGGGCTCATGAGGGCAGGAAAAGAATCTCTTTCTTTCACTACTGTACCCTCAACAGTTAGCACAATTCCTGACACTCAGTAAGTCCCAGTAAATATTTGTTGGTGAACTAATAAGACCTTTAAACCGTATTGGCATTAAGAAATGACGATTTTAATCCTATTTTAGGGAAATGAAATGTCTTGCAAATTTGCTCACATTTTGTAAAGGGTGAACATGAAATCCAAAGACTTGAGGACATTCTCTAGTTCAGGACAAGCCTCCATCAGGTCTCATCCAGATGACTTCAAGAGCCTTTAAATGACCTCCTCACTTTCTTCTTGTCCCTGAAAAAATTCACTCTCCACAGAGTAGTCACATCTGGGACTCATGCATGATTTTAATTTGTTTTTTTGCCACATTTCAAAGGAAAGGAGAAAAGGCAACAGAAAAAAAATACAGTGTAAGATGAAGCCTCCAAAAACAGCTTATGCCCATTCAGTTCTTTCCCTCCAAACCTCTTGAGCTTCTTAGTTACTGAGAGACAGATTACTATTGACAGATCTAAAGAAGACGCTGGTGGCTTTCTTGAAATCAGGAAAAGCCAATACTGAAATGTCAGGGAGAAGTCGCATAAACACAGTCTCTAAAAGGAATGCGTCAGTATATATCTGTTAGTATCAAAGACACATAGACTAAGTCAATTGACTTTAATTAAGGTTTCCCTAGACTCACTGGCAGGTAAACTTTCCTGGCACTCCTAACACAATAGATAAGTAATTTGCCAGCCAGGATAAGTGTGCAAGATCCTGTGGCCCCAGGGTAGCTCTATAATCCTTAGAAGTAATTAGTAAGAGGTTATATATAACCTGTTATTCTGCACTCACAGCAAAACACCTTGTTATTACAGCAATGGCCTAGGTATGTGTTAATTTGACACCTATTGAACAAGTATCTTAATAAAGTCAACACATGAAAAAGCGTAGAAACTGACTTGTATCTTAATGTCACCATATTTCCTAAGATATGGATGATAATATTTAAAAGCAGTACTCCTTAACACATCTGTTCAACTGTCATGCTCCATAATTGGTAAAAATTATAAGAAAGCAGCACCTTCTTTGAAAAGAAGCTAAGTTTATTTGTTTGTTTTTGAAAAAAAACAAAATCATGTAGACCCCAGCAATACTAGGCAAAGAACAAGAAAATTAATGAGAAGCTGGAGGTTTACATTTATGCTGGATATCAAATTTACAAAGACCTTTCAAGAATTTTTACCCATTGCCCCTTACAGCAATCCTATAAGGAAGCTCAAGGCTTATTAGCATCATAATTTTATAGATGAAGAAAATGGAGATGCAGAGAAGGTAACTGTGTGGCTTTTCTTAGGAAGTCAATGGGGAGCGCTTAGAGCCTGAAGCCCTGTTCCTTTTCAGGCTAGCAAATGGTACTAGCTCTGTGGGGCTCCTTCCTGAGCAGTAGAATATGTATGCAAGCATCTGTGGATATTTGAAATGTATAAGAGCTTTAGAAAGCAGTTCTCTTAGTGCAAAAAGTTCTTCAAAAGAATGATTTTTCAGATAAATGTAATGGAAATCACAGTGAATTTTTACAAGAAATTTTTTAATTCCGTAGTCCTCCACTTACTAGTGATCCATCCTTGAAAAAAACAACTCCATGACTCACTTCCAAAACTGATGCAGCAACAGAAGCTAATCTCACAAGATTGTGGCAAGACAAAGAAATAATTAAGTGAAATAATTAAGTGAAAAGTCAACAAATAATTTCTTGAGTGTCGATTATGTGGCACACACTCCAAATACTGAGATTCAGGGGTTGGTCTCAACTCAGGGATGTAGCATTACTGAAAAGTTTAAGATTAATTTCATATTCGGACAACCAGTGTCCCATGGAAATGGGGATATCTAAATATCTCATCTCAAGCACATACTTCCTCAGTAAGTCAACCTTTAGTTCTAAACTAGGCATTAAAGCAAGTGCCCTTTAAGGGTTAGCATGCAAGGCAGCTGTAAAAGTAATTCAAAATTTGTTCAGTATTTTATTTCCTGAGAGTATGAGACAATGTAAATAGCAGTTAGCAAGCAGCTCCCAAAAGAATATCCCAGAGAAACTCATGCAGGTGAGTATAAACTCTATAAGTAACAAAACTAGACAGCTAACATCTAGATTGCTATGATTTAATGTGTAGACTTTTCATCCTTGTAGAGTTATGTGGGACTGATAAAACATCAACTCATTCTTTTTAAAGAAAAAGAAATTCACATAGCAACAAAAGATAAAGGTATACCAGGATGTGCTTTCAAAATTCCTTTCTTTTAAAAGGAATTCTCCATGAAATTTTATAATCAAATAAGATTTATTATGCTGGTTTCTGCAAAATATATTCCTGGATGTTCAGAGTGATCAGACTTACTTTGTAAGTAAAATGTCTGAATTCACAGATTTTAGTTTGTGGACAGGGAGCATCTCATTTATTTCATTATAAATTTCATAACTGAAAAATTCCAAATGACTTTAAAATACATTTTCATAAGTACTGTATTAGTTACCAATTGCTGCATAGCAATTTATCCCAAAACTTAGCAGTTGAAAACCAATAAACATTTCTTAGCTCACAGTTTCAGGTATTCAAGAGCAGATAAGCAAAGTGGCATCCCCTTAAATTGCAGTGAGAATATTAGTAGGATCTTCAGGCATCTGAAGGATTGATTAAGGCTGCAGAAACTGCTTCCAAGAGAGATTCACATGGCTGGTGGCAGGAGGTCTCAGTTGTTCTCACTCATGAGCCTCTCTGGCAGCCTATGAATGTCCTCAAAGCACAGCCTCTGGCTTCTCCCAGAGAGATCCAAGAGAAAGAAAGGCAGAGCCATCCTGTCTCTTATGACCTAGTCTCTGAAGTCTCACATGGCCCCTCCCTCTTTTTGTATCTGTGCATAAGAAGCAAATCTCTAAATCCAGCCCACCCTCTAGAGGATGTGATTAGGTTCCACCTCTTAAAAGGAGGACTATCAGAGAATGTATGGACATTTTTAAAACTCGTATAATTATTTATTTCAGAGCTATGTCTAGCATTTGGCTATTACTAGAGAACACCTAATTCTCCCTCAGTTACCTATGAGGTAATGGGACCGTCCATAGTGGCAGCTTTGAGTCCAGATTCTGGAGCTCACTGCCCAGGTCAACAGGCTCTAATATGTATTGGCTCTAATATGCATTAGCTGTGCGATGTTGGGTAACTTACTTAACTCACTGGTGCCTCTGTGTTTCCTCTTCAAATGGGAGCTGATTAGTTTTTACTTTTGGGCTTTTTGTGAAGACTAAATGAATGTGAGACAGGGACCATGGACTTGGACAGAGTAGGGTGAGGACCTCCAGAAAAAACAAAGCAAGATAATCCATTGTGGGATTGGCCTGCTGGGGGGCCCAGTTTATTTTTCAAACTTTACCCAGATGCTGCTTTTCTTCCTCCAGCCCTAAACAAATGATTTGCAGCCTGGGCAATGTAGCAGGCAAGCCCCAAACAACACAGTAAAAACAGGAAGGATTCCGCCTTAAAGATAAGATTGCATCTTAAAACCAAATTAGTTAAAAAGTAAGTTTCTTAACAAACAGACAATAACTCAGCCTACCTTGGGAGCAAAGCAGGCAGTCTTGAGTGATATGCTCCCAGACCAGGAAGCTGCTATCCTGGGAGGAAATCAGAGCAGTCAAATTCTTGTAAATAACCAGGAGGACTAATAAGAAACTTAGTGTTTCTTTAAAGGTAAACATTTTGGACCACTTAGCAGATGTACATCGCTAGTCCTTTGTCTCTTAACCCCTAGACAACCCACCACGCCAGGATTCTCTTGTCCCCTCCTGGTGTGAGCTAGGAGCTCTGTCCTTTTGCTTTATGTCTAAATAAAAATCTCTGCCTTGCTCTCCTGCCTTGAGTGTTTGTGAAGTTCATTCTTTGACTCCGTGAACAAGAACCCTGGCATCAAATGCATGCACTTAAAGCACTTAGAATATTGTTGGCCACATTGTAAACACTCAGCAATCTTTAATGGCTATTATTGAGTTGGTGTTCATCATAATAGCTCAACTAAGTCCTAATGACTTTATTTCTATAGTCAGAGATACATTTTTCTTCATCAAAAATAGAAAATTTTGAATTGAACCATTAGACAACCATCATATGTTACCTAAAACAGCACAATTGATTACTCAGCATAAAAAAATTCATTTTGGAATATTTCATTGCTTTCATTTCCACAGAGATATATTTCCTCTTCTCCAATTTGGGAGTGATTCTCTTTGGGGTATTTTGATTCCTATGAGTGGTTTTATTTTTACCCCTCTAAGATAAAGATATTTATTCCTCTCAAATAGTTGAATCAAGTGAAACAATGCTGTCCGAAATTAGTTTGGTTAATTTTCTCTTTCCAAAGGCGTGTCCCAGCTCTACCTGAACACACTTGGTTTTTATTCTTTTGACGAGCTTATGCCCTGCTATGCTGTGTTGCTTTACAGCGTGATCGCAGCGTGTCAGAACTGCTGGGCTCGAATCATGAGCCTCTTTTCAAAGATTCAGTTACTTCCCGGTAGCCGAACACTCACAGATCCATCCACGGACCGTTCGGGCCAGGCTCCAGCTGCCTCCTTGTGAGAGGAGTTCCCAGGCCCTGGTTACTTCCTCAGCTTAATGAGCACTATCAAGTTGCGAGCATTTACTCTGTGAGATCAGGGCCATAAATCCCTGCAACCTTCCACCCCCATTAGAGAGAGAGAGAGAAGAAAGAAGCTTCCTTCCTCCCCACGTGCCCTTCTTTCTCTTGGCAGGTGGACAAAATTTTCTCAGCCCTTCTAAACTAGCCATTACCAATCCTGCAATCTCAATGCCTCTCTCTGCCTCCTGTTCAGAACGAAATGTAATTTTTTCTAGAAGAAACTTGTGACAGCAGATCTGTCACACACCAAGATGCTCAGACTGGGGAGGCCATCCCAGGACTGTAGAGGAGAAAACTGTGCCGTGCACAAACTGCTTACCCCAAAAATTGTATCTCTAAGCTCTCCTTTCCCTTCTTTCTGAAAATATCTGTTCTTTTTTTTTTCCTAGTTAGACAAAGCAAACATTAAATGATATTTCTATCCTATAATTTAAAAATTGCAAAGTTTTCATACTGTGAGGTATGTGCTACTCAGTAATTTTAGTTCCTCTTCCCATTCGCGCCTCTTGAGCTATATACTTCCACCTTTTAAACACACACACACACACACTTTTCCCCAAAGTAGAATCACTGTATATAGAGTATCTTTTAATTTGCTACTTTCTAAAATTAGGAGGTGTTATGGCATCTATCTGATCAGTACCAACAATTCACACAGGATTTGTAATTTAGACTGTCTGGATACATAAACATGCCATCACCTTCATGCAGCACCTGGTGAAAATGGTAAATTATGTCATCTTTTTAACTCTTGCCTATCTGTAAAATGGGGATTTTATCTACCTCATGGGGTTATTGTGAGGATTAACTATGACACAGCAAGCAATTCTCATATTGCCTACTGATTGAAAAGCAATCCACAAGTGCCAACTATTAATATAACTATTATTGATATATCATTATTAGTTAACAGATTTACTTCATTTATCAAAATGACCAAAGTAGCATTCCATTTTATGGACTGATAAATTTTAATGTATCTAGCCAATTCCTTCTTAATGGCTCTTCAGATGGTTTCTAATTTTTTGATACTACAAAATATGATGGACATTCTTACACAACCATCTCTACACATTTATGGCTATTTTTGTTTGCAATATTCCCCCAAGTTCTCAGTAATCCTGGAGAGAGTGACAGTACAGAGCTTAAGATATTTTTCTGCTACTTCGACGTTCTGCACATCCTGTGGCTGGCCTGGGCAGGGGGCAAAGTTGCACTTCTGCCCTAACAAGCAGCCCGGCAGCTGTAGAGACCACCCTACAGCCAATTCAGGCAGTGAGCCAAGCCAGCAGCCCTGCCCAGCAATGGAGCCCAGCCAGTGACCTGCCCAATAGTAGGATATATCCTACAGCCCCACCAGACCAGGCAGCTCAGATGGCAACCATGTACCACCCAACTAGATAGCCGGAGGCCCAGCCCAACCAGCAACCTGGCCCAACAATGGAACACACTGGGCAGGTCTACGTGACAGTGAAGCCCAGCCTGAGGTCCCATCTGATTGCAAAGCCCTGCCCATTGCTCTGCCTGAACACAGTCAGCCAGTGGCACCACCAGTGGCAGAGAAAACAGCCTGAGGCCCAGCTCACCAGAGGTGATTGCAGAGCCCAGCTGGTAGCCTCACTTGATGGTGGAGGACAGCCAGGAGCCCTAGCCAACCAGTGGCCTTACCTGAATGTGGAGCTCAGCCAGCAGATCCACCCAACCAGTGACACCCCCACTCCATGTCAGGGCACAAGAGATGGCCTCACCCAACTAGGGTCCCTAAGCAAGCCCAGTTTTCCCATGGATCTGGTGACCCCTCCAGTATCCCTTTCTGAGCTGATTGGTAAGTCTTTCCCTGTCGAGGTAAACTTATAAAACCTAGATGAGTTTGTGGGGATATATTGTCCCCACCATTATAAACACAGAATGTAACACTGTGCCTGGCAAATGGTAGACTAAACATTCGATAGGTGCTTGTTGAACAAATTCCTTCAAGGGCTTAAGAATGAGTTTTGCAGACAGGAAATACCCATAAAAGATAATACATATGAATGGAACCTGAAATTTGAGCATTCAAATAAAACCTCAAGCCCAGAAGAGCTCCAACCATGTAGAAGAGGGAACAGTCCTAAACACTAATACAACTTGAAGCAGGAGCTGGGCATTGAAGCAACAGTGATGTTTAGATCATCAGAAAGGAGGGAAAAGGGCCTTCTCTGATGAAATATGCTAATGTTAGTTATTGTTTTGTTTTTTTTTTCTTTTGGGCCATGAACCATAAACCTGTGCTTTTCCTATGAGTGATGCTACCTTAATGAAATATTTCATTCTGGAAATTCTCAACCTACCACTGTGATATGATTTATTTACTTGGTGAGTGTGGAAAAAATTAGGCATTTGTAGTAAATATGCCATAAACCCACTGTAAATAATAACTTTATGTCCCACTATTACCTCATCTCTCATGAGTCCATCTGCATAATAGTCCTTATGTTACTTATATAACCACAGAAATACTTGGTATCAAGAACACAGTTCACAAGTCACATTATTAAAAGAAACCCACACTAAGGACACATTAGTCCTATGGCCTTGCCTAGGACTAATATTAGACAATCATTCATGTGTCTTATTTTTGTGATTGTGGATGTTTTGTTTTGACATATTTCAAATAAAATGTGGGAAGAATTACTATGTTGTGATACAATTAATTCTTCAAGGCTAAATCTTCCAATAAATCATGACATGTATTTGAAAGGTATATGCAAAATGCATTTGGTATTACAAATTGTAATTTACTAGAAAATTAAACTGTGGCCTATATTATAAAAGAACCTATTAAGCCCTGTTGAGACCAAGTTTCTCTGCTTGTTCTGCATCAAATTCTCTCTCTTCAATACTAAATATCTGAACTTTCCCGTAGTCTTAGTTTTCCTAACTTCTCCCTTCCCCAGTCATACCTGCACCTTACTAATCCTTTGAGCGAACACAAAACTTCATGTTCCCAGACATGAGACTGATTCCTCTGTTAGTGCCTTTCCTTCTGGTCTGGTGAACCAGTGTCATTTCCACTTTGCAGGTCCCAGGGACCCTGTCACACACACCTGCAGAAACCTAAGATGTGGCATTGCATTTGGAATGGGGTGGCAGGTGTTTTTAAGAAAACCTTGTTAATAGAGGCCAGAAAATGAGTGGGGAAAATGTTACTGGAGTCTAGAAAAAATGGTGAGCCTAGCATGTGGCAGTGAAAAACTGACTGAGAGGTCAGCTGTGAAATAGAAAATACATATAATTGTAGATCTGCTGAACAGATTTATAGGGAAAATGTTTGAAATAATTGTTTTCTTTCATGATATATAATGAAATACAGAATGCAGGAGATAAGCTAAAGAACTACAGGTTATCAAGCAGAATTAGAAAAACTAGAGGGAATCCAGGATACCTGAGTTGAAATATAAAAATATTTCATGTTTCCAGCCCCTTGAGACAGAAGATCATCCTCAGAAAGAAAAAAGAAAGGGTCCCAGAATAAATATCCCATCAAAGCTCTAAGGTCCTTTGTTAAAGTCTCTGATATAGTCAAGGCAGTGCCTAGCAGACCCATTCATCTTGAGAGAAGACCTCTAAGGATATTAAAGTTATGCTTCCATAGAAGCCTAATTCCAAAATACTTCTGAAGAGGACTAGAAAGATGTATCAAAAAGATATTAATTGTGTATGTGGCTTTTGTCTAATGGAGTAGACTATAATCTAATTCATAGAAAACCTACGACTTTTTTAAGGGAATTGGATTACTTTGGGTGATTAAAAGGAAGAGAGAGAGCTCAAAAGCAAAAGGGAACTCTGAGATCCAACATTCTATAGGCAGGAAACATGATGAGATACCTACTCAGTCATTTCTAATGAAAAATAAAAGACCCCTCATAGAGCCAAGAGCTGTGAAACCTAAGAGAACCACTCAGGAAGCAGAAATGGACCCTAACAGAGGAACATCCCTTGAGATGGTACTAGGCAGAGGGAGCTCTTGCATATTTCAGAATTGCTATGATTCAGTGACTGTCCTATGCTTCCTATTTGATGGGATCATCTGTAGCAGTTTTCCTTTTCCTGTCTAACCATTGTCTATGTTGTGTGTTACAAGGAGGGGCAAATAACTCTTTTTGTTTTAATTAACATGTAGGTGAGATGGGGGTCACCGAAGCCAGACAGTAGCTGCAGTATTACACTACTACAGACTACAGTGCCTCCAAGGGATCAACCTCCCTGTATCCATGTCTTTGTACAGGAGCCTCCAAAATTGATTCTTATCTTGGCTATATGACTTGCTTTAGGTTATGGGGCATTAACAAATGTGATACAAGCAAATAAAAAACATGTGTGAATTAGTGTTTGCTGTCTCTTGAAAGATGTTTACCTATCAAGTGCAGAAGTCTGAACTAGCGTCCTCATGAATAAAAGAGCATATGTAGAGGGGTGCCAGTTCTTTCCATCCCAGATGAAACCCAGTACACACACCTGAAGCAGCAGGATATCATCCCAAATGAGCTCAACTCACATGGTAAGCAAATAGATGATGACTGTTTTAAGCCAATTACGTTTTGGGGGCACTCTGTTATGTAGCAACAGGTAACAGACACCTGCTCTCTCAGCATCCCAGACAGACCCTACAGAACATTCTGTTCTTCTCTATGTCTTTTAAAAGAGAAGATTTCCCAGCCACTTTACTGTTTAACCAGTACATGCCACCCATAACTCTTGTGTCTATAATACACTATAAGCACTTAAGGCAAAACCTATGCCTTATTTTATTTTGTAATTTTAGCATCCAACATAGATTTAGCACAGAGTAGGAATGTTATGAATTTCAATATGAAAAAAATGACAGTAATTTCTTCATATGCCCAACACTAGATTGTAATTGGATATCCAGGACTAGTGATAGTGATTAAAATAACTAATTTCAGGAGAACAATCAGTTTTTTCATTACACTGTACATATTTTATTAAGAAGTTTCATTTTATGTAGGATCTTACTAACATTTTACACATTTAAATGTAGACTGTGGAGAATACAAATCTAGAGATATTTTGTTCTGAATCCCAGATTTCATCTAGTGATATCACTGTTCTAAACCCCAATATCCTTGTGTCTAAGAGATACTTTGTAATTAAAAATATCTTGGAATAAGCAAAAAGGGTGCTGACTAGAGGCCTCTATAATAAAGGACACATGTACCAGAAAGAAATCACCTATGCCAGGTTCCCAGAAAAAATCAGGGGTGTTTCTAGAGCCCTGCCTCCCATTCTTCATCCCTGGTTCCAAATCCTCCTAGTTTCCATTGTGAGGTTCATTACTAAATAATGAAGCTAAATAGTTCAGCAGTTAAACCTCTGGCCTCTGAAATCCAATTGTTAAAGTTTAACTCAAGGCACAGACCTGCATGACTTAGAATATGTTATCTAACCTCAGCATTTCAATTTCCTCTTCTGCTAAATGTGCACTTATTAAATATGCAAAGATTGAAATCATATTTACAAATGGTTAAAAGCACTTAGCAGAGAAACTAGCATGTTGCCAATGTTCCATAAATTTTAGCCCTTATCATTGGATAGATTCTGCTTTTCAGCCTAGCCCTTTCCCAGTTAAGAACTTCGCTTGACTATTGGCCCTTCATCGATTCTGGATTCAGTCTCTGGACATTCTTACTCATAGACAATATCATCATATCTCTATAAGGGGACAAGTGTCCTACAATTCCATGAAAGATTCAATATTTGGAAAGGGAGTTTGGGTAATATATGGTTGGGATATATCTCAATTTAATCCCTGCAGATACCAGGAAAAATAATGTTGAATTTTTAGAAGGTGGACAGGATGTTGGCAGTGTCTGCCTGGCTACTCGTTATTTGTTATGATTGAGAGTCTTCTCACTGTACATCAGTGATGAGGAAAGTTGCCTATTTTCTGGTATCATTTCATTTTATTATGATTATGGCACATCAATTTGCATATATTTGTTTCTGCTCCAGACAGTGATGCTTTGAGAAGGCTTAAAAGAGTGCCATGGACAGCATCAAATTAAAAAGCTACTGTACAGCAGGATACCATCAACAAAACAAAAAGGCAATTTAGGGTATGGGAGAATATTTCATAAATGATTTTGCTGGTAAGGGATTAACATCCAAATATATAAAGAACCCATATGTGTCAACACCAATAAACAACAAACAACCAGATCAAAAAATGGGTGGATGACCTGAATAGACATTTTTCCACAGAAGAAATACAGATGGACAACAGGCAAATAAAAAGGTGCTGCACATTGCTAATCATCATGGAAATGCAAATCAAAACTAGAATGAAATATCACCTCACAACAGTCAGAATTGCTACTATCCAAGAGTCAAGAAATAACAAGTGTTAGCAAGGATGTGGTGAAAAGGGAGCCCTCCTGCACTGTTGGTGGGAATGTTAAGTGGTGCAACTGCTGTGGAAAGCAGTATGGAGGTCCCTCAAAAAACTAAAAATAAAAAGTATCATACGACCCAGTAATCCCACTTCTAGGAATTTACCCAAAGAAAACAAAATCCCTGATTCAAAAAGATATATGCACCCCTATGTTTATCTCTACACTATCTGCAATAGCCAAGATTTGGAAGCAACCTAAGTGTCCATCAGTAGAGGAATGGATAAAGAAGATGTGGTACATATACACAATGGAATATTATTCAGCCATAAAAAGAAAAGAAATCCTGCCATTTGCAACAACATGGATGGACTTAGAGGTTACTATGCTCAGTGAAATAAGTCAGGTGGAGAAAGACAAATACCATATGATTTCACTTCTTTGTGGAATATAAAAACAAAACAAAATGAACAAAATAGCAGTAGATTCATAGACACTGAGAAGTGAGTGGTGGTTATGGGGGAGGAGTTGTAGTGGGTGGGGGAGGAGGGTGAGGGGGATAAAGGGGCATGAAAATTCTCATAATATTGGTTGGTCACAGGAGTGGCAGTACAGCATGGACAATATAGCCAATGATTCTGTAATATCTTCCTATGTCAACAGATAGTAACTGCACTAGTGGGGGTGAGGAGTTAATAACATGGGTAATTGCTGAACCACTGTGTTGTATACTTGAAACCAATATAAGATTGTATATCAATGATACGTCAATTAGAAAAAAGGAGAGTGCCATGACTATTCGAAACATGCTCATTACAGTAATTCATACCAACTCAGTCTTATTTATTTGGCTTTTTGTGATTTTTGTATGCCGATTTTATTTTTATTTTTATGTCATGTAGTACTGTTAGTTGCCTAGTCAGACAAAATTTTTCTCTCACTGCTAAATAGAGTCCTGATTTTGTTCATAGAATTATGTTTAATATAGGTTGAAACCCTCTAAATACGGAGACTGAAACATGTTTGGTTAAAGCCAATCATGGGGGAGACGTTTCTTTTGTTAGAGATCATTTTGTTGTGGAAAAAATATAATTCTAGCCAAAAAATATAAGGGGAAGTCTGTTGAGCTTCTTCTAAAAAGACATTCCTCTGAAATAAAATGTAAAACATAGCAGGAAATACCTTATTCCCCTGAATGCTGTGCTATCTTCTATTATGACTGGCTCAGGGAGAACTCTATTGTGATCTTGAAACATCAGTGACTTGCTAAGTGTAGCAGGGCATGTAAACAAAGAACCCTGGACCTTGGTGACATTTTATGGGAACTGAATTTATCAACCCTGGAGGTACTTGCCTCCAAGGACTTTTTACTATGTGGGTTGATCTATTTTCCTTATTATTTCAAACAGTTGAGTAGAAAATTTCTGTTCGCTGCAGCTTTAAAAATTCCTGAAAGACAAAGATTTGTTTAAAAACATAATACTAGATATTATCTCAAAAAGTTGTTTCTGTGTTATTTATATGGAAAACATGAAGCCATTTAGGGAATTTCAGGAATTGTTAAGCAAATATTTCCCAAATTATTCCCATTTCATAGAGTCAAACAGGAAAGGGGTCTTTAGGGGCATGCTATAGGACTGTGTCCTATTCAATATTTTCTTCCATTTTTGTCATGGAAATAAAGGAGAAAAGCAGATTTATACTACCAACAGGCTAAAGTCTTAAGTATTCATTGTTCAGATTCATTAGTGGTATTTGATTTTTGTTCCAGCTACATTTCTCAAAGTATATGCATGTGTGTGTGTGTGTATATACACACACACATGCATAGATGATATACATTACATTAAACATATTACATATGTATATTATGTATTATCCCTATATAATACTATGTATTATAAATATTGTATTTATCATATACACATATGATAAATTGCTAACAGAACCCAAAATGTGGCCTGTCATTGTACATGTTCATGCTTTCCATAGGCCTTTTTCTTTGCCTCAAATATGCTTCCCATTTTTGTTGATATAATCCATGTTACTTGTTTCCTGTCCAGATCCTTCTTTAATGGGTCAGTGGACAGACCACCTACTTCTATGCCATTGGCTCACAGCTGTCCCCTTCTCCAGAGAAGTGTCCTTAGTTGAACAGGAGCGGCCCTAGTTAGGAAATTTACCCCAATTCTTGAAGTGATAACCTGAACTACCTGAATGGATAACTAATTAGTGACTAACACAAGGGTACAAAAGACAGCCCTTCTGCTTCCAGGTGGGACCAAACAGTGCAGTTCATGCTCCAGACCAGACTGTAGCCAAGCTCCAGAGGAACCTGCATCTTTGCTTACTTTCCCCCACCCTACCCTCTCCTGTTTTCCTCCTTCCCCTGCTCCTGAAAGCACTCCTCAATAAATCAATTTCACAGGGATCTTCCTCTGACAATCTGCTTCTAGGAAATCTGACCTAAGACAGTGCCTCTGGGAATTTATGAGTCCTCCAAGACTCAGGTCTAGTGACATTTACTCTATAAAACTTTGAAAATCATTCTGATATAGCATCAGACACTCCCTCCTCTATGCTCATATAATACATGCATATATCAGCACTTAAAACATTGTTTTAAACACATTAAAATGCCTTGCTAAACTTGTCTTCATACTGTAGGTTCTGAGAAGGAAAGAACTGTATCTACTACATATGTGCCTTCTCTTTAATACAATGCATGGCAATAATTGGAGCTAAAGAAAAGTTTGAATAAAGGAGAAAATTATTTAGGTTTATTGAAAAGGCTTAAACGATAGATAATAAAGATTAAAAATGTTTCAAGAAAGTATTTGACCAAGCCAGCAAAATGAATTGACAAAGTACAAATGTAAAATCTTTAGTAAAATTTCATGGAGCAAATTATTGAGAATAACAATTTTAAACTTATCAGCATTTACCCACAGAATTTTACACTTCTTAAAATTCTGCACATGTTGTATCCCTTAATTCTCCCAACATACATCTGTGATAACTATTTGCAAATGTATTTTCTAGTTGGAAAAGTGAATTTTCAGCAAATTAAGGGTCTTTCCAAGAACTCACCACTATTAAGTGGCAGATCATCTTTCCATTTGTACTTTCACTGTTTCCTAAAATCAGCTTATATGAAAATATCTAGGAAAATGTTGTTAGCCATCCCATCAAGATGAACAACTTTACTAACTTTTTCTTTTTTCAAAGTATAGTTGATATATAATATTATATTTGTTTCAAGTATACAACATGGTGATTCAACAGTAACACACATTATTCAATCCTCACCCAACTAGTGCACTTACTGTCTGTGAAGATAGAAAGTTGTTACAGAGCCAGTGACTATATTCTCCATGCTGCACTTCCATCCCCATGACCAACTTATATTATGATTCATATTTTTATGCCTCTTTATCCCCCTCACCAACCCCACCCACCTATCCCAGCCTAGTATTAAATTGAATCACATCATTATAGAGAGCACAGATGAGGAGAAGTAACAATTCCATTCATTTCTATTTGGTTCATTGAGAAAATCTAAAATATGATTGCAATCTGGCACTCTATTTTAAGAGGAATACTAAATGAAACTTGAATATGTATGGATAAGTACAAAGGAGACAGTGAGAAATGCATTCCATGGCCAAAAGTTATTTAAATGTTTTAATCTGAAAAAGAAACATTAAGGGTGCATATAACATAGAGTTCATGTTAAAAGGTGACACCATATCATGCTTATACACTGTCATCAGCAGCCTGGGTCATCGTTGCCCAAATTGGGAAAAGATCCAAATTTTCCTCAACCGGTGCATGATCAACTATGCCTACCTTCATAAGTAGAATGTACTCAGCAATAAAAATGAGTGAACTATTGATATACCCAACATGGATGAATATCAAATGCATTTTACTAACTGAATGAAGCCAGACTCAAAAGGTTACAGACTCTATGATTCCATACATACAACATTCTTTTTTTTTTTTTCTGGCTATTTTTCTCTCCATCACTGGATTTGAGCAATTTTATAACAAATCACATTGGTATAGTTTCCTTCATGTTTCTTGTGCTTGGGGTTTATCAGAGTGATGGGTTTATAACTTCCATGGGACCTGGAAGTTTTCAGACATTATTTCTTCACATATTTTTATTTTTCTCCTCTTTTCTTCAGGGACTCCAAGTACAAGTGTATCAAGCCAGGAGGTTGTCCCACAGCTCACTGGCTTGTTTTTGCTTTGATTCTCTTTTTCCTCTGTGTTTCATTTTATCTAGTTTCTATGACTGTTTATACACTATCATCATGCTTATACACTGTCTATACTAATATATTCTTCAGCTTCTGCCTTAAGCTTATTTATTTATTTTGTATCTTCCATATCTCTACTTAATTTTTTGAGCATACGAAGCATAATTATAGTTGTTTTAACATCTTCATCTGCTAATTCCAACATATCAGTTGGTTCTGAGTCTCTGTGTTTCTCATCACTATGAGTCATATTTTCCTGCTTGTTTGCATTCTTAGAATTTTTTTAAAGTTTATATTGGAAATTTTATTGTGAAATACACCTAACAATCAACAGACAAACTGTAAAATATGTTTACTTCTTATTAATGGCTCCTGGAAGAGTTCTATAGTTCCATTTCTGATGAGCAATGTACTCAGGAAAGGTCTAAATGTATATCTCTGGCTTCAAATTCTCCTTTGAGCTACTGACTCACATACCTGATTGCATATTTCTCAACTCCACCTGAGCTGTCAGTTTTCTCCCAAAGTGTCCTCTTCACCCCACTCCTGTCTTCCCCATTTCAATAAATGGCATACCATACACATTAGTGCTCAGATGTTCAGAGTCATTATTGATACTGCCTTTTCTCTGCTTCATCTCTTCTTACTATGTATAGCTCATTAGCAAGTATGATGGAAATTCTTTATTAGATTCTACACACAGTGATTTTTTTTACCCCATTGAGTGCTGGATATTTTTGTTTTGTTCTTCTTTGTTGTTAAATGACTTGAAAACAGTTTAATCCTTTCAGGTTTTGCTTTCTAAGATTTGATAGGTGGGCATGGAGTGATGCTCTGTCCAGGTCTAGGTATTCCTCAATAAGGAGGCACAACCCCCTGTGTACTTTGCCCAGAATGCCTAGGAATCGTGAGGTTTTCCAGTCTGGCTGGTGGGAACAGGCACAATTCTGGCCCTGTGGGAATGCTCAGGGCTGTTCCCTCATATCCTTTCAGGATATTCTTTCCCTAGACTGAGATGGCTTCCTCGAATGCACAGACCAGCACTCAGCTAATAACTCGAGGGGCACCCACTGCAGTTCTCCAGAGTGCTCCTGTGTAACAGCCTCCTCTCCAGTACCCTGCCCTACAAAGTGTAGTTGCCTTGGTGCACCCTTGATCCCGATTGTGCCTTCACAACTCAGGGAGTCTGCCGTGCTCTGCCCGAGTTCCCCTGTGGAAACCATGGTCTATAAACAGTCATAGAACAGCAACCTGGGAAAGGGAACAGTTTCATCTCATCTGTTTCCCATTTCTCAGGGATCAATGACTTTCATTTACTGATGTCTAAGATGTTGAAAATTGCTGCCTTCATTTATTTTGTCCATGTTTTCATTGTCTTAGGTGGGAGGGTAAATCTAGTCCTATTTATTTCATCTTGGCTGAAAGCAGAAGTCACACCAATATACATTTATAGCAAAATAATAGTAGCAAAAAATATGTAGCAAAAACTTATGAGAAATTTAAAGAGATAAAGAAAATTGATTTAGAAATTAAAATTCTTTACATTCTTGGGATATGACAAAGATAAAAAGATTATACTGCATCAGAATATTATAATCAAAAAGGTTAAACAGTCTGTATAATGTATTTACTTCCTACAAAGAATATACATTTTTACTCAGTTTTGAGTTCAAGAATTGATCACTTACTAGGCCACAAAGTGATCTTCGATAAGTGTCATGAAAAAGAAACTATACATATTATATTCTTTAATCACAAGTAATAAAAGTAGAAATCTATAATTTCAACAGAATAAAACATGAATATACTGAAATTAAAAATAGAAAATATTTTAATAACTGAACAAAAAAAATAAAATAGAAGTTGGAATTACTGTTGTTTCATAATGAACATAAAATATCTTATATAAAATAAGATGCGGTAAAAGCTGTGGCTAAAGGTAAACATTAGACCCAAATGGTTTTACTATTTAAGGAAGTAATTTATATAGCTAAAATAATTAACTTATACTTAGTTATTATCTAATGCATTCCAGTATTGATTGAGATACTTGTTAGCAACATCAGGTAATGTAGTACAAAGATGAGTCAGGTTTTACGAAAGGAATGTTCAAAATGTAAGAAGTTACAAAAATACTCAAAGCAAACAATAGCCAAAAATGGAAGAATGAATGAGATTGTAAGCACAATAAAAGCATTGTGCACAACTCTAGAAACAAATTGGCAAGTATTTATTTTAATAGAAAATTTTCTAAATATAACTATTAATAATATATCTAAGAAGGACTGTAAAACCTAAAAATACCAAGCAGCATAGGAGAGTAAGAAAAGTTATCAAATATTTACTCAGAGATGAATCTAAGGCCAGAGTTTTTTCCAGATGATTTCTCTCAAACTTTTCAAAGGGACATATATGCCCAATGCTATTTGCCACAGAATTTAGGAAAATCTAAAAAATCTCTATTAATTTTGTAGAGCTAGCATAATTTACCACCAAAATACAAATACTACTGCACTTAAAAGAAAACCAGTGAGCACTCTCACTTGTGGAAATGTACATGTAAATGAAGATCCTTACAAAAAGCTAACAAATCTACATGCAGATGCACACAGAACCTCACAACCAATTTTACCCAGAAATGTTAAAGTACTTCAATCCCAGGAAATATCTTACTCTTACAGAGATTACCAATTAATAAACAACATTATATAATCTCAAGTGTTACTGAGCACCCAACTATATTCAAAAACAGTTTA
This sequence comes from Manis pentadactyla, assembly GCF_030020395.1. NCBI lineage: Eukaryota > Metazoa > Chordata > Mammalia > Pholidota > Manidae > Manis > Manis pentadactyla. Next base: position 51,735,784 of record NC_080028.1, on the reverse strand, counting down.
CAATGAAATATTTAGAAAACTTGATATAGATGCATATTTTCTCAGTGTCATGAAGATTATTATAGTGTTCATAGTGATCTGAATACCTGACTTGCCCTCAACCCTTTTCACCATAAACTGTTCCACTAAACATTCTCTGGCACTGTGAGATCAGGACCACGATTGACCAGTAAGAATGTTGCACAAGATGACGGAGCTGCCCTCTGGGACCCAGAATTCTTGGACACCACCTCAGTGGGAAGCTGAGAATTGAGGTTATGTGGAGCTTGCAGGAAAGTGGCAGTTTGAGAAAAATCTCAGAGAAAATAAAAAACAAAGAAGATGAGTGGAGGGAGAAAGAAAAAAGAAGGAAAAGAGGAGGCATGAAGGTAGAGTAGAGGTAAAAGAAATACAAGATGTAAGTGGAAGATAACAGGAGGAGAGAGAGAAGAAAAACGTCTTTGAAGATAGGTATCAAGATCTCACCTGAAAGATGGGGGAAAGAACCTTCCCAAGATCAAATAGCTAGTAATAATGAAACTGTACCTCAAACGTGTGCACCTCATCCTGGACTCCTGATGCCAAAGCCTGCTTGTGATTCCTTACACCAGGTGCATCCTCCCTTCCCCTCTTAACGCTCTCTACCTTGAAAGCCTGGAGTACAATTAATTAAGTGACCTTTATCATACTTTTGCCCTTGACCTGTTACACATTTCCCCACTCTGGACTTGTAGAATACTGTGTTTGATTTCTTTGTTTCCTTTGCTTTCTACTCATCATCAGAACTTCACCTTTATCCCTGTTGAATTTTAGCACGTTGAATTCAATGCACTGGCAGACTACAGCCATCAATATTTTGAAACCCAGGTTCCAATTCCCATATAATTCACAGTTCTTTTGAGCTTTATGCCATCAGCAGTTGTTATAATTGTCCTTCTTATATTTCTTGTTTACTGATAAAAAATACTGTATAGGACAGGATCAAGAGAAGAGTATTAAAAAGCTCTCTCAAGTTATCCTGAATTCTTTAATTAGCACTAGGTGAGTAAATTAGTTTAGCTAGTTACTAATCCACCAAATTGCACAACCACCCCAACAGCATTTTTCCATTTTTTTCTACAAGTAAAATAAGAAGTCCCTGCCAAATACGTTATTGAAATATAGTTTCATTATATGCAATATATTTGACTTATCCCATCTAGAACCTAATTTCAAGTTACTTACCATGGACAAACTACAAATATGCCATAAATCTCATATGGTTTTACAAATGGATTACTTGACTATCCTTCCTAAATGTCAATAAGAAATGTTTTTCACTGACATATTTTAGTCATTAAATGTGATATTAAACATAAGCTTAGTTAAATCACAGCACTAAGCTCAGCCATCTGTTTTATACTTGGTGTCTTAATAATTTTAGGAACTCTACAGATTGTTTCATGAACTTGCATACCTATCTGTCTTCTTAAAGAACATGGGCCTTGTAACCAAGAGTTAGAGGAAGAAGAGCTGGATTTGACTCCCAGTTCTGCCAGCAATTACTTTAGTGATGGCATTATATCACTACTATGTAGGTTTCATTTGATTCCTTTATAAAGTGAAAATAACTTACCATATTATCATTTACCAACTTGTCCCTACAATTTCAGTTACATGATTTAATAGATATTGCTGAAAATATGGTGTCTATGGTCAAATTGTTTTGTGCAATGTCAAGAGATTTCTTCATTATGGGATCATCAGAGCCCTAAAATTAAAATTAAAATTTCTCCAACAAAGAGCTTTACTAGTGTTTCCCAGACTTATTAAAATAGAGAAAGAACTCTTTACAGTTTATTTGTTTGTACATACTGATAAACATAAAAACACACTTGAAGATCTAAGTATCATTGTTTCTCTATAGGATTCTACAATTACCATATATTCTGCACCAACTGAATCAAAGTACAAGATGCAGAATTTTCATCAGAAAGGCAAAACCTAAGCAAAGTGAGTAAAAAGGGATAGTGCCAGTAGATTTAAACAAAGCTAAAATTTTTAGGTCTTTAAGAGTTAATAGATCCTGAGTGTATTAATGGCAAAAGGCTGTCCCACAAAGTAAAAAAACTCAATGATTGGCACCGAAAAGTTGTTGTGATATGTTCTTATTGATTTTGTATTGTTGTGGGGTTAAAATAACTTTCATATAGGAAAGGAAGAAACACTTTTAGATAGGCTTGATGAAATATGTGTAGTAATATAAGGATGTAGGGAAATTGCTTATAGAAAATACATGGATAAAAAGAAAGAAAGTTGATAAAATGCACTCTTTTAATTGAATATTCTGACATGGCATTGGCCTGGCTGGACAGTATGCTACCATACCAGTCATTAAATTGCTTGAAGGATAAAGATCAAGCCCTAGTCACCCATCCAGCTCTCCAGCTTCCACTTGTACCATCATTCTTTGTGCTCAGTTCACACTGCCTTTTTTCTCTCTTCAAATGAGCTGTCCTCCACCTTGCTTAAAAGAGAGCACATGTTGTTCTTTCTGATTAGAATTTGTTCTTCCTACTTTGTATAATTAAAACTCTTACTAATCCTGGAAGTTTCAAATCAAATACCACCTCTTTGGGGAGGCCTTTCCAGACCCTCAGACTGTCATATGTATTCTCACACCATCCTCTCTCTCTTCCCTAGTATTCATCATTATTTGTAATATACAGTTATCTGTGTGATTTTTATAATTAATGTCTGCATCCCAAAGTAGATTATATGCTCCATGAAACCATAGACTCTGCCTATTTTATTCAACTTTTGCTGCCAGTGTGCAGCAAAGTACTGTTCATACAGAAAGTTCTCTACAAACAGTTGCAGACTGAATGCATGAATATGAAGGGAGAAAGAGATTAATCAGCAAGGGTCCAGAGAGGGCAGATTTATTGTGCAGTGCTAGATTTCATACTTTACCCTGAAGTCTCTAGGGAGGAATCAAATTTTAAGTAGAGAAGTGGAATGAACAGCTATGTGTTTCATAAAGATCACTCTGACTACAATGATAAAAATTGAACTGAGTGGGATAAGACTATAGGTAAAGCATCCAATAGAAGACAATCAATTATGGTGACCTGAGCTAGGTATTGGATACTGTACTAAGAGAGTAAGATTTGAGAGATATTAAGGAAATGGAGAAAAATAGAACTTAGTACCTGTTTGGAGGTGGGAATAAGGGAGAAGGAGAAAAACGTGTCAAAGTTGATTCTCAGGTTTCTTGTTTGGGCAAATGTATGGGATTGCGTTGCTGCCCACTGAGGCAGTAAAATGGGACTGGGAGCTAATATTTAGTTTTGGTAATGTTGAATTATAAGATATTTCAGTGGATATATAGATTGAATCTGAGATTCAGAAAGCAAAAAAAACAAAAAGACACAATGAGCTTTTTAAAAAAAACTGGTAAAATACACATAACACACAATTCATCATCTTAATCACTTTTATATTCACATGGTTACACAGCTATCACCCCAGCCATCTCCACAATTTTCCCATTTCCCAAACAGAACTTCTGTGCCTCTTAAACAGCACTCCATTTCTCCCCTTACCCATTCCCTAGCAACCACCATTTTATTTTCCCAATGAATTTGACTACACTAGGGACCTCATGTAAGTGGAATCATACAGTAGTTGTCCTTTTATGACTAGCTTATTTCATGAAGCATGATGTTCTCAAGTTTCATCCATGTTGTAGCACATGTGATAATTCATTTCCTTTTTCAGGAATGAATAACAGTCTATTGTATCTATGCCAAAATGTGTCTATTCACTGACCACCTGTCAGTGGACAAATGGGTTGTGTCTACCTTTTGGCTATTGTAAATAATGCTGCTATGAACATAAGTGTAAAAATATCTGACTGAGTCCCTGCTTTCAGTTACTTTCGATGTACACCCAGAAGTGGAATTTCTGGACCATATGAATCTATTTTTAATTTTTAGAGCTCACATTCTGTTTTCTATAGCTGCACCTTTCTATAATCTTACAAACAGTGCACAAGGCTTCTAATTTCCCCACATCCTCACCAATGCTTGCTGTTTTCTACTTTTTTTTCCTTCTTTTTAACTAATGTGTTACTAAGGAATTGTGGGTGTTCCTGAAGTTCATTTTTCAGTTTTAGTTTGCAAACCAAATTTACTAATTCACGTTTAGTTTCAGTTTTAGTTTGCAAATGACATTTTACAAATCCACATTTACTAATTTTCCAAGACAAATGACCTTCCCTTCACTAGAATTGCTTGAGTTGTTTCTGAGGACTACTTATGAGGACTGTGGTCTCAGCCTCCTAAACTGTTGAGTAAGATGCACTAATATATTAAACGAATACGTATCAAGCCTCTCCTATGCTTGGCCATTATGTCTGTGCAAAAGATCAATATCCATGAGACCCAATGCCTACCATCAAAGATCTTGTTGTCACCACATCACACACATTAGAATGGTTATTAATATATTTCTTCCCCTGGTAAGCACACTTTAGGTGTATTCTATACCTCTGGTCAATTGTCACATTATCAAGGAATGGGAATCCATTCAATATAAAAGTCCTATACTTAAATAAAGCAACTAGTTACTTGAATCTTTAGAATTTATTCAACTTAACAAAAAACTATGTGTATATATATATATATATATACACACACACACACACACACACACACACACACACAGATACACAGATGGATATAATAGATAGATGTGGATACACAGTTAAATGGCAGGTAAGTCATCTGCATTCCTTGGCCTTTTGACACACTTCCATCTTTAAAAGCCAGCAATGGCTAGTTGAGTCTCACATTGTATCACTCTTACATGGACTTTTCTAACTCTCTTCCACTTTCAAGGACCCTTGCGATTATAGTGGACCCACCTGCGCCATCATGACTCTGAGGTCTGGAAGTGTTTTACAAGAGGAAAGAGGCTAGGACTGTAAGATGTGCACATCAGAATGACAGTGCAGTGACCATGGGATTCATTTCACCATTATCTTCAAGGTACTGACATTCATACACCAGTACTGTCATGGTACTAAAGGGTATAGGCATGAGATAACCACAGGGAACTCAAGATCTAAACACAGAACCAAGTAAAACAAATGTAGGCCACGTATCTGCAAAATTGTATATGAAATCCTAGGCAGAAGAAATTAACATATGCACATACAAATTAAGGATTGGTAGAATCCTTATCTCTTTTATCTTAAAGAAAAGGTCTTTATGGGGAAAGTGGTATAGTAATATTGCCTCTCAAAGCTAATTACTGAGATATGCTTTCAATGGTTGAAACATTATTTTCTGGTATAAATTACTTCTCAATTGAGGATGGGGCATTATATAATAACTCTTTTTAAAATCAAATTTATCTTAAATAATTCCATAATTGTCTATTAATTTCCTGTGTATTCCTATTAATTTATGGGTAAAATGTTAAAGATGCAAATAAAGCACTGCCTGATGATTTTTTTAAACCTGCATGAATCTTCCAAAATTCTTGTGGAGGGAAAATAACTGCTAAGCCCATAGATATAATTTTTTTTATAAAATACTAGTCTCTAGAAATGTTCTAGGTGAATGCCTAGAATCATTCTACTCAAAGAAAGTTTGGTCATCAATATTTTAATAAGAAAAAGAAATCTTTGAGTTTATGAATTGTTCTCAAGTTTTGATACTTCTATTGTATTACTGACCTATTTTTGTCTAGTGTGATCTAGAGATGGCAGGTGGTCTGCGAAGTTCTCCAGTATGTGGTCCAGGCAAGTCTTTCCTAGTATTAATAATGAAATCACCCCAATGGCTAACTTTTTGTCTTTGGTATGGATCTGTACCTGCCTTCTCATATTTTCCACTGGCAACCTATTAGGTCAGAATCTCTCTCTTTACTGATTTGGTAAGGAAAAAGTAAAGGGTTAGCAGTTCAATGCTAGGCTTGGATCCCATCCATTATTATTACTTGTGTGATACAGTTCAAGCTATCTTCTCCTACGGGCATGTTTTCTCAGTTTAAAAATGGAGCTGGGTCATGGGTGATGAGGGAGAGAGGGCAACTTTAAGGGTACCTATAAATATTAAAGGAATAAAGTAATGCCAAATTCCTCTGTAAGTTAAAAAAATACAACCTATTATTGTTATCCATACAGTGATAGGTTTTCAATGACAAGTAGGTATGGATAAGTCAGGTAATCAGTAGAACTTTTTGATAACCAAAGTGATTTGTAGCACAAACAAACTTAAAAAGAATTTTATAGCTACCCTTTCCTTTACTTGTTTCATGAATTATCTTACTCTAATACTGATTTTCTATAAAATGCCCTAGTGGCATATTCTGACTTTTGAGTTATGTCCTTATTATGGTGCCCTTTCTAAACTGAATGACACTTGAGAACCATTTATATTTATGGATTTATCACCTAAGTTCAGGGAACGTATCATTGCAAAAGGTCAAGTATAAATGTCCACTTTCTTCAGAACTAAAGAAACATTTTGAACTCAATACACTATGAAATTTAAAACTGCATCTTAACACAGTGGGCCATTCCACTCATAAATAATGCTTTTTATACGATTTAGCCATTAAGAGCTTCCAAAATCTTTTCTTAATCTCTTTTCTATTTCTATAATGTACTCTTCTATAATGTGCAGGCCACTCTTTCATCTTTCAAAACAAATATCTAAGCTCCAGTGTATCTACTCAAGTAATAATGTGAGTTATTTCTGATGATTGCTTATATTTTTCCCTTGATACCTATGTAAAAATTGATACAAAGTTATACATTATTATGAAAACTGGGACAAAAATTCACCAGGCTTCCACAGTTCATAAATTAAGTCAACTGGGACTATATTTTAATTATTAAAATCTACTTTTATTGTTAACTTTCATGATCTCTTTTTCCTTCCGTAACAAAGTCAATGCATATCTTATTAATGGAGATTCATTTGCATATCTTACTATGCTTTCTAATTAGTCTCTTTACATAAACTTTTATTTTTAGTTTTTTACCTAAACTTTTTAAAAAAGCAAATACACATGTTAAAAACCTAATTAATTACTTAAATTTAAAATTTGATAGTACCTAGTAAAATTTATGCTTCTGACCTTAGGATGTGATATGTTACTAATGGAAGTGCCTCTATTCACCCATACACTTAATCAACAAATACTTTTGAGTACCTGTTATATACCAGAAATAGATACAATCCATGAAACTAAGATCTAGAAGAATGGGATACATATACATTTATACAGCTTGAATAGGATATATATATAATAATCTTATATAAAACAAATTCAAGTGAATAATTATTTAATAATAAATCAAGAAAAGTGTAATTAAACAGGAAATGTGATAGGGAATGATGGTGGAACACCTCCATAGACAAAGATTCTTTGGAGGCCATATTTGGTTTGAGATTAGAAGATGAGAAGAAGATAGTTTTCAAGAAGTAGACAATTCCAACATGAAAATGCAACATGTGAAGCTTCTAAGATATGGAAATTCTTAGCAGAAGGCAGCAGCTTGGTGGTGAATAAGGAAGAGATTAGGTGACCTGAGATTGGAGAAGTAAAGGGGACCCTGATAAGAGGCCTGACTATGGCATGGAGTATTGGTTCTCAGTGATTAATGTACATAATAGCCACACTTTTAATAGTCCTTAGTGATTTTTGTTTGTGTATTATCCTAAAACAATTTTGAAAACTACTTTTCACATACTTTAACTCACTATCTAAAGTTTTCCATCATAATTTAAAATAGTTGCAAAGGGTGCAACCTCTGGAGCATCGTAAGGCACACCTCACTTTATTGTGCTTAACTTTATTGCACTTTGCAGATGCCACATTTTTTACAAATTGACAGTTTGTGGCAACCCTACTTCAAGCAAGTCTATTGGTGCCATTTTCCAACAGCATTTGCTCACTTCATGCCTCTGTGTCACATTTTGGCAATTATAGCAATATTTCAAACTTTTCCATGATGGTTATATTTGTTATGGTGATCTGGGATCAGTGATCTTTGATGTTACTATTGTGATTGTTTGGGGGCACCATGAACTGCTCCCCCATAAGATGGTGAACTTTACTGCTATATGTTGTGTGTGTTCTGACTGCTCACCAACTGGTCATTCCCTCATTTCTCTTTCCCCTCAGCCTCCATATTCCCTGAAACACAACAATATTGCAACTAAGCAAATGAGTCACCCTACAATGGCTTCTAAGTGTCCAAGTGAAAGAACAGTCACACGTCTCTCACTTTAAATCAGAAGCTGAAAATAATTAAGCTTAGTGGGGAAGCTGTGCTGAAATCCAAGACAGGCCAAAGGTAAGTAAGTCTCTTGGGCCTGTTAGCCAAGTTGTGAACACAAAGGAAAAGTTATTGAAGGAAACTGAAAGTACTACTTCAGTGAACATGTGAATGATAAGAAAGCAAAACACCCTTACTGGTGAAATGGAGAAAGTTTTGGTGGTCTGGATAGAAGATCAAACTGGTCACAATAATCCCTTAAATGAAAGCCTGATCCAGAGCAAGGTCACAACTCTCTTCAATTCTATGAAGGCTGAAAGAGGTGAGGAAGCTGCAGAAGACAAGTCTGAAGCTGGCATAGGTTGGTTCATGAGGTTTAAGGAAAGCAGCCATTTCCATAACATAGAAGTACAAGGTGAAGCAGCAAGTGCTGATGGAGAAGCTGCAGCAAGTTATCCAGAAGATCTAGCTCAGATCATTAGTGAAGGTGGCTCCACTGTTCAACAGGTATTCAGTTAGATGAAACAGCCTTTTATTTGAAGAAGATGCCACCAAAGACTTTCATAGCTAGAGATGAGAAACCAATGCCTGATTTCAAAGCATCAAAGAACAGGCTGACTCTCTTGTTAGGGGCTAATGCACCTGGTGACCTTAAGGTGAAGCCAGTGCTCATTTGCCAATCCAAAAATCCTAGGGCACTTTAAAATTATGCTAAATCTACTCTGCTTGTGCCTATAAATGTAGCAACAAAGCCCATGTGACAGTATATCTGCTTACAACATGGTTTACTGAATATTTTAAGCCCATTGTTGAGCTCTACTGCTCAGAAAACAAGATTCCTTTCAAAATATTGCTGCCTATTGAAAGTGCATCTGGTCATCCAGGAACTCCCATAGAGAATACAAGATTAATATTTTCATGCCTGTTTACATAACATTGATTCTGCAACCCATGGATCAAGGAGTAATTTTGACTTTCAAACCTTATTCTTTAAGAAATACACTTCATATATTGCTGCTATATATAGATAGATATTGAGTCCATTGATGTGTATGTGCAAAATACATTGAAAACCTTCTGGAAAGGATTCGCCATTCCAGATGGACATTAAGAGTATTCGTGATTCATAGGAAGAGGTCAAAATAATCAACATTAATAGGAGTTTGGAAGTTGATTCTAACCTTCATGGATGACCTAGAGGGGTTCAAGATTTCAGTGGAGGAAGTCACTGCAGATGTGGTGGAAATAATAAGAAAACTAGAAGTGGAGCCTGAAAGTATACTGAATTTCTGCCATCGCATGATAAAACTTTAATAGATGAGCAAAGAAAGTGTTTTCTTGAGATGGATCTACTTCTGAATTGAAGATGCTGTGAAAATTGTTGAAATGATAATAAAGGATTTAGAATATTATGTAAACTTAGTTGATAATAGCGGCAAGGTTTGAGAAAACAGATGCCACTTTTGAAACAAACTCTGTGGGTAAAATTCTATTAAACAGCATCACATACTACAGAGAAGTTGTCTGTGAAAGAAAGAGTCAATGCAGCAAAATTCATTGTCATATTTTAAGAAATTTCCACAGTTACCCCAACACCCAGCAACGACCACACTGATTAGTCAGGAGCCAGCAAAAATGAGGTAAGACCCTCCACCAGCAAAAAAGATTATGACTCACTGAAAGCTAAAATGATGGTTAGCACTTTTTAGCAGTAAAGTATTTTTTAATTAAGGCATGTACATTGCTTTTGTAGACATAATGCTATTACACACTTAGACTACAGTATAGTGTAAACATTATTTTACATGCATTGGAAAGCCAAAAAATTCATTTGACTTACTTAACTGTGATATTTGCCTTTTTGTGGTGTTTTGGAACTGAACTTGCACTATCTCTGAGGTATGCCTATAAATAAAAGCATTCTAGGAAAATCCGTTTAGCCACTCTTTTAAATATAGCTAGTGGTATATAAGTACTATGGTGATTCTTTTTTAAAACAAAATATGCAGAACTTTTATTCAAAAATTGAAAAATTAACACTATTTGTTTCTCTTTTAACTTGTATTTCCAGTTTATTTTTCCCAGAGATTTTAATATTAATTCAAATATCTTATAAACAAGAGTCTTAATGATCACATTATCATAGTTCCATAAATATAGTATATGAATTAAATTAATTTTAAAAGTAGTATGTTGTAGATTCAAGATGACAGCATGAGCAGTGAGACGGAGAATTCCTCCCAAAACCACAGATAGTATGAGAATGTAGTTAATTGATACAACTAACCCTAAAACAACAAGAAGAAAGAAGGCTGAACCAGACTGCACACAGACCTCAGGAACAGAGCAGACCTCACGAAACAGGGTTATGTACGAAAGCCTTAATAAGGCGGGACCCAAGCCCTTTCCCCACTCCAACTCACTACCGGCGGGAGGAAGAGAAATGGAGAGGGGGAGGGGGTGGAAGCGTGGGACTACTGAACACCCAGCCCTGGAGATCTGCTTTGGGAGCAGAAACCTACACTGTGTGGTGCTCTGGAGGGTGGGGAGCTCAGACAGGTGGAGTGCTTGAGAGACAGATTCCGGCCATTTGTGGAGGAGGGCTTCCACACCTGGCTGCTCTGGAAGAAGGGAAAGACAGGCGGTTGGAGAAGAATCCTAGCAGCAGAGGGCTGCTGAAGGGGTGGGGTTTTCACCGAGCTTGCTGAGTGGGGGAGGGGAGAGCAGGACAAGGTTCTCTGGGCATGCTCTGCCCAGCTGGTTGGGACTTTGAGGAGCTTCAGGTGCCCCATCCCCATGGCTGCCTGCTCAGCTCTGAGAACCCCCACTGTGACACACAGCCTGCTGCACCTTCCTCCTAGCCTGCCAACACTGGTTTGAAAACCTGCAGTCATTGTGCTAGCATCAGGCCAGCCGGAAGGAGGCCCTGCCTACAACAGCTAGAGACACCAAGCACAGAGGCTTACACCTGTGTGCTTAGCCAACTAGCTCTGACACTGGAAACAGGCACTGCAGACAGGAATCAGGAAACAGATCTTTCCTCACCCAAGGCACCAACATTGCTCCCCTTCGATACCCAGCTCACTCTAGGGGCTGAGCACTTCTAGAGACTGAAGCTTCTGGGCACTAGTGGGTACCACACAGAAATATGAAACATCAAAAGAACATGGTTCAGACCAAAATCTCACAAACCCCAGAAAAAGGGTCAAATGAAATTGAATTCATCAATCTGCCTGAAAGAGAGTTCAAAATAACAATCATAAACATGCTTATGGAGGTATAGAAAAATATTCAAGAACTCAGGAATGAATTTAAGTCAGAGATTCAATCATTAAGAAATTCCATATCTGAAATGAAACATACAATGGAGGGATTTAAAAGCAGATTAGATGTAGAAGAGACGGTAAATGGAATAGAAATTAGAGAAGAGGAATACAAAGCTGAGGCACAAAGAGAAAAAAGAATCTCTAAGAATGAAAGAATATTGAGAGAATTGTGTGATGAATCCAAATGAAACAATATTCATATTATAAGGGTACCAGAAGAAGAGAGAGAAAAAGGGATAGAAAGTGTCACTGAGGAGGTAATTGCTGAAAAATTCCCCAATCTGGGGAAGGAGATAGTCTCTCAAGCCATGGAGGTGCACAGATCTCCCAACACAAGGGACCCAAGGAAGACAACATCAAGACATATAATAATTAAAATGGCAAAGATCAAGGATAAAGATAGACTATTAAAAGCAGCTAGGGAGAGAAAAAAGATCACATATAAAGGAAAACCCATCAGGCTATCATCAGACTTCTTAACAGAAATTTAACAGGCCAGAAGGGAGTGGCAAGATACATTTAATGCAATGAAGCAGAAGAACCTTGAACCAAGAATACTATACCCAGCAAGGTTATCACTTAAATTTGAAGGAGAGAATAAACAATTTTCAGATAAGAAAAAGTTGAGAGAATTTACCTCCCACAAACCATCTCTACAGTACATTTTGGAGGGACTCCTGTAGATGCAAGTGTTCCTAAAGCTAAATAGATGTCACCCAAGGGATAGACAAAGAGTAAAGAATATGATTCATAACATACAAAGAATGGAGGAGAAAGAAAAAGGAGGAAAAAAAAGAGACAGAGAACCTTTAGGTTGTGTTTGTAATAGTACACAATGTGAGTAAAATTAGACTGTTAAATACTAAGGGAATTACCCTGGAACCTTTGGTAGCCATGAATCTAAAGCCTGCAAAGACAATAAGTACATATCTATCAATAGTCACCCTAAATGTAAATGGTCTGAATGCACCAATCAAAAGACACAGAGTCACTGAATAGATTAAAAAACAAGACCTGTCTATATGCTGCCTACATGAGACTCACTTCAAACCCAAAGACATACACAGACTGAAAGTAAAGGGATGGAAAAAGATATTTCATGCAACTAACAGGGATAAAAAAGCAGGAGTTGCAGTACTTGTATCAGACAAAAAAGACTTCAAAACAAAGAAAGTAACAAGAGACAAAGAAGGGCATTACATAATGATAAAGGGGTCATTCCAACAAGAGGATATAACTGTTATAAATATCTGTGAACCCAACACAGGATCACCTACATATGTGAAACAAGTACTAACAGAATTAAAGGGGGAAATAGAATGCAATGCATTCATTTTAGGAGACTTCAACACACCACTCACTCCAAAGGAAAGATCAACCAGACAGAAAATAAGTAAAGAGACAGAGGCACTGAACAAAGTACCAGAACAGATGGACCTAATGGATATCTACAGAACACTGCATCCAAAAGCAACAGAATACACATTTTTCTCAAGTGCACATGGAACATTTTCAAGAATAGATCATATACTTGGCCACAAAAAGAACCTCAGTAAATTCAAAAAGATTGAAATTGTACTAACCAGCTTCTCAGATCACAAAGGTATGAAACTAGAAATAAATTACACAAAGAAAACGAACAAACACATGGAGACTCAATAACATGCTCCTAAGTAATCAATGGATCAATGACTAAATAAAAACAGAGATCAAACAATATATGGAGACAAATGACAACAATTATTCAACAACACAAAATCTGTGGGATGCAGTGAAGGCGTACTAAAAGGGAAATATATTGCAATACAGGCCTACCTCTGGAAAGAACAACAATCCCAAATGAACAGTCTAAACTCACAATTAATGAAACTAGAAAAGGAAGAAAAAATGAGGCCCAAAGTCAGTAGATTGGGAACAAGACAAGGATGCCCGCACTCCCCACTTTTATTCAACATAGTTCTGGAGGTCCTAGACATGGCAATCAGACAACACAAAGAAATAAAAGGCATCCAGACAGGCAAGAAAGAAGTCAAACTGTCCCTGTTTGCAGATGACATGATATTGTACATAAAAAACCCTAAAGAATACATTCCAAAACTGCTAGCAGTAGTATATGAATTCAGCAAAGTTGCAGAATACAAAATTAATACACAGAAATCTGTTGCATTCCTATACACTAACGATGAACTACCGGAAAGAGAAATCAGGAAAACAATTCCATTCACAATTGCATCAAAAAGAATAAAATACTTAGGAATAAACCTAACCAAGGAAGTGAAAGACCTATACCCTGAAAACTACAGGACACTCTTAAGAGAAATTAAAGAGGACACTAATAAACAGAAATTCATTCCATGCTCTTGGCTAAGAAGGATTAGTATTGTCAAAATGGCCATCCTGAGTAAAGCAATCTACAGATTCAATGCGATCCCTATCAAAATACCTACAGCATTCTTCAGTGAACTAGAGCAAATAGATCTAAAATTCATATGGAACAGAAAAAGACTCCGAATAGCCAAAGCAATCCTGAGAAGGAAGAATAAAGCAGGCAGAATTACGCTCCCTGACTTCAGGCTCTACTGCAAAGCCACAGTAATCAAGACAATTTGGTACTGGCACAAGAACAGACCCACAGACCAGTGGAACAGACTAGAGAGTCCAGATATAAACTCAAGCATATATGGTCAATTAATATACAATAAAGGAGCCATGGACATACAACGGGGAAATGACAGCCTCTTCAACAGCTGGTGTTGGCAGAACTGGACAGCTACATGTAAGAGAATGAAACTGGATTACTGTCTAAACTTATACAAAAAATTAAACTCAAAATGGGCCAAAGACCTGAATGTAAGTCATGAAACCATAAAACTCTTAGAAAAAAACATAGGCAAAAATCTCATGGACATAAACATGAGTGACTTCTTCATGAACATATCTCCCCGGGCAAGAGAAACAAAGGCAAAAATTAACAAGTGGGACTATATCAAGCTAAAAAGCTTCTGTACAGCAAAGGACACCATCAATAGAGCAAAAAGGTACCCTACAGTATGGGAGAACATATTCTTAAATGACAGATCCAATAAAGGATTGACATCCAAAATGTATAAAGAGTTCACATGCCTCAACAAACAAAAAGCAAATAATCCAATTAAAAAATGGGCAGAGGAGCTGAATAGACAGTTCTCTAAAGAAGAAATCCAGATGGCCAACAGGCACATGAAAAGATACTCCACATCGCTAATCATCAGAGAAATGCAAATTAAAACCACAATGAGATATCACCTCACACCAGTAAGGATTGCCATCATCGAAAAGACAAACAACAACAAATGTTGGCGAGGTTGTGGAGAAAGGGGAACCCTCCTACACTGCTGGTGGGAATGTAAACTAGTTCAGCCATTGTGGAAAGCAGTATGGAGGTTCCTCAGAATGCTCAAAATAGAAATACCATTTGACCCAGGAATTCTACTTCTATTAATTTACCCTAAGAATGCAGCACTCCAGTTTGTAAAAGATAGATGCACCCCTATGTTTGTCGCTGCACTGTTTACAATAGCCAAGATATGGAAGCAACCTAAATGTCCATCAGTAGATGAATGGATAAAGAAGATGTGGTACATATACACAATGGAATATTACGCAGCCATAAGAGAAAAACAGATCCTACCATTTGCAACAACATGGATGGAGCTAGAGGGTATTATTCTTAGTGAAATAAGCCAGGCAGAGAATGACAAGTATCAAATGATTTCACTTATCTGTGGAATATAAAAACAAGGAAAAAAACTGAAGGAACAAAACAGCAGCAGACTCACAGAACTCAAGAATGGACTAACAGTTACCAAAGGGAAAGGGACTGGGGAGGGTGGGTGGGAAGGGAGGGATAAAGGGGAAAATGGGGCATTACGATTAGCACACAAAACGTTGGGGGAGACACGGAAAAGGCAGTATATACAGAGAAGACAAGTGATGATTCTATAGCATCTTACTATGCTGATGGACAGTGACTGCAATGGGGTATATGGGGTGGACTTGATAATGGGGGGAGTCTAATAACCATAATGTTGTTCAAGTAATTGTACATTAATGATGTCAAAATTTTTAAAATTAAAAATATTAAAAAATTCAGTGTGTTGTGGAGGGCCAGAAGGGAGATTACCAGAAGTGAGAACAATGGATCTGGAAGTGAGAACACCAGATGTGAGATCAGCCTGGAAGTAAGATCACTGCAGGCGGTACTGAGCCTATGTATATAAGCTGTGGTGTGAAATAAAACCGCATCACTACTCTGCTAGCAGTGGTCAGTGAACCTCCTGATCCCAGCTTTGATTTTCATGTCTTTCTTGCTATCTCTGTGTTTTCCCAATCTCCCACCCACCTCTCTCAGGTTCAGCTGATTTGCAGAGCTGGTCTCTGCAGATGGCGCCCAAACAGGGACCTGAAACGGGGTGACAGAAAACTTAACTGAGGAGACTCACTGAGGAGCAGATGCATATCAAAAAATAAGGCATGGAAGCAATAGATTCCAGGGTGAGATATGGGAGCAATAGAGTCAAGAGTAAAACATCTGTACTAATGTACAAGAACAGCAGAGGCAGGAGTAACATGGGACAGTCAGGGTCAAAGGACAGAGAAGTCATTGTACATATGCTTAAGGCTATGCTTCACCCCCACAGCAGTACTGTGCACAGCCAGGAGCTACAATCTTTTCTCACTCTTGTGCAGGATACTTGCTCCTGGTTCCCTGAAGAAGGAACCATAAATGAGCAAACTTGGCAAAAGTTGGGGCTTCAGCCCAAACAGTGCTTCACCATTCAAGGGCCCCGGGACTTTCCTGTAGAAACAATTGCTTTATGGAATTTAGTGAAGGAAAGTTTGGATCCTCCCCCAAGGTTACTCGTATGCCTGATAGACTTCTGGAGGGAGGTTCTATGGTTGAACAATTGAAACAAATGGTCACCAGTTATGAGGCTTTGGCTAATGTGACAGCCCCCATGGACTGTGATCCGTTACCTCCCAAGTATGAACAAGACAATGAGCTACTACCTCCCAAGTATGAACAAGGGTTGTTAAAGGAGGAACAGCAATGTGAGAAGGAGCCCCCTGAGTCTGGGCAACATGGCACCCATGGCATCCAACATGGTGACTAGATGGACTTATTTTGTGAACAGGAGGAATTTGCCTCCTCAGAGTCCAAGATGAAGGGAGAGGACGGCACAGGGCCCTCTGACACCTTTAAACTTCTCACTGATACCCAATCTGTCTTGGCTGCTTTAAAAAATTTGGAAATGTCTTCCCCTAAACCCCAGCAATCACCCATCTCTCCTGATAGGCCTTGGAGTTGCAAACTGCTAGCAGGGAACCCCTCCACACCTCCGTGCCCCCCTAGTATTCAGATTACTCAGGAACATTCCATTTGTGTTGCCACCAGAATAACTCCCGGCCCCACTCGCTGCTCAACTTTGCAGCGTAACACCCAGGAAGCTCAGAGATGGGGTGAGGATACATTTGAGTTCCACTCCTTTTGCTTACCAGTCACTGAAATGTGGGAAGGGGATGGAAATCCTAGACACCATAGTGCTATCCCTTTCAAAACTTTAAAAGAGCTCAAACGGTCCTGCTCTCAATATGGCCTAACTGCCCTTTTTACTCTTGCTCTCTTGGAGGCAATATCCTCTGAAGCTCTGGCTCCTAAAAATGCTCTCTAAGGCATGTCTCACTGGAGGTGAATTTGTAGACTTGTGCATAGAACAGGCTGATAGAAATCAAATGCATAATATTCCCATCAATCTGGATACGCTGACTGGGGAAGGGCAGTATTCTGCCTTGATAAGTCAGCTCCAGTTCACTTTACAAGTATATCAGCAAATTAATATTTGTGGAAGCAAGGCTTGGAGGAGCCTGCCCACCGCAGGAGCTAACACTGAGGAGCTGAGCAGCATTCGGCAAGGCCCAGATGAGCCATTTCAGGAATTTGTATCTCATTTACTGCAGGCAATATCTAGAGTAGTTCCTGATTCTGAGGCTGAGAATATTCTTGCTAAACAGCTGGCCTTTGAAAACACAAACAGTACACGTCAGGGCCTCATTTGGCCTTTTATTAAAAAGGGAACTCTTTCTGACTTTGTCAAACTCTGCCCAGATGTTTCCTACATTCAGGGTGCAGCATTAGCAGCTGCACTACAAAAACATTCAGGCTGACACCAAAGCCCCATCCCCAAGAAGGCACAGAGTGCCATCTTAAAGGTGGATGTTTTCACTGTGGACAGCACAGCCATTTTGTCTGAGAGTGCCCTCACCCAAAAGAGTATCTGAGGGCACCTCCTACCATCTTACCACAGCCCCAAGAAAGACCAAATGGGGTCCCTAAAATTTGCCCGTGGCGCCGCTTAGGCAAGCATTGGGCCAATGAACGTAGGTCACAAACTGATGTTCAGGGACTACCACTGTCAGGATCCTCGTGACAGGACCTACCCCAGCCCCAGCAAGTAATGGGGGCCCTGTCCGTGACTCCCTCAATTGTCCTTCTCCACACAAGACAGTCCAACAACTTTGTTGAGCAACCCCAGGGAAGGCAGTATTAGACCTCAGTCCCACCTCCCAATTCATACTAACTCCTGACATGGGACCCCAAGCTATTCCCACCAGGGTATATGGCCTCTTACCTCCCAATACAGTAGGCCTTGTGTTTGGCAGGAGTACCTGAAACTTGAAAGGACTACAGGTGCAGCCCAGGGTCATAGACTTCGACTACATGGGTGAAATTAAAGTGAGGTGTTGCTCACCTTTCAGAATTATTCAAATGTTATCCTCTGACCATGTAGCTCAATTTGTTGTGCTGCCTCTTGTACAAGCTGGCCAGGGCCAGGCCTCCTGGACAAGAGGAAACCAAGACTTCAGTTCCTCAGATGCCTTTTGTGTCCAATGGGTGGGACTTGAATGACCTACTTTGACTCTTTGGATAATGGGAAGTGTTTTGAAAGCCTTGTGGATACTGGAGCCGACATGTCTGTCTTTTCATCATGACTGGCCCACCACTAGGCCCACCCAAGAGGCTATGACTGATCTGCAAGGTATTGGTATAGCACAGGGTCCTTTACAGAGTTCTCAGATATTGGTCTGGTTGGACAAGGAGGGTCATACAGAGATTTTTCAACCCTACATCCTCAAATATCTCCCTGTTAATCTGTGGGGATGGGATGTTTTAACTCAGATGTCCTTTTTACTCTATAGCCCTAATCCCCAAGTTGCTCAAATGATGCTAGACCACGGCCATGTGCCCAGGACTGGCCTGGGAAGTGAGGGCCAAGGTTGGCCACTCTCGATCTCCCCACAGCCCCACCAAGATTGATCTGGCTTAGGGTACTGACCAAACTTGCCCTAGGGGCCTTGGTATCTCCTGCTTCCCTGATACTGGTGGCCTGAAAAATATAATGGTTAACTGACAAGCCCATCTGGGTGGACCAATGGCCCCTGACTCAGGGGAAACTAAAAATTGCCCAACAGCTGGTAACCAAACAATTGGAAGCCGGACATACTGAGGAATCTCTTGGTCCCTGGAACACTCCCGTCTTTTTGATAAAAAAGAAACAATCCAGTCACTGGAGACTCCTACAGCATCTCTGCAAGGTTAACGCAGTCATGGCTGCCATGGGAGCACCCCAACCGGGACTGCCCTTCCCCACCATGATCCCTTGGAAATACTCCCTCATTGTTATTGACTTGAAAGACTGTTTCTTTACTATTCCTTTACATCTGAAAGATAAGGAGTGCTTTGCCTTTAGTTTGCCCTCAGTTAACTTTGAAGAGCCCATGAAAAGATACCAATGGAAAGTACTTCCTCAAGGAAAAGCCAATAGCCCCACTTTATGTCAAACATTTGTGGCACAGGCCATTCAGGTGGTATGTGACAAATATCTGGAAGCATATGTTATCCATTATATGGATGGTATTCTCTGCTCTCATGCAGACCCAGAGGTTTTGTCTCAGCTTTACAGACTGCTCAAAATACAGTTAGATACCCATGGACTCCACATTGCACCCGAGAAGGTGCAAATGCAAGCTCCATTCTCCTATTTGGGAACTCATATTTTACAGAGGATCCTTCAGCCCCAAAAGATAGAGATAAGAATAGGCACCTGCATGCCCTGAACGATTTCCAAAAACTACTTGGAGACATCGATTTGCTAAGTCCATTCCTGAGACTTACCACAGGGCAGTTACAACTTCTTTTCCAACTTCTTCAGGGCAACCCTGATCCTTCCTCCTTCAGACACTTAACACCTGATGCCAAAGATGCCTTAAAACTTGTTGAGGATGCTATTCAGCATGCTCAGGTACTTCGTCTTAATCCCCAGGCACCTGTCTCTGTTGTTGTTTGTACCACCAGCCCAACTCCTACAATAGTTTTATGACAAACCCTGGGACCCCTTGAATGGGTTCATCTCCTGAATTCTCCTCCTCAACATCTTACTCCTTATCGTGTCCTGGTGTGTGATGCAGTTCGTAAGGCCAGGGCCCAGCTTAGGCAGCCTATGGCTGCTGAACTTTCTCTCATTACAATGCCCAGCCACAAGCTTGGCTGTGGTCCACTTCTGAGGAGCAGCAGTTAGCCTTCGAAAATTTCCCTGGGAAGATTGATCGCCACTATCTGCCCAACAAGCTCTTACAATTTCTTAAGGACACTCCTCTGACCTTTCCCAGGATTATGCGCTGCAAACCCATCCGCAATGTGATCACCGTCTGCATGGCTGGATCCAGTTCGGGTACTGCCGCTGCTTATACCCCTGAAGGCACTCGCTCCCGCCACACTCACCACTGCTCCTCCCAAAGGGTAGAGCTGGAGGCTGTGCTTTAGGCGCTTGAGTTGTACCCAGAAAAATCCCTTAATGTTTACACTGATAGTAAATATGTGTTCATGGTATTCCGTGTTGTGGAAACAGCTATTATTTCACAAGTCACTGCTGAAGAAGTCTTTCATCTTTTTCACAGAGCTCAGGTAGCTCTTAGGCAGTGGACCCGTCCATTGTATGTTGGACATCTTTGTGCACCCACCAGTCTTCCTGGACCTCTGACAGCCGGTAAGGTGGCTGCTGCTGCCGCCCCCCATGAGCTCCCTCTTGAGGGTTTGACTTAGATCCCAGAGTGTTCGCTCTTGGCTGCTCAACACTCTCACCAATCATTCCATCACAATTCCCAAACTCTTAAAAAACAATTTGGAATTACCCGGGGACAGGCTAGACAAATAGTTCACATACGCCAGAACTGTCCCTCCTTACTGCCTATGGTACCCCTTGGTGTCAACCCTTGAAGCCTGGTTCCAAATCAAATTTGGCAAATGGACGTTACCCATGTCCCATCCTTCAAAAATACTCTTTTCGTTCACATCTTCCTTGATACTTATTCTGGCTTCATATGTGCTTCCCCTTAATCAGGAGAGGCCAGTAAAGACATCACCTCCCACTGCCTGCATGCGTTCTCCATCAAGGGCATTCCTAAACTCATTAAAACTGATAACAGGCCTGGATACACAGGACGAGCCTTCCAACATTTCTGTTACCTTTCAGATTCAACACATGATGGGAGTCCCTTACAATCCTCAGGGGCAAGGTATAGTAGAAAGAGCTCACCTTACACTTAAAAATCAGTTCTTTAAACAGAAAGGGGGAAAACATGGGACCTCCCCCACAACCAACTAAATCTTGCCCTGTTTACATTAAATTTTCTTTCTATGGATGAGCAAGGCCTCACAGCAGCAGACAGATTTTGGACCCCTCAGAACAAAAAATTTGCATTGGTCAGATGGAAAGACCCCCCTCACAGGTCTTTGGCAAGGACATGACTGGTACTTATCTGGAGAAGAGGTCATGTTTGTGTTTTCCCTAAGTCTGCTGCAGGTCCTTGCTGGCTCCCCGAATGGCTGGTCAAGCATCATCACACAGCTGTCGACTCCTGGGATGAGGACAAGGACCACCTCAGAAATCCACCTCCCTCAACACCCATCATCACAGCAGACGTGGAGAGCCCATCCTCTAATGTGGGGACAGCTCAAAAGGTTAACTCAGGAGGGAGAGGAAGTGATCAGATGACAGGGTCTGACACTGATGATGCCTGATAAGCTGTTCTTGGTGATGCTATCCATCATCGCCATCCACATGGGATTAGTATTGAACCTTTTCTCCAAATCCCCCAGTGCTACACCCAGTTACCTGGGGTGGTGAACTGGCCCCAGGGTCTGTCAATGACACCCAAGTCCTGGGAGGGCACCAGGGACCAGATGGACCATGCTGGCAGCAATCAGCACTACTTAACTATTCTGGACAAGCGGTGGATCCTCCTTTATGTGGAGTCCACCTACCTATGGATGGGTGCTTATTGCTCAGACAAGTGAACAAAACTGCTATGGGAGGCACCCAAATGGCAACCATCAGTGGGCCCTGGGACATTAGCAAATACATTTCCACCATTTCTATACCAGGGCTACTAATACCACCATTGTTGTGGCCCCAACTCATCCTCCCTTACCTTACTGCACAACAGCACCAGCATAGAATTGAAACAATGTCCATTGGGTAGATGTGTTCACCCTCTGGCCGTCCAATACAATCTTAGTTATTCTTCAGGGTTAGTGTTCAATTGCTGAACTGGCCCAGTGAAGACTGGATGACACCTGGAGGATATATATCACCCATCCTCAGTACCTCACGGCACAAGATGCAATGACAGTTGTGTTGTATTTGGGCCGACACAGACTACGTTAACTTTTCCTCCTCAATCATTCATGACCTAAATCTTGCACATTGCTGTGGAGTATGAGCTTGTGTGCAAGCCCCATATGTGCTGCTTGTAGGACCTTCTAATGTCTCTTTCCAGGGAAGCTTGTATAATATTACCTGCATAAACTGCAACCTAACTTCACGTGTGTCTACCTGGAACAAAGGAAAGAACTTCCTAGTCCATTCCCACTACCATATATTATGTTGCCCTCCAATCTATATGAACCATGGTATAATGACCCAGCGATACAAGCTCCTATAGAAATGAGGAATGTGCTCTCCAGGAGCCAGAGAGCTGTTGGACTCATAATTGCTGGATTAGTGACTACTATTTCTGTCCTCATCACTGCTGTTACCACAGTTATGGCCCTTTCACAATCCATAGACACTGCCCAATATGTCAATCAATTGGCCCATAACACCTCTCAAGCTCTAAAAACTCAAGAAGCCATTGATGTAAAGATAGAGAGCTGACTTGCCGGCCTAGAAAATACAGTCATAGCCATGGGTGATGAGGTGGAAACCCTCCAATACCAATTAGAGCTCCGATGCCATGCTGCATTTAAAAGTATCTGTGTTACCAATGTGCCTTACAACCATTCATAGTGGGAATGGCACAAAATTTGTAGCCATCTCCTAGGAGTGTGACAACATACAAACCTTAGCCTCGAGCTACATGACTTGCATCAAGAGATATTAGACATCCAAAATGCCTGATTATATATAATAGATCCCCAAGAGCTGGCGAAACAAGTCCTGGAACATCTTAAGGGCTCTAACCCATTTGATATGCTGAAACACACTCTCTAGTACCTGCTTGCTTTGGTGTCTGTGATAATCGTTTTGTTTTGTTTACTATTAGTTGGCTGGTGAGCCCTCAAGAAAAGAATCGATTGAACCTACATCACCTATGGCTTCAATTAAAGAAAGAGGGGGCAGAGTTTCCCAGCTTTGCCCTCAGATCTCTTTTCCAACCTTCTCACCTGACTACCTGTTTGCTGGTTCTGTGACCTTTCTTTTTCCTTCCTGAACGTAGCCCTTTCTAGAGTCTCCCTGCCCTGTTATTCCAGGAAGGGCAGCTTAAAAAACCTGGGTCCTCCAAAACATTTGAACAGAGCCAGGGCCCCAAGGCAAGTACTGGGCATGGAAGCCACATGCAAAGGTAACCAAGGAGACAGAGAACTGTCCCTCTCAGAGGATGCTGATCCTCTTTCACTCACATGCTCCGCATCATTCTGTTTGGCCCCCTAGGATGGCTGGTTAACCAGAGATGGATAAGATTCCTCAAGGAAGGAACAACCTAAGACAGGCACAGTCACAGAGGGACCATCAGGAAAGGACTTTGGGGGTCAACAAAGGTGTGTCACAGACCCTGAACCCCCAACTTTGCAGAGGCCAAATCCCCACCACTTCTGACAGAGGTCTCCTGCCCCCATAGCTGCTTCACTGCCCACGCACAGCTCAGACCAAGACCTAGGTAGTAGACAGAGACCTGGCCATCAGCAGCTGCCCCCTCATCGCACACCATAGGGAAAAGGCAGCTTCTGCTTGCACTAATCTTTATAGTATCTATCCACTACCTGAGGTTTTTATTAAAGAAAAAAGAGGGAGATATGGAGGGCCAGAAGTGAGAACACCAGATGTGAGATCAGCCCGGAAGTGCGATCACTGTGGCGGTACTGAGCCTATGTAAATAAGCTGTGGTGTGAAATAAAACTGTATCACTGCTTTGATTTCCATGTCTTTCTTGTTATCTCTGTGTTTTTCTCAGTCTCTCACCCACCCTTCTCATGTTCATCTGATTTGCAGAGCTGGTGCTGCAGTGTGTAACCATAAAGTTCCATGTGTTCATTTTTTTCTTCTTGGTTGAATTATCACTATGATTATTATTAGTGCACATTTTACCAAAGGATTGCAAATACATTTCAAATTCTAATAACAAGAATTCAACATGAAACTAAAATTTCACTGGAAATTCATCTTTAAATGACAAGAAATGTTCTCCTTCCCAAACTAGAACATGTATTCAAGTGTGAAAATTATTACAACAAAATTGGCCTTAAAACCAATATATTCCTAATTTTTTTTTAAATAAGTCACTGAGAAAAATCTGTTAACATAAATAAGTAGATGGACTTGGAAGGAGTTTGATAATAGCAATATAACATGACTCATTGAACTACTTGAGTTATGTACTAAAAATTCCAGTAATCCATTATCAAAAATTATGCTTAATGATCTATGAGCTGACAACTCAATAGGTCCTCTTTTAATTTTGTTGAAAGGAATTAATTAGAAACTACTATACTTGCAGAAAGATTTATTTTCTAGTCATTAGTGACATTTACCTTCTTAACATCAACATCAATATTTCAAATTATCTCTGTGTTTGTTACCCTAGAGGATTTTATACATTGGAGATGCTGCACCACTGTTAGATTCACAATGAATGAGGCCTCCTTTTGTGAACTAAAAGATCCAGTATAAAGGAGACAATTAAAAAAAAAAAAACAGTATAACCCACGTATATTTCAGACAGATTCATTTTAACAATAGCACATGCGGGAACTGGGAAATTGATTAGAACATGTGGGCCTCCACACTTCTTTGCAAAATTTTTATGTGCCCCCAGAGATATGTAAGCCTTTTTTGTAAAGCTGATAACCCAGGATAATTACTAAAAAATAAGATGTTTAAAAATCTAGCCTCAGAGATAATAATTTGATAGGTCTCTCATGGGGCCAGGAATATGCTTTTTTGTTTGTTTTTTAAACTCACTCCAGATGATTCTGAGGCAGGTTATCAATAGACTACTTTGCAAAAAAAAAAATCTGTGGAGAAAAAGCAAATGCTTAAATACTAACACTAGGTAATTGCTACTGACTGCTTTGCTCCAAGGACTGTTATATATTATATGTTACAAAGTTTTATATATTAAATCCTTATACCTCTATGAAATATGTATTACTATTATTTGCATTTTACATTTGAAGAAATTGAGTTAATTAGAAGTTATATCACTTGTGTAAGATACATAGCATAGAAAATAAGAGGGCACCTGAGAAAACATGAGGGTGAAGAAGGGTTAAGGTGTGGATAGCCTAGAATTTCAGGCTGAGAAGTAAGGATGATGTTAGGAAGGCTATGGGGATCTATGGAAAGATTTTCTACAGAAAAGTCTGAATTCAACAGAAAAGTAGGTGGATTGAAAGAAGGCTTCTTAAACTTTAACATGCCTAGAAGTCATATGGAGATCTTGTTAAAATGCAGATAATGATTTGAAGGTCTCAAGTAAGGCATAAAATTCTGTATTTCTAGCAAGTTCTCAGGTAATGCTTATATTGCTGTTCCATGGACCACAGCTTAAGTGGCAAGGGATAAAGACTGTGTGGTTAAATTTGGCAGCCACTAGCCACATGTGGCTTTTTAAATTTAAAATAACTAAAATTTAAATTAAAACTTTAAATCTTCAGATACACCAGCCACATTTCAAGGACACAATAGCCATAGAAAAGGTATAGAATATTTTTGTAATTGCAAAAACAATATTAGACAATGCTGAGTTAAAACAATATTGAAATAGTTCAAGGAGAAAACAGTGATATATCAATCAAAAGCAATAGCTTTGGGAACAAATAACAGTAGGAAGTAAATATATCTTAAGCCTGATTAGATAAGGGGAATAGGCAGAAGGAAAGGCTGATTGATGCCTGTGTTTTGGAACTACACAGCAGGAATAAGTTGAAAGATGATAAATTTTGTGTTGAGTATATTGAGTATAGGTGCCTTTCAATATCCATTTTGAGATGTACATTTGAGTCAGTTGAGTATAGAGGAGTTTAATTTAAAAGAGAGATTTGGGCTTGAAATGTAAAGGTTTGAAAGTATCATATCATTAATGATTATTATTATGAGAGCCATGGATTCACTTAAGAATCTTACATATATGATAGATAAATAGCTAGACTTACCAAGAATAAAAGGAAAAGAAACTCAAAGTTAGAAAGAGGAGACATTACAACTGATACCACAGAAATAGAAAGGATCATAAAAGATTACTAGGAACTATAACACATCAACAAATTGAACAACATAGAAGAAATGAAAAAAATTACAGAAACGTACAACCTACCAAGATTAAATTATGAAGAAAGAAAATCTGAACAGAACAATTGCTAATAAGGAGACTGAGTCAGCAATTAAAACCCTCCCAAAAAACAAAAGTCCTTTACCAGATGGCTTCAATTCTACTAAACATTCAAAGACTTAATACCAAAATTTCTCAAACTCTTCCAAAAATTGAAGGGGAAGGAACACTTTCTAACTGATTCTAAGAGGCCAACATTACCTTGATACCAAACCAGATAAGATACTACAAGAAATAAAAATGTACAGGCCAATATCCTTGGTGAACATAGATGTAAATATTAGCAAATCCTTACATATTTATAAATAAATATTTGTAAACAAAATATTAGCAAAATGAATTCAACAATATAAAGGAAAATACACTATGGGCAAATGGAATTTGTTCCAGGGATGCAAGTACGGTTCAACACCTACAAAACCAATCAATGTTATACTACATTAACAAAAAGAAGGATCAAAATCGTCTGATTATCTCAATAGACACAGAAAAAGCATTTGACAAAATTCAGTATGCATTGATGATAAAAACTCTGAACAAAGTGGTTATGGAAGAAACACACATCAACATAATAAAGGTTATATATGACAAACTCAAGCTAAAATCATTCTTAATGGTGAAAAGCAGAAAGGTTTTCCCCTAAGACCAGGAACAAGACAAGGATGCTCACTCTCATGACTTTTATTTGGCAGGACTATAAGTCCTAGCCAGATCTAGTAGGGAAAAAAAGAAATAAAAGACATCCAAACCAGAAAGGAAGAAGTAAAACTCTATTTGTGGATAATATGATATAATATATGGAAAATCCTAAAAACTCTACCAAAAGACCATTAAAACCTATAAATTAATACACTCAATAAAGTTGCAGAATACAAAATCAATATACAAATATTAGTTGGGTTTATATACACACTAAACTGAACTATTTGAAAAAGGAATTAAGAAAACAATCCATTTAAAATTGAATCAAAAAGAATAAAATACTGAGGAATTAGGTTTTAATCAAGGAAGTAGAAGATATGTACATTATATAAAGACAAGGAAAAAATTGAAAAAGACACAAATAAGTGGAAAGATTCTGTGCTCATGAATTGGAATAGATATTGTTAGAATAGCCTTAGTTCCCTAAAAAATCTACAGATTCAATGCAATTCTTATCAAAATTCAAATGATGCTTTTCACAGGAAAAGAAAAAAAAATCCCAAAATTTGCATGATACCACAGAAAATGTGAATACCCAAGTGATCTGAGAAGGAAGGACAAAGCTGGAGGCATCAGACTTCCCATTTTCAAACTATATCAGAAAGCTAATAATATAGTAATGAAAACAGTATGGTAGTCACATAAAAACAGACATATAGTTCAATAGAACAGAATGGAGAGCCCATAAATAAACCTACAAGTATGTGGCCAATTAATGTACAACATAGGAGCCAAGAATATACAATAGTTTTTTCAATAAATGGTGCTGGGAAAACTGGAGAGACACATGCTAAAGAATGAAACTGGACACCTGTCTTACACCAGACACAAAAATCAACTGAAACCGGATTAAAGACTTGAATGTAAGACCTGAAAGCATTAAACCCCTAGAAGAAAACATAGGGGGTGAGATCCTTTATATCAGTCTGGGTTTTTTTGGATTTGACACCAAAAAGCAAAGGCAACAAAAGCAAAAATAAAGGAGGACTGCATTAAAGTAAAAAGCTTTCGCACAGCAAATGAAATAATCAACAAAATGAAAAGACAACCTCCCAAATGGAAGAAAATATTTTCAAATTATCTATCTGATGAGAGGCTAATGACTAAATTATATAAAGAAGTTATAAAGCTCATAGTAAAAAATCAAACAATATGATTAACAAATGGGCAGAGGAACTGAAGAGAGATTTTTCTGAAGGAGACATACAGATGGCCAAAAAGTGTATAAAAAGGTGCTCAATATTATTAATCATCAGGGATATGCAAATCAAACTCATAATGAAATATCACTTCACCTTTGTTAGAATGTCTGTTATCAAAAAGACAAGAGATAAAAGATGGCAAGAATGTGGAGAAAAGAGAATTCGTGTGTACTGTTGGTGGGAATGTAAATTGTGGTGCAGTCACTATGTAAAACCGTATGGACCTTCCTCAAAAAATTAAAAATAGAACTGCCATGTGATCCAGTAATTCCATGTCTGGACATACAGCTGAAAGGAAACAGAAATCACTATCTCAAAAACCACCCCCATGTTCATTATTTACAATATCTACAATATGGAAACAACATAAGTGTCTGTTGGCAGATGTATGAATAAAGATGTGGTATATATACAATGGAATATATTTAGCCATAAAAAAGAAGGAAATCCTACCTTTTGTGACAACAAGGAATAAGTCAGACAGAGAAAGACAAATACTCTATTACTTTAAGTACTATCTTAAAAAAAAAAAACAAGCTCTTAGATACAGAGAACAGATTGGTGGTTGCCAGAGGTGGGGGCTAAGGGAAGGACAAAATGGGAAAGGTAATCAAAAGGTACACATTTCTAATTATAAGATGAGTAAGTTCCAGAGATGTATAGCATGGCAACTATAATTAAGAATGCTGTATTGTATGTTTGAAAGCTAAGAAAGTAGATCTTAGAAGTTCTTACTCTAAGAAAAAAATTCTAACTATGTGAGGGGTTAGATGTAACTAAATTTATTGTGGTAATCATTTTTTAATATATACATACACCATATCATTATATTGTACACCTTAGATTAATATGATGTTATATGTCAAGTGCATCTCAATAAAACCTGGAAAAGGGAATCCGATACAAAAAGATCTCTGGACCTTCTTTTTCAGGAGGATGGGGGAATAAAAACCCAGTACATTTTTTTATTGAAGTGAAATTCACATAACATATAATTAACCATTTTAAAGTGTACAAGATAATGGTACTTAGTGCATTCATAATAGTGCATTCACTATTTCTAATTTAAAACCTACCAACACCTGAGAACATGCTATACCCACTAAGTAATCACTCTTAATTTCCCCTCACCCCAGCCCCTGAAAACCACTATTCTGCTTTCTATCTCTATAGGTTTACCTATTTTGGACAGTTCATGCAAATGGCATCATACAATATGTGATCTTCTGTGTCTGGCTTCTTCACTTAGTATATATAATGTTACCAAGTTTCATCCAAGTTGTAGCATGTGTCAGTACTTCATTCCTTATTATGCATGAATAATATTTCTTTATATGTATAAAACACAATTTATTTGGAATTAAAGTTCTAAGGATTCTTGAACCACCCAAAAGGCAATTCACAAACTCTCCTAAAAGGCAAAATGTATAGACCCTCAAGAGCTCATTGATCACCAATTATGAACCCCAAATATGACCATGATGGCAGATAAACACATACGGTGTGAAAATGACACTGAAGGAAGAGGTCAGGAGCAGAATGCTGGAAAACACCAAGATTTAAGTTAACAAGTAAAGGAAAAGATACCTAGACAGACACTGAAAGGATAGAATAGAAAGAAAGAATGAGACTTCCAAAGGAAGCCTTCAAAAATAATACAATAAGACATACCATCCATGATAGAGATACTGAGAAACAAAGGAATGCAGAATTGCCCATTGAATTTAGGGGAAAAAAAGATCACTGTTAAATGATTTAATTAGACTTACAAAGATAGAAGCAGGATGGATGGCAGTAGTTTGAGGAATAAATTGAATAAGAAAAAAATGTGGAGAATGCATATAACTTTCAAGAAACTTAACTGCAAAAGAATTTTGTTGCTAGTGGGAGGCTGAAGACAGAGCATTTTTAAAGATGGAAGGTCACAGAGTATTTTTATATTCTGAAGGAAAAAATACATGAAGAGTGTAATGATAAGGAGCTTATAAATAGCTTGAGGAACTTCAGGGGTCAGCAGGAAGTTAACTACATAACGACTGATTTAATATAGGATGTATGTAAGATTTAGGTTAAAGGAAATAATATCTGGTGCTAAAATTTTGCTTTAAAGATAAATTTAAGCAGGTCAGTAGATGGCAGGGATTAAGAGGAATAGAAGGTGAGGTTTCTGTATTATATAACCTCGAATGAGCAGGGAGTACTACAGGAGGGTTCAAAGGAACATGGCTAGAAAGTGACATTGAGGGGCTATGATAATGATAAGCCAGATCTATAAGAAACAACTAAATCAAAAAAGTATAACTTTGAGTCAGTCATTAAGTCTCTTGCCTGCTTACTCCTTACTGGGACTGGGCTAAGAGCTCAAGCTATAAAAAAGGATCTTTCAATATTTCTCAACCAGTGACATTACTCAAGGGAAGAGTGTCCAAAAAAAATCAATAAAGAAGCCTAGAAGCATATATATATATGTATGTATGTATATATGTATGTATGTATATCTCTTCTGGCAAAATTAAAAAAAAATTAAACACTTTTTGTTGTTTTCATTTTGATGGTAACAGATTTCTTTGTCAGAAGGATTAATGGTTGGAATCTGCCTTAGGCATGGGAAGAGATACCATGTTCTAAAATTATAAAGAATTAAAAATCTCTAATAGAAATATATAAAAATGCTACGGAAACAGAAGAGTAGGAGTGTTCACTCTGCCCAAATATATAAAAGAAGGGCAAGCTGCATGTAGGAGGAGCCATTCTGTGGGCTCTCATCCTGCCTACTTTCTAGGTTTAAAAAGGGGGAACATAGACAACTGTGAGAATCATGAGGGCAGTACACTAGCCTGAAGCCATATTTTGAAGGACACTGCATGGATGTCATTTATACTTAGCCCTCCATGAAATTCTGGGAGGGGAGGGTGGAGACTGAGAGATGTTAAGCAAAGAAGCAAATGAAATAATGAAGTTTCTCTTTGAATATGTTACTCCCTGTAGCAGTGTGCAGAAATGGTTTTTGAGGGGAAACTAGACTGATGAACACCAATTATAAGGTCTTTAGATTTACACTAAAGCTGAAGAAGCCAAAACAGAGCAGAGGCTATGGAGATAGACAGGAGTGCAAGGATTTGGGCGAGACTTGGGCTGCACAGTGCAGATACTTTGAGTAGGGGCGAGAGCTAAGAAGGACTCCTTGTTTCCTAATATAAACAACTAAACAGATAGATGATTGTGACATGGACCAAGGTAGGAAAGTCCAAAGGAGAAATAAATTCTTCAAGGTCATGGTACCTTAGGCTAAATCAAAGCACATGTATAAAGTAAAATGAGGCCAACATAAGAAACTCTGTATATTTCTTTTTCTACACACTGAGACAACCGATTATTCCAGAGAAAAGTTACAGCCATATGCCTGACTTGTTGACAACTCATGCTTCTGTTTTTTAGTTTTCAAAGAAGTGAAGCTGCAAATGAAGAGAGCCATTCTCTAGCTCGCCTTGCACACAACATAAATCAGAAGTTGCACAGTCTGTCAGAGGAGTTCCAGAAAATGTGGATATAAAGAAACTCTTCCTTCTTCCTACCCCTCCCCCTTTGTCTGCCTGTGGGACAGTGGGAGGGCGATCGCTGTGTTCCAGCACGAGCAAAATGGCAGCATTTAAATGAGCCGACACATCAGAACTCCTCAGCTGTCCTTTAAAAGTAATACATTAATCAGGAATAAACAGTGTATTGTCACCCTGACAAAATTTTAGAATACCCCTTCAGAGAATTCTCTAGCAAATGCTCCTCCTGAATACAAAGCAGGACCTGACATTTTCAAAAAGTACGATATGTCACCGAAGTTTTTGTTTCTTTTTTAATCTTTCTAAATAAGAACACTTTTTTTGATCAGTAATCTGAGTCTATAGAATACATTGAGTCTCATTCAATGTTTACTTTACCAATTATACATTAAATTACTGCTGAAAATGAGCATGGTGGAAAAAAAAGAAGCCTTGGTTCATTATTTCTTACCTTGAAAAGAAACAAAAATTTGTCACCAAACAGACACAAAAAATGTAGTATTTACCTGAAAACAAGAAATTACACTTTTAGAAAAGCTCATGACATGTTTCAACATATGAAATGGTTGTTTTTGTGTGTAGACATTTTTGTGTACGAAATTGAATGTAAATCTAAAATAACTTACAAAGTACAGAAAAAAAGATACACCCTAAGGATATGTTTAGATTATACACAAATAAACCAACAACTTTTTATAAGAGAAACTCCCCCTTTCTTTACTTAACTCCTTTATTTTACTTAATAAAAAGGTAAAATTTTCATTTGTTTCCTGGATTTTTATCAAAGTGCTATTAGAAGATTTTCCTATTAGATACAGCTTGGTAGTAGCATAAAATAGTGACTAATTAATGACCTTCAATATAAAAGGGCTCAAAATCCAGTAGTTTGTAATCACCCAGTAAAAGAAGAAAAAATAGAGTAGATATCAAATGTAGAGTAGATCACACCACAAAAAAGAAATGGTAATTATGTGATGTGATGGAGGTGTTAGCTAAGGCTAGGGTGGTAATTATTTTTGCAATATGTAAGCGTGCCAAATCAATATGTTGAACACCTTAAACTTAGACCATGTTATATGTCAATCATATCTTAGTAAAGCTGGGTGGAGAGGAAGAAAACAAATAGAACAAAAAAGTATATGAAAACTATGTGTAGTAGAAATGTGACTGATTCCATTTCACAGAAGATAATTTTTCTAAGACAATCATGGTAATCTCTTCAACCTTGTCAGCAATTGCTTTCAGGCATGGGTATGTGGCCCAATTTTTGCTAATGTGACATGAAACCTGCTAAGAGGTCTGGAAAAATGTATCTTGTTCTTAAGACAGATGTATAAGAAAAAAATAATCTCTCATCCTTATCTTGTCTGACATGTGAAAAGAAGCCATCTTCCTACCAGTCTAATGATAAAGACACCACCAAGGAGGACAGGAGAGAGAAAAGGGAGAAAAATAAAATTTGAGTCTTTGATACCATCCTTGAATAGCTCTTTCAATACACTGGAGTCCATCCTACCACTTGCTGTATGTGAAATAATAATTTTCCATGTGGTTTAAACTTATTTGCATCAGAGTTTGCTATTTCTTACAGCCAAAAGCCTACTAACCAATATATGGAGGGATAGGAGGGTATTTAAACAATCTAGAGAAGAGAAGCCAAAGGGGAGCACCATAGATGTTTTCAAGAGGATACCTTTAGTGGACAATTTTGTGTCTGTAGGAATCACAAGGAGATGAGTTTCAGCTTAAATACAACTTGCTGTCAGATCTGTCTGAAAAAGGTATGTCTGCCCTGGAAGGTAGTAAATTCCTTCTCACCAGAGAATAGCCAACCACTTCTTAGGTATGCTGTGAATTAGAGAATTCAGACTATATACTTCATGAGTCATTTCCAACACTGAGATTTCTTTGTTTCCATGAACATTGGGAGAAATATTTTTGAAGGGGTACAAAGTCTAGTCTTAAAGTTTAACTACAAAACAATCTTCCTGTACCAATATAATATTATATATCAACTACACTTCAATTTAAAAAAGATCTAAAGGCAATACTCCAGTTTCCAAATACAAAAAAAAAAATCTTCCTCTTGATGTTTATTTTAAAGTAACTGCCCTTATATTTTCAATGCTTAACTAAGCATTTGTTGAATCCTTGCTGAGCTTCCAGATTATGTTAGTAATTGTGAGAATAAAAATACTGCATGATTACTAAAGAGTTTAATTCCTAATTGGGATATGTTTTCAATCAATGAATAATAAACTCTGGTATATAATTGAGTGTCAAATTTGTGATAAAGCTAATAAAGTGTTTGTACAATAACAAGTAGGAAAACCAACATGAGCTAAAATAGTTGACTTTGAGCTTGGCTTTAAGAGTGGGTGAAAACTTACCAAGTGCTGATCTGTACAATGTGCACATAAATATTATAGAATGATTTCTTTAAAAATACAGTCAAATGGACACAATGTCATTTTGAATTAGTACTCTGCATTTGTCATTAATAGATCCCACTAGATGGAGGTATTAAATGAAATGTTAGAAGAAGGCCAGGTTTAAAATTAACATGCAAATTTAATTTGGTCTCTCATTTTGGAGAGACACACATTTTTAACAGTAGTGCTAGAACTAACACCATTATGCACATGCTGAAACCAGGAACTGTTAAAATTATTTCAAAAGAGACTTTTTCTGTTGATACTATTTGGGAGAAATAACATTTCTAGCAATGTCTTCTTCTTCACCTTTTCTACTATATTATTTGTGGTTTATAAATAAAGTTCTGATTGTTTACTGTAACCAATTTATTATGTGACATTTCTTTAACCAACCTGACCATTTTTACACAGGACCTAAAGGAGATGGATTTTGCAAAAACTCTTACAAACCACAACGGCATCAAGAGTGGGTTTTAGAATTGTTGAAGAGTGTATCAAAATTAACTAGGAAAGTATAATAAAAGGATTCTATAAATTAGAACAGTAATGAGATTACTACACGGAAACTCCAGTAGGAGTTGTTTATCTAGCTTCAAATCTAATAAATCATATTAATTAAAAAGAGAGATATTCCATTTTTTATTGGTAGAAGTTCTCTGATTTTCCCAGGGCCAAGTACATTAGTCTACTTTTCATGTTTTTAAGTTTTTTAGAAAGAATAAAGGGAGAAAGCATAGTACCAAAAAGCAGAAAGAAAAAGGTAGGTCCAATCCTAATCACGTAGGGTTACTAACAATTCCATAAATCATCTGATCCAACATGACCTCGTGCTGTTTCCAGCAGAAACAGTGCTCTCATTTGCATTTAGCATTTTTTTCTCTCTTACAAATAGTGAAGGAAAGATGAATTCAGCTAAGAGTTCATTATTTTCCCCACACCACCTCCCTCTGTATGTGAGCTTTGGTGAAAGAAAGAATTTGCAAAATGTGTTCTTAGTATGCTGTTCTCCTTGCACCTTCCATGCAGGAGAATTGACTTCAAAGCATTCCATTTTTTAACATAAAGTCACATCACATGAGAATGGACCTGCCACCATAAAATTAAAATGTCTGTAATTCCTCCAGTGTATGCTTCTGCTGACTGGCCTGTTCTAAGTGCACTACTTTCCACATATGGCAAGAAATATAAAACAGTGTTTTCTTTGAAGCTCAGACATGTCTACTTTAACTGAAATAAGGAATTGCAAAGGTTTTCTACTCTCCTTTTTGTGAAAGCTTCATTGATCAAGGCTTTGTTGCTTATGACTTTGGTTTGCCTTTTAAACTTTCAAGAGAATTATAAACTCACCAGGTCATTTTCCTGTAAGTTAGGTATCTTTCTGAAAGATCACTCTATAATGTTTTGATGATGTTTCCTGCAAGGAAAGTATGTGTCTTGTTGGACATACAACGATGACTTTTTGATTCTTTAAGAAAAAAATTTTCATGAAGTATTTAGGCATAAGTTGCATTAACAAGCTTTACTCTTGAAGGTGACATGTAGGCAGATAGCTTTAAAGGGGGAAAAAAAAAACCATCCCATTACTTGGATGGTTTCTCATTAAAACTTAAATATTGGG
Organism: Manis pentadactyla; assembly: GCF_030020395.1. Classification (NCBI taxonomy): domain Eukaryota; kingdom Metazoa; phylum Chordata; class Mammalia; order Pholidota; family Manidae; genus Manis; species Manis pentadactyla. The sequence continues at coordinate 51,699,765 of NC_080028.1, read as the reverse complement.
AATACTGGCCTTCTCCATCTTTTCTCTCTTTTTTTTTTGGCATTAAAGAGATACAGTTTTCAGTCTTCACCAGGGTTTCATTTCTTTTCAGAGGTTATCTCAGAAGACTCTCCTGTTCAGCTGACTCAGGTCTAACCATGTGAGTCTTAAAGAAAGCATACCTGTGCCCAAAGCTCCTTGTAGGTACTACTCTATCCTTGTTTTCCCTTTACAGTCAACTTATTTAAAAAGGTGTTTATCTCACAGTCCTCAATTTTTCATTTTTTAAAATTTTCTCCTCACCCTGGTACATTCTGTTTTCTATTTCTACCATTCTAATGAAATGATTTTGTTAAGGACACCAATGACTTCCTATTGTCAAAACCAATGGATATGTTTTTGTTTTTACCTTAATCACTCTCCACTCCTTAAACTGACTGACACACTCTCTTAGAAAATAACATCAGATGCAACTTTCTTTCCTGGTTCTCCATGAAAACCTTTTAACTTCTTCATTCATTTATTCAGTGAATTCTATTCAATGCTGTTGAAGGTCAAGTTCTCTTTCCTATAGCTCCTCTGCTACATCTCCTCCTTTAAAGGTTGAAGTCCTTGATCTATTTGCTTTTCTCTGTATACACATTTACCTAGTTAACCTCTTCCAAACCCACTGCTAAAGATTCTAGAACTTACTTCTCCAGCAAGACCTGACTTTTACTATTCTCAGCCATGTACAGGACATCTTTATGTTGGTGTTAAAGTCACGATATACTGAATTGTCATTAGTTGTAAAAATAAAATGTTTAAATGATTTATTCTAGTTTATGTTTTCTAATTATCTTACAAAAACAAATTCAAAAAGAAAACTTATAACATGAAAAGTAAATGTCCACCTAGTCTGACAAGAAAAGGAGCATCACATGGAGAGTGGTGAATATTAAAACAGAAACTGGAATAATTTATGAACCTTTTGCATATATACATACATACAGCCACAAAGTGAGTATATGATTTTTGAGAAATTGTATTTTTTATCTTGCAAAGTAGTGGGCAGTTGTTCCTTATGAGCACATACAAATCTACACTATATTTCCAAACATCTACATTACATACTGCACAGTTTGCAGAGTACTCCAATGACCATATATGTGTAGGATTATTTCTAGGGTCTCAATTCTGTCCATTGGTCTATGTGTGTTTTTATGCCAATATCATACTGTCTGATTACTACAGTTTTGTAATATAATCTAAAATCAGATAAACTTCAAGAAGTAAATTTTCTAGATCAAAAGGTATATTTAAAATTTTGATAGCTGTTATTCCAAAAGGGTTGTATTAATTCACACTCCCCCTAAATTTACCTCAATGCTCTTGCAAACATTTAGTAATTTTTTTTAACTTTTGCTAATCTGATAGGTGAAAAAATAAAAAAGGTGCCTCATTGTCATTTGCATTTCTTTAATAGTAAAGAAGGTTGAGTAACATATTTACTAACAATTCGTATTTCTCATTCTGGAAACTAGTCATACCATATTAATTTACCTTAGTTATTTTAAGATATATATGTATATGTATTCATATATGTTGATTAAAAATCAAATCAAATAATGAGCTATATAGATAAAAGTAACAGGATACTGAACAACAATCCTAAAATAGGATTCAAACAACATAATTTTAGTATTCTTGAAAGGAATTACTGTTCTGTATAATTGTTTAAAATAAAATTAGGAAATTTATTACAATACTAAGTGGAAAATACAAAACCATGTTTTCCAATTGTAAAGTATCCTATGACATATAAAGAATGCTCTGATTGTAGGAAATTTGTGGCAAAACTAACATTTAAGGTCAAGATCTGAGAAGGCAACAATACATTCTAGCGGCATAGTATCTGCCCCAGATTTTGCTGAGTATTGAATTCAATGGACAATGTGAAGACTTAGCAAGACATGTAAAAAAAAATCACCTATGGCCCAGGAAAACAGAAAATAATTAAGAGCAAGGGTCAGAAAACAGAAAATACAAGCTAGCTAATGTACAGAAATTAAATATAATAATTATTTCATAAGTAATTAACTTCCTAAAATGTATTGTTCTACCAGGGTCCTTTAAAAGTAATAAAGGCATGCATTAATTATTCAATACTAGAAATGTCAGTATAGTAGTAAGACATACTAACTTTAATATTTTCTTGATATTTTCAATAGCTTCTATGTAAAATAAATCATTTTATACCATTTATCATAAGACAAACTGAAGCAAAATGCAGACTTTGAATTTCTTTTTATTGTGAACATAGAGGTCACGCTCTGTAGTACTTGCCAGATATTTTCCAATACATACTAGAAATAGCCTAAGAGGAAATCAGATTATTACAGATTTTGTGGAAGTCGCCACTCCCATATTGTTTTTCAGGAGATTAGATCTGTGCCTTTCCAGGAACCTGCAGAAATTCCGAAACAGGATTTAGATGCAGATTTCTGACCCTTAATATTTAAATGTATCTATGAGGAAAGAGGCCACAAAAAACTACTTCTCACCAATGTTTCTCTTCTGACTCTTTCTAACAAAAACTAAAGGCTTTCCCATTATATTTAATAGTTTAGGTTTTTACTGTGATGATCTATTGGCTTTTATGTTTTTCTTTCTCGGCAACGTAAGAAAAGTGATGATAAATCATATTCTTGAAACTATACATATAAATACATTTTAGTGATGAAACATGACTGAATGGATAAAGTTGTGGCTCTTAATATACCAAGTTGCAGTTGCTTTCAGGCAATTCATGTTTTCCTTATTGTCCTTGAAACTAGGATGTGTAAAATATATATAAAACCTGTAAAAGTGTTTGTTTTGTTCACTTCCCTCATTTTAGAGAAAACTCCCTTTTGTGTGTGACCCTAACAGGAATGTAATCTTTTCTGTGTAAGAGAGCTGGGGTCAATAAATTACAGAATGTTCATAATGATTTAGAAAATGTAGAGGAACTATGTTTCAGGGAATCCGGTTAAAGATAGCCAAATACTTTGCCAAAGATATTCCAGTTCGCTAGGCTGGAAACCACACACTATAAATTTCTTTTTTTTTTTTTCTAAGTATTACTCCACAAAATATTGTTTCAGTATCTTCCAACTTTTTCAAATTAATGATTGGTTGAAAAAAGAAGACATTGGCTAATTTTTCTCATCAATCTTTCAGTTCTCCTTTAGAAGAAATAAATTTATAGGCTGAAAAGAAAGCTAATCCATATATCATCAAAACAACAAGACATATGAGTAAAACATGAACACTTCTTTATGTTATCTGGAAGTTTCCAAGTGTCAGATGTTTAGTATCATATTAACTAAATATTTGAATTACTAGCTGAATTTTTTCATTTGGAAGTTTTGGCATCATATAGATTTTTCCAACATGTCTATGTTATACCTGGATGTTGGTGTGGTACAAAACTAAGGTAGTGTACATTGTGGAAAAATTATTATGATTGGATTGAAGAGACATGTTAACACCCATTAGACACCAAAGTGATGGTTGATAAAGTGAAGCCAGGTGCCATCTCAGTTGTAGTAGGCACAATTCTAGTCATCAATCATTCCTTAGTAAGGATTTCATTTGAATAATGATAAAGTCAAAATTATATCCAACAAAGAAAATTATTTTTGTCTTTGTGGGATAATGTAAATTGGATAGGAAAAATACCTTCTAGCTGGCGCAAGCTAATGCCAGCTAACCAAAGGGCAGTTCTTTTTGGCACATGGAGGATTTTGTTTTTTTTAAGGCTTTTGGTTCTTTTCTCAGCTGTGATAATGTGCTCAGGAACTCCAGGACTCTAATTAGTGAAGAGAAGTCTTTACTAATGGACAAAATCAGGCATAGTGCCTCATAATCAGCTGACAAGTCCCCCTGAAGAATGAAAACCAGTGTTTCCTGAGTATCTACAGTGAAAACTTACAGAATGAAATAGAAATGAAAATAAAGCATGATGTATACAAGTCCTAAGTTCTAGCATTGATGACCTGAAGCTAATAGACAACACTCTAAGACAACCCATTAAGCTAGATGATTTCCTCTAAGTCCCCATATTTTGTCATGACTTCCCTTTGGCCCTCCCTTTTCCTTGTGGACGTCCTCAAGAAAGGCAGGTGGGGTCAACGGGATGAGGTCACGTGACAGGAGATGTAGATAAACAGATGTCATTGGATAGAAAACACTTGCGAACACAAATATGAAATGCTCTAAGTTATGGAAGTCTTAGGGAAGGCCCGTTGATAAACAAATAGAAGGAAAAAGAGGTACATGTGAGTGTCAGAGAGAAAAACACATGTGAAAATAAACATTTTTATAATGAAAGCTTATATAGTTTTAAGTAAGCAATATATGTCTTTCTACAGAAACTGAACACGTTGGAGAGTTCCACAAAGAACTGATGGCCGCCTCTGGCTGAAAGCCAGCGAGCAATGGAGCCGCTCAGTCTGACAGTTCTCGGGAACTGACTGTGGCCAACAGCATGCCAGTCTGGAAATCAGATCCTTCTCCAGCTGGGCCTTCAGATGAAAACCCAGCTCTGTCTGACACTTTGTTTGCAGCCCGTCAAAGACTAAACAGAGGACCTAGCTAAACCATGCCGACTCCTGAGCCACACAAACTGTGAGATTATAAATGCACGTTGTTTACAGCCACTAAGTGTGTGCAAATTCTTAGGCAGTAAGAGATAATTAATACTGATTCCAAACTCCTTAAATGGAGAGACTCTGGATATAACATGCTTCTTCTCAGCTTTTAACAGAGATTCTAATCAACATCTATATTCAGTCAATATTTTAATAAAACTACTGTTAACTTCACACAAACAAAATTAAGGGCTTACGCCTTACCAGGTATAGAAATGGAACTTCAGACTTCTTTTAATGTTCAATTTATAGAAGGATATTCCTGGACATAAGACACATAATCCTATTTGCTGCTTTCAAAGTAAAACAGAATCAGGTAGATTTGATAAATAATTAAAGGATATGATGGAAAATATTTCTCTATTCTGAGCCATTTTGCAGAATTTTTGTTACTTTTGGGGTTTTTTTACACATATAACCACATACCTCTTACTTTTGTGTTCACTACAAGGTCAAACAGAATTCCCACTGGCTGAGATGCACAAAAAAGATGACTTTTAAAGATAACACTCAGTGAAGAAGAAAATCTTTCTCTGTAGCCTCTGAAACCAAAAACAGCCCTTTCTACTTTGCCTCTTTTAATTTTAAAAATGTATTTATTTCTTGTAATACTGAGGTATGGTTTTAAAGAAAAGAGCCTTTATCTTAGCAGATGAAAGAAAGAGAAAAACTTGGAAGGAATGTATAAAATTGCAGGTAAACGAAGAAAAGTGTTTAGTTATCTAGACAGATTTCAGCAGAGCAAAAGTGAGTGGCAGGAAAAAGGAGTGGGTAATTATCAATTCTTATATGGTGTTTGCATTTCAAAAACATCATACAATTGTGAATTTGCAAAGGCACTCAGTCCACAGAAAGCAGTTTCACATTACAGGCAGTTTTACCCAATGCCTTGGTGGGGAAAATTTTGAGGGCTGGCCTAACACAAATGTCAGCCTAGGACTGACTTGGAAATTGTGCTTTAGACCAGCCTTAGTTGGTGCTTTAGTTCAGCTCCCTGCTTTGCACTTGAAGAACCTACCTTGTTTGTCTTGAAAAGTATTAATGCAAAAACCATGTAATGGTTCTGGCTCCATATCTGCAAATGGAGTCAGGATGCCGAGGTGCTGTTCTAATCTTAATACTTCAAGGGAATTGTAGCCAAAGGGAAAGAAATAGCCCCCAGTCTGTGAAGGGGCAACCAGTTACTGTTTCTGCTGAGGGAATGGGAAAGCCTGGCACAGTAATAACAACTAGTCAACTCATGCTGTCTAAACTCAAATGCCAGGGATCTAAAAGCAATAATTTTATAGTTGATGTCAAAGATTTTAAAATTTCAAAGTTCTTTTTTAGTCATCAGTGTTTACTTTCAAATATGGAAAAATTATTGCAGGACTAAGCCTCCACTGTAATGACAAATAAGTGCAAAATTTTGCCTGACAATGTTGTGACATAACATCACACTCTTATTTTAAAGTCATTTCCTTTTATAAGATCATCCTGAAATACTCAAAAAAAAGATTTGTACATTGTGTTTAATTTTGTTGACATCTAAAGAAATGCTCTTTTATCTGACAAAGAACAATTTTTCCATTGTCAATCAAGACTTTTTAAATCGGGCTCCAAATATTTATCTCTCTGGAATTTCAATGGTTAGAAGCAGGAGAAATGAGATTACATATTCATATTGCAGTTAAAACACAAAAGTTTCAAAAATACTCTAAGGATTCTACCTTTTATTCAACTCTTTAAAAGGGAAGCATTTTAAGCAATGGAACCATCATTAGTTTAATTAACATAGGAAATGTCTAAGGCAAAGTAAGCAATCTGGGACCTAATAAAAATGCCACATCTGAGTGAAATGAATAAACAACCCTTAACTTGCTTTGGCATAATCAGGTGTGGATTTTTCTGAGTATATATTGTACACAATGAGACCTTGATTAGAGCCATCTATAATACCTAGCAGAACTCTCCAATATCCTCCCAGCAGGAAGAGCAAACAAAAGATCTTCAGGGAAAGTTTGGTAGTAAATAAAACTCTAAAATGACAGGCAAATACGCCTTCCATCTTAGAGATAGGGAAAGATGTGTTCATTTAGGGAGATTGTTGAACTAAAGTTCACATGTGTTCAATAACATGATTAAAATTAAAAACATTAATCTTTATCTTCTTTAAAATCAAATTTATACCTAGTGGGAACATGTACTAACTGATGATTCCTTTCAGATTGCCTCATCAAAACTTTCCTAAAATTAGCCCTGGGTAAAAAAGAGCACTTAATAAATACCTGTTGATTGATCTGTCAAAACTATATATAAATAAAGTAGTTATTATCTACAGAATGACCACTGATGGCTATGAACCTGCATGATTCCCAATATCTCTCTGCACCTGGCCCATCTTAAAAAATGGGGGTACGTACACATGCCTGTCTCATGGGGTTGGGATAATGAATACTTGAGTTAGTACGTATAAAGCATTTAGAACTGTGCCAGAAACAATGTATGTTTAGTGAATGTGAGTCTTTAAAGGAAGTATGGAAGAGCAGAGGGAAGAAATCATTAAATTAGCCTTAGTGATAACAGGAAGCTTCACCAAAGAGGATGTACTTGAAATGTGAATAGGATGGGATATCCTCGGCAGAGGTAGATGAGGAGGAAATTTTAACCATAATATTCTCCTGCTATTTAAATTCTTCAAATAGCTTCCCAAAGCTATAGAAGTATGCCTCATGTATATAATGTATGTGACATCACATATCTAAAGGATAATATATATAAATACCTTAACCGGATTTAAAAGACTCATCCTGGCCTGGTTGATTAGATTTTGCAAATTATGCATGCTCACCTATCACTTCTCACCCTGGCAGCTGTCTGATCTTATGTCTGTTCCAAGTGTACATTTTTCTCTTTAGTCCTCTGTGTGTCTCTCCACCTGAGTTCCCCTTCCCACTGCTTTTCCCTTGCTAACTCTTACTCCTCCTTTCCTGCCTCAGCTTGCATCATTGCTTCTAGGAAGCCTTATGGATCTTCCTAGACTAATTCAGGTGAACCTGTTTTATACTTCCATAGGACCCTGTATTATTTCTTTTTCTGTTGACATGTAACCAATAACCACAAACTCAGCAACTTAAAATAACATCCACTTATTACCTCAGTCTGTGGGTCAGAAGTCTGAGCAGGCTTGGCTGTATTCTTGTTTAGGGACTCACAAGGCTGAGTCAAGATGTTGGCCAACTTTGCTAGGCTCTTCTATGGAGGTCCTGGGGGAGAACTGGCTTCCAAATTCATTCAGATTGTTGGCAGAATTCCATTTCTTGTGATTTCAAGACTGAAGTTCCCATTTCCTTGCTGACTGTCAATGGGGGTCATTCTCACCTGTTAGAGGCTTTCCATCAGTGGCCTCCTCCATCGTTAAATCAGCAATGGTACAATGAATCTTTCTCATACTTTCAATCTTTCTGACTTTGACTTCAGTCAGAGAAAATTCTGTGTTTTTAAAGGGCCGACATGATGAGAGTGGGCTTACCAGATTATCTCCTTTTTAATTGACAAAAAACCAACTGATCAGAAGCCTTAATTATGAAAAAAAGACATTTCACCATAACATAGTAACAAGGAAAGTGATATCTCATCATATTCACAGGAGAATATGACTTATCTTGAAACTGAATAATTATTTGAATTTCTCCTGGAAATAGCACTCAACATATAAGAAAAACAAACCAAGCTGTGAGATTTTGTTTTAAATGTAGCTGTTTTACCAAAAAAAACCACTTATTTTCTATATTTAGCTGCAGTGAGACATCTTCCATTTTGAAACTATCATTCGAAATGTAGTATTTTAAGAAATATATACTGTGATTAACATGATGTGTTGTATAGAACAGATACATATCTGAGTGCCAGTTTGAATATGGAAGAAGTAAATGTGTGTTAAAACCACGCTGGAAACCCAAATGTTCTTTTTCATGAAAAATAGCTTGAAATAAAAAGGAACTTGCTAGTAAACTCAATAAACTTTTACATATGGAATTTAAAAAGAAAAAAAATCCCTACATACCTCTGCAAAAAAACACACACAAAAAAAAAAAAGAAGAAGGAAAGAAAAGAAAGAAGCAGATTTGAATAGAGCCATAACATGACTCTTAGGAAGCCCTAACTTGCTGAAGTGCACTTTTGAAGAACATTCTAGCAAGATTGTAATATCTACTACCCACCACAGTTAAGGGGAAGAGATTATACAAAGGTTAGGATCATTCAGGATTATTCCATCTACTACAGATTTCATATGTCCCCTTCTATTACTCACGGTTAATTGTAATTGCTTGTTTTTTCTTCTTATATTTAGCAACTTGTAATTTAGCACTTAAGTACTAGGGCACTGTCCTGCCATTCTAAAGGTATCTATTATTATACTCATTTTTCAAATGAGGAATATGGAGGCACATAGAAGTTAGGTAATCTGACCAAGATCACACAGTGTTTTTCAAACCTAGGCAGACTGGCTCCATAAACTATGCTCTTAATATGCTATGTTTTCTGTGCAGCTAGAGTACAAACTTTTCGACAGTGTATCCCTCTTGTGTTGTACTCCCTATGCTTACTTCAGTATGTGGCACTTAAGTATTTATGGTATAAATCATACTAAATATTTTCTAAGTGTTTTTTTTTTCAAACAGTGTTACTGAGCAACCATGTCTCAATTTGTGTTGAATGATTAAGGCCTCATGTATGCTGCACATATGTGCAGGCCTGATTCTAGACTCTGGGAAAACATGTTAACCTCCTCTTGGAATTTTTCTGGACAAGACATACACATAAACATATCCAAATACAATGTGATGTGTAAGTGCTATAATAAATTCAAACGTCATTATCAGATAAATTAAGAGATTATGTGCTGAAAATATGTCTGTTTTTCTATATTTGAATGCTCCAGATCAGATCATATAAAATAGTAACTTAGGAAAAGCCTTGAATAAAAGTAAAATCCTAAGAGCTGAAACATTAACTAATCAACAAATTAAATTGGAAATTTACCTTCTTATTCTCTTCATTATACTTGAAATTAATCATATTCCCATAGGTAGAAAAGCTAATAGAGGCAACCAGGATTTACCCCAGTTGTACTGTCTGTGAATATATTACTTTCCCTAGGTAGAGTTTGAGTGGAAGTACTTCAGATCACATCAGCACCAAAATTAGTCTTCTTGATTAATGCCATGTTTTATAACAAGCATTTGTAAAGCAGTCAGCCTTTGCCACTATAAAATGGGGCATCTGTTAATGTGTGTTCATATCTGCTCATCAATTAAACTTAATTATCTTTCTTTAGGGTGTTCAACCAAAGAAGATTTACATGTAAATGTATTGATTCTTTTGAGATTAGTAGAAATTCTGCATCTAAAAAGGAGAGGAGGGGGACATCAGAGGAAGTTAGTATTTATTAAACAATTATTATGTGCCAGGTGCTTTCGATAATCTATCCCATTTATACCTCACAATATCTGCATGATATTTGTAATATAATTCCTATTTTACAAGTAAAATTCCTGTAGCATAGAAGCACTATTTACAATAGCCAAGAAATGGAAGCAACCTAAGTGTCCATCAGTAGATGAATGGATAAAGAAGATGTGGTACATATACACAATGGAATATTATTCAGTCATAAGAAGAAAACAAATCCTACCATTTGCAACAACATGGATGGAGCTAGAGGGTATTATGCTCAGTGAAATAAGCCAGGCAGAGAAAGACAAGTATCAAATGACTTCACTCATCTGTGGAGTATAAGAACAAAGAAAAAACTGAAGGAACAAAACAGCAGCAGACTCACAGAACCCAAGAATGGACTAACAGATACCAAAGGGAAAGGGACTGGGGAGGGTGGGTGGGAAGGGAGGGAGAAGTGGGAAGAAGGGGCATTACAATTAGCAGACATAATGTAGGTGGGGGGACACAGGAAAGGCAGTATATACAGAGAAGACACGTAGTGATTCTATAGCATCTTACTATGCTGATGGACAGTGACTGTAATGGGGTATGTTGGGGGGACTTGATAATGGGGGGAGTCTAATAACCATAATGTTGTTCAAGTAATTGTACATTAATGATATCAAAATAAAAAAATTGTTTTTAATTCTGCAGCATAGTGAGATTAAAATAATTGTTTAAGATCCTCAATTCACATCCAGTTATTTCAAACCAAGCATTAACCACCTGTGGCATTTTAAAAGAGCACATGTCTAGATTTTTGAATTAAAATTCCCAGTTTGCTACTTCCAGAGGGTGTTTTTATTTTGTTTTGTTTTTTAGTTTCTCACTTTAGTTATGATTCACAAATACCTTGTAAGTGTAGTTCTCTGACCAGTGCATTTAGTCCAGAAAAAGCAAATGTTCCCCCAGTTTTCACTTTTGATATTAGCACTGTCTCTGTGTTTCCTCTTGTGTTCTGATGATATTTTGATAACCTCTTGGCTCTACCTTCACAATCCTCTATTCGTTTGCACTCCAGTTCCACCTATCTGATGTAAATGGAAAAAAAATGAACAAATGGTTCAAGTCTAGGGGTTTTTTTTCATGGGATTCAGCTGAGGGCCAAACCTTATATCCCACAAATGAAAAATATGTTGAAGCCATGATCCAAATGGTCCAGTAATCATTAAAGAGACAGTTTAACAACCAAAATGTAATTTAAAAATATGTGAATTTGTATTTGCATTTCTCAATATGAAAATCATACTTAGATCACAGCAATTCTCAAAGGTAGCCCTTTTCCATAAATTTCCTATAGTAACTAGGTATCTCTTTTCAAACTATCTGCAAAATTCCCACTGCCTTATAACATGCATGCCTTATTTTTATAGTGCTCCTTTGCTTTTTTATAACCTGCATGAGGGATAAAAGAGGAAGAAATATTCTCACAACTTAACCCTCAGAGGAGGAGGTGAAGAAAAGAAAACTGCAAGCAAATCAAGGACCCATTTACTAGGTGGGAGAAAGGAGAGGTTAGAAATCATCTACTATTAATAATTTACAGGATTCAGGACTTTATGAGTGCATACTTACCCAGAAATCTAAACAATGTAAACACCCAAATAATTAAACTCTTCATGAGATATTTTAACAGCTTCATTAATACATAACTCACATAAGTATACAGTTCGCCCTTGGGAGTGTACAATTCAATGTGTTTTAGTATATTCAGAGATGTTCAAACATCAGCACAATCTAATTTTCAACATTTTTCTCATTCCCAAAAGAAACCCAACAGGCGGAACACAGTGAATTTTTAGAGCAGTGAAACTACTTTCTGATACTATAACGGCAGGTACATGTCATATACATTTGTCAAACTCATAGAATGCAGAACACTGAGTGACCCCTGATGTAAGCTGTGGACTTTAGTGATGATAATGTGTCAAAGTAAGTTCATCAGTTGTAACAAATGGACCGTCTGGTGCAGGATGTTGATAATCGGGGAGGTTGTGAGTTGGGGGAGGGAGCATATGGGAAAATCTCTATCTTTTACTTAGTTTTGCTATGAACCTGACATTGCTTTAAAAAAATAACATCTATTTAAAAAGGAAAGACCAGAAATCCTGTATCTATCAACAGTAATTCTTGATCCATCCTTCCCTTCAGCTCTCAGCAACTGCCAATCTCCTTTCTGTTTCAACAGATTCTGCCTTTTCTGCAATTTCATATATCATTTTCTTAACTAGATAACAATCACACTGATAAAGGCAATAGAAAATAATTTGCTACATGGATGGCATCTGTTAATGGGTTGCTGTAGGGTAATGCCAGTTTCTTAAATTAAGACTTCTCAATACTTCCTCCAAAAACCAAACTAACCAACAAGAAGGGCTAAAGAAACCACACAAGACGGCCTTCTTTGGCATCACTCGGACACAGAGTGCACCACCATCCTCAAAGTACAGGTAAGGAAAGAAATTAACACCAGGTTCCAGCAGTCATAACCATGACCTCATTCCATAAACTTGTATGGAAAGGGGCACGTTGAAGAAACTGTAGAAAGAGAACAATGGAGATCAGGCAAAATCATACCCAGAATGGCAAGGACCAACCAAACTACAGAAATTCTGGAATAGTTCTGAGACCTGGTAGATCCGAGCACTGACTGCAGAAAAGACACTTGAAGAGCTTGAAAGGATCTGAAGAGGCAAATTCAAAAAGCGATCTCTTTTGGAAAAGAATGATTTGCAGATTTGGCAAAAAAGGAAAAAAGAAAGTTAAGAGGAGAATTTAAGGGCCTCAAAGAAACAAGAGAACAAAATCCAAAGGCATGCTGATCTATTTCCAAAAAAAAACCTTTTACTACTGCACGTCCCCCAAACCCTCTACCCCTGTGTACATAAATTGTTATTGTAGATCCAAGTACAAAAGGAAAAAGTCCAATCTACTTATGTTTAAAAAAAAAACTCTAAAAATTAAACAAAACTTAAATCAAAGCAATCCAGTAAATGAAAAACCTTATCCCCATCAAAGAAAAAATAACAAAGCAGAAATTTAAAAAACAACACTCCAGCCTGGATTAAACATGCCCATACAAGCATTTGCAGATATTTAATGAAACACCCAAATCAGAAATTCAGAAACTCAGAAGAGAAATAGGCAAAAATAACTAGGAAGATATAACAAATCTACTTTGACCAAACCCCAAAAGAAATTAAAGAGAAAGACAAAACTTTCTTACAAAAATTAAATTGCAAGTACCCAATCACATTCACCTAGATTCACCTAAAAATTTTATAATTGTATAAGAGAAACTGAAGAAATGTTTGGACCCAAAAACATGCAAATAAAAATAAGATAAGGAATGAAATAAGAATGATGAGAGGAAAAATGGTGGAAATGAAAGGCTAAGAAAATCTACACACCGCATAATTTGAGGATTTAGATTGAAAACCAAACCAGCATATTAAAAAGAGGAACAGAGGACAAACTTACTGGACGGTGAAAAAGTAAAATGTTATTTTTTCTTCAGAAATTTCTATGCCTTTTTTCTTTCTTTATTATCATGCTGCAATTATATGCAGAAGAATGCTGAATACAGTGAGTACAGCAGACACCTCGCCTGGTGCCCAGTCTTCCTGGGAAAGAATTCAGTATGTTAGTGGTTGCGTTGTACTAATGCCCTTAATTAGTTTGAGAAGTTCTTTTATTCCTGGTTTATTGAGATTTTTATCATGCATGAGTTTTAATATAATCAAATACATTATTCCAGCATCTGTTGAAATGATCATAAATATTTCTCATTTATTCTGTTAATATGGTGAATATATTGATTGATTTTCCAATGGTAAACCAATCTTGCAATTCTGGAATAAATGACACTTGATCTTGATAGATTATTTGGTAATTGGGGGAAAAAATACTATATATATAGCCCTTAAAAGCCCTTAAAAGTTCTGCTGACTTGGGGATTGGGGACCTAGTCTTATATATCCACATTGATCAGACATCAACCACGGGCTGCCTCTGGAAAGAGATGTAACCTTCAGTGAGGCAATTTTCTTTTTTAAGGTCAGTCCCCTTAAAGAGCTGACAGCTAAGGGCAAATTTCAGCATTGCTCTCAGCAGCCATGGGAATCAGTCCTTCATTCTTGAAAGGGGGATCTAGGCAACACATCCCAGCATCCACCACACAGCCACCTTCTTAAATTACTATCATTGACAGATAAACCCAATTCATTCTAAAATATTTATCATCTTGTGGTCCATACCCACTTAAGTGTGCCTGCTTATCAACATGCTCATGTGTGAAAAGAATTCATTGACAAACTCAGCTGAAATCGTAAAGAATATGCATAGCCAAAAATTGCTCATATCATGCAAACCAGGCAGTCTGTTCCCCAGATAAAAGTATAATTGTAGAAAATTGGCCTGCCATTAATTTTTAATATGCTGTCTAATTTAGGCAGTATATCAAGGGTCCTTGTTGAGTCACAAAGTAATATCTCTCCCTGAAACTTGTTAGAGGTTGCTAAATATTATGCTGTTGAGGCTAGTAAAGTGATTTGGTATAAATCCCTAAAGAACCATTCTAATAAATGATGTATTATTTATTCCATTAGCATTATTTGCTCTCCAACTCCCTAGTGTTAATCATTTCAGCATGTTCCCTTTCTTTTCCAAACACATCTCAAACAACAAGGAAGAGAATTTCTGTGGCCCAAATAAACAGATATAGTCAAATTAAGATTGCTCACCTCATTCTGATGAATTTCTCATGATTTCTGCCTCTTAAGAAACAGAGAAAAAGGAAGGCTGAAAAACAGCCATTCCCAGCTATAACTATAATTATTTTGCTCCACCAAGTGTCCTCGAGCATTGAAGTAAATGAATGTCATTGCAGCATAAGGAATAAAGTTCCACTTATTTATCTCCATTCACAGGAAGGGAAAGGGAGAATGAAATGTTCTGCCTCTTGATCAGATGGCAGCACCCTTCACACGCATGGCCTCTCGTCGACTTTGTCTTCTCTTCCAATTCCAGAGGCTGGGGGAAGGGGGGAGTGACAATGTCACTGGTCCGTGGGGGCTACATCAACCCTTTAGCATCTGGGGGCTGAGAGGAAGGCACTTTGCCATAGACCAGTTTAATTTTATCTAATTTCAACACCCCTTTAATGGTTTCATCTAAGTGTGATGACAGGGCATGTTTCGCCAATTTTACATACATACAGACCATGATACTGTAAGTACAGATAATAGTCTGTTTAAATATGCCTCCCTATATATAGTAGATACGCAGCTGAACAACAGCACAAACAGACCCCTTCACCAGTAAGGAAATAGGTTCAGAAATACAAAGACTGGGAGACATAACTTTTCTGATCTGTCAAGGGGAGAATGAGGATGGGAGGGCATTATTCCCTAAGATGTTTCATCCTTTGGGTATGAAGTTCATTAGCATTACACTCTCCATTCCCTTCCTCATTTCTCCCAGGGGAGAGGGAAACACTCAATTGCTAAATTCGTAAAGAATAAATTGGGCATTTTCAGCTGAGCTCTGCCCTTCCTCCCCTTGGGAGCGGGGAAAAAGCTTCGCTGGTCCCTCTGACAGCCCGCGGCAGGAGGCCCCACAGTCCAGGGCTACCTAACGCTAACTCTGAGATCCAGTATTTGGAAGCTAACCTGCTCATATGGATAAACCGTATACTCCAAGTTGGCATTTACAAAAAAAAAAAAAAATGCTGATATTTTAACTCCATCTGTATTCCTTGGTTGTATTTCTCAGTTTGTTCGGAACCTAGTTGTGGAAGAGGGGTGTATTGCTCTCTCTCTCCCCAAAGAGTCCCAACATGTCCTGCATGGGCCTGGAACCCTGAGAAATGAAATGAGTAACATGGAAAACCAGGTGTACCTGTAGAGATGCTTTAGGAGGGGCCAAGAGGAGACATTAGGCTTGGGCTGCGCTGTTTGGGATGGGCATTTTGGACTTGCATTTTTTTCTTAATTTTTTGGAGATGTGTATGAGGCTAGATCATAATTGTTGGGACATGAGGAAGACTGGTTAAACCTTGGAGAAGACTGTATTAGGAACTTGGTGGGTGAAAACAAGTTACGGCAGCTTTACCCACAGCAAAATGACTTTTCATTAAGAAACTGGGACTTAAGCAAAGAGTGTTGGCCTTGGTAAAGTTCTGGCCTCAGTCAAATCCCTAGGGTCCTAGCAACAGACACCCGCTGGGAGGTCCCCAGAAGGCTGCGGTAGCCCCTGCTCACTATAAAAAATGGGCACAACTTTTCCAGCGTAGGTGTGGCTGAAGACAGCCTTGTGCCATTGCACGTCTTACAGGCATTGCCGGGAAAAATGATACTTGCTGCCTTAGAGTGACAGTGAGCCGAGCTTCTCTACCATTGCAGAGAGCACTAATGAGGTTCTGGCTTTAAATTTTTCATGCCAGGCCTGGATAGTCTTCCCAAATGACCCTTTCCTTAATGTTCTGAATCATCTTCAGAACTCAGAAAGGGAAACATGTCAAGGTCAACCTTAGATTAATGAGACCTGTCCACAAACTCATACTGGGTTCTAGACTGGTTCATTATAAATAAACTAAATAGATGTTATATATAAATAATTAAATAACTAAAATTACAAGCATCCTCAGGAAAACAATTTTAGGGGGCCCAAATATGACTAAATAAAAGGCGTGGCAGTGTTAATAGTGGGTCAGGAACTAATCCTGCTCACAAAAGGAAAATGCTGTGGCACAAGATGGAATCTACACTGTCCTGGAAGCAGTAGACATCAAGAGGTGATCCACACACTACTAAGTGGCTAGATAGGCACCTTCACTAAGTCCTGATACTCGGGACTGACAAAAATGCAAATTTCTCAACTTTATGTACAAACAGCAATGGTGGTATGTGACTCAGACAAAAAAAGGAGGCACAGAAGGCTCCTCCTTACCTCCAGGTTTGCAATGTGGTGGCACTTCCAGCAGCCTTCTGTTGGAAGATTTATCCCAGTGGAGTTAAATGACTAGGTAGTGACGTACATACAACTGGTATGGGCTGACCAGCATCCTTCAACGCTTCTCTCAGAGAGCACTGAGTCTTTGTAATGGTCTTGGTAGCATTAGCTTCTGGTAATATAATTTTGTCTGGGATGATAACTCTAAGGACTAGAGATTAGCTTGTTTTCCAGATTTGGTGGGTGTGGGGCCAATGCTGTAATAATCTCATTTCTTACGAATCCTTTGGATTCTTTAAAGTAAGGTGTACCAGAGACTTGACATTATATATTCTGAAGTCCTAAATGAAGGAGCTACACCTATTCCTCTGAGATGCATTTCAGAAGGCAACTCCTGGAAGACCAGCAACACCCACCTATCCAGAATCTCCTGCTGAGATTAAGCTGATGAATAAATTTGAGAGGACAGTTGGGTCTTAATTACAACTTAGAAACTTTAAACTTCAAACATTTAATTCCACAGGGAAAAATAATTTGATATCAGACTTTAATTCATTTGGACTTTAATATATTTTGACTTTAACTTGAAAGGAGATTTAATCTTTGTATTTCAGTTTTGCTCTGGGACTTTAATGGGTGTCTTTATATTCAGATTTGGGGTATTTCTATGGTTTTAGCATCTTCTTATGAGAGAAATTTTTTTTGCTTTTTGTTGTCATTAATTTTCACTGAAGAACCTCTGACATGTGAGAAAATGTAGCTGGACATAATTTGGAAATGGAAATAGAAAACGAATTTTTAATTTTGCATCAAGACTACCCTTAATGAGATATACATATCCACGTAGGACATTAAGGGCAGACAGTAAGAATTTGGAGAACAACCTCTTGAAGATAAGGGTGAAGCTGTCCTGATGGCTTGTGCATCTCCTCCTCTGAGGACTAAGCATCAGGTTATTATTTGAATGTAATGGGTTAAGAAAAGAATTAATCTGGGGATGTTAGAGTAAATGCTTATTTCCCACTCCTGATGCTTCCTTCTGTGTGGGCATAAAACAGTTAGTTAGCCTACAACCTCTCTCTGACCTTTCATTCACTCCACATTAAGGGAAGCAGAGTAATTTACCTGACTGGCAGCCTGGGGAAGACCCAACTTAGTGTGCTCATCTCCTAACCGTGAGAGTGAGACTTTCAGGGACACACCTTCTCCTTAGTTTCTCTGGAGTCTCAGCTAGTTAATAAGCATTGCCTTTGCTGGGGGTTGGGCAGAGAAAGGGGACCTCAGAGGAGTAGAGGCGGGAGTTCTGTCCCATTCCTACATAGGCAAATCTGCCTAATTCTGGGATTTAGAATTACTGAGCCCATGAGCCCCAATTAAACTCTTAATATTATTGATTCTTATCTACCTGCCACTTCTTGATTTATTTCCCAGTTTTCTCAGAACTGGGTTCAGGGAAAGGGGCATGATATTCTTTAATGGGCCTTCTCAAAGACTTCTTGGAGACCTTCCAATAGCACTATAATTTGCTAGTAATATGATCTGGCCATGTCCCTGAAACCTAGTTTGTTCATCTGTAAAACTAGGAATTTAAAATCTGTTTCACTGCAGGGGTATTGAATATTAAACAAAATGTAGGGCATTACTAAATATGACATAATTTTAGATCTATGGACAAAAGGGCTTGCTGACACATTACAAAAAGAGAAAGATTCATCCAGCCTCAAGCAGAGATGGCCATTTTGCAGGCTTCCCCAAAGAGAATTAAGCAGCTCAGAATCCAATCTGTAGGCAAGCTGACTGACCAGAGAGAGGAGGAAGGGTCCAGCGAGGCACGTCTATCTCCTTTTTGCAAATTTACCGGCCGAGAAATAGACTCTTTCCTCTCAGGAGAAGAGAGGGACGCAAGGAGCACAGGGGCCAAAGCGTTACTCTAATGGAAACTCTTTCACATGGAAACAGGACTGGAGATTGAATATCATCCTCAATGATACATAGACATTATGTGCATATTAAATGAAGGAAAATGCTTTTTAAAACTTCTCCATACAGATGTTTGAAACATTAGTACTAGAAATTTCAGACTTATAATCATCCTGTGAAAATTTCTTGGCTGCCATATGAATAAATTAGAACTCTTCAATCACACTAAATAAAAGGAAATACAATGTCAGTGTGAATTTCCTTTGAATTCTTGTCTTTTTCAGTTGAAGGCACTAGAAGACTGATGTATTACTTCATGTCTAATCTAATTACTGGAGAGGGTATTTAAAAATAATGACTTAGCTCTTAGCCTAATTGTTGATACAGTAAATGATATTTTTTAAAATGAGAATCTCCTCTTCCTCTTCCTCCAGCAAAGTCATTTCTAGGCAAGGTAAGTTCATCTGTTTATTGCAATTTGTGTTTTTAAATAAATAGCTTATAGGGAAATATAGAATAGAGGATAACTGAACTGAATGGAGTTGGAAGGGATTAGAATAGATAACTGTAAACCAGTATCATATGATGGCCTACTTGCGCAGACAAAGAAAATGAAGCCACAAGATTACAAAGTCTGCCTAAAGTTACTCCCCTTATTAGTGGAAGACCTAGAGACAGAATCTGAATTTACTGACCTCAGCAACACCCTCTTCCTTCTCTGCTGCCTCTGATAACTTGCTCAGTTCTGAAGCAATGTTTTCATTTCTTTGTTACTAGTTTTATTTTGTTTTTATGCCTACACTTTCCACCTTAACTTAGTTTTATGACGGGAATCAGTGGAGGAAGGGCAAATGTAAGATTTAAGAGCCCTTTACCCTGAGAAGAGAAAATTAATTTTTCTCACCCCATGTAGCATGCAAACTTAGAAATTTATATAGCCAGGTTCAGCTGCTCTGATTCACCAATAGGAGGCACTACAATATGGGGAAAATAAGATTCTGCCCAAGAGATGAGACCCAAGGATTAGTATTCTGTAGTTCAAATGCATTTTTGTTTAAACCTTACATAATGGAAGGAAAACTTCAAACCTGTTCAAAGGGAGAATAATATTAAGAACTGTGTGTGCCTCAGTTTCCATTATTATCAACACATGCCAGATCTTATTTCATCTGTTCCCTAATCATAGATATCAAGGCATTTCAGCATTAACCTCAAAATGAAAAACATGTTTTAAACATAATCACAATATCATTATAACACTTAGAATGTTAAAAATAATTGCTTTAAATCATTACCTAATTGTCTCATACTTTTTTAATGGTTATTTAACCAGGATCAAAATAAGATCCATTGCAATTGGTTATCTCTCTTCCAAACTACTGGTTTCCCTCCCACCCTAACTGCTTTTTTTCTTCTTCCTTTGAAATACATTTATTAAAAGATTAGGTCATTTCAAGTACCAAATGATTTCACTCATTTGTGGAGTATAACAACAAAGCAAAACGGAAGGAACAAAAAAACAGCAGCAGACTCACAGACTCCAAGAAGGGACTAGCCATTACCAAAAGGAAGGATTGGGGAGGGTGGGTGGGTGGGGAGGGAAGGAGAAGGGGATTGAGGGGCATTATAATTAGCACTCACAAAATAGGCAGGTCAAGGCAGTAAAGGGTGGAGAAGACAAGTAACGATTCTATAACATCTTACTACGCTGATGGACAGTGACTGCAATGGGATTGGGGGGGGGGACTTGATATTATGGGTAAATGTAGTAACCACCTTGTTTTTTCATGTGAAACCTTCATAAAAGTGTATATCAATAATACCTTAATAAAAAAAAAGATCAGGTCATTTGTCTTGTAGTATTTCTTATAGTCTAGAATTTGCTGATTGCATCCCATGATTAATATGTTGCTCTGTGTCTTGTATTTCCTGTAAATTGTTAGTTATATCTATACATGATCAAATTCAGGTTTGATTTGTTTGGCAACAATGCTTCATAAGTGGCAGTATATACTTCTATGAGAAGGCACTTCAAATTGTCTTGTCTCTTTTGTGATGTTAGAGTCCTTGATGGTAATTGCCTAGATCCATTACTGATGATATTCTAATTCTATAATTCTTCTTCACTTATTAGCTGAGATATTTACTAATATAAACATCACAAGATTTGTTTACCCTGAGATATAGGTTGTACAGGAAAAGCAGAACAGATGCTGGACTCTTTCCTGTTACGTTACATCTATCTGCGGCTGCATAACAGAAGCACTACAAACCTTAAAACTCTAACAGTTATTTTGTTGTCTCTCACAGTTCTGGAAGCTGGCTGCATTCAGCTAGTTGGTCCATATTTGGAATTCCTCATGTGACTGCAGTTAGACAGTGATAGGAACTGGAGTCATCTTGTAGTACATGGTGGTACCACTCACACACACCATGGTAAACTACATGTCCACTCCACAGAGCCTCAGCTTTCTCCAGCATGGTGGTTTTAAGAGTGAGAGTTGTATCATATTTTATGACCTAGCCTTAGAAATCACAAACCATAGTCATACTGAGAGGAGGGCACATGGACCCCACATCTCAGTGAGAAGAATATCCATGTCCTGTTGTGAGAAGATTAAGTGGGATTACAGATATTGTTGCCATCATCTTGGAAAATGAAATTTGCTACATTTATCATCCTTTGCTATAATTGTGACAGTATCTCACCAAATTTGATCCCATCAGTTATTATCATTATGAACTCATGGAAATAAATACATTTGATGTATTCTAATCCACTTGCAGTTTTGTTTTTATTCATGTATAAATTCATTTTATGCAAGTGACAGCCTCTTCATATGACATGACATTCCACGCTTATCTGATAATTCCTCATCCCAGGACTGAGATCCTCAAAAAGTTCTGTTTTTTTGTTTTCTTGGTAAAATACAATATATGAGCTCCTTCTGGTATTTCAAATTCAAAACCACAAAGTTTTTACTGACATCTTTGATCTTACATCTTATCTCCTTCCTCCCATGCTGAAAATTCTAATTCCCAATAAACCAACCATATTTACATACATGTTTTATTTCACAAATACACCAAACAATATCAGAATAAATACCAACAATAAAATTACTGAAATTCATTTTCCTACCTAAATTTTTTATACTCAAAATTTTATTTTGTGGGTATGACTCATAATGGATGTATACTCAAACTCCTACATTTTGAAGTCACTTGAAATAACTTCTCTGTGTGATTATATCAGCATCTCAATACAAAGTTTGGTTCATAAGCTTCCTCTTCTTAGGGACTGCATTTTTAAAGTATAATTTAATTAATTATAAAAATACTTACACAGGTCCAAAATCAAATCTCCAAAAGAAGGTATATTGAGGGAAGACTAATGTTTATTCTTATCTCTTTTACTATCTCCTACTTCCACCATTGATAACTTTAAAAAAATATATGGATTTATGTTTTTAATGAGGAAATGCATATGTATTTTTGATCTTATGCTCTTTTTAGGTAAATAGATGCACAAAATACATACTTCCTTTTTTATTTCACTTAATAAGCCAGAGATCACTGCATGAAAACATATAAATGCATTCCTTTTTTCTTTTATAGCTGCACACCCTTTTGACTGCATCACTGTTTATTCAACTGAAACTCCACTGAGGATATGTGGGTTGTTTTCAAGTCTTTTGCTATTGCAGATATAGCAAAATACCTGCAATAATTAGCCTAATAATTAGGTGTTTCTTGTATTTTTTTGCCAGTGGTTTTATTTTTTAAGGATAGATCTCTAGAAATGAAAGCTTGTGTTCATATGTAGTTGTTCTGGGTAGTGTCAGATTCCCTCCCATAGGTGCTGTAACATTTTGCTTCCCCAACAGCAATATGCGTGGATGCTTATTTCCCACAGCCTTACCAAACATTATGTTGTCAACCATTTGCAGGTTTGCCAATCTGCTAGTTTTATTTGTTTAATTTCAAACTGTCTTGTGCTTCCAAGAGGCATATTTAAGTATTGAACATGAAAATAAGGTACCATCTTAACTGAAGGCAATTCAGTATCTTATATTTAATAAAAGGACAAGTAATTTTCTTCTTCCCGTAACTATTCAGAAATATTTTTGTTCTGTTTCATTGCACGTTATCTAGTTAAACACATGAACATAGTCTCAGCAATCAACAGAACAGAAAACAACTTGTTTCTGGGATGCATTTGATGGGAATTTATCCTCCTATATACACCTTGTCAGATATCTCCTGGTTTGAGATATTGCTTAGTAAAACTAGGTTGGCCCTAGGCCGGTGGCTAAATCACTTGACTGTCACCCAGCCTCAGGGGGTGTAACCTCCTCCCCATCTGGCACGGCTCTGAGTCAGAGCACTGCATCCCCAGGAAGGGACCTAACACCCTGCACCAGCCAGCCTCTTAGCCTTCTCCTGACAAGTTAATTTTCTCCCATTTTACTACTTAACCTTCCCATAACCCCAATCTCTGCTGGGCTTGATGATCAGGACTCTGGTGACCCTATAGTGATACAGTTTCTCTACCTAGTTTGTCTTCCATTTTTAATGAATGAAGAGAGAAGGAAGAACAAGGAGGGGTGCAGCAAAATATTTTCATTGTGTGTATTTCTAGTTATTCAGTCATGTACCCTCTGCACAGGGATATTAGAGTCCTGATTTGAACTATAGTTTCCTATTTGTAACTAACCCTGAAATTGAAAAATAAGATGCTTTTCCTTCCTGTTTATACCCCTGCTTTCTGTCCAGCATCAACTGTGCCCCCTTTCTCCACTCTTCTGTTCCCAACTAAACTCAACCATCTCTCTTCTATTTTGTGTTTTATTTCATTTTTTAGCTATTGACTACAATAGCTGAATGAGGGCAAACTGAGTCATGCCTTTCTTTAACTGTCTGCTTAAAACAATAGAGTGCATTTATTCAGATATGAGCTATTTCAGGTTACTCTTAAAATAGGGACTCCCTTAAACAAGCTTTCAGGAGATATGGATGTGCATTATAATATGAAATTAGAATTGGAAATGGAAAATGCATTAGGAAGGTTTATCACTCACTCAATAATTCAATTCTTATTGGATTCTAGACTTAGAATTGAAAGGTATTTTTCCCAGATCATTCTCTTTATGGCATAGGGAATTACAAATATTTCTTTAGTTATACCAGTTCTAAATGATCCACGTAGAGAAATATAAACTAAAGTATCCAAAATTTTTTTTTTTTTTACAGAATTTTGTTGGTATGGGAAAGAGTTGGCCCAAGTCTTGCAAACTTGCTTTCTTCTGAAACCCTTTTTAATGACACACAGAAAAACTACTGTGTTTTGAAATTCTAAAATCAATTAAACAAAAATTTATCCTTCCATATGGTGGCTGAACATTGCTCAACCAGTCACTTTCAAGAAATGCCATCTACTAGGCCATTTCATTTAAAGGAACCCGATGCTTTAACACATGTGCCTTTGAGGATGGCATAAAATAGAGTTGGGTTTTACTGTTGGTTTTTCCAGGATTTGAAAAATGCATTTACAGCCTGACTGAGGAGAGTAAGCTTTATTTAGTCGATAAAATTCATGGGGAGCAGTTCAGTCAAGTGTTGATACTCTGCTCTACAGTTTCTCGCTCTACTTGAGTCAGGAAGGGTATCTGATCTGTTCACATCCCCCTCCTCATGTGTTCAGATGAGCAATACAATGTGGATTAAGCAGGTCATTTCGTTTGTAAGTTATTTATTTCCCCACATATCTGCAAATACTTGTGAATTATAACTCACTTCAGAATAAACTACATATTTCTACTTCTCTACTCCTCCACCCTGGTGAACATACATACACAGACAAAATGTCATTGAGGCTAGAAGCATAGTCTTGAAATAAATTGCCAGCTAAGAATTTTATGTTATAAAGAAGGAGAGAGAAGCAAAAGGAAAAAAAAACAAAACACCTCACTTTGGTTTCTGAAGAAATAGAAAATTTTCACAAAGGTAAGAATGATAAAGAGTGGGCACATTCAAACTCTTGAACTGGGGTTGTGTCAGCCCATCCTATTGAGGATTTGTCTAACACACACTTAGGCAAATGCTAAAATCTGTGTATCTACCGCATCTGTTAGGACAAGGTAAGGCACTGGAGCAGTATCACTTACAAAGTGACCTTCCCAAAACCATGACAGTCTCAACAAGACATTGTTACCATGTGCATAGCTGAAATGTGGAAGCAATCTCTCTCAAGAAATCTATCCCTGAAAAACCCTTAGCTTTTCCTATCTACTTTTCTATATCTTCAAGTTAACAGACATTTAGAATGAATTTACACTTAAAATTTTTTAGATTAATTTTTTTAAATGGGAGCATAAAATTCTGTTAACTCACTTAGAAATAAACAGAAAAAATTTACATTTAGATGAAATTTATTCTGTATTTCATCAAAACAGGTTGCATGTACAGACAATGGAATAACTATGGTCCTCACATATTTGCATCATTTGGTAATGAGATGGGGCTGCCTCCCTTTTATGTGTTTTGATGACTACAGTTACACCCTCTCCCCATGAAATACACTCTATTCCCCATTTTCCTTTGCCAAGACATATATATGCATGCATATAGACTTCCTTACTTATATTTAATTTTGGTTATTTATGTTCTCTATTGGCTTAGGGATGTTTTTCTTTGCACACATATATGCTTTGGTGTGTATACATTTATTAAAATAAGTAGAAGCCACTCTGATTCCTATAGTCATAGGACTTTGGGGTTGTTGGGTTTTTTTTCTGTTTTTTCTGTAATTTATGGTACAAAGAAACAAACAAACGTGATAGCAATATTCTTCCTGTCAATGGATGCATAAAATGATACAGAAGATATAACACCTCAGGGGAAAGAAATGAGATATTTTCAACAGGACTTTCATGGAAAGCTCTCCGTTGATGATATAAAAATAAAAGTGATTTACTGAAAGCACTTTAATTCAAACATGTCTATTCAAATGTACAGGTTCCTCTGATAAACACGCATAAGAATTAATTTAACATTATTTCAATTCTTTTTAAATGGCCTCTAGAACACAAGTTAATGAAGTTCCTAAGTGTAATTCATTTCATCTAATCATGAATAATAACTCGTATTTTTGAGGATTTGAATGCATACCGCAAAGTGTTCATTTCTTCATGCGTATTATTTCAATTTTATTCACCTGCCTTTTATTCTTTCTCCTTCCCCCTCTTCCACCTA
Organism: Manis pentadactyla; assembly: GCF_030020395.1. Classification (NCBI taxonomy): domain Eukaryota; kingdom Metazoa; phylum Chordata; class Mammalia; order Pholidota; family Manidae; genus Manis; species Manis pentadactyla. The sequence goes on along the minus strand of NC_080028.1, from coordinate 51,673,507 downwards.
AAATCATAATATATGTTTGCTCTCCAGGAGAAAGATTACTCTCTGTACAGATCAGAGCAAATCTGGCAGATTTGCAGCTCATAAAAAGATTAAATCACATACATTCAAAGATTATTTAAAGCCTGCTATGGTTCATGGTACTGAAATGGAAGAAGTCAGGGGAAGGGTAGAAGAGGGAATAATGCCCAAAGCAAAAATTCATTGTTGTAACTTTTATATGGTTGGACCAACTAATTCTCTTATTTTATAATCTAAATCTTTGATTCATAGCATAAACTGTTTCTATAGTGTTCATCTCTTACTTTCTACAACACTGTAATATTATCCTTGCAAATTGAGACAATTTGTTAAACTGTCTAAAGATTTTTTCACCTGCAAATTAGTGTTAAATGACACCTATATTTTTAATAAGATAACTTTTCTCTGTAAACATTACTTTGAAATGTTTAAGATTTTTTTCATGGAAAATTTTTTCAGTTTTTCTACCTATGCTTTTGACCACCCAGCAGATTGTAATAAGCAATTTTTGCACCATAGAATATAAATAAATTGTTAATTTATATTAATATTGGGTTTATTTTAAACTTACTAATAAAACTGATTTTGAAATATATGTTAAAACTGACTCACTAGTATGTTTTCTATACCTATAGAGTTAGAAGTTTTTATCATGGAAATTATCTGCCATTAAAATTGTTTGGAAGTCTTCATAATATCATCATACATTAATATTTGTGAAAGAGAAAAAAGTGTTTTTTTACCTTACAGTTTGTGCTTTTTATAAAATCCTACAGATAGAATTCAATGGGGCATCTGCTATGGATCAGAATTGCAACAAAGTAATGGATACTTGTGTTTCTCTTTTGCTATAAAAAGGCCATGTTGATTTGCAGAGAGAATTATTTTATATTCATTATAGCATTACGCATGTTTGAAAAATAGGAGGCCATCAGTGTTCCTAAATGCTTCCAAAATTCAATGGAATAAACATCTTACTCAATACATTTTTCGTTAGGCATGATACAAGCAGTTAAATACAGTGCTTCACTTTGAAAGGGGTAGTCTACATCCTGAGAACATTATGTGCCAAGATGGGCAAAGAGTAATTTATGCTGCTCAAGAAAGAATTTAATCAAATGTTTTAAAGAAGGATTAATTTTTCTCAAGTCAGCAGTAATGTCACTAAGCTGACCTCTGAATGCTTGGCTTGTTGATTTTCCAATAATCATGCAGCCATCCAGGCCTCATCCTTCTGTCTTTCTATTCAGGGTATCTTTATTTCTTTCAGAGGGAGATTTTGTGTTCATAGCAAATATTTCAAACAGTAAATTTTTACTTTTAATATGAAAGCTAATAGACTCTATTTCTTTAATTATTTTACAGTCTCTGTGTATACTATTTTTCCTAGTCAGAATTACCATCGTTTTTCACTGCAATATATTTTCTTCTGTCCTCCCAGATAAAGAATTAAATAAAAATGGAAGAAAAACTACTTAGAAATTCCAACAACCCCCAGAAATGTACTCTTCCTCTAACCATATTTGCTATTCAGGGAAGTAAGCTTATCTTGGTCTAATTCCAAGTAAAATTCTTAACCTATTTAACAGTACCCTAATGTAATGGTCTACTTATCAATCCATCACTTGATACATCTGCTTAGAAATGGGCAGGTGGTCCCTTTCAGAAATGCCATTAGATAATGATGATTGCAATTAGATGATAATGATCTTGGTCATTTACAACATGCAGAGTCATTTGTATAAATGTTTTTTTCTAAGTATGGCATGGAGTTGGTAGGGAAAAGATGTCTCTTTCTTCGGCTACAATTCCTCTAAGTAGATGAGATTGGTTGGTCCTATAGGTTTGGAAAAGTTTCTCACATTTTCGTACTTATTCAGGCAAATTATTTACTTCTTTTTTGGCGGGAGGGTCTTATACAAAATCAAGTTTATAGGTACACCTTCCATTCAGGGCTCCCCACCCAGTGACTGCTCAGGCTGTTCTCAAGGTCATAAAGCCTTGGCAATCATACCACTTCTCCTTACTACAGGCAGCCCTAGCACTTCAGGGGTGTGATCCAGTCATCTCCACCACACAGTCTGTGGTTTCCCCCACAGCTGTCCTTATAGTCCACGTGAAATGGCTAGAAGTGCAGGGGAGTTAACATCCTGTGGGTCAGACTTCAACCAAGGAGAGAAAAGGTACAGAAAAGAGGAACTAGCAAGTAAATGTTTCTCCTCCCTGTCTGTAGCCTTCATCGGTGACCCAGGAAACAACTGTGCTTTCTTAAGAAGCGGCCAGCTTGGCAATGTCCCACCGTGTCTTTGTTTTCCTTTCTTTTATCTCATTTCTCTTTTCACCACACTTCTGCTTCCCTGGGATAACATCCCCAATAAAATTTTAGCATACAATAAGCTATATTTCTAAGGAATTCAGGCTGGGATACGCTCTACAAGTAACTGTCCACATGTGTCTCCATTTGCTTTTCCTAGACACGATGTCATTTACCATTTTCCTAAAATGACCAACCCAATCTCCACCACTCCCCATAGAGATAAAGCTAATTAACTGACACAGTCTAGCAACTGGCTGCTGTTCAGTCACTAGTTCCCAAATGAACTCCTGGGAAGACAGTCCCAAACCAGAGGGCTGTATTTCATTTTTCATATATTACAATTTATAGCATGGCTAGGTTACACAGTTACTCTTGATTTTTAAAAATAGAATATAAAATTCTAATTAGCTATAATATTATCAGGTGAGATCTGAAAGATGCAGGGCACTCTAAGCATGCTTCTTTGCCTCATGTGACTCAATCCCACAAGCATAGACTTTAGAACTCTGTTAGCGCTTCTTTATTAAATATAATTAAATAAAATACACGTTTGTACTTTCCAAAGGATTTCACATACAAGATCTGTACAACTATTCTGGTATATAGATAAGATACATATTAATGGTATCACTCTTACAATTTACATGAAGATAAACGAAAGCTCAGAGTGGTTAACTGAGTTTACAGAATTGGCAAGCAGCAAAAATGCGATATAAAAATTAGTTTTTATTCTGAACCCTTTCCTCTTTATACCCTGTCATGCTGCTTTAACTCACTAAATAGAAAAAAGGGGTATACCATTCTAAAGAGTAACTTGAACATAACAAGATTCCTGAAGAGAAATATATTGTATACCTGTAAAGAAATGAGATTTTCTCATAAATCACATGGCAAGAGATAACATTATTTTAGAATCACACAAGTGTATGCAAATTTAATTTCTATGTGCTTTGCCCCCTCATATATGAAAAAATTTATTTAAAGAAAATCTGTGGTGAACTCTTTGGTAATATCATCTAGCAGACAATATTATCTAAAGGTAAAATGTTTTGCTTCAGAAAGAAGTCCTTAAAAGTTTCCTAATATTTTAGCTGAATTTAATCATTGGGCAGATACTAAAATAAATGGCTTCTCAAGTCCTAAGATCAGTCAATTCTATTTGGGGAAAAGTGTGTATTCTTGGGTAAACATTTGTTTACATCTAAGAAATGACAAGAAATTGGAAGAAATAGGCACTTCTCTGAAAAAAATAAAGAGAAAAGTTAATAATGGGAATCCTCAACACTTACATTTACTTAACTGTGTTATAACCTAAAAAAGAATTTTATAGAGAACCTATGTGATTTCAGATTCATATAAAACCCTTCCAGGTGGTAAAATGTGAACCAGTGGGGGAAAATGCAGGAAACCATGAAAGCATGTGAGTGTCACTTTGGGCAAAACTAAAATAATACTTGTATGACACAAAGGATTAGAAGAATTGGTTTTGTACCACCGGTTATGTTTCATAGTGAAAATTTACAGTAAAGTATTATCTGAAGATATAAGACAAATGTGCTAAAGTATAAAAAGGATAACACTAGGTTTTATCTAGAAGGAAAACAAGCAACAAAATGTAAGAAATTCCAGATTCTTAGGCCAAAAAACCCCTTACAGATATCTGTGTTCTGTACTTCTTGAAATTTTGTTTCTGTTCTGGCAAAGTACACAGTATACGTGTTCAGAAAATTAAGTTATCAGAGGAATAGATGAATTTTCAATGCAAAGAATGAAAACTGAGTGATATGATTATATTTATTTAATCACAAAGTGATTTTTATTACTTTGCAGATGACAGACTTTTTGATCAAGGCCCAGATCTTAGAAGTAAAAACTATCCATTAGGGAAACAGTTTTATTATCAATGTATGGTCATTCTATATGGTCAGTACGCTGATATTATGTAGCAGATTTACACTCATCCACATCAAGTACTGGTACCTCAGAGGCAGAGTTATTTTGAGGGCATCCTAACTCCTTATGATGAGTGGATATATAATCATAAAAATAAGTAACTATTAAATTTTGTATATTAACTATTCCCAGGAGGAATAATTAAGACATTAGGGAATAAACTTTAAATTTTAAAATATCTCAATAACCCTTCACATGCAACTTGAACTTTCTATACTGCTTCAAAAAGGAGATTGAAGAAAATCAAGCAATGGCACTAAGATGGAAGCTACAAATTTCAAAGAAGTCGATAAAATAAGATTCTAAGGTTTTCACTTGAGCACTCACTCACAAATTGACTCTTGCATGCTGCGTATGATATGCTTAGGATGCAAGTATAAACTTAGATTATAGAGTGAGACTATCTCACAACCAAGGCTAGTAATACGCTCCCTTCACCCTTATGATATCAGGTCACTTCTGAAGAACTGTTGTCAGTCTGAGATGCTGTATTTTAAGGAGGTCATTCATTATCTATAATACATCCTAAGAAATGTAATACCGATTATGAGAAATCTGTGAGGGAGTGAGATTATTTTTAAAAACTGCACACTGTCTAGTAAATAATAAATAATGTTTCTTTAACAGTGAGAGGTCTGGGGTTGGATCCTGGCTCCACTTTGGAGGTTTACTTAACTGCTCTGTACCCAATTCTTCCACTATAAAATTAGGACATGAATGGTATGTATTAAACATGAAGATCACTGGAAAGTTACATGAAGTAAACTACCTCTACCACATGGGACACTGTCAAGTACACTTTTAGCTCTTAGAAGACATTAACTATTACCACTGTGCAAAAAAAGAGACTATTTTTTTTTAGGAGAAATTAGACAGGAAGCTACAATCTAATTTTTGTCAGACCAGTATGTAAGACAGGTAGCTAATAGCATGTGGGACTAAGGAGAGAACTAGGAATCATCTGTCTATTTTTTGAGACACAGGTTTAGTACAACATAAGGAATAATACAATTCTAAAGAGTAGGTACTTAGAAATGGGAGGACAAGACAGGTTTATTGAGCCAAAGTTGCCATTAGGAGGCATCCAAGCACAGGTCAGATGATTCTTAGTCACAACTTTACAAAAATTACACCTGCTAAACAAGCCTGAACTACCTAATGACTAATGCACTATCTCTCCAAATAAATTATAAATTATTTTGAAAGAAACAAGTCTCATTTTTACATATTCCCATATAAAAATAATGTTTAAGAAAATAAACACTCACTAAAGACTCAATTGACCCCACTTACATCAATGTATAGATCATCCAGACAGAAAATCAATAAGGAAGTATTGGCCTTAAATGACACATTTGACCAGATGTAACATATATATATATGCTGAAATCATATCAAGCATCTTTTCTGGCAGCAGCAGTATGAAACTAAATATCAATTACAAGAAGAAAAGGGAGGGGGTGGAGCCAACATGGCGGCGTGAGTAGGACAGTGGGAATCTCCTCCCAAAAACAAATATACTTTTGAAAATACAACAAACACAACTAGCCCTAAAAGAGAGACCAGAAGACGCAGGACAGTGGCCAGACTGCAGCTACACCAGCGAGAACCCAGCGACTGGTGAAAGGGGTAAGATACAAGCCCCGGCCCGGCAGGACCTGAGCACCCCTCCCACCAGCTCCCGGTGGGAGAAGAATAGGCAGAGCGGGAGGGAGACGGAGCCCAGGACTGCTGAACACCCAGCCCCAACCATCCGGGCCAGAGCGCAGACACAGTACGTGCCCAGGGGGCCCTGGATACTGGGGGAACAGGGAGTAAGACCTCTGAGCGGGTGCTGAAGCTAATGCCCCTGTGACAAAGAAAAGCGGGGGCTTTTTGAAAGTCTTAAAGGGACAGGGACTTCACAGCTTGACGGAAACAACCCAGGTCACAGTACAGCAGCTGGAAATTACAGGGAAAACCGGGTGCACTAACCCCCTGGGCAACAGCTCTGAGACCCCTCACGGAGGCAAACAGTCAAGCAGCCCCCCCATCCATCACCCCACCGGGCGCTGCGAAAGCAGAGAAGCAGCCTGAGACAAATTCCGCCCACAGAAAGGGAAATTTCTCCCTTCCGGCCAGGCAAGACACAAAGACCCACTCTAAACGCAATTACCCAACACAAGCCACTAGGGGTCGCAGTTGTCCCAGTAAAGAAAGGCCAGTAGCAAGTGAAAATTTTGGCCCTCCCAGCTGACAGTCAATAGCACCTGTCAACATGAAAAGGCAAAAAAATATGATCCAGACAAGACTAACCCAGACAGCTTCGGCATCTGCTACATCTTCCCCTGAGAAGGAATCTGGGGAGATAGATTTAGCCAGTCTTCCTGAAAAAGAATTCAAAACAAAAGTCATAACCATGCTGATGGACTTGCAGAGAAATATGCAAGAACTAAGGAAGGAGAATTCAGAAATAAAACAAGCTCTGGAAGGATTTCAAAACAGAATGGACGAGATGCAAGAGACCATTAATGGACTAGAAAACAGAGAACAGGAACACAGAGAAGCTGATGCAGAGAGAGATAAAAGGATCTCCAGGAATGAAAGAATTTTAAAGAGAGCTGAGTGACCAATCGAAAAGGAACAATATAAGAATTATAGGTATTCCAGAAGAAGTAGAGAGAGAAAAGGGGATAGAAAATGTCTTTGAAGAAATAATTGCTGAAAATTTCCCCAAACTAGGGGAAGAAATGGCCTCTCAGACCACAGAGGTACACAGAACTCCCATGACAAGGGATCCAAGGAGGGCAACACCAAGACACATAATAATTAAAATGGCAAAGATCAAAGACAAGGACAAAGTATTACAGGCAGCCAGAGAGAAAAAAAAGGTTACCTACAAAGGAAAACCCATCAGGCTATCATCAGACTTCTCAACAGAAACCCTACAGGTCAGAAGAGAATGGCATGATATACTTAATGCAATGAAACAGAAGGGCCTCAAACCAAGACTACTGTATCCAGCACGAATATCATTTAAATATGAAGGAGGGATTAAACAATTCCCAGACAAGCAAAAGTTGAGGGAATTTGCCTCCCACAAACCACCTCTACAGGGCATCCTACAGGGACTGCTCTAGATGGGAGCACTCCTAAAAAGAGCACACAACAAAACACCCAACATATGAAGAAGGGATGAGGAGGAATAAGAAGGGAGAGAAATAAAGAATCATCAGACTGTGTTTATAATAGCTCAACAAGCGAGTTAACTTAGACAGTAAGATAGTAAAGAAGCTAACCCTAAACCTTTGGTAACCACAAACTTAAAGCCTGCAATGGCAATAAATTCATACCTTTCAATAATCACCCTAAATGTAAATGGACTGAATGCACCAATCAAAAGACACAGAGTAATAGAATGGATAAAAAAGCAAGATCCATCCATATGCTGCTTACAAGAGACTCACCTCAAACTCAAAGACGTGCACAGACTTAAAGTCAAGGGATGGAAAAAGATATTTCAAGCAAACAACAGAGAGAAGAAAGCAGGTGTTGCAATTCTGGTATCAGACAAAACAGACTTCAAAATAAAGAAAGTAACAAAAGACAAAGAAGGACATTACATAATGATAAAGGGCTCAGTCCATCAAGAGGATATAACCATTATAAATATATATGCACCCAATACAGGAGCACCAACATACCTGAAACAAATATTAACAGAACTAAAGGAGGAAATAGAATGCAATGCATTCATTCTAGGAGACTTCAACACACCACTCACTCCAAAGGACAGATCCACCAGACAGAAAATAAGTAAGGACACAGAGGCACTGAACAACACACTAGAACAGATGGACCTAATAGACATCTACAGAACTCTACATCCAAAAGCAACAGGATACACGTTCTTCTCAAGTGCACCTGGAACATTCTCCAGAATAGACCACATACTAGGACACAAAAAGAGCCTCAGTAAATTCCAAAAGATTGAAACCCTACCAACCAACTTTTCAGACCACAAAGGCATTAAACTAGAAATAAACGGTTCAAAGAAAGCAAAAAGGCTCACAAACACATGGAGGCTAAAGAACACGCTCCTAAATTATCAATGGATCAATGACCAAATCAAAATGGAGATCCAGCAATATATGGAAACAAATGACAACAACAACACTAAGCCCCAGCTTCTGTGGGACACAGCAAAAGCAGTCTTAAGAGGAAAGTATATAGCAATCCAAGCATATTTAAAAAAGGAAGAGCAATCCCAAATGAACGGTCTAATGTCACAACTATCGAAATTGGAAAAAGAAGAACAAATGAGGCCTAAGGTCAGCAGAAGGAGGGACATAATAAAGATCAGAGAAGAAATAAATAAAATTGAGAAGAATAAAACAATAGCAAAAATCAATGAAACCAAGAGCTGGTTCTTCGAGAAAATAAACAAAATAGATAAGCCTCTAGCCAGACTTATTAAGAGGAAAAGAGAGTCAACACAAATCAACAGTATCAGAAACGAGAAACGAAAAATCACGACGGACCCCGCAGAAATACAAAGAATTATTAGAGACTACTATGAAAACCTATATGCTAACAAGCTGGGAAACCTAGGAGAAATGGACAACTTCCTAGAAAAATACAACCTTCCAAGACTGACCCAAAAAGAAACAGAAAATCTAAACAGACCAATTACCAGCAACGAAATTGAAGCGGTAATCAAAAAACTACCAAAGAACAAAACCCCCGGGCCAGATGGATTTACCTCGGAATTTTATCAGACATACAGGGAAGACATAATACCCATTCTCCTTAAAGTTTTCCAAGAAATAGAAGAGGAGGGGATACTCCCAAACTCATTCTATGAAGCTAACATCACCCTAATACCAAAACCAGGCAAAGACACCACCAAAAATGAAAACTACAGACCAATATCCCTGATGAACGTAGACGCAAAAATACTCAACAAAATTTTAGCAAACCGAATTCAAAAATACATCAAAACCATCGTACACCATGACCAAGTGGGATTCATCCCAGGGATGCAAGGATGGTACAACATTCGAAAGTCCATCAATATCATCCACCACATCAACAAAAAGAAAGACAAAAACCACATGATCATCTCCATAGACGCTGAAAAAGCATTTGACAAAGTTCAACATCCATTCATGATAAAAACTCTCAGCAAAATGGGAATAGAGGGCAAGTACCTCAACATAATAAAGGCCATCTATGAAAAACCCACAGTCAACATTATATTGAATAGCGAGAAGCTGAAAGCATTTCCGCTGAGATCGGGAACTAGACAGGGATGCCCACTCTCCCTACTGTTATTTAACATAGTACTGGAGGTCCTAGCCATGGCAATCAGACAAAACAAAAAAATACAAGGAATCCAGATTGGCAAAGAAGAAGTCAAACTGTCACTATTTGCAGATGACATGATACTGTATATAAAAAACCCTAAAGACTCCACCCCAGAACTACTAGAACTGATATCGGAATACAGCAAAGTTGCAGGATACAAAATCAACACACAGAAATCTGTGGCTTTCCTATATACCAACAATGAACCAACAGAAAGAAAAATCAGGAAAACAACTCCATTCACAATTGCATCAAAAAAAATAAAATACCTAGGAATAAACCTAACCAAAGAAGTGAAAGACTTATATTCTGAAAACTACAAGTCACTCTTAAAAGAAATTAAAGGGGACACTAACAGATGGAAACGCATCCCATGCTCATGGCTAGGAAGAATTAATATCGTCAAAATGGCCATCCTGCCCAAAGCAATATACAGATTTGATGCAATCCCTATGAAACTACCAGCAACATTCTTCAATGAACTGGAACAAATAATTCAAAAATTCATATGGAACCACCAAAGACCCCGAATAGCCAAAGCAATCCTGAGAAAGAAGAATAAAGTAGGGGGGATCTCACTCCCCAACTTCAAGCTCTATTATAAAGCCATAGTAATCAAGACAATTTGGTACTGGCACAAGAACAGAGCCACAGACAATGGCACAGACTAGATAATCCAGACATTAACCCAGACATATATGGTCAATTAATATTTGATAAAGGAGCCATGGACATATAATGGTGAAATGACAGTCTCTTCAACAGATGGTGCTGGCAAAACTGGACAGCTACATGTAGGAGAATGAAACTGGACCATTGTCTAACCCCATATACAAAAGTAAACTCAAAATGGATCAAAGACCTGAATGTAAGTCATGAAACCATTAAACTCTTGGAAGAAAACATAGGCACAAACCTCTTAGACATAAACATGAGTGACCTCTTCTTGAACATATCTCCCCGGGCAAGCAAAACAACAGCACAAATGAAAAAGTGGGACTATATTAAGCTGAAAAGCTTCTGTACAGCAAAAGACACCATCAATAGAACAAAAAGGAACCCTACAGTATGGGAGAATATATTTGAAAATGACACATCCGATAAAGGCTTGACGTCCAGAATATATAAAGAGCTCACACGCCTCAACAAACAAAAAACAAATAACCCAATTAAAAAATGGGCAAAGGAACTGAACAGATAGTTCTCCAAAAAAGAAATACAGATGGCCAACAGACACATGAAAAGATGCTCCACATCGCTAATTATCAGAGAAATGCAAATTAAAACTACAATGAAGTATCACCTCACACCAGTAAGGATGGCTGCCATCCAAAAGACAAACAACAACAAATGTTGGCGAGGCTGTGGAGAAAGGGGAACCCTCCTACACTGCTGGTGGGAATGTAAACTTGTTCAACCATTGTGGAAAGCAGTATGGAGGTACATCAAAATGCTCAAAACAGACATACCATTTGACCCAGGAATTGCACTCCTAGGAATTTACCCTAAGAATGCAGCAATCAAGTATGAGAAAGACCAATGTACCCCTATGTTTATCGCAGCACTATTTACAATAGCCAAGAATTGGAAGCAACCTAAATGTCCATCGATAGATGAATGGATAAAGAAGATGTGGTACATATACACAATGGAAAACTACTCAGCCATAAGAGGAGGGCAAATCCAACCATTTGCAGCAACATGGATGGAGCTGGAGGGTATTATGCTCAGTGAAACAAGCCAAGCAGAGAAAGAGAAATACCAAGTGATTTTACTCATCTGTGGAATATAAGAACAAAGGAAAAACTGAAGGAACAAAACAGCAACAGAATCACAGAACTCAAGAATGGACTAACAGGTACCAAAGGGAAAGGGACTGGGGAGGATGGGTGGGCAGGGAGGGATAAGGGGGGGCAGAAAAAGAGGGGTATTAAGATTAGCATCCATAGCGGGGTGGGAGAAAGGGGAGGGCTGTACAACACAGAGAAGACAAGTAGTGATTCCACAACAGTTTGCTACGCTGATGGACAGTGACTGTAAAGGAGTATATAGGGGGGACCTGGTATAGGGGAGAGCCTAGTAAACAAAGTATTCATCATGTAAGTATAGATTAATGATTAAAAAAAAAAAAAAGCATTTCCTATGTGGTGACCTCTAATGAGTTCTACACAATGATATAAAGGGCATATATAAGTGTAGGCAAAGGGTCTGTTTGTGTTTATACAGAGGATCAAAGCCTAATTTGGCTACCCCGAAAATGAACTAAGATATGGTATGAAAAAGAACTTCCAACATCGGCAATCTTGGGAAGACTCATGACAGAAGATGATCAGCAAAAAAAAAAAAAAACTCCAACAAAGATCCATGCACTGTCACAGGTGTAGATGCACTCATCCCACCAGTTCCTGGACTTGCCATGGGAATGATGAAGGAGATATCTAAGCTGGCCTGTGCATACAGTAAAACAAAAAATTGGACTGGATCTATACTGTTGGAACTCAACCAAGAATTAGGAGAAGTGCAAATTATAGCACTCCAAAATCTTACAACCACAGACTATTTATCGTTAAAAGAACATATGGGATAAGAACAGTCCAAAGGAAAAGGTTGTTCTAATTTATCTGAATTCTCTCAGACTGTTTAAGTTCAGTCGGACAATATCCACCATATCATAGATAAGTTTTCACAAATGCCTAAGGTGCCTAACTGGTTTTCTTGGTTTCACTGGAGATGGCTGGTAATTACAGGTATGCTTTGGTTAGGTAACTATATTCCTATTATGTTAATGTGTGTGCACAATTTAATTAGTAGTTTAAAACCTATCCATGCTGAAGTTACTCTACAAGAAGATATGTCAAAGAAATAATCAATCTTCCCAGGTTTTCTTCTGCCTGCTACTTCTATAGCTTTTCTTCTTCCTACCTAATCACAACCTTTAAATAGAACTCGTGCCACATGTTGAATTTACCGAGTATCATAATTCTTCCAAGTGGTAAAGATACCTCAAGACAAATGCTGGGCATAGAAGCCACAGGGCATAAATATGCAAAGAAGTAAAAAGCTAACCTTTTCAAACAATAAGGCTTCTCTCTCACTTACCAACTTAACATTTCCCTGTATGGCCCCGGAAGATGACTGGTTAGCCAGAGACGGGTAAGATTCCTCAAGGGAGGAACAACCTAAGACAGGCACAGTCGCAGGGGGCCATCTGGTGAGAAAATGGGGAGCAGCAGAGGTGAGGCTTAGAACCTCTCCCCTCATGTTCTGAGAGAAATCTTCTGCATACATGGATTTTATTGCCCTCGTCTAGCTTGGATTAACACATAGTCTACAGGCACACACCTGATCATCTACATTTGCTCTCTTACAACACTAAACTCTGTTTTCTACCTTTATCTCGTATCTACCTACCACTTCAGCATTTTATTAAAAATAATAATAATAGAGAAATGTGGTATCCATATATAAATCAAGTTTAAAAATCAAATGATTATTCATATTTGAACTGACTGTGTATAGTTCATAATGCATGAACAAAACTGAAAGCTTCTGTGATGACTGCCCTTGCACTGCTCACCATGTAACTTATTCACTATGTAAGAATTTGTACTCCATGTAAGAATTTGTTCATTATGCATCAGAAGATTGGAGACTGACGAAAATTAGGCTTGGGGTGGATTAATGATTGTGCATTGAGTATTGTCCCCCCTATACAGAAATTTATTGTGGCTAACAACTATTTGATCAATAAATATGAGAGATGCCCTCACAATATATATATATATATATATATATATAAACACACTTCCAATTGTAAAATAAATAAGTAACCGGGATGTAATGTATAGCCTAAGGAATATAGTCAAAATATTGTAACAACTTGGTTTGGTGATAGCTGGTACCTAGAATTATCATGTATATAAATGTTGAATCACTGTGTTGTACACCTGAAACTAATGTAATGTAATACTGTTGTCAATTACCCTTCAATAAAAAAAAAAAAAAAAAAGAAGAAAAGGGAAAAAACACAAATGCATGGAGACTAAACATGCTACTGAACAACCAATGACTCAATGAAGAAATCAAAGAGGAAATAAAAGAATGCCTTGAGAAGAACAAAAATGCAAACACAGATTTCCAAAATCTATGGGATGTAGCAAAAGTGGTACCAAGAGGAAAGTTCATAGCAATATAGAAACAAGAAAAACCTCTAGTAAACAATCTAACTTTATAACTAAAGGAACTAGAAAATGAACAATGCCAAAAATTAGTAAAAAGAAGGAAATGATAAAAATCATAGCAGAAATAAATGAAATAGATCCTAAAACATAATAGAAAATATCAATGAAACTAAAAGCTGATTCTTTGAAAAGATAAAGAAGTTGATAAACCTCTAGACTCATCAAGAAAAATAGAAGGCCTCTAAAATAAAATCAGAAATGAAAGAGAAGTTGCAAATGACATCACAGAAATACAAAGGATCATAAGAGACTACTGCAAACAATTATATACCAACAAATTGGAAAACCTAAAGGAAATGGATAAATTCCTAGAAATACAACCTCCTAAAACAATGACATATAAAATCTAAATAGACCAATTACAAATAATGAAATTGAATCAGTGTTTTTAAAACTCCCAAAAAACAATCCTAGTACCAGACAGCTTTGCAGGTGAATTCTGCCAAACATTTAAATAAGAGTTAGTGCCTATCCTAAAATTATTCTAAAAAATAAATGAAAAGAACATTTCCAAACCCATTTTACCAGGCCTGATATTAAAACCAGGCAAAGACACCACAAAAAAGAAAATTATAGGCCAATATCCTTGATGAACATAGAGGCAAAAATCCTTAACAAATACTAGCAAACTGAATTCAACAATACATTATAAGGATCATACACCACAATTAAGTGAGATTTATTCCAGGGATGCAAAGATCATTCAACATCTGCAAATCAATAAGTGTAATACATCACATTAACAAAATGAAAGATAAAAATCATGATCAATTCAATAGGTACAGAAGAATCATTTCACAAAATTCAATATCCATTTATGATAAAAATTCAACAAAGTGAGTATAGAAAAACATACTTCAGCATAACAAAGGCCATTGATGACAAACCCTCAGTTAACATCATACTTAACAATGAAAAACTGAAAGTTCTTTAAGATCAGGAAATAGACAAGTATGCCCATTCTTGCCACTTTTATTTAACATAATATTGGAAGCACTAGTCACAGCAATTAGTCAAGAAAAAGAAATGAAGACATTCCAACTAGGAATGGAAAAGCAAAACTGTCACTATTAGCAGATGACAAGATATTATACATAGAAAACCCTCAAGACTTCACCAAAAAATCTCTTAGAACAAATGAATCCAGTAAAGTTACAGGATACAAAATTAACAGACAGAAATCAGTTACACACAAATAATGAGCTATTATAAAGAGAATCTAAGGAAATAGTCCCATTTACCATTGTGTCAAAAAGAGTAAAAAACATAAGTTTCACCAATGAGGTGAAGGACCTATACTCTGAAAACTATGAAACATTGATAAAAGAAATTTAAGATGTCATAAATAAATGAAATGATGTATCATGCTCATGTAGAATAATTAATATTAAAATTTCCAAAGTATCCCCAAGCAATCTACAGAAGATGTGGTATATATACACCAGGGAATATTACTCAGCCATAAAAAAAGAATGAAATTTTGTCATTTGAGACAACATGATAGATGGACCTAGCGGGTATTATGCAAAGTGAAATAAGTCAGACAGATAAAGACAAATACTGTACGATTTCACTTATATGTGTAATCTAAAAACAAAACAAAGAAACTCAAGAAACAAATTGTTGGTTACTGGAGAGGACAAGTGTTGGGGAATTGGTGAAATAGGTGAAAGGGATTAAGAAGTACAAGCTTCCAGTTATAAAATAAATAAGTTATGGGGATATAATACACAGCACAGGGCATACAATCAATAGTATTGTAATAACTGCATGGTGATAGATGGTAACTAGACTAATGGGGCTCATTTCATAAAGTATGAAAATATCAACTTTTAAAAAGACTCAATTTGAATAAGAACATTGAAATGGTTACTTTTTTGGCTTGAACATTCTGATAATAGACATACTTTACTTATTCTAATACACATATTTTTCATGTGTTACCATTTCAGAAATGGAGATGCCTCGGAATGGCATCATAATTTACAGTGTTTTTTTTTTCTACCTGTGGCTCATAAAATAATGTTGCATTTTACAAGGATGGTATCCTAGGTTTGATGAATACAGTATTTTGTCCATCTATCATCAGGTACTCAGGGCTTTAAATGCATTGTCTCATTTAATTATCATAATAACATTTAGGTGGGTTTTGTTATCACAGTTTTACAGATATGCTTTAAAGAGTTAAAGGAAAATGCCTATGACCACACAGCTAGTAAAGATGGAGTCAGAATTTAACTGAGATTTGTCTGATTGCAAAGTTCTTGCTGTTAGCCAGATCACCAAAATGGTCCTCCAAGAAAGGTTTCGATGAGTATTTTTTTTAAGAAGAAAAACTTTTCAAGTCTCAAAGATGCTTCCATTTATTTACTTCACACTATATATCCCTTTGCTGGGTCAGAATCTGCAGCTTCAGACCCAGTCTGCCCTGGGAGCAGCTGTGCTATTTAGTGTTGATTTCCAGAGCGAACCCAACATTAAAACACAATTCAACACTGAGGTGAATAAAGGAAGCCAGAGATCTATTAAGGAAGATTGTCTTCTTTTTTAAAATGAGATTCTGTACAATCCCTTTTTGATGATATTTTAACATAGTCTCAAATTCCTGATAGTATTCTCTACTGAAAAAAAAAATTTTCCTATTTAAATGCTTTTATATCTTAACAAATTAACTTTGTTACAGCCCTGAAATTGCCATATTGACAAGGTGACTTTTACAACATAATTTTTTAATTAACTAAAAATCCTTTTAAAAAGGTTTATATTCACATGACAATTTTTTAAAGTATTATTTAACCTCAATATTTCAGAAATGCTAAAATAACAGGCAGCAGGACTGAAGGTCCTCTCTAAACTGCCTTAACATTTGTCATTGTGAGACCATAATATAATCTTATTTCTTACAGCAATGTAGCATCAGACTTCAGCAATGACAAATAAACTAGAGTTAGGACCAAAAAGAAAAGCTCAAGAAAAAATTCACAATTAGAATGTTACTAGTAAAAATCTAGTTGATAAAATAACAGAAGTTTTGTAGCTTAACATGCATAATCATCATATTTTGGGTTGTCCCCAAATGACTAGTTTGAGATATATTAAAGGGCTGAAAATTACTGTGCTTTAATGGCAAATCAATATGAAGTGAACAAAAAATACAACAGTCAATTTTAGTGGTCTTATACTCAGTTTACTTACTCAAGATGAAATGTGCACTATTAAAATGCTAAACAGTCTTGGAATAAGGATTTGACCTGTATTTCTCTATTCCATGATTGCTGCCTAAACAAATTTTTACTCTTTCAATTTAACTCCATGTTAAGTCTTAATTTAAGAGCCTTTTCTTTCACAAATCCTCACTAGTTTCTGATAGCCAGAGTGATATCAGTGTTTTATCCATTCTTAATAAATTAAAAATGATTATTACAATTAAAAAGAATTTGCACTTCTATAAAGATTTTCCAACCTCATAAAACTATGCAAGTTATATATATATATACACACACACACACACATATATAGATACAATATATATTTTAATATATTTAAATATAAAATATGTAATATGTTTAATATATTTTATATAAATAAACAGGTACCTTTATATGTTACAAAGAATGTGCACAGACTTATATATGTAAACATGCACCTTGGAGTCAGTGTATTACAAGAAAGCTTAAAGCCACCTTTTAAAACCACAATCAATCTGAGAACACTGTACTGACCTCACCAAATAACATTTTTGTGTGCATTTCTATAGTACTTTTTTCCATTTTGCATTAGATACATAGTATTATTTTCTAAATGTGAACATGTGTTTATTAATTGTATCACAAAGAAAAGATAAGCATGAAACTTGCCTTCTTCACCCAAAAGTATGTATGATATATTTTTCCAAAGCAATCCACAAATCTCACCTCTTTTTTTAATACTTCCCCAAAGTATTCCATGGCATGAATGTGCCATAATATATATAACTTAACTTAACAATTATCTTTCGATAGTCATTGTCCTTTTGGTTTTGTGTTTCAGATCATCACTGTGATAATTCTTGATCCTGCCACCTTGTATAGGTGTAGAAATTTCCCCAGAGGAAATATTTAGAAGTGTAATTGTTGGAAATTAAAAATATTTAAAAATTTTTCAAGTGAACCACCAATTGTCCTGTAAAATCATACTGTACCTTTATACAACCATTAGCAATATGGACAGAACTTGTTCTACATAATCATTAACCTTTGGTACTTAAGGAGATTAAATTGTGGCCAGTTTGAGGAGTGAAAATAGAGTCTCATTCTTTTAATCTGCATTTCCCCAGTTGTAAGTGGAATTGATATCTTCATGTGTCTATTGTCTTATTTTCATCTGACTTCTGACTGTTTATATGTTTTTTTTTCTTAGTTATTTGGACTTTATATGTTGGAGGCTGCAATGTTTTTACCACCTTGCCATTTATTCTCTAATTTGGAAACCTTCTGTCTTTGAAAATGTTATTTTGATATGATCAAATTTATTTTTATTAATGTGTTTTCTTGTATTTTTTTAAAGAATATCTTCCCTGCTCTAAGGTCAGAGAGACATTTTCCTGTTTTTCTTGTAATATATTTATATACTTTTCATTTTTGTTATTTTATTTTTATGTTTTGGTCTTTGGCCCATCTGAAACATATTTTCTGCATAGAGACTTTGTCCATTATTCTTGCAAAGTTTATTCTTATCACTTTATAATTTATAGTCTTATTTTAAATGGAAATATTTTCTTTTATACATTTTAAATTGCCATTAGTTAAAAAAAAGAAACAATTCTTGCACCTTGAGTTTATGTAAATCTCTTGACTGATCTACTTTAGTATTTGTCAAAATGTCCATTGATTGCATTAGGTTTTTCTATATAGAAGGCAATACTGCTGACATAGAAGGCTGCTTTTATATTTTTCATTTTTTTGTTTTTGTATTGCACAGTCGAGGGCCTTGAGTAAAATATTGTAAGATATAGTGCTTTTCTTGTTCCTGACTTTGTAAAAGCCTTCATACTTCAAGATATAATGCTTCAGTGTGGCAAAGCTACACTCAATGAAAAATTTAAATCCTAACTTCACCACGTCAATGAAGCTGTGTGACCTTGAGCAAGTTTAAATCTTCCTGTGCCTCAAGAAAAAATAATACCTACCTCATAGGATTGTTGGTCAGGATTAAGTGGGTGAACATATGCACAGTGCTTAGAACAGTACTTGGAACACAGTGCTATGTACATGTTAGCTGTTTTTATTCCTATTTTACTATTTAATAGGATGTTTGATAAAGAGTTAATATCCTTAGGTCTAGACACAAGTCTCTGGGATTTGACCATCTATTACCACATATTAGCAGAAAGACTTGAATAGCACTGACAGTAGGCTTCAAAGAGTACCTTATATAGAATTCATAATTTGGGGTAGAATCTGAAAGGAAAAGATAAAGTTCTCAATCTGTTGAATATCAAATGTGTTCCATGAAATTGTACTACATTAAGGCAATTATTCTCATAACAATTCTCTAAGGTAAAGTGCCACAGTCTTACTTTCAAAGTGAAGGTAAAGTAACAACCAAGATCCCACATGGAGTTAGCACAATATTCAAATTCTGGTTACATTTCAACAGACTAAGTAAACCCTAAGATTTGCAGGTTCTGCTAATCTCAGAGATGGCACCAAAAGATGGGGATCTTCTCCTTTCCTGGAATATTGTAGGGAGACAGGATTTAAAAGACAGAGGCATTCATCCTGTTAAAACATAAGCTCCCTGTGGGCAGAATCTGAGTCAATCTCAAAATGTGGTTCCCAGAATAGAGCATGACATAAGGACACCAAAAATATTTTTTATATTGGTTGATAAGGAAACATACATGCTTATGTCACCAAAACTGGAAAGTCTCATACTAAAGCTAACAAAATAACTGTTTAGTTTTTTTCTGAAAGGTTGTATTTGTGTAATTTTCATGTTGATAGCAGTTTTATATTTTAAATTCTTCAGCTCTATGTAGACAAGAAAGTTGTCAAAAACACAGGCACCAGACAAGGAATTTTTCCAAGCCTAGAACTTGAGACTTGCAGTTAAGTACAGATCTGCCTTGAATTTTAGGGAGTTTACATATACTTTGGTTTTTTTTGGCAGAAAATCCGTAGTTGCCTTTTTCCAGAAATAAATGGTTCATTGAAGTTGTTTTTGTTAAAAAAAATAGAGATTAAGTAAATATAAATATTGGGATGATATAAAATTCTGGTGATATTTATTTAATGATCAAGTCTCAATAATATTTGTTGAGCACAACAAAATACTGAGACTAGCATTCTTAGTTATCCCAACTTGACAAAGGAAATTGAAACACAGAATTACTAGATAATTTCCCCAAGGTCCCTCAGTAGGTGACTAGCAGATGGAATTCACACCCAGAGCAGCCGACTCCAGAATCCTCATTCATAAATATTACCTTGTGCTGCCTTATGATAGTTAAAATGCCTTTCCCATGTTTCCTTCCTAAATATATATTTAACACATAGAGCACTGTATTTCGAATCTCTACTAGTGAACCTACATTTGCTTCTATAAGAATGACTAAAAATTCAGAGAGAAACAAATATTCCACACATTTCCTGTTAATCCACAGTAGGTTTAGAGCAGATACAGTTAATGTACGATTAGTGTATGAAGTTGCACATTGATGGGCTTTCATCTGAACCTCAACTTCCACTTGCAACAATGCTCATTTTAAAAGAAAAAAAAAAGATGTCATTTCATGCATCTTTAGTTTTACTATTTTCAGTGTATGGTCCGGCTACTGTTCGACTGCCCTGCATAACAAACTTCCTTCAAAATGTGTAACATGCTGCAGCTTTATTTTACTTGGAGGAAATTAAGTGCCCCTCTTGGTGTGAACAATCACTTGGCAGCATAAGTTATTTTAATGGACATCTCTTTACACCGAGCCTTTTGCCATCTGTTTCACCCTCTAATTACAAATTCAGGAAGAACACAATTCACAACTGTGTCTATAAAGAAAAATGTAAGGGACTTAAATGCAGGTTTATATCAGTGCATCTGTTCAGTGATTTTTAAATCCAGGAGGAACAAAGGGCAAGAAACTTTTCTTTCCCTTCTTGATCCAATTAGCATAGACAGGTGAGGATTCATGGCACAAAGTTACCAAGAGTGGTTCATCCAGCAAAAATTGGAAAACTACTATATTAATCTTGATCTGTGTTTTACTCTACAGTTAATTTTTTTGTTTTTGATGCCAGTCCCAGTACAGAAGTAAGCATACTTTTGGGGTGTAGGCAGGAAGTTCACCTGATTTTAACTAGCAGAATAGCTCAATGACAAGTGTGACTCAGAAGCAGGACCTTTGTCATTTAGATGTAATTAATTTAGTCAAGAGAAAAGGGAGAAGTGTTTCCTTACCTATTCATAATGTTCTGTTTGATAAAGCCCACAAACCTATGAGTGGATGGGAATCTTAAATCTAGGCTATTTGGCAGTTGAGTAATAATGCTTCCCCAGCCTGGTGCCTAGGGCTAGATTCACACTCTATCAAGGAAGAGGTATTAAATAAAACAAGATTGCATATGCATAACAGGGCCACTCACTTCACATTTTGTAGGTTCAATTTATTACAGCAGTGTCTGTGTCTATGGTGACTTAACTGTCTTTCCTGCTTAATTGTGACAGCTGCATTCTCTTGATACATCAATTAGTCCCTGGAACACAGAATTTTCGCATACCGCTAACCAGCCCAGCTATTATCAATGTCAAATCAGCTCAAAATATACTGAGCTATGTAGAAACAGTTTGAATTACCCAAGTATGCAGACGCTAATCACTAAGGCACTAGGATATCTCAACTCTTTGAGACCCCCTAGAGCAATATCACAGAACACTATAACTTGGAGGCAATCCCACTCACCAGGAAATAGCTCAATACACACTGGGAGGCTCTCTTTAACTTAAACATAGAGAAATACTGCAATTATATTGCTTTTCTGCACCATTATACTAAAATTAAAATACATAAAATCACTAAAGATTAGGGAAATAAGCAAAATTGAGCAATAGCTTATGCCTGTAAACACAAATTTTAATTTGCTATCCTACTGAAGTCCCGACTGAAAATAAAGAGGAAATGTAAAATCCAGTTTTCTAAGTTTTCATAATTTTTTTCTTTTTCTCATGCACATAAATGTATCTTCCTTCTAAATCCATTCCACAGAAGAGGATCACTCAATTTATGAGCTTATAAGTAGGGTTTATTACCCCATACCCCCAGCTATTATCTGAAGTGCTAATGCTGTGAAATGGAGATGGGGACAGTATATTCATTTACCCTGTTAAAGTTAATGACCCAATGATTTACAAGACATGACACATTTGAAGTCAACTGAATTCATTGTCTCATTAAACAATGCAGACAGGGTTAAAAATATCATCCTTCAGTGTTTTGAACTTGCATCTGTCCTATTAAAACCGCATTAATGGAGCCTCAAAAAAGTCATATGCAGGTCGCTAATTGATATTCTTAAAAGAAGATATCAACCCTTAGTTTCGATAATATTAATGAGATAGGATGAGGATCAGTTGGGCTTAATTCATTTACTTGCAGAATATTTTACATGTGGAATTAATTAAAAATTTACAATTTTAATACTTGTCTTTCCAACTTTGGCTAAATTAGGTTACATGACTTCTTCCCAACAAATGCAACCTATTCATCCACCCTCAATTTACCACCCCAGGCCCCAGTTGGCTCTCTCCATACCCCGAGATCCCTGCCCCAAAATCCAATAAGTAGCCTGGAAAAGAAATCTACTATTGGAGACTATAGGGAAGAGCCTCTCTTCTTCAAACCCTGGAAGTGTGCTACATAATGGATGCTGACTTAAAAGATTCCTTCAAGATCCAGTTGAAGAGGCACTTGTGTTAAATTTGTCCTGTTCCTTCATTTGATTCATGATTTTTCTTAAGTACATATTAATCATGTCACCACTGTTTAAGATTCTTCAATGACTTCTCACTGCAACCAAAAGAAAACCCAAACTATTAGGCCAACTTCTCTGATTTCATCTCCCCTTCTCATCCTTTTTTCTAGTCTCCCATCATACTAGCTTCATCTGTACCTTATGCATGTTGAGTTGTTTTCTGTCTTGGGCCTTTGCAGTTATTGTTTCATTTGCTTCATACCCTCTTCCTCAAGATTTCAGCATTCTATCTCCTTGTTACCATTCAATTGATAATGCACAGAGCATTCGTGAATAAATCTACCTATAAAGCTGCCCTCTAGTTCTATATTATCCTATTTTAACTTTATCTTTGCCTCCTAATACATAAAATGCCCTGTTTTGTTCTTAAATGTTCTTTTGCACTGGGCTACATATTTATTCTCTCCTTTCCCTGACTGGAGCATAGTTCCTTAGGATAGGGATTATGTCCCCATAATGTCAAAGATTACAACAATGTCTGGCACATAGTAGGTGTCCAATACAGTAGCCATTAACACTTGTGGCTATAGAGCACTTGAAATGTCGCTGGGGTTACTGAGGAACATTTTAATTTCTTCAACGTAATTAATTCAAATGTCAATGGCCACATGTGGCTAACAGTTACCACCAATAGCCCAGTTCTAGATAATCCATTCTAGTGCTCCAAAACAAAATAACTTCCACTTTAGATGGTGTTGGAAATACACATTAAGATTTTTCTCCTCGGTTACATTTTTTCTTCCCCAGTGACTATTTCCCAATCACTGCCCTTTTGGTAGGAAATCATCAGCTCCTAAATGTTACAAAGTAATGAGATTACACTCTAATCATTTTGATTAACATTGAATGGGTATGTTTAGATGCAGCTTTAAGGCAATGTAGAAAAATAGACATGACTGTGATGTCATTAACTGTAAGACAGAAGTTAAAAAATAAAATTGTAACACATTATGAATTCAAATAAGGTAAATGCCATATGTGCTACAAATGAAAAAAGGAACAAAAGGGATAATGATAAATGAAAAGTGATACTCAGCAACCCTTAAGATTTCAGACCTTGATACAAGGTCTTGAGGACAGGGAGCTAGGATTTGAAATGCAATATTTGGCAGAGAAGCTTCAGAAATCCCAGAATCTGAAAAGCCTCTCTCATTTTCAAAAAAGCAATAGAAAAAAATTATTCTAGGAGAGTTTCCCAGTCTGGAGTTTTGGTCTGGAGTCTTGAGTCCAAGTTAAAAACAAACAAACAAACATAAAACCTACACCCACCAGAAATCAAATTCCAGGCTTTCAGCCCAGATTGGTAAAGATTCCAAATTTTAGCTATGAGTGCCTCAAGCTCATAAATAAACATATAAAATCAGATTTGGGATCATTCAAAACCTAGGCTCCCAAAGAAAGATTTTCAGTGGAGACTAAGCAAACTCTATTGTCAAGATCTTTACTACAGAAAACAATCTCCTTTACCTAGGATATTAAGAAAAGGAATCATTTCATGGTATTAAGGTAACTAAAGAATTTCTGCCAGAGCCAGGAATCCAAACTTAGTTGCTACATAACCAAGCAAGAGGTATACATTTTGGAGAAATGTACAAGCACAACCTCAGGAATGTCCCAGTGGAAAGCACACCGCTCAGGCCCTGTATTCCTAGAGATCATACACTAGAACTTGCACCACAACTGCCACAGCTGTGATTTCCCCAGATGTTACCTTCGGTTACCCACTTCTCCCCCTTTCTGGAATCACTTGGGTGCTGCTTCAGATGGAATCTAGTTTATGAGGAGAGCCCCAGGTCTAAAAAGTCTTAATAAAATGTAGATTTTAGCTTTGTAGCCTCCACAGTACAGAAAGTAAGTCTAGAAGGAGTTATGAGTGGATATTTAATGAACCAAACTGAAAAACAGGCCTCATATCTGACCTCTAAATGTGGCCTCCAAATTATGGATATAGGGCATAAGATCATACAATATGTTGTGATAATTTTTGAACAATGTCCTAAAAATGCTCCATTAAACTGTGAATTCCATTAGGACAGATCATTCTGTGGGTTGATTCTTAGCACCTGGCATAAAATATGCACAATATTTGTTAAGTGAATCAATTTAAAATAATAGATTATGAGACTCTAGAACTCAAGAGACTCCTTATTCTAATGTAATAAGAAAAAATGGATTTATGATAATATAAATTCCATGGTAGATTATGGCATAAATCTGGCTTTTAGGGAAAGCCTACCATATTTATATACCTAGAGTTTATATTTCATGACAAGCTGGCATTTCAAGGTGTTTGGGTATAGAGACCCAATAGGCATAAATATTAGAGCATCTGAGAGGAAAGAGAATAATATTTTTAAAAGATAACTAGTATTCTATGGAATAAATAATAGAGACCTAAAGAATACAAGTTAGAGAACTAGCCACTTAACCTCAGACGCTGACTTCAGATTGATGAAAATCAAATTGTGTTTCTACCAGGGGAGCTCCTCTCTCCTCCTCATCTTTGACACCTTTAATTATTAGAATTCACATTATAAGGGTTCTTTGTATTTCTATAACTTGAGTTTTCTAGAATTACATTGTCAAGATCATTAATTTTTTTACATAAACAACATAACAGTATATTCAATTATTCTATATGATTAAGGAAAAGGTAAATAGAATTTTTTAAGTGTATAAAACAGACTTCTGGTTCCCACTTCTACACTGAAGGACCTTGTAAACTGCCACTCTATCCTAACAAGTTAAAATGCCAAACATACTGAAAAATCAACAACCTCTCTAGGATCCATGAGAGGTGAGGATACAGGGCAAACCACTGTTCCCAAGATTGGAAAGACACACAAACAAATACAGAAATTAACAACTTACCAGAGCAGGATTCACAAGCTCAAAGCACCAAAGGACTCAGTACCAGGATATAATTGACAAATTGCTGGAGGACAAGTGTGGACAACTCTAAGAATGAAAGGCTCTAATGGGTCCCCATCACAGGTAGGCACCACAGTTTTGTGAGATTTACCTGCAGGAGCTCAACCAGGTTCCCACACTATATTGGAGAAAAGCCGCCTCATGCTTCTGGCAGAGGATGGGGAAAGGAACCATTTTGAAATACACCGTAGCACTCTCCTTAAGAAGGCCAGACCTCGGGAAGCTAATTAACAAGAACCGAACCTCCTGGGACTTTATCAGAGTCATACTCACCTGTGGGAAAGGACATACCCAACTCCAGCCCATTCTCGCCATCCCCTTCCACCCAAGAGGGGATACGAAAAATTAAACACACTTGTGAAATTCACAGTCCAGAGGCATAGGCTCACTAAAAGACTGAAACCTAATCACAGGACTAAAGGACTGCGCTCCTCTACACCACCTCACCATCACATTACTAAAGGCCTGATTATAGCAGTTCCTTTTACCTGGTGATATGTCATGTCTGTCTATCAAGAAAAAATTACAAGGCATACAAAAAGGCAAGAAACACAATTCGACCAGACAGAGCAAACATTCAAACCACATTCAGTAGTGATGGAATTATCAGACTGGGAATTCAAAACAATTATGACTAATATGCTGAGGACTCCTAGGGATACAGGAGAAAACATGCAAGAATATATGGGCAATGTAAGTGGAGAAATGGAAATCCTATGAAGGAACAAAAAAGAAATGATAGAGATGAAAATCACCATAACAAAATTGAAGAATGCCTTTAATGAGCTTACCAATAGACAGGCTACAGTTGAGAGAAGTACCTCTAAACTTGATATCTCAATAGAAACCTTCAAAACTGAAGAGCAAAGAGAACAAATCCCGGGAGGAAAAAATAGAATAGAATATCCAAGGGCTGTGGGACAGTGAAGAAAGGTGTAACGTACATTTCATGGGAGTACCAGAAAGAGAAGAAAAGAGTTAAAGGAAAACAGAAGAAATATTTGAAACAACAACTGGAAATTTCCCCAAATTAATGTCGAACACCAAAGTACATACAGATCCAAGAAGCTCAGAGAACAAGCAGAATAAATGCAAAAAGAGAAACAAACAAACAGAAAAAACTCTAAAACAGAAACCCTACAAGTAAACATCTCATTTTCAAATTACAGAAAATCAAACATAAAGAAAAACCTGAAAGAAGCCTTACCTATACAAGGGAAAATACCTTACCTATACAGGTACAAAGGAAGAATTATATCCAAATTCTTTTCAGAAATCATGCAAGAAAGAAGAGAATGGGATTAAACATTTAAAGTGCAGAAAGGAAAAAACCACCAACCTAGAATTCTGTATTCTGAAAGAATTCTTCAAAAGTGAGGGAAAATTAAATACTTTCTCACACAAACAAAAATTGAGGGAATTAGTTGCCTGTAGACCTATCTGCAGAGAATTAAAAGAATTTCTTTAAAAAGAAGGAAATTGTCTTGCTAGTGGGTTTCAGCCCCTGGCAAGTTCACTAGGGATTCAGAGTGAAAAAAGAAATGACAGTGTAACGTTCTTGGGGTGAAAGGGTTTAACACCCAGCTTGTTGTCCCTGCGGTAGGTGGAGCATTAGCGTCTCTGCCTCTGCCCAGAGCACTGGGCCGAGTTCTCACTATAGTGTAGTAATAGCTTATTGCCTACCGGTGTGGAAGCAGTAGCCTAGCAACAGGCCAGTTACATCATCAGGTGGTTTAAGTTCAGTGAGGATCCTGGCCATAGGAACCCCAACTTCCCCACAGAAATGTTGATATATCAGAAACGTGATATATGTAAAGAAAGCAAGAGCATCAAAGAAGGATTAAGTGCAGGTAAAACAAAAATGTTTATTTTTCTTATTCTGAATTTATCTAACAGATAACAGTTTGTTCAGAATAATAGTTACAATGGATTTGATTATGCATACTTTATGTCTGTATCATATATACACATGAGTACACAAATACATGTATACATATATATGCTTATGTATGCTTATACATAAATGAAATGAATGACAGCAATGATACAAGAGATGGGAGGAGGCAGTACAAGTATTTTATTAGAAGGCACTCATACTACCAGTGAAATAGTATTGTGATATTCAAAAGTAGACGTGTATTACTTATAAATGTGTATTGCAAACTCCAGGGTAACTACTAAAAAAATTTAAGAAAAATGTACAACTGATAGGCTAAGAAAGGAGAAAAGTGGAATCATTTCATATGCTCTGTTAAAACCACAAAAGGCAGAAAAAGAGTGGAAAACAAAAGTAGGAACAAAGAACAAGGACAACAAATAGAAAACAGTAACAAACATGGTATATATTAACCCAAATTTATCAACAATCACTCTGCATGTGAATGGTCTAAATGCACTAATTAGAACAGAATGCCAGGGAATACCAAAAGAGAAGACCCAACTGTGTGTTGTCCATAAGAATTCCACTATAAATATAAAGACACACAAAGATTAAAAGTAAATAAATGGTAAATATATGCCATGCTAACATTCATCAAAATACAGCAGGATCAGCTATATTAATTTCAGTGAGAGCAGGCTTCAAAATTATCATATAAAAAATAATTATGATACTATAATTATAGATACATGTCATGATACATTTGTCCAAACCCACAGAGTGAAGGTACAAGAATGAACCTTAATGTAAACTATGGATTTTGGTTGATTGTGGTGTGTCACTATAAGTTCATCAATTGTAATAATGTAGCACTCTGGTGAATGATGTTGATAATAGGGGAAAGCCATGCATGTCTAAGGGCAGGTGTATAGGGGAAATCCTGTACCTTCCCCTTCCTCTTAATTTTTGCCATGAACCTAAAACTTCTCTTAAAAAATAAAATATAAAACAACAGAATGGAGGAGTCTTTATTTCTATATATTTACATGGAAATTATAAAATAATTTCCCTTCAGTGTTTATTGATAATAAAAGCATTTAAGCAAATATATTAAAGTGTTTAATAAAATAAATTATTAAAATAAATTGTTATTACTTAAAGCATTATTAGTAGTAAAAATGAGACATTCTTTGGAATTTTCTTTTTTTACAATTACTCTGAATCAACGTTTGGTAAGAGTACATTTTTATTCTGATATGCTCTCCCTACCCCACATCCAGTAGGTGGCACTCTTTCTTCTGTGCTAAGGACCAAAAGGAATAAGAGCAAGGATAGACGAATGGGCGAAGGAGCCAGCAAATCCCATCACTCTAAATGCACTGTACGTTTTCAGCTAGATGGTAAAATGAATATCTGAGTCTGCAAACCCAGCAGATATTCCAAACTTAAAGCTGAAGCAACCCTGTTGTTGGCAATAATATAGATCCCTGGTCACCTGGGAAAATGGAATGACTAGGTTGTCTGATCTGACAGGATACTGGGGTGTTTCAATGCTTCAGGCCAGAGGACAAATTTGCAACTGATCACAAACTAAGTTCAGGAATCAAGATGGTGCAAAAAAATAAATTTTTTCATCAAAGCTCAGCTGAAGCTTTAAGAAAGTAAGTAACTAAAGCTTCTCATCTTTTTTCACTTTCCATTTTAATGTCAGAGGAGATTTGATAATAAGCAGCAAAATGATTAAAAAATATATTTAAATAAACATAAAGAACAGCAGAGTAAGTGCCACATATTGCCACTTGGAGAGTTTGAAGGACATTTATGGGTATCATCTCATACTGAGAGGTATTTACATTTTCAAAGTCTTAGCAAGTAACTAACAGTGTTTGAAATACATTCATTGTGTTCTTTCAGTCTGAAAAAAGTCAACATTCTACTCATCATCTTTTTATTTCTTAGTATTTTCTGTTTATCCCCACTTTTAACTTGGTTGAGTTATAGTTTATTCTTTGGAAAGAGAGGTACATATTAATTCTACCTTTGTAAGGTTATTTTTTTCTTTTTTCCTTAACTCCCCAGATTTCATATTTGTTTCACTGTGTCTATTTCATTCCTAAAACATTCTTTCTGGAATAAGGTAAGGTAAAAATCAATAAATCAACCATTGTGGATAGACGGACTACCAGACTTTAATTCCCAACACATTGATCACACAAATCCTTCTTTTCATGTACTTAGTTTTTTATTATTGTTCACTAGACCATGACTGTGAGTGCCCCCAGGCAAGAGACATGTTTTATTCACCTTTCTTCTACCTTCAGGGCCCAGCACAAGACTTACACATGGTAGGTAATTCATGCAGTATTTATTTAATGATTGAGCAAATTAATGAATTAATTCAACTTTTGCTTTCTTTTAGGTTTATGCCACAAGGACCTTCTAACATTTATTCTGTAATATGTATGAACTTATTTCCATGCTTCAGTAACTAATTTTCCTAGTATTTCTAGTTTTATAAACCCCAAATTTTTATGGGTAACAGTAAAGCCCTGTGTCCTTATATTGTTTTATAGTCCACCCCAACAGCTGGTAAAAAATCCAAGTAAATGTATGCTTCATGTTAATTTTACCAACCTCACATTACTCTTTGTTCACATAGTGGCCCCAGCTGGTTGCTGGGAGAAGAAAGGAGAGCAGATAAACAGGGATTTATTCTATTGTATATGTCAACATCCATTCACTGTGGGGCATGTTGCCTTGTCAGAGGGATACTTCATGATTCAACTCAAGTCCCCCAATTATGCAGTAAGTTAATAGTTCACATAAAAATTTCTATAAGTACAAAACTGAATATTTAAAGCTAATTTCTAATTGTTCAAACAAAATTGATATTATTATAAGTTCAAGAAACACCTACTCTCTGATTGTGTTACTGTATTTCTCACTGAATTTTCACTGATAAACAGGATAATCGGTCTGGTTTAACCTTTAAAACTGCCTTTCTAAAAGTTTGGTATTGAAGATTATTACCACTAGAAATCTTTCACTTCTGCCATCTATATTCAATCTTCACATCATTAATTTTGCACATGATTATAGCCACTGCAGATAGAAAACTATAGATAACCACTATAGCTTCAAGTGTATAGAAAGGAATCTGTCCCTATAGGGAAGTTTTCAGTTCATTTTTTTTTTAATTCATAAAGGAGTGATATTATTCAGCTTAAAATGATCTTTTCCATGTTTGGCACTTTTGGTAATTAGTGCCTTAGTTTAGACTTGACTCTCTTCCATGGGACACTGTGCTAGTTTTAAAAAATAACCTTTCTGAGTATTTGTTCATCTTGGTCTATCTCCAGATTACTAAACTTACTACTTCAGTTTTACTATATAAAAAGAAGTGAATTAAACAATAAAACTCAAAGGGACTATTTTAAGCACATTATACCACTTACAAAGGGTATGCAGAAAGTATTAGAAGATTTAAATGCCGCATATTTATTGAACTTCTACTAATGATCCCATTCAAATTGGTGGCTTTCATAGTCATTTGTATAAAGATGATGGTATAAATTTCTCTCTTGGGTGCCAGTCTTCCCTTCTCAAAGTTTCTAAGATGGTTATGCACCTTAGTTCCCAATATGTTCATAATTTTTTGACTGTGGCTACACAGATTTGAGACAAACTAGTACAGTATTTAGATTTATTAGCAAAGATGTCTTCAGCAACAATGAACTCATGGATGTGAAAATAATTTTTCTGGACAACTTGTACTTTGCATGTTAAGGAAAAACATCAGCATATTCAAAAGAAAAGTATGTATTTTGCTGAAATACATTGTCACTACATTGCTGATATTAACAGGCCCCCTCCTCTTTCCTTATTGTTTACAACACGATATACCCATGAATAACAAAACTGTATGAACCTCACTGGATTTTTGTCAAAGAGAAAGTAAATGACTTAGCAGAGTGGAGAAAACTTCCTATTTTAGACTGATATAAAGAATCCAGTAAGTGCTGAAGAGGCCTGGATCAGCAATTAGAAGCACAATTTCCTTAGAAAACAAATATAGTATTCTTAAAGTACTTTATAAAAAAGTTGAGGATTGGCAGTGTGATATGGTATGTGTGCTACTTAGCTTAGGCTATAGCCCAGGTACTAACCAAGAATGTCCAAGCCAGGGGTGGTCAGCTAAAATATTAATTTAGTATTATTATCAAATAGTATCACTGAGTAGTATTATCAAGAATGTACAGTTAGGTTGTGATCAAACAGCATTCTAAGGAAACCCCTACTTCAGATGTGGCTAATATACTTGTTTCTGTTATCTGTATCTTAATTAGCATCCAAAGTATTCTGGCTAATATGCTGAATGTTGGTTAAAATGTGGTCATTAGTTTGATAAATATTAGATATGAATTCTCATTAGTGAAAATGAGAATTTTATAACAATATTTTATAACATTATTTTATAACAATATTTTAGAGATTCTCTACATGCTTGTATAACCCAGGTATTTTAGAAAACAGCTAGGGTTATTTCCTCTACCTTAAAGGATGCTTTGGGCTAAATCTATGAATGGTCCTGGGTCTAGTTGTGAATTCTGGGTTGTTTTTTGCTAAATCCCAACTATGTAGCTTACAGAATCCTGTCCTGAAATCTCAGTGTTTGCCCAAATCTACCATTCAAACAGAGATGATAAAAAACATCTTAAAGACCAAGAGCTGGGATTTCCTTGATTCAAAAGAAAAGATCATATGAATCATTTATTTTGTGTCTGTAGATGTGATAAAACTTGGTTTGAGAACTAGTTTTCTTACAACCTGGTAGCAAGGTAGTGGTTAACTAATGTCATTCATCTCAAAATTTCTTCAGTGGTATCTATCGTCTTCCAAAAAGAAATTAAGAATTGTGCATAACCAGATTGCATTAGGTCAGTTCACAACAGTAGTTATTAAAAATGGAGATAACAAAAGGACCAGCAAAAGTGTCATAGGAAGAGACAGAGCCTGGATTCCCTCCTCCATCTTCATAGCTTAAATAGTCTCTCTACATTTACAAAAGATGAAAGTTTGTCTCTGGAGAAACAAACTAAAGAGTTTCGGGCTTCAGGACAAGGAGGAGAGCAAGTGCAGGACCTGTGCTTAGAGACTAAGTCGATGTCTACATGCTGAATGGAGAGATCCCCAGTGCTTTCCTAGGATTTTACAGTTCTTGGTACCGGGTGCTGGGCCCTGGGAGGGTGAAGCCTGGCTTAGAACCCAACGTATGAGGTCTTTCTTCCGGTATACTGCCTGCTCCAGGAGAAAAGACCTCCAGACTTATATCTGGGGTCTCGTGGTCAGTTCCTATCCCAGTAATCCTAATGTGAAGCCCAACAGGGGTCCATAAGCAAACAAAGCTTACACTCCAATTCTTAGTGCTTTGTTCTTAGAAATTACTGCATAGTCAAGCTCTCCCGGTCAGTTAATGAAGTTCCTAACATCAATGAACAGACCAACACAAACAGATGAAAATGAAACTCAGAGGAAATAGAGAACACAGGAAAAATGCAGGGAGTAGATAGAAGACATTTTCAAAAAATAAAACTTATGGATAAGAGAAGACTTTCATCTATGTAATGAGAACAGGATGCTTTTTGAAAAAGTAACTACTAGAATTAAAATGGCAAAATATTTTAAACATCAAAAAATATTGAGAAAAATCACCTAGAAAATAAAACAAAGGACAACAGATTTTTTTAAAAAAATTTTAAGAACCTTCAGTGCAACATCTGTTTAATAGAAGTTCTTGGGAAGAGAGAGAAAGAGAGGAAGAGGCAATGAGGGAGGGAGGAAGAAAAAGAGTCAAAAGAAATAATAGAGTAGAATTTCTCAGAATTGAAGGGCCCTGGCATGAGAAACTGTCTGGCAAAATGAAGGTGAAAAATGCACAAGTTTTCAAGGAACATTGTCATAAACTTTCAAAAGTCTACAGATGAAGAGATCTCAAATGCCTGCATAGAATTAAAAGAAATAAGGAGACAGGGGTCTAATATATGTAATGTAAGGAATCAGAATGTTATGGGGCTTGACAGCATAAACATTGAAGAGAAGACAATGGTATAATGACTTCAAAATATGAAGGAGAGTTATTTTTAACCTCAGAATGTTAATCCCTGACACAATGTAATCACAAATGAAGGTAGAACAAAAAAGTTTCACACATGCAAGGGCCCAAAAATATATTTTTCAAAACCTGCTTCTCAGCTAAGGGAGGATGAGCTCCAAGAAAATAAGGGATCAAACCAGGAAAAAAGAAAGCATGGAGTCCAAAAAAAGTGAGCGGAACACTCAACATGGGAGAAATGAGGAGAGAATGGCACTTGAAGCAAAGGGCATGATTGTGAAGGGAAGCGCCAAGATGCCGATGGTGCAGCAGGCCTGCGGAGCACTCAGGTAGGACCGGCCTTCCGGGAAAGCAACCTGGCCTTGGGCACAGCACATAATGGTGATGGGGCCAGCCAGGCTCAGAATGACCCATCAGGGCTGCCAGAAAGGCCTGCTGGGGCAGGCAGCTCAGATGAGGTGGAAGTGGAATCTCGTGGTGGCATCATAGTGGTCTCCTTGTTAAAACACAGGTACAATGTTCTCAGTCATTCTATGCTTGGGGTGGCAATATTTTAAAGCACTGACTATCAGGCAATTGGCAAAAATCTTGTGGTGGCATCATAGCGGTCTCCTTGTTAAAACACAGGTACAGTGTTCTCAGTCATTCTAGGCTTGGGGTGGCAATATTTTAAAGCATTGACTATCAGGCAATTGGCAAAATATTTTAAACATTGCAATTTATATTACAAATATTGTGACTAGATAAAAGCATAGAAATAGGAAAACAATGGACTTCACTTGCCTGTATTCTGGAAAAACTTATCCAAATCAGGATAATTCTAGGACATTCCAGGTACATAATTGCTGCTTTGTTGAACTTTGGCTTAAAAAGTCCGTAAACCACAAAGACCTATTGAGTCTTAGAAAAAATAAAGATAATCATAATATATTTTCAGTTTCTAATATACTAAGGGTTGGTTATATTTAAAATATAATGAAGAATAATATTCTATACATATCTTGTAAGATTAAACAACTTATACATTACTTCATTGACTCCATTTTCTGGTTTTTGGTATGAAAAAAATATGGAGTAAAATAGAATAATTTCTGAAATGCATTATAATTAAGACAATTGAATAAAAATGATCACGTAATTCAAGAAGTGATTCATCATCAATGTATCTAAATGTGGGTCTTCCTGCTCTTTTTATTCTCTTTTTAAATACTTTATTGTCTTTAATAACTACTTTAAACTGGAGTGTTATAAAAAACAAAGTTTTTTTTAAACAACATAATTTTTTAGTTTAGCTTTATTGTCACTTTCTACTTTAATTTTACTTTATATTATTCATTGTTAGCAACTTGGTGAGGGAGAAATACCGGATTTGAAAGACTCATAAACTGTTGGTCAAAATGAAATTCAGGAGTCCTTCCTTTCTCTGCATTCTTTTCTTTTTTTCACCCTCAGAGCTCACACACTGGGAGTTTACTGTAATAGATATTGATGTTTATACAGCATTTTCCATCCTTATAAGAGTATGAGGATGTATTTTCTCTTTGTAGAGATGGATTGAATTCATCTTTTTGAATTATCAAGCAAAGACTATTTCAAAACTATAGGATTTTTGCAAACTTCTTGCAATAACCCTTATTATTCATGAAACCCAAGCCTCAAAAACCAGAACTCACACTGACCTTGGTTATTACCTCTAGATAGAAGTAGCCGTCTTTTGAAATGAGGTATCCCCCATAAAAAGAAGCATGACGAAACAAGGACACATACCCCAGGTGGCCTAACACAGTAGGAAAAACAAAAATGGGCTTTGATGCCCTGGTTTGGCCTGAGTATGCAAAGTAACAGGGGGAGATGAGGATTCTATTTCACTGTGGGTAGGAGTATAAAAACTCTGGTCTCCAGAATCTTGGCAATATGTATAATGCACAATATATATGCATAAGGTTCATATTACACTCTTGTTTATAGATGTAAATAGGGAAACAAAACGTCTGCTTAGACAGATTAAGTAAATTGTAGCACATCCAAACAATGGAATACTATGTTATAATTTAAAATACAAAGGTAGATCTATATTCACGCTCATGAATAGGACATTCAAAATATACTGATGAATTAAAAAGGTCAAAGGATATGTGAAAATATATACACCAAAAATCTCAACATAGATACAACTGGGTAGTGATATGTCATGTAACTTTAGATTTATCTAATTTTTCTAACTTATGTCTAAAATTATCATTTATTATTTAAATAATTTAACAAATAAAAATTATATGCTATAAAAATGAAGACGTCTGAAATTTCTCATGAAGTCCTGATAACTTCATAAAATGATAATTTTATGCAAAATAGTATGCTTTCTAAATATTGCTCAAGATATTACAATATTTTTTATAAATACTGCTGATGTATTTGTTGCTAATTTGATCCCATCCTTTGTTACTGAAAAGCTCAGAAGTGCGGTGATTAAAAACAAGTATAGAGAGAATTCCCTGTATTGTTTTCTTCATTCCATTTCACCAGGAAGATAATAAACCTCTAGTTCCCATCATTTAGCATGTATTGAATTTATTGTTTTGTTTTATAAATTGACCTTTTTTATTTATGGGTATGGACATGAACCAGATATAATAACTTTAGATTGAACCAAAATCTAAATCCTATTCAAATACCCACAGTACCACGTTATTTAATGACTGAAGCTTTCATTGTATAAATACCAAAAATAAAGTGGATTTTAGTTATTCTTGGATATTGGGAGTAATTCCAGAAACTAAAGGAAGTCTGCTCTCTTTATACTATTTTGGGACCTGTGACTTTTAGCCTTTTGTTTGTTTACAGATTAAGTTGAGAATATAATGAAACCTATGGACCCTCTTCCCAGAAAAATGTTTTTATGTACATATAAAAATTATTTTTGTATACAATTTAAAATGCTCACAGAGTCCCCTGAAGCACATGCTTTAAATGGATAAATTAGAATTCGTGAGTGAAACTAAGAGAGAAGTTGAATTCATTTCTATTTAAGAAGGGACTTCTTACAGAGCAGAATTTTCCATCAGTGTGCATTGCTTCATTAAACACGCACTGAAGATGATTAAGTATATTTGGGAGGCAGAGTGAGTGAAATGGTATAGAAGAAACTCCAACCTTCAAATTGAGCTTTGTCAAGATGACCTCAAAGAGCACTCTAACTCTAATATTTCATTACTGGATTTAAATAAAGATAGTGTACTTAATCCAATAGGTAGGCTTTAAGAATATGAAAGGAACTAATGTATGTTCTGTTGCACTACCTCTCTGCCGCTCTCTGTTTTCCCATCACAAAGTCAATACACCTGCTTGGTATTCTCTCTCTAGGTCCTTTTTCAGACTTCCATTTCAAAATGGCAAAATAGGTGTATGACTCTTTCCATCCCTACAACCTCTTAAGTTGTTAGTAAATAAAGAGATACAAATTCCACAATGAGGTACAAAATGGTAAAGATCAACAGGCAAGAAACTCATACATTTTAGAAGAAGAAAAAAGGAAAAAGACTGAACCAGAAGTGGCACTAAACTACAGACTGAGGTATCTAGGAAGGAGACAAAGCTGAGGAGAGATGTAATGGGCTCAAGGGGATAAGCTTGAGTGACTTTGACTCACCGACTGTGAGGTTAGCATAGTCTCTCACCACCACACCTAGTGGCCCTGCTACCAGGCACTTGGCTGTGCACGAAATTAACAGGGTTCTTTAGAGAAGAATTGCATCATCTGTCTCTGGACAACCAGCACAACTCTTTGAATGAAGAACTATAGAGCAAAGCTCTCCTAATTCTGCAGTTAGAGGCTTTCTAGTTTAATGCTACTCCCACCCACTCACTCTGATACAAGGTCTCCTGAACTTTACACACACACAGAGTTTCCTATTCCTTCTTAAATGGGAGCATAAAATTAGTATCCAACATAGATTGGAGGATAGCTGCAACATAATACAGAAAAATGAATGGAAACATAATATGTATATCATCATGAGGAAGTATGTTTAAAATCCAATCTGTTTTTCCAGAAAGACTATTTAAATACAGTAGCCACAAGATAAGAATGGTGTACTATGAAACAGAAATGATCTGTGAACAGGAAATAGCTTTTATGAATTAAAAAAATATTCTAAGTTTTATTTAATTGGAAGATGAAGTTAATATTTTTCAAAAACCTAGAATGTATAGAAAGATAGCAGATATGAGATAAAATATGAAATGTAAAAGGACCTAGTCAGAACCTACAACAGCTGACTAAAAAGTATCCCCCAAAAGAATGAACAGGTAAAAAAAACTTAAAGTGCAAGCTAAGTTTAACAATTACTTTTAAATGAAAAAACAGTGTTCATAGCTTTTGCTGAACCCTTACTAGGGTTTTAACAAAGTATGCAAATAAAGTAGTGATAAACTCTATTTGGGAGTTTTTAGAAGTCACCAAACATGTATATAGGCTACTGGGCCTAATATGGCTGGGAATTTGGCATTAGAGGAGGGAAAGGTGAGTGATTCAGGGAAGAGATGGCAGCACCTGCAAAGCTCTGGAGTGGACAGAAGAAAACTTTCTGTTGCCCCATGGTGATCATTAAATATTTAATACACATCAGAACAGGTGCAGCAATCAATTAGGAAAATTACCAGCTCTACACAGCCAGTATACTCATACCTGACTGAGTGCAGTTCCTGCTAGTACAAACAGTGAAGGGCAAGTTCTTTTGCTTAACTGAAAAGTTCAGATGTCTGATGTTCAAACCAGTTTTTAAAATGAGCAAATGTGAGCTGGGAAAAATGAAAATAATGAAAACCTAGAGGAAAGAGAAACAGATTAGTAGCTTTGCTGTTTTAAGGCATCTGGTCTTATGAAGTGAGTAAAGCAAATTTTTTTTTTTTAAGAAAAAACACAAATATCTACATGGTAATGTCTTTCATGGGCTAAAAAAACCTGCTCTTTCTTCTCAGAATCTATCCTTTATCTATGTATGTGTGTATATGTACATAGAGAGAGCCCTTACATATGCATATATCATAAGTATAAATATATAGATATAAAGCCTTTTCTTCATTTAAACTTGAAGGCTCCCAGGTTTACGTTTTTTACTCCTGGGAAAAGAAAATGTTGACTTTATTTTAAGGCAAAAGATGCCTGATTTACCTTTCAGTTGAAGTTGATGGTAGGGTCTCAGGAACAAGAGAAATTAAGGGTTTGAAGAGGTGTTACAAACAAAGACTCATTAAAGACCAACCATGGTTCAGGAACTATATTCTTTCCTGGGATTCAGAGATGGGTTACTGCGATGATGAACAAGAAAAACAATCACTTCATAAGAGCCACAGAGGGATAAATTTAGGATGATGGAACAAATGCAAAGAAAATTAACCTATTCTTAGAAACAAGACTCAACCCTAAGAGAATCTTCAGACATGATTATTGTAGGCTACAAAAGAGCAAGAGTCATATTTCTTATTCACCTGAGAGCTGGAAAAAGTAGGTTATTTAATTAATTTTTAAATTAAATGAGTAATTATGGGCTTTATGTTTAAGTTTAGAGGGTATTAAATTCACTGTAGGCCACTTCTTATATTTGAAGTCACAAATATTTTTTCTTTAAAACACCAGGATTTAAAAATAATTTAAAATCTCCACTGCATGCCTTTCCTTACTTTTGTTAGCAGAGTCTCAGCCATAGTGAATAAAATTCATTCCAGCTCAGAAATTTCCATGTTCAAAAAATGATCTTTTGGTGGTTTCCAATTAGAGAAGTCAAAAATCGAGTTATATATAAAAAGCAACCACACATTTTAATTTCCTTATATAACATATTTATTCAATTTAATTAATGATCTTATTGATTATATATAAATGAAATTTGAGGCACAAAGGGAGTCTTACATCTTAAATTATACTTATTATTCAATCAGGCTTTTGTTTGAATTTCGTTATTTAAAAGTAAAAAAAGAATTATGTGATCCCTGATGCAGTGTTTTCCAGTGTCCTGTCTTCTGTGCAAACCGCTAGAGGGAGAGGCGATCTAACATATTAGAGCAGATCCAGTTTTCTCCAACAGAGGGCAGTCACACACACTACGCAAACACCTTCCGTACAGTACAGTACATAACAGCTACTCCCATCTGCCACTTCCTTTGGGGATTGTTAAGGGAGTGGGGTGGGGGTGGGGAGAGAAAAGAAAGGAAGAAAGGACACCACCCTCTCAATAAACAATTCATTGGCTGACTTCTCTGAAATTGTTAAGCAAGTGAGTTTAATAAAAAAAATTTTTTCTAGTTTTAAATAGTTTGAACTTTGAAGTGAAAAAAAAAAGACATTTAAAGATAAATCCTAAGAAAGAGAAATGAGTAAACACATAAAATTATTTCAGTCAAAGGCACCAAGTGTTAAAAGCTCTGTTTTTATGTGCAAATACAATGTTGGGTTACCTTCAAAGGCTAAGTAGTGATTCAGCAGCGTAACTAATTCTTCATTAAACAAGAACTAGAGAAGGCAATAAGTGAAGTGACAGTAAGGATTAGCCATTTCTTGTAAAATGTTTTGATGAAGAAACCTGGGTTAACGGGAAAACTCAAGAATTAGAAAGCCTGGGTTTTATCCCAACTACTATTTGTTGGCTGTGTGGCAGTTGGTAACTGGGCCAATATACAAAGACTTCAGTTGCCTCACATGCAAAGTTACAGAAATTGTGATACAAATGATTTTCAAATCTGGTTGGTCATCTGAAACCTTGCTCTGCCAGTCCCTAGACTTACTGAATTAGAACTGAATCTCCAGAAAGAAAGCTCAACAACATATACACATATGCATGTATATATATGCAACTTATTTACATACATATATACATTATGTATATACAACTTAATATACTATATATAAGTATGCATGTGCATGTGAGTTACAGGTAATTCTGATGATCTGTCACTACTTTTAACATTGGACAAAATGATGGTTAGGTTTCCTTATTCACTTTAAAATTCTATGACTTTATGATTATTTGCACATCACTACATTGGTATTTTAAGATATATTTTTCTGGTCCAATAAAAAAATGAGCAGTAACTCCATACATTAAAAAAAAAGAACTAAAACAATCAATTTAGAGACAAAGTTTCCAAGAGTCCCATTGACACCTTTGTATTTTTTCACTTTTCTCAGAACTTTCAGTTTTTAACTGAATATTTGTCACTACTCCCTTTGTTACTACATGGCTGTGACTGACTGCACGTATCATCAGGTTGACTTTATTATTGCTGTTGTCAACAAGATATAACTACATTGAACTTGTCATGGCTAATTGTCCCAGGACTGACCTTGGTGTAGATGCTCTGACTCGGTAAAATGGAAGAATTTCTCTCTTAGGAGTTATGATATCATCAGCACAACTGAAATTCCACTTCAGGAGAAGGTGGCAGAAACTAGTCCGTACTCAACAGCAATATCGGTAGAAAGAGACGTGGATTCTGGACATGATTGGTAAACTATTTTCTGTGTAAAGCTTATCTTCTCACAATTTCCCTCCAAGTAGGAATATTCCCAGCAAGCTTATTCTGATCTTAGATATATCTAAGACAACTTTATAGTATGTCACCTAACTTGCCAATTAAGCTTCATGAGAGAAGATATAAAATGACTTCATTTCTGGTGGGAATATATTATTTTGAGGGTGGACAACTTGATCACAAGGGCATGGAAACCTTTGTGCTGTGTTAGTGCACTGGGAAGCAGGACAGATTCTCGTGGGATTTTAGCACAGTAATTAACATAGGAGAGAGATGCCTCCTTACAAATTAGTGACTAATAACCTTAGAATCAGGGGTGACATTGAAGGACAATCAAAGGCAATGATATTCCCTGATAATTGCCTGCTTTGGTCACCACATTATTTTTTAATAAAAGTCTACATCCTTTTCCCTCAAGACAATTTATGATTTCAGTGATTTCATGTGACATGGCACTTCCTATTTCCATGGAAGCACTAAGCAGAGTAATTCAGAAATCAGATGCTAATAAGTTGTTTCCCTTTGCTTATCACATTTTTCTAATTGTCATTCTCCCTCTCCCCCTTTGCAGTCCCTCTTTCTCTCTCTCTCTGATGGTGTTAAGAAGGGTTCTTTTAATTTTGGACTACCATTTAAAACACATGTTTCTATGTCAAGACAACACTTTAAAAATTATTTTCAAATAATGACAGCAAAAATATAACTCTGCAATTCCAAAAGAGCCAGACTGAAAACAGGAATTCAGTTATTCTCATGTCTTGTTTTGAAATAACTAGTTTTAAAATAAAAACCTCTTCTGCCAGCTTTTCAGGTTCATTTTAATATATACACATCTTCGTTTTGGGAAGAAAGCTACAATGTTATATTCCATGCTGAAAGCATTCTTCAATAGCCAACCAGCCCTAGAAAATGAACTAGACCAGAATCTGAGCAGAAAAAAGTTGGATTAATTGGGGTAAATTACACTCCCACCTAATATCTGATTCATGCCATATCCTGTAGCATCTGGAAATACAACTGACATTTTTGTAACTATTTCATAATAAGACTGAGGATGTGAGCATTTTACCATTATCTAATAAACTTGTGAAGCATGAGCATTTTATGCTAACTC
Source organism: Manis pentadactyla (assembly GCF_030020395.1). Lineage (NCBI taxonomy): Eukaryota > Metazoa > Chordata > Mammalia > Pholidota > Manidae > Manis > Manis pentadactyla. The sequence continues at coordinate 51,631,061 of NC_080028.1, read as the reverse complement.
AGTACCCCCTGAATTACCCAGTTAGGTAAACTAATCACTATCACTTTGGACATTAAGACAATCAAGCCTGCAGGAAAGAACTTTGGTATTTGGAAGATAATGTTGTTGTATGAATCATATACTGCATATCAGAACTGCTCAAATAATTTATTTCCGACATAAATATATACCCTCAATAGAAGGTACTTGATTAAATCAAGCACCAGCCCAAACCAATCGGGAAGGTCTTTCTTGCTAGGTTTCAGTTTTGTTCTTTGTTCCTGATTCACAGCAGAGCTCTCACACCCGTAGGCTGCCATGCTCACCTGCAGCAGGTATATGGACTTCTGGTATTTCCTCTGCTCTTGAACTTCTATTCAATCCATGTACTATGCTTGCTATGAAATTTGGCTTTTCAACTGGGACAAAGGTGCCTCTCAGATACAGTTAGACCCCAGGTTGCCATCACATGAATAAAAAGTAACAACATAGTAAATGGTAGAAGAATCTTCCTGGCACATCTGGATTCCTCATCTCCTACTAGCTTCTCCAATTGTCCCTGGATATTTTACATCAGTATGATGCTAAGAAAGCAACTTACCAAATATAAAATTTTTAGACTATATGTATCTTAAAAATAATCTAAAACAAATATTCTGCAAGTCCATTCTACATGTTATCATGGGTGTTTATATTTTGTTTGATTAAATGGGCAAGGATCAGAGCATTTGCTGCACTAAATGCTTGACTTCTCTACAGAAATTGTTGTCATCATAATTTCTAAGATTGTGTGATATATCATGCCAATCATAATATTCCTTGGAGAGCTCAAGTCATCTGTGACTGCCAAATGACCAGTCTCATTTAGTACTTCACGGAACCCAATCCTGTCATGGATCGAAAGAAGGCATGTTAATTCTCCTGGAATTTATATTCTTTCTTACTTTTCTTCTTTCACCTTTTCTGATCTTTTTCCTAAATGTGGTGGAGAGAAAAATCCAGAAGCCCTTCTAAAATAGAGACATATGAACAACTTTGAATCTGTTGAAGAGATAGATTCTCCTAGTCCTTGGTCAAACCAAGAAGGTGAGTCAAAGTGATAGGAACAAGGCATTGCTCTATTTGGGGGGAAAGCATTTATCTGACAATGTGTGCAGAGACATGGGAGAGTATCCAACATATTCTATATGCACTTGCTTTGCTGTGTAGAAAGCCATCATTAATATGCAAATGCGTTATGCCTAAATGTAAAGCTGCTACATAATCTTCTGTTTTAAAAGGAAACAGATAGAAAATGGTGAGTTGGGAGAGAGCATAGGCAGGTGTTCCAAAACCACATCTATTCTATTCTCACTTCAGGTTTATATAAGTGAAAATCTTATATTTTTATAAAAGTCTGGAAAGGGTATCCAGATAGTGTGGGTCATCTATGTCATTAGTTCTTGAGTTACCATTGCGTGAACTAAACCTGTGTCTTATCAAATATCAAAACATGATGGCGAAGTTCCTCAGCTCCGGAATCAGACTGACAGTACTAAACCCAAGCTCTTCCTGCATGCTAACTGTGCAACACTGGGCCACTTACTCATTACTCCAAGATTCAGTTTGCTTGTCTGTAAAATGGAAATGAAGGAGCTGCATCATAAGATTATTGTGAGCTAAAGCATTCTAATATGAATGCAGTCCCTGGCATTCAATAATTACTCAATAAACATTGCTTATATAATTTCCCATTGTTCTCTAATACTTGCAATCAAAAGCAAGAGGAAATTCTTTAATATCTAGGCCAACCAAAATCAAATTGACTAATCAACTGTGAGCTGACTTTTAAGTCATGAAATATTTAGCTATGCAGCCAAAATGCCATCAAATAGAGGCAGCATGCTGGTGAAAAACAAAGCAGGAACACTGGTGCCAAGGGAATATTTTTAGCTTCAGTTTCTTCAATTACAGCCATGTGACCTTTGGTAAGTCATTCTCTGAGGCTCAACTTTCTCAGATGTGAAAAGGAAAAGCCCACACATATCAGACATTTGTCATGAGAATTTAGAAATCATTTATGTAAAATTAAAACTAGGAATGTTAAATTGAGTAAGGTAAATTTCCTTCACTTTAAGAGACAATAAGAAACAGAAACAAATAAATAAAGACACCACACACTCAGCCCAGACACCCTCTTCTTTGGAGCCTTCCCTGCTTCTGCAGTTTTCTTCCCCCTGGGGCAGTGTTGCTTACTCTCCCTGCTTTTATTTCAGGCCTGCCTTCCTTATCTGTCTATAATGAATTATCTATGAGTCTACGGCCTATATACATGAAAAATGTTTTATTTGCTTCCCTATTCCCAGCACCTACCACAGAGATAAACACAGTGAATGATGCCCAGCAAATGACTTTTTTTTTTTCAATCAAATATTATTTATTATAGTATTTAAAAAATACTTTGTAAATACTTTCCCCTTATATATGTTAGAATGTAAACTTTCTGATCACATTTCAAATTTGATACTAAGTCAGAGTTAAGTTTCTTTAGGCTAAATTAAGTAATACTTTCTAAAATTTTTTTTTTTAAATAATTATTTTTTATTGAAGGGTAGTTGATGCACAGTATTACATTACATTAGTTTCAAGTGTACAACACAGTGATAAAACATTTATATACATAATTCTAGGTTCCAGCTATCACCCTACCAAGCTGTTACAATATCTTGACTATATTCCTTATGCTATACATTAAATCCCGGTTACTTATTTATTTTACCATTGGAAGTCTGTCCTTTTTTTTTTTTTTTGTGAGGGCATCTCTCATATTTCTTGATCAAATGGTTGTTAACGACAATAAAATTTTGTATAGGGGAGTCAATGCTCAATGTACAATCATTAATCCACCCCAAGCCTAATTTTCGTCAGTCTCCAATCTTCTGAGGCATAACAAACAAGTTCTTACTTGTAGAACAAATTCTTACATAATGAATAAGTTACATAGTGAACAGTACAAGGGCAGTCATCACAGAAACTTTCGGTTTTGCTCATGCATTATGAACTATAAACAGTCAGTTCAAATATGAATACTCATTTGGTTTTTATACTTGATTTATATGTGGATACCACATTTCTCTCTTTATTATTATTATTTTTAATAAAATGCTGAAGTGGTAGGTAGATACAAGATATAGGTAGAAAACATAGTTTAGTGTTGTAAGAGAGCAAATGTAGATGATCAAGTGTGTGCCTGTAGACTATGTGTTAATCCAAGCTAGACAAGGGCAATAAAACACCCAGGTATGCAGGAGATTTCTCTCAGAACAGGGGGGGTGAGGTTCTAAGCCTCACCTCTGTTGATCCCCAATTTCTCACCTGATGGCCCCCCTGCGACTGTGCCTGTCTTAGGTTGTTCCTCCCTTGAGGAATCTTACCCGTCTCTGGCTAACCAGTCATCTTCCGGGGCCATACAGGGAAATGTGAAGTTGGTAAGTGAGAGGGAAGCCTTATTGTTTGAAAAGGTTAGCTTTTAACTTCTTTGCATATTTATGCCCTGTGGCTTCTATGCCCAGCATTTGTCTTGAGGTATCTTTACCACTTGGAAGAATTATGATACTCGGTAAATTTGACATGAGGCACGAATTCTATTTAAGGGTTGTAATTAGGAAGGAAGAAGAAAAGCTATAGAAGTAGCAGGCGGAAGAAAACATGGGAAGATTGATTATTTCTTTGACATATCTTCTCGTAGAGTACTTCAGCATGTATAGGTTTTAAGCTACTACTTAAATTGCGCACACACATTAACATAATAGGAGTATAGTTACATAACCAAAGCATATCTGTAATTACCAGCCATCTCCAGTGAAACCAAGAAAACCAGTTAGGCACCTTAGGCATTTGTGAAAACTTATCTATGATATGGTGGATATTGTCCAACTGAACTTGAACAGTCTGAGAGAAATCAGACAAATTAAAACAACCCATTCCTGGGGACTGTTCACATCCCTTATGTTCTTTTAACAGTAAATAGTCTGTAGTTGTAAGATTTTGGAGCACTACAATTTGCACTTCTCCTAATTCTTGGTTGAGTTCCAACAGTATAGATCCAGTCAAATTTGTTGTTTTACTGAATGCACAGGCCAGCTTAGATATCTCCTTCCTCATTCCCATGGCAAGTCCAGGAACTGGTGGGATGAGTGCATCTACACCTGTAGCAGTGCGTGGATCTTTGTTGGGGTTTTTTGATGATCATCTTCTGGCATGAGTCTTCCAGAGAGTGCTGATGTTGGAAGTTCTCTTTCATATCGTATCTTAGTTCATTTCGGGGTAGCCCAATTAGGCTTTGATCTTCTGTATAGACGCAGACAGAACCTTTGCCTACACTTATATATGCCCTTTATACCCTTGTGTAGAACTCATTGGAAGTTACCACACAGGAACTGCCCTTTTTTTTTTTTTTTGCTTTGTTTTTGGTATCACTAATCTACACTTACATGACGAATATTATGTTTACTAGGCTCTCCCCTATACCAGGTCTCCCCTATAAACCCCTTTACAGTCACTGTCCATCAGCATAGCAAGATGTTGTAGAATCACTACTTGCCTTCTCTGTGTTGTACAGCCCTCCCTTTTCTCCTACCCCCCCATGCATGTTAATCTTAATCCCCCCCTACTTCTCCCCCCCTTATCCCTCCCTACCCACCCATCCTCCCCAGTCCCTTTCCCTTTGGTACCTGTTAGTCCATTCTTGAGTTCTGTGATTCTGCTGCTGTTTTGTTCCTTCAGTTTTTCCTTTGTTCTTATATTCCACAGATAAGTGAAATCATTTGGTATTTCTCTTTCTCCACTTGGCTTGTTTCACTGAGCATAATACCCTCCAGCTCCATCCATGCTGCTGCAAATGATTGGATTTGCCCTTTTCTTATGGCTGAGTAGTATTCCATTGTGTATATGTACCACCTCTTCTTTATCCATTCATCTATCGATGGACTTTTAGGTTGCTTCCAATTCTTGGCTATTGTAAATAGTGCTGCGATAAACATAGGGGTGCACTGATCTTTCTCATACTTGATTGCTGCATTCTTAGGGTAAATTCCTAGGAGTGCAATTCCTGGGTCAAATGGTAAGTCTGTTTTGAGCATTTTGATGTACCTCCATACTGCTTCCCACAATGGTTGAACGAACTTACATTCCCACCAGCAGTGTAGGAGGGTTCCCCTTTCTCCACAGCCTCGCCAACATTTGTTGTTGTTTGTCTTTTGGATGGCAGCCATCCTTATTGGTGTGAGGTGATACCTCATTGTAGTTTTAATTTGCATTTCTCTGATAATTAGCGATGTGGAGCATCTTTTCATGTGTCTGTTGGCCATCTGTATTTCTTTTTTGGAGAACTGTCTGTTCAGTTCCTCTGCCCATTTTTTAATTGGGTTATTTGTTTTTTGTTTGTTGAGGCGTGTGAGCTCTTTATATATTCTGGATGTCAAGCCTTTATCGGATGTGTCATTTTCAAATATATTCTCCATTACTGTAGGGATCCTTTTTGTTCTATTGATGGTGTCTTTTGCTATACAGAAGCTTTTCAGCTTAATATAGTCCCACTTACTCATTTTTGCTGTTCTTTTCCTTGCCCGGGGAGATATGTTCAAGAAGAGGTCACTCATGTTTATGTCTAAGAGGTTTTCGCCTATGTTTTCTTCCAAGAGTTTAATGGTTTCATGACTTACATTCAGGTCTTTGATCCATTTTGAGTTTACTTTTGTATATGGGGTTAGACAATGGTCCAGTTTTGTTCTCCTACATGTAGCTGTCCAGTTTTGCCAGCACCATCTGTTGAAGAGACTGTCATTTCGCCATTGTATGTCCATGGCTCCTTTATCAAATATTAATTGACCATATATGTCTGGGTTAATGTCTGGATTCTCTAGTCTGTTCCATTGGTCTGTGGCTCTGCTCTTGTGCCAGTACCAAATTGTCTTGATTACTGTGGCTTTATAGTAGAGCTTGAAGTTGGGGAGTGAGATCCCCCCTACTTTATTCTTCTTTCTCAGGATTGCTTTGGCTATTCGAGGTCTTTGGTGTTTCCATATGAATTTTTGAATTATTTGTTCCAGTTCATTGAAGAATGTTGCTGGTAGTTTCATAGGGATTGCATCAAATCTGTATATTGCTTTGGGCAGGATGGCCATTTTGACGATATTAATTCTTCCTAGCCACGAGCATGGGATGAGTTTCCATCTGTTAGTGTCCCCTTTAATTTCTCTTAAGAGTGACTTGTAGTTTTCAGAGTATAAGTCTTTCACTTCTTTGGTTAGGTTTATTCTTAGGTATTTTATTTTTTTTGATGCAATTGTGAATGGAGTTGTTTTCCTGATTTCTCTTTCTGCTGGTTCATTGTTAGTATATAGGAAAGCCACAGATTTCTGTGTGTTGATTTTGTATCCTGCAACTTTGCTGTATTCCGATATCAGTTCTAGTATTTCTGGGGTGGAGTCTTTAGGGTTTTTTATGTACAGTATCATGTCATCTGCAAATAGTGACAGTTTAACTTCTTCTTTACCAATCTGGATTCCTTGTATTTCTTTATTTTGTCTGATTGCCGTGGCTAGGACCTCCAGTACTATGTTAAATAACAGTGGAGAGAGTGGGCATCCTTGTCTAGTTCCCAATCTCAGAGGAAATGCTTTCAGCTTCTCGCTGTTCAATATAATGTTTGCTGTGGGTTTATCATAGATGGCCTTTATTATGTTGAGGTACTTGCCCTCTATTCCCATTTTGCTGAGAGTTTTTAACATGAATGGATGTTGAACTTTGTCAAATGCTTTTTCAGCATCTATGGAGATGATCATGTGGTTTTTGTCTTTCTTTTTGTTGATGTGGTGGATGATGTTGATGGACTTTCGAATGTTGTACCATCCTTGCGTCCCTGGGATGAATCCCACTTGGTCATGGTGTACGATCCTTTTGATGTATTTTTGAATTCGGTTTGCTAATATTTTGTTGAGTATTTTTGCATCTACATTCATCAGGGATATTGGTCTGTAGTTTTCTTTTTTGGTGGGGTCTTTGCCTGGTTTTGGTATTAGGGTGATGTTAGCTTCATAGAATGAGTTTGGGAGTATCCCCTCCTCCTCTATTTTTTGGAAAACTTTAAGGAGAATGGGTATTATGTCTTCCCTGTATGTCTGATAAAATTCCGAGGTAAATCCATCTGGCCCAGGGGTTTTGTTCTTTGGTAGTTTTTTGATTACCGCTTCAATTTTGTTGCTGGTAATTGGTCTGTTTAGATTTTCTGTTTCTTCCTGGGTCAATCTTGGATGGTTGTATTTTTCTAGGAAGTTGTCCATTTCTCCTAGGTTTCCCAGCTTGTTAGCATATAGGTTTTCATAGTATTCTCCAATAATTCTTTGCATTTCCGTGGGGTCCGTTGTGATTTTTCCTTTCTCGTTTCTGATACTGTTGATTTGTGTTGACTCTCTTTTCTTCTTAATAAGTCTGGCTAGAGGCTTATCTATTTTGTTTATTTTCTTGAAGAACCAGCTCTTGGTTTCATTGATTTTTGCTATTGTTTTATTCTTCTCAATTTTATTTATTTCTTCTCTGATCTTTATTATGTCCCTCCTTCTCCTGACCTTAGGCCTCATCTGTTCTTCTTTTTCCAATTTCGATAATTGTGACATTAGACCGTTCATTTGGGATTGCTCTTCCTTTTTTAAATATGCTTGGATTGCTATATACTTTCCTCTTAAGACTGCTTTTGCTGCGACCCACAGAAGTTGGGGCTTAGTGTTGTTGTTGTCATTTGTTTCCATATATTGCTGGATCTCCATTTTGATTTGGTCATTGATCCATTGATTATTTAGGAGCGTGTTGTTAAGCCTCCATGTGTTTGTGAGCCAGTTTGCTTTCTTTGTACAGTTTATTTCTAGTTTTATGCCTTTGTGGTGTGAAAAGTTGGCTGGTAGGATTTCAATCTTTTGGAATTTTCTGGGGCTCTTTTTGTGGCCTAGTATGTGGTCTATTCTGGAGAATGTTCCATGTGCACTTGAGAAGAATGTATATCTCGCTGCTCTTGGATGTAGAGTTCTATAGATGTCTATTAGGTCCATCTGCTCTACTGTGTTGTTCAGTGCTTCCGTGTCCTTACTTATTTTCTGCCCAGTGGATCTATCCTTTGGGGTGAGTGGTGTGTTGAAGTCTCCTAGAATGAATGCATTGCAGTCTATTTCCCCCTTTAGTTCTGTTAGTATTTGTTTCACATATGCTGGTGCTCCTGTGTTGGTTGCATATATATTTAGAATGGTTATATCCTCTTGTTTGACTGAGCCCTTTATCATTATGTAGTGTCCTTCTTTATCTCTTGTTACTTTCTTTGTTTTGAAGTCTATTTTGTCTGATATTAGTACTGCAACCCCTGCTTTCTTCTCACTGTTGTTTGCTTGAAATATGTTTTTCCATCCCTTGACTTTTAGTCTGTACATGTCTTTGGGTTTGAGGTGAGTTTCTTGTAAGCAGCATATAGATGGGTCTTGCTTTTTTATCCATTCTATTACTCTGTGTCTTTTGATTGGTGCATTCAACCCATTAACATTTAGGGTGACTATTGAAAGATATGTACTTATTGCCATTGCAGGCTTTAAATTCGTGGTTACCAAAGGTTCAAGGTTAGCCTCTTTAGTATCTTACTGCCTAACTTAGCTCACTTATTGAGCTCTTATATACACTGTCTGGAGATTCTTTTCTTCTCTCCCTTCTTGTTCCTCCTCCTCGATTTTTCATATGTTGGGTGTTTTGTGCTGTGCTCTTTCTAGGAGTGCTCCCATCTAGAGCAATCCCTGTAAGATGTTCTGTAGAGGTGGTTTGTGGAAAGCAAATTCCCTCAGCTTTTGTTTGTCTGGGAATTGTTTAATCCCACCATCATATTTGAATGATAGTCGTGCTGGATACAGTATCCTTGGTTCAAGGCCCTTCTGTTTCATTGTATTAAATATATCATGCCATTCTCTTCTGACCTGTAGGGTTTCTGTTGAGAAATCTGACGTTAGCCTGATGGGTTTCCCTTTATAGGTGACCTTTTTCTCTCTAGCTGCCTTTAACACTCTTTCCTTGTCCTTGATCTTTGCCATTTTAATTATTATGTGTCTTGGTGTTTTCCTTCTTGAATCCTTTTTGTTGGGGGTTCTGTGTATTTCCGTGGTCTGTTCGATTACTTCCTCCCCCAGTGTGGGGAAGTTTTCAGCAATTATTTCTTCTAAGATACTTTCCATCTCTTTTCCTCTCTCTTCTTCTTCTGGGACCCCTACAATACGGATATTGTTCCTTTTGGATTGGTCACACAGTTCTCTTAATATTGTTTCATTCCTGGAGATCCTTTTGTCTCTCTCTCTGTCAGCTTCTATGCGTTCCTGTTCTCTGATTTCAATTCCATCAATGGCCTCTTGCATTCTATCCATTCTGCTTATAAACCCTTCCAGAGTTTGTTTCATTTCTGCGATCTCCTTTCTGGCATCTGTGGTCTCCTTCCGGACTTCATCCCCTTTCTCTTGCGTATTTCTCTGCATCTCTGTCAGCATGTTTATGATTCTTATTTTGAATTCTTTGTCAGGAAGACTGGTTAGGTCTGTCTCCTTCTCTGGTGTTGTCTCTGTGATCTTTGTCTGCCTGTAGCTTTGCCTTTTCTTGGTGATAGGAATAGTCTGCAGAACTGGGATGAGTGACGGCTGGAAGGACTTCCTTTCTTGTTGGTTTGTGGCCCTCCTCTCCCCCTTCGCGAGGCGCTGGGTTCTCTCAGGTGCGGATGTGGTCTGGATATTGTCCTGTGTCCTCTGTTCTTTATTCTAGGAAGGGTTGTCTTTGTTATATTTTCATAGATATATGTTGTTTTGGGAGGAGATTTCCGCTGCTCTACTCACGCCGCCATCTTCCGCCCCTCGCAAATGACTTTTAATAACTGATTGAATGCATCAGAGAAAGAATGTACTCTCCTGACATTAAGGATAGGATATATCATTCCTTAGGATGGGTGGCCGATAAAAAAAAAATTCTGAAGCACTATTTACCTAACTATTAGGAAGGACCTAATAGTCTTTCCACATATATAGCTCCAGTTACATGAGTCTTGATTTTGTCATGGTTAGAAATGCCATGCTAATATTCCAGGGTTTAGCAGACATCTCTTTTGTTGGTAGGATAAAGATTCCAGCCTGCTGGTGGGGCTGAAGCTGCACAGTCATCTGTAAAGAGAACTTGGAATCCTGTAGTAGGGCCACAGAAGGGGTATTAGCCTCATTAACGTGGCATGCATGTAACTATGTTGGAACAAAGCTGGCTGTGAATCATACCTGTGCTTGTCTGCCTGTCCTCCTGGAAAGGGTTTATGTATTACATTGGCTACCAGAGACAGACAAGGAGTTTAAGAGACAAGCACAAGAGAAGATAGAATGTCATTCGAAACATTTCCAGACTCCTTTTCAAGTGACAACCTAGTGACTTTGAGTGGATCCATGCCAACAACGTTTAATCATTTCTATACATGATCAAATCACTCTCAGCTCATGTTGGCTTCAGTCACATGTGAACTGTAGAAGCCTATACAGTCTAGGGTACTGTAAGCAGAGAACCAGCCCTCAAACTCAAGCAGAACACATTTGGGTGGGGAGTCCTGATTAACTCATAAACAATTTATAAACTAAAGCATTTAGCAACTCTTAATTAAAGGTTCAAATCCTTCTAGCTCTTTGCCAGTGAAATACAGTGTTTCACTGTTTCAGTAACCAAACTTTGGAAATCTTCAGAACAAATCCTACTTCAGAGCTAGATTAAATTTAATATCTAATCAGATAACCTAAAAACTACTTATGAAGAAAAATTAGTATTTAGTGTGTATGAAATGCTTTCTATAAATCTCTTCAAAATATTCTTGAATGAAGATCAGGTATTTGCAGTGATAGTGGCTAGGAAATTCAAACCAATATTGAAAACTGAAAAAAACAGGAACTTAAACCAGTCAGACTGAGTGTCAGAAAGTGAGTTATAATGTTTCATGAGTCCATAATTCATATTGGCTCTCCAAATTAAAATTCTTCCACATAGACAATATGGAATCAGGGCAAGCAATCAATTCTTCTTTAAGATTGCTTTTATTATCCAAGAAAGCTTAGTGATCTATCTAACCCAGCCTTTCCCCTTCCAATTCAATGTAATCAAAGAAATTCCATTGTATGTAGTGTCAGAGTCACAGAGTGATCATAAAAATCAAAGATCTGTGAAAATTCTGCTAAAAATCTGGAAATAGGCCAAAATATACATGCCAATATATTTCACCAGAAAATATTACTCAATTCAAGACTTCTCAAGATCAAGGACTGGGTGTACCATCTTTTAATTCCCAGGACTCAGACAGACCTCTAAGCTTGGTAAAAATCTCAAAAGATTTGGGTCAAGAGCATGAAGGAACTGATTAAAAATTTCATTAAAATACAAATTTTTTCAGCTCACTATATGCTTATAAAGGCAGAATCAATACTGGAAGAATGTTAGATGCATTACTCTGTTCTTTGAATTCTAACTTTTAAATACCCCACAAGGTTGAAATGTACTTTTGCAGTAAACCTATTTTTAGGTAGCAGAAAGAGGGTGGAAATGAGGTGTGTAGATGAATGAAACAGTAGAAATGAAGAGGAAGAAAGTTCCAACCATTCTGAGGAGGCAAAAAGTAGCAAAACTTCTTTTTATCACAAGAGCAAACTTATTCATTTATAAAGAATTTACTAAGGGATATTTTTAAATCACAATCAATGAAAAGATCTTTAAAGAAGAAAAAAAGAAATGAATCACTTTAATTCAATCCAATAAAAGCTTTTCTTTATGTTCTGAGCAATGGATTCCCTTTTCAGGCCCTCCAAGGCCACATCTCTGTAGTCAGCATAAAATGAAGTTGAACAATTATTTGTTGAATTTTAATTTAAACAGCTGTAGATCAGAAAAATTTAGGTCAATTATGATCAAGGATTCATGTCAGCCTGATAGCCTCCAGTATTTGAGCTAATGATCCCCTCCTTCAATGTGGTAGTAAAAAGAGCATTCAGTAAGAGGTCAAGAGAGCTGTGTGCTTTTTTCAAATTCACCATTTAACTATCAACTGCTAATCTCTCTGAGCCATAGTGTTACCATCTGATCACTGTAGATAATATCTGCATAATCAATATATACTGATGAACAACCAAACACTGTATGTAGATAACTTTGTAAATATAAAGTGCTCTGTAAATATAATAAATTCATTTTGAAAACCCCTCCTCCATGTCACCCTATCACACTTTGTATAAGCTGCATACTTTAGTAAGACATCATAAAAGATATGGCTGAAAATCAACATAGTTTGATACTAAAATATAAAAGAAAATGTATCATAAGGAAAAAAAATGGTCAAATGCATATGCATTAATATAAAACAAAGCACTTTTTGGAAAAAATCATTTCATCAGTAGTATTTGGGTTCTGTTAGGTTCTGTTAGCCAATATGAATACATACATACAAATACATGTATGAATTAATACTTGATGATAATGTATACTTTTTCATTTATCCAAATAAGTGGTCTCATTTTTTCAATGGAACCAAAATTAAATTCGTTTCCATTTTACTAATGTTAAATTTTATAAAGCCAACCTTTTAGCTCAGTATGCTCAAATTCATTTACCATAAAAGCAGCTCTTTTAAAAGTTGAAGACGTCATAGGCATTTTGGGTGCAATGAGTATTTAGAAATGTATGATGCTTTCTTTCCTTATCATTAGGGATAATAATAGTTTATACTCTAAGTCTTGCAAAATATGGGCAGTGTGGGTAAAATTGCAATATTTCCAGAATCTCTCACCTGGTTTTAGTGCATCTCCGTATCAACAGGTGTTTCCGAGGGGTGGAGAGAAGTAGCCCATCTCCACGTCAATGGGTAATTACATGGGCAAGCGAGGGCTTATCTGGACCAGAGAGGTTGGGAGAGGGATTCACTCATTTCCGCTACAGCAGGAGAGAGAGAAAAAAATGCAGGATGACTGCTTGTAAGCAATAAATGGGTTTTAAACTTAATTTCTCCCTTTGACTGATTTCAGTTTCAAAAGTATTTGCCCTGGGATTTCCCCTCTCCGGAGTTACAGGCAGTAATATCAGGCCTTGTTTAGAAACCTTCATCAGAGTATGTATTAATGATACCTTAACAAAAAAAATTTTTTTAATAAAAAATAAATAAATTTTGGGTTCATTTGAAACTTAACCTAAATAAAGTGAGAGTGGTGAATCCACATGAACTAAATTCTCAAACCCTGTGCATTTTCCCCTCAGAGTTACATCACTTTAAATCCTCCCCACATGCATGTGACTTAAGCAGCAATAAGAACAATATCATAAATGCCAAGAAATGAAAACAGAACTGCTTACTAATCCCTGTAGTAGGAGATGGCTAATTTATTGTTCCTATTGTTTCTGCTGCTGATTTTCATGTATGCTTTCAGTGAGGGATCTATTTAAACTTTCTTTAGACATAGTGACAAAATGGGAATACATGAAAAATTAACCTGACATTGTCTAGAGATAGTAAAACTTTTTATAATGGAGGTATAGGGATATTTTGGGACAGTAAAAATCACTTCATAATTAAGATGAAAAATTATTTAAGATTAAGATGATAAGTTACAATCAAGAAGAAAATTAATTTCTACTCTACTTTTTAAATATTATAAGCCTTTTTTTCTCCTCCTATATTGGCATAACCAAACAAAAAACTATGACTTCTATGAATGCATTAATAATACATATCTTCAGAGCTGAGCTTGGCTTCAAAAATACATTCTAATATTAAAGACTGACATTTTTTCAGCTATTCAATATAGACCCTTTGCTTATTTAAAATAACCCACAAACATATATTAAAAATACACATATTATTCTATCTCAAGCAACTTGGGATTACATAACTGTACTTTAAAAAAAGAAAAAGGTAATCAATCCTTTGGACAGAATGACAATTTCTCTTTTACAATGAAATTGGAGAAAGACTCAGAGATCCTGTAGATCAGCAATTTCATTTTACTCATGAGGGATTTTTCTAGCTGTTCTCTCTGAAAACCCATGTCTGCTGGGCCATAAGTTTAGTGCTCTTTAGATTCTATTATAGCTGCTCTTGAGCTCACAGAAACTTAAATTATCAAGAAAAAATATTCAAAATGTGTCTTAAGTGTACTTAGGAGATGTATTTTAAAATAACTCTCAATAGATTTACAAGAGAAAAAAATGAAAAGAAAATTTATATTTATACCATTCTTTAAAAATAATACAATTTCTAAATATTTAGTTCTTTGTTCTCTAAATGAAAAATATATCGTTTGGCTCTTTGAGAGTCTCTGACCTACCACACTCATTTGTATACCTCTTTATAATGTAAAATAATTAGTTAGAAACTGTTCTTTCTCATTTTCAATGTTATTAGAAATAGTACTTCTGAGTTTCAGAAACAAAACATCATAAGACAGGTTTAGGGATGTGGACCTATAAATCTAAAGAACACCTAGAATCATGGACCACTAACAACATGGTGGTGGAAACCTGAGAAAAAATGGAGGAGACTAGAAGGCAAAGTAGGAGCAAGGAGTGAAAGGAATGGGGAGGCAAGAAATCCCACAGAACCCACCAAGAAGGGGAAAGATGGCTTAGGACCCCCGTTTCTCAACTTTCTATTTCTCCCTTCACAGCAGCATGCAACTATAGACATTTAAACAGGCAAAAATCTAAGACTGACTCACAGCATCCTCTGCAAGGTACTCTATTAAATGGATATACCTAATAACATTCAAATTATTTCCTATGGTTTGGCAATTGTGTTTTACCCAAGTCTATGAATATATGTCTTGCCAGTGGGTTTCAGCCCTGAGCAAGTTCACTATAGATTCAGTGAGACCAAAAAATGACAACTAAATTTTTTGGGGTAAAAGACTTTATAACTGGTGTGGATAAAATGAAGGTTCCTACAGTCAGGATTCTCACCTGGCCCTGGTTGGCTAGCTCGCTACACATGTGTGGGCAATACATTGCTATTGACTCTACATAAAGAGCTCCACCCAGTGCTCTGCACTACACGGTGGCACAGCAGCTGCATGGATGTAGGGTTGCAAGGTTGCAAGTCTGCAGGAGAGCAGAGGCTGGAGTGGTGGCAGCAGCAAGGACAGAGACTGAGACAGCTGTGGGGGTAGAGAGGCCCAGGGGCAGAGACCAGCTTGCTGCATGCAGACTCACCCTGAGTGGACAGGATTCTAGTGATTGACCTGCCACCATGGAAATAAAGTTGGGTATAAATGCTTTCACCCCAAGAATGTTCCACTGTCATTTCTTTGGTCTTACTGAATCTATAGTGAACTTGCCTGGGGCTGAAACTCGTTGGTGATAGTCAGCACGATCCATTGTTGACCAAAGAAAAGAAGACGCTGCCCTCATGGGAGGAGTGTTTCAGTGGGCTGCACCTATGGATGGGGAGACATTCGAGTGTCCCCCTGTGGACATGTGGTACGACATGGCTTGCCTCCTAGAGGACTGGGCTCCACCCCAAGACTGGGAAGGGTGGAGGCAACACCTGAGGCAGTAAAGTTGGCCCTCAGCAAAATAGGGAATTCCTTATTGTCTTGCTAATGGGTTTCAGCCCCGGACCAGTTCGCTATGGATTCAATGTGACCAAAGAAATTGACAGCAAAACGTTCTTTAGGGTGAAAGGGTTTATTGCCCAGCTTGTTCTCCCATTGGTAGGTCGAGCACTACTACCTCTACCTCTGCCCAGTGCACTGGGCCGAGCTCTTTATATAGCACAAAAATAGCTTATTGCCTAAAGGTGTGGAAGCAGTAGCCTAGCAACAGGCCAATTACATCATCAGGTGGTTTAAGTTCAGTGAGGACCCTGGCCATAGGAACCCCAACTTCCCTACACTTACAGAAACAGAGTGCCTTTGAGGCCAAGGGAATGGTGGGGAGCTTTCTTCTCACAATATTGAGAAAGGCTGTAAGGGAGAAAGATGCCCTTCCTGTAGGAAGCACAAGAAGCAACAGCATGAGAACATGAGCTGCAAGGTGCCGTTGGGGAGGTAGAAAATTTGTTTTTGACTGAAATGGCATCACTATGAGATTCTGCGGGAATGGTAAATGATGTCATGGTAGCCCAAAAGGATGGAGCACAAGAAGGAGCAGCGGCCAAGAAAAAACAGCATGAGAGTGCAGGCTGCCAGGTGCCGTGGGGCAGATGAAGGATGTCGTGGAGCAGTCAGCCCCAGAAATGGAGGAGTGGAGATTTTATGAACAGGTGGGGGTGGAGGCCCTGCGGGGCCGGAGGCATCAGCCCCTTCTGGGTTGAAACCCCACCTGGATGAAAGCTGGTGGAAAGCCCAAAGGAAAATGAAGTCCACTACAGGTTCTTCCAGGAGAGGCGCAGTCCCCTCCCCAAGTTGTGGAGCACTCTATGTTCTGCTCAAGCAATGAAAGCACAGAAGGAAATATCATATGCTTCTCGAAGGAAGAATTTAAAAGGCCCTGTGAAGGTTACAAGGACCCAGATGTGGGTTGATTTGATAAAGGCAGGGGCAGACAGAAAGACATTGGGTGGGAAGTCAAATAGAATCTTACTGGAACTGTGGCAACAGCTGAGACTGGAACAGCAGTTCCAGCTGCTGAGGATGAAGCAAAAGCCAGAGACAAAGCAACAAGATCGGCCTGTGTGTCTGCAAGACTTTATGCTGGAGAGGCTGGAGAAGGTGGGTATTGTAAGGCCCACCCATGGTTCTTTTGGTTAACTCATTTGAATAGAACTGTTTTGAATATAGCCAGGATGACCACTTGGTGGCAATGGATCTCCTCAGGCTTGAGGATTATGATAATTTGTTGTTATTTGCTATTTGTATATTGTATTATGTTATTATGGATAGCGTTCCAGACCCCTTACATAAGAACATTGCAGAAGATTGAGGGCACACAGATTGAGAGGTGAGGATCCTGGAGGGGTGGAGTGTGGATAAAGTGAAGCTTCCTATGGCCAGGATTCTCACCTGGCCCTGGTCGGCTTGGTCACTACACACATGTGGGCAATACATTGTTATTGACTCTATATAAAGACTTCTGCCCAGTGCTCTGAGAGACATGCTGGCACAAGCTAAGCAGCTTCAGGAGAGCAGAGACTGGAGTGGTGGCAGTGCTGAGGACAGAAACTGAGATGGCTGCAGGGACAGAGAGGCCCAGAGACAGAGACCAGCTAGCTGCATGCAGACTTGCTCTGAGTGGACAGAATTCTAGTGATTGACCTGTCATAGTGGGAATAAAGTTGGGTATAAATGCTTTCACCCCAAGAACGTTTCACTGTCATTTCTTTGGTCTCACTGAATCCATAGTGAACTTGTCTGGGGCTGAAACCCTTTGGCAAGACACCTGGTTTTATTCTCCCCACGGTAGGTCGAGCACTGGAATCATGTCTGCATCCAGCAGTCTGCAGGTCCATAATCCTCCTCCATCTCTGCCTCTGAGTATCTGCCTCCGTCTTTATCCACCCCACAGCTGTCTCAGTCCCTGTCCTCAGCCCTGCCAGCACTCCAGCCTCTGCTCTACTGCAGACAGGCAGCACAGAGCCCCAGCAGAACTCTTTATACAGAATTAGTAACAATGTATTGTCCACATGTGCAGTGAACAAGCAGACCAGGGTCAGGTGAGAATCCTGGCCATAGGACCTTCCAAATTCTCTACAGCATATCTCTGAGTATTTCCATTGGTTTATTTAATACAGGTTATCTAGCTAAATTTTAAGAATTTTAGCCAAATTGCTTGTCAGCAAGATTGCACTAATACTACTAGAAGTATATAGGCAGCACCTTGCTTTGAACTTTGCCAACACTGTCAAAACAAAATATGTATATTTTCTAATTTTAGAAACAAAACTGCTTATGGTTTCCAAAAGGAAAGTAGCTTTGTTGTTTTCTCTGACTATAAAATATTATACATTCTTCTATTAACAAAAATAAATAAAGTATTACAAAGCCCTCTAATCTCTCAACCCAGAGATATTTATTATTAACATTTTGGAGAATGTCCTTTGAAACTTTATTTATCTAATCTATATGTGTACAAATAAATTCTGTATAAAGGATCATGCTATCATGCTGTTTTTAATGAAAGTTTTCACTCCACAATAGAGCATGTACATCTTTCCATGCCACTGAATACATATATATATACATATATAAATAATATACATGTGTGTGTACATGTATATACATATACACACAGAGTATCTTAATGGGTATAAAATAATCTCTGTTGTTTTGCCCTCCCACACTTTATTTAACAAGTTATCATTAAGGAAAATCTAAGTTGTGTTATTTCCAGTCTTCCTGTATAATGAGCAGTATTGTGAATACCTTCATGCTTCTACTTTTACATACTTTGTACATACTTGTGCAATGACCCCTGTAAGAAAATATATTCTGATGGACTTCCTGGTCTAATGGCACATACATTTTAAAGTTATTCTCCAAACCACAATGAATGTGTGCTTCCCTTAGACCATTTGATTTGCAAAGATGACTGACAAGATTGGTAGTAATATGAACAAATTTGATTTTAAAAAATATTTGATATCAAACGTGTCAACATTTGGAAAATCTGCTGTCTTGCCAATGGGTTTCAGCCCCGGACAAGTTCATTGTGGATTCAATGAGACCAAAGACATGGAACATTCTTGGGGTGAAAGGGTTTATGCCCAACTTTACTCCCACAGTGACAGGTCAATCACTAGAATCCCATCCACTCAAAGCGACTCTGCATGCAGCAAGCTGCTCTCTGCCTCTGGGCCTCTCCACCCCCGCATCCATCTCAGTTTCTGTCCTTGACACTGCCACCACTCCAGTCTCATGTTTGCTCTCCTGCAGCCTATGCCGCCATGTTGCGCAGAGCACTGGGCAGAGCTCTTTACATAAAGTCAAAACAGCATATTGCCCACATGTGTGTAGTGAGCAAGCTGACCAGAGCCAGGTGAGAATCCTGGCCATAGGAACCTTCACTTTATATTCATCTGCATATATTCATGAACCAATATTCTACAAATGACCAATGGATGATGTTATATAACTAATATTGTTAAATTATCCATTTAAATTGCAAGATAAGACAATGGACTTAAAAGGAGCAATTTGAAGAGCTTTTTGGGATGTTTTCAAGATTCCACATGGTAACTAATATTAATGAAACTATCACTTGTCAATAGGTGATGTAATATCAAAGAAGAACATCCACAATTACAGGAAAGAGCTAAAAATACTCCTCCTTTTCTAACTGCTTATCTGTGTGGGGCCAGATTATATACTTCAATGAAACAACAGACTGCAACTGAAGGGAAGCAGAAGCAGACATGAAAATCCAGCTGTGTTCTATCAAGCCACACATTAAAGAGACTTGCAAAATTGTAAAACAGTGTTGCTCTTCCCCTAAACATTTTATTTTGGAAAATACAATTATTTTTTCATAAAAATAAACAGGTGTCTATGTTAATAGGTGATGGATCCATTATTGTTATTTAAATAAATTAAAAATATATATAGTTTTGTGGGGAAAATGTAAGTTTTTATGGCCAGGATCTTCACCTGATCCTAAACTATTTGATGATGTAATTGGCCTACTGCTAGGCTAATGCTTCCACACCCACAGGCAGTGAGCTATTATTGACTGAGTCACTATATAAAGAGCTCTGCTCAGTGCTCTGGGCAGAGGAAGAGATGGTGGAGGATTATGGACCTGCAGACTAGGACGCAGACATGATTCTAGTGCTCAACCTACTGCCGTGGAAATAAAGCCAGATATAAACCCTTTTATCCCAAGAAGCTTCCCTTGTCATATCTTGGTCTCACTGAATCCACAGTGAACTTGTCAGGGCTGAAACAAGTCAAGACAAGTTTTTAATTTCTCACCTTTAATTTATAATATGGTAAGTATCAATAGATACTGTCTTGCCAATGTGTTTCAGCCCCAGGCAAGTTCACTATGGATTCAATGTGACCAAAGAAATTGACAGTGAAACATTCTTTGTGGTGAAAGGGTTTATTACCTGGCTTGTTCTCCTGGTGGTAGGTCAAGCACTAGTGTCTCTGCCTCCACCCAGAGCACTGGGCCAAGACCTCTATATAGTGCAATAATAGCTTATTGCCTCAAGGTGTGGAAGCAGTAGCCTAGCAACAGGCCAGTTACATCATCAGGTGGTTTAAGTTCAGTGAGGATCCTGGCCATAGGAACCCGAACTTCCCCACACTCCACCCCTCCAGGATTCTCGCCTTACAATCTACACACATTCAATTTTCCGCAATCTTCCCTGTGTGAGAAAGCTGGAGCACTATAACCAGATTCCACAATAGCAGCAGAAGTTAAAAACAACTTAGAGATAATAACAAGATTTTGACACAGGTAACAAAAATTATAATAATCCTCATGCCAGAGAGGTTCCTAATAACAAAAAATTATAATGATCCTCAAGCCAGAGGAAGTTCCCAATCCACAAAGACTTTACAGGTGATTAGACACATGTTTTAATGACACCAACATAGGCAAATCTTGTCCATCAGGTAGGATGCATGCAAGAGAGTGGTCCTGTGATAGGACTGTAGCAGGAAGGGGGTCCCTTCCAGGTCTAGTATACCATACTTTTACTCCTTTCCCCCTGGGGGTTACTGAAGGGTCTATATATAGTGCTACTGGAGGTGCATGCACTGGCCATAATGATAAAACAAAACTTCCCTGTAAGAAGTTCCTACTTTCTGGCCATTCAGGGTATACTACTGTGACCTTTGGGGGCTACTCTGCTGTTATTCCAGGAATACACAGGAGGCCAGCTTCTAGTCCTTGTCCCCAAGGTACCAGGAGAGCCAGCCATCGTTGGTCCATGTGTCGAAAGGTCCAAGGCCATGTCCACTCAATGGATTCTCCAGGGTTCAGTGCAGTTGGTGCTGGCAGAAAGATGTTATTCTGGTGGCCAAACCTCGGGGAGGTAGTCATATGTGTTAACATGTCTATGGGGCTCAGGGCTCCCTTTCAGGGTCTCTTGTTCAAATGCCATAGCACAGTCCACAAGTGTACTAACCATCCCTGCAGACTATTTATATATGACTTTAGTCTGGATTTTAACAAGCCATTGTGCCTCTCTATCATGCCTGCTGCAGTAGGATTGTATGGCACATGAAGCTTCCATTTGATTCCCAGCTGTTACACCAATTCTTGCACTGTATGTCCAATAAAATGGGTGCCCTGATCACTCTGAATTACTTGTGGTCGGCTATAGGCAGCAAAGAGATGCTCCAGGCTTCTTTTGGTAGTCTGTTGGTCTGCACAATGGGTAGGAAAAGCAACCAGAAGTCCAGTAGCTGTGTCCATACAAGTCATAGCATACGGATATCCTTCTGACACAGGTAGAGGCCCAATATAGTCTATCTGCCACCTAACGAGGGATATAGGCCCCATAGCTATTGTTCCATGTTGCTGTGGAACTCGGTGTAAGTCTCTTTTAGAGCATATGACACACTCCTGTTGGGCTCTACTAACTTCTTCAAAGGTCAAAGGCAAGCCCCACTGACGGGTTACAGCCCACATTATGTTTTGCTCTGCATGCAACAAATGCTGATGTAACCACTGGACTATATCAGAGGCAGGCTTTCCTTCTAACCAGTGTATCTGGGCTAATTTATCTGCTTCATCATTTCCTTGGGATGCCAGTGGCAAATGACCTGTCACATGGTATACTGTAATTATTTTAGTCTGACCACAGGCCCATAAGTCTTGCCACAATTCTGACCCCCAAAGGGGTCAATGACCAACCAGCCAGTTGGCATGGTACCAGGTTGGTAGCCAAAGGGTCAAGCCCCGATAGACAGCCCAGCTGTCAGTGCAGACAACTATAGGGGAGGACTTCTGGCTGATCACAAGCCACACAGTGCACAACTCTGCCCATTGTCTGCTCTTGCCCTCACCATCTTCCATCCATATTGTCTCAGTCTTAGGATGGAAAGCTATGGCCCTCCATTTTTGGGGTTGCCCATGGCTGGAGCCATCTGTGTACCATGCACCTTTGGGCATAGGGGCTCTCCCCTCCTGATAGGGACTCTCTGCTGCTAATGGTTCAAAAGCAAGTTCTTCCTGCTTTTCACTAGTATATGTCACTGTCCCCAATAAGCGTTGGAGTTCTTCACTCAAGGGGCTACCAGAGAAGGCGCTACGCTGCTGTAGGTAAGCACCCCACTTGGCTAGTGTGGGCACTTGTGCCACACCACTTCTTGGCTTTTGGGTCCAGTCTCATACCCACCCCATGATGGGATAGGTGGTTATTACCTTTATCGGGGCCATTCCAGTGATGGGTTCTGTAGCCAGCAAGGCATGATACAAGGCAGCCAGTTGTTTTTCTATCAAAGTGTATTGTACCTCTGCCCCTTTCCAGTGTTGTGACCAGAATCCAATAGGTTGGCGAGTTTGTTCAAGCTGCTGCCAGAGAATCCAGCCACAACTCTCTTCAGTGACATGAACATCCAGCTCACAGGGCCTTGATGGGTCTATCAAACTCAAGGCCTGCATGACATGACTCCCCATTTTGCTGTAGTAAAGGCAGATGCACATGTCTCATCCCAGTCCCACCTGATGCCCTTTCATACCAGCCGGTATAAGGGCTTCAGAATTTGTGCCAAGTGTGGGATAAACACTCTCCAGTAGCCTAGAAGACCCAGAAACTCCTGTAGCAATGCTACTGTTGTAGGGGTAGGAAAGGCCTGGACTTTATCTATAACTGCTTCTGGTATAACTTTAGTCTTAACTGACCAGACAACCCCCAAGAATTTGACAGACAACCAGGTCCCTGAACCTTGGTACTGTTCACAGCCCATCATTTCTCCTGTAGATGTTGCAGCAGTCTAGGTGCTGCACCTTCTAAATCTGAAAGAGAATCAGACGTGAACATAACATCATCAATATAATGGTACAGCCACACCATTGGCAGTTTCTCCCATGTAGCCAAGTCCTGGGCTATAAGTCCATGACAGATGGTTGGGCTGTGGAGGTATCCCTGTGGGAGGACAGTGAAAGTCCATTGCCGTCCTTCCCACGTGAAGGCAAACTGTTCCTGACTTTCCTGCTCAATATCAATAGAAAAGAAGGCATTAGCAAGATCTACCACATAAAGGTATGTTCCTACTTCATGGCTGAGGGTATCCATCAAGCCTGTAATAGAGGGGACAGCAGCTTGCACAGGGGGTATGACTTTATTCAGGTCTCTGTAATCCACAGTCATATGCCAGGAGCCATCTGGCTTTTTTACTGGCCACACTGGGGAGTTGAAAGGACTATGGGTGAACTTTAAAATACCCACCTTTTCCAGCTCCTGGAGAGTTTCTCCAATCTCTTTACGCCCTCCAGGCAGTTTGTATTGTTTGGTATTAGTCACCCGCCAGGGCACAGGCAAAGCTATGGGCAGGTGCCTAGCATGTCCCCTCAGAACTGCCCTCACCACACGTACTCTCAGTCTGAACTCACCTGCAGTGGTCTGCAACCATAGACCCTGCAGGATATCGATCCCCAAAATATACTCAGGGATAGGAGATGTATACACAGTATACTCTTTTGGGGGTAGATGCCCTATTCCTAAAGGGATCTGGGCTTTTTTCACTCTGATAGTCTTACCCCCATGTCCATCTATGATAGTGGGGGTCCCAGGGAACCACTCAGTGTTACCATGAATCAGTGAAGAGACAGCCTCTGTGTCCACCAAAGCCAGAACATACTGTATGTTCACTGGGGACCAATGGATAGCTCATTCAACATGTGGCCTCCAATCCCCTCTGGTCCCTCAGGGCAGATACCTTGACCTTTCCCTCAGTCAAACTGTGTTCCCCAATCACCTTCCTGTGTGGGCTCAAGTGAGGTTGGCTCACTCTCCAGCAGAAAGTCTTGCAAACACACAGGTCAGACTTGTGACTCTATCTCTGACCTCTGTCTCTTTGGTCTCAATGGCTGGAACTGCTGCACTGGTTTCAGTTGTCGCCATAGCTCTAGTAAGATTCTATTTGATTTCCCATCTAATTTCTTTTCATCTGCTCCTGCCTGTATTATATCAACCCACATCTAGGTCCTTGTAACCTTCATGGGGCCCTTTAAATTCTTCTTGGGAGTAGCAGATCTTATTTCTTTCTGGGTTCTCATTGCTTCAACCTCCCCTAGTCTGCTATTGTACGTGTTACCTTCCTTATGGGATGCCGTAAGTGAGGGGAAAGAATGGCCACTAGAGACCCAAAGAGGGATGTGGGAGCCTTTTGAAATACAATATTTCTCATCCCAGTAGTGAAAATCTCTTCATCTAGGTCATAATTCTCTGGACTATAGATGGCATTTCTTATGCCTAGCTCTCGTAACACCTGTTGGAGCTCAGCATATGTCTGCCATCTAACAGGAGAGGATGGTAGATCACCCTGATTGGGCCACACAGCATGAAGTTCAACCATAAGCCAATTGATGAGGGAGTGACTCCCTGGGGTCTGATGTGTATTTTGTAATTGCTGCCTCAAAGTGGGTGGCACTGTCAGGGAAGCCAGCTTTCCTATCTCTGATCCTGACAGAACAATTCCATCCACCTCTGAGTCCCACAGATGCAGGAGCCAAACTGATATTGACTCTGAGGGCTTCTGCCTAAATGAGGATCCAAAATTCACCAGCTCATCCTGAGTATAGGGGTGGAGCATAGAGTGTTCAATAACCTGGGGAGGGGGCTGTACTTCTCCTTGGGGAACTTTCAGCTGCTGGGTCTTTATTTTCTTTACAACCACTGGGCATGCTTTCAATACAGGAGGAGCCAGTGCCTCCAGCACCACCCCTTCATCTTTCTCCAACTCCTCCATTTCTGGGGCTGATGGCACCTTTCTCTCCCATCCCCTGAGTGCCTCCTCTGCTACAACCTTTACCTTTTCTACTGTGCCTCACAGTAATGCTAGCTCAGTCTTCAGAAGCTCTCCTACCTTCACCTCAATGCTTCGCCGGTGGCATTCTCATGCCACCTCCACCTGTGCTTCCCTCAGGAGTTCGTCTTTTTCCTTGATGGCCTCTTCCTCCTTCAGAACACGTGGCAGTGCTGCCATCTCGTTCTGTAAGGAATTGTTTACCTCTCCAATGGCACCTTGCTGCTGGTGTTCTCATGCTGCCTCCTCTCACATCAATGTCATTTCCTTCTTCAGGGAATCCACAGAAGTTTGCAGCTCGTCTTCTCATACCACCATTTCTTGGATCTTTTTCAGGAATATGTCCTTCTCTTCTGTAGACATTTTTAATACTGTCAGAGTAACCAACCCACAGTCCCCACTGCCTCACGGGCACTCTGTCTCTCAAAAGACCTACCTACTATACCAAGGGCCACCCCTACAACCTCAGGTGTCACTTCCACTTGCCTCCATTCCTAGGGTGGGTTCCAGTCCTCTAGGAGGAAAGCCACCTCAGACCACATACCCACTGGGGGAAAACCCACTGTCTCCCCATTCACAGGGGCAGCCCACTGAAGTACCCCTCCCATAAAGGCAGCCTGTCTTTTCCCTTGGTCAGCAATGAACTCTGCCGACTATGCCAGTTGTCTTGCCAATGGCTTTCAGCCCTCAGCAAGTTCACTATGGATTCAATATGACCAAAGAAATTGACAACAAAACGTTCTTTGGGGTGAAAGGGTTTACTACCTGGCTTGTTCTCCCTGTGGTAGGTCGAGCTCTAGCGTCTCTGCCTCCGCCCAGAGCACTGGGCCGAGCTCTCTACATAGTGCAATAATAGCTTATTGCCTCAAGGTGTGGAAGCAGTAGCCTAGCAACCGATCAGTTACATCATCAGGTGGTTTAAGTTCAGTGAGAATCCTGGCTATAGGCACCCCAACTTCCCCACAGATACAATGCATATAAACGAAAGTTTTGCAGTCCTCAACTTTTAAGAATGTAAAGGGATTCTGAGATCAAAATGTTTGTAAACACCTGACCTAATCAATAGAAACATAAAAGTGCGCACACCTTAAGAATCTGATAATCCTTGAAGAGTCTGAGAGACAACACCCAGTACTCCATTAGAATATCAATAATCTCTTTCTCTTATTTTCAAGTCTTGGACAATTTTTCCAAAACAGTATTTACTTTGTAAAGAGATCACATTTTATTATTTAAATGCGGGGTTTAAGAGATTTTAAATGTGTGTCAGAACTCAGCCTTTAAAAAAACAGGATTTTGCCTGTTTAAATGTGTATAATTACAAAGGTGGAATGAGAATTCCTATATAACATTTTTAGACAATAAACTACAGAACCACAAAGGAACAACAAACTTTTTTTCCTGAAGTCCCAAGTACAAAAGCAGTAGGTTGTCAGTCATGCTGTTCTTGAGCAGGGCACAAATAAGAATTGTGAGGAAGGCCAGTGAAGGCGCAAAATGTATCTATCCATGATAGACTTTTTGAAGGAAATAATTACGAGAGAGAAAAAAAAACTTCCTGTTCCCCCTTGACAAATGCAGGAAATCTGGTCACTTTAATGAAGCATATGGATACTAAACATTAGCTGAGTGTGTGTTCCTTCTGTTGCGCTTACAGAAACTCTAGAACCCAAGAGACTACAATTTCTTATTTTAAAACAAACAGGAAAAAAAGCAATATATTTGTACTATAAATTCCATGATAGAATGAAGGTACAAACCTGACTTTTAGGGGAAATCAATCTACCATATTTATGTGCCTGGAGTTTATATTTCATTACAGGCTTGTATCCTACATTATTAGGGTATGTATCTCCATAGGCATAAATACCAGGGCATCTGAAAACAAAGGAACTAATGTATATTCTTTAAGGATAACCAGGATTCTATGACACAGATAATAAGGGACAATGCAATAGAACAAATAAAAATTTAAATCTTAAAATTTAAATCTTAAAATTAATAAACATCTTTAAGTTTAATCTTAAAATTAAAAATGAATAAATAAAATTTAAATCTTAAAATTAAACTTGAAGTTGAGCATCAATCCTTGGTAGATTTCTAGTCTAATGAAGGTTAACATACAGTTAAAGAAAGAGGAAAATTACTTACTTGACACATAGTTTGGATAAAATTTTAGGAGTTACTGAATAATTAAGGTATGTTTACTGTTCCTACAAGTTAGAAATCTCTTGAAAAGTCATCTCTGAAGAATCACCAGAAACCCTTGGGGACGTTTAGGGTTCTTTTAGTTCCTCTTCCCTGGTGAACCAGAAGGTACCTCGGGGGAAATAGTTCAAGACGTAGAAAAATAACTAAACACGTCATTTTATTCAAGAAAGCCATCTCTATTTTGTCTTCTTTACTAAATGTCTTTCATTTTAAAGCAATCTGCTCCGATCGTTTTTCACACATACTTTGAATTATAAATAGTGACCTGATTTTAAATTGTCACAGCTGAGGTGGCCAGCTAGTATATAAATAAAGCCCGATCTCAGGATAACCAAAACAAAGACCAAATGCAGGTTTTCCAGAGGGATGAAAAAAAATTCACTTTAGTGGGTATTTTCTCAGGTGCTGACTGTTAAAAGGAAAGCTCAATCCCCCCTCTCGTCTGCCCCTCCCTTTCTCTCTCTCCCACTCTCCCTCTCTCCTCTTTCTCTCTCTGTTTATCTTTGTTCTAGCTATGGAGAATGATGAAGATGACTAAAGGCCTATTGTTTTCCCATGGCCAGTCCTCTCTTGCCCCAACTAACAGCCCTAGCACAAAGCGAGAATTATAAAGCAGGGAGTTGGCAGTCTCTGCCTGACTTGTATGAGCTATTTTAAAATGTGAGAGGAGGGAGAAAAACCATTCCTACAGAGCTCTTCAGCCCTAAAATGATCCTGAGGGAGACACACACACACACACACACTCTTTTGGAGGACAGTATTCTAATATAGGGAATTTATCCTATGAATGAAATTGTACTTCCAGAGAAAAACATTTATAAATGTATATGTATATAAATATAAATATACATATAATTTATATATATATACACATACATACATATATATATATATATATATATACACATAGCATAGATTTTCAATCTCCATGGACAGACATTCCTTTGATAACTGATAACTGCTCTGTGCAAAATATCAACTCTTCTTCTCTCCCCAACTCCTTCCTTAATAAAAAATTTAAATTACCTAATTAATAACATGTTTTTCTTTAAAACATGGAAATGGCAGGACTTTCTCCAAAAACGATCTGAAACACCATTTTAGTTTATGTTAAAATCTAATTGTTTATAATAAAAATAGAAAGTGTACTGCTTTTTCTGTGCCTTTTCTTCCATCTTAAACTTTCTTAATTTTAGTAAATCTAAACTCTTAAGGTTATATCTACAATATCAAGTTATTCCAAACTAAGCCAGGTACCATCCATAACTACCTACCCATTTCCCCACTAGATGAAAGTCATAAACTTAGTGATAGTATTTCTTTTAATTAATAGAAAAATTACACATAATACTCCAATCCTAGAAATGTAGAAAAAACTTGAATGAAAAATATCAAATAAAATAAATTTTAATAATGGTACAGTAACTTCTTTTTCTAATCCAAGTCCATCTACTGTGTCCCTCACCCTAGGAATCCTCTATAAAACTAATATAGCACCCTGTCCATTTTTATATCATTTTATATTGTAGAGTTAATTTTATATTTTGTTTAGTTTTCTTCAGATGTTACTGAGGTAAAAGAAATCTTAACAAGTTTCTCTATCTCTGGATTCCAGCTAAAAGAGTAACTTGCTAATCTATACATAGACATATAAAATACTTGTTTGCATTTCACCAAATTACAGACCCAAGCTACACTCACTGATTGTTAAAGGGTTTGTATGGACCACCTTGTGTTGTCAGCAGAGGGCTCTCAGCAGTGGCCAGTTAATGGGCCTACCTCTGAGAGCTCCATCACCAGGATGCACAGAAGAGCTGCCACAGAGGCTGCTATTTCAAGGGGCTGTTCCCAGGCCAAATTTCGATTCAAACAAAGTTACACATCACCTCCCTATACTTGACTCTCCACATTTTCATATAAGGCTTGTACTTAATCTACTCTGCAGGGAGATTGTGCAAAAAAGTAAATTTGTCAAGAGTTTCAACATCTCTGGTGATAAGTAGTGTATGGGTAGAGGTCAGTAACAATTGCTTGCAAGTTCTCCTTACATACAACAATGTATGTCAAAGTTTTCCTATAAGGAAAACAAAATATGCTTGGAAAACTGAAAGCTGACAGTTTGGTAACTAGTAGACCTGAAGCTTTGCTAGTAAATAAATATGTTAAGGGGTCACCAGGCATTTTTAAGCTTTATTTTTCTGACTCTAAAAATTAACCATAATGTTTCTATCTCTACCTTTTATGGAGAATTTGTTAAGATTAAATTATGTAAAGTTTGTTAAAACATTTTAAGTGAACTAAGCAAACAGCATCACACAAAATATAAGAATATCTGATTTGACAATGCAGGCCAAGTTCTTATGCATGACTTTTGTAAAGCTAGTGGAATTTTTGCACCATTAAATTCATGTACTAGTCCCCAGTTCCATCTATGAAACCATTCTCTTGTATCAAGACAGTGTTATTAATAACGTGATCATTTAAGGATTCTTGAGTTTTGAGCTGGACTTTAATATTGCCTCTTTAGGGAAAGCATATATTTTTCTTTTAGAATTTTTCATCTAGGAAATAAGGGGTGAAATGTGTATCTTTCTCATAATTAATGTGAAAATTAATATTATTAAATTAGGTAATGCTGAAATATAAGATGAACTAGATTACAATGAAGGTTGGCTTATTCTAGGCAAAAAGCATATTGTTTGCAAAATAAATACATTATCCATACCCTTATCCTTGACAAAAAATAAGTAGATGGAAAAGGATTCATGGTTGAAAGAAAACCTTTCACAATTCTAGTGTTTAGAAAACCATCCTTTAAGTGCTTGAGGGAGTTTGAACTCTTTATTTAGCTGTACATAAGGAGGGAGTTTCATTGAAGATTTAACTATAAGGTTTTGCCATGTGCACATTAAGTGGTCTGGCCCTTCTCTTCAAGGCTGGAACAAGAATGCCTGTTGATGAGTTGGTGAAAAAGCGCCTGTCTGAGCTGCTGTTTGTGTAACTACATCCAAGAGTCTGTATTCTTTGACAACGGACCCTCAAAATCAAGCCTACTCATATGGAATCAGTATCTCTTATTTCTAAAGATATTAAAAATTTGCAGTTATAAAAAGTCCACATATCATTTTCCAATTTCACTGTTTCTTTTCCATAAGTTGTTAATGCTTCTCTGTTTTGTTGCTTTATATTTTGTATTTGATGGTCCTAATCAATCCTCATACCTCAAGAGTCCATAAAGATATAATAAACTTCAAGATGCATTGTGGCCAGAATTTAAGTCTTCAATAATCCCTTGATTGTAAATGGAAGACACAAAATTTCTCTTTAGATACTCAGGCAGAGTATTTATTAAAAGGAACTGGATAAGAACAAGTCACCCACAGTGTTGGAAGGCTCTTCTTGGTCCTTTAAATGTCTCAGGCCCTGGATTTCGCAACCCCTTTACACCCAGCTAGGCTCCAGGGTTAGAGACTTGGGAGGTAGGATTAGGCTGGAAGGATTGTTTTTTGTTTGCTCAACACTGACTATGCACCATAATGTCTGTATTGAGTATGTGTAGGTTAGTAGTAAAATAATCAATAATGCTGATTAAATTATCTCCTGAAGTCATTTTATGTGCCACTATTTCACACTTTTAGCTTCTGGATGGTTATATGTTTGGTGAGAGAGAATTTTCATGTGGATTAGTATATCTGTGTTCAAAATGATGAAAATGGAAACAACCTCTCCATGCTTTGACAGTTTGAGGTAGGGTCTGATATGGCTCAAGATGACCAATAACCAATATTGACTGTTAAGTCCCCAAGGGAAATTAAATTTTGCTGTTGAGAAAAGACTACAGAAGGCAGGTAGCATATGTTTTAAAAGAGAATATAAAAATATTAAATAAAAGGTTCTTGAGGTATAATTGAAGAATAGACTCCACAAAATTAGAGTACAACCTGGTAACCTTTAGCATATGGATTCATCCATGAAATGATTGCCACACCAAAATAACAAATATATCAGTCCTCCAGGTTTCCTCTTGGCCTTTGTAGCCTCTGCCCACCGCCCCTTCCTGTTGTCCCTCACCAGGCAACTGCTGATATAATTTGTTACCATAGATTAATTTCCAACTTACAGAATTTTATATAAACTCAGTAATATAGTATATATTGTTTTATTGTCTGAATCTTTCATTCAGAGTAATGGTTTTGAGATTCATCCATGTTATTGGGTGTATTAATAATTTGTCCACTTTTATGGCTGAATAGAGTTGCATTGCATGGACACAACACTCATTCCTAAGTTGTTACTCATTCCTAAGTTGGGCATTTGTGTTGTTTCCAGTACGTGGCAGTTACAAATTAAGCTGCCATGAACGTTCATATACAAGTCATCATGTGACCATACGTTTCGTTTTGTTTTGGCAGATGCCTAAGAGTGACATGGCTGAGTCATATGGCAGGTGAATGTTGGACGGGGATGTCACACTTTTCCAAAAGTGGCTTGCTATTTTGCATTTTCACTAGAAGTATATAAAAGTTGCAATTTCTTCAAAACATTTGGTATGGTCAACTATTTTTATTACTTCTGGCCAATCTAATTTAGCAGTAGCTAAAATCTCTGGTCAATATTTTCAGCCGTGTAGCTCTTCCCATCAGCACCTTGGAGTCTCCTCAAAGTCTTTGCAATTAAGCAGCAGTTACATGAAGATTTGGGGGTTCTCCACCTGTGGATTCATCCTTTTCAGAATCTACCCCTCCATCTTCAGCCACTCTGGAAGCTTCAAACCTCTCTTAATATCACAAGATGACTATGGTTTTCTCCTTGAGTTCTACCCCCTCCATACTATACACTGACCCTTAAGCATATATGAAAATATTTCAAGGGTTGAATTCCCACTGGATTCTGCTTGCCTTTGGTTGCTCTTTAGGACCTTCTAATAGATAATTATTTATGAAGAAAAAACATTTTATTTGACCATGATGCCCCCCTATCCCTTTGGTTAACATCTTTCTTTTCCCTGCCAAATTTGTTAAAATGTTTTAACTGCAGTGGACTTATTTTTCTTACCATCCATTACCAACTCCATCTATGTAGAATGGCTTCATTATTGAAATAGTTCGTGGAAAAGTCACTAACAAGTAGTTCCTCCCCTTGTGGGCCACACCACCAATTGGCCTGTTCACTCTAAGTTCCATGTGAAATTGTTGACCTTGTTTGTCTTTTACCAACTGAGTAAACTCCAAATTTTTAACCTCAACCTTCACCTTTAAAATTTTTAATTTTCATTATTAATAAAGCTAAATGTTTGTGATGTTACTCTACTTAAAATACATTTCTTCTAACAACTAAATGAGATTTAAAGATTTTCATTAAGATATTAATACTTAAAACTGTTAATAAGCAATAGACATTAATCTTCATTAAAAAAACAGAATTTTTATAAAGCTTTTATAGATGCTGAAAAAATCAGTCAAGGGTAGTAAATGAGTAAAGATAGTACTTTCTATGTGTTTCTTCAAATTATAGCTCACTTACCCCTGAAAAATATTTTTTTCTGCTCAATTTCCTGGTATTATTTAAGGAGATTCTGTCAGAAAAAAAAACAAGGAAGTTCTTGCTAAGAAAACATAAATGAGAAGCTGTTCTGCATCTGGCTTCATCTCCGGAAAATTCCTTATGCCAATTAGATTCTGGAATTTACAGTGCTTTTTAAGGCAAAGTGGTCGAGTTAGCTTAAAAAAAGCTGAGCCAAGTTTATAGGAAAATGTGCCACATGGGCTTTCCAAGCACATATTGGAAGAGGTAACATGAAGTAAAAAAACTACAGGTGAGCAAAGAATTTTCTCCAAGCCTCAGGAAACAGATGTGTTGCTTTTTTGCACAGTTGCTGAAGAAATAGCTCAGGAACCCCTAATATGAACAATCATCCAATGTCTTCTCAACACATAAAAACCAGACGTGCCTCCCTACTTTACAGTGAACATACATTTTATTGCTCTTTTTAGTTATCAACACATTGCAATGGATAAGGAATCAAATCTCAAATGTAATTTTTTTAATTAAGGTATCATAGATATACAATTTTAGGAAGGTTTCACATGAGCAACATTGTGGTTTCAATAATTCATCCATATGATCAAGTCCCCCCGAACCTTGTTGCAATCACTGTCCATCAGCATAGTAAGATGCTACAGAGTCATTACTTGTTTTCTCTGTGCTGTACTGCCTTCCCAGTGACCTAACTATATTGTAATTGCTAATTATAGTGCCCCATAATCCCCTTCTCCTCAATCCCCATCTACTCTCCTCAACCCCTTCCCTTTGGTAACCACTAGTCCCTTCTTGGACTCTGTAAGTCTGCTGCTGTTTTGTTCCTTCAGTTGCTTTGTTGTTATATTCCACAAATGAGTGAAATCATTTGGTACTTGTCTTTCTCCCCCTGGCTTATTTCACTGAGCATAATACCCTCTAGCTCCATCCATGCTGTTGCAACTGGTAGGATTTGTTTTTTTCTTACAGCTGAATAATATTCCCTTGTGTATATGTTCTACATCTTCTTTATCCAGTCATATACTGATGGACACTTAGGTTGCTTCCATATCTTGTCTATTGCAGATAGTGCAGTGATAAACATAGGGGTGCATATGTCTTTTTGAATCGGGGATCTTGCTTCTTCCAGTAAATTCCTAGGAGTGGAATTTCTGGGTATTTCTATTTTTAGATTTTTGAAGAACCTCTATGTTGCTTTCCAAAATGGTTGAACTAATTGACATTCCCACCAACAGTGTAGGAGGGTTCCCCTTTCTCCACATCCTTGACAGCATTTGTTGTTTCTTGTCTTTTGGATTGTTGGCCATCCTAACTGGTGTGAGGTGATAGCTCATTGTGGTTTTAATTTGCATTTCCCTGCTGATTAGCAATGTGGAGCATCTTTTCATGTGCCTATTGGCCATCTGAATTTTTTCTTTGGAAAAGTGTTCAGATCCTCTGCCCATTCTTTAATTGGGTTATTTGTGTTTTGGGTGTTGAGATGTCCTTATTGGATAAGTCATTTATGAATATATTCTCCCATACAGTAGGATGCCTTTTTGTTCTGATGTTGCTCTTTGCTGTACAGAAGGTTTTTAGTTTGATGTAGTCCCATTTGTTCATTTTTGCTTTAGTTTCCCTTGACGGAGATGTGTTCAGGAAAAAAATTTCCTAGTTTATTTTCAAGAGTTTTTGCCTATGTTTTCTTCAATGAGTTTTATGGTTTCATAACTTACATTCAGGTGTTTGATCCATTTCTAGTTTACTTTTGTGTATGGAGTTAGACAATATATTTCAGTTTCATTCTCTTACATGTTGCTGTCCAGTTTTGCCAACACCAGTTGTTGAAGAGGCTTTCATTTCCCAATTGTATATCCATGGCTCCTTTATTGTATATTAATTGGCTATATATGTGTGAGTTTATATCTGGGCTCTCTATTCTGTTCAATTGATCTATAGGTCTGTTTTTGTGCCAGTTAAAAAACTGTTATGAGTACTGTGCTTTGTAGTAGAGCTTGAAGTTAGGAAGCATAATCCCCCAAACTTTGTTCTTCCTTTTCAGAATTGCTTTGAATATTTGAGGTCTTTTGTGGTTCCATATGAATTTTAGAACTATTTGTTCTAGTTCATTGAAGAATGCCATTTGTGTTTTGATAAGGATTTCACTGAATCTGTAAATTGCTTTAGGCAGGATGGCTATTTTAACAATATTAATTCTTCCTATTCATGAGCATGGGATGTATTTCATTTATTGGTGTCTTCTTTAATTTCTATCATGAGTGTCTTGTCATTTTCAGAGTATAGGGCTTTCACCTCCTTGGTTAGGTTTATTCCTAGGTATTTCATTCTTTTTGACACAATTGTAACTGGAGTTGTTTTCCTGATTTCTCTTTCTGCTAGTTCGTCATCAGTATATAGGACTGCAACAGATTTCTGTGTATTAATTTTGTATCCTGCAACATTGCTAAATTCAGTTATTAGTTCTAATAGTTTTGGGGTAGACTCTTTAGGTTTTTTTATTTTTTATTTTTTATTTATTTATTTATTTATTTTTTGAGAGGGTATCTCTCATAATTATTGATCAAATGGTTGTTAACAACAATAAAATTCTGTATAGGGGACTCAATGCACAATCATTAATCAACCCCAAGCCTAATTCTCAATAGTCTCCAATCTTCTGAAGCATAATGAACAAGTTCTTACATGTTGAACAAGTTCTTACATAGTGAATAAGTTCTTACATGGTGAACAGTGCAAGAGCAGTCATATCACAGAAACTTTCGGTTTTGATCATGCATCATGAACTATAAACAATCAAGTCAGATTGATTATTTGTTTGATTTTTATACTTGATTTATATGTGAATCCCACATTTCTCCCTTATTATTATTATTTTTTTTAAATAAAATGCTGAAGTGGTAGTAGATGCAAGATAAAGGTAGAAAACATAATTTAGTGCTGTAAGAGGGCAAATGTAGATGATCAGGTCTGTGCCTATAGACTAAGTATTAATCCAAGCTAGACAAGGGCAACAAAACATCC
Organism: Manis pentadactyla; assembly: GCF_030020395.1. Lineage (NCBI taxonomy): Eukaryota > Metazoa > Chordata > Mammalia > Pholidota > Manidae > Manis > Manis pentadactyla. The sequence goes on along the minus strand of NC_080028.1, from coordinate 51,595,344 downwards.
ACGGATGCAGAAGATTTCTCTCAAAACAAGGGGGGTGAGGTTCTAAGCCTCACCTCTGTTTTTAGGTTTTTTATATACAATATCATGTCATCTCCAAACAGTGACAGTTTAACTTCTTCCTTGCCAATCTGGATTCTTTTTATTTCTCTGTGTTGTCTAATTGCTGTGGGTAGGACTTCCAGTGCTATGTTGAATAAAAATGGGGAAAGTGGGCATCCCTGTATTGTTCCCGATCTTATAGGAAAACCTTTCAGTTTTTGCTGTTAAGCATGATGTTGGCTGTAGATTTGTCATATATGGCTTTTATTATATTGAGGTACTTGCCCTCTATACCCATTTTGTTGAGAGATTTTATCATGAATGTATGTTGAATTTTGTCAAATGCTTTTTTGGCATCTATTGAGATGATTGTGTGACTTTTGTCCTTGTCCTTCTTTTGTTAATGTGGTGTATGATGTTGATGGAATTTCAGGAATATTGCACCATCCTTGCATCCCTGGGATAAATACCACTTGGTCATGATGGATGATCTTTTGATGTATTTTTTAATTCAGTTTGCTAATATTTTGTTGAGGATTTTTACATCTATGTTCATCAGGAATATTGGTCTGTAATTTTCTTTTTTTGTGGTGTCTGGTTTTGGTATTAGAGTGATACTGGCCTCATAGAATGAGTTTGGAAGTGTTCCCTCCTCTTTTACTTTATGGAAAACTTTATGGAGAATGGGTATTATGTCTTCTCTATATGTTTGATAAAATTCAGCAATGAAGCCATCTGGTCCAGGAGTTTTGTTCTTGGGTAGTTTTTTGATTACCAGTTCAATTTCATTGCTGGTAATTAGTCTGTTCAGATTTTGTTTCTTCCTGGGTCTGTCTTGGGAGGTTGTATTTTTCTTAAAAGTTTTGCATTTCTTCTAGGTTATCCAATTTGTTGGTACATAATTTTTCATAGTATTCTCTAATAATTCATTGTATTTCTGTGGTGTTTGTAGTGATTTTTCCTTTCTCATTTCTGATTCTGTTTATGTGTGTAGACTCTCTTTTTTCCTTGATAAGTCTGGCTAGGGATTTATCTATTTTGTTTATTTTCTCAAAGAACCAGCTCTTGGTTTCATTTATTCTTTCTATTGTTTAATTCTCCTCAATTTTTTATTTATTCTCTGATCTTTATTATGTCCCTCCTTCTACTGACTTTGGGCCTCATTTGTTCTTCTTTCTCCAGTTTCATTAATTGTGAATTTAGACTTTTCATTTGTGATTGTTCTTCCTTTTTTAATTAGGCCTAAATTGCTATATATTTTCCTCTTTGAACACCTTCTCTACATTCCAAAGAAGTTGGGGTGTTGAGCTGTTATTTTCATTTGTCTCCATATATTGTTTGATCTCTGTTTTAATTTGGTCATTGATCCATTGATTATTTAGGAACATATTTTGAAGCCTCCATGTGTGTGTAGGCTTTTTTGTTTTCTTTACATTATTTATTCCTAGTTTCATAAGTTTGTTGTCTGAGAAGCTGGTTGGCACCTTTTCAATCTTTTAAATTTACTGAGGCTCTTTCTATGGCCTACTATTTGATCTGTTCTGGAAAACATTCCATGTACACTTGAAAAGAATTTCTATTCTGCTTCTTTTGGGTGGAGTGTTCTGTAGACGTCCGTTAGGTCCATCTGGTCTAATGTATTGTTCAGTACCTCTGTCTCCGTACTTATTTTCTGTCTGGTTGATCTGCCTTTTAGAGGGTGTGGTATGTTGAAGTATCCTAAAATGAATGCATTGCATTCTATTTCCCCCTTTAATTCTGTATTTGTTTCACATATTTAGATGCTCCTCTATTGGGTGCAGAGATGTTTATAATGGTTATATCCTCTTTTTGGACTGACCCCTTTATTATTATGTAATGTTCCTCTTTGCCTCTTGTTACTTTCTGTTTTGAAATCTATTTTGTCTGATATAAGTACTGCTACTCCTACCTTTTTCTCCCTATTATTTGCATGAAATATCTTTTTCCATCCCTTCACTTTTCGTCTGTCTATGTCTTTGGGTTTGAAGTGAGTCTCTTGTAGGCAACATACAGATGGGTCTTGTTTTTTAATCCATTCTATATCTCTATGTCTTTTGATTGATGCATTCAGTCCATTTACATTTAGGGTATGTATGGATAGATATATACTTATTGTTATTGCAGGCTGTAGATTTGTGGTTACCAAAGGTTCAAGGGTAGCTTCTTCACTATCTAACAGTCTCATTTAACTCACTTATTATGCTATTTCAAACACAATCTAAAAGTTCTTTTTTGTTCTGTCTTCTTTTTCTGCCTCCTCCACTCTTTGTATATTAGGTATCATATTCTGTACTCTTTGTGTATCCCTTCACTTTGTGAGTAGTTGATTTAATTTTGCATTTGCTTAGTAACTAATTGGTCTGCTTCTGTTACTGTGGGTTTATTTTCTCTGGTGGCAGCTATTTAGCCTTAGGAGCACTTCCATCTATAGCAGTTCCTTTAAAATACACTGTAAAGATGGTTTGTGAGAGGTAAATTCCCTCAACTTTGCTTATGTGGAAATTGTTTTATCCCTGTTTCAAGTTGAAATGATAATCTTTCCAAAGTAGAGGATTCTTGGTTGGAGGCCCTTCTGTTTCATTGCATTAAATATATCAGACCACTCCCTTCTGGCCTATTATGTTTCTGCTCATGATAGCCTGATGGAATTTTCTTTATAAGTGACCTTTGTTCTCTCTCTCTGACTGATTTTAATACTCTCTCCTTGTCCTTGATCTTTGCCATTTTAATTATGATATGTCTTGGTGTTGTCTTTCTAGGGTTCCTTGTGTTGGGAGATCTCTGCACTTCCATGACCTGAGTGACTATTTCCTTCCCTAGATTGGGGAAGTTTTCAGCAATTATTTCCTCAAAGAGACTTTCTGTCCCTTTTTCTCTTTTCTTCTTTTTCTGGTACCCTTATAATGTGAATATTGTTCCATTTGGATTGGTCGCACAGTTCTCTTATTATTCCTTCATTCCTAGAGATCCTTTTTCTCTCTGTGCCTTAGCTTCTTTGTTTTCCTGTTCTCCAATTTTTATTTCATTTACTGTTTCCTCTACCTCATCTAATCTGCTTTTAAATCCTCCATTGTATGTTTCATTTAATATACTGTATTTTTCAAAGTTTCTATCTCTTTCTTGAAGTCCTCCCTGAGATCTCGACTATTTTTCTGTAGCTCCTTGAGCATGTTTATGGTTTTTATTTTGAAATCTCTATCAAGAAGCTTGGTGATTTCAGTTTCACTTAGCCCTCTTTCTGATGTTTGAGGGATTCTGGTTTGTACAAAAATTTTTTTTCCATTTCATATTTCTACTTATTACTATGGAATAATAACTTTGTGTGGGCACAGCTCTCTAGTGTCCAGAAGCTGTACTCTCTGGAGTGGCTCAGTAGCTAGAGCAATGATGGGAGATGCAGGCACGCAGCACCCACACTACTGGGAGAAAAAAACTCTTTCCTGCTTCATGGCTGCAGTTCCTGACTCCACTGCCAGGGCCAGTGGGCTGAGTGCACAGGAAACATCCTCTGTCTTATGCTGCTGTAGCTGCTGTAGGTATAGGATGAACCTTCAGCTGGCATGACGCAATGGCAGGGGCAGCAGGTGTGCAGACCAGTGCCTGCCGGGAGGAAGGAACGGCAGGCTATGTATCATGGTGGGGAGCCTCAGGGCTGTGTTGTCAGCCAGGGGCATGGAGTGTCTGAAGCTCCTAAAAGTTCCTGACCTGCTGGGCTGAATGTGCTGGGATGATTTTTTCCACTTGTCCTTTCTCCTGGGCAGCAAGCTCTGTTTAATCTTTTTCCCTTTAGCACCCATTCACTATTGGGATGTCTTTCAATGTGCCCACCTTTCTTTTGTTCCAGAGCAGCCTGTTGTGTGTACCTATTCTCCACAATTGGCTGGAATCTGTCTCTCCGAGTTTTCTGCCTATCTTTGCTTTCCAAACCCCACTAATCTCCAGAGCACCATGTAATATGGGTTCATGTTCCCAGAGCAGATCTCAAGGGATGGGTATTTAGCATTCCTGGGCTTCTACTTCCTTCCTGCTCCATTTCTCTTCCTCCCACCTGTGAGCTGTGTTGTGGGGAGTGCTTGGGTCTTGCCAGATCATGGTTTTACTACTTTACCCTTTTCTGTGAAGTCTCTTTTCCCCACATGTAGGCAGTCTGTTCTGCAGTCTTTGGGTCACTCTTTTGGGATTAGTTTTATTTGCTGTATTTTCATGTTATATTTAGTTTTGGGAGGGGGTTTCTGCCTCACTTCTCAGACTGCCATGTTTTTCCCCCTCGAATATAATTTTTAAAATTAAGAAATACTAAAATCACATTTTCCTCCTCCA